>NC_047671.1:56297152-57519652 GCF_011762505.2 Arvicanthis niloticus | reverse complement strand
TAAAAGAGTGAACAGCAGTTGTCCCATGTGCCTTTCAATAACTAGTAAGATTAACCCCAGGGAAACCTCTTGTAGCTTGGACATTGATTGCTCTTTCCCATCTGGACTGGATTCTATTTGAGGAGACTCAGACCCATTTTTAAAAGGCAAGACTATGCGGGAGAGGTCAGGAAATGTAGTCCGCTTTTCTTCTCTAGAATTCCCTAGCACAGTACAGGTCTTTCGTGAAGTCAAGTTGGGAATGGGGCCACTGCCTGGAGACTTTAGTATCTAAAAATGCTTTATTTAAAGTCTTCTATACTTTAATTTAGAGAGTTCTGTGTTTTATGTCTTGCTTCAACTTACCTGAAAATTACCTTAAAGTCCCATTCTGCTTCACTGATATCGATCCTTCCACAGTCTTCTTGCATTATCCTAGAAACTGAAGGTCTGAAACCAGCCAGCAAAATTGAATAGATGAGTTAACAAATGGCAGATGCTAGATAAATGGAATTAAGGTTATCAAGACTTCAAAACGAGCTTTTTCTCACACACCCTTTCTTCTGTCTTCTGAAGCTATATAATTTGAGGGAATCCATGTTTGCTATCATGTACAGGAGTCTCTTATAGCTATATTTGAACTGATCAAATGACCCTTTTGTTATATTAAAATGAAATAGCTGTGGGGTAAGGCTATTAAGATTTTAAATCTTTTTTTAACATCAGAAGTCTATGACATAATCTTTTATGAGGCAAGTGGTTGGATTCAAAACTGGGATTTAATCTGACTTGAAACAATTTTTTTGTGAGATAACATAGAAGAGAGAAGTTATGTAGTCTTTTCTCTCAGTTGGATATTCATAGGCCATCTATATACAGCATATTTCTGTCCTCATCCATGGATCAATACTTATCCATTGAGCCATGTTGCTTCTATATAAACAATAAATAGACAGCTAAGTAAATATGTATGTTTGTTGAACAGTAAAGATCATGCAGAAGCTGGGTTTGGAGTATATATTGAAGAATAGAAAGATTAAAATTTATTAGATACCTTAAAAGTAGCTAAGAGAACCTTCACTATGAACAAAATAAGGTTATATAAAAATCTGAACAAATAAAATTATTCAGTAGAGGTATGGCATACTAAGACTGAAACCAAGAAGAATACATATGTTCTTTAATTACACATTGGACTAAGCATATCATTAGTTCTTGTCAAGAAAAGCTTTGTGAAATAACAAATTAAATTCAGTTGTAGATTGACATGAGAGGCTAGTTAAAAATTAAAAATAAAATCCATAATTTGTTATATTAATAGACTATACTTCGAAGATGAATTTTGATACAACTAGCAGGTTTTAAAACCAAGTTCCTTTAATTCTAGATACATGTGCTACAATTATATATTAAGTAGTACCTGCAACAGGTATTACTTAAAAAACTATCAAATTGCAGCAAACATATTAAACACATCCTATTAGATGAATAGTAAGGAATTTGTTTAAATTTCTCTTTATAATTCTTAAAATTCTTCTGCACACATTACATGTAACAATTCAAAAGCACTACAAATAAAAGCAATGAAGGTACTAATAAAAATTTTAAAAATCCACAACTACAAAGCAAGTAATAGTTCAGATCATATTACATGATTCAAAATATAATAATTTTCTTCAATAATTTCTCTTTGTTATATTGTTATGCATTTTATTTTTTGAGATAATATAATAATTATGTCATCTCCCTTTTTGTTTTGTTTGGAATATAAATAAATATATATGGATATATAGATATATATAGATAGATGATACATAGATACATAGATACATAGATACATAGATACATAGATACATAGATACATAGATACATAGATACATAGATACATAGATAGAGATAGATATTGAAATGGAGGGAGAGAGAGATTTATATTCCTTCTTGCTCTACAGGATTCTGTATACCTGATAGGAATATCAAATGCTATATGTTTAAGTTGTGTGAACTTACTCATTAGTTTCGTATTCACTGCATCTTGCCAGCATAATATGATTATAAAAAACCAAATGTAGAAAACTATAAATATGCTTGGTGAGTCCCAAGCAAAGAGAATGTTAAATTTTCATTAAGTGATGAATGTAAGCACCATATCACAAATGGAATGATTCATAATAGAACACATTACACCTACCCCTGTGGTATGGTAATCATGCCAGAAATAAATGTAAGCATTTTCAATAAAGCCAATATCATGGTCTTTTTCAAAAGGCCTCTGATTGTCTTCTTTAATCATCAACCCCACGCATTTGTTTATTTCTTTCTTTGTTCTCAGTGCTCATGTGTTTGGATCTGTTTGGAAGGAATCTCAAAAATTCTTGATCTACAGATGAGGTACAATCCAGCAAAGAAGTATCTCCTAAAAGACAAAACCACTTATGGCACCCTCTGTATATAAAAAAAACCCCACAATATCCATATTATGCCTGGTTCAAATCTATATCAAGTTCTACATGTTGAATGAGAGGCACCTGTGTATTATAGGGATCATTTATACTGCATCTACCACCATCCTGAAAAAAACGTGTCCTTTGTACAGGCAGAAGCTACTGCTTTAGCCACCACTTGCACAAGGCACACATTTCTCCCCAGATCTGATTACTGGGAACCAATGTATCAGTTGTTGATTAGTATAATCCCTGTAGTCAGATGAATTCATAATTTAA
Organism: Arvicanthis niloticus; assembly: GCF_011762505.2. Lineage (NCBI taxonomy): Eukaryota > Metazoa > Chordata > Mammalia > Rodentia > Muridae > Arvicanthis > Arvicanthis niloticus. Next base: position 57,516,953 of record NC_047671.1, on the reverse strand, counting down.
TGATTTTTACTATGGCTACAAGACCAGGGAGAGAATCACCAATGACATTACTAGGAAAGGGTTTATTACGTAGTACGAAAAAGGAATCAGGTTCTGTTCGAAAGACATGCTGTAGCTTAGAAAGGAGGAGATATATTTTCAACAGAAGTACTTATTTGTTGAAAAGATTTTTTTTAATTTACAAGTTAGTTTTTAAAATTTGTCTATGATATTCAAAACTAGACATAGTTTAGAAACTGAGCCGTTCCATCTTAAGTACCATGTAACCATAAAAATGTTGAGCAAATTTTAGGTTTCAAATATTCTCCCCATTAACATTATTTACAAGGTACACTAGTTTCCCACATTGCAAGTGATACTCAGAGGACCATGCCCCTGCTAAGAGTGATGTTGGTTGCAGGATTCAAAACTAAATCAGCTTCTTTACATTAATTTAGTGTGTATATGCAGAAACATGGTTGTAGATACACAACAACCTTTTCTTTATGTAGTAATCTATATGATAATGCCATGAGTAGCCCATATTTTATCCTCTTCCATTCTTCAATAATTTAGTGGGAGGACACCTTTTCCTAGCTGCCAAGAAAATACATTCATTTTCAAGGTGATTTAATCACAGGACTCTAGATCCTAGCAGCCATCAAAAATGTGTGTTAGCCGATTCTGGGGAAGACACTTGTGAATGGGGAACTTAATGTCATTCTTCAAATCAACTATAATGTATTGAACTAAGTTGTGTATAAAACTGACCAATGATATATTAGTTTTATTGTTGATAGAGGAGAGGGGTTAATGAAAGTTACCACTGATGTCTTCTATGAATTGCACAAATTTTTTTAAGAATCTCTACAATGTATAAAATTGACATTATCCTAGTTTTATTGCTGTTGTTTTACAATGAAAGACTGGAACTAAGTACGATTAACTTTTACCAAAGCCACATGGATACCTGATGTTAAAGCTGGCATCTCTGAAGCTATTGTATTGACATCACTATGTAGCTCTTTAAATGATGTTCTCAGCACTTCATGATCTGCATGTCCTCTCTAGGCAGACAGGGGAGCCAGCTCTGACATGCTGAAGAGTGAGAGCGATAAGTCCTGAGCTGATGCTTCATCTTTCAAGCTTTTGTCAAAGGAAATAAAATTCAATTTCAGCACAAATGGCCTTGGTTTATAAACCCATTGTCAGAAAAGGGAAATAGGTCTCAAACTGAATTCAGTAGCTTCTTACCGCACGTAAACAACATCTAGATTGCTAGAGAACTTAAAGCTGTTGCCTTTAGAGTGAGTGGTCTTGATCAAATGGATTCAACTAGAAGGTACCTAGCAGACTAGAGAACACCTCAGTGAGAAACTTGAGGGGTGTTCAGGCATAATTAACGAAAACAAAGAGACCAATGAACATGCTGAGATTCCATGAAATGGAAAGTGAAGAAAGAGGATGCCTGCTAAAACTACACTTGCTCCTTCCTCTATCCCCTTCCTTTCAGCCATGATGTATGCAGCTCTGCTTCACAATGATGCTCTGCCCTGGCCCCATAGACTCAGAAATAACGGGCCCAGCTGATCATGGACTGCAACCTTATGGTGTAAGGCCAAACAAACTTTTTTCTGCTTTAAACTGTTCCTTTTGGGAAATTTTCCTAGCAACGAAAATGTAGTCTCCCTCTTCTATTCTGTCTTTGACCACCCCTCTACCCAGGGTTCACCTCCAGTGTTAATATCTGTACGTTGGCCATGCTGACTGCCACTTTATTACTTTCAAGACTCTCCCCTCTGTTCTCATAAGTTCATGCCAGGGAGCATTGTTACTGTGTCTCCTTAGATCCCATTAGCCCATCTAATAGAGCATAGCTCCTTGGAGAGAATGTCATGACCACCAAGGAAAATGTTTCTTTCCTCTGTACTATCTCTTACACATCTGTTCTAATGGACAAGTTCAGTTGCTATTTTCTGTAACATAACAAAATGTGAGATCCAAATCCTAAGAGATTCTAATATTCACACTTCCAGCTGTAAAGTGCCACGATGCCATGGCTAAAGGGGAAAAAACCCTCATATGCCCAACATGTTTATGTCTGATCATATTACCCATAGGCTGGAAAGATTCACTTTGCAAACATTTAAGTTTCCTACGGATAGAGACCGAGACTGTTTGATTTACTGACACAACTTGAAAAGTAAGTGTAAAGCACAGCCTATGGCAAGTGGTCAAAAGATATTTGCTTAATAGAAATTTAGTTCAATAGCTGGAAGACTGAGTCGATAAAATTCAGGATAAATGGCAGGCCATTGGCTGAACATTCCACTCCTTCCTTCTCCAGCACACATACCATGTGAACCATGTTTATAAAACCCTAATCAACTTCTCATTGTTGCCTGCTATACCACTCCAGACTGTAGAAGGCATAGAGTTATTTGTGCTCAGAGATAAGCAGTAGAGATAAACCTGGCATGTTAGATACACAGGGTTGTCCCTTCAAAGGAAGGGGTGGATAGCCTGTTATCTGCCCAGCAGGCTGGGAGTGAGTATGGCTAACAGTCTGGTGACCCTTGCATTATCTTTATGGCTGAGACCACAGCAGATCTCCTCTGGAAGCTTATCATGAGCTTGTGTTTCTCAGTCACTCATTATGGAAAGTATCACACATGCAATCAGTCTATAGAACCCATCTTTATGGAAAATGGCACCTATAATTTACAAAGAGTTTTAACATAGTTTATGTCTGAGCCTTATTTCACTTTCTTTCCTCTAGGAGATTCAAGGATGCTTTTATTGTGCACACAGGATTGAGTTAATTATCACCTGGGAAGTTTTCACCAAATTGTGCTATGCTTAAATATGTCCAAAATTAAAGACTCAGGGTCACAATCTGAAGTTTGAACTGACACTGGCTATTTAGTCCAGTTAAGCTGAAATGACTTCTTAACACCTATGGGTTGTTTCTTTGCTGGTTGTGGTGGTCTCAGAAACCCCCACACCCCAAACCTTTGCTTTTCTCAGGATACAAAGGCAAATCACACAAGAAATATATTCTATATGTAGGGAGTACTATGATTTCCTATCACCCTGTTGTTTTGGTGTTTTCTCCCAACTGGGCTTTGGGTGAGAAATGTTTACCTTAGTCACATGTATTTGAACACATTAATCCCAGTAGGTGCTGCTGGTTTGGAAGACTATAGAGCCTTTATGTACTAAAGCTTTGATAGAAGTATTAGTGAAGGCAGGCTATGAGGTTTGCAAACTAGGCCCTGCATTCCATCTGCTTTGTCCTTGCTAACTTTGGATATTGTGTAACCAGCTAATTCAGGTTCTTGTCATCGTGCCCTCCTCATCACAACTGATTGTAATCCCTTGAATTGCCAACCAAAGAGGAAGCTTCTTTAATATGCTTCTGTCGGGTAATTTTCTGTCACAGAAACAAGAAAAGAAACTAATAACATGATACAAATTGTTAACATTGGTGTAAGCCTTGTCCTCTGTCTCTCTGTCTCTCTGTCTCTCTGTCTCTCTGTCTCTCTCTCTCTCTCTCTCTCTCATGTGTGTGTGTGTGTGTGTGTGCATGCACGCACTGGTATTATTCACTTTTGTTTCTTGTTCCTCCATCCATCTCTCATTATTAACCTATATCGATGTTGGTACATTTTGTGTTGCATCCTTTATAAACCCTTATGAAATGTAGGCTAGACATGTATCCCAATCACTGAAGTGCAACACAGTAAGCATAGTAGTAGGAACAAGCCTTTTCTGTTAAAATGTGGTTTTGAATTAGATTTTCAGTGACTAAAATTATTCTTAAAATATATTCTATAGTCTTCATTGTTTTTGGCATTCTAAAGAAGGTTATTCTATACCTCTACTTTGTGGTTGTCAGACTCTTGGAGAATGTGATGCAGAGAATGCTTACTTCAAGGAAAGTATTAGAGCATCCTTTAGTGTGCATTATAACTTTAAAATAAAATGAAAGCAAGGACTTAAAACATAGACTTTCAAAGTTATCATTCAACAGTATTTGATACAAAGAGAGTAGTTAGAGAAAGTTTTCTTGGTTCTTGCAAACCCTTCTTTTAATAGATTTTTGAGGACATTTATATTAAAATGGGGTCATTAAAAACATTACAGCAGTATAAAAATGTGTGCAGAGTTCACACAATGTGTACAGATAATGACTCACCAAAATAAATGGTGAAATGAAACTCACATTGCTAAGCCTGTGTTTAAAATAACCTTTAAGCTTTGGAGATTTTTATTGGTAACAATTTGGTGGCAAAGTGTTCAGTGTAAAAGAACAGTTTAAAGCTAATAGGAAAAATCTGGCATTAATAATGCTATAGATTATGGTGGAACAGTGAGGTTGCTGCAGAAAGCAATGCATCTAGACAATTAAAATCAGACCATCTTGGTCCTAGAGCATTGTAAGTTGCTGTGCTGTGAACTTAAGAGACACTGTAGGTAAAGCTTATTCAAAGAAAAAGAACCCATGATGGAAATTCTACCAGTAGACTGAGGCAGAATTTGCTCATCATTTAGAAAGATAGTCAGATCACAGAGAAGTGTGCAAGATTCATCTTAACCCAACTTTATTGCCTTTTAACCTCAAAGGCTCTTATTATTGTTCTAACTTTAAATTATGTAGGTAAACACTATTTCTCACTTGATTTGATCATTTTCAAAAATAATAAACAACTTAATGTGAAAAAATGCTTGGAAGCCCATGTCAAAATTAACTATATATGAAAGCTAAAATCTGATTAGGTTATTTCTTTAATAAATTTGTGAGTAGACAAATCCCCTTTTACATCTGAGTCTCTCAATAACTTTGCTAATAAAGCAAATGTTAATCACAATCTGGAGATGGAAACCAAAGATATTTTAGTTATTTTTTTCTTGCCTAAGTGATTTTCGTGGGCTTCATAGATATGTGCTTCTTTATAGTTCATTGCTGTATGATTCTGACTCTAACATGGCATAAGAGGAAAATAAGAATCATAGGATTGTTACTAATAGCCAGAACATGCAGCAGTAGATCTGGACAGATTGTTTCACAGAGTGTAATCATGAATGTTGAGATATTGTGAGATGATGTACTGACATGTAAAATTTGCACCTGTGAGGTCATCTCTTTAATTCTTTGATGGCGCATACAATTATTTTATATCTATAAAACTTTAGTGTTGACAAAATTCCAGATGAGAGACCTGATGACACACATTTCAGATTCACATGAGTATGAACCTCACATTAAAAAAAAAGCGGCAATGCCTTTTGATTATAACGTTTCTAGTTATAATCAAGTTAAAAAATTATTGAAGATTATACTAGACCCTCACTTCTGAAAAAAATTATGTATGTTATTCATGTTCAATATCTCACATGTTGCTCACAAGAACTTTATGATTCCCCATGATAAAGGTGTCTGACACATACCTTAAACAAGCTTAAGTCCAAGAACTAGTGAAATCTTTGGTCATATAAGGTAAAAATCTTGAACACTGAATATCCTCTATGATTAAATTAGCCACATTTCTCTTGTCATAATATGAGTAGAATTTTGAGTCTGAAGTAGGACTTTAGATTAGAATGTCAAGAAATAACTATAAAAATATTTAAAGTAAGGATATCTCAAGATAAGTTTAAAACTCTGGTTACTACTACCACACAGACCCCAGAAAATCTAAACCATCCCCCAGGGACTCAGATGAGGTTTTAGATTTGCTTCATTCTAGGACATGACCCTAAAATTGTTTCTGCGATAGTGACTCACTGCATATACATTACCACTAAGAAAATATTTTTTTATTTTTGCATTCTGCATATGTACAAATACAAATATAGTTGCTGTTATCAACTACATACCCGAGAAATCATTTGTAATAACAAAAGAAGAGTAAGAGAAAAAAGAAGGAGAAAGGGAAGAGAAAGAAAGAGAAAAGGAAAAGGAAAGGGAAAAACTTCCCAAATCTGTGGTTTCTTAAATATTTAAACAACAGATTAAATGTGTTGTTGTTCAGATTCAGGTCACTGGAGTTCAGCCTCTTGCATTTCTGTTTGCTTACTTACAGCAAGAGTCTTCTAAAGGCATTGGCAATAAAGAAGGAAAAACTGTTAGAGGAAGAAGAGAAAAAAAGAAGAGAAGGAAAAGAAGAAAAAAGGGACAAAAGGACAAAGAGAAGGAGGGAGATGTAGGGGAAGAATAAAAATACAGAGAGGAGGGTGGAGGAGAAGAAAGAAGAATAAGCAGTCTGGCTTGAGCCAGTTTTGAAAATTCACAAAGTGTGTGTTTGAAAAATGAAGGTGCATAAGTTAGTGTAGCTCCCGGGCGCCAGCTCCCCTGGTGTTAGCATAGCTGACACACTGACAGTTTATATGGAATTTATGTGCCTATTTCCTTTGCTTTTTATGGGAAAACATGTTGTTACCTTACAGCTGCCCACATCACATGCTGCCAATCCGCCTCTGAGCCATAGCACACCTTTCTCAAGGAAACATCCATACATCAAGGTCTTATGTATATTTTACAATGTTGTAAGGGAAAATAATAAAATATGGGTTATTGTGTACACCATTCCGCCCTTTAATTTTTTTTTATTTCAGTGGTTTAATTGACTCTGACCATCTTTACTGCCCCTTTCCCCACCTCATCTGACCATTTTAATTGTTTATGTGTTTGTGTACAATTGGCTCACATCTGGAAAAGGACAGGAGGTGTAACCACACCTTAAAAGCCAATTGCTGAGCTTTAAAAAGAAAATAAAGCATTTAAGCTGCCACATCAGGGAGAAGATATATGCAGATGTAAACAGAAGGAAATGCACATTTTAAAGCAAAATGCTTAAGATCCAGCTTCTCTCTTTAGGCACCTGCGGGCACTCTGGCTGGTGACAGACTGTCATAGATATACAGGCAACACAGCAGGAGCCTGGGTCTGTTTTTACCCTTATTATACTCTTGAGGGAGGTGTGGTTGCTTTTCTTAAGTGTACCTACAAGCCCGGTTGATTGTGACCAGGAGCCCTTTTCATTTACCACTCACACTGCTACCTGAACTCCCGACCACCTTGTGAATTCCTACCATTAGTACCTAACAAATGAACCGCTCATGCTGTAGTATATCTATCAGAAAATGCTGTATTTTCTCATTAACCTCTATTCTAACTTATCAATAAAATAATAGGAGGAAAAAAAAACCATGTTATGTCAATTTACATTTCCCAGAACTATCTGAACTCAAATTAAGACTCTATTTCTAAAAATCAGTATTTAGAAAAGAAATAAATACAGTATAATGATGGGAAATAATGACAGGTAGAGACTTCTGAGTCCCCAGATGGGGAGTCACCTTCTCTGATACTAGAACAGGCTCTGACTCATCTGTTGACCATGGATAGTGTGAGTCAGAATTAACTTTTGACTCAAGCTTCCCAGGACATCCTTTTTGTGAACCTGTTAGAGGCAGCAAATTAAGAAATAGATTTTCATCAACAAAAGAAAGAGCACATGTATTTAGCCTTTTGGTACATAAGCTGAAGTCTGACTGTGTAAGGAATTACTTAGTTTTAATTCCTGTGTGTGCATATAGGGGTTACAATGTGCGTATCTATTCTCAATATAGTAACAGAATGAAGAACCAGAACTTTCTGTATTGGCTAATTCATTGGGCAGGGAAGATTTTTGCTTCAAATACCTCTCTTCTGAACAACCTTTAGGGAAAGCACTCTATGTTGTTAATGTCTGGGTTGAATTGTCACTTAGTGAATTATTTGCCTTGGAAGGATGGTGTTACAGACAGGAAAGTTAGGAGCAGCATCAGCATCGACCCTGCTGAATTCTGGGAAGCTCAATAAACCTTGTAGTGCCTTATTCTTCTACATGTAGTACTCTATAACCAAACTGATATCAGGCTAGTATAAATAACATGCCTATAAAAGTTTCCAACAGCAAATAGCAAACAAATACATATTAATAAAATAATCTGTCTGGTTTATTCAATACTAGTTGGCTATCTTTCTCACCACATCCTAACCTTGGTTCCTTTCCTAAATGTCTAACGTACTTTGGAGAACTAATGTCCGAAAATTCAAGAAATCTGTGTCAGTTTGCTTAAAATATATGAGACTTGCAAAGATGAAATTTGAGAAACATTTTTTCTATGTGTTTCTGGCAAGTGAATATGACAAACCTCAGTCCAGTTCAACTGAGTGTCTCTGGGTATAACATAAAAAAATGCTTTATGATGAATGACTAAGAAGGTTCTTCTTGGAAGTGAGCAAGGTAAGTGGTTCTCATAGGTGAGGAAGGCCTATCATAGTTCCCTAGTTCCCAGAGTCCTTACATACCCATTACTATCTGCCTATGCCAGTCATTCTATCAGAGCTTCAGTTTAATGTTAAGAATATATTAAAAGAGTTTCAGATGCTCTACAGTGGTTTTAAGTCCTTCCATTGTTGGGTGCTGATGCAGTTTTCCCAGCGCTAGGTGCGGAGGAACTAGAAGGGGGAGTTGATACAGGGAGAGGCTGATTGCTCACAGCACATATGCCTTCTTGATGTCAGAAATAGTTGATGACATTTATTTCTTCATGCATTTATTTAGATAGTGTTTGGGATGCATTCTGCCTGCTTTTATCCATTATTGTTTTAGGTTTCATATCTGTTTCTCCTGTTTATAAAGGATTCATGCAACCTTGCTCAAGCCTCTCTGGACATTGCTGCATTAAGGAGTACAGATACATGTTGTGTTCTTCTTGTTCTTTGATTGTTCTTCTGGATCAGGGATATTTAAAAGAAAAAAAAAATGAAAAATGGACTCTGTCCTCCTGTCAACCTGCATGTACTAAAGGAAAAAAACTAAAATATCAAGAATTCTAGATACCAGAGTATGCATACTGAATGTTTCTGGCATCAGTACTGGCCTGGGCAAAAAATGCCTTTTAATCCATCCTATTCCAGAGGCCACTCTCTTAATCATTGAGCTAATTTTTCTTATGAAAATGATGTGCCCTGGATGATGATCTGTGCTGTAAGACTTCAAATGAGAAATCAGTTCCAGGTTCTTTTTATGGTTTTTGTTTGCTTGGTGGATTGGGGAGGGCACATATGAAAAAGGTACTCAGGACAGATATGTTTTTGAAGATTGGAAGATGATAGCACTATAAAATAATATCCCACAATCCCAATAATATCCCAAATCACAGAGTAACATGGATGATACTAGTGATAAACAAAACACTGAAATTTTACAATAAAAGAAACACTTGATGATCATGCTCAGTACAGATGCATATGTTGACCATGCCTATGGTTGCATCCGGATGTTCTTCCTGGTATAAGCTGTATGGAAATCTTCACTATTGCCTGTGTTCAACTTTCCCAAATTTTCTGTTTAAGATAGTTGTCTTCTTAGTTTTATTCCTACAATTTACAGTCCTCTGTTGTGATGAAGGTCATTGTCCCCTCACCAGTGGTTAGAGGCATTAGTCTGAACACTGCTCTAGATATTGTGATTTGAATACTATTTTATCTCCAATATCTCGAAATTATTTGATTGCTCTAATGACTAATTCCTTAAAAATTTACTTTCCCTGTCCTAGAGTTCAAGCTTAGCCCAAATCTAATTGTAGCCTGCCTTATAAATCCATCACACCAACCTGAGATTTCAGCTGAGAGAGCCACTGGCCCTTCTCAGAGTGTTCTCTACTTATAATTTCTCCACTTATTGTCAGCAGAAAGCCTGCCCCTATCCAAAGATTAGTCCAATGCTGACCCTTCTTTCTTTCCTTCTTTCCTTCTTTTCCACCCTCCTTCCTTCCTTTCTTTCCATCCTTCCTGCTTGCCTGCCTGCCTTTTTAACCTTCCTGCCTCTCTCTCTCTCTCTCTCTCTCTCTCTCTCTCTCTCTCTCTCTCTCTCTCCAGTTTATAATAATTATTAAAGTAATATGTTTCTTTATGACATTTCTCATTATTCATACAATGCACTTAATTATACTCAGACAATGCCTTGTTTTCTCCTCTTTCCTCACCCAATTCCAAAATTGTAGAGAAAATACACAATGTTTATTTTTTTCATGTGGCTTATTTTCTATAAGAAAATACCATCCTGTTCTATGTATCTTACTGTAAGCAACATAATTTTCTTCTCTCTTTTGGCTGAACAAAAATCCATTGTTTATATATACTGCTACTTCTTAAATATAGTCACTTGTCACTGGATACCTAGGCTTATTAGACAACCTGGATACTATGAATAGCACTGTATAAATATGAGAATGTTGGTGTCTTTAAAAATCTGACTTTGATTATTTTGGATATGTGCTCAAAGCTACATTTTAAAACTATTCTATGTATTATTTGAGAATTCCATATACACACATGATGTATTTTGTTCATATTTAATGCTTAACTCCTCCTAACTCCTACCATCCCAACCCTCCAACTTCATGTACTTTTATTCATTTGTTTAATAATCAGTATACACCACTGGTTTTTGCTATCCATATACTCATGAGTGTGGGACTGTTCACTGGAGTGTAGTTAACCAGAGTGAATACCATACTTCTGAAGAAATCTGATATAGTAACAATTCTGAAATTTTGGTTTCTTTAAAAAATAAAAACATAGATATTATCAGAATATGTCTTCATTTTAATCCCAGGTGTGGAGTATGTGTTTGTTTCAGACAGTCCACAACAGCTGAATATGATTTGCCTTGTGCTCTAGCAGAGGCATGGTTTTGCCAGTTATAGGTAGTTTCTGCAAGTGTGTGATGTTTGAAATTCTGGAAACTTTTCAGAAGGTATATTAAACATTAGAGGCAAGATAAGCTTGCTTGCAGTTTCTAGTAGTCATACTCAAAGAAGAAACAAAAAGAAATAGGTTAGATTCAGGGATCCATCTCCCCCTCTATTCTTCTTTCTCACCTATCTAGTGTTCAGGGATGAAACTGGGGTGATAAAGGGTGAAACAAAGAAGAACATACAAAGTAGCGAAAACCAGCTATAGTCTGGCATTCCTATTCTTAGCAATCATTAATATCTTCTCAACTAGAAGTGGGGCTTGTGAGCCTTTTTAATCACCATGCTGGGATGTTGACAGGCTTGTCACAGTCTTGTTCAGGCAACTCAAAATGCCATGAATTCACGAGGGCAGGAGTCCAGTTTTATCCTGGATACACTAAATGAAAGACTTTCTAGAATTGAATGAAAATGAAGGCACAACATACCCAAACTTATGGGACACAATAAACACAGTGCTAAGAGGAAAACTCATAGCACTGAGTGCCTTCATAAAGAAATTGGAAAGATGCTACACTAGCAGCTTAACAACACATCTGAAATCTCTAAAACAAAAAGCAAACACACCCAAGAGGTGTAGACAACAAGAAATAATCAAACTCAGGCCTGAAATCAACCAATTAGAAACAAAGAGAACTGTGCAAAGAATCAGCAAAACTAGGAGGTAGTTCTTTAAGAAAATCAACAGGATAGATGAACCCTTAACCAAATTAACTGGAGAGCATAGAGATAGTATCCAAATTAACAAAATCAGAAATGAAAGCAGAGATAAAAACAACAAAAATTGAGGAAATTAAAAAAAAAAAAACACACATCAGATCCTACTACAAAAGCCTATACTCAACAAAACTGAAAAATCTAAATGAAATCTATGATTTTCTAGATAGATATTAGGTACTAAAGTTAAATCAGGATCAGACCATCTAATTAGTCCCAAAACTCCTAAGGAAACAGAAGCAGTCATTAAAAGTCTCTCAATCAAAAAGAGCCCAGATGGTTTTAGTGCAGAATTCTATCCGATCATAAAAGAAGACCTAATAGCAATACTTCTCTAAATATTCCACAAAATAGAAACAAAAAGAATACACTACCTAATTTGTCCTTTGAAACCACAGTTACACTAATGCCAAAAACACACAAAGATCCACCAAAGAAAGAGAACTTCAGACCAATTTTCTTTATGAATATCAATGCAAACATACTGAATAAAATCAAAAAACACATGAAAATGATCATTCACCATGATCAAGTAAACTTCATCCCAGGGATGCAGTGATGTTTCAATATACAGAAATCCATCAATTGTAATCCACTAAATAAACATCCTCAAAAAAAAATCACAAGATCATCTCATTAGATGCCTTTAACAAAATACAAGAACCTTCATGTTAAAAGTCTTGGAAACATCAGGAATACAAGGCCTATATCTAAACATAATAAGAGTAACATACAGAAAAACAATAGCCATCATAAAATTAAATGGAGAGAAACTTGAAGCAATCCCACTAAAATCGGGGAAAAGACAAGGCTGCCCAGTCTCTCCCTATTTATCCATTATAGTACTTGAAGTTCTAGCTTGAGCAATGAAGCAACAAAAAGAAGTAAAAAAAAAAATACAAACTGGAAAAAAAGAGGTCAAAGTATAATGAGTTGCAGATGATATTATGATATGATTGTATACATCACTGACCCCAAATTTTCTTCCAGAGAACTACTACCACTGAAAAATAACTTCAGCAAAGTGGCTGGATACAAAATTAACTCAAATAAATCATTAGCATTTCCCTACACAAAGGACAAACAGGCTAAGAAAGAAATTAGCAAAACAACACCCTTCACAATAGTCAAAAATAATATAAAATATCTTGGTGTAACTGTAACCAAGCAAGTAAAGTTTTGTATGTCAAGAGTCTCTGAAGAAAGAAATTGAAGAAGACCTCAGAAGATGGAAACATCTCTCATGCTCATGAATTGGTAGGATTAACATAAAAAAAAAATGGCCATGTTACCAAAAGCAATCTACAAATTCAATGCAATCCTAATCAAAATTCCAACACAATTTTTTACAGATCATAAGAAATAAGCCTCAACTTCATATGGAAAAACTAAAATCACAAGATACCCAAAGTAATTCCCAACAAAAAAGAACTCCTGGAAAACTCATGATTCCTGACCTCAAGCTATACTACAGAGCAACAGTGATAAAAACAAAACAAAACAAAACTAGCATGGTATTGGTACAGACAGACAGGTAGATCAGTGGAATAGAACTGAAGACCCAGAATTAAACCCATACATCTATGGTCACCTGATCTTTGACAATGAAGCCAAAACCATCCACTGGAAAAAAGACAGCATATTCAACAGTTGGTGCTGGCTCAAGTGGCAGTCAGCATGTAGAAAACTGCAAATCAATACATTCTGATTTTCTTGTACAAAGTTCAAGTCCAAGTGGATCAAGGACCTCCACATAAAACCAGATACACTGAATCTAATAGTTGAACATATCAGCACAGAGGAAAATTTCCTGAACAGAACACCAATGGCTCAGGCTCTAAGATCAACAATTTATAAAGGGACCCCATGAAACTGAAAATCTTCTGTAAAGCAAAGGACACTGTCAATAGGACAAGACTATACCCTACAGATTAGGAAAAGATCTTCACTAACCCAGAAAACTAATCTGCAAAATATATAAAGAACTCAAGAAATGAGAATCCAACAAACCAAATAGCCCAATTTGAAAAATGAGTACAGAGCTAAATAAATAATTATCATCAGAGATATCTTAAATGGCTGAGAAAAGGAGGACTTAAAAAATGCTCAACATCCTTAGTCATTAGGAAAATGCAAATCAAAATGACCCTCATATCAATCAGAATAGCTAAGATCAAACATTCAAGTGACAGTACATGCTGGGGAGAATGTGAAGAAAGGGGAACACTCCTCCATTCCTGATGAAATTGCAAACTTGAACAAGCACTCTGGAAATAAATCTGGTGGTTTTTCAGAAAATTGGAAATAGTTATACCTGAAGACTCTGCTATACTGCTCCTGGGACTATACGCAAAAGATGCTCCACCATACTACATGGACAGGTGCACCACTGTGTTTATAACAGCTTTATTTGTAATATTCAAAAACTGGAAACAAACCTAGTCTGTAGAGTATAGTCTTGTCTTACTTACAGTGTCCTTTGCCTTACAGAAGGTTTTCGGTTTTATGGAGTCCCATTTATCAGTCAACTGAAGAATAGATGTAGAAAATGTGGTTTGTTTACACAATGGAATAGAACAAGAACATCATGAATGTTGCAGGCAAATGGATGGACCTAGAAAATATCACTCTGAATGAGGTAACCCAGATACAGAAAGGCATGCATGGTATGTACTGACTGATAATTGGATATTAGCTAAAATGTACAGAATACTCATGATACTTCCCCACAGACCCACAGAAATTAAACAAGCAGGAAGGGTCAATTGAGCCTTCAATCACACTTAGAAGGGGTAACAAAATATTTATAGGAGGCAGAGAGAGGGAAGTAATTGGGTGGGAAAAGGGAGCTGAAGGGGAATCAGGAGTCAGTATAGGGATACACCAGAGAACGACCAGAGGGCCACTAGAATGAAAGGAAATCTGCAGCTATCAGAGGGTGGAAAATTGGGAGACTGCAGTGTTTAGGGGTATGGAGGAATGTCTAGGAAGTCCCAAAGACCTGGTATGGGTGAGGTTCTCAGGTGTCATTGTGGCTGATTTTAACCATGATGCCTAACAGTGGGGACATGGAACCTGAAGAGGTCACTTTCTGGAGCCACTCAGGACCCCAGTGGAGGGATGATGACACCAATCCACCCATAAAACTTTTGACCGAAAATTTGTCCTGTTTGAAAAAACTGGAGCAGAAACCGAAGGAATGCCCAACCAATAACTGGCCTAACTTGAAACCCATCCCATAGCAAGTATCAATCTCTTACATTATTAATGATTCTCTGTTATGCTTACAGTAAGAGCCTAGCATAACTGTCATATGATTTACTCTGCCCAACAGCTGATTGAAACAGAAGCAGATAACCACAACCAAACATTGTATGGAGGTTAGGGACCCTTATCGAAAAACTTATTGAAGGCCCTGAGGGGAATGGGAACCACAAAGGATTACCAACAGGGTCAACTATCCAGGACCCATGGAAGCTCTTAGAGACTGAGCCACCAACCAATGAACCTGCATGGTCTGGAATGAGGTCCCTGGTATATTTATATAGCAGATGGGCAGCTAAGTCTTCATGTGTGTCCTCATCAACATGAGTGGAGGCTCTCCCTATAGCTGTAGCTGATTGTGGTATCTGGTCCTCAACAGGGCTGTGTTGTCTGGCCTCAGTGGTAGAGGAAGTGCCTTATCTGGCAAAGACTTGAGGTGCCAGCATGTGAGGATACCCAGAAGGTCCTCATCCTCTCAGAGAAAAAGAGGATGGGAAAAGGAGGAAAAACTCTGTGAGTGGGGGACTGAAGGGGGACAGCATTTGGGATGTAAGTTAATTGATGAGTTAATTAATTAATTCAAAAATGTCTTTAGGAGCCAGTTATAGCTTGAAATTTGACAAGTATGTGCTCAGGTAATCTATTCACTTGCTGCCCTTTTGGTATATAATTTTTATTACATATATATTTTGGGTATTAATCATCTGCCAGATGAGTGCATGGCAAATATTTTCCATCTTTTTGAAGGTTATCTCTTCACACTTAATTGGATTCGTTTGCTTGTTTGCTTGCTTGCTTGCATGTTTTGTTTTTATTTTGATTTTGTGTTTTTTGCTTTGTGGAAGGGTATTTTTGTTTTCTTTTTGTCCCATTCAAAGTTTAGTTTTGTACCACTTAGATATAGAAAGCCAATTTCAGTCTTCTCCATTTAGCTATTCAACTTTCTGACCTTCACAGGTTGTCCTAGCATACATATCTCTTGTCCTATCCAGTGTGTGCTGTTAGTCTAGGTGATAAGACTCAGGTGGTTTAGCTATGTGTGCTTATTTATAGGTCTCCTATTCCATTCCGTTAGTTGACATGTTTAGCTTTATACCAATGTGCTGCCTGTGGTTACTATGTCTCTGTTGTACAATTTGTACTATTGCTCTCTTTGCTCTAGGTTCCTTTGATTATGGGGGGATGTTGTTGTTTTCATGGAAGCATATTTTGAAAACAAAAACCACACAATAAGGAAAAATACATTCTAATGAGTTCTAAAGTTCCCTTTACAACACAATGTCAGTAGACTTTCTTGAACTTTAGTCATTTTGATGTAGTTTTACTGAGTAGGAACTCAATAGTGTCACAACTCCTTAATTTCTGGGTTTACTCTTCTTGGGCTAAAACAACTGCATTTTCCTTCTAAGACCTATGCCTGCTCAGAATTCAGATCCAGAAGGAGAAACTTCAGAAGGACTATTCTGCCAGAGTAGATGACAAACATTTTTCAGTTTGTCACCTGGCAGGTTCTGAGTGACCTCAGAGGATAGGAGGATAGGACATGGGGCAGTTTAGCAAATTTTCATTTTTTTAATTGGAAGGGTCAGTGAAGAATACTTCCTTTAAAGTATATAATTAAGTGCTTCTGCTTGAGTGTGCGAGGGACACTGATTTATCTGCAAATAGAATGTTTATGTAAACATTTAGTGGTTAACTGACACTGCGAGAGGCTTGGCTCTGCAGAAGGTCTACATTTTAAAGTTTGAATGCACAAGGTATACATGCTTTCAGTATGCTCTGAGCATGTGTCTGTTTATATCTTAGGAACAGGCTGAGTTGAAGGCTGGTGAATCCTTACATTTTACTCTATTTTTTTTCAAAATGTCACCTGCTCTATTTTCTCCTTTGAGGGCTGTTTGTTCACGAAGTTTAAGAATACATCTCTTATTTGCCCCATAGTAAAGCTTTAGATTCTAGTTCCATCAGGAGGAAAGAAGGGAAGGGAATGGCAGAAGCCTGGAGGGTTTAGATGGAGGGAAGGATGGCGGGGGAGGATGAAAGGGACAGAGGGGATAACAAGATGAATGGCATATATAAGAGCAGGGGGAAAGCATAGAAAAATAAAGAAAAGTGAAGGCTATGGAGAACAAAAAGAGACCAGCAAACTGCTATGTACACTGTCTGAGCCCACAGCTCTACTTTGAGTGACAGCAAGAGTGAGTAGAGTCTTAATGAAGAATCCATTTATTCATTTATTTTTAAAACACAGGAAACATCGGTCCCCACACAGCTTTAAGGACAATTAAAGCTCTGATGAAATGTATTGATCCATTCCAAATTTCCTTATTGGAGTGATTAATTGCATTTCGGACTTTGAGAAATTCTAAAGAAGATTGTGAGAGAAGAGACTCTCTATTCATAGTGTAAATTTACCCTGTTTTCCTTTTTTTTTGTTTGTTTCCATGCTGTTATTAAGATTGCTATTCTAGATACTCAAAGGCAGGCAAGCATGTCTCCAGTGCTTATAACCCCATTGTGTCTCTGCCCATCAGCATATAGTGTACATTGGGGTGAAGATACCAAGTCAGTAATTTAGTATAAAACAATCAATATATGAACATTGCAAAAGCCCCAGCTAGCATATAATACAGAACTCTCAACAGCTTCTCTAATGATGTGAAGGAAAGTCAGTACTGTTTGACATCTTTTGATACTGCTGTGGCTCAATAGAACATAACCATGGGTTCAAGAGTCCAGACAACAAGAATCACTTTTTCTTCCTTTGGAAGCATTTCCCTTTAGTTCGAGGTAAAGGTTGAGTTTTGTCTCCCAAATTGGCAGTCATTATGAAGTTCAGCAGTCAGAGCCCTTATTTGTATTAGGAGATTGAAAATTGTTAGTCAACTATTAAACACTGGCAGGCCTTGAGCTAAGTGCTCAGGCTGAATCTTCCCATGACCCTTTACAGGATACCCTGCTATAGTTACCACCAGAATAGGGGCAAATAGGTGTAGCAACTTGGTGTTTAGACGCCAGCAGAAATGGAGGAGATGAATTTGCAAGTAGACTTCTCCAGAGTCCATTTTCTTAAAAACAAATGTTTTCTTTATCCATGACCCTGAGTAGAAATCACAATATTTCCCAAGTCACAAACCTAAAATGTTTGCCTCTGAGATGCTTCTTAAGAGAGAGAAGGAGATGAAGAAGACAGTGTACATAATATACGACATCAGAACTCGTGACTCAAATCCAGATGTGTTTACTGGCTCTGTGAGTTTATACAAGCTTCTACTTCTGAGCTGCAGTTTTCTTATCATAACATGTGTACGTGTCTCCTCTACTCAGAGAGACAAAGTCTGTAATAGGCAGTAAATATGAAAGTTAGTAATGAGCTCTCACGGGTAAAGTGACTATCAGATACTATCTTTAAGGAGGCTCAGGGACATTGATTGTCACACAGCTACTAGACTGGTCATAGCTAAAGCTGAGGTACAAAGTCTTTTGACTCTGACTTATAAACATTCCCTCCAGAGAAATCAAGGTGAAATGAGTTGATTAATATTTAATCTTAATAACTGAGCACTATGCCTGAAACATTGAAATTAACCGAACTACTATAGGTGTTATCATTGCGAATACCATGTGTATTCTCTTGTGTATTACTCTGCAGAGGAAATTAGATAAGGAATAAAAAGTTGGTTCCCCCCCCCCCAAAATAAAACCCAATGCACTGTGATAATGCAAGGGAAAGTTGGAGCTATGTTGGTATTACACTTATATTTAACGGCTCTTGATGTAGCTCCTACATGAAGCTGATCATTATGGCCATAATGCTAACAAGAAGAAAATAATAACAAACAAATAAAAAAGAAACATTTTTGTACAAGGGCCTTCCTTCTGGTACAACGTAGCTCCCAGTATTAGCAAGGCCCATAACTCCAATCATAGCAGGCATCCAGCATCTCCCTACTAACTTGCCAGTGCGGTTTGAAGGTATTCGAAATATCTTTACCTGTGCTCTTGCCACTATTGTCCTGCACCTTGGAATTCAATAAACTCTGGAAGAAAAGATACTATTGAGGAAGCCTTTTGATCCTACCTAAACTTGCCATGTCCTCACTGAGTGAGTCTACAGGGCAAA
This sequence comes from Arvicanthis niloticus, assembly GCF_011762505.2. Classification (NCBI taxonomy): domain Eukaryota; kingdom Metazoa; phylum Chordata; class Mammalia; order Rodentia; family Muridae; genus Arvicanthis; species Arvicanthis niloticus. The sequence goes on along the minus strand of NC_047671.1, from coordinate 57,498,058 downwards.
GGCCCAAATGGGAAACTGGTGGAGGTGCAGAGCAGTAGGAATCAGCCAGGCAATCTGAGCCACAGTGGTATGCATATGTTAGTGTAAGATGCTGGAGTTTGCCAGGGCAAAGCTACGAAGTTTTGCTGTCTCTTTTGAACTTCCTGTCACTTCCCCCACAAAGTTCTTTATTAACTTGAATATCCTGATTTCTGACTACTTGTGTGAACCCACACGCTGACAACCAAGGTGTGTATTGTAGCTGTGCAATAATCTTTCTAGGCTGCCCAGTGTTTCATTACTCAGGAGTCAGATACACAAGAGTGTGACTTAGTGACTTAGCCCCCTCATCTATCTATGAAAGGAAATGCTTCCTCTGTGTTCCAGCTTCTCTGACAAAGCCAAGCTATGGATCCATTTTATCCAGCAGTCACCACACCTGGGCTAAGCAAGCAATGCCAGCCTTTTGCTAGAGCCAGGAGTGATTCCCACTTGTTTTTTTTTTTTTTTTTTTTTTTTAATTTGTCGACCTACACTGTCTCACTGCTCCTTGAAAAGGACATAAAAAGTTGAAAAGTCGGAGCCTAGGGAGCATCCCACTGGAGGTGCCTGCCAGGAACTGAAAGGGCCAATTAGCAGAGTCCCCTATGTAGCATTGTAGCATCTTGGCTACCCTCCTGTCTGGCTAAGCACTCATAAATTACCCATGGTGAGACAGACTTCGAGACCCTGGGTACCTGCTCCCAGTTCTTCAGACACCAGAACAAACAGGAACTTCCCTGAGAGATGGCCGACCAGACCTGTACCAAATTGCAGTGGGAAATCACAGACAGCTGCACAAAATTCTAAATAGAGTGAATCTTTTTAGAAAACGATGCTTTATTTATTTATTTATTTATTTATTTATTTAAGGAGCAAGGATTGGGAAAAGCAAGCAAAGAAACCAAAGTTAATGAGGAGTATAAAGGGAAAACAGTAGAAATGAAGGGAAGGAGAGTGGAGGTGGGAAATAGAGCATGAGAAAGAAACAGGGATACTATCAAGATAGCGAAGGAGAGGGAAAGAAGTGAAGGGGCTAAAGCATGTGAAATAAAGGAGGAGAGATGATGGAAGTGGGAAGAGAAGGGAATGAAGACAAGTGAAGGAAAAAAAAAAGAGTATTAGGAGGAGGAAGAAGTTTGTATAGACAGAAAAGAAGAAAGAAAATCTGTGACTGCTATTTGCTTCCCCAAATAAATCCAGATATGTGGGATATTTGACATTTGCCACCTGGTATTTGTTTTAGGAATGAATACACAAGCATTTAGATGTAGAGACTGGGGAGATGACTATGCTTTTATAGGCATTCATTGTTCTTGAGGTGGACCCAAATTTGGTGTCCAACAGTAACATTTTCCAATCTATATAAATTCATGACCTGTAGGAGTAGCATTCACCTTACCTATGACTACTAAGAAGCCAGTATGAACAAGTTGAGGTGTCTTTTCCTAAGAAATCAAAGTTTCTGAGGCTCACCTTCTGTTTTGAAGAAAATATTTAAGAGCTCCAGGATCAAACAAATAAAGGTGAGATCTTTACAAGGCCAAACATGGCCAATGTGCTTTCTGCTGAGTCTGTGTTTTCTGTCTATGCTGTAGGCAATCTTGGCACCGTCTGGAATCATTTTAAGAACCTAACTTTTGTTAGTAATGTTTCTTTCTTTCTTTCTTTCTTTTTTTTTTTTTTTTTTTTTTTTTTTTAAAATACTTATATTTACTTAGTATCAATGTCTTGGATATTTAGGTCAACAATAACACTAGTCTAATTGCAAAGAAAGCTTTCTCCAATTCAACTTTGTGATCTGCCTGAGCCACTCTGGCACAACAGACCTCAAGGCTTCTTGGACTAAAAGTGCTTGGGGGATGAGGGGTGGTGAGGAGTCAGGGTAAACACACAAGTAACAAATGCAGAAAGCAGCTGTGCCCAGAAACACAGACTTTCCACGTTTAGGACTGGAAGGTGTGTGAGGCAGGCCTTCTGCCCGAGGCCTGGCTCTTCCTCCAGCTCTTGTCCCACAGCTGAAGTCATTCCCAAAGCTTCCACCAAGTCCTGATAGTCTCACCATCAGCTTCCATCACTGAAAGTTACTGGAGAATGGAGACAGAGGCTGGGGACAAGGCAGTACTTGGCAGAAACAACTTCAGATAAGGAAGACGATGCCTTCAGACACCATAACCTCTTTATAATCCTGCATGCGGCTCAGTGAAGCCTAGATTTCCTCTGAGGAGAAGGGCTCTTTTTTATTCCAATTGATGGATCATGCCCAGAGACTGCGCGTGAGCTTCCTGGAACACTTCTAAGAGTGCCGCCTTAAAAGCCTTCAGCCTGGACTCACTCAGCTCCACTTTCTGGGATTCCTGGGTCTCCTGAGAATCGTCAGTCTTCGGGGTGTGCACTTGAGGCATTTCCTACTCTGCTTCACTGAAGTCATAAGGGTCATAGGACTCCCCATCCTTGGCATGAGTCTTCCTCCTTTTCTGCTTCTGCTCAGTGTCCTTCTGGCTCTTCTCTTCTTCTTCCAGGTCTGATTCATCCTCACTTGGCTTCTTATGTTTCTTCTCCTTCTCCAGAATCTTCTTGAAATAAGCATACTGAACCAGCTCCATAGCTTCCTCTGCATCCTGCAGGTCCATAGTCTTGGTCATATATGCCTTCGCATGGGCCGTGGCCAGTAGAATCAGTTTCCAGTGTTCGTGCTGTAACTGGAGATGTCCGGGCAGTGTCTGAGCTCTTCTTATATGTGCTTTCACTCCAAAAGAAATATGACAGTAACTCAAGTAGAAGCAGAGAGAGACAGAGAGAGACAGAGACAGAGACAGAAAGACAGACAGAGGGAGAGACAGAGAGAGACCTATCAAAGACAGTCACATGTGTAGGTAAGAGAAAGTTGTGCATGGTGCAGCTAAGGTGAGGATGTGGGGGACTCACAAGTAGCTCAACTGATAAATGTTTGTCAGGTTTTTTTTTTTCAAAAGCAAATGACTATTTTTATTATTGATTGATTGATTGATTGATTGATTTTTGGTTTTTTGAGACAGGGTTTCTCTGTGTCCTGGCTGTCCTGGAACTCACTCTGTAGACCAGGCTGGCCTCGAACTCAGAAATCCACCTGTTTCTGCCTTCCAAGTGCTGGGATTAAAGGCGTGAGCCACCACTGCCCGGCTAAATGACTATTTTTAAATACAGAAAAATTCTTATTCATTTCTAAGTAAGAAAATACAGACTTACAAAAATAATAAATATAAATTAACTATGTGTAACTATATTTTATTTATTATTTATTTTTGCTTTTACACCATTTTAATTACATGTAAGTATTAAGGTCACTTCTAGGTTGAGGAACTAGCAATACAATAGATGCACATAGTCAAGGAACGAACAAGACAATAAACATAAATAGTCAAAGAACAAGCAAGGCAATAAACAAAGTCATGAGATTACTCCCGTGATCACTACTTCTAAGGGCTTATCAAGATGACCAAAAATCTGAGCCTACTTCCCTTTCCTAGCCCAAAGTCATTTTCATGCTTGAAGCCTACTTATTTGTTCTAGCCCAAAATTTAGATTTCTGCCTGAAATTATTTCTTTGTTCTAGCCTAAGATTTAGATTCCTGCCTGAAATTACTTCTTTATTCTAGCCTAATGTCAGATTCCTACCTGAAGCCCATTTTTTTTTGTCCTTGGCCAATGTCAGATTCCTGCCAAGTAGCCTCCAAAGCTCTCCACATATCCCCATTTTTAATTTCATAAACAAGACTAAGCCTGTCTTAAGTTGTTCTGATAAGAATGCCTTTCTTACCGATAATGTAATATACATTATCAAAATCAATGTATTTCTATCTTAGGTCGGTAAGGCTCTGTGCAGAATATTACCCGTCCTTGGCCTGCCAGCCTATTAAATTAATAATAACTGTCTGGTCTATACTTTAGATTTATAGTGTAATTATAAAATATTTGTATAAAGCAGGCATTTTTCATGTGTAAAATATTTTTTACAAGTCAGTCGTTACAAATTTCTACTTTGCGTCAGTGTATTAATATTTTTGCTTTTGATTAAGTTTCACTTATTTACCCATCACTGTTTTTGTTATTGTAAATACCATAACAAACATATAAAATCTTTAAAGAAATTTTTATTTAATCATGTGATTTCCTTGGAACAATTTCCATAACTGAAATTATTATAATAAAATGCAGAAGAGATGAGAGAATGGTAGGACTGCAGTGAAATAACTTATTAGTGAGGTTTTTCTCAGAACGACAAGTTAGGAAAGGAGATGGCTGTAGGAACAAGGAATCCTGGAGCAGTCGAGAGGGTCCCCCACGCACTCTGCATTAGTGTGAGAGATGTGAAAAAGGATGCAAATCTAGAGTATAAATGTGATAAAATCTGGTGTAGTGATAGAAGAGAAGATGGATGGATGCTGCACTCTGAGGCTAGCCTATATTCCAGGGATGCTTAGAGATGAACTTGGAAGGTGGTATATAAGTTCTGAGACAACAGAGAAAGTAAGCTAGCATAGGTTTGGTTAACAGGCTTCTGCTTGATTCCTTCCTTCCTTCTTTCCTTCCTTCCTTCTTTTCTTCTTTTCTTCCTCCTTCCCTCCCTCCCTCTCTCCCTTCTTTCCTTTATTTCTCTTTTTCTTTCTTTCTTTCTTTCTTTCTTTTTTTCTTTTTCTTTTCTTTAATTGAATTTGAGGACAAAACAATTCACTTTATAACAATGAAGTCAAGTAGATGCTTGGAGGGTCCATGTCAGGATTTGTCTTAGGTAAACAGAACTGTCTAGGAGTTATGTTTCAGACAAAGAAAAATGGTGGTATCAGAAAGCAGTGAAGGGTGAGATGAGTAGAAAAATCTTTTCATTTTTTTTTCTAGATAGGATTCACTCAAAATTCAGCATTGGGAGGTAAGGGGGCTTTTTTTAACCATTATTATCTAACAAGCTGTATAAATTTACAGCTAACTCTACTGGCTAAATAAATAATTTCATTCTACACAACTCATTTTATGTTTAATGATTGCTTTGCTTTGCATTCTTATGATACTTGTGATTTTTCTCATTTGATAAATAAACATTACTTTATACATTACTCAACATTTTCTCTCTATAATTTGGTAAGTGGAGGTTTAACGTTACATAATGATAAATTTTTTTCATTTTAAAGTACAGATTTTTCATTTTGGACTCTGATTTCTTCTATTATTGCTTTGTGTAATGCATATTGATCATTAAAAATTTATTTAATAGTACAAATGATTTGTCATAGATGCTCATAAGGAATTATGAAGGAAGCCATACTCCATCAGGTAGTGAATGAGAGTAAAATTGCAGTAACTTGAAAAATGGACATATATCTCAGAATATGTATCTAAATGCTTGGAAAGGGGTATAAATTAAGAAATTGCCTCAGGAATCCAGGGAAATTCAGCAGATAAAAATATAGCATTTCTATTATAAGAAGAAATGATTGATTGCTCAATAAATGATATTGAGGAAGATAATTATACATTTAGAAAAAAAATGAAGTGAAATTTATGCCCTAACTGAGAAGCTTGTATTCTAATAGGGAAACACAAACTGATGATAATTCCAGGCAATGAAGAGAAAGTAAGATAGAGATGATCTTAGTTGAGGTGCTCAGGGATTCCAATGACATGTGTCACAAAAGCTTCTTTCCTTTTCTATTCTCTCTTTTAACTTCCTGCTTTACCCTTCTCCCTTTTCCTCCTCCTCATCTTCCTTCTTTGTGTCCTCCTCCTCCTCCTCCTCTTCTTCTTCCTCTTCCTCTCTCTCTCTCTCTCTCTCTCTCTTCCTCTCTCTCTCATCTTGAAATATAGCCCAGGTTATCCTTGAAATTTTAATCCTTACTTTGAGCCCCTCAAGTGCTTTCTGTAAAAGTGGGTGTCAAAACTATGTTTTCAAATGTATTTTTGATGTTGAGAAATATTGAGTGTCATATACTCAGCATATCATTTTTGTGAATTTGGAAAAGCCAGTTCTAGATCAAGTGATCTATATATTGTAGGCCCTTGGTAGATGTGCACATAGTATGTTTATACAAATTCTATTGTTAATGAAAATCAGAGTAAAATTAAAGAGACAGAAAATTAAAACCCAATAAGAAAACATCATTTTAAGGCCACATTGATAAAATACACAAATAGTTAATGCATAGTTAATACACAATTTGAGAAGTATGCAGGAAAACCATACCTCTTATAAATTCTTTACTTTTTGCTTGCAAATTGGTAAAGTCTACTTAAAGAATAATTTGTTATATCCACAATGATGTGGAAAGTGTATTTTATGTTATCTAAATGGTTCCTTTTTGAACATTTATCTGACAGGAAACTCTTACAAATAGAATCATGTGATATCACTAAAAGTAGACACAAACCATGTGGCACTAATCATACAATGTCATTAAAAGCAACAATAGTACAGACAGTAAGATAAGCCTTAATGTATTAATTAAAATAAATTTCTTTACAGAGTAGAAATTTTGTAAGAAATCAGTTTCATTTTTTTAAATGGGAATACAAAGGAGACAGCAAAAGGGGATCAGCTGTTAGAAATTGAGTTCACTTTATGTTACATGTAAGTGAATATGTACCACTGTTTACATTTTAACTAGAATAGAGGAACCTTATAAATCAACAAATGCCATGATAATTATACTTCCTGTTTTTGTTTCATATGACAGATGTTATTTTTATTCCGTGTTACAGAGGTTTCTTAGACTCTTCTACATAGTAGACCAGGCATTTGTTCTTATTTAGAAGGAATTATGTCATGTATCTTTGGATTAGAACTGCTTCTCACCCATGTTCTATACATCAGGGGCTATAATTTGGAGGCAAGGATGAGACAAATTATACAGATTTTAGATGGCTGAAGTACCTATTTAATGTACCAAAGCAGACCTGGCAATCAGATTCTCCCAGCATCCCTCAGTCCCTACCTGTTATAGGGCCCTTCTGGCTGGCATACTCCCATCCTCTACCCTAAAATGTCCAGCCTAAGAGCTGGGCTTCCCTTTCTTACATAATCCAACCATTTTGGTGACATGGACCATTTTTTCTATTATTACCCCTCTGGCCTCTGGGTTTGGTTTTCCTCTCTCCCATATTCACCAAAGGCTCAGGGTCATGTTTACTCACCTGTCCCTGCCTCTGGCTATTCTTTCCCTTTTATCTATAGTAAACTTTATCTTCATCCATACCTCAGAGTATTGTTCCATTTTTTTATTCATAAAATTTCCTTTTAATGTAGTCTTTTTAACTAAATGAAATATCCATCAAGTTTTCCATTCTCAAATTTAAAAACTATGCCATTTTACTCTATATTCATTACAATGTGTTAAGAAAGAAGTATTCACCTTCCACCGCTCGCCCCTCCTCCAGTCTGAGGCCTGTGGGTGAGTGCACCCTGGATTCTGCCAGACACATTCTGGGGGATCCATAGAACCCATAGCCAGTGCTAGCACGCCCCTTCCACCGCTCGACCCTCCTCCGGTCTGAGGCCTGCGGGTGAGTGCACCCTGGATTCTGCCAGAAACATTCTGGGGATCCATAGAACCCATAGCCAGCGCTAGCACGCTCCTTCTGCTGCTCGCCCCTCCTCCGGTCTGAGGCCTGCGGGTGAGTGTACCCCGGATTCCACCAGACATATTCGGGGGGATCCACAGATCCCACAAGCAGCTTTAGGTAGGAAAACCCACATACTACCCTGAGCTCATAGCTGGGCGCCCTGAGTGCTCAGAACCCAGCAGATACCCCTCCCCACCCCCCTTTCCCCGAGCCCCTGCCGGCTAGCACCCCTTTTCTGCCCATCTCCGGGGTCTGAGTCCCAGACCAGACCTCTACCAGGTCTGCAGTTTTGTGGACCCCGGTCACCGCCTGAGACAGACTGGAAGGTCCGCTCAACCCAGAGCCACACAGGAACAACTGAACTCAGAGTGTCAGACAACATACCCTGAGATATCCAAGAGGAGACACTGCACCCAGAACAGCAGACATCTAGCTGGACTGCTACATAAGAGGCACCATTTCCTAGAGATACCACTGTAATCAGGGCAGCTGGAAAAAATCACAAAGACATCTGGACTCCTAGAAGACCAAACACAAGCAAGACAACTGGAAAGACAGGCTTCAATCAGAGACAGAGTACAGGTAGCACTAGAATTAACCAGATGGCAAAAGGCAGGCGCAAGAACGTAAGCAACAGAAATCAAAGTTACATGGCAACACCAGAACCCAGTTCCCCCATCATAGCAAGCCCTGAACACCCCATCACACCAGAAAAGCAGGATTCAGAATTAAAATCACTTCTCATGATGATGATAGAGGACTTTAAGAAAGACATAAATAACACTCTCAAAGAACAGATAGAAACCCTTAGAGAGGAAACACAAAAATCCCTTAAGGAATTGCAAGAAAATGCAACCAAACAGGAGAAGGAATTAAACAAAACCATGCAGGATCTAAAAATGGAAGTAGAAACAATAAAGAAATCACAAAGGGAGAACACCCTGGAGATAGAAAACTTAAAAAAACGATCAGGAGTCATAGACACAAGTATTACCAACAGAATACAAGAGATGGAAGAGAGAATCTCATGTGCAGAAGATACCATGGAAAACATTGACACAACTGTCAAAGAAAATGCAAAATACAAAAAGCTACTAACCCAAAATGTATACGAAATCCAAGATACAATGAGAAGGCCAAACCAAAGGATAATAGGAATAGATGAGGGGGAAGACTCCCAACTTAAAGGACCAGTAAATATCCTCAACAAAATTATAGAGGAAAACTTCCCTAACCTAAAGAAAGAGATGTCCATAAATATACAAGAAGCCTACAGAACTCCAAATAGTTTAGACCAGAAAAGAAATACTTCCCGCCACATAATAGTCAAAACATCAAATGTACAAAACAAAGAAAAAATACTAAAAGCAGTAAGGGAAAAAGGCAAAGTAACATATAAAGGCAGACCTATAAGAATTACATCAGACTTCTCACCAGAGACCATAAAAGCCAGAAGATCCTGGACCGATATCATACAGACCCTAAAAGAACATAAATGTCAGCCTAGACTACTATACCCAGCAAAACTGTCAATCATGATTGATGGAGAAACCAAAATATTCCATGACAAATCCAAATTTACACAGTATCTCAACACAAATCCAGCACTTCAAAGGATAATTGATGGAAAATTCCATCACAAGGAGGGAAACTACAACCTAGAAAAAGCAGGAAAGTAATCTTCCAAAAACCGTAAAAGAAGGTAGCTACACAAACATATCTCCACTGCCAATAACAAAAATAACAGGAAACAACACTCATTTTTCCTTAATATCTCTTAATATCAATGGACTCAATTCTCCAGTAAAAAGACATAGACTATCAGACTGGATACGTAAACAGGACCCAACATTTTGCTGCATTCAGGAAACGCACCTCTGTGGAAAGGACAGACACTACCTCAAAGTAAAAGGTTGGAAAACAATCTGCCAAGCAAATGGTCCCAAGAAACAAGCTGGAGTAGCGATTCTAATATCAAATAAAATCAGCTTTCAACCAGAAGTAATCAAAAAAGATAAAGAAGGACACTTCATATTCATGAAAGGAAAAATGTACCAAGAGGAACTTGCAATTCTCAACATCTATGCCCCAAATGTAAGGGCACCCACATACATAAAAGACACTTTACTAAAACTTAAAGCATACATTGCACCCTACACAATAATAGTGGGAGATTTCAACACCCCACTCTCAGCTATGGACAGATCATGGAAACAGAAACTAAATCGAGACACAATGAAACTAACAGAAGTTATGAACCAATTGGACTTAACTGACATTTATAGAACATTTCATCCTAAAACAAAAGAATATACCTTCTCAGCACCTCATGGTACCTTCTCAAAAATAGACCATATAATTGGTCACAAAACAGGCCTCAACAGATACAAAAAGATTGAAATAATCCCCAGTACCTTATCAGACCACCATGGATTAAGACTTGTATTTGACATGGACAAAAACATCAGAAAACCGACATACACTTGGCAACTGAACAATGCTCTACTCAATGATAACTTGGTCACGGAAGAAATTAAGAAAGAAATTAAAGACTTTTTAGATTTAAATAAAAATGAGGACACATCATATCAAAACATGTGGGACTCATTGAAAGCAGTACTAAGAGGAAAAATCATAGCTCTAAGTGCTCACAAAAAGAAAGTGGAAAGAGCATACATCAACAACTTGACAGCAAACCTGAAAGCATTAGAACAAAAAGAAGCTAGTATACCCAAGAGAAGTAGACGGCAGGAAATAATCAAACTCAGGGCTGAAATCAACCAAGTCGAAACAAAAAGAACTATACAAAATATCAACAAAACCAGGAGCTGGTTCTTTGAGAAAATCAACAAGATAGACAAACCCTTAGCCAGACTAACCAAAGGGCGCAGAGACAGCATTCAAATTAATAAAATCAGAACTGAAAAGGGAGACATAACAACAGAAACAGAGGAAATTAAAAAAATTCTCAGATCCTACTACAAAGGCCTATACTCAACAAAATTGGAAAATCTGGAGGAAATGGACAATTTTCTAGATAGATACCAGGTACCAAAGTTAAACGAGGAGCAGATAAACCACCTAAACAGTCCCATAACGCCTAAAGAAATAGACACAGTCATTAAAAATCTTCCCACCAAAAAATGTTCAGGGCCAGATGGTTTCAGTGCAGAATTCTTTCAGACCTTCAAGGAAGACCTAATACCAATCCTCTTCAAGTTATTCCATCGAATAGAAACAGAAGGAACACTACCCAATTCATTCTATGAAGCTACCATTACACTCATACCTAAACCACAGAAAGACCCAACAAAGAAAGAGAACTACAGACCAATCTCTCTTATGAATATTGATGCAAAAATACTCAATAAAATTCTCGCAAACCGAATCCAACAACACATCAAAACAATTATCCATCAAGATCAAGTAGGCTTTATCCCAGGAATGCAGGGATGGTTCAATATTCGGAAATCCATCAATGTAATCCACTACATAAATAAACTCAAAGAGAAAAACCACATGGTCATATCACTAGATGCTGAGAAAGCATTTGACAAAATTCAACATCCCTTCATGTTAAAAGTCTTGGAAAGATCAGGAATACAAGGCCCATATCTAAACATAGTAAAAGCAATATACAGCAAGCCAGTAGCCAACATCAAACTAAATGGAGAGAAACTTGAAGCAATCCCACTAAGATCAGGGACTAGGCAAGGCTGCCCACTCTCACCTTACCTATTCAATATAGTACTGGAAGACTTAGCTAGAGCAATTAGACAACAAAAGGAAGTCAAAGGGATACAGATAGGAAAAGAAGAAGTCAAAATTTCACTATTTGCAGATGATATGATAGTATACTTAAGTGAACCTAAAACTTCCACCAGAGAACTCCTAAACCTGATAAACAACTTTAGCAATGTGGCTGGATATAAAATCAACTCAAACAAATCAGTAGCCTTCCTCTACTCAAAGGATAAACAGGCAGAGAAAGAAATCAGGGAAATGACACCCTTCACAATAGCCACCAATTAAATAAATTATCTTGGAGTGAATCTAACAAAGCAAGTGAAAGATCTGTATGACAAGAACTTCAAGTCTCTGAAGAAAGAAATTGAAGAAGATCTCAGAAGATGGAAAGATCTCCCATGCTCCTGGATTGGCAGGATTAATTTAGTAAAAATGGCTATCCTGCCAAAAGCAATCTATAGATTCAATGCAATACCCATCAAAATTCCAAATATATTCTTCATAGAGATAGAAAGAGCAATTTACAAATTCATTTGGAATAACAAAAAACCTAGGATAGCGAGAACTATTCTCAACAATAAAAGAACCTCTGGGGGAATCAACATTCCGGACCTCAAACTGTACTACAGAGCAGTAGTGATAAAAACTGCTTGGTATTGGTACAGAGACAGACAGGACGATCAATGGAACAGAATTGAAGACCCAGAAATGAACCCGCATACCTATGGTCACTTGATATTTGACAAGGGAACTAAATTCATCCAGTGGAAAAAGGACAGCATTTTCAACAAGTGGTGCTGGCTCAACTGGAGGTCAACATGTAGAAGAATGCAAATTAATCCATTCTTATCCCCTTGCACAAAGCTCAACTCCAAGTGGATAAAGGACCTTCACATAAAGCCAGGTACACTGAAAATATTAGAAGAGAAGTTGGGGAAGACCCTCGAATACCTAGGCACAGGGGAAAAGTTCCTGAACAGAACACCAATGGCTTATGCTCTAAGATCAAGAATCGACAAATGGGACCTCATCAAATTGCAAAGCTTCTGTAAGGCAAAGGACACTGTCAACAAGACAAAACGGCAACCAACGGATTGGGAAAAGATCATTACCAATCCTACATCTGATAGGGGGCTAATATCGAATATTTACAAAGAACTCAAGAAATTAGATGCCAAACAACAAAATAACCCCATTAGAAAATGGGGCACAGAGCTAAACAAAGAATTCTCAACTGAGGAAACTCGAATGGCCGAGAAGCACCTTAAGAAATGCTCAACATCCTTAGTCATCAGGGAAATGCAAATCAAAAAAACACTGAGATACCACCTCACACCAGTCAGAATGGCTAAGATCAAAAACTCAGGTGATAGTAGATGCTGGCGAGGATGTGAAGAAAGAGGAACACTCCTGCATTGTTGGTGGGGTTGCAAGCTGGTACAACCACTTTGGAAGTCAGTCTGGCGGTTCCTCAGAAAATTGGACATAGCACTACCTGAGGACCCAGCTATACCACTTCTGGGTATATACCCAGAAAATGCCCCAACAAATAACAAAGACATATGCTCCACTATGTTCATAGCAGCCCTATTTATAATAGCCAGAAGCTGGAAAGAACCCAGATGCCCTTCAACAGAGGAATGGATACAAAAAATGTGGTACATTTACACAATGGAATATTACTCAGCTATTAAAAATAATGAATTCGAGAAATTCTTAGGTAAATGGATGGAACTAGAAAATATCATCCTGAGTGAGGTAACCCAATCACAAAAGAACACACATGGTATTTACTCACTGATAAGCGGAGATTAGCCCAAAAAATTTGAAACAACAAAGATTCAACTACCAGACGACATGAAGCTCAGGAAGAAGAAAGAACAAGTGAGGATGCCTAGGTCTTTCTTAGGAGGAGTAACTAAATAACCAAGGGAGCAAATATGGAGACAAAGTGTGGGTCAGAATCTGAAGGGGGAGTTGTAGGGAGACCATTGCGTCAGGGTATTCATTCCATAGGCAGTCACCAAAAATAGACGCTGATAGGGATGTCCGGATGGGAAAGCTGACAGCAGCCTGATAAGGCTGTCTCCTTAGAGGTCTCTCAGAGTCGGACATACCCAGAGACAGATACCCACAGCTATCCATTAATCTGATCAAAGTTCCCAATGGAGGAGTTAGAGAGTAAATTGAAGGAACCGTGAACCGTAAGGGCTGGTGGCCCCGTGAGGAAAGCAACAATACCAACCAGCCAGAGCTCCCCAGGGTCTAAACCACCAGCCTAGGAGCACATATGGAGAGACACATGACTCCAGCTAGTATATGTAGGGGAGGATTGCCCTGTTGGGCATAGGTGGGAGACAAGGTCATTGGTACCCTGAAGGCTGAGCACTGAGGGGGGGGATCTGAGGGTTGGGAGGGAGGCTGGGGGTAGGTGGGTAAACACCTTCATAGAGGCAGGAGGAGGGGGGATGGGATAAGGGGTTCCTGGGTGGTGGGGGAAATATGGTAAGGGGATAAAATTTGAAATGTAAATATTATATCCAATAAAAGAGGGGAAAAATAGAAAAGCGGTTAGAACCAACATTCTTAATAAAATGTCAGCCCTCTTCTAAAAAAAAAAAAAAACTATCTTGATACTAAAATTTGTTTTGAGAATTGTATATTGCAGAATGATCAGCCTTGGTGTATCTACTCAACAAGTAAGCTGGGCAGACCTGCTCAAACCTCTGAGGTCCGTGAATTCCTTCTGGAGGCAGCGAAGACACAGGATCAGAGGATTGTCAATTTGCTCTCCCCCCCACTCCTCTTCTAATATCTCAACGCCCATAATCAGCTTGAAGAAGCTAATGATGAGTCAGCGCCCCTATTCCCTGGGCATGGGGACTAAGGTGGTAAATGTTGGGCTGTCTCTCTAGGGAAAAGTAGTGGTTTTGTCGGAATAGAGAGGATTAGCTAGGGTTTATTGCATAGCCATAACCTATTAGTAGAAATCTGTATAATTAATATCAAGATGAAGATATAAATTCTTAAATGGCACCAATTTACTTTGTTTACAAATTTTAAGGTTTTCATTGGCATGAGCTTCTTAGTGATATAAGAGTGAGATGAATATTGTTACTCTCATAGGCATTGTACCAGTATAACACACTTAGGAATACAAAGCTTAGACCCAGTCCTTCTTCAACTTTTTTAACTGATTTGAGATGGTCAGCCTGTGAGTTAAGGGACTATAGCAAATTCATGACTTGGAGTTTATTATAAGGGTGTTCTCTATGTTTTATTTAGAAATAGCTGAGTGGAGTTAACAGGCAACAGTCCAGATTACCTTACATGGATAGCTGGTTTTCAAAACATCAGAAATCCTTAGAATTGACATGACAAACATTTCAGTATTAATGTTCATTTTCATTAGAGACCTGTCTGCTCCGGACAGCTTCCTATGTTAAATTCTAAGAAGAAATTGAGCATCCTTGGAGTTACTCCAGTTGTGGTGAGACAGCCACTAGGCAAGAATTGCCACTTTCCTTCTACAGACAAATTACTGTCCAGAAAAGGACACACTTGCAGAATAGTCGACTGATTATATCTGCCTAGACAGAGTAATCAGCCCTTAATAATTCTGCAGCACTAAGGTTTGTCAGATGATCCTGGGCCAGAAGGCAGAAGAACAGATGCTCCAACGTTTTGAAGTAGAGCGAGTGTTCAGGTGTTCAGAGGTCTCTATAAATTGGCTAAGTTTTAGAAGCTATGCTTTGTGCTTCCCACAATTATAGTCAACTCAGTCATTCTGGATTTCTGACGGGGTTGAAAACTTATAGCTATTTACCTTGAGAGAAAAGATCTGAGTGTATGGTCTTCAGCTGACATTCATCCTAAAGCCAGGTTCAGAACTAAATGTTTTAGTTAGGAGAGATGACAGAGGTGCTGGTAGGTCAACAAAAGGATGGACTGGGTATTAGGACTATCTTGTACCTCACTGGTACAAATTGGCATAATTATGCTCTAATTGTATTTTGAGAGAAAAGTTTCCTTTTAACAGGAAGGGTGATGTGTAGGAGGAGCTAAGGTGGGAGGAGTACTGAGAGGAAGAAAAGGAGTAAGAAGAGGAGAAGAAGAAGGAGAGGAGAAGCTAGATGATGAAAGAGAGATAGAGGGGGGAGACAGGGAGGCAGATGTTCATGAATCTCCACCAGTCAAAGATAGTAGATATATCTAGGTTGGGTAGTGGGTTACACCTCTGATTGAACAATACCAAACTTATAAAGCCTATGATTAACATTTTTTAAAAAAATGTATAAATGCAAAAAGGAAAAGGGGGCATGGGATATGGGTTTTCTAAGGGGGGGGAATGGGGAAAGGGGATGGCATCTGAAGTGTAAATGAAAGATCTAATAAAAAATAAAAAAAATAAAAAAAATAAAAAAAAAGAAAGAAGTATTCAGTGAGTTCTTTCCAAAAGGTCCAGAATTTGGAACTCTTATGTACTAAAAGATAAAATAGATTAACTTGTTATCCAGACATCCTACTTCCTGGTATACACTCAAAATATTTGGAAAGAAGAGATTTGGTCAGATACTTATATAACTTCCAAGCTGCCTTGCTAATAATAGCTAAAAAGAATCAACCAAAGGATTCATAACTGAAGCATAGATAAACAAAGTATGATACATCTGTATGGTAGACTATTACTCCATCTTATGTATCAACTAAATGTTAAGTGGTAACAAACAAACAAATCTTGAAAGCATGATGAGATATACTCTAAATAGCACCTATTGTCTGGTCCCACTTATACAAACTACCTAAATAAGCTAAAATAGGCAAACTCATTTGGAAATAAAGAACTTTAAAGTGTTTCTAAAATTACAAGATCGGAGGCATGAGCATATAATGGATATAAATGGCTAGTAATGATGATTGTACAATACTATAAATGTTTAATATGACAAAAAATGTTTGTCTGAAAGTTGCTTTATGCATTCTAAAGTTTCATTTGGATATTTCTACTTGTTTTTTCCACTTTCTTTAAATAAATTTAATCCACACCACAAAATTTTTATAGGTCTTATTGTTTCCTGGGTAAGAAATATGTACTTCTTTGGTCTATGTCTGAGCAGTTCTATGACATGTAACCTCATGAAATATCAACTATACCAGTGCTCAAAGCTTCCACACCCCTTTTTCTTCATCTTTTTTCTGATGGCCAGGTTAAGAATGGATCAGATAAGTGTATGCAAGCCAAAATAATTGTATTAAATTTGTGAGAATGATGGTATTATGCAAAGAATAAGACTTTGGGGTCCAGATACAAAAAAAAAAAAAAAGGTGGATGCATACATATATTCAGAGAGACTTTGAGACCATGATAGGATGTGAATAAGCTCAACTCATAAAAAGTCCAAACATGGAGGCCTGGCACAAAGTTCTACACTTAGATAAGGAGCTTTTTCCATTTGATTGCTGCCAGGTGACAGATAATCAGTTTTCTTCAATGAGATTACAATAGACATTTTAACCACACTCCAAAGAAGATCCCACACCCAGGAGTATTCAGCCAACACAAACTGGACTGCAAGTTTCATTGTTCTCTCTTTTTTAAAAAAAAAAAAAAAAAGAATAAAAAGAACATGAAGTTGGGAGAGAAATTGTGAAGAGTTTAGAAAGGAGAAAATACAATCAAAATATATTACATAAAATCTTCAAAGAATAACTGAAGATACTATTAAATTTTATAAATAAGCTGATGGGACTTCAAGTTTAATGAGATTATTATACAGTTACCTCATAAATTATAAGCATATCCCTTATAATCAAAGTTTCATAGATTTAACTCTCTTACTAATTCTCCTTAGTCTACTGTTGATAAACTTATATTTAACATAAACATGTGAGTTTATGTTTAAATCAATAATTTTTATTTCAACTAAGGAATAATTAATGGTTAAATAATTATATGACTAATATGTGTTAGGTCTTTTGTGACTCAAGCAGACAAGTTTATTGTGATGACATTGCCTGAAAATCTAAACAAGTTTTTATTATTTATTTCACTCTACAGATAAACATTAAGCATTTATTTTCAGAGATAATTTATGATTCTCATTAGTTTAATCATTTTTCTGTCACATGTAGGAGCCAAATTTATAGTGCTTTTGGCTTAGGTGAATTGAAAATTACTCTTCAGTACAATCTTCTAGATTTCCACCCATTTTCAGGAAAAAAAGAAGCCTATTGTTCTCATAATCATTGAACTTCTTTTACTCACCACCGTTAAACACTATGCTAAATCTCACAGCAGAAACACAACTGATTATAAAGTGGAATTTGCTATGTACACTAATTTGACTTTAGATAACTAGCTATTTATCCATAGTGTTAATTTTGAAATTCCATTAACTTAATATGACTCCAAGGAGTAACTATGAAGACAATATATGTGGATAGTAAAAACTTATAAGAGCTCATTTCAATAAATAATTTTTGTATGTGTGTGAAAGGAGACATTATCATCAGCCACAGATATACAATGGGAGAGGGAGTACGAAGGAGGAAGAAAGGCAAAGATTTCAATTAAGGAAAAATAACAGTGCTAACAAATTAAACAATAACATCATGACACAGGGCGGCAAGCTTATGTTATTAGGCATAAATGGAATCTATCCCCGAAGCCTCTTAAAATATACTAGAGGAGACAAAACAGCACGTACTGAAAAGTTGACCCTTTCTAATTACCCTGCAGTTCCTAACAAAAGAAACCTCAAGAGAGACAAGGTAGAGAGAAAGCTTTGTTTGGTTAGTCAGTACTTGTATGGTATCTTGAATGGTGGGCGGTATTTCACGAGAATGGGGGTACAATGTATATTCCAAGGGCACACAAATTCACAACAGTGCTACACCCATGCCAGTGTGACTGAAGGTAATTAGGTCACTGAGCTGAGGGAGAAAGTGAGCTCATATTGAATAGAGTAGCAGAGAGACAGGAAGAAAATTGGCAGGTGCCATATGCCCATGGGTAGCTCTGACTACATAGGGCTTGTACCTTCTGTAGAACTGTCCTCTAGAGACAAAAGATCTACAGTAGAGGAAGACAAAGACTATGGGGAAAAAGGGATAGAGAGAGGACAATATGATTAAGAAGAGATAGATAATGCTCTCTCCTGGCATAAGCTTTCTGATCTAAGTAGAGGAGAAAGATTGCTTTTAATGACACTAATATTTTAATTAATTGTATTTTCAAATGGAGAACTTTGCAAGCCTCAGGTCTAGGCTTGTGAGACTGAGCAACTATCAGATTTTTGGACTTCCCATTCACAGGTGGCCATTGTTGGGTTAGTACAACAGCAGACTGTAATAAATTCACTTAATATATGGAGACATTACACAAGTTACACTGACTAACACAGTGTTCTCCAGATACAGATAATGCTGACCAATTTCACCTCAGAAAGTGGATGTTGAGCAACTTCCTGCCAAGAACCTTCTTCTTCCATGAGACAACTGTGTCATAGAAAGTTCGCATTAGTGCACTATTTTTTTCTTCTGTTTGTTAGTTTTAATTTATAATAATAAGAGGAAGTCTAAAATCTACAGATAACCCTTTGAATTTTAAAACATTTTTAGAGTTAGGCCACTAAAAATTATACAGCAATTACTTATTCAATACCATGTGGTCAGCTCTGAAATCATATCTATAAGTTACATTATACAAGTGGAACAGATTGTATTTATTAATTAATGAAAAATGAGGCCACAAATTTAAAAAAGAGCAAAGACATGTTTTGTTTGGAGGAAAAGATCAAGGATTGTTTGGAAGAAGAGTAAAGAAAGGGGAAGGGAAATTAATAGAGTTATACTATAATTTCAAAAATAGAGGAAGCAATTAAAATATACATACATATGGAAAACCATGATATAGTAGGTATCATGTATTAATATTTGCTGTGGACTCTGACCTAGTTAGGACAAAAATTGACATAAAGTTATAATCTTTACTTTTCAGATAATGCTTGGAATAGAATAAGAGCATGGGAGTTCTGCCTTTGGCCCATGATGTTACCAATAAGACAATCTAGCTACAAAATCAATAAAGCAGAAAAATCAATGCCAAGTGTCAAAACTCAGATGCTCTAAGAATCACGTCCATGCACAGTGGGCACTAGAATGGCAAAGGCTTCTAAACACTGCTCTCATTGGTATAATCATGTCAGGATTCTCCCTTGTTGTTCTCCCACAAGAAAACTGTGGCAAAGGAAAGTTGTTGAAAAGAATACTATACAAGTACAGTGATTAAACATGAACTTTTCCCAGAGTTTTAACATGTTTCTAGTTTAGTTACCAACAAAGTTCAGCAATGTAACAAAAAAAGGAAAATATTTTGAAAAAAAAAACATATGCTGCAAGCAATAAAGACTGAGAGGCACGTCAAAATTAACAAAGAACATTAGCAGAAAGTGAATAAACTAGGACTTGCAATGTTTTTATTATTTTAAATTGCAAAATTACTAGTTCCCCCTACTCACTACTTACTGTACCTCTAAAATTATTAATTCTATCTTGACTGCCTCTTTAAATAAGATTAATTCATACCATTTTCCATTTAATTGCTTTATCTGTTTTGGTCCATTAGATTCTATGTGAGAATATAGCTTTTATGATAAATTAAATTCTAGGGCTTTATTTTGACATCAAAGTTAATTTTTAATCCAGGGAAAAGTTTTATCACATGCAATTTATTCCTTTCACATTTGCTAAGATGTATGAAGTATGCATTAGTGGGAACTTTATATGACACAGTTGTCTCATGGAAGAAAAGGGTTCTTGGCAGAAAGTTGTTCAATTGGTGAACATCTGCTTCCTGAGGTGATATTGGTTACTGTACTAGTCAGTGCTCTCCAGAGTCACAGAACTATATATTAAGGGAATTTACTGAAATGACTTACAGTCTACTGTTCAACTAACCTAGCAATGGCCAGTTGTTAACGGGAAGTCCAAGAATCTAGTAGTTGCTCAGTCCCACAAGCCTAGGTGTTTTAGCTGATCTTTTGTTTATACTGGAATCCTGAAGAAGTAACCTCCAATATATGTGCTGGCAAGTAGTGCAAGCAAGTGAAGAAGAATGAACCTTTCTGTCTTAGCTAGGATTTTGCTGCTGTGAACAGACACCATGACCAAGGCAACTGTTAATTAACATTTAATTGGGGATGGCTAACAGATGGAAATGTTCAGTCCATTTTCGTCAAGCCAGGAGCATGCCAGTGTCCAGGCAGATATGGGGCTGAAGGAGCTGAGAGTTCTATATTTTCATCGGAAGGACACTAGGGGAAGACTGACTTCTAGGCAGCTAGGATGAGGGTATTAAAGCCCCCACCCACAGTAACACACCTACTCCAGCAATGCCACACCTACTCCAACAGGGCCATACCTTCTAATAGGACCACTCCCTGGGCTGAGTATATACAAGCCATAACACCTTCTTTCTCCCATTGTTCTTATGTAGGCCGTTAGTAGAAAGTATGCTCCAGGTTAAAAATGAGTAGCCCCTTGCCTGGACTTAAGCTTTGCTTTATTTGGAACTTTCTTTGTCCCAGGCTAGCCTTGAACACAGAAATCTGCTTGCCTCTGGCTCCTGGGGATTAAAAGCGTGTACCACATTGTCTGGGCCAAAAAATGGGAATTCTGCAATTTCCAGTTGTAAAGATTTTTACTGGCAAATGGCATACATCATAAACTGTTTCTCCTGAGCATCTGGGCATCCTGTAGCCCAGAGGGGTAAAGCTGTAGTAGAGTCGGTCCTCTGGGCACTACAGGCTCAATTGTGAGGTGGACTCTAAATGGAGTCAGAAGAGTCAAGGGAGACAGAGTTTACTCTTCCCTCTACTTGTCCTGGTCAGAGACAGCAGTGGCAGGAGCAGAAATATAAGGAAAGGTAAGAAGATCCTTCTTGGAAGCAGAAAGTCAGAGCAAGGCAGGGAGCTGAGGGTGACCCTCCTTTAGAGGAAGAAGGGTGGGGAGTGACAAGGCCCATAATAAAGGATCTCATCTAAACAAGGGGCTTCTCAGCCAGGTATTCCCACATGAAGATATATGATGCTTAGTCTAGGTGATCTTAGGCTTCATAAACTCATATATATTTACACTGTAAATGATGGGGAGATAGAAAGTCCTCTCCTCAGGCTACATGTGGGCCATTCATTCCTGCAAAAGATGGTTAGTTTTCAGGGATGAACAATCAGACACAAGTCTTCTGTGACTAGGCAAAAAAAGTTCTTAAAATGATTCAGGACCAGGCCTAGTGGGATGCTTAATGCCTGTTCCATACGAAGAATCAAAAAAAAAAAAAAAATGGGCAAGAGAACAAAAAGCACAAACAGAATACACACAGACCCACAGAAGGACATTTTTTCGAAAAACAAAAACAAATCCAAAAGGCTGTCTCAGATGGTCTTCAATCCCTGCGAACAGAAGGCCAATAGAGCCACAGTCAGTTCAGAATCCAGATGAGAACTATCAAGAGTTCCTGCTTCTCTTAGTGGATTAGAAGCATCTTCTGTTGCCCCTGACTGATTGACAAAATATGGGTGCACTTTTTACCTCTCAGCCTCCAGATTAAACCCAAAACATAAACACAGAGATAGACAAAACAAAAGACAACAGGGCTCCCAGACTTATCAGAAAAACTCTCCACTATTTGAGGCAGAGGTCTCCAGGGAATTCTAGGCAAGAGCCCCCAAATGTAAGGGTCCACGATTTGCTGAAGAATGATAGCCCAGACTCAAATAGTATGTAAACACAAAGAGTGTTTTATTCTGCAGAAAATCAGCATGCTAGGGTCTCCCATTACCAAGATATGGAGACAACGAAATGAGCTCACAGGTATGATTTAAACACATTAGGGGAATTCCAGGATAGGTGACAAAGTCATCATTTTAGTTTTTTTCAGTATAATCTGAATCAGTCACTCATGGACCAATCATTAATCCCACCATAGTGGCACTGCTTCTTCCCAATAACAGTCCCATAGTTCCTGATGGTAACAAATCGTGTGTTCCAGTAAGAGGAGCCTGCATTCCCATTTCAGGGGTTGATACTGTATAGGTGGAGTAACTGGGTTTCAGTCCTGTGCTGCCTGGGGTGGCTCAGAAGAGATCTTGAAAAGATTGTTTTGCTGAGGAATGAAATACATTGCCCCATAACATTGTTTCAGGGCCTGGGGTTGACCCTCTCTCCCATTTTCCAGAGGGAGAGGATTTCCTAAATTATCCTTCTTAAACTTGCATTCATTTACCCATTCATATTCCATTTAGGACAAAATCCTGTTTTTTTTTTCCTTAGTTTTATTTGGATAATTTTTCTCTTGATGCCCTATCTATCCACACCCAAATCAACTTCCAGGATGCCCGTTAAGACTCTGCCTTTCTTTTCCCATCTGTTGAAACAAAACTTGTATAGCTTTTTCCCTGCAGTCTGTTGGCAATTGCCACACCCTGGACATAAGAGGGACCAATATTAAAGCGCAATCTATAATAATCCATAGTAGAACCTGTTTTTCTATAAGATCTAATTGCAGCCTGGCAGGCAGAGTTAGCATTTTCATAGGCCAGTTGTTTAACTAATAACATGCCTGCATTAACATCTCCAAAAACTCTTCGTTCAACCTGAAACTATCAATAAATCCTTGAAAAGGCTCATCAGGATCCTGGTGAGTTTTGGAAATATCTCGTGTTAAATCTACATCCCATTCCCTTCAAGCAGCAGCACCAATTTGAGCATAAATGCCAGGGTTATATAATAATTGATTCTGCACATCTGAATATTGACCCTCTCCTGCCAACATATCATAAGTAACAGGATTATTAGCTCTAGCATTGAGCTCAGCAGTATGCTGACATCTTTCATAAAACTCTATCTTCCATAACAAATAATCTCCTGCCCACAAACATGCAGGAGCTAACTCTTTCCAATCTGGAGGCAAACGAGCCTCCGTGGACAGGCCATCCAACATAGCCATGGTAAAAGGAGCAGTAGGTATGTTTGAGCACAGGCAGTTTTAATTCCCTTAGCTGTTTAAAAGGAATGGGAGTGTGATAACATTGACGATTACCCTGCTGATCTTGCATTTTGAAAACTGGGTACTATAATATATAGCCCTGAATGTGTTCTCCTCTATCTACTGCCTGTTTTAAACCTGTCTGCATGGGGGAGAAAAAAGAAGCACTAGGAATAAGACTAAGAAACTTCCCTTCATGTTTGATTTTTTTTAAACTCACGAGCACAACTAAAGAAGTTACTACAGTAACTACAGTGCTTTTTCTTCATACTCATCATTTGAATCCTCACTATCTGAACTCTCTTTGCCAAGTACCTCCTCAAATCTTTCATCCAGGTGAGCTAATTGTTTTGTTTTGTTTTCTTTTGTCTCTGGAATATCTTTGCCAGATCCTTTGCAAAATATACCTTAAGAGGGTCCCGAAAAGGAGGCCAGTCCTCATGTTGATACCTAGCAGCTTCTTCATCCAAGTCAGTTTCATCTCCTGGATCAAGAGGCTCATCATTCTTTCCTGCCTGTCTGAAACCTCATAAATAGGAGGTGCAAATGGAAGAGATTTGTCTTTCTTCTTGCTTTCATTATCCGTGTCTTTAAATTTCTTATCTAATTTTTTACTTTCATATCTAAGACCTAAACTGTCTTTAACTAAAGTGCAAAGGCTAAAGCATCTATGGAATTTTTTTCAGGACCATGTGTTGTATAGTACCATTTTACCAGGGATAAAATTCTTCTATAAAAAGCAGAAACTGGGTAAGCTGTTTTTGACTTATCATCGCTTCTCTAAATTTTAGCAAATCTCTAAGCACATGTATAAGAAGCATTCTACTATTACCCTGTCTCGTGTTTATAGGGTTTACTAACTGCTGGTCCCAATGTTCTGTATTTTTCTTTGCTCGCAAGCTTCCAATTCCTGTGGCATTCTTCATGAAGACCCCTGTACTTGACCCCCACATTGGGTACCATATTACCAAGCCCACTCAGTCAGTCAACCAGGTCTTGAGAGAGGAAGTAATAATGAAAGAAAGGGACAACTAGACAACATTATAGCATGAGTCCAGCAAGCACTCAAGCAAGTTTATTTTTTCCAATCAGGTTTTATACCATTCTAAGTACATGCAAAGAATAGAGTTACTTCTTGGTCAAGGAACAAATAAGGTGTAAACAAAAGTCTCATGATGACTGTGTCCAGGGACTAAGGTGATCAAGATACAAGGAACACATTTCTCAGATATATTTATCTTGAGTCTACTTCCTTAACCTAGCCCAATGTCAAATATTCTTACCAATTTCCTTGCAGTGGCACCAAGAGCTCGCTACAGAAAGTCAATATAATATATTGTTGTACCTTTAAGTACCCACAACAAACAATCTGAAAAGAGATTAAAGAAAAAAAACAATTTATGGCAGCACCTATAAGGTCAAAATATTTAGAAATTAACTTTAAAGGGATATGACTTACATAATAAAGTATACAAAAGTGTTGCTGATGGAACTAAGCAAGATGAATATAATGAGGTCACATATTCATGGCTTGTACAATTTAGTTTTGTTATAAAATCAATAGTATTCAAAGTTACTGGTAAAGTCTCATCAGAATTCCAATAAAACTTTTACTAGAAATAGAAATATTATTTTAAAATTTAAATGAAATATCAAGAACTCCCAAAGATAGATAACAAAAGATTTTAAATCACAAAACTAAAATAGCCAAAATATCAAGGGCTTAGTATAAAGGTATAAAGACACACATGGAGATGAATAGACTAGATAAAGTACAGAAAAGAAAACCAAATAGAATGGAGCTAGAACAGAACAGAACAGGAGTTCTTTAAAATAATATACACTTATACCCAAATGATTTTTGACAAAGTGTCCAAGATATTTTATAAACTAATACAACTTTTTTTTAAGATCTGGAAGAATAGTTATTGACATTCAAAGAATGGAATTGAATTCTTAACCAACTTTAGCAAAATTAAGTAAATGAACCAAAGAATGACATAGTCAACCCGAATTTATAAAAATATTAGAGGAAAACATAAAAAAAAAAAAAACCTTTACTATATGTGTTTAGAAAGTCTTCTTAACTATGATAGCAAAGGAAGAAGCAACACCCAGACAAATTAAATTTCTGTAGAAGTTGATGGCAAAAATACTTTGTGAATCTATAAAGGAGACAATAGTTAAAAGACTCAAGTGTTTGAGAGTCATGTGTCAGATAAAGACTTAAAATACAGACTCTAATGAATCACTAGAACTCAAACATGAAGCCAACATGCCTGGTACTATAAACCTGGCTAGATCAGTGTTAGAAAAGTCAAGGCTGTTGGAGGAGCATCTACAACCACTAACTTACTAAACCAGCATAATCCCTAACAACAATCTCTAACCATTTGAACTTGTACCCATGAAGAAATGTAATCTTCATCCCTCTTTAAGGAAGTTTCTATTCTCCGTAGATAAGGATCACTATGGAAAACTATAACCCATCACAATGTAGACCTGGAAAGCCTAGTCACTATGAATGCATCTACAAAGTATTTCTGCCCCTCAGGAAGAGAGGATGGAAAGGTTTTAAGATCTAAATGATCAGGGAGTTTGCTGTAAGATTGAGATTCCTAGTAACATAAAAAGCTACAAGCATAAAATTTCATTAGTATGACTGTCCAAATGGGAGCTAAACAAAGACAAAACCAATGGACATGCTAAACTGGACATAGAGGAGCCCATAGGGCCTCATCACTACATAAATCCCTATAGGCAAGTGAGAAAATTTGGGAGCAAGAGAGGTTGTCAGCCCTGAAAACATGCATACATGTAACATTATACAAATGAAATAGGCTATATTTAAGAATGAAAACAATAATATATATACATAAATGAACATGCACATATATACATATGTACATACATATACACATGAAGTAGCAGTTTTGAGAATAGATGCCACAAATCTGAATGAGAACAGGTGAAGCTATATAGCAACACTTGGAGGAAAGACAATAAAGGGAGAACAGTTGTAATTATACTACAATCACACACACACAAACATACATACAAACACACAGAGAGAAAAGAAACTTGAATAGACTTCTCTTTAAAAGTGATCTACAAGTTTCCAATAAGTACACGAAAATGTTCAATGTTACCAATAATTTTGAAAATGGAAGTCAAAGCTACAAGATACCACTAAGACAGAGGAGACTACTGTTATTTTTTTTTTTAAAAAGATAATATCAGAAAATAACAAGTATTGGCAAGAATGTAGAGTAAGTTAAAGTCTTATGCCCTTTCTGATAGTTGAAATAAAAAATTTCTATGTGTTAAAATATGCTATATGTAGAAAATGATATGACAGGTCCTCAAAAATCTATAAATATATTCATCATATAACCCAGAAGTTCCACTTCTGGGAATATTAACAAGAAATTGCAAAATTAGTTCCAAGAGGATCCCTAACACCAAGCAGTGTTATATCAGCATCTGAAATGTAAAGGAAAACATGTACTCAACACGTAGATGCACAAAAATACAGAATAGACATGAAGTAGCATATCAATCAGGCTTAATTAACAAAGACACCATGGCCTAAGCTATAGTATGATCAAACTAAGTGTAGTGTGTGTGTGTGTATGTGTGTGTGTGTGTGTGTGTGTGTGTATTTTGTGTTTTATTCTTTTTAAAATTCTTCTTTTATGTGTGTAGGAAAGATAGAAAGAAAATGCATGAAGGAAGGTGGTGGGCAAATAGGAAGGAGTTGGGAGAATCTGGAGAAGGGGAGACCATGGTCAGAATATATTGCATGAAAATATTTTTTCAATAACAAAAACTAAAGTTGTTAAAAAAAATTAATACTTAAAATTAAGCACATTAAATTAAGTACAAATTCATTTACATAAGTATTGGCGAACATAATATCATACAGACAGAAACAATAGCTTTGGCCAGCTGCTGAGGAGAAAGCATAATTGAGTTATTGTTTAGTATGCATGGTTTCTCTTTTCCATGGTGATAGTTCTAGAGACAGATTCTGCTAGTTGCTACATAGTCCACAATCCTATCAATCCCAGATAATGTAGGACTCAGATGTGTGGTATACTGAATATTATGTTATGACAATGAGTTTAAATACTGGAAAAATATATATAAATGTTCTATTATTCCTGTAATGTCACCAGAGAAGGAACTCTTATCTGTGTTTCTGATGACACCAGCATGTTTGGGGAAGTGTGTAATAAAATACTGCTATTAAAGTTTGTAGACCTTGTTTTGATGTACTAGGAAGGAGGATGGCAAGCACTATCTGGCAGAAACATATCTGCAGACTCAAGACAAAACATTTGCACAGTCAGCTCGAACTTACAAGAAGCTTTGCAGACAACCATCTATTGACTCGGTAAACTTTGAATCTTTAATACTAATGCATGGGTCACTTTATGTTGTTGGCTGATGTTATTAATAGCGACTTATTTTTAAAAGTGAGTAACTTGAAGTAGGTAACAAAATATACTACTTCTTATTGTTGGCCTTATGCAACCCAAATCAAGATATAGCAGCTAGTCAAGACACACCTTTGATTATTCTGAGTTGTAGGAGTCAAAAGCAGATGGTGCTCTAATATATGTATAAAAAGAGAAAAGTTATAAAGCTTCTCTTCTGGGGTCTGTAGAAAAGACACAGGCATATAAGAAAGTAAAAAGAGTACTTTTGGCTAGCTTAATGACTAAGCGCTCTCACATCATCATGAACAATTTGTATCCTTAAGTACTCAGTACACAGAAGAATAAAGATCAGACCCAAAAGTAAGTAGCATACTTCTTGAATATCAGTAAATCTTTA
The DNA here is from genome assembly GCF_011762505.2 of Arvicanthis niloticus. NCBI lineage: Eukaryota > Metazoa > Chordata > Mammalia > Rodentia > Muridae > Arvicanthis > Arvicanthis niloticus. The sequence goes on along the minus strand of NC_047671.1, from coordinate 57,469,815 downwards.
CTTGGGAAAAACTGTACAACCATGATAGCATTTCAGATACATTTCAGATCCAGAACCTGTAGCTGAAATAGGGCCTTGTCCTTCAGGCAATGGGGCCAGAAAGTGTGTTTTGCATCATTAAGGTTCACTGACCTCAAACTTTACAAACTAAGAACTAGTGTAGGGGAAAAAAAAAGTATGGCACTCACATAATGGGTACTGTCTTTCTTATTTTGGTCTAGTAAGACAACTCAGGAAAGAAATGATCCTAGAAAAAAGTGGTGAATCTGATTTCACACAAAGTGAAGGCTACGGTTGCTGGCTTGTTCTAATTACATCACCATTAACGATGGGAGTGTATCCAATCCTCCAGCTACTCAGCAGAGAATCCTGTAATAGTCTGAGATAAATTAGTGATGATTTAGATATTAACAAGAAGAAGGTATATTAATTCATCATCACTATACAATATTGATTAAGAATCTATAAAATAATTAGAGTTTACAAGATTTCATATGAGAATTAAAGCTGGTTGTGGACTCTTGGCTCTCTTGCCACTACCCTTAGAGCTGCTGGATTCTAGTGCTCATCACCAGGGCCAGTAGCCCTTAATTATGCCCATAAGAAACCCAAAGATGCTACTGGTATGGGTCAATAAATGACTGAAATAGATCCCAACCCTGAAACTTCTATGAATCCTAGTTTTTGAACTAATAGAAAAATATTAGCAAGTCCTTGGCATGCTTGCCATTACGGTTTGTTTTCCCTTTCTTCAAATTGAGTAATTTGTTATCATGGAACCTATTTCATAAACATTATAGTAATGGTGCCTGTGTTGGTGGGAACCGTGAATATGATGTAGAGTTTACATATCTGTATTTGTCATCATCCACCACACAGTACATTAAGTCTATTATGTAATTCTACTGCTCTTTTTCCAGCCAACTCTCATTCCTCATTCTCTGTTTCTCTCCCTCTTCTGTCGTTGTTTGGCTTTTTAGGCACATGATCATTCCCTGGCAGAGCATAGTAAGCATGGAAATGACGGTAGCTGACTGTCACTGCGTGAAATTCATGTGGCAGATATTACCTGGTCACAGTAGGCTTCTCTAAAGTCAGAGAGATGCTTCCTGCCAGAAGATCTTTGCTCTCTTGCTCCATGCAAAGCAAGCAGCCACGGACTTACTTAGAGCTGGTTGCTCTAGATGGAAAGCTACCTTTACACATTCATTCAGGTTAGTCTATTCTAAAGGTATTTAATGTTGTGCTGAGCTTATCATGGGGCTTCATAGTGTAGCAGTATTTCATCAGCTGCAGTGACAAACACACACAGGTGACACGGGGTGTCTGTTAAAAGTTGTGGGGGCTCTGTAGAGAAGCAGGTTGGGTATAAGGTTGGAAGAGAACTTGATTCGGTGATATACAGGAGTTAAAGTTATGAAGATTTTAAATCTTTCCTATTGGCTTGAATTATCTTAATTTTTTCTTTTTTGCCTATCCCTCTTTCCAAAGAAAGCAATAAGCCTGTCAAAGGAGGAATTAATTAAGCAAATCAATCAGTCAGTTTTATTAAGGAATTACAAAACCCAAGTGAGCATTCATTATTCAGATAATGGGACATCTTGGAGCCTCTCCTTTCAATTATTGATAAGCTGCTATCTATCATTCAGGCCTCTTTAGTACTGATTTAGTTGTGAATGAAAGCAGGTTATTCAGCAAAAGCTTATGCTATGTCTGTGCCATCTAGAAAGCTGAGCATTAAGCAGGCTGGTACCACAGACCATCTGCAGGGCTTGCCCAGTACCCATCAGAAGGGAAGAATGATCAACACTGTATACATCACAACCAAGCATGCCAATGCTAGCATCACTTGATATAGGAGGGAGACTAAGACCATGAAGACAGGCATCTTCTTTACCATATGGCAACTACATGTTGGCTTTGTAAGAGTGACTCCCTACAAAGTCAGCATTTTCAATAAATTCCATTGCTGATCTAAAACTAAAGAAAGAGAATATATTTTATATTTGGAGAAAGTAGATTCCCTTCTAGCTCCAGAGAGATGTTTCCCTCAAAATTATATATATATATATATATATATATATATATATATATATATATATATATATATGTGTGTGTGTGTGTGTGTGTGTGTGTGTGTGTGTGTGTGTGTGTGTGTGTTTGTGTGTGTGTGTGTATGTATATATATACATATATACATATATATATATATATATATATATATATATATATATCCTTCATTAGAGTGTTTTTCTGGAACTAAGTATGCATAGAAATAAGATTAAGAATTCTTTTCTACTCTCCTGCTGTGGTCTAAGATTCAAAACACATACTTTCTTTTATCAAATGCTGATCACCTATGAGGTGCTGAGCCCTGACCATGAGAACTCAGAGAATATCTTTGGGACTTTAGTTAAGCCATAGTTTGACATTACATATGTAGACACGTGTCCATGTTAATCAGAGATCTTTTTGGCATATCATAAGGAAGTTCAATGTTAGCAGCAAAACCTATGGTCTATGTATGGATCATGAGGTCATAGTCATAGGTAAAATGCATAGACAACTTGTTCTTCCCCAGTTCACCAAGAAAATATCTAGCATCCAAAGAACCCACTGAACATTAAGGAAGTTCCTGTGAATAATGTGGATACATGCTTGGTCCAAGGGAAAACAACAGGTTCTGTGACAAGATAGAGATATAAGAAATATTATTGGCAATTGATACCATAATGGCTTGGCTTAAGGTTTACTGATCACAGTTAGATAGATGTCCTGAATATGTTAAAGACAAACCTTGGAATATTAACAATATTCTCAGTATAATGATAATTTAGGACCCAGTATCATAGCCTATTGAAAGATTGTTCAAAAACATTAAAAAATCATTTGTTTTAAGTTACAGGTCTCTTCTTTGAATGCCTATGGCTATATATGTCACCCAACATATACTATAGTATTCAACAAAGGCATAGTAAGTAGAATTGTGTGCCACAAGACAAAATATTGACAAGTGATAAACTTTACAAAATAAGAAAATAATTATAAATAAAATGTGACTAAAAAGATATGATATAAATATAAGATAAAAAATATAATATAAATATAATACATAAGCACAAAAAATTAAAAACCTGCAGAATAAAAATGTAAGATAGTACACCAATGACTGAAGTTAACAGAAAATAATTGAATATTTCATATTAACACAGAAGTAGCCCATAAAATATGTATGAATTCTGAAACCTCCCCAAAATAAGCAAGCAATAAATTTAAGGGGGTGATTTGTGTCATTTTTCACCTGTATAGATGTCAGAGTACATGAAACAGGGTATATAAAGATAAATATTTTTTAAAGTGTTTGTGTGTGTGCACATGCGTGCTCTCATGTGTATGTGCATTTAAACATTGTACTGTAGTTACAGAGCTACGTGAGGAAAATATTCTACAGGAGTTTGTTCTCATTTTCCACCTTGGGGATTTCGGCACGTGTGGCATATGCCCTAAATAGGCTGACCTGGGGGCTTCAGGCTGATCTTCCTGTGTCACCTTGCTTCTTGACATGGAACTGCTGTAGTCACAGACATGAACCATTGCATCCAGCTTTTTACATGGTTTCTAGGGACCACATTCAGGGAGGTTCTCAGGCCTGAGCGGCTCGAGCTTTTCCTTTGAAAGCAATCTCTCTCGCTCTGCAAATACTTAAACAAATACATGGTACAAAAAATAAAAAAAGAAAGAACAAACTTATCAAAAACATTACTCTTCTGTAGGTGTTGATGCCTTAAAAATTCTGTGTCAGGAACTGCAGTTTTCAGAAGAGACACAATGAGATCAGGAAGTAGTACTATGAGGAGGAAGGCAAGCTAACATTCACATAGCTATTTGCACTGCCGTGGATTCTAGATAACCTAGAGCTGATGGCCAAAGATGAAAAGACAAAAATTTGCTGACTGCTTGAGAGATGCCGGCCATCTTGCTAATGTTCGCAGCAGTTTTTCCAATTTTTTTCTCTATGCATCCATTAAAGACAGGTGTTGACATTGTTTCATAATGAAAAATTTAAATATACTGCTCAGTATACCCATCTGTTACTGGGGTCCCACATGGCTCATCTAAGATCTTACTACTTCTAAGGTACGTGCTTTCAGAGTTCATTCTTTCAGCCAGCAGCACAGTGTCTGGAAGAAACACCTAAATGCACAGTAAAATTCTTGCTATAGTTCAAAACCAGGTAAGTGAAACACATTACTTGTTGTTCCATGAGTTGCGTGATCAGTGATAGAGAGAGAAAAAAATGCACAGGATAGTAGATGGAGGGAGAGATTCTGTACTGACCAACCACAGAACCTTCTCCATTCCCCTCTCATGAGTATCAGAGCCTCACATAATTTCAGTTCTGTGACTGACAATTAGAAATAGTTCTATGAGTTCGATATAGTATTCAAATGATTAAAATAATTCAAAAATGTCTATGATGTGTAAAACTTGGGTCCCCAGGAGGACCAGCAGTTATTGGAGTACTTGCACCTAAAGAACTTGATTTTGGTACTCAGATTCTTTGCAAAATCTTCAGGCCCTTGGTGTGTACCTGTACTGGGAAGCAGACACAGACAGACCCCGGGGAATTGCTAGGCATCCAGTCTAGCCTTAGCAGTAGACCAGTGAAAGACCCTCTCTCACACAACAAGTGGATGGTTCCTGAAGGATAACATCTGAAACTGACCCCTGACCCTAATTCACAAGTAGTTGTATACCACATGAACAAGGTTGCACCCGAGCAAGTGTAAACACATTCACACACAAAAGTTCACACACATCCACACACATTTTATAACTCAAAGTTTACTTGAAAGAGCCTCAGATTAATTATATTATAGGATTTCACTTAGGTGGTAGGGTATAAGTCTCTGTCTGTAGGACAGTCCCTAATCATCCCTGTCATCCTTGGACTCATCAACTTTATGTTTCAATGTCTCTAAGAGGTAGGAACACCAAGGCTCAGTGATATGTAACTTGGTCCCTTTAAAGAAGTTTAGGATACAAGGTAAAAGTGCAAGTGGTAGTAAAAAGTCATCTCCTCTTCCTTACCTTTCACATCTGCCCATTTCCGTCCCACACAGAAGCCATATATGCTTGGATGAGCAGTGTAATCATGGGCTCCACGTTTAATTTCTTATCCCAACTATGGCACAGAAAGTCTCGTGTGGCACCTTTCTTCTGCCCTTTTCTGGCTTCTCTGGGTGAAATAGTATAATTCCTTCTCTAAGACAGCGTTATATTCAGCCCTTTCTCCAAAAGAAACTACTGTGCTCAAGTGGACAATGGTAAAGCTTAGACCACTTTTCCTGTTGTGAACTTAGAGTCTGTGCTTAGTAGAGTCTGCCCTAAACTCTGCTCTTTGATACTCTGGCTCTGGGTGCTTACTTCCCCTCTGCTAAGAAAAAGGAAATGAGTGGTTTTTGAATTTTGAATACTTACCAAAGTGAATTTTGGGTCAAAACTCAATCAACATAACCAAAGCAATATTTTGATAAAAAACCAAACTTGAGTTTATTGCTTCCTATTGTAAAGCAGAACTCTGATGTACAAACATTTGGCACTGTTTGCGGAAGAGAAGGCAAAGTCAAATGTTAATGAATTCAAGCAGATGTTTCAAAATTGTGATTTGATTATGAGTAGGTATAAACACAATGAATTGTTTGTACATTATTGGAGACAATAGCAAAGTGAGTGTTTTGGCCTAAGGGATTCCAAGAATTTGAGTGTATATACTTGTTTTGATTTTGATGTTGTTATTGTTGTGGTTTTTCATAGAGGAGCAATGATTTTCAGGAAGTTTCCATAAGATACCATCAAAATATTTCCCTAAGAGACTGGGGAAATGGCTCACAAATGAGGACCTGAACTCAGAACCTCAGTACCCATATAAAATCTGGGCATAGTAAAAACTATGTTTGTGACCCACTGCTGATAATGGGCAGAGATAGGCATATCATGGAACCTTTCTTGGAAAACCCTTTTTTAGCCAAAATGGTGATTCTGTCTCAAAACAAATGATGAAGAAACAATTCTCCATTGATATTCTGATTTCAGCCTGTGGCATTCCTACATGTCCATATGAGTTAATACACCTGTGAGTTAACATACTTGGACACCCCTGTGCACATCAGTACATACATATCACAGGCACACACACACACACACACACACTACTAAATATGTGACACAGCAGGACACTATTAAACACTAAAGTTACACCAACAAATATAAACAGTGTAACAAACAATGAAACAGAAAATTAATTATGCTTTCCATTCTGAGTACTCAGTCAGGGTGAAGACCACCGGAGTACTCCCTAGAGTCCATGGCAGTACCTCCTCACCATTGCACACATTTATCTCAGAATCACATTACTTGTCTGTAGATTGCATTTTTTTTCTTATTTTTAGTGGTGTCAAGTACTAAGTAGTCAATAAGTTTTAAGTTTATTTTTCTCTGCCACATGATATCACTGTCACCTTGGTCAAGTTCCTTTATCAATACAAGACATAGTTTTCTAATCTGTGAACTGGTTGTTTTAAGCCATAGGAACTATAACAAAATACCAGAGAGTAGTAAAGTTGAGAACAAAAAAGAAGTTTGCTGTAGTGGGCTACTGATATTTGGGAGCCTATAAAGTCCAATGTCAAGGGCCAGTAGATTTCCTGTCTTGTGAGTCTTTTAATTTGGTATTTTCTCTGCACTTCACAGAGGTGATACTTTCTCAGTGCTTCTTTACGAAAAATGAAGGTAGTATTTTCTCGTCACATCCTCACAAAAGTGCTACCTTCTCTCCACATTCTCTCAGAGAAGGTACCTTTTGACCACACATCATAATGGTACTTTCTCTCTGTATCCTCTTGAGAGCTTGGATCAATTCTCATTTGGCCTTCGAAAGTAATTTTCAAGCCATTAGAAATTGTGTATGAATATCTGGATTTTATTTGGTTCAGTCCTGAGACATTTTTATAGCCTTAAAATGTAACCTGGATGTGACTTACCTTAACCCGTGGCTCAGTCACCGGCTCCCTCTGTAACCACAGTCTATGATAGGACACCCCCTACTTGTAGCTTAAAATTGTTCTGAATTGTGTATGGATGAAAAACTTCTCCACAAAGACAAATACTTCATCAAAGAAAAATTTGCCAACAGTTTACGAAGTTTCCAAATCTATCACCACAAAATTTTAAGTCTTTTTTTCTACTTTGATAGCAATTGCCTTGAAACCATAGAATTACTTAACAAATTTATTTAGTGGGCTAGATTGAGAAGTCGGTGAGAAAAGGTGTTTGCCTCGGAAGCACAGGGACCTAGTTTATCACCCAGAATGCAGGCTTTAAATAAAGAGACAAACAGATCTCTGGAACTCGTTGACCAGCTAGCTAGCCTATCCTGCTTGAAGATTATAAAGTAGCTACTTATTCTCCTTCAAAGAGCAAGATGGACGCCATGTGAGGAATGAATGTTTAGTGGAACTTTGTCTTCCACACACGTGACACCGGCACCGGCATCTGTGTGCCCATGTACACACACACACACACACACACACACACACAAATACACATGCGCACATGTATCCACCCCCAAAATAAAAACAACAAAAGCCAACCTCTTTTTGTTGTCTGTGTACTCATTTCTTCTACAAATATCTACACTTGATGACTAAATGCCAAGCCTAATGTGAAATCTATCACAGTAATCTTCGAGAAAGAAAGTAATAGCTATTTTGCCTGGGAAGTGTAAACTCCCTAGTTCTTTAATGGAAGCAAAGCCTTTCTCCCATTTTACATGCAAGCTTTCCTAGTCCCTCCAGGCCTGAATCACTTGGTGATGTCACCAACATCTTTTAACCATCCCACCTGTACACATATTGACTGTACCTCCTCATGCCTGCCATCTCAACTCAACTTCACACTACAATAGCACCCTCAGTGACGTTGATGCTGGGCTGCTCAGTCACTCATTTTCAACTTGCTGAGGCCACTTGCTTTCCCAGTCATTTCAGAGTGTACCCTTTCTTTCCCCCTTCCATCTTCCATCTCATTAAATTTTTAGTGTTTTCTCAAAGTTCTTCCAGACACTCATTAAGGTCAGGGCTAATTAAGCCACTGCTTTGGAGCAGTGGCACTGTGGTGGCCTGCCTGCCCCTGTAGGAGGGTTTCCCTTCTGTGGGAGGAAATGGGCCAGCTTCCAAGCAACCGTGCACCTGCAATGGCTCACAACCAGACTTGGCACCTCCTTGGCAAGGTTGCTTGTTGGGAGCACTGTTTTGGTGGATGATTTTTAAGCAACTTTTTTTTCCAGCAGGACTCAATGTTCCTCTCCTTCATCCTTCTCTGATAATCCAGAGATTAAAATCTCTCTGATGGTAGATACTATAGTTTCCCTGTTAGCTTTGCAGGCATAATTCCTTGCTACAGAGTCAGCAGGCACTTAGCAGTCCCTCTTCAAAATGCAGTGGTTCTTTCCTAAGAGCATCCCCCAGCACACAAAGCAGGACAGAGAGCAAGGCCTCCCAAGGCTAGATTGGGAACAGAAATTACTGCAGCCAGCTCACCAACAAGGTCCTTCTATCCCATTTTCAAATCCAGCATCCCCTAGGATTTTATCATGTCACACTTTGGGGGCACAGGCATTTAAATAAGTCCTTAGTTCCTTGCCCCACATTTGCACGAAGAAAGGAGAGCTGTGAGAAGGAGTCTGTTAATTGTCAACCTTGGCTGAGCCTTACTCGGTTCTGATCATTGACAAACTCCTTTGTATTTGCCCATGTCGGTACCTTCTGCTAGCAAACCTTTTGTAAAAATAGCGATATGCACCATTAGATTCTCCATGTGTTTCTAGACTTGCTATGAGCATTAGTGTCCCACTTCTCACTTTATATTTAGCAAAAAAAAAAAAAAAAATTCTCAATTTTTTAAAATTTATTTTTGAGTTGTCTGAATGTGCTGCTATCATCTGAAGTTAAGGATAACTTTCCCAAAGCCACTCAAATAAAAATGAAGAAACTAGAGAAAAGAGAGGAAGCCGGCCTCTTAATTCTCTAGGGGTCCTGGCAAATGCCTGGGTGTTGTCAACCATGCTGCTACCTCCAAGCCCCGCCTGTCACTGGTGTTCCTGATCTCCCCATTACACAGTCTTCTTCCTCCACCTCTCCTCTCCCTCCCACATAGCAGCACAGAAATGTTCAAGGCCTAAATCTGCTTTCCGCATCTGCCAGTTTTCTCAGTCTCCTCTGTCACATAAATGTCAGAGCTATTCTTTACCTGGATTCTGACAAGAGGGGCTAAGGCTGCATTCTCATTACAGTGGAGGAGTCACTTGAGGGGTGATATGCGTGAGAGATTCATATCCTGTTATTTACATTCTTTGTTCTTATTACAAGTGAACCAATAAAGCTAATATTATTATGATGAAAAAGTATTACCCCTCCCTGCTCTTCAGGCTCTCTAGTCAAACTTTTAATGAAGGAAGGCAGGCTCAAATCTCATCTCTCCAAGCACTCGGCTTCTCTCAGGAGTAACAAAAGTAGAACAAGGGAAATAAGTTTTCATGATCTTGAGAGCAGTACCAAAGGGAATCAAGTCAAATTTTTCAATCCCACAGTCCTCCTGTGTGGCTCTGTGAGGGCCACTAAAGCCTGGGCCTCAGTTCTCTAGCTGTCAATGGAGGAGACATGCAAACATGAGCTTAGTTTCTTCCTGAAAAAAAAAAAAAAATGCCACGTTCTTACATCATCAGACAGAGAAAGATAGAAAAAAAGAGTTTTGGTAGCTGTTGTTTGTTTGCTGTTTGTTTTTCCATTAAGCCAACATTCATACTGGCTTTCCTCCTCTCCAAAAAAACAGCATCTTCTGGCCTGGGAAACCTACTTCCCTTGACTTTTCTTTCTAAGCAATTAATGGCCTCAGGACTGGATAAGGCTCAGTACTCAGGCTTTTAGTTAATACCTTAAACGTTGGCTTTGGAGATCGAATGCCATTTATAGGAAACATAATTACAGTCTAATCTGGCTTCCTGCTTTCTTGAAATATCATGCTCCCATCTTTAAGATTCCAGTTTTTTTTAATTGAACATAATTTTTATATGGTATATTTTGACTGCAATCTCCCCTTCTCAAAACTCCTCTCAAGTAATCCCTACCAACTTTCTTTCAACTCCATACCTTTTCTGTCTCTCCCTCTCTCCCTCCTCCTCCTCCTCCTCCTCCTCCTTCTCTCTCTCTCTCTCTCTTTCTCTCTTGTCTCTTTGTCTCTGTCTTTCTCGTTCTTTAGAAAACAAACAGGCAAATAAAAAGAAAAAGAACAAAATAGAATAGAATAAGCAAACAAAAAGCAAAAATATATATACACCAGATAGGCAGACACAGATCACAGATGCTTGTACGCACAGCTACACACACACACACACACACACACAGACACACACAGACACCATAAAATTATAGCCTTTTTGCTTTATTGTTTAGAACCAGTAATAATGCAAGTGAATGTCATCCTCCATCTTATGGAGCTCCTCCTGAACTAGTACCTAGATTTCAACAATCTTGGATACTTCTTGCAGACTTATCTACTAGGTTTGCAAGGGAAAACTGTGTAGTTCAATGTGGTTTGTGTATTAAACACTTGGTTATGCTTTGCTTTCTTTCGTAATTATTATTACTAGATTATTACACAACCCAGGCATTACTAGAACACAAAAATTTTTTTATCCTTCTTGATTAGTTAGAATTATATATCACAGGATGGCCTCAAATCTACAAAATAATTGAGGATGATCCTGAACTTTTGATCTTCGTCTTTCATCTCTTAAATGTTACCTTTGTACGTTTGTGCTACAGAGCTGTGTTATGTAGTGTTAGAGATTGAACTCATCCATGATAAACAAACCCTCTACCAAAAGTGCTACATCTCCACTTGCAAGAATGTGAAACAATTTTGATCTCAACAGTAGCTAAAGAACTAGATGCTCACTTTTCTCTATCTCTATGGCTCCATAGTGAGAAAGCTGGGATTAAACTTTATGTCTTCACCCTCACATTCTAAACTCTAAATAAAGTACTATCAAGAAAGATAAAAAGGTCAAAATGAAACATTGAAATTATTTTTAAAATATAGATGCAATCTTTCTGATTCTGCCTTAAAGTAAATAGTTGAAAACTGCTGACCCCAGTCTAAATATCATTAAGAAAATGACTTGCCAAGGAAACAATGTCTCGTTGGGAAGAAAACGAAGTGTAAGAACAATGACTGTGTGTTATCTTTATAGGCCTGAGGGAAAATCTTAGCTGACCCCATAGAGAGCTGGTCATAAAACAGCCATGTAGAATGCCAACCTAGTTTTATTCTAGTCCTGTTGCCTCTTCTGCCTAAGATTCCTTTCCTCTTAGCTTCTCCTGCATGAGTTTCCGGCATTATGTAACAGCACTCAGCTCTCAAGCAGATATAATCTTCCCCTGCTTATCCTACAGCCCAAGCCAGAGCCATTCCTGCATTCCAGAATTATGATAATAGAAACAGAATGGGACAAAGACTATATTGACCATTCTACACTCCATGTTTTCATTTTCTTATTAAAATGTCAACTCTACTTTTGGTGCTCTTTATTAATAAGGAACACAGATTTTTAAACTAACAATATGTTGGTATGAATTTTATTTTACCTTGGACCTTTCTTTCAGTAATGGTAGTTGTACATCCTAGCCAATATGACTTTTAGATGCATAGGTTTCATTCAGTGAGATGCCTCAAACAGTTAGTCATCTGCCCTCATGATGGTGACATGGGAAGACAGAAGCATATCATGAGGCAAGGGACAGAACTGGAGAAGGAAGAACCGGGCCTGCTAAACACTCTCAGGAGACATCCTAAATTGATCTTCTAAAAGAAAGAAAGAAAGAAAGAAAGAAAGAAAGAAAGAAAGAAAGAAAGAAAGAAAGAAAGAGAGAGAGAGAGGTGATGGAGGAAGGAAGGAAAGGAAGGAAGGAAGGAAGGAAGGAAGGAAGAACGAATGAACTATTGTGAACTTATCATTATCTATATGTAAGTACTACATTATGGTAAAGATCTTCTCAGAAAGGTTTTCTTATATTTTTCCTACTGGTGACCTAATCAGTGCTGAAAACATTCATTTCTCAAATCTTTACCTCCAAAGCAAGAGTGATTTTAAATCTGTCAACTTCTTTATTTAATGGGCTCAATATTAGATGCCCTGTGTGATAATTCAAGTAGCTTGAAGATGGTTAGAATACAATAGAATCTACCAAAAAAAAAAAAAAAAAAAAAACTGTGCACCTCTCTGACATCAGCCTCAGTGGCAGGTAATCTGTAATGGTGTGGGAATCATGCCAGGCCTTTTCTTACCCTTTCTCTAGAATCCCACTCCTTTATTTTTCTCCCTAGTACAAATGCAGCCTTAATTCCCTACATGTGTTTCCTTCCCACTTTCCACCACTTATATCCTAAAATCTGCATATCTTTTGCACTCAGAAGTAGTGTAAACCCTTGATCACTACAAACATAAAATGCAATGCAAGATAGAGGTTGAATTCTTTATAGATATTCAGAGTTAAAAAGTCTGAGACTCACTGGCTTTAAACAGGAATCTTTTGGATAAAAATCTTTATGTACCAGGGATTGGAACACATAAACAAAAGGAACATAGATACACCATAAGTTTGGTGGCACAAAGCATGCAACTTTGGGGTATTTGAGTTGCTATCACAAGCTGGTAATAACACCACTGAGACTGGTCTTATTTCTTGAGTTGAGTTCCTATCACTTTATGTATTATTTTGAAATTTTGTTATAATGTGAAAGTCAGGTTTCCCAGAAAGCCAAAAAAAAAAAAAAAAAAAAAAAAGGGTTTAATTTCCTCTACCTTATACCCAAGGCTAGACCCCCAGCTAGCTGACCTTATGCAAAGTTTGGACTTTGAGATGTAGCAAGTGGTTACTCCTAGGGTTTTTGGTTGGTTTGAGTGTGCTTCATCATTACATCTCAGTCTTACATAACACAGATCCTTTGCTGTGGGAAGCAGTTTTGAAATTTGTGTCAGTAGTTTCTATTGTAGGGAGTTTGATGCTAGCAACCAATTCTGTTAGACTCATAAGAGGCTGGTGAGAGGCCAACCTCGGAAACTACTAGGAGATTAATTGATCTGAAGATTTCTATGCTGGCTTGACAATTTGACATTGAGTAAATTATTTAAAACTTCTAGGTCACAATTTATTCATTTATAAAATAGAGGTAATAATAGTCTTGAACCCATAAAGTCGAGTGTTAAGTATAATAATGAGACATGAAGAGTTCTCCCCTAACGCTTAGCCTTTTAAATAGCCAACTCCTCACACAATGTTAGTTGTTAATACAATGCAAAATTCACCTTTCTTCCTTGTCAAAAGATTCCTTGACTCTCAGAAATAGCGTTAGACTACTCTCTTTTTGAGCATTATAAATATCTTTAACAGTTATTTACTCAAATATCTGCTGTTTACAACAAATTAATTAGTAAATAAAAATGTAAAAGGAGTTATGATCTGGTTATCTGGTATTCGTACAGCATCCAGACTCACCAATGACTTAATGGCCTATAGCTAACAATATGGAATTTGCCTCTAATTTGTAGCATAAATATCTGTCCAACTCAAGAACCTCATCAATGAAAGATCTCTAGGCTGGATATCAGATTCTGAACATGAAGTTAATGTGATCTGAACATACCACTCATTATTATTTAAACCTTACAACACTTATTCCTTTCAGCTGACCTAAACTGTTGACCATGTTCGACCATGATTACAATGGGAGCTACTTCAGGAATTTAGTGTGCATAGCTTTTGGGATAGAATCAGGCAGTGCAGTGTACTTTGACATCTTTACCTGAAAAATTCTCATGTGTTGTATATGTTCTCTGACACATCTGCCTCTTGGAAACTAAAAAATCTGATAATATTGTTAGACTAAGTTTTTAAGGGCACCATATATAAATGTTATGGTAAGAAATGGAGACTCTAGACAGTTGGAAGATTAACTCAAAACTGGTAGAGAGGTGGCAGACACATGAGCAGGGAGTATTTATATATATAGGGTACTATGAGACATTTATCCAATCACGTGACCTGAAGTGCATGTTTATGCGTGTTTGCATGTGTGTGTGTGTATGTGTGTGCTTATGTGTATGTTTGTATATGGGTTCAGTGATTTCTAGCTATTCATTTATTCCTGTAACAGTCTTTGGTGAGAGCTAACCATGCCAGTTAGAAATTTTCTTCAATAAGCAAGGCAAGGAAGGGAGGTATAATGATGGCAAGTAATCACGACCTGAAGAACGTTGCATTGTCCAGGAAATTTTTCTAACATACTCCAGAAGAAATTGTTTATAAAGGGGAGTCAAACAAAAAAGAAAGAAAAAGCATTTTTAAAAGATAAGGTAATATACATGAATGCAAAGTAAGAGATATATGAAACACAGAGAGGAGATGAATTTGAACAGACCACATAGTGAAGTAAAGAGTCTTGGCAACAGATTCATCAGGGAGAAAGTCAGAGTTCCAAGTTTAATTTCATTATACAGTATGGCCCATGCGGGCCACAAGAACATTGAATTAGACCATATGGAGAGAGACACTCTTATTGTATTTTAGAATAACCCAGCATCACCATGAATAATGGCTCAGACCAAGAGGAACAGTACAAAAAACTACTGCAGAAGCTTAAGAGCTTAGGCCAAAGTGGAACACATAAAGAAAGAGAAGGATTTGGGATGAATTCCTGATAAAATCCACAAACTGTTGACATGCAAACATGTCACCAATCTAGAAGGTGAGGATTAGGAGGAAGCTTTACTCTCTGAGGTATTCTGATGGATGATGAAATTTTTATTGCACAGGGAATGTCTGGAAAATTCTCTTTCTTGTTCAAGATAATTTCTCTGTGTTTTACTCTCTCCATCCCTTCTGCCTTGGCATATACTAATTATGGATAAAACATGTACTGAGCAAGCCCAAATTATGTAACTTAAGAAAAATAAAAGAAATATATTAATAAAACAGAAAGGAAACAGAAATTCAAAATTAGCACAGAGCTAAACTTCAGGACCTGTCATCTATGGTTATGAAGCAGATGGGATTGGCAAGGATTATTCTTCTCAACTCAAAGAAGACTAAATGTTCTTCTGTTTTAAAGTTAAGAGGAGTCTACTCCCATTGCCACAAATAGGCTAAAAAAATAAAATATTGGTTATTAAAATGATTTATATCCATAAATGCAAACTGATATGCTTGTATGTAAAGAATTTTAGAATAGCTTTATAAATAAATGCCAAAATAAAAACAGAAGCAATTTAAGTATCTGCAAATGGGAAATGAATTCAAAAGAGCCTAGGAAGGAAGCTTTTGCCCAGGTCAGTGTTAATAGAACTACTCTGTCTTACAGTAGAGATTGTAAGATTTCAAGTACTTGTTTAAATATTGGTACTTAATATTGTTTAAATAATAGTGAAGTGCACTATACATTATATTAAAATATAAATAAAATTAAGCAAGTATTGTAGTCTTAAGAATTATTTGCTGAAACACAGAGATGCAAATTTTTTGTGGGAAACCGCCATTGACTCTAGTGAGACACTCAAGGCCTCTGACATTTTCAATAGGTCAATAGCCATATCAGCCTGAGAACTGAATCTGGAAGGCTAGAGCTGCTTACTGCAAAATACACAGGCTTGCATGGGCATCAGAGAGATAGAAAGGTGAGGAGAAAATCAGAAAAAAAAAGTTTCCACAAAATGCATGTCCATCATCTTAAATTTCAAATAGTAAATACTGAGCAAGGAAGAAGAAGAAATAAAAAAAAGAGAGGGATACTGGAAGAAGAAAAGAGGAAGAGAAAAGAAAAGTGGGAGGGAGGGGAAGAAGAAAGAAAGGAAGAGATGACAGGTGAGATGAAAGAGAGGGGGAAGAGAAAAATAAGGATGAGAGGGAGGGAAGGAAGGAAAGAAGAAGATGGGTGGAGGAAGGAAGGAAAGCATAAGAAGAAAACAGGGAGGAAGGGAGAGAAATCTGTTATGTATAGTTTATGAAATAGCTGTTTTCATGTAAAATTAATGTATAAAAGTCAAAGAATTAAGATTATAGTATTTCAGATGGTTAGGGATACAATTGAGAACATAATTTTGGTTATTTTATTTTTATGTTTGAAGTTTATGGAAATAAAACAAACTCTTGTATGTAGAAAATCTTTTATAATCTAGATATTACTGTCCTCATAAAATATTATATTGCCACTACAGAGTAAAAAATATCTGGATCACAACAATGCTTAAAGCACCAGGAAAAATCAGAATGTTTCATCTCTGAAGTGAAGCCCAGACGGAAGGAAAAAGTCAACCAAGGTATCAAAAGCAAGGACAGCAATTCAGATGGCAAATCTGCAAACCCATCATAATCCACTCATAGAAAATATAATGATCAATTAAGATTTATTTCAGGAGCCGGGCGGTGGTGGCGCACGCCTTTAATCCCAGCACTTGGGAGGCAGAGGCAGGCGGATTTCTGAGTTCGAGGCCAACCTGGTCCTGGTCTACAGAGTGAGTTCCAGGACAGCCAGGGCTACACAGAGAAACCCTGTCTCGAAAAACAAAAAAACAAAAAAACAAACAAAAAAAATTTATTTCAGGAATGCAAATTAAAAGAGAGAAATAGAATTTCATATAAGAGTTTGAGATACACTACACACACACACACACACACACACACACACACACACACACGTGTGTAGGTGCACACGTTCCTATGAGGCTTTGTAACAGATAGAAGATGTGATTTCTTTCATCAGTTTGACTCTGATTTGCTGTTGTTTTAAAAAACTTAATTTATTATGAGTATGTGTATGTATGCGTGTTTTGTGTAAATATGAACATATGTTTATGTGTCAACAAAGGCTAGAGGGAGGTCATATCCTTGGTAGCTGGATTTATAGGTAGCTAGGAGCCCGTCAATGTAGGCTCCAGGACAAAACTTAGGTGTTCTGAGAGAGCAGTGTACACTTTGAACAGCATCTCTCAGGCCCTCAACTCCTTGCTTTGAATAAGTTCTACAACCCAGTGTGATCCAGACAAACCCTGGAGAGTTTAGAAAGTACAAAATCAGAATCAGAGCAAATTTTAGGCAACTGTAAATGATCTTAGATTCATGACAAAATAAACAAACTCAAGTTGCACTTTCATACTTCATAGGTGAAATTAAAAATAATAACACCACAGAAAAGACAAAATAACTAGAAATAAATTTAACAAAAGTCAAGGAAAGCTTGTACTTAGAAAGAATGAAATTGTGTTTATTTCTAGTTATTTTTACTATTATTGAAACAAATTCTTCTCTTATGCAATACATCCCAGCTAAAGTTTTTCTTATTTCCAGTCTTTCCAGCTTCACCCCAGCCTCCCCTCCTCTAGACGCACTCCTATTTTATTTCCTCTTCAGAAGTGAGCACATTTCTAGTTATTAAAACTCTCCCATGTTGGAAAAATAATGTACTCCAAGAAAAGAGAGCATTAGTATTTCAAGTTGTCAATTATTTTGTTTTATTTTATTTTTTGTATTGTGTGTGTGTGTGTGTGTGTGTGTGTTTACTTGCATTCCAAAGCCTTGGCATACATGTAGAAGACAGAAGATAGCTTGTAGGAGTTCATTTTCTGTTTCTATGGTTCCAGGAGTAGAACATAGGTCTTTAGCCTTGGCAGTGAGTATTTTTACCCTGCAAGTCACCTGGCTTGCCTGAAGTTTTTCATTATTTCTATTTATTCTTAATAATTTTTAAATTCATCTATTTAGTCTAAGCATATATATATGTATACACATATATATCCTATATATAATATACATGATATATGATAAATATATATAAGCCACGAGTCACTAAAGATAAATGTATAAAAGATAAATGAAAAGAGAACACTGGTCTTCCAAGATGTCAAGTCTTATTCAAACCTACACAAATTAAGTCCACCAGAGTAGACAGAAATAGGTTTCAAAGCAGAAACAGAGTACTCCCAAATTGATTCAGGAATATATGACACAGTACCCAGGTCACGAATAAGCAGATGTAGGAACAGGTATTAAATAAAATGAGCTCTACATATGAAGCAACTGAGTCTGAATTTCTCATCTTACAGCACACATACAAATCCAGCTTGAGGCTTTTGTATATTCAAAAAGTATTCACTGAGGACTGGACGTGTGACTCAGTGGAAAAATACTTAGCTATCACATTCATAAAATGTGAAGGTACATTTCAAAAGAACTATACAAAAGAGGAAAGATGAACAGTGGAAAAATATACTTACAATGGCATGATAATTCAAACATAAGCAAAATGGTTGGTTACAAACAGCATATGAGGAGCTGGAGAAATGGCTCAGGAGTTAAAAGCACACATGTGCTTCTCTTATAGATGATCCAAGTTCAGGTCACAGTGCTCATACTGACTAGCTCATAACATGCATGAGTTCATCTCCACAGAACATAATCCCCTCATCTACTCTCTATAGCCCCCTACAAATATACGCATGCTGCCCCAAACACATAGAGACACATAATGTTTTTAAGTCAATTTATTGAGACATGGTCTCACAATGTACTCCTGGCTGGCCTGGCACTCACTACAAAGACCAGGATAGCTTTGACTTGGCATCGATCCACATGACTTTGATTCCCTAAAGCTAGTATTAAAAGTCTGTGCTACATAACCAGCAAAAACCAAATCATTTTAACAAAAGAAGCAACATCTAATTAGTGATAAGTTCAGGGCTGTATAATGTCCCAGTACAGAACATTATGGGAAGTTAGGGAGGATACCATTTAGTACAGCTCACGCTTTTGCTGAGAATGCAGTAACTGATGCTCCTCACACAGGCATCCTGTCATTTTAAGAAAGAAGAAAAAAAGAAGAGGGAAGAGGCACATCTGCGCTGTGTAAGAATATCATTCTTAGAATCCTGAAGTTTCCATATCATTACGCAGAGTTGTGCTTTTAGCCACAATGGAGCTTGAAAAGCAAGATTCACCTTTTAGTGTGTGCATATGTCTGCATTTTAAAAACCCGTTAAGATGAAAAGAACATCATGCCTTCTACAGAGACAGCTGTCTGCCTCTGCTCCTGGATAACTCAATACTGAGGTCTCAGAAGCAGTGCACTCAAGATCAAAGAACAGAAAGAGATGTTGCCAAATCAATCAAATGAGCTTGATAAAAATTTGGAATTCTCTATCAAGCACCGAAATGAAAATGTCATAACAGCTGACCACATGGGGATAAAGCCCAGAAGAATGCCCAGGTTAGGATTGGAATTTGAAGTTATTACCGAACACATGAGAACTATCTGTGGTTGGATACAAGCAGTAAAGTTTAAGAGGTGAAGGAAGACTTAGCAATGAGCACTGATGAATAGTCAGTGTGTATTAGGATCATTACCTAGAAAAAAAAAAAAGATGCTGTTGATACCATCTACAGGAAGTCTCCAGAAGAAAAGGTAGAAGAGTTTAATTTTTTCTTAGAGGTCAAGAAAACATGAAAAAGAAAAAAATATTTTAATGTTGTAGAATTTAATGCAGATATGAGTGGAGTGCTGGACTTCAGACATGACCCTCGAGACTCTCTGGTGTCACAGAAGCAGATGAATGGAAATAATTTAAGTACTTGTAGAGCAGTGGGTAGATGAACAAGGTGTGGCACCAGCCAGGCACCCAGGCACAGTGGACCAAGCTTTAGTTCCAGCATTCAAAAGTGATACTTGCATTTAAAAAAAAGATTTAATATTAATATGAAATACATATTATATAAATATTATTTATATTAATTTATACTCTTAAATAACTTTTATTCTTATTTAAAAATAGGATACCTAGTTAAGTATGATCCTTCACATTCTATTCTGTGAAAGAAACAAAGTACAAACAAAAAAATACTGCTTAATTTTACAGTTGTGAATTATCTCAAGTAGTCAAATCCATAGAATCAAAGTGAAATGGCAGTTGCCAAGGCCTGGATGTATGGGGGACACACGGGTGTGATGTTTCTGTCAAGCCAGATAAATAATCTCCAGAAATCTTGTGCTATGTATGCCCTGTACTCAGTGATCCACACTTAACATGCCCATAAATCTCATGCTGTGTTCTAACCAGAGTAAATTACCACGAGTTCCTGGGAAATGAGTGAATTTGAAACAATATGAAAAGCTCTTGATATTCTACTTTTAAGAAGACAAGAGTCACAGTGTGGCATATAGCAACGAAGAAAGGTGAGGAGTTAGAAACTGTGTTAGCTTTTAGAGACCAGGCATCATATGCAGCTCAGACTGGTTTCAAGCTGGTTATCTTCCTGCTTCAACAGCTGAGTATTGGAAGGGCAGGTGCCTGTAATTATGCCTGGATGTGAAATTTAATGCACAGGAGGGCAGATGTTGTGAACTTATGACCAGGCTGATTAGATAAGGGATCTGGTGCAATTTGCTGCAAAGAAAATGTCAGTGAAGACGATGCTGCAGCTGGACTCGTAATGGAGCACCAGCCTGAGACCCACAACCCCCCTCCAGCATATATCTCCAGGGAACAGGGATGGCATCCTAGCATAGAAGTGTGAGACACTGGACTCCTGTGTGATGTCATTTGCTTCCACAAAAAAAAAAAAAAAAAAAAAAAAAAAAAAAAAACAAACAAAAAAAAAAAAAAAAAAAAAAAGGATGAATTCATCTACTGTAACCTAGCAATGCAGAGGAGGTGGCTAGATCAGTAGTCAAGCTGAAGGGTTGCTGACCAGATAAACGGCAAAATCAACCAGAGAGTATCACTGCAGGAGATCGGTCTGAACAGGCTGCTGGCCACAAGTGCAGCGTAGTATCATGCTGCTTTGGGATATTTCCTCAGAAAAGTGTGATATTTCCTACCAATCATTTCCCTGAAGTTTGTGAGTTTAAGAACAGGAAGACACAGTGATGGGCCTTTGTGCAGGTTGAATTATAGTAACATATCAAGCCTTGACTGAAAAGGAAGAAGAAAGCAGGATAGTCCACAGATTGAAAAGCAAGAAAAGGTCAAAGGAATTCACCCGAATATTTGAAATAAAGCCACTAGATCAAAACACTGGAAAGACGTGAAATTGGGGTCAGAGGGTAATGTTAAACTTGTTATTTTGAAAGTAAAGATACTTTTAAGATTAAGGTGAAGAGGTAGAAAATATTGTACAGGAAAGTATTTAAGATGATGGAGAAATACACTAATTATAAATATTCTTGAGAAGAAAGTTTCAGCTAGGGTTGGAAACAAAGCAGACCAATGGTTTTGAGTTCACTTCCGAGAAAATGTGAGTCCAAGATGGGCATTGACCAAGGGCAGAAAACAAAGGAGTAGATGTTAGGCAGACATTCCTCCTGGCTACAGTCAGAACTGAGACATAGGTTGGGGCTTCCTGTTGCTTTCCAAATGCCTAAGAGCAGATCTCCATTCTCTACATAAGCTTCATCCTCTCATTTCTTAAATTTGCTGGACTGAAACGACCTAATAGATTTTTCTCTGCAGGCATTATTGGTAATTGATTGACTGATTAGTCAAAAGATTTTAAGCAGTCACGTGGCTGGAGGTTTCAAGACACAATGCATTACCTAGAGGACATTTCTTAACTCAGAATCCCAGAACTCTATTCTAAAATGTGATAAAGTTATGAGTCCCAAGGTCTGTGAGAGAGACAATAAGGAAGTCTCTTTTTATAACTTCTTAAATTTATTTCTTTATGGATCCTACATTTAAAAACCTATTAGACATAACCCAAAGTACTGGGCATAAGAAATGGCCCAGCTAGTGCCCCACAGATCAAATAATATACAGTCTGTCGGAAAGACAGACAAGTGTATGAATGGAAGATCCTGAAAGGAGAGTCCAAAACACCGTTCCTGCATTGTCTCTGGAAACTGGTTCATTGTGAATGAGCCTTCTGTTTCCCCCCTCCCAGCTGTAGTGATCCTTTCCATGCATGCTGAGGCATGTAGCTCAAGCCTCTTTTAAGTACAAACTTAAATGAAAGAAAGAATAACCTGTGCTTAATTTTGCATATTTTTCCCTTTCCAAACTTGTCTTCTTAACCAAAATGTTCTTAAATCTGGATGCAGGCTTAATTCACTTGACAGTGTTTTAAATATACTAGTCTCAGATACAATTAATTTTATAATTTTTTGATATTTGTAAAAGTTGACTCATAGCGATTCTAATAAAGCCATGGAAAAGCTAATGTTCTCAAGAGTGATAGGGAAGTGTCTCAACCTAATTGGGCATGCTGGTCCATACCTATCATCCCAACAATCTGGAGGTTTGGGCAGGGAGATCAGGAGTTCAAATTCAGTCTCAGGGATGGGCTTTCTGTCATAGTAAGAGTTTCAAAGTGAGCCTCTCAAAGTGGTTGGTCATGCCCCCATTTTCTGCTCCATCTTTATCCCTGCAGAAAAAAATAAATTGTGTATCAAAGGTTTTGTGGCTAGGTTAGTGTCCTCACCCCTCCATTGGTCATTCTGCATGTTTACAAGAGGTGACCATTTCAGGTTCTCTATCCCCTACTACTGTGAATTTTAACTAGCATCACCAACATAGACTCCTAGGAGTTTCCATTGCCCAGGTTTCTAGCTCATCCCAGAGATAAGCCCCCCTATTTTATGTCTCTCTCTTGGTTCTCTCTACCTCTGTCCTCCCCACATTTGATCCCTCCTGTTCCTTTCCCTGTACCCCTCCAACAAATTTCCCTTCCTCCATCTACCCTTGAGTATTTTATTTCCCCTTCTCAGTGATATTCAAGCATCCTCTCTTGGACTCTCCTTGTTACTTAGCCACCTCTGACAGTATTAATAATTTTCTGCTATACTTGCAGACAAGAGCTTAGCATAACTGCTATCTGAGAGGCTTCCCCCAGAAGCTGATGGAAACAGATGCAGAGACCCCCAGGCAAACATTAAGCAGAGCTCGGAGAATTTGTGGAAAGGGCAAAGGAAAGATTGAAGGAGCCAGTGAGGTGAAGGATGCCACAAGAACACCTAAAGAACCAATGAACCCATGCACATAGGAGCTCACTGAGACTGAACCATCAGCCAAAGAATATGCAAGGAACTGACTTAGGCATCCTATGTGGGACCTCTAACAGCAGGAACAGAGACTGTCTCTGACTCTGCTACCTGCTTTTGGATTTCTTTCCCGTAATTGGGCTGCCTTGTCTATCTTCAGTAGAGATGCACCTAGTCCTATGGCTACTTGATATGCCAAGGCTGATTGATATTCATGGGAGGCCTCCCTTCTCTGAGGAAAAGGGGAAGGGGATTGGAAAAGGAGGGAGGAAGAGGGAGGGAATGGGAGAATGAGAGAAGAAGAAAATGGGAAGCTGAAGTCTGGATGAAAAATTAATTCATTAATTAATTAATGAGAAAACAAAACATGGACAATAACCAAAAGACCAAAGTCAGTCTCAAATGACATATGCACTCAATAAATGCTAGCTGTTATCTTTAAATAAACCAGTGGTCATCATTCGCCTCAATTCTGGCACATGGATGGTACGATTTATCTAACAAGATCTGGGAGACAGCTTTGTCTGGCTACGGCTAAAATGACTTAGGAAGTACTTCACTTGGACTTGGTTTCCTCAATGCACTGACAGCTAAAAGGCAAGACTCTTGACATTGACACTCAGTTTCTCCATCTACAAAATAGGCAAGTTACCATGCTGGTGAGAGGATGGGTCTAGTTATCTTTGTAAAAGTCTGGACGAGCTCATGACTACTATCTCCAAGGAGCATCTATAACTGTGGAGACATTTTATAGCCAGTCTGGTAGGTGAAACCTGCAGCCGCCGAGCCAGCCTTACCCTTGCTCCCAAACCCTGGAGCATCCAGAGCTGCTGAGCTTATTGGTCCCATTAAGCCCCCGATAAAAATGACTGAAAATTAGTTCCTGAAGAAAATGTTCATGACCTTTGCTTTTTATGCTCTGGGTGGATATTATACCCTACATATTTCCAAAATGTCACCTTTCATGGCTCTGCCTGAGAGAAGGAGAAGCAGAAGTGTGAAGAGTATAGGGCAGGGCCTCTCCCCAGGTCTATTATTTGATTTTTTCCCCCTGATTTGATTATTCTTTTCTTTTCTCCCCAGGGCTACTTAGAAAATTTAATGAACCACTTCAAACATGGATGATCTATTGAGTAGCGGAGTTTAACAGCCCCTCACTGTACCCTGAACACACACCCCATGTGCCGCAGTGGCAATGTTGCTACATCACTTCTGCTTTGTAATTTGTTTTGACGATTCAGATCCATGTAGAACACAAAGTTGTCTACACAATTGCATCCAAGTATATAAGACATTATAATCATATACCCCTGCCAAGGGACTGTCTCTTGTGCTCTTCCCTTTGCCCTTGAACTTCTTTCTATCTGTCCCCTCCTGTTTTCTTGTCTCTTAATTGAATGGCACCCTTTCCTATTTTCCTGGAGGGATTCATCACGAGTGCTTCCACATTTCAAGACATTTCCTTTTTCCTAACCCTGCCATTCCGGTCCAAGTTCTTGCTATGAACAGTAGGATGCAGAGGAGGTACCTGGCGCCTATCCAGAGCAAAGCAGGAAAATGCTACAAATGAGAAGGTAGAGCGGGGGTCTGCCTGCTTTCTTTTGGCAAAAAACCTGCTATAGAAACCCATGTAGATGAGGGGGCACTGAGCCATATATAAGTGAGTAATTATCTACTGTTACAGGCCTTATTATCTCTCCAAATGTTTGCTGAAATTCTGTTGGGTAACCATCTGGACCCAGAGATTTACCCGTGGATAGAGAGCACATTGTAGTTTTACAGTCAGATAGGAAATTTTCTTTCTCTAATTCTTTTCTGTCATCTTCTGTTAAATAATTTAACTGAGTGTCTCTTAGATAGCTCTCTGCAAGTCCTCAGAGTAAGTGGTTCTGTGTGAGATACTCATCTAAAATATTCTTTGCAAGTTTTTTACCCCTTTTCCCCACTAGAGAATATAAGGACAGTTTGCCATCTGCTCTAAGAATTTCATTAATGCACTTATTTTCTCTTTCTCTTTGCAAGAGTGGTCAGTCCAGGTAATTTGTAGCCTTCTTCCCATTCTGGGAGAGACTTGTAGCCCAGAAGCCTCACCCCATCACTGCTAAGTCCCGGCTCTCTCATTAAGGCTTCTCTCTGGTGGCTTTGTTAGCTATGAACAACAAAGCCTGTGTCCCAAAATCTGGCTTGGTATCAATAATTTAGCAACATGTCATAGACAGCAGTGAACCTCGCTGCTAGGGCTGAAATATTCCTAGGGCCTCCTCATCTATTATTTTCTGCATTCCTGGTACTTGGTGACTGAAGCACAGGTGGGCATGCATTTTCCCAATTCAGAAACTCACAAGAAAAGATAATGGCATAGAGGAATGTCTATTTGCATTACATTACAAAAAGAACCCTTACCTTACCAGAAGGCTCACTTCAGAGAGGTTTTGCTTTTTGTTTGTTTGTTTGTTTTATTTTTTTTTCAAGACAGGGTTTCTCTGTATAGCCTGGGCTGTCCTGGAACTCACTCTGAAGACCAGGCTGGCCAGAGAGTCTTTAAATTAAGAGCTCCTCTTTGGTATGTGGAAGTTTATAGGTTTAGTGCACTTAAGGCTTTCATTAAAACCTGTCCTCCCAAAAGAACTAACCAGCTCAGACATCACCTTCCTTCACATATGAAAGTGGCAAATTTGTCCATAAAATATCTAAAATATAACATCGCCCAACCAGATGTTTCTGCTTCAGATTTTTTCCTTGTTCAGATTTCATCTCAATTTGATAGATACAGGATAACTGTACCTGATGCTCAGACTTTTGTGTACACATGTGGTCAGGTTCTTCTCCACAGTGCCAGAAGGAGGGTCCAGGTAGCAACGCTTTACACAGCTTTGAGAAATTTCTGTTGTATTCATCACATTAGGAAATTTGAGGAAGTTTTTAACACTGCGAACATCATAGCACATAGACACATAAATACACTGTTTTTATCATTCTTATCTTCTCTCCCCCAGGATTATAGGTCCTCTTCTGTCTGTCCTTTACAACTTAGTAACTAGTTGTACTAGTAAGTAGTCTGTTCCAGAGGCATCCACCGACATGATGCAGATAGCTGAGCCTGGCTCACTCTACCTAGTGTTTCCAGCAAGTACTCAAGCAGAAAGAGCCTCCTTCTATCAAATTACTATTCCTATATATTGAATCCCACCTGCCTCCTTTCACATGAGTAGATTTCCTGGTGGAGGCTAAGATACTCTGAAACCTCAAACAAGATTGGCAAAGTTTCAAACATGGTGTTTGGACAGAGGACAAATATAATATACCCATGAAAATATGTCTGTGTCCTAAGTTGTCACATTTGGCTTAGATCAGGGGAAGTCAATGGAAGCCCTATGCCTCATAGGAGGACAGGCACACATGGTTTACTTGATGAGTGAAAGATTGTGATTTTGGTCAGGAAGGAGGTCATGAGGCCTAGACAAGGACAGAGATGATAAAAGGTCCACGATAAGGCTTAAAAATAAAGGAGGTGCAATTCTTAATTCATCTACTAGTAGTTTTCTTCCTCAGCAAGGGTCCACGTCTGCCTTGTTATCAGGACCAGCAGTTTCATTGATGCTACCTCTACCTTTTCCTTTCGAAGACAATTGCTTGCCATAGCCATAGATATTACCGAAATAACCCACTTACATCTCAGCATTTCTCCTGCTAAAAAAGATGCACACTCTTTATTTTTCTCCATCACTCAAAAGACATGAACAGTTAAGCTCAGGAATGGACATATTTCTGAATAAAAAAGAGGCATTTTAAAATTTTATGTTATGACAATAGGTGTAAATGGAAGAATATCTCAAGGAAGCAGGAGTGTGTAGTCACCTGAGATATGAGCTCCTCGCTCTTTGAGACGTTATGGATAGTCCCATGCCACTTGTCAATCTAATTATATTCTAAATGTCAGAATTCTAGGGCAAGTGCTAAAATACCAACAGCCATGGCAAGTTAAAACTGACAAGTATTGAAGGGGCTCTTTTTTGTAGCAGGTACCATGTCTTGCTAGCACTGATGTTCTTACTCTTACAACATTCATTAAATCAAATTTTTGTCATTGTAGAATGGGTAGAATAGACTGATGTACTTTATCGAGTTTACTCAGTTAATTAGTAGCAGAGGTGGGATTTTAATTATTAAGTCAATTAATGGACTTTAGTCTCAGTGCAATTTTTTTTTTTTCAAAATCATCACTTTAAAAACTTGAACAATACTAAGAGTTGGCATTGGTGGAATCCCTTGGTTCTGAATGTTTTCTCTATCACATTGCTTCATGGCATACGAGTGCTGGTATTAATATTTTCATGTTTTTTCACAGTTTCATCTTTGAAACTCTGTCATATCTAAGTTTCTTGCCCTCCTGTGATCTCCACACCAATCCACCTGCAAAGCTCAATTTAATATCGTGCCCTCTGTGAAGCTATGGCTGGATACTTCATTGAGAGTAATCTTTCACACCTGTATCACCCTAGCCTAATTATCCTCTCTGTAACATACAAATTGTCACCAAACTATACGTTTTTTTGCTCCCTAATTATTTTCTCTTTGTCATTCTCTCCTCACCTAGATGCAAAACCCATCAAACCCAAAACTTCCTAAACATAATTTAGTTTAAAATGTATCTGATAGCAAATGAGGTAACCAAAACCCATAAAGATAAATGTTATGTGTTCTCTTTTTTAAGATGCTCCCATTTTCAAATGTTTTCATGGGAGTACATATCCTGGAGAAACTGCAGAAGCCAGGGAAGTAAAAAAGGGATCATTGCTGGGGTAGGGAGACTGAGAGCAAGAGAGACAAAAATGGCAGGTTACAAGTGATATGATAGAGGAAGTAGGGATGGGCAGAGTTCTAACTAGGGAAGAGAGAAGTTATCTATAGATAGATAGATAGATAGATAGATAGATAGATAGATAGATAGTAGATAGATAGTAGATAAAAATAGATTTTTATAGGTAGATAAAACCATAGATATAG
This sequence comes from Arvicanthis niloticus, assembly GCF_011762505.2. Taxonomy (NCBI): domain Eukaryota; kingdom Metazoa; phylum Chordata; class Mammalia; order Rodentia; family Muridae; genus Arvicanthis; species Arvicanthis niloticus. The sequence goes on along the minus strand of NC_047671.1, from coordinate 57,441,669 downwards.
ATGCAGATAGAGATAAAGAAACAGAAAAAGAAAGAAATTAGGTAAAAATAACTATGGATGTTTGAAAACATGGTAAGGATTCATACTCTTAACTATCTACCAAAAAACCTATAATACACATAGTTCTGTGTATAAATATACACGCTTTAAGTGAAAATTTCTCATCTAGACTGACAATTAGCCAAAGACAACCTAACAAAAATCCTCAACATCAGGCTTGAAAACTCATCTTTTGAGTCATTGGTCAGAGTTGTCCAAAAGACTTCCCAAAACATTATAGGCTATTGTGATTATACTAGATTGCCCCCCACCCCAAGAGACAGAAGGTAAGTCTTTATTGCTAAAGACATCATACACTTCAGAAACATGATCCAGAGATCCCTGCGAAAGAAAGGACATGGCCCTGAGGACTTACTTTCATGGTAACAGATGGCACTGTGAAAACTTCCAAGAGAGAAAAGAAACCAACAGTGATATTCAGTTAACATGCCTCCGAACCACAACAATGACCAGCATGACTTGATAACCTAAGGGTGTATTAGTGGCATGCATATTTTAACAGTCATTAATAGCTCTGTAATTGGACTTAAGGCCCGCTCAAGAAGAGAGAAGTCAAGGATGATACTAAAACCCTAGCCAACTACCAAGGGTTAATGCAGGAATGAATCCTGAAGAAGAACCTTCAACCACCAATTTACTAAATCAACATAATTCCTAACTAAACTTCAGTATTTGTCCTTATTCCCACAGAATAGTGTACTCCTCACCTCGCATCAAAGAAAATTCTCCCTACAACAGTCAGAAATTCAGAAAAATCACAACCAATCAAAATGCAGAATTGTGGAGCCCATTCCCAATGGATACATCCACAAAATACTGTCAGACATAAGGCACAGGGAACACTGTACAGAAAAATTTGAAGATCAGGAAGTTGACGGTGAGACCATTTCCTACTGATGTTAGAAGTTATGCCCATAAAATTTTCCCTGACATGGCTGCCTAAACATGGGATGAACAAGGACAGTAGCAACAGACTTCCAAAATGGATAGAGAAATCTATGAGTACTCAATACTGCACAAGAATACAAGCAACTAAGGAATGCTGAGAGTGGGAACGATTATCTTACCCAGGGATGATCATACTTAATAGTCAGTCATAAAAACATACATATAAATAACATTATATACAATGACAAAGTTATAATTAGGAATACCTACATATGTATATATGTATGTATATGTGTGTGTATGTGTGTATGTAATGATAATAAGAAAAAAAGACCATGAATTTCAGAGAGTTACAAGGGGTATATGGAAGGGTTTAGAGAGAGTAAGAACTATATTGTAATCTCAAAATAAATAAAAATTTGTCTGAATTAATATAGTTTGACAAACAACAACAAAAATCTCAGTCAACAACAGGTTAATTAGTTCACCCACAATTCCAATTTTTTCTCAAAATGATTATGTTTTTTAAGATTTTACTGTTTTATTTTAAATTGTATATATATGTTTATGTCATGTATGCAGGTCCCTGCAAGGGCCATAGAGAACATAGAATCCTCTGGGGCTGTACTAAAAGGCAATTTTTTGGCATCTGATATGAATTATCCAGGCCAGCTAGACAATCAAGTGGGACCCCTAGACCCTGTGGAGAGGACTGAGATGCACGAGAAAATAAAAAGGCACAGCAAGTCAAGAAGTCTGATCAAGCTGGCAAAGATTTTATTGTTCATACAGGTTATATACTCTGAAAACAGAATATGGGGAGGGGTAGGAAAGGAAAGAGGGCTTTGCAGGTGGAGGAAGCTACCTGCAGCTGTGTGGTCTAACTAAGTTATGACTGTTGTTCTCACAAAACCTTGCCATTACCAGGGGTTCTAAAAAACATCTATCTAGCAGGATGTTGGCTAAATCTAAAGATCAGGAGGAAGGATTACTAAGGTGGGTTGCTATGAGGCCTTGTTTGAAGTTCTGAGAACTGACAAGTGAATCATGAAAGGTAAGCAGAAAGAAGAATAGTAGATAGGAGGGCCAAGGGTGAGTGTTTGCGAAGAGTAAGACCTTGCCATGGCTTCCCATAATGGATGTTGAAAACTAAACTGCAGTCTTTTGCAAAAACATTATGACTATTAACCATTATACTATCTCTCCAGCTCCCTCAAATAATTCTTAACAACTTAGTCTTGTTTTTGTCCCAAACATAATATTCTTAGTAGTATAATCTTTAAGCAAGATTTTAGTATAAATTAATGGTAACAGGGTGAGATAATAATATTTCCATAGAATAACATTGTTTTTCAAAGTAAATATTTCCACTTTAGTAGAGTGATCACATTCTCTAAAAAGAAAACAAGCAGATCCATTGTCCTGATACTCTGATAAAAAAGATAAAATGAAGTCAGAGAGAGCTGATTTGAGGAGACAAAGGAGAGAGCTGGACTCACAAAACTCCTTTGACTATGCTTCCAAACTGAGATGCCCTGAATTCTGCATAAATCAATGGTGCTCCCATCAACTATGCTCCCATCATCAGCCTTCCTCCTGTCCCTTCTGTCCACTAATGTGACTGTGTGAGTTTTCATAACAATGCTGGAGCCATATGATAAGCAATTACTGCTAACTGAAGCAACTGAGAACTCCTGCTCAGCTAGCCATGAGGGGGGTGGCTAAAGTAAGGATAGGAGCTGCTGATGCATATGGAGATCCACCTTACCAGCCACTGTTTTAATCATAGCTTCTATTGCTGTGCTATACCATGACCAGAATCAAATCAGGGCAGAAAGAGTTTATTTTAGATTACAATGCACAGGTCAAAATCTATCACTGAGGGAAGTCAGCCAGAAACCCAAGGCAGGAACTGGAGCAGAGACCATGGAGGAAAAATGTTGACTGGATTGTTTCTCATGGCTTATTAAACTTGCCTGCTTCTATAACTCAGGACCACCCAACTGTTACACTGCTTCACCATGAAGTGGGCCCATCCAAATCAATCATTAACAAAAAAATAAATAAATAATGACTCCATGCCTCCAGATTCTTTCACATAGTCCTATCTGATAGAAGCAGTTTCTCAGTTGGGGTCCCCTCTTCTAAAACAACTCTAGGCTGTGTTCAGCTTCCAAAAATGAGCAAACAAACTTTTTAAAAAGCACCAATACAATTACTAACGTGCACAGTGGTTATCTTGGTATGAATCCATCAGGGTCCATTTGGAAAATAATCATCTGAATTGCTTTGCATGTCAGTACAGTGAAAAATGGGCATATGCGATTTCCTCTTTTTTATTTGGATGTTTAGACTCATATTCTTGTGGCATTCCTAATTCCTAAGTACTCATACCCTTCCTAATCCTTTCTCTAGCACTCAATTTTATTTCACAATAAAATGATCATAGCGAATACTTGTAGATTATGAATGGGTCATGAAGTAGAGAAAATATATTTTATTTTTCACTTTGATCCTCTCTATGACACCTTGAGATTGCTTCCTTATTATTTTTATCATGATTTCAGAGATTCGTAGAAGCAATGTAGAAGTTGCTCATGAGTTTTCTCAGAGATACAGAGCTAGAGCGTGGAGGAGCTGTGCTGCAGAGTTAGCCACATCCTCAGAGTTCTGTGCTTCTCCTCCTTCCACCGCATGTTCCCATGCTCACCTAAGCTATTTTTCTCCAAAATGGATTCTTAGAAACCAGTTTACTCTGTAGTAGGTTTCACTGATCTCCTCCCAGAGCTATTTGTAGCAAACAAAACTTCAGGATGAAAATATCACATGGAAGATCATTCCCATGTTAAGAAATTTTGTTTTAATGGATCTGCTATCTTAATCAATCTGAGGACTGTTATAGAACAATTTTAATTGCTATTGATTACAGAGCTAAAATGGTATATGTTTTAGTTAGGGTTTCTATTGCTGCAATAAAACACTATGACCAAGAAGCAAGTTGGAGAGGAAAGGTAAATTCACCTTACACTTTACCATGGCTGTTCATCACCAAAGGAAGTCAAGATGGAAACTCAAATAGGGTAGAAACCTGAAGGCAGAAGCTGAAGCAGAGGCTATGGCTGGGTGCTGCTTACTGGCTTGCTTCTCTCAGATTCTTCAGCCTGCGTTTGTTTGTTTGTTTGTTTGTTTGTTTGTTTGTTTGAAACAAGAACCTCAAGTTATGGAATGGCACCACCCACAATGGCCTGAGCCATCCCTAACTCATAACTAAGTAAGAAAATGCCTTAGAGCTGGATCTTATGGAAGCATTTTCTCAATTAAGGTGCCGCCTGTACACACTTCTATTTGTGTGTCAAGATGACAGAAGACTAGCTAGCATAGTAGATATTCTTATTAACTATCCCTAAATTTGAAAGTCTAAATGCACTTTTGTCTGTTCCCACATTCATACTGTGATACATGTTTTGACTTTACTCAAAGCATCCAGCCAGCCCGATTTTGATTTACAAAATAATCTCCTCTAAGATTCATATTTCTCCTTATGTGAGTACCAACAAGTTCTAACTCAGTCATATGTCCTTCTCTGAATAATTTACCATGCATGCATATATAACCTAGCATCTGTGGATGAGCCTGCTAGTACACTACATTTAATATGCTGTTCTCTGGTCAGTGTGATTATGTCTTGTATTCTGTTAAAGTAATGAGTTTCTCAGTGAATGAAGCTGAGTCAGATTACAGTCAGAATTTCTATTTACTTTGATCACAAATTAAATATTAAAATTATAATTTAATAAGATTATAAAACACTTTGGTATGAGTGGCTGGTACATACAATGTGAAGAACACACAAACCCACCTATCTAACTACATAGGCAAATGTAAATTTTTATCTTAAAAGTCTTCTTTATAAACATAAATATCTGTTTAGATATCTAAGTTAAAATGTATGCACTTCATGCATCTTATCCTACATATGGGAGAAACTGAACAAATAGTGAGGATACTGCACCATATATTTATTCCTGTGGTGGTTTGAATAAAAACATGTTCCCAACAGGTTCATTGGGATTGGACTATTAGTAGGGATAGCTTTGGAGTAGGTATTATTTTGTTGGAGAAAGTACATCACTGGGGGATTGGCTTTGAGGTCTCAAAAGCTCAAACCAGTCCTAATGGCTCAGTGTCTTTTTCTGCTGCCTGTCGGTCTGGATGTAGGATTCTCAGCTCCTTCTCCAGAACCATGTCGGCCTGGTTTCGGCAGAGCTTCCCGGAATGACTATAATAGACTAAACCTCTGAACCTTAAGCCAGCCATAATTAAATGTTTTCTTTTATAATAGTTGTCACAGTCATGGTGTTTCTCACAGCAATAAAACCTTAACTAAGATAATTCCCTTTTACCTAAAATAAAGCCAAGGTAACCCTGGGGGCCTATTTTTAACAGTAGTCTAGGCTAACTTTACAAACTCGAGAAGTATAATAAACTCACATAGATGTATAAACTTTGACAGTGACACATGTTGTTATCTATGTATTTTAAGCTTAAGAACGATGTAAGTGAAAACACATGCACACACAAACATAAATACAAGTACACATATACAAACAACATCACAATATCTTAAGGAAGGTCTTATGTTGTGTTGGACACAAATTGATAGATATTCCAAAAATATGAGCCTTTTGGGGAAAGAGTTCTAAGCAATTAGAAGTCCTAAAATCTAAATCAGCACTGTCCTCACTTTGAGAGCAACAACTTTGATGAGCTCAGCAGAGTTTACCAGACTGAACAGATGGTACCTGGTAGGGCCCAAGTATTTATCCCGACACCCAAACTAGAACTTTAATGCTCACTGATGTCTCAAGAGATAAAAATTGATTTATTTTTATAAATTGTACTTTTCTATTTATGAAATGACTTTTCTGTGAGTCTAGTATATAAATTCTCATTAACAGATCCAATTTTTTTCTTTTATTAATGTCATCATGTTATGTTAACTACGTCTCCTTCTCTTATAGAAATGTATTTGTGTCTGATCTTGGGTAAAAGTTATTACTGTTAACTAGCATGAAGATAGATACATCAGGTGGTTTAACCCGTTCTCATTTTATAATTCATGTCCAATTCTAGACCATTCTTCCCTTACTATGGCAGCAATTAAGGAGAAAGCAGTCCTCTGTAGCTGGAGCATAATGCTGTAACCACATGTTTAAATGTTGTGTTCTATCTAATTTGAAATTCTCTTTTATTTAAGAACCATTCAATACTAAAAATTAATCTCAAGGGTCTAAAAATATTTTAAAATAATAAGCATAAAACTTGGTGTCTTTTTTCTGCTTTCTGAAGCATTTTTAGTCAGCATTCGTGTATAGTTTTATGGAATGTTGGAGGATAATAGCCATATAGTTTTAAAAACAACATGATAATTTTAATCTACGATTTTACATTGATGATCAGATTCCAATAATAATACTACACTATGATTACACCTCCCTATTTGTGACTCCAGAACTTGGGATTCAATAAACTGCACCTAGAAAATACCTGGATAAAGGGCATCTGTACTGAGTAGATGCGGACATTTCCCCCTAAACATCCTATTACAGTACAGCACAAATGCCATGCACATGGGATTTAAGTTTCATCAATTATATGAGTTATTATGATTAATAAGTAGAGAGTGGGCACATGCGTGGTCCTTTTGCTGTTTTTATTATTATGACTGGTAGGTAGATACTGTGCACAAAGTACTTACATTGCATGAGCTATGACGAGTGATGGGTAGATAACCATAGGGTTTGTGAAAACACTTCCACAGTTTACAGAAGGAACATGAATACCTACAGAATTGGTTCCATGGATATACTACTTATTTTTGCCTTTGCTGTGGCCAAATAAACAAACCAGCAAAAGACAAGAGACATTTTAACAGAAGGAAGAGTTTGTTCCGGGTTCAAGTTTGGAGATATCATGGCAGAAAATTCATAGGAGGAGGAGTGGGTAGCAGCTGGTCACATGGTACTCCCGTTCAGAAAAGAGAGACAAATGCTGCTTCACAACATTTTTCTCCTTGGGTCTGGCAGTCAGGATAGTCTTCTCTCCTGTAGATAACTCCTCATAGATGTACCCAGAGGCTTGATTCTATAGTGTTCTAGATCCTGTCGATTGATAATCAGCATTAAGCATCATGATAATGGTCCTTAGAGGAAATCACCCATTGATACTATGCAGTTATTAGCGTCTAAGAACTGTTGTATGTGTTCAGTCATAGTAATAAAAAGAAAACCATATGCTATCCAATTCTGAGACTGGTCTTATGCTAGAATTCCTGGAACAAATAAGAAATTATCCAAGGACTTTTGTTTCTTTTCTTGAGAGATTGAAAAAAGAAATGGCACCTACTTGGAAGAATGTTGCCACATGAGTATCAAGGTAAAACTTAATTGTCCTTCATAAACTATTTTGCTCTTTTTTCAACTAAGTATTTGCATGCAACTAGTTAGCATGCTTATGTACATTTACATTTTTGAATTATAAACATTCTCGAAGCACACACAGTTAAATCAACTCTGATCATCCATCACAACAAAGCCCCTCACTTCCATGTTGCAACCTGGCCTTTGATCTTCTAGTAACAGCATTTCATCTGAAGTTTTGCCTACATTCCCACTGAATGAATCCTCAGCAATGCATGCCAGGCTCTCTTAGCCAGCAATCAAATAACTTCTTTCTAATCTGAAGCTCATCAATTTTGCCTTGTCAAAGATCTTTCTTTCACTTCTGCTGAGTCTCTAGGGCTTATTATTACCCATTTTCTTATAATACTACTTTTTTTTTTTTTACTTCCCTTACCTCCTTGGTGAATCTTACTTTCTTGTGGCATGAAAACTATCCATTTACTGTGGGATCTTGGGCTATCTATCCTTAGAATGTATCCTATGTCCTCAATTCCACACCCAACAATTCCCTAAGAACAGATTCAAAACATTCCGATTCTTCCATAACTTTTGACATCCCTACCCCACCAGTCCCCCTGTGTTACTATCATCTTGTATTTCATTGGAGGAAAAAAAAACAAGTAGAGACCAGCCATCCCCATCTTCCACACTAAAGTAACCATCATGTTTGCATTCTTATTTCAAAATTCTGGTATATTTGCACCAAACAAAATTTTCTTGAATACATTTTTTTAACCAAACATTCCCTTCCAGAGTGGATCTGAGTTGTCTGAAACTGAGGCCCTAACATTGCTTGCCTCTCTGCATTGCCTGTCTATATTATTTGTCTATAATGAATAGGCGTTTCCCATTTTAGCAGATTCCCCAGTATTATATTTCCTTCATACTCCCTGTTCCACCTATTTTAGGAAAGAAAGCACCTACTAAAATTCCTTATACTCTTTCATCCTAGTTCCCTGTTCAATGGTATTATTTTCAGATTAAAATATAATTTTTCTCTCTTTACTTTCCTCCCTCCAAGCCCTATCATATAGCTTTCCCTGTTCTCCTTCAAAATATTGATATCTCATTTCATTAATTCATAAATATCATCTGTTTGGTCCATTTACAGTTGATGGCATGTATGTTTTCAGAGCTGTATGTTTGCAGCTATAATGCAGATACATTGATGTGTTCTTCCATGGTCAGCAGTTCTGCTCCCAGCTTTTTTACACTTGCCTATAGTTTTATTGGGTAGGATTGAGACTTTGTGAGCTTTTCCCTTCCAGTTTGAGATAAACACTGGTGCTGTCCTTGTTCAGCTAAGTTTGGGCTATCATGTTGTCAAGATTTTATAATTGTAGCTTTATATATTCCAAGAAGACACATGTTCATGGTGATCCTGATGATCTGGCTCTTATGGTTTTTCTAAAAGGTGATAGACTTTAACTTCCTTTTCTACACTTTTTTCTGTAACCCGCAGGTTTAGCCTGTATGCCATAGCTACTGTACTAGCCTAGTCTGACCTTCCCTGCCTTCACTGCAAAAAAAGTTCGAGGCTTAGCAAGAATCATCTCTACCTATTCCCCAAACTATAGAAGTCTCTTATGTCATATCTACCATATACATCCAGAAAGATCTACCTTCCCCCTACTCCAGTCTTGGAACAGTAAGCACATCCTGTATATGAACCCTCTGTCCATGTGCTTTCATTCCAAACAAGCCACTTCCACCTCTAGACCTAACCCACCTCTGTGCCTTCTCTTGTCAACCCGTCCTTTCCACAACAAACTCAGAACTTACAAAGAAAGTTCACATTCCAAGGTCCCACACAAGAATGCCAAGCAGATGAAAGACCAATATAATATTGTCTCTCTGAAGTCCTTTTTAAGGGACTCTCTGAAGTCCTTTAAAAATTCATGTCAATGAAAATTACTTAGATAAACTCCAGAGTACATAATTAAAAAAAAAAAAACAACTATAAACTTCTTCAAAGAACTCAAGGTGTTTCAAAATGACATGAAGAAACTACTCAGTGACATTAAGGAGAAACAAATAAAGAGATTAAAAGCCTAGGAAATGCCCCAGAAAAAAAAACCTTAAAGATTATGAATATGACAAAGATCATTCAAGTCTTGTGACTAGGATTCAATAAGGAAAAACAATAAAGAGGACGCCAGTTGAAATAAAAGTGGAACTGAAAAACTCAATATCTGTACTAGAAAACTCAACAGAAACCTTTACAAGGAGAAAGAATCAAGCAGAAGAAAGAAAAAATAACAGGTCTCTATGGTGTTTTTTTTTTTTTTTTTAATTATTTCAATCTAAATTTCAACCTATATTTCAGTGGCATTGCATTGTTCTTGTGACCCAGAAGTGAAGTCCTATATTTTGGAATCTGTCATTTGGTTCTCACTGCTGACCTTTCTCTGATGCATTGCAGCATAGAGTCTCTCATCATTTCCCTAGTCCCTGAATTTCTATTTACTTGACTCTTGGGAAACCTCTCTGTTCTCTTATGCTTCTTCTTACTTACCAGGTACCATGGATGTCCCTTCCCATCCTTGCCAACTCTTCATCTCCTTCTTTCCTCCTCCTACTTTTTCCTTTGCTTCCTCTCTTGCCCTTTCGTTTCCTATAATCACTTTCTGTCTTAAAGTGTCTCTTAATGTCATTATTCAAGCATCTAACCAATACATTCGCATTTAAGTTCTCAGCACAGGCTGTTTGTCTACTTCAATTTTAGAATTAATAGTTAGTGAATCATAATCTAAGTGCTGAACTCTGGAGACCATTTTTATCGTTCCACACACTAACTTAAACTTGGTTATTCCTAGTTTTCCTAAATGTTCCTAAGATTTAGCAAGCTCACAACCTTGGGGTCTTTCTTGAATTTTCTTTTTAATTTTCATCAGAACCCCTCCTAAAACATCATATATTTACCTTTTTTCTTATCCCATTTTATCCAAAAGCCTTATTAGCAAATGTATTTTTCTATCTCCTTCACCATGTATTCCACTGTATAGAATAATATCACTCAGTAGTGTTTATTGGTTTTCCCAATGTATCGTGAATGAACAGTTTCTTCCTAGTTCTGAATAATTCTCCAAGTTAAATTTTAGTATAACTAGGGTCTGTAACTCATAGTTCTGCATAACTCTACCAGTTAAATTTTAGTATTTAATTGAATTTAGTAGTCATTCAGTTCTGTAACTCATTGTATTGATCTTGAAATTGATTAAGGCTAAGAAAGGTTTCTCTGTAAAATCCTACCCATGTTCATGCCATGTTGTTGAATGCTTCTTGACTTGACTTACCCAACTTCTCCCCTGTACTGTCAAACCTCAATCAAATATATAGGTAATGGCTGCTTCTCCAATACTTAATACCAAGATGGAGATTGATGAGTAAAGAATATTTTATGAGAACAATTTCCATGCATTTTATTGTACTTCAATATTTGCTTCACAGCATGAAGCCATTATTGTGTTCAGTTTGTAACAGACAGAAACTATATGCTGTGGAAAAAGTAAAGAATAAATTAAATTGACCATTGATAGTTATCACTATATGTTTCTTGCTCTGTGCAACTGTGTAACAATGGTTTCTGATTCATACCTGTGTAAGCACACTTTCCTGCTGACTGTTTCCACTTTCTTCAGAACAAAAGACACATCCCTAATGCTCAGAGTAAACTGATGTGATGATAATGTCTGGATACTGGAAACAGTCTCTTTCTGTAAGTACTGTGTTCTGTGACTCACACCTTTCTGAGTGTGCAGTAACTTCCTGGATTTGAGGTACCCAAAGCAATCATCAATGATGTTCTCTTCTTTCAAAAACCTATATTTTGTGACGATTTATTTTAATTGTAAGAATAAGATTTTTTTTATGAGTTTGTAAACTATGCAGAGGAGCTACCAGATATTCCAGTTAAACCAAACATTTGTTGTTGTTTTTATTAATTTTAGAATTTATTATTATTATTATTATTTTATTATTATTATTTGTATCAAAAATGCCACCTTCTACTTCAAGGTATTTAGCTTAAGAGGTTAGCTTGTACACCAATGATGATCATTGCACTGCCTTTTAAATTACATTAAAAAAACATATAGATTTTATTTAGTTTTTTCAATAATATATTTTTTATTCACTTTACATCTGATTGCGGCCCCCTCCTCCCAGTACTCCCTTACAAATCTATTACCCTGTTACCCCCTTCCCTTCTCTCCTTAGAGAAAGGGAAGCCCCTCGTTAGGTACCACCTCACCCTGGGACATCTAGTCCCACGAGGATTAAGAACATCCTATCTCACTGAGGCCCAATCAGGCAGTCCAACCAAGGGAAGAATATCCAACAGTAGGCAACAGGAATGTAATAAGAGACAGCATCTCCCTCCAGTGTGATTAGTAGCAATGGTGACATTCATTCCTGCTTTGTAATTGTCTATTAAACACAGAATCACTGTGTCAAGTCATAATGAAGGAAGTTGCTCTGTCTAGAGCAACTTTCAATTTGAGACTTAATATTGTATTATTATTATTTTGTTTTTTGGAGGGGGTAATAGCTGTATGGTCTTTTTATTTTATTTATTTATATTTTATTTATTTTTTATTGGATATTTTATTTACATTTCAGATGCCATTCCCTTTCCCCATTTTCCCTCCCTAGAAAACCCCTATCCAATTCCCACTCATCTTTTTTGCTTTTATACAATTTTTTAACATTAATCAAAGGCTTTATAAGTTTGGTAATGCTCAATACCAAGATGCCCATATAATCAGAAGTGTAACCCAATACCCAACCTAGATATACCAACTATCTTTGACTGGCAGAAACACGCAAATATCTGGCTCCATGTTTCTCTGGCTCCATGTTTCTCTCTCTCTTTCTCTCTCTCTCTCTCTCTCTCTCTCTCTCTCTCTCTCTCTCTCTCTTTCTCTCTCTCATCTCTTAGCTCCTCCTCTCCTCCTTCTTCTCCTCTCTTTACTCTTGCTCTTCCTCTCCTTACTCCTCCCACCTTAGCTCCTCCTACATATCACCCTTCCTGTTAAAATAAAACTTTTCTCTCAAAATACAATTAGAACATAACTATACCAAATTGTGTCTGTAAGGTACAAGATAGACCTATTACCCAGTCCATCATTTTGTTGACTAACCAGAACCTCTGTCATCTCTCTTAACTAAAAGACTTAGTTCTGAACCTGGCTTTTGTCTTTAGAATGAATGTCAGATGAAAACCTCTCAAATCTTTTCTCTCAAAGTAAATAGCCGGGATTGGATATGAGACTATAAGTCTTCAACCCCGTCAGAAATCCAGAATGACTGAGTTAACTGAAATTATGGGAAGCATAAAGCATAGCTTCTAAAACTTAGTCAATTTATAGTGACCGCTGAACACCTGGACAGTCCCTATATTACAAAATGTTGGAGCACCCGATCTTCAGTCTTCTGGCCCAGGATCATCTGACAGACATAGTGATGCAGAATTATTAAGGGCTGATTACTTTATCTTGGCAGATATAATCAGTTGACTATTCTGCAAGTGTGTCCTTTTCTGGACAGTAATTTGTCTGTAGATGAAAAGAGGCAATTCTTGCCTAGTGGCTGTCTCACCACAACTGGAGTAACTCCAAAGATGCTCAGTTTCTTCTTAGAATCCAAGACAGGAAGCTTTCAGGAGCAGACAGGTCTCTAATCAAAATAAACATTAATACAGAAATGGTTGTAATGTCAATTCTGTGGACTTCTGATGTTTTGAAAACCAACTATCTATGTAAGGCAATCTGGACTGTTGTCTATTAACTCCTCTCAGCTATTTCTAAATAAAATATAGAAAACATCCTAACAATAAACTCAGAGCCATGAACTTGCTATAGGCCCTTAACTCACAGGCCAACCATATCAAATCAGTTAGAAAAGTCAAAGAAGGACTGGATCTAAGCCTTGTATTTCTGAATGTGTTATATAGGCACAATGCCTATGAGAGTAACAATATTAATCTCACTTTTATATCAATAAGAAACTTGTACCAATGAAAACCTTAAATTTGAAATCAAAGTAAATTTTGTACCATTTAAGAAATTATAACTTCATCTTAATAACAATTATAAATATTTCCACCAATAGGTTATGGCTATGCAATAAAACCTAGCTAATCCTCCCTGTTCCAACAAAACCAGTACTTTTCCCTAGAAAGAAAGCCCAGTATTAACCACCTCAGTCCTCAAGCCCAGGAAATAAGTGTTCAGACTCTTCATTAACTTCTTCAAGCTGATTATGGACATTGAGATATTAGAAGAGGGGCAGGGGGAAGAGTAAATTGATAAGCATCTGATGTCTATGTCTTCATTGCATCCAGCTGAAATTCCAGGACATCAGAGGTTTGAGCAGGTCTACTCAGCTTGCTTGATGAGTACATACACCAAGGCTGTATATTCTGCAATATACAGTTCTCAAAACAAATTTTAGTATAAAGATAATTTTTTGTTTGAATTCTGAAATCTAGTCTTCTGGTGGTCTGCCTCTGTCATGTCTAATCCATATAATCCCTGCCTCCCTGCTCTCAAATTCCCCAACACTAGGGAATCCAAACTTTCAGGCACCAAGGCCCTCCACTTCCACTGATGCCTAACCCCATACCCACCCCCATCTCCTATTACTATGAGGGTGTGCTCTCATCATCCTCCGATTCCTGACTTCCTGCTCTGGACATTCCCCAAACTAGGGAATTTAAACTTTCAGGAACCAAAACCATCTACTTCCACTGATGCCTGGCAAGGCCACCCTCAACTATCTATACAGGTGGAGCCATTAGTCCCCTTCTTGTATTGGGGCTTTCCCACTATTATCCTTTGAAATGCTGGGTTTGTGGAAAGATATTTTGTAAATTTGGTTTTGTCATGAAATATCTTGATTTCTCCATCTATGGTAATGGAGAGTTTTGCTGGGTATAGTAGCCTGGACTGGCATTGTGTTCTCTTAGGGTCTGTATGACATCTGTTCCGCATCTTCTAGCTTTTATAGTATCTGGTGAGAAATCTGGTGTAATTCTGGTAGGTCTGCCTTTCTATGTTACTTGGCTTTTTTCCCTTATTGCATTTAATATTCTTTCTTTGTTTTGTGCACTTGATGTTTTGGTTATGTGACAGGAGGTATTTCTTTTCTGGTCTAGTCTATTTGGCATTCTATAGGCTTCTTGTATGTTTATGGGCATCTTGTTCTTTGGGTTAGGGAAGTTTTCTTCTATAATTTTGTTGAAGATATTTATTGGCCTTTTAAGTTGGGAATCTTTACTTTCATCTATAGCTATTATCCTTAGGCTTGGTCTCCTCATTGTGTCCTGGATTTCCTGGATGTTTTGTGTTAAGAACTTTTTGCATTTTGAGTTTTCTTTGACAGTTGTTTCAATATTTTCTATGGTATCTCCTGCACCTGACATTCTTCTATCTCTTGTATTCTGTTGGTGATGCTTATGTCTATCACTCCTGACTTCCTTCCTAGGTTTTCTATCTCCAGGGTAGTCTTCCTTTGTGGTTTCTTTATTGTGTTACTTCCATTTTTATGTCCTAGATGGTTTTGTTCAATTCTTTTACCTGTTTGGTTGTTTTTCTTTTGTAATTCTTTAAGGGATTTTTGTGTTTCCTCTTTAAGGACTTCTACCTGTTTATCTGTGTTCTCCTCAAATTTTTTGAGAGTGTTGTTTATGTCCTTCTTAAAGTCCTCTATCATCATCATTAGAAATGATTTTAAATCTGAATCTTGCTTTCCTGGTGATATGGGGAATTCAGGACTTTCTTGTGTGGGAGAACTAGGTTCTAATTATGCCAAGTACCCTGGGTTACTGATGCTTATGTTCTTGTGCTTGCTTTTTGCCATCTGGATCTCCTTAGTGCTGTCCTGCCCTGTCTCTGACTGGAGCCTGTCTTTCCTATTATCTTGGTTGTATCAGAACTGTCTGGGGTGGGTGTTACTACTGGGCTTAGAGCTGGGGCCAGGGATCTATTCAGTGCTTGGGTCCAGACAGGAAGGAACCAGTGCTCCGGGCCAGGAGTGATGTTCGGGGTCCTAGTGGGTCCCAGTTTCTCCCAGTTTGGGCCGGGTGTTGCTGTCTCCTTACCTAAGATACTGCCTTGGTTAGAGCTCTTGGGAGGCCTGCTTCCTCTGGGTTCTGTGAGATTGGGGTCCGAGCTGCTACCTGGGAACTGCTCAGTGTTCAGGGCCCAGACCGGAGGGCTTATTATTCTAACTCATTACATGTCTTGCATTCATCAGCACAAAATTCTAAGAAAGAAATATTTTATTGCATACTATTCATTCTACCTACTTTGCCTTTATTATGAAATAATACACATTTTTTTTTTTTGTTTCTTAGGCTTTAAAGAAAAATTGAACAGAAAACAAAAAGTTCTGCTAGTCTCTAGTTTGTCTTGCTCCTCCAATTAAGGTCATACATCAATGTGCCTCATTTATATTGGTATTAACATCAACACACACATAGTTCTAACATAGTTCAATATGATAATATTGGAATATACTATCCAAACGTATAGGATAAATATTTTTTCTACCATATATTTGAGTTTGGTATACTTGTTTGCATATCTTCATTTTCTCCCAACCCTAATACCCAGCAATTTTTCAGTCTTGGTAATTTTATCTTTCGTTGAGTATCCTGGGGTTGGATTGTATAATATGTATCTTTTTTTTTTATCAGTTTTAAGGACTTGTGATGGAACTCTTCTTTTTATTTTGAAAAACATTTCATTATCTGATGACTTCAGGTTGTTTATCCATTTTGGTTATTCCCAAAACATAGATATCACGGTGTGTTTCGGTGAAGGAATTGTTACGTTTGTGCTCATTTTTGGTGATCTGCCCCCATGCCCTGGATATGACCACTAATTTCAATCACTGCATGTGCTTCTCAGGCTCAAAAAGGAGGGGGTTAATTTTTATAAAGTTTCTTTCTCTAGTGTTGCTATGTGTGCTTATTGAACATGTCTGTGTGTACCCTGCCCTATATGTGGCTGTGTTTCTTTCTGTCTCCCGGTTGCACTATGTAAAACTAACCTCTAGCATACTCATTAACTCTTGTCTGCCAAAGATTGATGTACTCCATGTTTCATGGCTTGACTGAATGTTCTCAAACACACACGCACACGCGCGCGCACACACACACACACACACACACACACACACACACATTATCTAACCTTTTCTTTATCCTTCTTCATCCTACCTCCTTCATTACCTCCTCCTCCTCCTTTATTTCTTACCCAGAAAGCAATTTTGAGATATTATCAAAAGAGTCAAGTTTACTAGTCTTTCATCTTGAAGCCTGTTTTCCTTTTATCTCACCCTAGTTAAATTATCCTTTCTGCTTCAGTAAAAGGGGTGAGTGAAAGATATTTATTTCATTCATTGATATGAAAGCTGGCAGGGCTGTTTTCTTGAAGCACAGATCAGCTGACATCGCAGGATAGGAGATCAGCCTTGAAGAAAGAGATGAGGAGTCTTGGTCCTGAAGCTAAAGATTAATGCTGAGTTTTCTTTAAGACTGGCAGAATATCTTCAAGGTAAACTGTGCAACCAACAAACAGGATTTAATCTGGAATGATCCCCCCAAAGAGCCTATGTTATTGTGGCACACATTTGCTCATGAAGATCCAACAAATCTTTGGTCAAGCTTTAGTTCCATCTAAACATGATCTTTTTTCTGTGCATTTGTGGAATATCATGCCTCTTAACTCTCCCTTCTTTACTTGCTCTAGTGTAGAAGAAATTTAGCCAAGTGGACTAGCCACAAGGCTGGCACATGCACCACTGATACTTCCTCTGCCAGCCAGCCTAGAATCTGCCAGCATGGCTAGAGGCCATTGACACTGGATCAGGCGATGGAGTGAGCCAATGAGAAAGAGACAGCACCACTTCTGGCTACCTGAGAGCCAATGAGATGCTGGGAGGGGAGGTATAAAGGTTTGCCTAGTTCCAGCAATAAACAAGTCTGCTTTTTGCCAGTTGCCTGATTCTCAGAGTTTGTGTTGTTGACTCTGTGCCTTCTAACGGCTTGCCCCCTTCCCCATGCTTCCATGGGTCTGAGTTAGGGTCCCAAGAAACCTTCTAGAAACTGTATTTCATAGTATACATCAGAGAAAGTGGGCATGCAGTTCTCACTTACAGACAAGAAAACTGAGGTACAAAACAATAAGTTGGAGCCTGTTTTCTGGTGCCTTCATATCACACTCTGAATCCAACCTGGTGTACTAAGTTCTCCAGGAGCTTCCTTCACAGAAGTGGTCAGCATCAGGGGCTGCAGCCGAACCTCTGATGGTGTCTTGTCAGGTGAGTCAGAGCAACACATTTAATGACACCGCTGAGAAAACTTAAAAGCCTGCTATCAGCTGGGTCATAAGCAGAGGTTAGTACTACAGTGTCATTACAGCCTTTTGCCACTTGCCCCAAACCACGGTGAGCTTCAAGAGCATCAGAAAGGTTCTACAAGGGGTTGCCTTAGGTCTGAGCAGGCAGCCAAGTTCAAAATGGAAATTTTGAGCCCAACATAAAGTTCAAAAACTTCTGTGAATCCCACATGACCCCCAGCTTGCCCTTGCTTACCAATTAAAATAAAGATATATTCAGTTAGTTTATATGAAAATGGTGTACAGGTTCTCGGGCCAAAGACCTGATGACTGAATGCCACTTAGTCATAAAAACAATCCTTCTCAAAGTACAGTGCTTGAAACAAGGGCACGCTACTGTTCAAACTATTTCAAAGACTAGTCTTGTCACTACTGAATATAAAATCCCCAAGGTCCTATTGTATGTGTGCACTCCTACTGTGCACTATGCTTTTAATTTCATAATATATGCAGCTTTAAATTCAACATTTATTTTTAACACCTATATTTTAATGAAACATGAAACATAAAATGAAACTCCAGTCTGCCTTGTATGAGCACGAAGAAAAATCCTAATTACCTGTTTCAAAAGTGTGAAGCGCTTTCTAATTTTCCGGCAGCCAGCTTCCTTAGACAGCACTCGGTATTATAACTATTTATGCCAATTGTGCTATTTCATGCATAAAATTACCGCATTATTGTTGGAATAGATGCCAGAGAGATATCTAAGCAGGGCGCAATCACCTCGCTTTCTGTCAAATTGGACTCCTGAACGCTATCATAAATTTTATTAGAAGGCAAGGGGCTAATGACAGCCAATCAGGGCAAATGCTGATAAAATTGCCGCGGTTTACATTATAAAAACCAGATGATATTTTTGTCAAAGGGCCACCTTTTGTTTTATTAAGAATGCATCATGAAAACTATATTGTAGTCACATAAGGTACTTGGGCAAGTTGCTCCCTTTGCCTAGGATGGGGTGACATGCCTCTTGGGGTACCCTGGCAGAGATGTGTCTGGCAGCCTGTGCTCATCACTGCCTGATTAATGGTAATAAGATGGAGCAAAGCAACGTGCATCCCCCACACCTGGGTACCATAGTTCAGTTGCAGGCAGCTTTATTCACTCAGGGTCCACTCTTCGGGAAACAAATATTAATGTTCTCCTTTTCTTAAGCCCTTTATTGTGCTATACAAATTGTTTTCGATTAACCTATGATTGAATCTGGACAGTTGAATGGATTTTAGGACTCCTTTGCTTTTTCCCGAGGCATCACAGCAGAGTGGCAGATTATGAGGACACTGGAAAAGGAAAAGGAGTTCACAGAACTACAGCTCTGTGCAGTGGTACTGAGTTGTGTTGTACCAAGAGTGGCAAATAATTCTCATGCTGTGAAGACTTAAGTGTGTGATTTTGAGCAAATATTTCAGTGACCTAAAATCCTAGTGGTATTTTTATTTTCTCTGAAATAATGGTATGTGGCATGGCAGTCTCTGAGGTAACCTTTGAACTCTGAAGTCCAATATTTTTTCCTACTACACCATGTACATAGACAGAGAGACGGACATGCATGCATGTGTTTGTACACACACACAAACACACAAACACACACACGCAACCTCTCTCACATAAGAAACACACATGCATTCTCACTCACACAGACACAGAAAAAGACACACACACACACACACACACACACAGAGAGAGAGAGAGAGTTAGATAAATATGCAATTCTCCTACCTTTGTTCCTATAGCAACTACTTACCTGAACTGTATCAGAAGAAAACACTGTCCTTAACAGAATCAAGAGAGCATTGGCTGGGTGGTCTCACCTTTTGTTATTACTTTATTGCAGGCAGAAAATCCTACAAGGTAACAAAGCCCTCTTTAATTAGCAACCAGCAATATTAAAAGAAATGAATCAGTTAACTGCCCTTTCCAACTAACAGGAAAGTAGCACAAGCTGTCAGTGTGTTTTATCTTTGGATATGTCACAAGGCTATCAAGACAGAGGAGCAACTTAACTCTACTACAGTCTTACATGGTTTTATATCTAACAAGATTTAAAATCCTCAAAAAGAAATTTCTATGTTCCACTCTTCTGTGTATTCTTAGTGCTCAACTCTAAGAAATCTTGACAATAATCTTAAAACCCAGTAGTTAGTGGTTGCAGAGTGTAGAACATATGAAATTGTTGATTGACTTACTCCACAGAACACCACAGGAATGCTGGCTTCCAAAGTTAATGCTTTGAATTAATGTGGTGCTGGGGATTGAATCCAGAGCCTCGCATGTGCTCAGCATGTTCTGTTACTACTGAACTACACCCTCAGCCTAGATGCCTGCTGCTAAAGCAGATAATGCACGTTAGACAACATGTCTCCAGTTTAAGTCTCTACTCATCCATCACCATAAGTCCATCTTAAGAAATTATATATTGGTGTGCAAATTTAGCTTGCCTTCCTCTTGGGACCAGTGATGGCTGATTATTCCATGTTGTTATATTTCATTTGTTAGAGCTACTAATTTTAACACTGTTAGAAATATTCCTAGAAGCATTGGGCTGCATATTAACCAAATAAACTTATTCATGACTAAATAATACATAAAAGTTAAAGAAATCAAGTAATATACATTGTATATAGTAACAAATTCATAAGTAATGGACAGTGTCCATAATTTTATGCTAAGAGGCATTTCTGTCATAGATGGTTCTGTGTCACAGAAACTGATAGCCAAAGTGGTGGGGAGACACCAACCAAGCTACTCCCTTAGAGTAACACAAAAGAACAATGAGTGCCTTTCATTCTTATGAAATCAGTGTCTACTCACCCAGCCTTATGCACCCACACAAAAGATCTCATGCAAAGATCTCTGTATGCGAAGATCTCATAGAGCACATACGACTAAGAAAACACATGATTGTGTTCAGTCCACTAAGAGTCTCCAATATGCCAACTTCCCTCACCTAATTTTAATGCTATCAGTTTTTCAAAAGGAACATCAGCTCTGATCTAATGAACCTTGAATCTCCAAACTTAGAGTCTCCAGATTTTGTTTCTCAAGGTGGTAGCTCCCTCTCCCATGAAGATACTATACCTCACAGCCTTCAGAGGAAGTGAGGTGCTCCCTCAATTTTCCAGCCAGCCAGTCTTTACTGAGATTTATCTGACTGGGAACATAGATTGAAATATATTCACAGAGAAATACTCAGAAATTAGGGAAATCACAAGTTCAGTGAGCGAGAGAGAGCACGCACTCCCTAACTAAAATGGGAGCAATGGAGAGGCAGCACATTCTCATTATGAACACACAGTTGCCCATCCTCAGAAGATTTTCTAATGACCTAGGAATTGCTCCATTAGGGTTCCTTAATTATTCCCACAGTTCCTGGCACCTTTTTACCAGGCTTAAAAACAGAGTATGAATGATTCCAAAATGCATTAACTACATCTGAAGT
The DNA here is from genome assembly GCF_011762505.2 of Arvicanthis niloticus. Lineage (NCBI taxonomy): Eukaryota > Metazoa > Chordata > Mammalia > Rodentia > Muridae > Arvicanthis > Arvicanthis niloticus. The sequence continues at coordinate 57,420,418 of NC_047671.1, read as the reverse complement.
ACCACACCGTTCAAGTGGAATACTGGTGTAATTCAAAGTAATGAACACTTAACTATGGATGTGGCAGAAGAATGGCTGCTTCTCTAAGGTCATATTGACCGTCAGATTGCCAGCTATTTATGCCTTGTCATTAGAGAAAGATGTCTGGAGTCGTTCAGAGGGCTTACTTAGGTCATGATCTAAGGACAGCTATTGTTATTAGTTAACATTTTTAGTTTCTACTTTACAAAGCCAGGTGTGAAAGTAGAATATTTAAAGACTCTAATTTACCCTGCACGTGAAGTGCACATATGATCTCTTACCTCTCTCAATCACTGCTTACATCTAAATGCTGGCCACCTCTGACACTATTTTCAAACTTCACAGCCTTGTTAAACACATGATTTTTTTAATACCACTCCCCACACTTCCTCCTCCAGATGCCTCTGTATCAACTCTCCAACGATTCTTTGTTTCCTCCAACTCTCAGGTTAATAACTTCTTTTAATTATCATAGTTACACATATGTGTAGATATGTATGCACAATACATCTATTAATAACCTGATGAATAAGCTTTTCTTATTTTTGTGTATATGGTTTCAGGGAATAGCACTTTGCATTGAACATCAAATCAAGGTGATCATCCTTGGGAGAGGCTAATCTCCTGTACGCAGGATTAGTTAGCTATCGCTCTTTTGTCTAGGGATGAAACTCCATGAAAATTTCCTTTTTCACATTACTATGTCCATAGATTCTGTCATTGTTCGGGTCTTGTGACTCTAAGAAAGAATGTTTCATAGTGGATTTCCTGTTATTCTGGCTTTTTAGATACGTACCTGCCATCAAAAGGGAAGCTGTTCGTATAGCCTGGGCCCTGAAGCTGTTTAGAATCTAGATGAAACTAACTCAATAAGATGGTTAAAATAATAACACAGTTTAAAATAAGCTACATCTGCAAGGTCATAAGAACTTGGCAAATGAGTACATCTGAGAGCAGTTGAATCAAGAAACAAAAGTATCTTGTGAGCTGTGGGCAGTGATGTGATCGAATTTGTGTTCTATTGTCATGAGAGCGGGTTCCATGTGCTCAGTAGGAATCAACTCTCCTAACTTGCCACCTTGGATTTTTGTTCCCCTTTCTCAGGACCCAAATGCCAGCCTTCTGACTGAAAAAAAAGAAAGAAAAAGAAAAAAGAAAGAATAAACAAACAAAACAAGCAAAAAACAACTTGTCAGATGAACCCATTGGTAATAAAACTGTTGTATCCACAACTTATTGGGGATTTGTGTGTGAGGAAAGTGACTTCTGTCATGGAAGTTATGGGCAGCGCATGATGCCAGGTGAAGAGACATGGAAGTCTGGACAGAGGCACAGCACAATGAAGCTTTGTTTCCATTTTGAGGGGGAGATTTTTAGATAATATTTTAAATTTTCGACTTGAGCTATAAGTGATAAATGTTTTAACATTTTGAAGAACATTAATGGAGGATATGAATAAAATAGATGACAGGCAGGTGAGATTAAAGAAATACAGAACTGTTAGTTATTTCAAGAAAGAAAGAAAATGCAAGAGGTATTTTATTAAAAGAATTGCGATGAAGATGGGCTTACAGAAAGAAATGTGGACAGATTGTGTATGGGAAAGTGACAATGGGTGATATATTTATGTATACCATGGCAAGCATTTCTATAAAGTTATTTTGTGATCTCATGAGGCCTCAAGCATAACAACATAACATTTGAATTCTCAATAGACCAGAAGTTTCATGACTCCATACACATGCTGATTACATGAAACCTTGGTAATAAACTCAGGGCTAGTATATCTTAAAATCCTGATGGGTTTATAACCCTGCCACCTATTCATGCCCATTTATTATCTTTTATATAAAATCAGACATCTTGAGTTGTCTCTGATGCTGTATCTAAGTGTTTGAAAGAAGTAGAGTTTGGGCCACAGAGCCTTTTTTGGAGACAGAATATAATGCAAGAGATCAGCAAAGCAATAAAAGGGTCTGAGAGCTCCATCCCTAGGAATTGAAATTCAGTTAAAATACAACGCCAAGATTTTTTAATAAAGGGATTGAAGTCTGCAGCTCCTGTCCTTGAAGATTGTGGCACAAGATGAGACTTTGTGATGCAGACCTTCAGTAGGAAGGGGAGGGATATGGGAAAAAATGAAGAGTAATAAATCTCTAAAATTTGACAAGTGACAGATCTTTGCCTGGTTAGCTGGTTATGCAAAGATTGTAGTAGATTTTTCTGTCATTTATATTTCTTCTTCTTCGTAAGAATTTTATCATACTTAAATGACACAGAGGAGGGCCCTCCTATATTTGCATTGCAAAAGAGAACAAGTTTAGGGTGAACAATCAGCAAGTGATATTTCTAACATTTTGTAAAGACGATATTTTATAATTTGGAAATAAGAGGTGCACACACACACATTTATTTTCATGTTTCAGAATATAGTAATAAGCAAATAAAATGAGAGATCAAATTTTGAGGATTCAGACTTCATTTTGGAATACCTGTCCTAAGTTTAAATTCAAGTAAACTAACACAGTGGTACCTTGCTCTAGTTCCCAGGCTGTACCCTGCATCTCCAGGTTATTCCCCCAACAAATCCAGTGTGTAGCACCAGTCTCTAGATTACTTTCCCAACAAATCTGCACCTGCAGGTTACAAGCCTGTCCTTGACCCTTCACTTCCTAACAACCACCAAACATTAGAAAAGCAGAAGTTAAGTTTATTGTTTGGCTCCCAGCACCAGCCAATTATGGTAAAGGCCAGAGTAGACAGCCAATTAGATATTTGTCAGGCTAGGGACATTCACCCCTCACTTGCCATGTTCTGTAAAATGCCATCCAATGAGTATACAGAGCTTTTCTCCTCTGGAAACATCCTGTGGGTTACTTGTGAGTTAAGTGATCTCTAGGTTGTTAATAAAGACCCTAGTGTGATTGCATCAGATCTGCTCCTGATTGGTCTTTTAGGGTTCACAAACACTTCCTTGGTACCTCAAAACCATACGCATACACTATTAAATTTTCTTTTCTAACTCTCTTCTTGTCTTAGATATTGCCTGTACTTTTTTTTTCTCCCTTCTGTTTCTCTCTCCCCCTCTCCCTCTCTCTCATACTTTATGCTGTTTCTTCTTTTCATCCTGGTGAGAAACCAAGTCATTTAAGTTCAGACTACCTTTTAGAGTAAACTAAATTTGAACTAAATTTGAATTCAGGTAAACTAAACAAACCAGTGCCTAGCATTGGTTTCCAAGTTACTTCTCAACAAAGCCAGAGCCTAGCTCCAGTTTCTAGGCTAACCCACAAGATTTTCTGTTTCCTGGTTAATCTTCCCCAACAAACCCAGCCATTTCCAGGTTAATTCCCAACAAGCCTGCCTGGGCCTAATACACACAATGAAGAGGGAAGCAGAAGTTAAATTTATGGTTTGGTTCCCAACACTAACCAATCATGCTAAAGGCCATAGTAGCTCTCCAATTAGATGTTAGCCAGGCTAGAAACACTTAGCCCCATTTGCTATTTTCTATAAAATCTTATCCTGATAGATATTTAGGGCTCCTCTCCACCAAAACTGTCCTGCAGGTCAGAGGTGGTAGGCTGTGGAGCCCAAGCTATCTCAAATAAAGGCCCTGATGTGATTGCATTGGATCGGCTCCTGTCTGGTCTTTTGGGGGTCACTAACACTTCCCTTGAACTACACTGGCACCCTGCTTTCTATGACTGTACAACATCAGGTACTTTTGCCTTGGCCCTCATAAGTCTACATCATTTTCTTATTTTGAGGGAAGAAAAGGTAAAAGGGTGGCTTTGCTTAGCCACTTAACAAGCTTTTCCTTTTAATCTACTTTTATAAGTTGTAAGTAAAATCAAGACAATCAAGCAAATGAGCAAAAAATTTTAATGTGGGATGAACTAAAGAATGAGGAAATGTGTAGAGATGTTACTGGGGTTTATACAAAGAAAGATTATTAGCATAGCAGAGAGACAGACAACAAACTGGTTTTAAGCTACTAGCACAATCTTTATGAATGATTGACACCAAAGGTTTGCAATATGTGTGAACATATAGGACACGGATGTAGAAGGAAGACTATTTCAGAAGAAAGGTATTGGTATGAGGGGGCAGACTTTATTAGGGTGAATATGGCCAAAGTACATAATACACCTGAAGAAAAATGCCATTATGAAGCCTTTCATTTCACATAATGAGTGCAGCTAATACTTTAAAGATAATTAGCTTCCAAGCTTAGGTTTCTACTCTAGGATTAGAAAGGTCTCCTGAGAGTCCTGCCCCCGCAGTCCTTGACTTTATGTAGGAAGTTACCTATTTATCTTCTGTAGCACATTGTTTATGCAACAACACAATTTTTAAGTGAGGAAAAAACAGTAACCTAATGGTATATAAAGAGAAATTATATGAGCAAGCTGGCAAGGAACCGTAGCATATCAACAAACGAGACACTTGCAAACAGACTCGGCACATCACAGTGAAAGCTTCTTTATTATATCAGCTATGAGAATAACGATTTTAGAATTAAATATTCAGTCTCTTAAATTTAATTATCCATTTAGAGTTTTGTGTCCATCCTTGAGAATTCATTTTCATTTGTGTGTGTGTGTATATATATATTACAAAGTTTGATAAGCCAGGAGTCTTGAGAAAAGAGTGTTTGGCCCGTAAAGCACAAGTTTCTGTCTCATTCTATCTCAGTCTTTCCACATGTTTGAATAATGTGTGCCTCTTCTATTTTTTCCTCCAGTTTTGTTGTTCCTGGTTGGATTTCTGAGAATTTGGATTATTTTTTGCCCATTCTGCATATGCTCAGATATATAGGTCTGCATCCCTCAGCATCTTGTCCTTTGTCACATTTTTTTTTTTTTTCATTAAACCGCAATTCAGCATTGCTTGCTGAATACATAATACTCTCAGGAAAATCCACTTAGTATACAAGTACATTCTCTCTGGGGTAGAATTTTGTATTTACTCATGAGTTAATATTTGACTCAGGATTACCAGTTGCTTAGTGTTCTATGTACCTTCCACTAATTCACCTGAATTCTTCCAGGAAATTGAAATCCACCCTCATTCGCTACCCTCAACTCAGTTAAACATTCCAGATATTCTCCAGGTTTCATCTCTGGTTTTTCTCAGTCCTGTCAGCTGACCAGTCTTCGTGCTCCAGGAAGTGAGCGCTTGTTTTCCTGACTCTATTCACTACTAAGCTGGGAATCACATCTGTTTTTCTCTTGTATTACATCTTCACTTCTAATGTGTCTTTCTTTTCTCATTTGTGTCTGCTAATTCTCATGGGCACATTAATCAATAACTTCCCAGAAAAGTATACAAAGGAGCAAGCATTTGTTGGTGATTTTTTTCCCTCTGCTAGTCTATTCTAAGGGCCATCTTATTCTTTGTTCTCACCTTGCTGATGAAACATTTACCTCTACAACTTTTTGATTCAGGATCAGTTTTCTAAGTGGTCTAATTTTCCTCTGATGTCTAAAAGCTTCTTGAATCTTCTTATCCCTGACATCAGCACTATTTTATCTAAAGCCACAGTCACTGGAAAGACCCATTGAATATAAAACCCCAACAGTTTGTTGGACTTCTTGTTCCCTTCCAGCTCTCCTCTTTGTTTTCATGAAATTCCAATTAACTATATGTATCTCTCCTTGACTGACTTATGCTCGGGTTATAGATTTTATCTTAAGAAATGTTACAAAGTTCACCGGGTAGGAGGAACATAGCAGCCAGAAGTGCTAATTCACACACAGGGGTGAATAGCATCAGAACATACAGGCAGAAATGTGTAAGGCTTCTTTCTCATTATTTAAATCTCTTTAGAAGATTGTTTACAGTATACATGAAAGGAAACAGTAAGGTGTGATAAATAAAATCAATAGCCGTGGATTTGGAGCCAATACTGAAATGTTTATAACTTCAAATAAAACACATGAACATGCACCAGACATGAGAAAGAAAGTGAAGATTGGCATCTTCTTACTCTTCAGTTGATGGAAAAACAGTGGAAGAGAGACTCAAAAAATAATTAAAAGTCAGCAAAGATAACAGAATAAATAACAAGTTTACTTTTAAAATTCAGCCAGCTTGAAAGAAGTCAAGTATGAAGGCAAAACAACAAAAACAGATAAAACCAAACAGTCATATTCAAAATTAAAGTTAAGAATCACATTACATGAAAATATTCTAATTCTTCCATTGGCAATCAGAAACATAATATTGTGTTGTGAAACTTAAAAAAAAAAATACCCATCTCTATGCTGCTTGAAAGAAGTTCATTTAAAATAAAGCTTATACAAAGTTTATAAATGAAAAATGATGAGAAAAGACATACCATACCAACACTATTTAAAAAAAAACTTGACAATCTTGTTACTATCCAAAAAAGTCGCATAATAGTAAAGAACATGACCACTGTTATATATGAGGGCTTTATAAATAGAAGATTAAGTCACTAGAGACATGTTGTAAGTCCAAATGAGTATGTGGTTGCAAACATGGCTTCAAAGAATGCCTGACAAATACAGGGCAACAGTAAGAATAAAATAATAATCTACACATGATCCAGAAACCATATGATGGTCAACTAAACCCTTAACCAAGAGGCATTTGAAAACTGCTCTGTTGAACAGGCTTAATTTTCAAGTACTCACAGAATGTCCACCAAGTTACAAAATATCCAGAGCATCCCAAGTCTTAATAAGTTACAAAAATCTTTAAGGAACACAGACTATTGTCTGAGATTCCACTGAAATGAAATTAAGATAAAATATTAAAAAAAAAACAAAACACTAACTATAAACCAGTGCCTTTCTTTCTATATTCTCTTTGGGTCTTTATCTTTTACTTTTAGTAATTTTTTCAAACATTAGCTAAACATTAGTTAAATATGAACATTTGACTGTTCATATTTAAGAGGAAGTCATGAAAACTTTATGTGAAATTCTAGTCTATGGGCATAGAGCAAGAAATGGTGTTTCTTTAAGCTGTTTGATTGGGTATTGTACAATGGTTTGTCAATTTGATTGGTTATGGTATCATTTGCCTTCGTAATGAATCTATAATTGTGGAGGGGTAATAATTTTCTCTTTGTTCAACATCTTAGAAGGCAATACTTCCAAACTACAACTGTAGTGGACGGATAGCTGTCGATATTTTAAATATATAGAAAAGAAAATGTAGGTTCTATTGATTTCTGAAAGGGATATCTATCCCAGGAATATTTTTGCAAAGTAGACATGGAATAGAAAAGAGAGTAGCTCTTTTTTAAATTTTTTTAAATTTTCTTTAGAATATAATGTAATTATGATATTTCTTCTTCCAAATCTTGCCATATGTCCATCCCGGCTCTCCTTCAAATTCATGGCCTCTTTGTAAGTAATTATTATTGCATGTGTTTATATCAGGCTCCAAACCCAGTGACATCTCATCTAGGCTACCCCCACATCATTGCCAAGGCAACCGCCATATTTCTAGATTCCACCTGACTACCTCCCACCTTTACCTGGGAGAGGCTACGTCACTGCCCATATAAAACAGACAGAAGCCTCTGATCTTGCTCTCTTTTTCCACCTTCTTCTTCTTCTTCTCCCCCTCCATCTTTGCCCTATCTCCTGAATAAACCCTACTTAGAACTGTTTTGTCTGGTGTAGTCTGTTCTAAGCTGTGTGCAGATGTATATCAGCATGTGCATAAGTATACACTTACATGTTCCTAAATATAACCTGTTAAGTTCATATGATACTACGTGTATGTATGTCTTCAAGGGCTCACCATTTGGCACAGGACAAACAATTTCTGTGCTATGCTCTAGGGAAGAGCTCTTCTCCCATTCTGTTGTGTCTCCAAATGATGTGAGAGTATAGTTTTTAAATTATTAGGGAAATTTGAAGGTACTCAATATTTTATATTAGAAATTTGTCATTAACCTTATATATGTGTGGAAATTTTACCATCATATGTGTCATGTGAGTGTTTCTGAAGCAATTACCCTAGGGATCGAGACCCTAAGTCTTGAGCTTATATGCTAGCAACACTTTTGCTCTTCTGCTGAACTTCCACTGAAAGCCACAGTACTTCTTAAGAACATTCTATATAACTTCAGAGTGAATTGTTTAGAGAAATAGACAAAGTGAAAATTAGATTAATATGGAACATGATCAAGCTGAGACTACGTTTCTGATGTCAAGACAGGAAAATAGCATGGCTCAAATATTAGTTCTGAAGAAAAAATTTAAAGGTTATTGCAAATGCATTTTAAAGGTTGACAGCCTCATTAGAATAAATGGAAGCACTCCCCAAATGATGACTTTGAGAGACAGCTCTTGCTGGGGTGTATAAATTTAGGGGTGTCTGCATGGATGGGTACAATTAGGAAGTCTAATTTATTTCTTTACTTTCTCACCTTGGACTAGTACACCAGGTGGGGTCATGGACATTGCTGCGTTACTAACCTGCAAAAGCCTATTAATACTGTCTGTCTCCTGAGATTCTGGGCTGAAGACTGTGGAAGACAAGAAGGCTACAGCTTTGACAAATACCCTCAGGGTCTGCAAAATGGCAGTGCTGGGAGGTGTGTGCCAAATTGTGTTTGGCTTTGGCCCTATAACTTGTGAGTCTGTCAAAGACTCATCACGTCAATTGGTGGAAAATGGATTACTGTCATTCTTCAAGGCACGCCACATCATTCCCCATTGATTGGCATGCCAAATCCTTCACAAAGTAATGAGTCAGGGACGATTCGAATCATCATCCAACTGTCAGCTTGATTGCATAGCCCTCTATCAATGGGATTAAGCTGGTGTGGCATCCAAAATGTAATGAAACACATTACTTTACTTGAGAAGTTGACAGAAAGACAGGGATGCTGGACCCAGGAGGCCGAGGCATACAAGGGAAAAAAAACTAATAAAAGTCAGAAGAGAGAATTGATAGATGATATAAATACACTTTTTTGCTTGCCTCACAGGACATGTTATGGCTAAAGGGAGTTACATTTCTTTTCAAAGAGAATTTGAACTGAAAGGGACATGCTGAGATTCATTTAGCTTGTTCTTTAACAAAGAAAGAAACTGAGGTAAAGGAGGGTCAAGAAGTTAGGTAACATGGAAAGAATGTGAAGACAATACCATGCATGTTCTTTAAGGGGAAGAAACAGTTTTCCATCTTGGTTCTTCCACTTACTAGCTGTGTCACCAGACAAGACCTTCAATCTGACTTCATGTGTCTCTGTCACATATGTCATAGATACATTATATGTCACATGAATCTGTGTGGACCCATATGGGAACAAGTGTACATATAAGATGAATAAAATTATCAATATTTCTTAACAATTAGTAACACATTTAGGACAGTACCTGGGTGCTATTACCTGAATTGGTTTGCATTTTGCATTTACATCAACATAGAATGTCCATAGAATGCAGAGACGTTAAATTCCTTATTTTTCATTTACTTTAGTCATCCCTACATTTCTCAGGAAAGTATCATTCCTCATGCATTTAAATTTTCAACAGGTTATTTTAGTTAATGCAAAAAAGGGAAACTTTATTGCAATAACTAAAATGGCTCTTGCAATAATCTTGCCACCAGTAAGAAGCTAGAGTCTCTTTGTTATGGATCCTAAGCCACTGGCTCAGAAGCTTGATATATAATGTATCCACAGCAAAGAACATTTTCTCAGCACTTGTAACACATCATCTTTATTCTGCTGTCTTCTGTTTTCTTTTTTTTTTTATTCATTTTCTGATCTGCCAAGAAGTTTTTTTGCACAAAAAAAAACCTACCTGTAGGACATTAGAGTAAAACTTGGATTCAAGTTCTCTAATATGGCTTATTAAAGATATATTAAGTTAAGTGCTGGAGAGATTCTTCAGTGGTTACAAAGATGTGTTCTACTTTCAGGGGACATAAGTTCTATTTTCAGTACCTACATAACAGCTCACAATTGTCTGTAACTCCAGTTACAGGGGATTCCTTGCCCTCCTAGGTTTTCTGTAGACACCAGGTACATACATGGTACATAGATATATGTACAAGAAAAACATATTATGTTCTATGCTTATATATTATTTAGGAGCTTGGAAAGTTTTTCAGACTTAGGGTAAAGAGTGTCATATTATTAGCTGAACTATTTAACCTTCTTCTGAACTGGTTGTGGTATTACTTGTGTGCTTGTACCTAAACTAAGAGCAAAATTCTAGAAGTTGTGTCTTTATAGAGGCTTTGAAAATTCAAGATATAAGATCCGAAGAAGGGCAAACAAACTTTGACCAAAGAGCTTGACAAAAATCTTACAACTATGCCTTATTTAGCTTACATATTAGTTAATACAGACATGTAAATTAATTTACTAGAGACCATCAGACATGCCATGGAAGAGACCAGTTCACATTTGTTTTTCCACGTTTCTGTATCAGTATGGATATCAGAAGTTCTTCCATACATAGCATCTACCATAGCATCTGGAAAAAGCTGTGACATAAAGAAGGCTCAAGAAATTCTTTCATAAGAATACAGAGTAAATGTTCCAGTGTACTAATATTTAATGAGAGAGGATGATTAGGCTGGTTCATTTTATACTGTGGTAGGTAATGGGAAAGGAGCACAAAACAGTAAATGTGACCCATGTACCAGCTTCTAATGAACTTGGAGATTATTGAACAACACGTAAATGTTATAAGTGATTAACTATTAGGCATACTATTTGAGGTATTGGAATGAATTTAGCTCAACTTGTGCCATTGCCACTTAGTGCTTAGAAGATCTAATTTAAAATGTCATCAATCCAAACTTTGGTCTTCTAACTTATAAAACGAGCATCCACACTTCACTATTCATAAGTACACTATTTATATAATATATTTACATAATAAACACAAAGAAAAAGAGAAATGTGAAGTATCAGGATCCCCAGAACAAACTAAGACTCAAACTTAGTCACCACTCAAATTTGTTACATGGATTAATCATGACCTATGTGTGTATGTTTTTAATTTTTGCTTAGCATGATGCCTTAAATTGTGGAGTAATTACCTAACAAGGTATTGCTGGATAATTTGGAGAGGCAATCTCTAAGTGTGGCACACATAAAATTCTTGTTTCCAAGTGCTCATTTTTCCATTTCTTCATTGTACTTCAGACATTCACGTGAAAAATTGTGAATATGAACCTTTTGTGTAAGTGTGGCCAGGCTGCACACTGTCTGTGTTCAGCATGATGTTCTTCTATCTGTCTCCAAGTAGACCATGATTCAAAGGTCTTGCACTAAGTCATAATGAATCCACTCAACCAATGTTTGAGTGATGACTGTTTGGGTCTTGGTTGGATTGTTCTTACCCTTCAGTACAGAAACAGAGGGGCAACAACCTGGTTGTTCACTTTACTACTAATTCTTCTCTGGATGATCTGGCCTAAGCCATGTTGAAAAAATAACACCATCTTCCTTAGAATTTTCCCTAAGTTTCCCCACCTCCTGAGCAAGTGTATATCAGATATCCTGTTAAAAGTTCAACACTTATTCTGCTTATCAACGTTAAATTGAACAAAACCTGACACGAGTTTTTGCCATTCCTTGACTTCAACTATTAGATTTTCTTTTTTCTACTTTTATTCCTTTCCCTCCCTCCCTCCCTCCCTCCCTCCCTCCCCCCTCTCTCTTTCTTTCTTTCTTTCCTTTCTTTCCTTCTTCTTTCTTTCTAAATAAATGACCCACATTTTCTCTAGTAAAAGCCAGCTTTTAAATTTTCTGATAAGGGACATGGGATTTTCTTCCATGTTATTTTTAAATCAAACACACAAGGACAGGCAAAATCTTATCCAGGGATTGGAGTTGGGTCCCAGCTCTCAGGTTGTTTTATTCAGTAAATGAGGTTATTTTTGGCACTCTTCATCTTAATGAATTACTAAATGTAGTGACAATATACCTTAAAAAACACACTTATCTTCAGTCTTCACAAAAGAAATTGTTTTTTGTTTGTTTGTTTGTTTATGTGAGGGCCATTTTTTTTTAACAAATCTACATTTGGCCAGGACCTATTGTATTTGATGTCATTCTCCATTTGGAGAATACATGCTTTCTTTTTCCTGTGTTTCCCTACAGATTACAGTTTAGCCTTCCTAATAAACACAGGAATGTATGTGATTAACAGCCAGAATATAAATGACTAACCCAGAATTTATAGCCTATACTACCTAACTGTCCAGGTAGTACCTGGCAAGTATCTTCTTTTAGTACATAGAACACATGCAATCAAGAGATTTTGTTACAATATGAATCATTGTATGCCTTGGTTGTAACTCATTTGTATGAATGAGTTACTCTATATGAAATTGCTCACAATTCAATGTACTTAAAGAATTAATAACATCCTAACACTAAAATGAAAAGTTACTGGACATAACATTATATTTAATTCAACTCTAAAAAATAGATATTTCCAAATTATTGAGATTCTACTAGCAATTTTTTTTCAAACTTAGGAAAGGTTACTATGACTGACAACGTACTTTAAACAACTCTCCAGAGGCACCAACCATCTATCAATCAAAAACTATCAGTTGATAGTTAAGAGCAGCTATTTAAATTTAAGCTAAATTATCTTAATTAGAGGAAATTGAAAGTGAACATTTAAATATGGTAAATAGTAAATGTGTATTCAGGCATTTGAGATGTCTTCACTGTGATAATAAGGTTAAAATTTTAAGTTTGCATTTTGAAAAATTGTATTAATGGTAAAACTGGAATTGGCCAAAAAGCCTATAAAAAATATTTACACTTATTATGTGAAACAGGTTCAGACTTTGATCAAAATGGTGAAGAAATGATTTTACAGATGCATTACATACTTCTAAATAAATATATATATTTGCAATATGCTGGAGTACGAATACATACAGAAAATAGTAGTGGATGTGTTTGTGTATTATGAACATGAGTATGTGTTTCTCAGAAAAAAAACATTGATCATAAACGTGTACATTTCATGATCAGTGACAAACTAGTAGAAGGAATTTTGTTCTAACATTTCTGACAATTTAAATTTAAGAAGATGCCAACACATAAGCTCTCATAATGGTGACTTTGAAGAAGAGACACTAATCTTGATGGAGAGAAGACATTATGGGGAATAGGCTGAAACTATTAATTTTTTAAGGTATTTGAATGAGAAATTTTTATTTCCATAATAAAATGAAACCACAATTCTGGAATAACTAGTACATAAAATACTGGAAAATAATTGCAGCCATCAGAACAATGAGTCTATAGCCTGTGAAGATGTGAGCATGGCCTGAATTGAAAGCCCAGAAAGGACAAGAATCTAAAGCAGGAGGTTGTTATGCAAAAAAAAAAAAAAAAAAAAAAAAAAAAGAAAGAACGAAACAAACAAACAAAGATGAAAATGTTAAGTACAAATTAATTCCAAATAAACACATGTTTTGCCTAGCACATACAGTTATTTGAAATGAATCTTATTAGACTTCATAACTAGACTGAGCCAAACAAAAGACATAAACTAAGTATATGTGAATTTGACAGTGGTGTGAACAATATTAAAGTTACGATGAAACCAGTTGTTTTCAAATTGAAAATGGGCTCTTCTGTAGAAATCTCTAATAAATATGAATGTTCTAGTAGCAGTTACTGGATTTTAGTGTGTATGTTTTCACAATAATTATGGAGATACCTGAGACTGACCTTGGCTAGGGAACATAAGCTAGATTTTTGTTAGTGTATTATTGAAGAGTCCAGAAGAACGTCAGTTCAATACTAAAATTGTAATTGGTTTCTCACAAATGAGAAAGGCTTTGAGGGGTGAGGGATTGTTGCCCACATAACATAACTTTTAAGACTGCTATTGCCACATTAGCATTTGATCTATCCCTGTTTGCATAGCTATATTATGGAACTAAACCCCATGTTTCACATCAAGAGACCATCTATGGAAAACGGGGCTTATATACGCAATGGAATTTTTTTCAGCCATAAAAGAGGGTGAATTTTTGTTGTTGGAAGGAAAACAGACATACCAGCCATAATCATATTAACTGAATTAAGTCTGTCTCAGAAGTACAAAATCATCTTTTCTCTCATTTGCCTGTCCTAGTACTTAGGTTATATAAAATCATGCACAAGCATATAAACTGAAAGTAGATCTGAAATTGCCTGAGGCACAAACTGGACTAATGGGAAGGTGGAAAAGAAGAGAGGTAACTTAGTGGGCCATGGGCAGATGAACCCAAAGCCTGCTACACACATGCATGAAAATTGCCTTATGTAAACATGCACAATAATAACTAACAATATTTTCATTTTCTCCTTCTTCAATACACTCTCTACTTGTTTGGTAGAGTCACTTCTGGTTATCTACAAATATAAATAACTTCTAATCTAAGATTGGAAATGTTTGGGAGCCCAAGACACTACAGCCAGGCTTAGGTTTAGTCTAGCTGACTTTTGATTTCCTGGGTGTCCGATTTGAAGTAAGACTCAGGTAAAGAAGAGAAATAACATTCAGCCACTCATGCTGATCTAAAGTCTGGAGAGAAAATGACATTTCCCCTGTTCTCTTGAAATTGCCACAGTAATATTCTCAGCTGGTGTTTAATATTTTTATAGTTGTAAAATAAAACTTACCCTCAAAGGTGCTCAGCCACCACCAGCACAAATATGGCAGAGGTTTGGCAATTTCCCAACTATTCTTATGTGATGTTCAGTATGAAGTTACCACATCCTTCAGCCTGTGTCCCATTCATTTAGAGAAGTGGTTCTCAACCTTTCTAAACTGGAACCTTTAACACAGTCTTCATGGTATGTTGGACCTCATAAAATGACAACCATAAAATTATTTTTGTTGATCCTTTATAACTCTAATTTTGCTATTGTTAGGAAATATAATGTAAATATCTGTGTTTTCTGGTGACCTCTGTGAAGATTTGTTTAACCCAGAAAGGGATCTCAATCCATAGGTTGACAACTCCTGCTTTAGGCCATTCCTACACAAGAACCTGTCACAGAGATGGTAGGTCTTGTCAGGGTGCACAAGCAATGCTTAAAGAATATGATAAAATTCCAGGCCCCAGTGTGCCCAGCACATGAGAAAATGGAATCACAAACCACCAGAAGGGTCAGGGAGGACTAAACAACCCAACCAACTCTCAGCTTCATCAACTTTGAGTAGAACTTCAAGGTCTTGAGGGTACTCCCACTGACAGACGGCCAGGGCAGCCTGGATCTCTAGAAGATATGAAATTCTCACCAACCTGCCTTGCAACCATTTCTCAAAATGACAGAGAGATAGATTGGTAACCCTTTTCAGTTAAAGCATCATGAGCAACACCAGAAAGCACACCTTGAGAGGAGATTCATAGCATATGTGAGTTGTACTTTGTATGAAACCTTATTTTAAACTAGAGGCAGGTGCAAACCACACTATGCACAGATACTTCACATGTGCTTAGCACTGACCCAAGTTTGAAATGTGCATGATGCCAAAGTCTAATGTTCAAAATCACTTTATCCACAACTTACAAGGAAACACACACACACACACACACACACACACACACACACACACACACACTACTTTAGCTGACAGATGAGAAGCCGACGGCAACATTTTTCTTAACTAAGGGTCTCACACATTGGCAATTTTGTCAACCCAGATGTAAACACCACTGCCGTGTCCGAATCATAATAAATTTTGTTTACCCTACTTAGACACTGGCTTTGCTTACACTTTAGTTAAAATAGCTGAAGATTTATCCTCCTGTCAGAGCTGCGGGAAAATTGAGAGTCTCATGCAAGTTGTAAGCTTTCTGCTTAATCTCCTGGAAACTTTTTCAATTTTCCCTTTAGTAACACCACAAGGCTGCTGCTGTGCCTCTCCCATGGAGGAGGGGTGGTCTTCAGCATGTGCCCTTTCCTTCTGAGCTGGCAAGCATCACATAAATGAAACCATCAAACACGTTAGCTCCAGCTTCCACTCCAGGCTGTCACCATGTGGTAAAATTGATCACAAATTGCTGATAATGAATCAGGAAAGCCATCAATTGCATTGTAGTTGATCACATACTCACAAGAGGAATATATTACTGAATATGGCATGATTACTCATGCATAAGAATTTAGAAATGACTCTCTAGCAGCCCACACTTAGGAGAAAAGGCAAATTCTGCTGAGGAAGTAAAATCCAAGTTCTGCATAAAAATTATTTTAAACTGCTTATCGGATTATGGTTAAGAGCTTAATGCATACTTGAATAATTCTCCACTATTTTCTGGGCTGAATGTATGTTAATCACACATTATTTCTAGATAGTGTTCTGATCACTGTCATCAGCTAACTTTCCTGATTGAAAGGACCATGATCCTAATGAATTCATACAATTAGTCCAGTGTATGATTCAATCTTTGCCAGGACAAATATTAGGTTTATTTTCTCCTTGAATTTTTTTTTTTAATTTGACTTAACTGTTCAGTTCTTCTTTCTTTTTCTGCTCTCCTATTGTGCCTCTTGCTAGTGAAAATTGTATCTAGTTTAAACAAGGGCCATAAGGACTTTGGCTAAAATATGTTTAGAATAGGAGTATTTTACAGTTCTTAGGTAAAAGGGAAACTGACATGTTAGGATTTGCACAGCTACTAGAGAAGCCTCTGGGAATATGGAGCTAAAGCATTCTCTCCCATTAGAGCCTGTGTGCTTGTGCACTTGTCCACAGCTTCATCATTGTGGAGTAATAACAGCTGCTGAAAATGCAAATTCTGAGGAAAGGCTGAGCTGACTTACAAGCAAATGAAGTCAAGCTTCATAAGATAAGGTTTTCCCAAAATCAGATGGGAAGCCAGGATCAGGAAGAACAGAAATCAATGGAGAAGTAGTCACTATCTTTATGGATTGGCTCTTTTATTCTGATGTCAAGGCCATATAATCTAAAGATATTTAGAGCAATATCTTCTATTTTGTTCAAATTAAGAGAACATTGTGCCTTCATGTTAAAAATAACTTGAGAACCTTTTCTTTTGTGCTTTATCACTTGCAGGTCCACAGTTGTCACCAAGACTGCTATGAAGAATTTGGTTTGTTGGGAGACCCAATTATAATAGCAAGCTATGATTAAACCTCAGGATTCAAATAATGTCATTCATGCCTCAAATGTACATGGAAAGAATAATATGAAGAAGCCTGTCTTTTTATTTTATCATCTATCTATCTATCTATCTATCTATCTATCTATCTATCTATCATCTATCTATCATCTATATTTATATATAGAGATATATATATCCATCTACTATTTATTTACTATCTTCCTATCATCCATCCATCCATCTATCTATCTATCTATCTATCTATCTATCTCATCTATCTATCTATCTATCAGCTATGCATCTGTCTTTCTATGTGTATGGGTTCACAAACGTTAAGGTACATAGTGCATCAGTGGAAGTCAGAAAGCAGCCTGTGCATCTCCTTTCTTTCCATCATGTGGATTCTTGGGGGCAGAGGGTAGGGTGAAATCCAGTCATACCTTTTGCCTGCTGAACTATCACACAAGCTAAGGAGCCTGGCTTTACTCATAGATGTGAACCCCACTCTTCCGGTACATATCACTACAAATCATGATAGAGCATGTCTATCTTCTGTGAATGTGAACTCCTCTCAGCAAATGTGAATGTTCTTGGCAGTCCTTAACTATTGTTCACATTTCTTTTATAAAAGTAGATATGAAAACCACAAAAGTTTCTGCTTAAATATGTTTCATGCATATGGATCCCTGGTCTAGTTTTACCCATGTTTACAGTTTTTGAATAGAGACACCATCACAAAAATCCATATGGTCCTTTAAGTCTAGATAGGGTCATCCAACTAAATGTTGCCTCTGGAAATACACGGCTAGACAAGCCCCTCACAAATAATCATGGTATGCATCCTTCTTAAGTTAAGAGCTATGCTCAGGACAACTCAGAACTCATATTCTGAAGGTTTTTGAAACCTTAAGAACAAATCTCCCCTAAAGGGGAAAATAATTTGTTTCAGGTGACAAACACTTTTTTTTTAATTTAAAAAGTAAATGTAACATTTATGTTCATTTAATTCTTTAATGATAGTTTGAAAAAATGATTCATTGTAGTCCATTGGGCTGACTCCTTGTAATTCATTATAAATGTGTTTTGGACAGTGATGCATGAAAATGCTTTAACCCCAACTATTTAATCATCAAACCTGTGTGCTTATAACAATAGAATATTCAAAGCAAGAGGACAGAAAACAAATGCCAAGCAATGCATGTTGTTCTCTGCTTTAGCCCTAGCCTTCAGTAAAAGCTGACAAATATTGGCATGATATGTCACTAAAAAGCAAAAGATCATGTTCTGACCTTCAACAGTCTCCACAATATGTACATTATGTTGATGTGCCCTTTGTTTTTTTTCTGTGTTTATGTGCCCTTTGGTTTTTTAATCATGGTTTTGCTTGGGCAGCCTCTGATGTTTCAGGATGAGTGAGATCATTCCACCAAGGTTCCAGTGTCATCATTTTAGCCAAGCAGTTAACAAAAGATCAAGACCCTTCCTTCCACTATTTATTTATTTCAGTCTGATGCACCTGGGAGGAAGGATACACCAAGAAAAAGACAGAGTTAAAGTATAGGTGATTACCCTTCTATAGGATCCACTGAAGCCAAATGATTTCACCAGAGCAGGTACATACTTTCAGAATACAGTTTGGTTTCTAAGTAGAAACCTCTCAAGAAGATCAGCACTTTTGCCTTTGCTCCTTGAAAGGGGAAGCTCAGGGAAGTGTCTCTCATCTGCTCTGTTATCCTCCTTCCCTTCTCTGTCTTTATATTCCTAAGGTTTTTAAAGTCATCCTTGCAAAAAATTTGTAGTTTGGCTGTATTTTCCTTACTTCTTGGATAGTTTTGCCTTCCCATTGATAAGTCAGGCACATTAACACAAATGTCAGAGTATCTTCTTTACACTAGTTGTAAATTATGGAATACTCTTAAAAATATTTTTAAGTTGATTATTTAATCACAGACTGGTTTTAAAAGCAGATATGTAAAAATAAATTGTAAATATTTTTCAGTTCCACCTCTCTTTTAAAAGTTCTTTTCTACTTTCTGTCCGTTCTCAGTTCTCAAAGAAATTGTGTGTGTGAACTCAGGGCTCATCACTATAATCACCATTAAGGATAAACAAGTCTATATTTTGTGTATGTTCCCACTTGGTCAAACTGAAAGAGACTAACTAAAATAATAAAACTAAAATAATTTGCCATTCAGTAAGGAGTAAAAATGAAGTGTTAGCTTCTCATGGCTAGTAACACCACCAGTACATTTATATTGTCATTAAATTGAAAAAGAGAAGAAAAGTCCACATAGCTGGCAGAGCATAAAGAACTTCTTCTGTGTTAATAAAGCAGCAAATGCAGAGGTTTACACGACGGTAAGAGTAGAACTATTGGAACAACATGTAAGAGAATTGCCTTCAGTTCTGTGCCTCCACAATAACACATGGAGGGCTTGCCTACATGTATTACGTGTGTTAGACAATCTTCTACCTGAATACATAGAAATGATCATTTTTCTAGAACTGATAATTAAGAATGTCTTCTCAGCGCAGTGCCATTCCAAATGCCTATAATTACAGACACTCAGGATCTTGAGTCAAGAGGACTGAAATTCCAAGAAAGACTCTGGTTCAAAAATTTAAAAAGACCTCAGAGGGAAGTTGCTTGCTTAAAACACTTGTGGCCCTTTCTTGAGCTCCCAGATCTCCAGCAAAAGAAAATGTAAGACAACTAAAAAGAAATGTGACTTTATTCTTTTAATTCACAGTGTATGGACTTTTTGTCTGGACCTACCTTTGCAAAGTGCTTGTCTAAACCCACTTTGACTTCTAGTAGTTCGAATTCAAACTTGGCTATTGGATAGCTTTAGCATTTATCTCAATGTGAACTTCTGAGGCAATGGTAAAGCCATCATAAATCAAAGGAACATGTACAGTTTCATAGATGTTTGAATTGACAGTTGTCAAGCTCGGTTCCTGGTGCCGTTTGCCTATGATTAAATCACCTGACCCATCCATTTAGGAGTATTTAAAGAATTCACTCACTGGTGACAGTATTTATTTAAGAAGTCAAAGTATGTTTCTTAAAGACATTTGTCAAGCTTAGTCTGGTGCTACTAAAAGGAAAAATAAGTTGCTGTTTCTTATTAATGTCGAGAGTGTCTCAGCCCACTAACCATTATTAAGAAACTATCCAGTGTTATGGAACCTGCAGCAAACATGCTGAGAAAAATACAATATAACAACAACAGCGGAGGACATACTACCCTGCTGGAAAGGAGAGTGGAGACCCACAATTGGCTAGCAAAGCAAGGCAAGAGGTATTTCAGATAAAAGATCCAGGTGTCCTTTGTCTAATGTTGAACCAGTAGACATTGACCTAGTGACTTTTTAGCATGGAAATGCCCAACTCTGCAGCAGCCACCAGTTTTCATGGATTAAACATTACTACAACAAAGAAATTTAAGCTACAAACATCGGGTCACTGAACACAGAGGTGTGGAAAGGCACACACACCAGCCAGGTTCAGGTGATCCCAGAATTCCCTAAAAAGTTAGATCTGTGAAAGTACACTAGGTCTAATGTTACCAAGCATGTGCTATATAGTGATTGTTTCAAATATGAAAGTAACTAGATGAATGGAGAAAGACTGGTTCATATGCAGATCTAAAAGGGAGTTTTTAGAAACAGCACAGAGTTCAGTTATTAAGAAATGCTTGAGCAATAGAGATGCACACTGGTGGAGTAAGACATTTGCAAAACATCATCTCACAGAATAAGGAAAAACTATTTCCTTACTTTGCCTTTTGCAAGTATATTTTTCCAACGATGTAAATAATATTGGCAGGTATGAAGAAAAATATAAAAGCATCTACAGATTCTAAAGCCATCTTGTTCAAAAACAGTTTTGATGTTCAACATGATGACAGTTTTTCAAGGTGAAAATGATTGAGAATACTTTCCACACTCTTCATGTCACAGGGAATTCCAGCCCTGCAGAATTACTCTGGGGAAAGAAAGTTTAAGTCTCTCTTCATCCAAGCCAAATTAAATTTTTGCAGTTGTTGAATTCAGTACCACATTGGGAACATGAAGAATCTTTTTATTTATTTTTTTCATTTCCCACCAAATAAACCGTGTTTTGCCCGAGGACACCTTCATTTAGATCTGTCTTCACAGCAGATTCAAGTGTGGCAGCATTATCCCACAACATTTCCATTCTTGTCAGAATCCCTGAAGATAAGGCTCTATTTTGATAATTCATGTGGTTGGATATCAAACAGCTGCCAAGATATCTACTGACATCTGCTGTTTAGCTCCTATCGGTTTGTCCCATCTGGCTTGCATTCAACAGGACTCAAATTGAGGCTGAACAACATCACAGGACCTTCAAAAGCAATTTCATGTTGTTTTTAGAAGCACTAAGTATTCTTTCTAAGTCATGCTCAGAGTTGCCTATTGTCCTGCAGATAACTCTTAGTCTTTTTAGATTAAAATTTGCAACATGGTTCCAAATGTTAAATATTAGATTTAACTAATACTACATGATTGTTTAATGTTATATTTCAGTGATTTCTGTTTAGTATAGAAACAGTAAACATCGTGTTTGATATTAAATGATTAAAATCACTTGTCACTGAAAACGTATTTATTAACATATATACAAGGTGGCATTCATCTTGAAGTTGTTATATTCCTTCTTGGTCATAGTACAGGTAGCTCATAGCACCCTTTCTTCATGTTCATAGTCTGTCTAGTTATAGAATAGCTGCTGTTTCAAATCACAACCAACCTGAATAAGAACTACCATAATGAACATGGTACAAATTATGGCACAGAATCAGTAACAACATTTCACCATCTTGGGCCCCATCTTTCAAACTCATCATGGCTGTGAAGCTGCATAGCATGTAGTCAGTCCTGATTCTCCTTTGGGTTTAATATGCACCTGACAACACTCCTTTAGAGAAAACAAGATACACAGTCTTCAGTCAAAACCAAAAGAGACACAAGGAAGGAAAAGCCTCTTGGCAGCAAATTAATGTCAGAACAAAGATGAAAATGGAGACTTGACTCAGCGCACCTGTCTTTGAAGAACTTCTCTACCCCCAGTGGCCCAAAGTGCATTTATTACAGCAGAAAAGAAACATATTTTCACTTTAAAGAAGAGGATACCTAGAAAAATTAGAAATAACTTCGCATAAATACATAATTTTATATACATCTTCCATAAAATTATGATGAAATAAATAAGCCTAAGAGTTTAGAAAGAAGAACACTTATTTAACAAGCTAGATGAAGAAGAGTCATTTCCACTGACCTTATAACTAGATTGAATATTGGAGCAACTGCTTATCAACAAGACCCTAAGAGATTTACTTTCTCACAGTTATTAAAAAGCATCATCTATTATGATCTTTCTAGGACATTTTGGTAATTTTTTTTAACTGTCCCTTACTTGTACTATAGTCTGTTGGTCCCATAGTTATGCACAGGGCTTCTTGACTATAAGATGACTTAGAGATTGCTAGAATCAAGCCAACTAGGGACTGTGTTTTCTGTCTCTTTTCATATAAGCTTTCTTCCTGGAATCAACCAAGAATGCTTTCCTTTAGTTTTCCCTAAACCCATTTTCAAGGTCTGTCAATGTCTCTCCTTTAGCTCACATCTCTCAGCAATCAATCATGACTCGGTGGACTGCCCTTTTCCCTCCTGTCTCAAGGATGGCCCACTGTAGTATTTGGAGCTTACATATTCAGAATAGATGTGCACACAAAAATCAGAAGTGAGTAGAGCTAGGATGGGAAAAGGTAAAATGAGGGTCAAAAGTCATCAAGGGGCCATTGCCTACTCTTATGTCATTATATTCTCTATTCAAAGTTGATGGCCTGAGTCTTCAATATATTAAATACTTTCTTTTATTAACTGATAATTATTCTAAGATGTGGATATGGCCATTACGTCCTCCTCCAGTGTCCTCTGCTATCTCTATTAGATCGGGGCTGCTCACTCTTCAGGGAACATGAACGTGCCACACAAAGAAATTACAAGTAATTTGATCAATGCAGTTAAGAAGAGAATAAAGCTTTTGTATCAAAATAATCGTCATTAAAGATTTTGACCGCATGACCAGGAAAGGTTTAACAACATGAGTACAGAAAGTTTAAGGTTCCTTTTTCTTTTCCAGTTTTGTTGCCAACCCCAGGCTGTTATTGAGATCCTGTCCGATTTCTAATCCATTTATTCAATAGAAACTCAAATAGAATAAGTCTTTAGTTTCTTTCACCCATGTCCATTCCAAAAACTGAGCAAATTTATCCTAGCCCTCCATCTCTCTTTATAGAGCAATGGCATTTTTATTGAAATGAGAAATTTGCATGCCCATTTCAAAGTGCTAATTCTTGCTCAAAATAGCTTTGGCATAATATGATGAAAGATATCTCCCCAAATCAGGAATTGCTGAATTAACACATCCAGTGTAGGGAATTCGGAGGTTGTGCTCAGTAATTTTACTACCTCTTCCAGCTCAGTCCCTCTAACCATTCAGGAACAATTTCATCTTTGGTTTGAGTGGAGCTTCTGTAAGTTAATAAGCAATAATTTCCTCCTGTCAGACATCTCATATTCTGTATGCCCCTCATCTGGCCCATGCCACATAAAGACAAGGGAATGTAATTTTCCACCCACCTGTAGAAGATTTAAGTTTTATTTCCTATGCAATTCCTAATATGCTGCCCCAAGAAGAGAATTCATTATCCACACGTGAAGTAATTATCTTCAAGCAAAGTGGAGTTGAAGCACATAAAGTTTAAGTCTGACAGGGAAGGGTTTGAAGGCCCACTCTTCCCACCCTGGCATGCTATATGATCCCTGGAAAATTGCTTAATGTCTCAAAGACTCAGGCTTCTCATCTGTAAAGCAGAAATAATACACCTATTTTACAGAGTCCTTGTGAAGATTGGATGAAACAATGTGCCTAACGGTCCTGGCACCTGGTGGGTACTGGGTAATTACTATTATTATTCAAGCATCTAAATAACAATCATCACTCCGCTATTAATGTTTTACTGTATCCATCACTTCTACCTGAATGATTCCTCTGTGACTTCAAGGCTTTTATCTCCAATCAAGCACTCCCTCTCAGATGTCTTATAATTATCTCAATTTAATCCATGTCATGCAAAACATCATCAGATACAGAAGAGAGAGAGAAACAAATTTCCTGAAACTCAAAAAGATGTGTCTATCCATTCCTTGTTTGCCCATGTTTGTTTTAAATAGTAAAGAATGGAAGGAATCAGATGAAAAGTTGTGCATTTTCCTGTTCCTCTGACTTTGAGTGTTTGCTTTGATGTCTTTTTTTTCTTTATGATTTCAGTGTATGTAATATATCACAAAGTCGCTTGCACTTTGGTGATGCTTCCCATGTCTGCTGTCAGTATTTAATTCTCTGCATATTAGTCTCATTTTAGGACCTTAGCATTTGTTTTCATTTCAACATTTGCAGATACCCATGTTCTCACATTTTTCTTCTCACAAAATGTTCTCCTGTGTAGTTTTAAAGATTTTATTTAGATTTATTTTTATAATATAGTATCTCACCTGCATGTATACCTATGTACCACGGGTGTGTCCAGTGCCCTCTGAGGACAGAAGTGAGTGTCAGCTTTCCTGAACCTGGAGTTATCAGCATTTATGAGCCGTCATGTAGGTGCAAGGAATCAAACCCATATCCTCTATAGGAGCACCCAGTCCTTTTAATCAGTGAGGCATCTCCCCAGAAGTGTTGCCTTAAAGAAAATAGTCAGCTTAGGTCTCAAGACTATTTGTTAATTTCCCTGTCATTCTTTTTCACTTCAAACAATAGTATACCACATAGGTGATAATTTTTGCATAAATTAGGATTTTCTTTCTGATTTGTCTACACTGCTCTCTCCTGTAAATAATTGATTCTAACCTCCGCACCAATTCACATTGATATTCTAAAACCCAGCCCCTCTGAGTAAACCCAAATTTAAAGATGGAATGTTTATAGATGAAACTGAGTTAAAATGATGCAGTTAGGATAGGTCATGATCCAGTGGAATAGGTAGCTTATTCAAAGATATTAGTGAGATGTTCACACAAGAGTGCATCCTATAAACCCATGACATACAGAAGTACATCCTATAAACCTGTGACACACAGAAGTGAATCCTATGAACCCATGACATGCAGAAGTACATTCTATGAGCCTATGACACAGGAGTGCATCCTATGAACCCATGACACACAGGAATGTATCTTATGAACCCATGACACACATGAGTACATCCTATAAACCCAGGACACACAGGAGTGCATCTCATGATCCCATAACATATGGAAGTAAATCCTATGAAGCCATGATCACCAAGCTCCTTCAAGATAGCAGACAAATAATCAGAACCTAGGAAGATAGCTTTATCTTTCTGGTTTTTCTTCTATCCCTCCCTCCCTTCCTTCCTTCCGTTCTTCCTTCCTTCCTTTCTGCTGCCTTCCTGCATTTATTTATTTATTTATTTATTTATTTATTTATTATCTCTTTCTCTGTTTCTTTGTTTTTTCTTTCTTTCTTTACTTTTCTTTTTTGACAGGATCTTATACTGTCACTCAGGTTGGCTAGAAATTTTAACAACCCTTCTGTGTCAGCCTCATGAGTTATGGGAAAAGGTGTCATTCACTCTTAACCACAAGAATGTTGAGAAAAATAGTTTCCATTGTTTCCATTGTTGTTTGATCCATTGTACTTCCTTACAATGGACCTAGCAAACTATGCCATGCCAGAAATGCATCCTTACACAGGTATAACCCTGAGAAAGCCATTGCTGCCTTTACTGGCTGATTTTGGATTTCCACCAATGGTTGCACAGTGTCTGTCTACTGTCCACCATTCTGGCATTCATTCTGTAACACATTTTTTCTTTGCTTACAAAAGCTTTGTGCTTACTTTTTAACCCAAAGTATTCTTCCAGGTTCCAAAAAAATGGTAAAAGTCAACCTTATTTTGTGCATATTTCCCCCCTTTCCTAGAGATTGAGGTTCTTAGTGATCAATAGGCTATGAGGGTTACATGATAGAAACGTCCTGGAAATCTTCTGGTTGTTATTAAAGTGACAGGCACAGCTAATGCTGCATCTGCTTCTTATTCTCCACTTTTTAGTCAAGAAAGCATGTTCTGAACTTCAATGAAAAGATATGGTCCCAAACCACCAAGTGTGAAGGAAAATGGGCAGTATGTTCAGGGTTCAGTATGGTTCAGTATGCACAGAGAATGTAACTAATACATTCTCTATAGCAGGTATGGCAGCACAACTAATTCCAGGAACTATGGCTGTACAGTCTTTTTGCAGCATGAAAGAAGTTACACTTGGCTGATTTTGGCTACTTGAGTGAAAGTATACCATATTGATGCTGTGCTGCAAGCACATACTCTACACAAAGTGTCCTATGTCTCTTGCTTAACCAATGGTGCCTGGTACTTTTAACTCCCAGTATAGGTTCAATTCTCAGCAAATAGATGTATATATACTTTCTATCATGAAGGGCTGAAACCTAGCCAGCCCAGGTGTTATTATTTTTTGTGAAGTCCCAAGTAAACATAGGTAATCCAGCAATGAAATACTGATTTGTAATATCAACAATGTTGGCCTGTCTGGTCCCTAACTGTCAGATCTGCACTATTCAAGGCACCCTGTCAGAAGTATGTTGTTGAGTTTGATTCAGTTGTGCATGTCAAAGACAGTTATTTAAGGAACACAGTCTAAGTAATGGGTGTAACTTTGAGGAAGAAACTTCAACGACTAGCACAGGACTTACTAACATATTTTCACTCTGTTCTGGCAAATGGCAAGTCTTCCTGTGGCCATTGCCCAGGATTCTGGACTACAGAACAAAGATGGTATGCACAGAGCATTTGGTTGACCCCTAGTAGACATTTAATGTGATTGAAAAGTTATACAAGCTTTAAGCAGCTAAGATTTTTGCTTCTCACAGAAAAACCTGATGGTTTTATGAACCATTTGGTTTATAAACTATCATATCTTCTAACAGAAGACAGTAGGTTGACTTGAGCAGTAAAACCTGCAATGGCCGCCATTTTGCTTCAGTGATCTGTGATTTAAGTCTCTTTCTGTATCTTTTATTAACATTCATATAGTTTTGTAATACTATGTGGCTCTCACCCAGAATGGTTATGAATAATTTTATGACTTTATTAACCCAGGTCCTGCCCTCGAGGTACTTCCAAGATCTATGGTGTATTGAGTTTCTCTATAAATATTCAGCACAGGCACAAACTACTAGCAGATATAAAGTAACAGCAGCATCCAAGAGAGAAAAATGACCAAACACATTTGGAAACTGAAGACTTAAAGAGGAATGAAAAGCAGAAAACAATTTATTTTGCAACACTTTCAGCCTTCATTTCCACAAACTCCTTCCTTTTTATGTGTTACTGTAAGTGTTATTAATGTTCATATCTAGGATCAGTCTGCCTGGTGGCAAAATCACAAGGTGAATAAGGTTTGCATGACTGCCTCCAGCTTTGCAACACAGCTCTTTCTCCATGGGATTGCTCTTTCTTTGCTCACCCTTCAACAGTAGCTTCCCTTTCTCTCTCTAAGATTCCACTCTTTATCAAAATAGACCCAGGGACAAACATTATCCACAGCATAATATATGTTGCAATGGCACATAATTTATATTCTGAATCTTTTCTGTAACATGAACCAATAGGTAATTTCACATTTTAGTGGTCTAGGAGAAATAAAATCTTGAGTGATATTAGACAGATCTGTTATCTTTTGAACTCCAACATTCAGAAGTTTCCTTACCAGAAGGTTTATTTTCTGTCATTTCAGTTATCTCTGGTCCATATATCTCTAATTTATTTTTAAATTAGGTTTATTTATTTTATATTAGTGTTTTGCCTACAATTATATATTTTCTTAGAGACTGTGAAGGTAAGAAGAGAGCATCAGATTCCCTGGAACTAGAGTTTCAGATAATTGTAAACTATCATGTGGGTTCTGAGAACTGAACCCAGGTCCTCTGCAAGAGCAACTAGTGCTCTCAAGTGCTAAACCCTTTCTCCAGACCAGTTCCAAACATTTTAAATGCAATTTTCTTTTTCTTAAGTTTTCACTTTAACATATATCAATATACATAATAATATGGTTTTGTGACATGGCATACACGTGTATATTGTTTTTAGATACTATTCACCCCCATTGTCTTCTCTTGTCCTTTTCAAACCACAATGATCATCCCATTCCCCAACTACTTTCTTCTATAATCCTACTGGTTATTCTTTTACTGAGCCCAATTTATATTTAAACTTCATGATGAATGGGTACATATAAGAATAATGTAGTTTATAGAGGTTCAACATTATCCACAGGGTCCCGAGTCTGCATCCGTAGTAAAACTAGGGTCTAGACTATAAGTTATAAGGATTTTCTCACATGCCCTTCATGGGGGTGCTGTGCTAGTAACGATGGCAGGCAGCCTCAGGTCTCATTGTGTATCAGTTCAAAGGGCAGGTGCTATGAACATTCTGGTCTGCCACTACTCCTCTAAGACAAATTCTATTTCTCCCTGTCAAGTTGAACCAAATGAAAGCTTTGAGGTCAGATGACTAGTGTATATTCAAGGTTTAAGTTTTTAGAATTATTGTTCCTGAACCACATGCATAGCTTGTAGCATATTCTGGGTATTGACCTGGTATTCTGGGTATGGACTACAAAATCATTCAGAACAGATTATTGTTTACAGCAGCTGTTTGCACTGGAGCTGAGTTGTGGATCCAGCCCTGGAGATTATCCACACAGCAATGGATACAGAAAATGAAGTTTCTAAACATAATGGAATATTTTCAGCCATAAGGAAGAATGATGTTATGATTTTTGTAGGAAAATGGATACAACTGAGACCACCATAATAAGCCAATCCCTAAAACTCAAATAGTCTGTTTTCTTTCTCCATTACTTTAAACATAGCCCAAATAGAGTGTAGTTAGTGGAGCATCGTGAGATTTAAATGACAGATAACTGAAAGAAAGCCAAGAAGATGACTGCCCATGTACTCTCTGCTCTTTCCACTTCTTTCTACCTTTTCACAAACCTAACCTGCTCGGGGCAGAATGAGTGGAGCTGGCTTCCAGCTGACCTTACCTTAGCCTCTCTGGCTCTTGGCTAGTTTCCACATCTTGGTCTCACCTCAGGGCCTCTGGCCACATCCTTCTCCAATCCTCTGTTCACTGCCTCTTGTAAGTAGAAGGCATATCTCCTCTTTTCTCACTCAGACTACTAGTGCTATTCCTAGAACTATATCAAATCAGGCGGCTCTGGATTACTTCTTTACAGCGGAGACTGGGTGTGTGTCAGAATTTTCTCTCTTGTGCAGAGCTATGCCCTAGAGAATGTGACTGATAGTTAAAAGTGTCTTTTGTCTCACCAGTCTTACTATGACTGTCAACAGATGGTTCTGCAGTGACGATTGTCATTTTCTAGCCCTTTTACATCCTCCGTGTAATAGTGAGGCAGATTGCAGCAGATACTCCATGTTCGTGTGTGTGCCTGTGTGTGTGTGTGTGTGTGTGTGTGTGTGCATGTATGTGTTATTGACTGACAAGTTCTTTGCATAATTTCTTCAGTAATTTTTCCTCTTTAATTGTGGAACTCATTTATTTCAGGGTGAGTTAATTCTGTATTGGTTTGACTCATTTTCAATTTATTTTTAAAGGAATTATTCAATGTCTAAGGGCCTTAAAAAGGAAGCTATTTCCTTTTGAACAATGAAATCACGTTTCAGTGGCATAATTGGACTGGAACACACACAGGCTGGAGCTCAGCTCTAAACTCAGACCCCATGAAGGTCGATTAAAAAAACCCCAACAACCCCCATCCCAGCCTCGAGCAGCACAGATTGCTAAAGTTGTATCACAAACATGCATATAAAACAAGGGCTTAGTGTTGCAGATTATAATCAAAGGAAATTTGCAATACTCGCATCAAATCTTCTCCCTTCACAGCATGTAACAGGGTATCAGTTAAGCTGAAAAGCATAGCCTGTGGCAGGTCCTAGTAGGAAAAAAGGAGGGGGGAGACTTTACCATATTTATTTTCATTTTATTCCAGACCACTATCATACTGGCAACAGATTGAACAAACAAAATAGGTATTATTAAGAAACATACATTGTTATAACTACCCAATAAATCAACAGCAGGGGAAAATGTGTCAGTTTTACAGAACAGTGCACAGGTCTGTCTAGCTCTCACCTGTGTTCCTGAGTTTGCCCTGCCGTGACATCATCCTGTTCTTTATAGCCCCAGCCTTCTGACCATCCTGCAGTAGCTTGGAACTCAGCAGAAAGCATACTAATTCTTGAGCCCTCTCTACTTCTAGATTTGGGGACCCATCCGCAACACCTTCTGTATTTGGCTTAACTATAGTGTTCTGAAATATCTCCCTGTCACCTAACACAAGAAAATGTTGCCAGGTCAAAGAGTACAGCAAGGTATATGAAATGGTAAAGAAGAAGAGAACTGTGAAATCAAAGTTTTCTCAATGCAGTCACACACACACACACACACACACACAGAGAGAGAGAGAGAGAGAGAGAGAGAGAGAGAGAGAGAGAGAGAGAGAGAGAGAGAGAGAGCAAATAATTCCACAGTACAGGAGGTGAAGTTTGGAATTCTGTACTGACTCATTCTCT
Source organism: Arvicanthis niloticus (assembly GCF_011762505.2). NCBI lineage: Eukaryota > Metazoa > Chordata > Mammalia > Rodentia > Muridae > Arvicanthis > Arvicanthis niloticus. The sequence goes on along the minus strand of NC_047671.1, from coordinate 57,389,575 downwards.
CTCCCTCCTTTTTTACAGTAAAGATAATTACAAATATGTATCTTTCAGCAGTAAGCTCCTTCTGAAATGAATGAAATTGTATTCTTCTGAATATTTAGCAAAATTTAGTAGGTGTCAGTTAACACTTGGAAGCAGAAACAATGTGTTTCCACTAAAGCAACCTGACCTCTCCTGACCTTATATATTCTGGAATCCTTGAAAGTAATGAAAAAAGTCACTTTGCTAAATGAAATAAAAGCCATTAAAGTGAAGTAATTGTGTATGCGAACAATATGGTCTTGACTGTGCCTTCCTGTTAGTTACAGAACTGTTATTTTACTTCAATTCACTTTCTGATATATATATATATATATATATATATATATATATATATATATATATGTGTGTGTGTGTGTGTGTGTGTGTGTGTGTGTGTGTGTGTGTGTGTGTGTGTGTTGTATATGCACACATTTGTGCATTTGCAAGGAGGCCAGGGTAAGACATCAGATATCTGATATCCTATTCTACTATTCTCTGATTTATTCCTTTGAGACAAGGTCTCTTAATAAAACTGGACCTGGCTGGTGGTCAGAGAACCCCAGTGATCCTTCTGCCTCCACCTCTGGCATTTTAGTTACATGCACATGAGACCAGGTTCACATTTTACGTGGAAGCTGGGATTTGAACACAGGTCATAGCTCCTAGTGCTGTGTGTAGAGTTCTTTCTCTAACCTCAAAACCCACCATTAAACAATGTTCAATAATTGAGCCCAGGACTGTCTGGATTACTCTCCATCTGTTGCGCTGGTGTTGTCAAATAAGCACTTATTATGGATTAGAAAGCAAGTAGTAATTTTGTTGTGTTAAATAAAGGAAAGAGAAAATAAAGCAGACAAGTAGAGAAATCATCACATCCACCAAATGATGTGTACAAAGTAACATTACTATACTGTAATTAAAAGACAAGAAGACAGCCTCCAGTTCTGAAGGTACTTTTTATTTCTTTGTTAGTTGATAAATTTCAGCAAACTTAGCAGCTTCTCCACTGTGGGCCTTTGCAAGCAACAAATAAGTGGGAGTGTCTTGTGTATGCATTCTCAATGGTGAGCTACAGAACAAACCCTCAAAGATAAAGTACTTAGCTTTATCTGTGAGATCCATGAAGACCCTTGCTTTGACAGGCAGATGGGGAGTGGCTCCTATTTCCATGTCTACCAAAATCATGAAAACTTTGGGTTCAAAAATTTTTGGATTATACACAAATGTATAATAGTTAAGAATTCTGGAGCACTAGTGAGTAAAGAAATTGTTTCTGAAAGAATACCATGTCCACTCTTTAGAAAGGCCTTAGGTTCAACAGACAGCCTTTTCCCCAAAAGCTTACAAAAACTATGTATTGTTCTAACAAAAGGGGTTTAAAGTCTCTCTTGTCCACATCAGGATGCAAAGGACATTGTCCTTGTGTTCAGATCTGAGCCCATACAACTGAAAGAAGGATCACTTTGTATAAAATAATACTTGGATTAAAGCTCACTCCAATTTTAATACAGTCACCTTATGTCTTCACCCAGTTTGGTTTCTCATATGGAAAAGAAAGGCTTTGCAAAATGTGTGCAAACTATTAAATGTCAACTGAATGTCATTCTCTAAGCCTGGCACTCAAATGGGTCTCTCTGAAAATTGGTTATCATCCAGTGTGAGTTAAAGGAAAGATCACTGAAAAGGTCCCTGGAGACTTAATTTCTAGAGGTTTCTAAGGTCCTAGAAGAGTTTCTTGCTTCCTCAGACAAGTCATTTCCTTTGTGGTCTACTGCTCATGGACTCTCTAGCTGCTGCACCTCTTGTTTCCCATTCATCCATCCAACGGTCTTCTTGCTGTCTGCCTGCCAAAATATATCAGCCCTTCAAAGACAACAGTGAGAACTTCTTGACTTTCTCAGCCAGACACAGATTTCCTGAAGTCTAGACATACTTGAACCCTCTACCCTGAAATATGTGCCTTGTATTTACTGAAGTGCTGGTTTGGACTGTAGTTAGCCAGAACATTTGATACTCCGATCTCTTGCATCTTGTTTGTGATATGTTTATCCTGCCATACATACTAGCACGAAGCCCTGAATATAAGAAATGCTCTAATGTAGATCTTCCTACTTTGGTTATGAGGCTTTAATACAGAGGAGTACTGCAGTGTAAATTACCTGGACCACTGCCTATCACATAATTAAAACTGGTACCCACAGAAAGCTTTGGTTTTTTCCTCTGGCTGCTTATTCTAATCTAGACACCAAAACTGCTATGAAGTATGAAGCTTAAACATCTAAATGCCCAGATGGAGAGCCATTAGGGAAAAGGTGTGGCCCGCCTGGGGACAAACATGGGGTTCTGATGGTACTACAGTCTCTCCCAAGCATGGGCATTTGTCTTTCTGCCAGAGTGACAGTCTCTTGAGAAATATAGCTATGTTCTCTGGTTGATGGCATAATAGGTGTGTTGACTTTTGTTTTCCTTCCAGGTAAGTGGGACAAAGACAGATGAAGACAAACAAAGCGAATGTGATGAATCTATGCACTACTGTGTAGCTGATCTTGGCTGACTCTATGCTTTTCTAGAAATTCAACAATTTAGAATGTTAAAGAGTGGGGTCCAAACTGAGGAAATGACATGGGTGATGTAAGTCAGTGAATTCAATCAGGAGCTGGGGACTCACTGTACAAACAGACATTGCCACACTGCAAAAGTAAGAGGACATCATATAAGCTTCATGTTTTCATTAAAGTGAAAAGAGACTTGTACTTGCCTTAAAAAAATGTCTTTACTAAAAAATAGATTTTTCAAAGAGCACAGACAACAGCAAGGTAAGAATGTGTCTGATTTATGGCAGGTTTAAAAGGTCTCATCCCACATGTAGGTGTAGAGTCACTATGGGCCACCTTAGGATGATAAATGAAGAAATAATTCAATACCAAAGCAACAAGATAGTGGCTGAGGGTGGTGACAGCTGGGCCACTCAGCCTCAGAACGCAAACCAAATAGTGGGGGAGAGAAGGTGTTCAGTAGGACAGGAGAGACAGATAAAGAACAGGGTAGTGTTGGGAGTCAAAACAGTGGGATTTTCATTGCAGGCTCAGCACTCATAGATAGCACCTCCTGAAAACCACCTTTTTCCCCCCATTACACTCCTCTTGCATCTCTGAATAGCAAATGCCTGTTCTACCAATTCATTGGAATGGGACAAAAAGAAAGCAAAGGATGATAATAGATGAACTTCTGCTTTGAAAGAGTGTGAGGCACTGTACAAATGTAGGGTGTTAATTATGTTCTAATGGTGTTATTTCAGTGAGCAAGATGGAAAGGAAATGCATTATTGAATTATACATTTGAAAAGATAAGAGGTATATCTGGAGGGCTGCTTTCAAGGGATATTATAAAAGCTGAAATACTGTCTCCTAGGCACCAGCCAATCCTCAAACAAAGCCAGAGATCTGAGATGAGAAAGAAGATGATGATGAACAGGAGGTGAACTCTGTGCTTGGTAAACTGCAGACATTACCGACAATATAAAATCAGTAACATCATGAGCATTGCAAATTTACAAGCATACAGAAGTCAGTGTCACAGAGAAGTAAGAGAAAACAGAAGCTCTGTAAAAACTCTAAGCTATAAGACAAGCTTAAAAGGAAAATTATTAACAAACATCCCCCCACTCCCTGCCCTATGACATAGGAGCTGTGGTAAGAAGGCATTGATGAGCCAGACTTTTGTTAACGTCCTTGCAACTTAGAAAACAGATAACATCAAGTCAAATCAAGAACTATCATTTAATTAATTCCCAGTACATCTGCTTTTGATTCTGATTTATGTATGCTCTTGTTAAAGTGACAAGTGAAGGAAATTCTGGAAAATTCTGCCCTGGTAAAGGAATAAGAAAGACTAGGCCTATGAGAAGCTGTCATGTGATGCTTACTTACAGAGTGCATGCGACAGCAAAATTTCTATGTCCTTAGTGAAGAAAGACAGTGAAAAACATTAATTCTTTACTTCTGCAGTCATTTCTGGACTTCATTCTCTGGAACCCTAATAGTATTTTCTGTGCTAAAATAATATTTGGCGATTCTTTCTTGCTTTGCTTCTAATGGTTGGAAAGCACAAGGGTGTTCACTTTGAGCTCAGGAATGCTTGGCTTAACTGAGAATACAGAAAAGTAGAGGAAAAATAGGTTAAATTTTTATATTATGACCTGAGTTTCCCAAGTCAGGCTCCAGATTTCTTTGTCCACGCTTACACACACTAACCTCTTAAACATTGTCCTCATTTATCTTATGGTGAGCTACTTATAGAACCTCTCTGGAGAAATATTCAAAAGCAAAAGCAAAGTATGGCCAGACCAAAAAAATCAATGATGATAAAAATAGATGATAGATAATATATGGATGATAAATATATATGCATAATTGATAGATTATTGATTGATGAATGGTGGCAGATAGAAGATAATACATACACAGACAGATAGATGAATAGAGGGACAGAGGCAAAGATAGGGACAGAGAGAGATTGATTCTGGTGAATTAGAACTGAGGGGAAAATAACAGAGAACCTCAGATCAGTTGAACTCTTAACACCAAACATAGAGAATGTCCTCTGACACAGAGATCTAGACCAAAGCCTCCAACAGAAATGCCAAATGACCCTACAAAAGTACAGAAGTCTTCTGGGTAGAAAAATGTATTTAAAATATTTTATAATTATCATGACCAATGATTACTAGAATCAAAAAACTTCTCTTTAAAGAAAGTAAATAAAATAAAAAAATAGTAATTTTGAAAAATGAGGACATATCAAGCAAGAGTTCATTCCGTATCTCAAACTGTTGTTCTGGACACTCTGTCATCTGTATGGGGAGCGCAATCTGTATCTCAGACTGCTGTTCTGGACAGTGTCATCTGTATGGAGAGCTCAATCTGTATCTCAGACTGTTGTTCTGGACACTGTCATCTGTATCGAGAGCTCAATATGTATCTCAGACTGTTGTTCTGGACACTGTCATCTGTATTGAGAGCTCAATCTGTATCTCAGACTGTTGTTCTGGATACTCTGTCATCTGTATGGAGAGCTCAGTCTGTATCTCAGATTGCTGTTCTGGACACTGTCATCTGTATGGAGTTCAGACATATTTATGAGATACTCTTCTATGACTATAATTATGCCATCACACCCACCCCAAACATTCTTTTGGATCATTAGAAACCACTCAAGATTCAAATCCTCCTGTTTGTCTGTTTGACTTATTTTAATTTGTGTTCATTTAAATAGGAATTCAGATTGTGACATCTGTAAGTCATGAGGCTGTCAGACTTCTTAATTTGTGACATATCTCTCAACCTCCAATTTTATTCCTCCTCCCACTAATTTTTTATCCTTAGAATTTATATTTGAACATATGTTCATTTTCTTGTCAATTTTTTCTGTATTTTGCAGCCCTATGATATCACTAAATGTGAGTTTATATTATTATTAATTATTTCAGCTAGCAATTCTATTTAGAGGTTCAGACAAACTTATTTCACATTAAATCATTTATGTGTTCTAATCAGGAGCAGGGAGAGGGGGGTTACTGCCTGTTCGAGATCCTTTGTGCTGTTTTTGAGTTGTGGCAATTATTGTTTGCTTATCCAAAATTTACAAAATACCTCAATTCCATAATTTTCCTTACTTTTATTAGCTGTAATACATTGATAAAACTTCCCTTTATCATACATTCAATCTCCTTATGACATATTTATATAAAGAAGGCTGATAAAACTTCAATTTTACCATTACCATCTGGTCTCAATGAGTCATTTCTCTAGCATCCTCCACAAATATCATTATAAATTTTACAAATTCCACAAATAGCATTACAAATTTAAAATTTTGCATATCAGATATGCATTATAGTATTTCTCCATTATCACATTTATTGATGATCAACCCTCTTCAGTTTGATTGGCCCTTGAGCCATTTTGAAGATGAGAACGACTGGCAGTATCTTGGATTTTTGACATAATGAGGTCTTCCAAGATAGTCTTTTTTTCCTTTTGTTTATTGGTTACTTGATTTAATTACATTTCACATGTTATTCCCCTTTTCCAGTTTCTCCTCTGTAAAGCCCCTATCCCATTCCCCTTACCCCTGCTTCTATGAGGGTGTTCCCCAACCCACCCACCAACTCACTTCCCTAGCATTCCTCTATGCTGGGGCATCCAGCCTCCACAGGACCAAGGTCCTTTTCTCCCATTGATGTCAGATAAGGCACTCCTCTGCAACATATGCAGATGGAGCCAAGGGTCCCTTCATGTGTATTCTTTGGTTGGTGGTTTAGTTCTTAGGAGTTCTGGGGGTTCTGGTTGGTCAATACTGTTGTTCTTCCTATGGGGTTGCAAAATCCTTCAGCTCCTTCAGTTCTTCTCCTAACTCCTCCATTGGGGTCACTGGGTTCAGTCCAACGTTTGGCTGCAAGCATCCACATCAGTATTGGTCAGGCTTTGGCAGAGCCTCTCATGGGACAGCTATACCAGGCTCCTGTCAGCAAGCATTTCTTGGCATCAGCAATAGTGTCTGAGTTTGCTGTTTACAGATGGAATGATAAATGGATATTAAGAAAAAAAGCTCGGAATACCCATGATACAACTCACAGACCATATGAAGCTCAAGAAGAAGGAAGGCTAATGTGTGGATACTTCTGTCCTACTCAGAAGGGGGAACAAAATAATCATGAGAGGTAGAGAGAGGGAAGGACCTGAGAGGGAGAGAGGAGGAGGAGGGAAAGAGGGGGCAAGATCAGGTATGGAAGGAGATGGGGAGAAGTACAGAGGGTCAGTAAATTGAATGGAGGAGTGTAGCAGTGGGGGATGGGGAACTGAGGGTAGCCACTTGAAAGTCCCAGATGCCAGGAAAGCAAGAGGCTCCCAAGGCCCAATGGGGATGACATTAGCTGAAATACCCAACAATGGAGAAAGAGAACCTGTAGAGACCATATCCAGAGATTAGGCGTAGCCCCAGTTGAGGGATGGGGCCACCCACCCATATCAAAAATATTAATTGCTCCTGTCTAAAGGAAATGCAGGGATTTTATGGCTACAGTTTCCACCCCTCATGTTAATTTCTCAATGCCTGGGTCAGCCTGTATCAGTACTGACCTGCAAAGTAACACACATCCACTGGTATACTGCTATATGACTACTATGAGGATGACTAAGTACTTCTGTGTTTCATTTGAAGCTTGTTCCACCCGAGTGAATTTTGTCACTGGTACTATAATCCTAGTTATTTTTTTTTAAAGCTCATGACTGGCATGGTCCTAGGCTTTAGGGTTCAACCTAATATTGTTATTTTTCTTATAAATCATTCTGTCAAGTTGCTTTCTCAATATTTATGTTTATACTCATAGATTTGTGCTCCTCTCAACCTTGGTCAGAGAATCTTCTTTTGCAGTGGGTAGCGGTTCATGGAGAGATGTGTAAGTGGTCAAAATGCTGAGAATGTTGGCTAAGCATTCAGCCTTAAACTGGAAACTGTATGAGCTCATGTACCACCACTACAAAGCTTCAGGACATTTGACAGAACTAGACATGTAACATATAAACTGTTCAGGATAGGGAAGGATGTGGTAAAATGCTACCTTCTGGACATGACATGGGTATTCATACCCATAATCTCATAATAGCTGTGGATATCCTCACAAGGTCTGCACAAGATAAACCTTGCCCAAATTCAAGCATATATGGGATTACTAATCTCTAGGCCACACCCATTACTAAGAAGCTATTGGAAGTGGGTAATCATTAAAGGAAGGAAACTATTCTTTTATTGAGGCTGTGGTTCCTGATGAAATTCCCACATCCCACTTGGCCTCACATCCAAGTACAAAGGTAGCACTAACTGAACTTAGTTTATGATTTAAAAAAATATTGTACATTAAATAAACATGGCACCCCCTCCCATAGGTTTATATATTTTAGTGCTTAGTTAACTGAGAATAACACTATTTAAAATGATTAAGAAGTGTGGCCTTGTTGGAGGAAGTATATCTTCAAAAGCCCAGGTGGGTTCCAGTGTCTCTCTCTTTTTGTTTCCTGCAGACCTCGTTGTAGAAGTCTCAGCTATTCCCCTAGTATCATGTCACCTGCACACCGCCATATTTTCTGCCATGTGCGAATGGACTAAACCTGTGAAACTATAAGTAAGCCCAATGAAATGCTTTTAAAAACAGTGTTTCTTCACAGCATGAATACTAAATAAGAGAGTCAGAGAAACAGTGACAAAGAAAAAAGAAAGAAGGGAAGAAAGAAAGAAAGAAAGAAAGAAAGAAAGAAAGAAAGAAAGAAAGAAAGAGAGAAAGAGGGAGGGAGGCAGGGAGGGAGAGAGGGAGGAGGAAGGAAGGGAGGAAGGAAGAAAAAGAAAGAAAGAAGAAAAGAAAGAAAGAAAGAAAGAAAGAAGAAGGAAGTAGTTGATTATATTTTATTATATACTTCTGTGAAATTCTCAACTATAAAAGAACTAAAATACAGCCTCCCCCAATATTTAGGAAGATACTAGACCAGAATATTCGATATTTTGAATGGGAGGACGTGTATACCAAGCCTAGCCCACACCCACTCCAACTCATCTTGGAATCTATAGCATCTACTTCCTCTGTTGGTTCATGTCCCAAGTTCTGTTAAGGCTTTGCTTACAGTTAGCTTCTCCATGAATGGATTTCTGTTGGCAGCACATGCAAATCACTGGGGCTGTGCGTAGATATGAAATACAAAGATCACTTTATTGATACAGATTATAGATTAATAAAAAAAGAGACCTTATAATTCTAAATTTAATAACAAATTTAGAATTTAATTAATTCAAAAGCACAAATATAAAACAAACTAAAGTCCTGGAGATGATAATTATGTTTTAAATATTTTAATATTACCAGAAATTTAAAAAAAAAAAAACACTTGTTTCTAGAAAATAAGAAAAAAAAGGATCCACCTACTATTCGACATATTGGGTGAAAACTGAGTGTAGAACAAATAAGTCCATCAAGATGTGTGCTTCTTACGTTTCGCAGCACTGTGGACAGTGAAGGTCCGAACTAACTCTAGAGGGAGACAAATGAAACTGTTTCAGGAGTCAGAACACCATCTGTCTTCCCAACAATACTTCTTGCTAAACTAAGAGGTGGGTGATTCTATTTCTAAACAAATTATTGATCAAAACAAGAGGAAAGAGAGAAGGGAACACAGACTTCTTCGTTCCTATGAACCAAGATACCAAGTCCGCAGCAAGTACCAAGGACTGTTGTCTCAAGGATGAAGTGGGATGGATGTTCACAAGATAGTGTTCTGGAAGTTAGGGAAGAACAACTGGAAAAATAGGCTAGCTGACTCACTGGAATGAACTGAGGAGATTTTTATGATAGTCAGATTATGTGTGAATCATTTTTTGCTTGATTAATAGACAAATACATCAGAGCCATTCAATGTAAGAAATTGTGTAATGCAAATAAATTATAAAGCAAAAGAAAATGTCGAAGGGGAAAAGCATTATCTCATACAGCTTAGCTGTGAGCAATGATTACATAATGAACTGAACGTTACATTGTAATCTCAGAACTCTGGCCTAGGCACGCGGGGACCTTAGGGATGGGAGCCGAACAGCTGCTGTGTATAAGTATGTAACAGGCTTAATTTTGCCAATGAGGAATCCGAAGAGATTTATCTTAGTTTCTTCTCCTGTTTCTATGACAAAATACTCTGATTAAAACAATTTGTGACTGAAAGGGTTTATTCTGCTTACAGTTCAAGAGTACTGTCCACCAAAGCTATAGGTCATGGCAGCAAAAGCTGAGACACCTTGTCACATTGCACCCATTGTCAAGAAGCAGAGCAATGAGTGCATCTGCTGCTCAACTTCCTGAACTTTGTATAGAGCTCAGGATCTCAGCCATTATTGCCTACAAGTAACTACTCTTTATTTCTTTTTTTCCTTTATATTCTTTTATAAACACCAGTGGAAGAGTTTCTACCTTATGTCACGCAAGCGGGATAATCAGCTACAGGTGTTATACCTGGAGACCCATCTCCCAGGTGATGATAGATTTTTGTCAGGCTGACAAGCAGCATTAACCATCACAAGATTATCCTCCCTCTTCTCTAAATCAGGGTATAAATTCCTTGAATTTCGAGATACCAAAATTGAAATATGCGTATACCATAGCTTTTCCAAGCCTACTAACATTCAATCCCTTTTCATCGTAACCAAGCACGTATCAAGCACTGACACTTGTGCAATTTGAGGCACGACAGAAAAAAATCTTGGAGCAATTTTTGTGCCTTTATTTAAATTTTTATGGCTAAAGGTTTTTTTTTTTTACCAAAATCTCAGTACCTTCAGCATCTGTCTTTTTTCTTCTGTCTTCACTGAGAACTTTCACTTCTTAGATGATACACAGTTTGATTCTCTTTTGCATATCTGTATTGCTAGCATCACTGCCTTTGCATATAGAGGCCATTGTAAACTACCACAAGGATAGCTTGAACAAAAGCAGTCACTAGTATAAGGGAAACAACTGTCGTGTGACTGAAGAGAGTCTATGCATACTATGAGGAGGCTGGACAGGGGCAGCCGGACAGGTTGAACCTCTTACTGTGCTACTCTGAGCAGCTTTCAACTTAAAATGGATTCATCATTTCTGCAATTTCTCATATAATAGTTTCAGGTCACAGTTGACCATAGAAAATTGAAACCATGAAAATAAAAAAAACATGCCAGAAGGAGAATGTCATCTATTTAGATAGAATTTTAGGTTAGAAATAGCAGAATAAAAGTGATGCCTCTAAATATAAGGATGAAGAGAGGGAAAAAAACAAGTTGAATGAGTTAAAAAGCAACGAAGTTGAGGAATGGAGAGCTAGAGATGAGTGAAACCTGGAGACATTGTTTTAAAACTAACTTTTGAAATGGATAAATGTGTATCTTGGATGAAAAATTCCTTTAAAATCCAATATGATTTTAGAAACCTTGGAAAGGTGTTCTAAATGAGTATTAAAGAAATGGATGAGTGTGGATGAAGGCAAGTTGCATAAGGCACAAAGGACTTGGGCATTACCAGTGAGAACACAATTAGATGTGTGTCAGCAGAACTTGTACAGTTTGGCTCATTGGATTGGATGGCGTTTACCCTACCACTGGATACAAGACAATTTAAGTTTAACCACAATTCAAATATTTTGTGCCTTGGATCTTAGAAGAGACTTGGGACTTTATAACTGAATTGGGATTGCTGAAAATTGTTGGGACTGGTGAAGTTAGAATAAATGTTTTTTGTATTATGCTATGGTCATGGGCCTACACAGCCCAGGGTAGAAAATTATGGTTTGAATGAGAAATGTCCCCCATAGGCTCATATATTTGAACACTTGGCCAAAGCTGGAAGTGCTTTTGGCAAATGTTTTGAAATATTTAGAAAGTGGAGACTTGATGGAGGAGTATTTCCCTACAAACAGGCTTTGAAGTTTAATAGACTGTACCCCCTTCCTGTTCTTTCCCTACTGCCTGTGTGTAAATGAAATGAGATCTCTCAGCTTTCCGCCGGCCTGGCTTTACACCCTAGTTGTCAAGCCTTCTCTGCCTTGATGAACTATATCCATCTCTCCACAAATACCCCAGAACAGTAAGATGAAACAAATCCTTTTTTTCCCTAACATGTTTTCTTTTTCCAGATACCCTGCCACAGCAATGGAAAATTAAGTCCTCCTTGCCTTAGCTTCCTTTTGAACTCTACCACACATCTCATTCCTTCTACAATGGCACTAATGTCCATATTATGAAGTGCCTCTCCTTTCTGCCCAGTAATGCCAATTCTTGTATATTCAAGACTTTTTCTACATGCCAGACAATATGAGAATTTCCTCCAAACACTCATGAGAATACCAAAGCTTCTAAAATATAATAGTGTCATATATGTTGTCAATAGAAAAGATATAAAAGCATCTTCAAGACACTAAAGTCTGTTCATCCAGAAAGTCTGAATTCTTTATAAAAAGGTGGTATTCTCTGGAATTCTCTAGAAGAGCATCTGTTCTCATTCTCTCTTTCTCTCTCTCTCTCTCTCTCTCTCTCTCTCTCTCTCTCTCTCTCTGTGTGTGTGTGTGTGTGTGTGTGTGTGTGTGTGTGTGTGTGTGTGTTTGGCAGGTGTTTTCATGTGCAGGTGTGTGTGCATATGCATATATATGCATATAGAGACCAGAAAACCTCGGGTGTTGATTCCTCAGGGTCTCATACTATATTGTTTTAGACAAGTTCTGTCAGTGGCCTGGAGCTTGCTAAATAGGCTAGGCTGGTTGCTCATCAAGCCATAGGTACATACCTGCCTTTGCCTACTTAGTGATGATCTTTCAAGGACATCTTTCATGCCAGTCTTTTAGGAGGGTACTAGGAACCTAAATGAAGCTCTTCTTGTTTACAAGGCAAGTATATCACAGCTTGAACTTCCTCTTTAACCCAATGGCACATTTTATAAAATACAAATCTTTTACACCAGTTGAGAATAAAATAAAAGCCTCAGGTTTTACTTACCAAAAAGCTGATGGAAGGAAAAGTAAATGTATTTTATTTTTTCAGGTAAGTAAGGTAAGACAAGGTATTGCTAAGAGCACAGGGCAAAAAGAATGAGGAAGTCACTATTTCCTTCCCTAGTGATAGTGTATCAGCCATAAGGGGAAAAAAGCACAGTTTCTTACATGAGTCGGATCACAAACAGAAATTAAAGATCTGATGGAAGATTGCCATACTGATCTATGGAACCAGAACTCTTATTCAGGTCTGTGTGACCTTTTAAGTCTGATCTCCCACAGATGTATGTGCTGAGGTTCTTTGTCCTTTTCATGTGGCCACACTCAGGCTCAGCATCACAGAAGGCAAAAGGAACTGAATACATCTATTCACATATGGCAAATGACTGGCAGGGCTCAATGGACCCGTTCAGAGCTGTTTGCAATTTATCAGTGTAAACAGCCCATAAAGTACTTTCTTTGTTTTTTTTTGTTTTTTTTTTTTTTTTTTTTTTATCATTCTTTCTTTATTTTTTTTAAAATCTGGTACCATATGGTAGGCATAGTACACTCAATAAATTGTTTGAACTCAAACTTGCCAGGTTGGTTGTTTTCCCCATTTTACACTAAAGCTAACTGAGGTTCAACATCAACCTGCTAAAAGATGCGCAAAAGTCCTGGCATTGTATAATCAAAGCATGATTTCTGCAAGAGGAGCAGAGGAGAGGATGTGAGGAGGGAGGTCCAGCTTGTTTCCACGGACCTTCTAATAAAACAAAATTGTCAATTGCATATGTTACTTTATTGCTTTATCTTATTTTAAAATCAGAACGAACAGCATTCAGTTTCATCCTAACATTTTCCAATAAAAACTATTTCACAGACCCCCCCCCCTTCTTTCTCCTCTTCTCCTTATCCACTCTTCCACATAGCCTCCTTTCTTTTGGCATATCATATGTCCTGTTCCCTTCTGCCTCCTTCCACAACATGTTTCCCCTTCTCTTGGTCTCCTTTCTAGCAAGGAAATGGAAAAAGCCTTGATGTCAATCAGCCAAGGAATAGATACTTTTAAAAAATAACATTATTGTGTAATATAATTTCATTTAGTTGCAAAAATGAATTCATAAACTTGTAAAGTATTATGTTAATCTAGATAACTCAGATTCAACAAGAAAAAAATTACATGTCCTCTATCCCGTGTACCTTAGCTTATATTTTATATAATATATTATATATTCTAATAATCTAACTAATTTATAACACCTTATGGTTTTCTTACAGCATAACCCAGGTCCCAGTACATGAATGTTCTCATTTTCCTGACATTTTCTGATGCTTCTGGACTGTGGAATTCTTACATATGTAAATGTCCTGGGCTACCTAAGGCTATCATCCTGTGCAAATCCTTTAAACTTTAAGCTCATATAGGATTTAATCTTGAAAGCATAGAACTGAAATAAGAAAGAGAAAAAGAAATAGAAACAGAAAGCAAGAAATAGTAACTAAATAAAAGAAAACATGTTGAATGAGAAAGAACACGAATGTTCTACTGTAAGACAACAGTCCCCTTTACTTGCCTTGCATCATCCAGCATGGAAAGGTCTCTCTGTTCTTTAAAGATAGGAAGGCCTTTAGAAATCAAAACAGAGGATTTCTCCCTCAACCCAAAAAAAGGACAGTGTCCCATCCTACCACATCTTTTCTATTGAGAATCTGTGAATCTTATAAAACTTGACACACATTAATTTTTAAAAAAAGTCAGCTCATAGCTTTGCAGACCGACACAAAGTGCAGAGGTTCAGATAGGCAAGAAAAATATCATGCCTTGTGGGGGTACTGCCCCCATCACAGCATTTGACATTACTAAGTTCTTACTCATGCTGTCCAGAAAGGCTGTCTGCCCTGACAACAACTACCACCTGCCCACAATCAGGCCAATACACATTGTACCCTTGGCAGCCAAACCTGCAGCTCCTGTTTAAAGCAGTTATTGCTCTCACGTTTATGATAATTTGTCAAATGCTGTGCTGAAATCTTATTTTCCATGTGGGTATGTAAGGAACTCAGCATCACTTCTTTAGTTGGAAAAAAAAATTAAGGCTTTGAAATTTCTTGGCCTCTTTCAAGAGAGAAGCTTAAGGCAAATCCATCCCTGGTATTTCCTAAAGGGATTGCATCACCCTCGAGGCAGAGGCATCCTGATGCCAAGGTTGGCGGGCTCTGTTGTTATTCTCTGTAATCTAGTGCATAAAAATATGTAAAATTCTGACAGTTGTATTTGGAATCAGGTCCTGTTTTAACAAGCATTAGAGTATTCATGCTTAGCAAGTTGCCCCACCACAATCCCCCCTGTCCGCATCATATCCCTAATCCGACTTGGTGACAACTGGTCCTGTGCCAGTGGATTTAAATACAGAAAATTAATGGAAGGGAGAAGAAGGCACAGATCTAAGCTAATAGTGATGGGAGAGATAGAACTCTTTAATAAAATCACAATTGCCTGTGTGATGTCAGTTAACTGAGGATAAGACAAAACCAATAATTTTTAAAATCACTATAAAGCTCAAATGTGTCATGCTTGCATTCAGAACTTACTGGCTGCAAGATCAGAGACACAATCTCTGAGGGATGCAGAAAGCAAAAATATTTTTTTTTTCAGAGTCGCTGAAGTCAGGTGGAGAGATCAACATCTTTACACAAATGATTGATATTCAACTGAAAGAATTTTAAACACATCTCTATCCCCATTGCCAAATTAAGTTGAAAGACTGAAGAAAGACACACACACACACACACACACACACACAAAGTTAAACTCTGGGTTAACAACTGAGAAAAATATCACAAAATAATTGATTTTGTTTAACCAATAAAACAGAAATCAACACCCAAGATGACATATTTGAGAAACGCCAAGTTTATTCTGAGCATCAGTTTATAAAGATTCAGGGCATATGCTCATATAAAGGAGCTGAAAATTAGCAGGCAACCTGTTTTCAGAACATGAAAAGATGTTTTTCTAATTGTGAGGACACAGTCGTGGAACTAAAAATAAAAATTGTGAAACTTCTTCACATTGCTCTCCAGAGGGAGAGAGCGAGAGAGAATGAGAGAGAGCAAGTAAGTAAGAGAGAGAAAAAGCAAGAGAGTACCATCCAAACTCTAAGTCACATACAGCATTTAAAATTTTGGAAGCAGCATATTAAAAATAAAAGGATATCAATAGCATTAATTTTAAACATATACTTTTATTAAACTTGCATATCCAAAACATGATCATTTCCAAATATAATATGAAATTTTAATAAGATATTTTCATTTTGCAGAAATATGGCAGGCATTTAACGCTTAAGATCCATCTCACTGCATATTAGGTGCATTCCCACAGCCATATTAAGCTAATGGGTACCAAGAAGTATAAGAGCGCAGCAGTGAGTGCTTTCAGAAGAACTGTCATTCATACTATTATTGGTCTTTGTTGCTAGTAAAGGACATAAACGAAGCAGAGATCTATTATGAGGGAGACAGCAGGGTCTCAATACTTATTTTAAGGTTGTGTACAACCCATTCAAAAGGACAGCAATCAGATAGCATTGAGGGGGAAAAATGTTGGCATGGACATGTTAGCTTAAAAAGAAATGATTATCTGAGGAGATGGTTCCATGGGTAAAGCATTTGCTCTGCAAGTGTGAGGAACTGAGTTTGAATCATGAGAACCTATATAAATCCAGAAAAATAGCCACATCTGCAATCCCAGCCCTTCCTTGGTAAAACATAAGAATATCTAGAAATCGTGGGCTAGTTAGCTTGGTTCACACAACAGCAAAACAAGAGACCTGCGACAATCAAAGTAGAGAAAGAACCTGCACCTGAGGCTTTCCTCTGACATCAGAACATGCAACCATAGCAATATACACTACTCCCATGTCCACATACTTACACAAACATACATCAAAGAATAATTTTTTAATTAAAAGGATGAGACATCTTGGAACCAATTTAATTGTATATGAAGTTTCTAGTGAAGATTTGATACCTGCAATGAGCAATGAGACAGGCAGTTAGAAATAACATGAACCTTGGAGGAAGAAATGCCTCTAAGAGGGATGGAGCAGAGGCTAAGTGTCAGTGCTGAGGCCAAACTCTAGGATGAGATGTGTTCCTGATCCTTGATAGAGCTAGCGGAGAAGGACTGATGGCAACAGCTCAGCTCTATCTTTCCTTGGAAACTAGTCTGTTAGCCTGCTTCACACATGTTTCCTTCAGGAAAACAAAGAAAAATAGATAGATAGATAGATAGATAGATAGATAGATAGATAGATAGATAGATAGATGAGATAGATGATAGATAGATAGATAGATAGATAGATGGATAAATGATAGATAAGAAAAGAAAAAGGAAGGAAGGAAGGAATTAAGGAAGGAAGGAAGGAAAAAAGGAAGGAAGGAAGAAAGGAAGAAAGAAAGACAGACAACAAAACTGTACAGAGACGAAGGGGGCAACAACTGAAAAAAGAATTTGTTAAACTACCATTATAAATTAATTGCAGTAAGAATAAATTATTTGGACAAATAAATGTCTTTAAGAAAGTGAGGTGAAAAGTTTTACATAGAATAAAAGATTAATACTTTCTTCTTAATAATAAAGGTGGCGTCTAGAGGAAGTCAGTGAACCTTCAGGATAAGAAAGACTTTTTTTCTAACCATAAAGGTGATAAAAGAAAGTCATTGTGAGAGTATGAGAGTTGAGGATAAAAATCATTCTGTGAGATAGTTCAGGGCTTTAAAATATAATAAAACAAATTAATGAAATAAACAATAAAATTACACAAATATGTTAGCAAAATGTTAAATATGAGAAAAAAAACCTGTACAGATATTTCAACAAGTAGTACAAGAGGACAAGAGGGGAAGGACAGTAGTAGACACTGACCAGGCAGAATTTCAATAAACTGAATAGCAACATTCAATCTTATAAAATAAAACTGAGTTCAGGCTATTCCACGCAGGGCAGCCATCTAAGGGACAAGAGGCTTTATTATTATTATTATTATTATTATTATTATTATTATTATAGAATTATATATGCTGAAAGACATTCAAAAGATCAATGCTATGTACTAATGAGAGGCAAAAATACATAAGCAAACACTCCAGGGTATGAACTGATGTGTTTTCAATATGTGATTCTTTGGAAAAAGCCTAAGTTAGCAAGTACTTATTTAACTCTAAATGTAAAAGCTGGGCTACAAAGTCATTTATATTTATAATTATAAAAACGTATGTCTGTTAAACATTTGTATTTAGGACTAGAGAGGTGACTCATCAGCTAGGAACACAAACTGTCATTCCAGAGCAGGGGAGGCTCACCACCATCTGTAAGCCCAGTTTTGGAGATCTACTCTCTTGGGATCTCTACATGCTTTTTATTCACATGTACACATACATGTACAGTTACAACTACACACAATAAATAAAAGTACATATATTTTAAATAAATCAAATATATAAATTTTATTAGAAATTTTTAATAAATACAACTTAATTACATGTATAAATATTTTTCAAGACAGGGTTTCTCTGGCCCTGGCTGTCCCAGATTTCACTCTGTATACCAGGCTGAACTTGAACTCACAGATAGATACCCACCTCCCTCTGACTCCTGAGTGCTGAGATTAAAGGCATGCAAGACCAGAGCCCTGTATTTCAATCTATTAGTAATTAACATTTTAAAAATATTAGGCATATGCTCTATCATAAAATGGATACCTGTTGATAAGAAACAGGAGATATGACTTCCTGCAAAACTTATAAAGCCTCTATTTATGAAGACATGAAAGTAATCAAATGGACCCCACCACGTGGGCTCAATTTCCAGCCTACAACTCTTTTTGCTTTCCTGGAGGCTACTCTGACACCAGGGACCCCAGGCCACATTGGTGCTAGAAACCCCAAAGTCAAGATAAATGTGCAAAACTTCAAAAGTCACACAGGCTCAAAACCCCCCAGCAGGGACATGCTAACTGGAACTAAACCTGGCTAGTTACTAGAACTCCAGGCCCTGCAGGCCAGAAGAGCAAGAGGAAACATAAACAAAGGGGAGGGGAAATCCAAAAAATACCCATCCAACAAAGAAACTCAGAAATTACCACCTACATCTATAATAACCCGCAAACCCTTATGGCTAGAAATCAAAACAAGAGCACAGTCAACAAAAACCTGGGCAATATGACACCACTAGTGCCCAGCTATCCTACTACAGCAAGCCCTGAATGTTCCAACACAGCTGAAGATCATGAAAATGACCTTAAATCCAATCTTATGAAGGATGATAAAGGCTTTAAAGAGGAAATAAATCTCTTAAAGAAATACAGGAACTCACAATCAGTTGTAGAAAACACAATTGAAGAAACTGATAAATTTGTCAAAGAATATGTTAAATCCAAAAAGTTCCTGACAAAAAATATCCAAGAAATATGGGACACTGTGAAAAGACCAAATCTAAGAGTAGTAGGAATAGAAGAAGAAGATTCCCAGCTCCAATGTCTAGAAAATATTTTCAACAAAATTACAGAAGACAATTTCCCAAACCTAAAGAAAAATATCCCTATAAACTTGCAATAAGCTTATAGAACACTTAATAGATTGGACCGTAAAAACATCCTCCCACCACATAAAAATCAAAACAGTAACTATACAGAACAAAAGAAAGAATATTAAAAGCTACAAAAAATCTTCTCCAAAATTAACGACGTACTCTGTCACAAAGCAAGCCTCAGCAAATACAAAAATTGAAAATAACATTATCAGACACCATGCATAAATGCTGGACTTCAACAATAATGGAAAGTACAAAAAAAAAAAAGGATGCATTCGTGGAAACTGAACGACTCTCTGACTCAATGACTTCTGGGTCAGGAAAGAAATAAAGAAATTTGAAACTTTCTAGAATTTACTGAAGATAAAGGCATATCATACCCAAACTTATGGGACACATGAAAGCAATGCTAAAAGGAAAGTGCACAGCAGTAAATGGCTTCATAAAAAAATTGGAAAGATCTCATACTAGCAACTTAAAAGCACACATAATATCTCTAGAATTTAAAAAAATAAAAAGCAAACAACCCAAGAGTAGATAATAAAAAATTATCAAAGTTGGGGGATGAAATTAAAAAAAAAATTAGAATCAAAGAGAATAATTCAAAAAAAAACAAGGAAATTAAGAGCAAGCTCTTTGAGAAAATGAGCAAGATAAACCAATTCTTTTTTTAAAGGTGAACACACTAGATGATTATTTTATTACACTGTTGTTTTTTTTCCCCAAACACTTTATCAGTATTTGTATATACATACATACTTATACACGTATACATATATACATACATATATGAACAATAATTAAATAAGATATATTTGAAAAGTATTGGGGGTTGGGAAGAGTGGGAGGAAGGAGAGAAAGAAAAAATTATGTAAATACAATGCTCATATATTAAATTCACAAAAGGAATCCATTTTTTAAAAAAATGTTCAACAGATTAACTTACATTTTACAATATGAAAATAAATATGACCGATAATTATGTTGAAGGACATTTTAACTCACTACAAACTTTAAAATTTAAAATTAAATCAATAAAATTTATTTTACCTAGCATACTAACAAAAACCACAATAACATTTTATAATTCAAAGTATTTCTGAGAACAAGAAAATGGATTGTCAGAAGCTAAGTCAGCAGAGCTAGGGGGACACTGTGTGTTATTTCTTTTCTTTTCATTTTTTTTCTTTTTTTTATTATCAAATCATAATTTTTACTTTTTAACACAAGCTAATTAACACAAGTTAACATATAATTTTACTTTTTAAACACGAAAGTGCAGGATGTAGGGAAGGGGATGACACAGGAGCATAGATGTTCAGGGGGAGTACAGATATCTTTCAGAACAGGGTATCAGCTGGGTGAAGGTTCAGGGGTCAGGTCACTATGACTCTGCCTATGCTTCACTTGTCCTTATCTAAGTTGGTACTATCCGCCAAGGCTGCCTATTTACAAGGTCTATAACTACTCAAGCTGGTAGATTTCCACAAAAGCTGCCTGTTTACAATAGTTTATAGACACCTGTTTCAGTGTTTTTCCATAGAGACCCAAGACTTTGTGTTAGTAGGAATGTATGTCAGGCCTATTGCTGATTTCAGGCTTATGGCTGATTTTAGGCCTTCAGTGTATAAGCAGGGCTGCCCCTGACATCTCCTCCCTTCTCCAAATATAGAAGGGTTGTGGCGATTCTAACCTTGCCAAGGCAGGGATAGAGGTCTGACCTCCAGTAATTAAAGGGGACCTTGTAATGGCTCAAGTCCTCCTGTCGTTGTTCAGTGAGGCATGAGGGCCATACCTGTCCCGATGTCTTTTTCCTGGAGAGGGGATACTTTTGACATCAACCCTATGCAGTCAGGCCTGTCCCTCAGGGAACCCAGAAACATATTTTTAACTTTTATTTATATTCCCTTGCAGTGCTTAGCCTCGCAGCCTAAGCAAGAATTCAGATCGCCAGACAGAGGGGGTTCTGGGTGGCCCCTCACTGCTTGGTCTAGGGGCAGAAGTCCCCTCTTTTAGGTTGGGTGGAGATGGGACTTAGGAGCACCCTGGATAGAGTAACATCCTCATCTAGAGTCTTATGGTCCTCCATAGCTAACGTATGATAATGTATCTGAATAGATTTTGCTATCAGATTATCTATCTGTTGTTTCACAAAGTTAGTCAGCCTATTTAAGGCCCAGGGACCAAAGGAAATAAACAAAAATAACCTAATTAATGGTCCCAAGATGGAAGGAAGTAGGGTTAACAATCATGAAGAGGTTGAAGACCAATTCTTCTACAAGCTCTCATTTTTCTTTTTCTCTCTCTGTCTTTTCTCAAGACCTTCTCTGGCCTTTTTCATGCTCTCTTTAATCATCCCTGTTTTGTCTATGTAAAAGCAGCATTCTTGTTTAAGGGCTGTATACTGTCTAGAGCTGTACACAATCTTTTCTATTGTAAAAGAGAAAATCAAGTCCAATAAAGTCCTTTGTGATTTGGGGGGATTGCATCAGACAGTGAAACGAGGGATTTCTTCAGATTAGTGATGTCAGTCTATAGCTGTTTGACATCCTTGTCAAAGGCCCATTGGAGGTCTGAGTAGTGTAAGTCCAGAAGCCAGCATCAGGATTAGAGCTCCTAACAGCAGACATCACCAGTGATTAATTTTTTATCTGGAAAGGAAAAAAGAAGGGAATTCTCAGAGAAATTTCTCTTCCCTGGATGTCAATTGTTATTCATCTTATTTATAATTGGGCCTGGTTTTGTGGGGGGTATCTATTTAGTTCATTAATCTTTTTGGTGGCCATTTAGCTGTGCCTTCTGTGGTATCAAACATGCATATTAATCCTCGGCCCCATGTAGGAACTGGGTCCTAGCCATTCCATTTAAGAGTAAAAGGGTCCTTCCACATAGTTGTGGCTTAGTTTTTATTGGTCTCAGAGATGCCAGAGGCAATCAGCAGCAGATTTGCCATGAACTTTCAATATTAGAAAGTTAAGAGTAAACAAGGCATGCCCCTTCCACCCTCATAGAGTCATGAAGGCACTATTTAAAGAAATATAATTCTTTATTAATAATTTCTTTTATCAAAGGACTATTATAAAACAGCCAACAATTAATCTATATCAATCTATATAATATATAAATTAATGAGAGCTTCTTCTACTTTTTGTAAAATTACTCCTCTTTTGTCAATTAGTTGTTGAGAGAAATTAGGATTTGCATCTCTCTTGAGAATATTAAACAGAGACATAAATTCTTTTGTGAAGGGCTTAAAATAAGATCTTAGCCAATAAGCATCTCCTGGAAACCTTTGAAAATCGTTTGAAATAAGTAAACTATCTTTTTTTTTCCAGACCCATTATCTGGGTTGTTTTTTTTTTTTTTTTTTTTTTGAAATTTTACATATTTACCTTTCACTGTTATCTCCACTTCCTTTCTCCCCCAAAACCTCTAATCCCATACCCCCTCTTCCAATTTTTATGAGGGTATGCTCCCACCATTCTCCCAATTCTGCCTCCCTGCTCTCGAATTCCCCAACACTATGAATCCAATCTTTTGGGGAACATGGCCCTCCACTTCCACTGTTGCCTAATGAGGCCACCCTCAGTTACCTCTACAAGTGGAGCCATGAGTCCCTCCCTTTCTGTTCTCAGTCTGGAGGTTTAGACCCTGGGAGCTCTGGTTGAGTATTTTGCTACCCCTTCAAAAAAAAAAAAAAAAAAAAAAAAAAAAAAAAAAAAAAACACTCACACTTTGGTCTTCCTCCCTCCTCTTGAGTTTCATGTGGTCTATTCATTGTGTCTTAGGTATTGTGAGATTTTGGGCTAATATCCACTTATCAGCGATTGTATGCCATGGATGTTCTTTTATGATTGGGTTACTCACTCAGGATGATATTCTCAAGCTCCATCCATTCGCCTAAGAAAGATAAACCAATTCTTAGCCAAACTAACTAAAAGGCAGAGAGACAATATCCAAATTAACAAAATCAGAAATGATAAGGGAGACAGAACAACAAAAACATTGCAGAAATTCAAAGAATCTTTAGGCCTTACTTAAAATACTTATATTCCACAAATTGTAAAATTTAAATAAAATGGATGATTTTCTAGATAGATGCCATTTGTCAGAGTTAAATCAAGATGAGTTAAACAATCTAAATAGACCTATAACCACTAAAAAATTAGAAGCAATTGCCAAAACTCTCCAAACCAATAAAAGCTCAAGGCCAGATGGTTTTAGTGCAGAATTGTACCAGACTTTCAAAGAAGAGCTAACACCAATATTCCTCAACTAATTCAACAAAACAGAAACAGGGGAAACATTTCCAAATTCATTTTATGAGGCTACAGTCACTCTGATACCTAAACTACATAAAGACTCAACAAAGAAAGAAAAAACTCATTTTCTTTATGAGCATCATCAATGAAGCATTAAAAACCAATCCCAAAACGATATCAAAAACATCAGCCACCATGATCAAGTAGGCTTTATTCCAGAGATGCAGAGAAGTTTCAGCATATAAAACCTCATCAATGTAATCTAGCAAATAAACATACTGAAAGAAAAGGAAAGACTACATGATCATCCCAGTACATAATGAAAAGACCTTGACAAAAATCCAACATGACTTCATAATAAAAGTCCTGGAGTGGTCAGGTATATAAGGTGCATATGTAGGCACAATGAAGGTAATATATAGCAAGCCAATAGCAAACATCAAATTAAATTAAAAGAAACTTAAAAGAATTTCATTGAAATCAAGAACAAGAGAAACCATTCCATTCTTATTGTACCTACTCAATATAAGACTTGAAATTTTAGATAGAGCAGTAAGAAAACTAAAGGGAATCATGAAGATACAAATTGAAAAGAAAGCAGTCAAAGTATTGCTGTTTGCAGATGATATGCTAACATACATGAGTGACCCCAAAAATTTTACCAGAGAATTATACAACTGATAAATACCTTTAGCAAAGTGGCTGGAGACATAATTAACTAAGAAATAAATCAGTATCCCCTCTATATACAAGGAATAAATGGGCTAAGAAAAAAATTAGGGAAAGAATACTGTCTTAGTTATGGTTTCTATTGCTAAGAAGTGACAGCATGACAAAGGCAACTCTGATAAGGGACATTTAATTGGGAGGTTCAGTCCCTTATCATCATGAGAGGAACAATGGCAGCAGCTAGACAGCCATGGTGTTTGGGAAAGAACTGAGAGGTATCCACCTTGATCTGACTATGGCCAAGAGAGACTAATATCCTCAGGCAGCTAGGAGAAAGCTCTTTCACAATGAGTGGAGCCTGAGGATAGAAGGAGACCTCCAAAGCCCACCCCCAATGACACACTTCCTCCAAAAGGACGATACCTCCTAACAGTGCCAATCTTCATAGACTTAAATTTCTCAAAACCTACTTTTGTGAAACACTTTGACCCTGCCCCTTCTAGCCTACTGTCCAAAGGTAGGGGAAAAAAGATGGTAAATTGGACAAAGGGATGTGGACCTGTTTAGAAGTAGTTCTCTGGGGCGATTATAATCTTCATTTGTCAAAATGCCAGCAGTCCAGTTCAGTAGTGTCAGGATACCAAACAGGAATCAACAGTGGTAGCACAATCCATCAGATACAGTCAGGCCTCAGGCTCTAGTCAGCAGGAGTGACCAAAATTAATCAGGACACTAGGAGAAATTCTCTGCCCTATCTCTCTCAATGAAGTGAGGATCAGCAAAGCCTTGAAACTGACAAAGCATTGCAAGACTAGCTATGCAAGCAAGCATACAGTCACTGTCTGTTAAGTCCTATTTATACTATCTCTAAACATCATGTGTCTTCCCATGGGTCTTGCCTCAACAAAACATCACATAAGTCTGTGTCACATGACATATCTAGAAACTTCCACTCCAACTTCCTATGGGCCAAGTATATTCAAACTAAGACAAATACCATTCATGATAGCCACAATTAATATAAAACATCTTGGTATAACTTCTAACCAAGCAAGTAAAACACCTGTATGACAAGAACTTCAAATCATTGAAGAAAAATATTGAGGAATGTAGGGCAATGGGCTGTGAGAAGCAGCTGGGTGTTTGGTTGAGCATGAGTTTCGAACCCCGGAACCTTTATCGGATGGCAGGAGTTCAGCTCTGCTCCCAGGCCCTGGTTCTTTTCACTTAGTTTCAGTCCTCCAACAACCCTCTCCACAGAGAGGTTTATGACCATCAGTCATGAGGAACAGTCCCTCAGGCTCTCCCACATGCAGATGAGGTATCTCCAAGATCTCAGATCAAGCCAATAGACATTATCTGCTGTCAGACCCTAATCAACCCCAAAACTGTATATAAGGGCTCTATTTAGGGGAAGTAAAGCCTGCACTCAAGAATCATTCTGGTGTCCAAGAGTTTTTCTCACAAGAGCTGTAACATTTGGGTAGAGTTCTGCTTTCCCGGAACCTGCCTGGGACACCGAGCTGCCTCCTTGCCAGCTAGCCTGCTCCTTATCCACCCAGCCCAGGCCTAGACTGGCTCAGCTCGGAGAGACAGGTGCAGCACCTGGGAGAGACAGGTCAGTGACAGCGATGGCCTGGCCTACAGACAGTGGAAATGCAGGCTAGAGGCAGCACAGAGACAGTAGTGAGCCCTCCCTGCCCTCACCCTGTGTCCAGTCGGGAGATCAACGAGGGACACCCTCTAGAACAAGGGACCAACAGAGGAAGATATCAGAAGATGAAAAGATGCCCAACGCTTATGGATCAGTAGGTTTAATATAGTGAAAATGGCCACCTTACCAATAGCAATCTACAGACTCACTGCAATTCCCACCAAAATTCCAACACAATTCTTTACAAACCTTGAAAGAGAAATTCTCAACTTCATTGGAAAAACAAACAAATAAACAAGCAAACAAAACAGGACAGCTAAAATGATCCTGCAAAATAAAAGATCTTCCAGAGGTATTACCATCTCTGACTTCAAGCTGTGCTACAGAGCAGTAGTAATAAAAATTACATACTATTGGTATAGGAACAGATAGGTTGATCAATGGAATCCAATTAAAGACCCAGAAGTAAATCCTCACACATATGGACACTTGACTTTTGATAAAGAAACCAAAACTATACAATGGGGGAAAACATCTTTATCAAATATTGGTGGTCTAGATGTCTATATGTAAAGGAAAGTGAATAGATCCACATCTATCACACTGCATGAAGCTTAAGTCTAAGTGGATTAAAGACTTCCACATATTACCAGACATACCTGTTAGAAGAGAAAAATGTGGAATAGCCTTAAATGTATTAGCATAGGAGACAATTTTCCTGAACTGAACAAAACACTAACAGCTCAGGTACTAGGATCAACAATTAGTAAATAAGACTGAGTTAAACTAATATCTTCTGTACAGCAAAGGCAGTGTCCAAACAACAAAATGCAAGCTTATAGAATAGGAAAAGATCTTTACCAACTCTACATCCAACAGAGGGCTAATATCCAAAATACATAAAGAACTCAAGAAACAAGACATAAACATCCCAAATAACTCAATTTAAAAATTGTATGCAGATCTAAACAGAGAATTCTGAACAGAGGAATCTCTAGTGGCCAAGAATCACTTTAAAAATTTTTAACATCCTTAGTCATTAGGAAAATGCAAATCAAAAGGACTCTGGGATTTCATCTGACACCTGTCAGAATAGCTAAGTTCAAAACTAAAAACACAGCTCATGCTGGTGAGAATGTGGAACAAGGGGAACACTCTTCCATCGATGGCAGGAGTGGCTACTTTTACAGCCACTTTGGAAATCAATTTGGGGGTACTCAGAAAATTCAGAATAGATCTATCTCAAGACCCACCTATACTGCACATACTCAAAAGAAGTTCTACCGTAGCATAAGGACACTTGTGCAACTGTGATCATAGTAGATTTATCCATAATATCCAGGAATTGGAAACAACCTAGATGTTCCTCAGCCAAAGAATGGGTAAATAAAATGTGGTAATTTACACAATCAGATATTATTCAACCATTTAAAACAATGACATTGTAACCCAGACCCACAAAGACAAATATGCCATGGTTATACTCACTTATAAGTGAATATTAGTTGTAAATTACAGTATATCTATGCTACCATCCACTGGTCCTAAAATGCTAAGTAACAAGATGGGCCAGAAGGGTTACCTGAGTATGATTCTCACTGAAAGGGGGAAATGGATTAGGGGATAGATGGATAGAGGTGTCTGAGTTGCGGAGGGAGTAGAGATAAGGACAGGAGTGATCAGATAGGGAGAGACTGAGGGAGAGAATATTGGGAGATTCAAGTAGAATGACAGGATGCATCTCTGGGATGAGCTAGAAACTTAGGACAATTGAGACTTCCAGGAATCTATGATGGTGACTCTAAGACTCCTAGCAATGGGAAATATGGAGCCTGAAACAGCCATCTCCTGCAACCAGGCAAGGCTTCCAATGGAGGAATTGAAACATGAACCCAGTCCCAAAAACTTCAACCCACAATTTGCTCTGCCTACAAGATGTGCAGGGGTAAAATACTGAGCAAAAATTAAAGGAATGGCTAACCAATGACTGGCCCAGCTTGAGATGGATGCGATGAGAGAGAGCCTATTCTGACACTAATAATGACTGACATTCTGCTATACTTGCAGACAAGTGCCTAGCAAAACTGCTACCAGATAGGCTTCACCGGGCAACTGATGGAAACAGATGCCAAGACCCACAGGCAACATTCAGAGGAACTTTGGAAATCCTGTGGAAGAGTGGGGAGAAAGATCATAAAAACCAAGGGGGTCAAGGCTACCTCAAGAAAACCTATAGAATCAGCTATCTTGGGCCCACAGGAGCTCATAGAGATTTACTGCCAATCAGAGAGCAAGTATGGGATGGACCTAGAACCTCTGTACATATGTAACATTTGTGCAGCTGGATGTTCATGTGACACTGTTAACAGCTGGAACAAAAGCTGTCTCT
The DNA here is from genome assembly GCF_011762505.2 of Arvicanthis niloticus. Taxonomy (NCBI): domain Eukaryota; kingdom Metazoa; phylum Chordata; class Mammalia; order Rodentia; family Muridae; genus Arvicanthis; species Arvicanthis niloticus. The sequence goes on along the minus strand of NC_047671.1, from coordinate 57,361,452 downwards.
GACTCCTTCTTGCCTGACTTAGGATCCTTTTCCCCTAACTGAGCTGCCTTATGGTAGCTTCAATAGGAGATGTGCCTAGTCTTACTGCAACTTGATATGCCAAGCCTGGTTGGTATCCATAGGAGGTCTCCCATTTTCTGAGGAGAAAAGAGATGAAAGGTAGATGTGGAGTGGGTAGAAAGGAGATGGAGGGACTAGGAAGAGAGGATGGCAGGGAAGCTCTGATTGGGTTGTAAAGTAAATAACTAATTTAATTAATAAAGGGAAAGTAATTAAACGATTCCCTGCTAGAATTATAAATTTATTCTAGCACTACATTCAGTAACAAATTGTGTGTAAGCACTATAAGGACATATCTATAGGAACCCAATTGTTGATCTGTTTTCTAGAAATTAATTAGATTTTCTTCTCAAATAAGAAATCTAGTGACCGAATAAGAAATAATTTCTTCTTGGAATTTTAAGTAATCCTTTGTGTAGGTTTTAGACAAAATCAGACTATTCATTTAGCCAAGGTCTGAGACTAACTACCCTTTAGGGTTGAACTCTTGCTGAAAATTGAATGTTGAAGCCATGTTATTTTATCACATTTGGTTCATGTTCTAAGAATATATGCATAGTAAAGACAGTAATCTGCCTAATTCAGTCGATGCCAATTATCGCTGCCTTTTGTTTAATGTTGCACTTCTTTGTTTCTATCTCCTCTGGTTTCCTTCCACACTTTACTTTCATTCTCATTTGAGACTTTCACTTTTGCATGCATGTCTTTCATATTTCAGGGAATTTCATCTGATATATATATATATATATATATATATATATATATATAATCTTAAATGTAAGCTACAGTAGAAAGAGAACACTGGGAAGACCCTGCCCACACTAGCATAAAACTTAGCTGAACAAGGGAAATGCTGTTTTCGAAGTAACCTCTCTATACCTATACCACTACAGAATCCTTAGGGTTCTGAAAAGGCCAAAATAAAATGAGTATTGCTTCCAGCAAATCTGTACACTGTGGCCATCCCCAAACACTAGCCTCTGGATGTATGTTGTCACAATTTTTTCTGCACAGGAAATAATCCTCTTTCAATTAGCTGCAAAGTAGATTTCAGCGGGAGTGCTCACCAGACACCAGGGACAGCACCTGGTTTCTCAGCCCTTGTACTGATTCATTCCTTGGGTGAACTTGAATTCTCTTCCTGAAGGTGAACTCTGTCTTCAGATTCCACTGAGTATTTTAGTCCCTTGAAAGTTCTTACAGTGTCTATAAAATTTTCTGCTCTTAACCTTTCTCGTGTTATAAAAAGCACAGCCACGTTCCTCATAACTATTTGATGTCTTATATAAAACCCTTTATAAAATAAAATAAAAAATCTCCCAGATAGCCTCAAAAGAAAAGTTGCCCTGCGTTGTCTTAAAACGGCATACTCATTTAATATGGACATGGAGACAGGAGAGTGCTCCGAATTCAGCAGTGCCCATGCAGCATTGAAGGGTATGGTTAAATCCTGCCAGTTGCTAAAATATCCTTCTATTCCACAGGGAGATAGTGTCAAGAGGAAAAGCTAGAGAGGGAAACTTTGGCTGGTATCCAAAAACAGATGTAGAAAAGAAGGTTCTCTCTCCGACAGCATTCTGACATGCTTTCTTCAGTTTTGCCACGAGGATGAAATCTTTCCTCAGGAGAGATGCATGCATGTACAAAGACAGCACATGCATGGTAGGCTCAGGAATTTTAAACATAGAACAGCCTGACACAAAGGAAGAGGGGGTGACAGGGAGGAGAATAGACTTCTGGTGTTCCAGGAAGGATGTCAGAATTAAGTCATTCCTATAGGTTTGGGCTGGAAACATTTCTACTGCCAATCACTGCTGGGTAATTCTAAAAGCATTTGGAGTCAAACTTCATGTGATTTCTACAAGGTCCCTAGGCTTCTGGAAGTTTGAGTGCATCACAGTCATACATATAAATATATAATGATCAACATGATGAAAAACATTTTTGCATTTTGACAACCAATAGCACGTACTTGTATACAAAGAGCATTTAAACCATACAGTAAAGTTGAAAAGGCATGCCTGGAAGGGAGGGGTGGGAAACAGGGCTAGGGAAATTTTTCAAAAGCTTTTCCAATCAGAGCTAACAATGCCTCCTCCACTGGAAAAATGGAGAGTAGAGGAGCCCTTTAAGCACTCAGGCTGACAATGTCTGTAATGGTGGAGTGGAAGCAGTGAAGATGTGTCTGTGTGTAGTTGCAACATATGAACAGGTGGAGTGCAGGAAGCCTGGCAAATCAAAAAGAAGCAAAACAAAGCACAAATGCAAGTGTTTCCTAAATTAAAACATGCCCTGTCTTCAGAGAAAACCATAAACATGTGGCTATTATCTAATTTCCTCAAGGCCTGTATGTATAAGACTTCCATCTTTGATATGGTTTAAACTATTTTGTTCTGATTTCTCCTATTTTCAGCTTTAATAGAATGCAGAATTTCTGACCTAAAGATCCTTCAAAATAGTTGTTCATAAACAACAAAGACAGAAAACTGGTGTAATTGCTGAAGAAGTTGAAGGGTAATTTTTAAGCAAGCCTATACAGCTATCAAAGATGACAAAGACAACATAAAATTAAGTGTTCTCAGTTTGGCCATGCAGAAAGTTTCTATGCTTACTTTGTTCCATGGCTCAGGAACAAGGCCTCCTTGATGGCACAAATTCCACTAAATATCACACCTATCTTTGAGAAAATGCAAATAATATAAGCATTCACTCACTGGTATTATGTGACTTCAACTCAGTGATCTTCCCTGGTTAGACAATAAAATGTAGCACATCTTTGATTGTCAGGAGTGATAATGAAACGGATTCATTTCATCCACAAGAGAGACAAATAGGGTTATTTCATAGCATATTTTAATCAGTTTCTAATTCTCTAATTTCATGGTCATAAAATATTAGAAATGAAAGAGATCTTAGAAATTATCCCATTCAATCTTCTTCATCTCTAAGGTCAAGAAAGTCTGTAGTAGGTTGAAAATCAAACATTGGCATGTGTAGAATGCAGCCATAATCACAGCTTCTAGATCTGGAATACAGGCTGCTGGGAACTTACAGACTGCTGCTGTCTTTGATAAGCTTCTCAGACATTTTGCAAAGATCATGCTAATAAACCTGATCTCACAGAAATTTGTTTCTGTATACACGTTAGTTATTATAACATTATTTAGAGTGAAGGGCCCATGAAAAAAGCAACCAGTGACAGTTTTCAAGATATATGTCATTTCTTTTCTTTGATTAGACTTTTCTATAGGCAATCTTCTTTTAATTTGAAAGTGCCTCACTGTCTCTTAATGACACACATGTGCCAATTCCAGCTGTCTTTGACCGACTTATATTGTAAGAATACACCGTTTGTGAAGTATGCTTTGAGACATCTGCCCTTTACTCCTTACCTCTTTAGAATTCGGGTGTTGATTTCCCTTGGAGCAGTGTCTGATGCATACTTTGTCATTCAGATCTTAACATAAATGAACCTTGTTCATAGCAACCATGATTGACTCTACAGTCTCTCAGACATTTTCCAATTTTGTACATGGATCCTGTTTATGGGTTTTTTTTTTCATGTTTAGTGTTAGCTCCTGTTACTGGAACATACATAAACTCCATTGAAGCAGCAAAAGGAGATAATTTCTCTTTCTGATAAATTTTTCAGTCTCCACTATCAACTATCTATCTATCAATCTATATATTTATTCACCTACCTACTACCAACCTATCTACCTATCTATCTGTATACATACATACATACATACATATACTGAAAATATACTTGAGAAAATCAGATTAAAGAACAAAGGTTTCTCTTCGTCTAGAGTTTCAGAGTTTTTACTCCATGGTTACTTAAATCATGATCCATACTCCTCTAAACCTTGTTACATTTAACCTTCAACTTTTGTTTTGGATTGTTCTTATCCAAAACACTAGTACAAACATACATAACATACCCAATTCTGTGCCAAATAAGTAGAATACCCAAGGCATAAAATAGGTTCTGTCACTTGAATGGGCATCAAAGCCTCTGATCCTAGCTACCATATAAATAGCCAAGAGAGGAGGATAAATTCCCACAGCTGTAGGATCAAAGTTTAGCTTTGCTTGTTTAAGTCATCCTAATCACCTTTTCTGCTTAATAGATCCATCAGTTCTGTAACCATCCAAGCGGTGATATCAGTGCATGTGAAATATTTGGTTAATGATAACATGAACAGAGAAACGTTTTGACACTAGGGACATGCTTGACACGAGGGATCAACTAGATGGAACACCTCCGCCAATAAGTTTTCATCTATCAAGAATTTAAGGCAGAGGCAATTGACATACAAATCATGATACGGCACTGCTGCTAGCTTCAGGCTCTACAGCAAATTTTTAATATACATCTTTGCCCACTCAGAATCTCCAATTTAAAAAATAGACTCATACACTGACTCTCCAACCTTCAAACCAACAAACAATATGGTATATGTAATACATTTAATTATGTTTTATTTTCCAGTTGTTCAATAGATTTCCTTCACTTTGTGATCTTAAAACCAGATTATTGTGTGGTGGTAATTTACTTTTGTTTTTGTTTTTCCAGACCTTAATCATATACGATTATATAATATGTGATATATAATATCATGATATATGATATATTATATGATTATATGAGTAGTTGATAGTTTTGTCTGCATATGATATTAAGTGTCTGCTAGTGTGTGTGTGTGTGTGTGTGTGTGTGTGTGTGTGTGTAAGTGTGTGTGTTTGTATCTTTTCCTATGTCTAACCTTCACTGGAAACAGAAAAACAGAACACTGTAGTAAAGAAAGACTTAACACCAATTCCTACTACACATGACAAGATACTGATTCTTGATATATCATGAATAAATTTGAAAAGTTTGTATTTAGATTCTTGCCCATTTGATGCTGTGATATTTATTTGGGGTGAAATTCGCACTCTTCTCTGTAAAATTATTTCACAGCTGTAGAGTCATTAAGGTGGTGATCTCAATGTAAGATAAGGTTCTATGACATCTCTCCCAACATTCTGTGACTCTGGTGTTCTCTCTCTCTCTCTCTCTCTCTCTCTCTCTCTCTCTCTCTCTCTCTTTCTGCCAGTAGCATTGAACCCTGGCTTTGGTGGACCTAGAAGAACTCATCGCTTCTTGGAGAAGAGCATTCATATTATCTCAAAAGAGCAGAAAGTAGATGGATGGTTTCCATCCACTTTCAAAAAAGAAGAGGGCAGTGAGCAGTACACTCAGAGAAGCTTCTGTGACAGGGTCCATGGTACAAATCAGAGATTTGGGGAAGTAATCATGTCTCCTCAGTCTGCCTTCTCACACTGAACATTCTGCTCATTAACTCATTAATCTTTGTACCTCCCCTACATTGAGGTGACTATTATTTGCCTGGGGTTGTAGGTGGAAAGATAGAACTAAAGTACAGTGAACTTTATCCATATGCCCAAGATCACAACAGGAGATGGAGATGTCACTAAGAACTGAACACAGAAGCCTCTTCAACTCTCCTCCCTCTGGGTCCAAAGATACCCTCTGCCTCACCATTAGCATAATGGTCAAGGGAGGTTGTCATTTCACTTCTGAGTTGTGCCAGCTGAAGCTACTGAACTCTCCTGAGCACACATACAGCTCAGTCTCTCTACCATCTACACTGCCACATGCCTGCATAATTCCTCTCTTTTCCTTACCTAGCTGTCAACAGCTGCTCTGTCTGATAGAATGCACTGACTATGTCAGGTAAAAAAAAAAAATATGATTGCAAAAAAAAAAGAGAGACTGTTCTTTTTTATCTTGGTACTAATAACAGAGTAAAATCACTCTGAAATAACGAAATTCTTTTCCAAATGGAAAGTAGTACCACTTTACTCTTATACATTGGCCATCTTTATGCATCAGACATCCCACTGAAAATAACATTTGATTTATCTGAATGATACTGATGATGAAAACGGTCTACTAGTAAAAATGCTTGAATAGTTCAGATCTTAAGTCCTGATTTGACTTGAGGAGACATCTGGAAGAGAATAATGTGTGCTGTGGTGGCACTACTGGGTTGCACACATTAATTGTCCCAAAGCTGTAAGAAATTACTAACATTCTATCTCCACAACTGAGAAAAGATAAACACAAAACGTTAAGTTACTCCACATGGTGCTCAGCAGCCTCCTGAGCCAAGATTTGAATTCACCTTTCTATGTCTCTAAAGGATGTTTAATCTACATGTGAGAAGAAGAATGTACTAATAACATTTACTCTTTTTCAGTTGACTTAATAGAATCCTCACTGCTGTTTAGAAAAGAGAAAGCCTTGAATTAAAAAGTATTTGCCAAGAAAAATAGATACCCTGTTCTGGCTCCTGAGACATTACAGGTTTGTATGATCAGGTTGTGGCAAATGTTTTTCTTTGGGTGCAAACATGATGCTCTAGAGAAGACTTCTGATTGGTGGCTAAATGGAAAAATCTAAAGAAAGAAGATGGGACGTGTAGTTTAGTCACAAGGTTAATGAGAGTCAAAATATCCAGTTAGACAAATGTATTGAATTTCACATACTTGCCAAGCAATGTGACAGATTGTCTCTTTGCCCAGAAGCCAAAACTAAATTCTGGGTGCAGACAGGACTCACTGAAGAATCAGCTGCAAGAGAATAACCTAAGATCAAGGCAAAGTTCTTCTGTTTTCTCAATATGAATATCAGCAAATATACAGATTTGTACCCATCATATCCACCAAATTTCTGTGCCTCTGACACTCTTTTAGGAAGGTCCTACATTCATTTTTCTTTCTTCCCCAAGGAATCTGCTTTGAGATAGATGATGAGCCCTCTTGAAAAATTGTTTTCAGTTCATTTAATTTTTTATTAAAAAACAAAATGTGCTGCTTTTTAGAATTTTTACTTAAAGTATAAAGTAGGATTAGTACTTGTCCTAACACCAAACATTTTTAGTTTTCAATATTTTGTTGCTGTAAAGAGACACCATGATCATGGCAGCTCTCATAAAGGAATACATTTTGGGGTGAGGGACTAGCTTACAAATCAGAGGTTTAGTCAATTATTGTCATGATAGAGAGACAGAAACAGAGATGGTACACAGTCAGATACAGTAATGGAAGGATGAGAGTTCTGTACTGAAAAGCAGAAGGAAGATAGTGAGCCACTGAGAATTTCTTGGGTTTTTTTAAACCTAAAGATCATCCCCAAGACATACATCCTTCAACAATCCCCCCTTCAGAATATAAATCATTAAAAATAAAAATAAATGTTAGTCAAACATAGTGGTACTAGAGAGTGGGTCTTACTGAGAGACTGACCATGATGCTTGCTAGTGTGGACTTTGGAAGTTTGGATTGGGAAGGCAATTGAAGGCTTTAAGCAAGGCTTTCATTCATAGAAGAACGGAAGACAGTGGCTCTAATAGCAACATAGATTACAACAGCCCAGCTCAAGAAGTTTTAGAGAGGAATATTTATAAGTGGCCTAGAGAATGTTCTTGTGATATTTTAGTGAACAATGTGACTGTTTTGGGTCCTTGTCCAAAAAATTTGCCTGAGGTAAATGAATTTTGGACTAACAGCACTGGCAGAAGATATTTTAAAACAGCCGAGAATTGATGACTGTATGCAGTGGTTATTAGTGCACAGTATTATGCAGATCTATAATTAAAAGGAACAATCTGAACAATGACAAGAAGAAGAGCACTAGGAATTATAATGCACATAATGGAGATATAAACAAACAACAACAACAAAAACAACCACCACCAACAATAACAACAAAAAACCTCCTGTGCTCAAGGAGATAAAAAATGTTTAAATAAAATCCTGATACTAAATGGAATAAAGGGTTTGGTGACCTCAGGGCAAGTCCGAACCCCACTAAGCTTCCAACTTGTCAAGGAAACTATACAAAAAGTTGGCATTCACCTTTAAACTCAGGAAGCAGAGGTAGTTGGACTTCTGAGTTCAAAGACAGCCTGGCCTACAGATCAAGTTGCAGGATGGCCAAGCTTAGGCTGTGAAAGAAACCAGAAAAAAACAGAAAGCTGGTGAAAATGTATTTGAACAATAGAGGCGTTTTTCAGCCCCAGAAAGCAGAGAAACTTGGCATCTTTGGCTTTGTTGTTAGAGTCAGGGTAACAATAAATGGGGATGTAGAATCTTCCTCTGTGACTAAGAAAAGCTGCTGAGGCCATGCATGTGTCAGGGGTGTTCTTAAATGAAGACTCAGTGAGGCCATTGAGTGAAGCTTTGAAAGTGAAGCCTTCACTTGGAGACCCAAGATGTTGGAGATGCCAGAGTCATGGGATACCTGCCAAAGAGAGCTACTAACAGAAAGAGGAACAGTCTCAGGCAATAAAACTGAAAGGAGTTGGAGATCTGAAGAGTTCTTTGATATTAAACATGGAAATGCAGAATTCAGAGTTTGCCTAGCAGGTTTTTGGTCTTGCTTTGGTCTAGTATTTTCTCACTAAGTTCCTTTCCCCGCATTTGGAATGATACTAAAAGTATGTGATTCACTTTTTGGTTTGGATTTTACAGGGGATTACAATTAAGAAATTTCCAAGTAAGGTGAGTGGAGCATGAGATCCCTGGAGTCCCACTATCTAGCTCTGGCCTTGCTTCCCAGTCTGGAAGAGACTTGGGAAGAGCATCTTGCCTCCCATGGAAATCTTTGGGTCCCCAAACCTAACCAGTTTAGAATCTTGCCCAACTATACAGCCTAGTTGGATCTGTCTTCCACCCTAGTTGGTTCTGACTGGGACACAGCCTACAGAGTAGGGTCTTCTTGAGGCACAACTAACATAATAGGGTACTCTGAGCTCCATTTTCTCCCCCATGGCTCCACCCCTACCTTCCCTAGAAGTCCTGGTACCATCACACCATAATAATGTAGCCAACACCAGGGAAAAACAGATGCCTAAAGAACAGCATAAAAACACTGAAATATGGGAAATATGGCACCACCTGAGTCAGCTATCATGCTATAACAAACCCTGGATTTTCTAATGAAACTGAAGACAAGAAAAGGATCTTAAATCCAGTTTTATAATGATAATAAAAGACTTTAAAGAAAACATGAATAAATCTCTTAAGGAAAGTACATTCAAATATGTAAAGTATTTAAAAGAGGAAGCAAATAAATATAAAGAAATATAGGAAAATACAATCAAGCAGATAGATTATAAATAAAACTGAGACCTAAAACGGGAAATAGAAGCAATAAAGAAAACACAAACTGAGGCAATGCTGCAGATGAAAAACCTAGGAAAGAGAACAGAAACTACAGACATTAGCATCACCAACAGAATACAGGAGATGGAAGAGAGAATCTCAGGTAGAGAAGATAAAATAGAAGAAATCAGTATATAAGTCAAAGAAAATGTAAAGTCTAAAAAGTCCATTTTATAAAACATCCAGGAAAGCAGCAAACTTAATAATATTAGGAAAAGAAGGAGGAGGAAGAAGAGGGGGAAGAGGAGGAGGAGGAAGAGGAGGGGGAGGAGGAACAAGAGGAGGAGAAGATGAGGGGGAAGAGGAGGAGGGGGAGGAGGAGGAGGGGGAGGAGGAAGAAGAGGAGGAGGAAGATGAGGGAGAAGAAGAGGAGGGGAGGAGGAAGAGAAGGGTGAGGAGGAAGAGGAGGATGAATTGAGGGGAAGAGGAGGAGGAGGAAAAGGAGGAGGAGGAAGAGGAGGAGGGAAGAGGAGGAGGAAGAAGGGGAAAAGGAGGAGGAGGAAGAAATTTTGCAGTTCAAAGAATCAGAAAACATCTCCAAAAAATTATAGAAGAAATTTTTCCTAACCTAATGAAAGACATGCCTATAAATGTTCAAGAAGCTTATAGAACATCAAACAGATTGGACCAGAAAAGAAAGTCTTCCTGTCACATGAGAATCAAAATATTAAATATATAGAATAAAGAAAGAATTTTAAAAGCAGTAAGGGAAAAATGCCAAGTAACATATAAAGGCAGACCTCTGATAAATATACCTGAGTTCTCATATGAGATTCTAAGAGCTAGAAGTGCCTGGGCAGAAGTTTTGCAGACCCTACAGACAACAGATGCCAGCCAGACTACTATACCCAGCAAAACTTTCAATTACCATAGATGGAGAAACCAAGATATTCCATGACAAAACTAAATTCACATAATACCTTTCCACTACCCCAGCCCTACATAGGATATTTTGCTAGATTTTCAATCCTAATAATCTTGTATAACAGACAAACAATCAGCTATTTTAATTATAAGACATATACTCAAATAGGACAGATCTAGGACTATACTAACTTACTCCCCAGTTATCAGGCCCCTTGTTACATGCTGTTTCTCCTGGCCATGAGGTTCTGGTCCATGTTGCCTTCCTCTTCCTCCAACTTCTTTCTTTATTCCCCTTTCTGCCTGCCATCCCCTCTCAAGCCTTTAGTACCACCTTTCTCCTCCACTGAAAAATCACAGGCTGTAGCATTTTATTGACCAGTTAAAATGGGAAGAAGGTTCACATGGCCTCACTTGAGTACATAATGGTCTGCTTGTCAGGAACAACCACGTCTAAAGGAACCAGTATTAGCATTAAAATCACAACAACCACCAACAATAGTAGAAGGAAAACTCCAACCCAGTGAAGCTAACTATACTCAAGAAAACACAAGAAATGAATAACTTCATACTGTTAAAACCAATAGAAAAGAATCACACACAAACATTCAACCACCAACAACATCTAAATAACAGGTAGTAACAATCATTGGACATTAATATCTCTCAACCTCCCTGGACTTAATCCCCCAGTAAAAAGACACAGGCTAACAGAATGGACGCATAAATCAAATCCATCATTCTGCTGTCTACAAGAAACACATGCCAGTAAACAACATAATCATTATCTCAGTATAATAGGCGACAAAAAGGTTTTCCAAGCAAATGGGGCCAATAAACAAACTGGAGTAGCCATTCTAATATCTGATAAAATAGACTTCTAACCAAAAGAAATGAAAAAAAAAAAAAAAAAAAAAAGGACAGGCAAGGACACTTCAAATGAAAAAACTACCAAGAGAACATCTTAATTTGAATATATATGCCCCAAATAAAAGGGTACCCATATTTGTAAAAGAAACATTACTAAAGCTTAAATCATACCTTGGACCTCACATATTAATAGTGGAAGACCACAACATCACACTCTCACCAATGGACAAATTGAGACAGAAACAAACAGAAATAATGGAACTAACAGAGGTTATGATCCAAATGAACTTAACAGACATCTACAGAACACTTCACTCAACTGCAAAAGAATATACCTTCTTATCACCTCACAGAACCGTCTCTAAAATTGACCATATAACTGGTCATTAAGAAAACCTCAACAGACACCAGAAGACGGAAATAACCCCATGCATCTTAGCAGATCACCATGGATTAAAGCTGGACTTCAACAGCAACAGAAACAATAGAAAGCCTAGGTATTCATGGAAACTTAAAAACTTTCTACTCAATGATCACTGGATCATGGAAGAAATGAAAGAAAGTAAAGACTTTCTATTTTTCAATGAAGGTATTACATTCCCAGACTTATGGGACACTGTGAAAGTAGTGCTAAGAGGAAAGTTTATAGCACTAAGTGCCCTCTTAAAGAAACTGAAGAGTTATCATACTAACAAATTTAAAGGGAATCTGAAGGCTCTAGAAAAAAGAAGTAAATTTATCCCAGAGGAGTAGATGACAGAAAAATAATCAAAGTTGAGGCTGAAATCAATCAGAAAGAAAGAGAAAAATATAAAGAATCAATAAAACCAAGAGCTGGTTCTTTGAGAAAATCGACAAAATAGCCAAGCTTAACTAACTAAAAGACAGAGTACCAAGTTAACAAAATCAGAAATGAAAATGGAGACATAACAATGGACATTGAGGAAATTCATAGAACCATTAGGTCTTACTTCAGAAGCCTGTATTCCAGAAAATTGGAAAATCTAAATAAGATGGATGATTCTCTAGACAGACACCAATTACCAAAGCTAAAGCAAGATGAGGTTAAAAAAAATCCATCTGAACAGTCTTAAATCTCATAAGGAAATAGAAGAAGACATTAAAAATCTCTCTGCCAAAACAAAAGAACTGGGCCACATAATTTTAGCACTGAATTCTACCAGACCTTCAAAGAAGAGCTAATGACAATACTCCTCAAACTATTCAAAAATAGAAACAGAAGGAACTCAGCCAAACTCATTCTATGAGTTCAGTCACTCTAATGCCTAAACCACACAAAGACTCAACAAAGAGAATTGCAGATAAATTTTCCTACACTGATGCAAAAATACTCAATAATATACTTGCAAACTGAATCCAAGAACACATCAAAGACATCATCTACCATGATCGAGTAGGCTTCAGACCAAGGATGAAATATAGGAAAATTTATCAATGTAATACACTATATAAATAACCTGAAAAAACCACTTGATTATCTTACTATATACTAAAAAAACATTTGACAAAATCCAACAGCCCTTTATGCTAAAAGTGTTAGAGAGAGCAGGACTACAAGGGTCATACCTAAACCCAATTAAGGCAATATACAGCGAGGCAGCAGACAACATCAAATTAAATGGAGAGAAACTTAAAGCATTTCCACTAAAAGGGCAGTATCACAAGGCTGTCTACTCTCCCCATATCTCTTTAATATAGTACTTAATGTTCTGGCTAGAACAATAAGACAACTAAAAGAGATCAAGATATGGTTTGGAAAAGAATAAGTCAAAGTATTGGTATCTGCAGATAGTTGTTAGTATATATAAATGTCCCCAAAAATTCTACCAGAAAACTTTTACAGCTGATTAACAGCATTAGTAAAGTGGCTGGATAGAAAATTAACTCAAAGAACTCAGTAGCCCTCCTCTACACAAGTGATAAACTGTCTGGGAAAGAGGTTAGGGAAACAGTGCTCTTTACAATAGCCACAAATAACATAATATACCTTGGTGTAACTCTAACTAAACAAAAAAAAAGCCTTTAGTAAAGCTATCCACTACTAGTTCTGACTTCACACACCACTAACAGGAAAAGAAAGGAAGAGCACAGAAGGACACCAGGACTGAGACTTGGCCACATGGACTCTTGGAGACTCATTCACCAGAGCCAATTCTAACCCTGGAAGAGCCATCACTCAGCTGTGCTATCAGTAGACCACAAGTCCCCCTCAGGGTTAGGTGACCTTGTGAAGCAAAAATAATGTATCACAACCATACAGTGTAATAAGAGATATGTGTGAGGCTCCATTGCTCAGCCAGCTTTTCTAAATAGCATTCTGATTGCATTAGACGCCTCAGCAACCCCACTATTCTTGCTGAACAGGTGCTCTGCAGCCAATATATACACCAGATGATGAAAAGCCAGGGACTCACTGGGTAAAAGCCAAATCACATATCGGCAACATCGTCAGAAGGCGTATAAAGCAGTTCTGTTAAATATTTAGATGTGTAGAGTCCCGGAGCGTGACATACACTCTGCTGAAAGTGTACATTTGTTAACCAGGAAACTCGAGATTGTAAGCTAGGATCATTTTATGCATTTCAAGGGTAGTGAATTTAAGAATGGTCTGTTTCCTCTCAGCCTACAAGGTTTAACTGATCAAATCAGTTCCTATGTAGACTACTGAGTCACAGTATTAACCCCAGGCATTTGTATTTTGCATGTTGTTGTTGTAAACTCATTTCACAACCAGTGTGTTGTGTAACACATGAAATTCACACATAAGGTAAAACATGTATTAGCCATGAGGTTTTGTGCATTGGAGCAAAACACCTAATATTTTGAGAAGAAGCACGCTTACCTACAGAGAGGGCCTGCAGCTGGAAATCAATGCGTACTATCCATTTGAATGTAGCTATCAGGCACTGAGTATAAGGTGGATCTCTAAGGTAAAATAGCTCCTCAGTCAAAACAAACATTTATTTTTTCCTGTTACAACTGATGAAGAGACATCAGTAGGTTTCATGGTTAATACTCACCACTCCACGGCTGTTTAGAGTACAAATGAGGAGTAACAATATTTCAATAAAAGAACAATTGTAAGTGAATGTTATAGGTAAATTTTCATTGAATGAATGAGCAAAGGATGATGGAAGAGTTTGGAAGAACATAGATAAATAGGATTTAAAGAGCAATCAGGCTTAGAGGTAGTATCGAAGAGACAGGACTCATAAAAATAAAATCTTAGATGAGTTTACATATGAGAAAGTATTTTTCACTTACATAATAATGTCAGCTCTCAAGGATCCAAAATTTGAACAATTAGACTTTAAATGTACTATAATATCATGACTACAATATGCTACCTCCAAGTAAATAATATAATCTGCCTGCCTATTTACATCAGAGATAGAGTGCTTCTTTCCAAGAATATCATTGACAGAGTGCCTGCCTACAGTGTACAAAATATGCCCTGACTTCAACCTCCAACACTAAACAAATAAAAGTAAAAGAAAGAAGTCATACAGAAAGAGAGGGAGGAGTAAAAAGAAGAGGGAGGGAGAAAGGGAGAGGGAGGAGACCCTAGGATATAAGACTCATGTTTACAGACTTAAAAGTCTGTTATGGAAGAGGTCTTCAGAAACTAGCCAGAGAATAGTTTGTTACTGACGCTTCTGAGAGAGTGCCAGATTTAAGGCTCTCTCTGTAGGAGTTGTGAAAAGTTCCAAGAACAAACTATTTCTGATAGAAAAAAAATGAGAAATGGAAGAGAGGCCTGTATATGTAAAGCAGAAGCCCCTCCTTGTAGAAAGAACTGTCCCCAGAACACAGCAGTGACATGTTTATTCTGTCTTGGATAATCTAAAAGGAAAACTATGAAGCATTGTCACAGAGTGAGTACTTCATGGATCCTGAGGGAAACATCAGCTCTATGGACTGGAAGCCCTCACTCTGATGCTTGAGACCAGATGTTCATGGACCTTGAAGCTAGAAGCACAACTGGCAAATCCTTGGAAGTCTTTACACAATCAGAATTCCAAAAAGCCTGATCCTCTATGTCCTCTAGAATCTACGTTTGATCCCACTCACTTGGGTTCTGAAGAGCTGCTTATCAAAGTCCACTCAAGTTCAAGCAGGAAGGCAAGCCTGCAAAGCTGAAGTGGGTTTGGGGCTGCCGTCTATTTGGTAAGGCTATAGCCAAGCTGTTAGCCAAGCCTCCAGGTATTAACAGAACCCATCCAAGACTCACATGAAGTTAATCTGCCAAGTTTAAAATAGGGCTATAAAGAAAAACCTAGAATAGTATGTCATTTTTACCTCTGTGGGGGAAAAATCCAAAGTTGTCATTGTAGAAAATAATGTTCCCATTTTCTCAGACTAGCTTTCATCTTTTCCTGTGTGAGACTTTTCTGTAAATGTGTTATTCATGCAAAATAAAAAAAAAAGCAGGAAAATTTGCTACTACTGTTTCTAAATTATATCACCAGTGCTGCCCATCACTCTTCACCTGCAGGGGTCACACACACATGGTCTCTATGCCAAACATCCTCACTGTGTAGGATGCACGGTATAGATAAAGCTATACATTCTTATAGGAATCTTCCAAACTACATTTATGACAGTAACAATGTGTTGTATAAATTTTTAGGTTTGCTTCCTCCATCAAAACACAATGAAAGATCAGAAATTCTTAAACCCACTTGTGCCTATATGTAGAAATACTGAGTCCAGTGGCTGTCCCTATTCTGTCCTCCTTTTCTGGGAATTGGGACGGATGGGATATAACTGTTGAGTCTGTCAGCTAGAAAACATTTCCTAAAGGGAAAAATGCAGAATTATGGATCATAGTCTACCAAAAGTGGAAAAGTAATGTAGAAAATCACCCTTCAATCTGACAAAACTCCATCTGCCTCCCACGGCAAGGCAATGCTATTCCTCATGTCCTCCATCCTGGAGACATTTAGAGAGTCATAACTTTTAGCTCCTGTTTCTTTTATTCACCTTTCTTTCCCTTAGTCGAAGGAGGCAAGTCTGAAAGGAGTTAAAGACCGGAAGAAGATGGCCTGAACTAATTCATCTTGTGATCTGTCAGCACTCGCACAGGATGGTAATTTAATAGCACTTAATCCATCAGGAATCTGAACTCTGTAGTAACTGTATATGAAGACAGTTTTTGTAAAGCATTAGCTAACATTCCTCCAGTTTCCAAGAAAAGACCAGTCAATACATATGGTTTCTTCTTGTTTTCTTCCTTAGGTCTCCCTGAAGTACCTACCGCTGCCCAGGGCCTCATCCACCAGGTGATTATTCCCTTTCCATGTAAATCAATAGAAACCCAGTAACTGTTGAGTCTTACTGACAAATCTGAAGATTGTATTTTGTAGTTGAGATCCTCATATGATGAGCTGTGTAACCATTTGGAATCCAGGACTGCACTACAAAGTGAAAGAAATTAAAATAAGTTTTGTGGTATGTGTGTGTGTGTGTCTGTGTGTGTGTATTTGTGTGTTTCTTCATAAATGCCAACACAATATAACTTAGTAGACAAGAGCTCTCTCAATACTAGCCTTGCGAGAACCATCTATGTGCCGTCTTCCCTTCACTAGAAGGAACACCTACGAAAAATCAGCACAAACTAAAGATGTTCAGTGTTATAGAGGGTTCACAGTCATTGCCGCTATCACTCACAAAACTACAAAGAGAGTTTCCTGTTTCTTTACTTTGTTTTCTCTAATCATTCCCTGAGATGCTTGTGCAGTGACGGTTTACAAACACGTACCCAACCCTCCAGTCATATTACATTGGAATCAAATACAATTTCTTTCTGTAGTCTGTCGGCAAATTAGGACCAGATCCTGCTTTACCTTCAACAGGCCTAGGACCACTAGTGGTCCTCCTCAGCCAGCTCCTATCTGAGAAGCTTTCCTCTAGGTGGCTTCTTTCAACAACTGTGTCCTTTTGAAAGACTTGTGTGAGGACTGCTTCTGTTGGATAAGCTGCCTTCTGAGTGGGATATTCTACTGTCCTCACATAAAAGAAATTCCACACTAATGATCTATCCGTCTGTATAGTTTCCCTCCTTGAGAACATTTTCACCATTTAAGTTACAATATTTCTTAACTGTTTATCTTACTACATTTCTGTTGGTGTGACAAAATGCACCAGCAAAAAGTAACTTAAGAAAGAAAGGTTAATTTTACATTCAAGTTGAGGTTGTAGTTCATCATTTCTGGGAATTCACAGAAGCAGAAGCTTAAGCAGCTGGTCACAGGGCATTGGCAGACAAGACACAGATAAGGAAGAATGCTGGCTGTCTCAGTTCTTTTTTATGCAGTTCATGTCATGAGACTATCCCAGGGAACTGTGTGCCTCAAACAGTGGGCAGATCTTCCCACATTCACTAATATAATCGAGATAATCCCCTACAGGCATGCTCTGTGTTCCATTTTCCTGGTGATTCTAAGTCTTATAAACTTGACAGTTAAGATTAACAAACAGAATAATTATTAGCTCCTTTCCCAAAAATAGTATTTATGAAAAATCACAAATCTCATACCCTAAAGAAAGGCTATTTGATGAAATTACTTTACCATTAATAATAATTGAGAACTAGACAGTGAGTATAGTGCTTGCATTTGTGAAATTCTGGGTTCATTCCCATGAGTCAGTCATTTAAACTGGATATGGAGGTGAATATTAATATTCACCTTAATACTAGCATGTGGTAGGTATGGCAGGTATTAGAGATTTTTTTCTGAGCTATACAGTAATTTGTAGGCCAGGATGTTTAAAACAATCTATACCCATATATATATATATATATATATATATATATATATATATATATATATATCAATTCATCCATCTATGCATCTATCTATCCACACATCTGTAATTCATGGTATGTATGTAAGAAAGAAAGAGACACACACAGAAAGACACGAACAGAGACAGAAAGAAAGAATGAGAGAAAGAGAGACAGAGACAGAGAGGGACAGGCAGAGAGAGAGAGAGAGAGAGAGAGAGAGAGAGAGAGAGAGAGAGAGAGAGACATGTGTTAGGCCATACTCTTAGAATCCAGATGAGAACAGGCTGGAGATAGACTAGATAATTTTTTTTATTTCTTAGGATAAATGAATAAGTGAAGTCATCATATTTATTTTTTTAATTGGAATCCTTAATTCAATTAATTAAGCATCTATATCACAATAATTTGTATATTAGTTGTTCATGTATAAGATACAGTTTTCCTGAATCAAAGAGTGATTTTTAAAACCATATAACTGTCATTCTTCATGTCTTCCACCATCTCCCTTTTTCTCTAATAATTGCTAAGAAAATATTCATTGGAAAGATTAATGAAAAAATAGAATGTGAATGACTAAAGCAATAATATATATATATATATATATATATATATATATATATATATATATATATATATATACTTCTTTTCATAAAACAAGCTTGGCATAAAAACAAATACCTCCAGCTTACTGAAACTTGTGCAATTCTGCTTAGGGCCACATCTTTTCAAAGTTTAATATCCTTCCACCCCAGGTAATTCTTATTTCTTTATAGTTTTAGCCATTGCACAAAACTCAGGGAAACCAAGAAGCATAGCTAAGTCTTCATGCAGGCCTGGCTAAAGACTGGATATGATTTAAGACAAGCACTTCAGACTCCATAAATTTCCTCAGCCAGCATTAGGACTGCTTAATATTTTATACAACATTGCTTGACTAGGTGTGACATTGAGAAACCCTTATGGATGTATATACTTTCTCTTTTGATTTGTTTTCCTCCTGATATTAGGAATAGCTTTTGTCCACACTTCTGCATACATCACATTCAGCTTGTTGATCCCAAATTTAAATAGTAGCAGCCTTCTTTCACTAAAGAAAAAAAAATATATTCCTATAGTGAAAAGTAGAGAAAAATATATTCCTAACCAGTGTCTTCATGTTTTCTTTTTAAATAATATTAGGATTCTTTTACATCACATGGAAGAACAAAGTCTAATGAGCCTTTGATTGAGTAATCATTCTTCAATCAACAACTGCTGTACTAGTACACTGAGACAGAAATGAAGATGAATTAAAATCATCCTCTGTGTTCTTCTTCAGACACGTTTGGCCACATTGTCAATGCTGGACAGTAGAATAAGAGTTAATTAGAGATGTGGATCTTTACAGAGTGTTACACATTGAACCTGGAAATAGAAGGCATTCCTGAACAGAGATACTTGTATCATCTTTTTGTCTGGAGAAATAAAAAGAGGAGAGAAATATCAAAGAGGTAGCTAGTATCATTCCACTTTTGACCCTAGAACATTTAAAAAAACAACTCCTCAGTGTTTTCTGAGGCTGATGCTGAAAGGGTTTGTATCTGTGAGGTTCCAATAATTACAACAACATATTTGAGACAATTAACCCATAAGAGAAAAAAAAGGTCATGTACACTGTCTTATGCACTAGCAACTTGGGAGGCTTAGGCAGGATGTGGTCTTTGAGTTGGAGGCCAACTTTGTGAGTTCCAGGCTACCTAGTTTGATTGTGGTCGTTATAAAACTGAGGTCCTGCCTCACTAAGAAAAGAGAATGTATATGGAATACATATTATGAGGGATAACAGTTATATTAACAATATTGTCCAGACTTCAAATTATATACTATATATATATGATCCTGCTCCTCATGCTCTGGATGAGTTCATTATGCTGGTGAGGTTGAGTGCAGTGGTAGGGGGCAAGACAGAGTAAATTACCCATCTCATCTGCCACTAAGGAGGAAGTGGTAGAAGGAAAGAAAGAAGAGATGGAGAGATAGAGAAAGGGGGAAGGAAAAGAAACAAGGAGAGAAACAAAAGAAGAGATAAGAAATACACAAAGAAGGAAAAAAGAAACTAATACAAAGAAAAGGCAGAGAGAATGGAGAAGCAGAAAGTCTGAGAGAAGTAAATAATATGATAGAGACAAAAAGAAGGGGAGAGAGAGCAAAACAGACTGAAGAAAATGGGGAGAGAAAAGAAAAAAAGGAGAGAAGTGAAGAATTGAAGAAATGGAAAGACAGGTAGAGAGAGGAAGAAAAACAAATAATGAGAGGAATAGGAAGAAGAGGAAAGAGAAAGGGGAAATATCACTTTCCTTTTCAGAGACTTTCTCCTCTATTGCTTAAGAAGTTGACTCTCCTGTTCAAATGCTCTTTTTCCCATCTTTCCACATCATCAATCAAAGGATCAATCCTTTAATACATGGACATTAAGAGGAGTACTAATAGGGAACTTACCTTATTAGGGAAAAACAAGTATGAGAGGATTCGTAGAACTGACTAGAAAGGTCTAATAAAATAAAGCTAAGCTTCAACAGAGCACTATTGGAGTCATTAGACCCCCAGTGTATGGACCAGTGTCAGATTACAGAAAAAAATAGTGGTATTCTACCACAGGAAGTTCAAGTGTAAATTCAGATCCTGGGTCATGGAAACCACATCCACCATCTCTCTGTAAATGGCCAAAAAGCAGTAATCCATATCCTCTAAAAGACAAAAAAAAAAAAAAAAAAAAAAAAAAAAAAAAAAAAACAATTGATACGGAGACACATGAGGTCTCTTCTGAGAGGCCCCTCTAATCCCTTCATGCCATTTCTCCACCCTATGGGCAGAAGTCTTGGCCATGAACTGAATTTGAAACCATGCCATCCATAAAATGGAAATATTAGTCCTCAGAGCCTCAATTAAATTCTTACAGCAAGGCAAGCAGGAATAGTAATGGAATCTTAGAGCAAAGCAGATTGATTTTAATCACAAAGTGATTGTGAAGTTGTGCAATCTGCTACCCAGTAGAAAAGTAGAGACAGAAGAGTTTAAAGGAGTATTAATATTTAGAAAACTAAAGACTGTGTTGTATTCCATCACGGCAGAACTTAGCCCCAGTCTCCCCAACAGATTCACAGCTATTTACTGACAGGAATGGCTTAAGAACTCTGACTTGAATCCAAGTGTCTGAACATTGCTAGCTCTTACTTTCTCTCTAGGTCTGAATAATCCCTCCCGCAGTCAAACCCTGTGTGATTTCAAAGGCTACATGCCCACGTCTTACACAGAGCAATCTTTTCTTTTTTCTATTTTTTTTTTCTTTTCACTTCTCTTCAGCACTGTTATTGGGAGAAAGTGCCTGAACCCAAGGGTCAAGAACGCAGCAGCATAGGTGAGTTGACAACATTTGGAAGCAGTGCTAATTGCACTAGACATTGATTCCGAGCCTGGCATCACCAGGCTGCTGACCTTGGGCCTCTCCAACACAGGTGAGGCTGGAGAGGGACTAGCTGTCTATCAAGCTGGCTCTCATTCCTCCTGCAGGCTCCAAGTGCTAAGAGCTGCCTTGAAGGTGGGGCGTATTTCTATTACCATAAACTTCCAATTAGAGAGTCTCTCAGTTGGCTAACTGATCTCTTTTGGAGGGTTGCTGTTGCAGGCCAAGTTCTGCCCCTGATCTGCATACCACTCACACAGAAGACAGAACGATTTCAGAAAAGAGATTTGGGGAAAGAAATCTGCTTCCTGAGTTTGGTACTTGGGGATTACTGGCAGATGCTGTTTCTGGTGTGGGAAAAATTAGGAATTACCATTGTACACTTTTACTAGCAAACGAATGATTTTCCACTTTCCAGAGTCAGTAATAATCTGGTTCAGATGTGTAATAATCTGAGTTAGCAGAGATGATTTTTATTCAGAAGCTCTCATGAAATGCCAGAAAGATTGGTTGGAAACCATTCTCATGTCTAGACAAAGACCAACTATTCAGGTCCTCAGCACATGTGTCTCATGATTAAAAATAATAATAATAATAACAATACAATGTCCACTAAAGGAGGGAAAAGTTAAAAAACATTTTTAATTAAATAAGTTACCTCTTATGTCTTAAAGACATTTGATTCGAATGTGGATTCTGATAGTGCATAAACAACCATTTTAGTTTATAGCAGTTCAAATACCTCCATGAGCTTACACACAGTTTCTTTTTTTAAAAAAATTGACAAAATAAAATATAATGAGATGAAGCAAAAGCTACCATATCCAAGTTACATGCAGAAATTCAACAGGAAGAAAACAGTCTCCAGAGCAGTCAAAAGTATCAGATACACACTTGTTCTCATAGTCAGGAGTCCCATAGAAACATTAAGCCAATAGCTATAACATATACACAGAGAACCTGGTGCAGAACTATGTAGGTCCTGTGCTTTCTGCTTTAGTCTCTGAGAGCTCACATGTGCTTTACTTAGTTGATTCAGAGGACTTTCTTCTCCTGGTGTCTTCCATCCCCTCTGGTTATTATGATCTTTCTGCTGCTTCCTCCACACAGGAAGCTAGAGCTCAGGGGAAGATTTGATGGAGACCTCCCATTTAAACTCTCCTGGCTGTGGGTCTCTGGATTTGTTCTCATCTGCTGCAATGAAACTTCTCTAATGATGAGTAGATAAGGCACCGATCTAGAACTGGCTGAATATTAGGAGTCACTTTAATGATACTTTTATTTATTAATAGTGTTTGGTTTTACCCTAGGTTTCTAGGTTATCTCCTCTCTGGGTCTTAGTTATCTGTGCAGCATCAGGTAGGAAGGGGCTCCTTCCTGTGGAGTGGGCCTCAAGTCAAAAAAGACATTGGTTTGTTGGTACCACAAGTTCTGTGCCACTTTTGCACTCTCATATTTTACAGGCAGGACAGCTTGTAGGTCAAAGTGTTTGTTTCTGGGTTGGTTTCCACTTCTCTTTCAGTAGCTTTCACTGTGCTCTTTCAGTAGCTTTCCATTACTAAAGAGACTAAAAGGTAGGGGTAAAGCCTCCTATAGGCACCAGCTTGACTTCTCCACATTCAGTGAGATATGTGTATGTTTTCCTCAGCAACGAGACATGCTCTCAGTTTGTAGAAAACAATTCTTTATCTTAGCAATAACCTAGGTTATTTCAGGATGTCCATGGGACCCACTTGGCAAACAACTCAAATGAGTGCAACCCAATTCCACCACTCCAAATCTCATCTGGCAATAAGAGATAGCCTGTTGAGACTCCATATCTCCCATTGTAGGGGTTCTCATGAGGATCATTTTCATAGATTCCAGGAAGTTTCCACTGCAATAGGTTTCCACATCTTTCCCCAAAGACCCCATGATTTCAGCCATCTTTCCCACACGAAACCCTTCTATCACATCTCCTTCGACCTGACACCACCCCCAGATTCTTTTGCTACCCACTCTCAGGGATATCCATGCGTCCTGCATAGATCACTCATCTTTATCTTACCTGTCTGGATCTATAGATTGTAGGTTAGATATCATTTACTTAATGGCTAATATCCACTTATAGGTGAACATACACCATATTTATCTTTCTGGGTTTGGATTACCTCATTCAGGATAATCTTTTCTAGTTCTATTGGAATACCTAAAAGTTTTATAATGACATTTTTAACAGCCAAATACTACTCTATTACATAAATGTACCATGTTATGTTTATCCATTCTTTAATTGAGGGACATCAATGTTATTTCCAGTTTCTGGCTATTATGAATAAAGGTGCAATGGACATGGTTGAACAAGTGTCCTTGTGGTAGGGTAGAGTATCCATTGGGTATATACCCAAGGGTAGTGTAGATAGATCTAGAGATAGATTAATTTCTAATTTTTCTGAGGAACCACCGTATTAATTTCCATAGTAGCTATAGATGCATGCACTCTCACCAGCAATGGAAATTATTCCTCTTGCTCCACATCTTCACCAGCATGAGTTGTTATGTGTGCCACTGATCTTAGGTATTCTCACAGGTGTAAGGTGGAATCTCAAAGTAGTTTTAATGTGTGCTTCCCTGATGGGTAAAGATGTAGAACATTTTTTAAAGTATTGCTCAGCCATTTGAGTTTACTCTATTGCAAGTTCTCTATTTAGATGTTTATCTGCATTTTTAATTGAATTATTTTGGTTTCTTGTTATATAGTTTCTTTAGTTCTTTATGTATTTTGGAGTTAGTCTTCTATGAAATGTGGAACTGCTAAAAATATCTCCCCATGTTGCTGGTTGCTATTTTGTTTGATTGACCACGTCCTTTACATTATAGAAGATTTTCAGTCTCATGAGGTCCCATTTCTTATTTGTTTTTATTTTAAAGCCTGTGCTATTGGTGTTTTTTACAGAGTCATCTTCTGTGCCAATGCATTAAAGTCTATCTCCCAGTTCTCTTTTATCAGGTTCAGTGTATTTGGTTTTCTGTTGGGACCTTTGACCCACTAGATTTAAGTTTTGTTCAGGGTGATAGATGTGGATCTATTTGGATTCTTCTACATGATTCCATCCATATTTATCTGCCCCATTTGTTGAAGATGCTGTACTTTTTGGTGTGTATTTCTGGCTTTTTTAAAAATCAAAACTGAAATGTTCATAAGAGTGTAGATTTATGTCTGAGTCTTCAACAAAATGCCATTGATCAACATGTCTGTTTCTACACCAAGACATTTTCATTACTATAGTTCTATAATACATCTCAAAAATTTCATTCAGTAGAAAGTTGTTCCATTTACATGAGTTTATAAGCTTTCTGCTGTTTCTGTTGGTGATGATATTCAGTTTTAATGGATGATAGTCTGATAGGATCCAGGATATTATTTCAATTTTCCTGCTTTTTATCTGAATATGTAGTCATTTTAGAGAAAGTTTCATGAGGTGCAGAGAAGGTATATTCTTTTGTGTTTGGGTGAAATTTTCTGTAAATATCTGTTAGGTTCATTGATATATAATGTTTATTAGCTCCAGGTATTTCTAGTTTAATTTTTGTGTGAATGACCTATTTGTTTGGTGAAAGTAGAGTACTAAAGTCTTCCATTGTCAGTGTGTGAGGGTCAATGTGGGCTTTAGTGGTATTTTGTTTTGTTTTTGTTGTTTTGGTTTTTTTTTTTGTTCTTTTTTTTTTTTTTTTCAAACTTGGGTGCCATTTTATTTGAAGCATAAACATTGAGAATTAAAATGTGATCTTGGTGTTTTCCTTTGATGAGTATGTGTTGTCTTTCTGAATCCCTTTTGTTGATTTGTTTTGGTTTGAAGTCTATTTTGTAGATATTAAAATAGCCACACAAGTTATTTTCTTATGTCTATTTGCTTGCACTGATATTTTCCAACCCTTTGCCTTGAGGTAATGTCTCTCCTTGATGTTGAACTGTGTTTCTTGGATGCAGAAGAATAATGAATCCTGTTTTTACATCCATTCTGTCAGTCTGTGTCTTTTCTTTGGGAAACTGAGCCCATTGATATTGAGAGCAATCAGTGATCAGGAGTTCTTGATTTGTTATTTTGCTGCTGGTGGTGTTATTTTTGCTGTTTTATATGGAATGTAGTTAACTTAGGAGGAATTTTCCTTGTCTCACCCATCCATATGGCTGGATTTGTATAAAGATATGATTTTAAATTTGACTTTATCATGGAATATCTCCTTTTCTCCAACCACGGTGACTGAAAGTTTTGCTGGATGTAGTAGTCAGGGCTGGTATCTGTGATGTCTTAAGAGTCTGTAGCACATATGTCCAGGCCCTTCTGGCTTTTAGAGTCTACATTGAGAAATCAGTTGTAATAATAAGCCTGGTTTTATATGTTACTTGGTCTTTTATCTTGCAGCTTTTAAAATTATTTCTTTGCTCTATGTGTTTAGTGTTTTGATTCTTATGTGGCTAGGAGACTGTTTTTTCTAGTTCAATATATTTTGTGTTCTGTATGCTTCTTGTACCTTCTTAGGTATCTCCTTCTTTTGTTTAAGAAAAATTTCTTCCATAATTCTGTTGAAAATATTTTCTGGCTCTTTAAGGTGTTATTCTTTTTCTTTCTCTATTCCTATTTTCAGGTTTGGTCATTTTATACTGTCCTATATTTTCTGGATGTTTCGTGTCAAGAATTCTCTTAGATTTAACACTTTCTTTGGCAGATGTATTCATTTCCTCTATTTAATTTTCAACACCTGAGATTTTTTTCTTCTATCTCTTATATTCTGTTGATGAAGCTTGCCTCTGCAATTACTGTTCTAATTTTCTTTTAAAATTTCTAGGATTCCCTCAGTTTTTATTTTATTGATTATATTTTTATGTTTGGGTCTTGAACAATTTTATTTGTTATCTTTAACTGTTTGATCTGATCCTGATTTTTTTGGATTTCTTTAAGGAATTTTTTCATTTCCTCATTTAAGACCTCTATCATCGTCACATAATTTTTTTAGTATTTTTTCTTATACTTCAGCTATGTTGTAATATTCAGGGCCTGCTTTTGTAGGATAGGTGGGCTTTAGTGGTGACATACTGCCCTAGATGTTATTGTGCTTTTTTACTCTGGTGTCTAGACATCTGGGGTTGAGATAATTAACTATTTAGGAGGTTGGTTCTGGATTTGTCTTTGTTGGTTGTGTGTTTTTTCCTTAGTTTCTGTTTTCTCTCTGGAATTTTGGAGAGTGTGAAGGTTGTTACTTGCCTGGTTTCCTGGCCTGCTCAGCTGATATACTCACAGTTAATGCCTGCTAGTATTGAAGGGTGGGATACTGAGTTGAGTTAGGGGAGGAGAGGTTAGGGGAGAAGGTCCTTGTAATCTTTGGGGATGAGGTCAGAGAAAAAAATGGAGACCACACAGGTTTCCTGCTACAAACATGGGGATGAGACTGAGGGAACTGGATTTCAGGAGCAATAATAGAAATGAAAACCATTTCATTGTTGCTCTTGACTGAGCAGCTCTCAGATCAGCAGGGGTCCTGTTGGGGTTGATTTCTGGGACAAAGCACAAAGTTGGGTGGGGGAAAGGCTAGAATGGGGAGATTTGTAGGATCCACTAGAGATGGGAGCAGGAGTCAAGGAATGATGTCAAGGGTTTTCTGCTGCACAGCAGTTGAAGAGACTGATTTGGGGAAACAGGGGGAAAAAAAGAGAAGGCCTTCAGGAAGACTATTTGGTTTTCAGGCAGGTATGGCTTTGGTTTAGGTGGGGTGCCTGCTGGAGTTGGGGGCTGGAATACAATGACCACACTGGGAGAAAGACATTGAGAGAGATGCCCATGTGATCCATGGGGGAATGTGGGCATACAAAAAAGAAGACTGAATCTGGTGTTCTGTTTCAGCACTGGGGGACAAAAATAGGGGGATGGATTTGGACGGGAGGTGGGAATAGCATGGCTCTTGATTTAGGTTACTTATTTCCTGTTCTATTTAACTGGCCTGTTCCCCATAAATGTCTACTGGTATTGAAGGCTGAGATAATGTGATAGGTTTGTGAAAACTAATGACAGAGAAGATCTGTGTGCTCCTTTAGGGATAGGGTCAGAGAGAGAATAGAGACTGAACTGGATGGATTTCCTGTTAAAAAGCTGGAGATCACTGGGTGAGGGGCAGTGTTGGATATCAAGAGTAGTAGGAGTAGTGTGAATCTGCCTTCAGCCTACTTGCTATGGGTCCTACTTTTCCTGCTTCTCCTTGAGAGGAGTGGCCCTTTGTTTATCAGGCCCTTTGTTAAGACTGGTGTGGGATTGGGGAAAGACCAAAAGTGGAAGGAGGAAGATTAGAAGGGGAAGATCTGTGGGATCCAGAGGTGAAAAGATGCAGGTGAGGAAGTTTGCTATTGGTATTCTGCTGCAGAGCTGGCAATGAGATTTGGAGTTTGGATCCTGTAGAACAGAGACTTATATACATTTTTCATAAGAACATCACTACAATATGTGAAAAGAATCTGAAAAAAGAGGTGCTGATGAGCATGGACCTTCCATATACATCACATTGACAGACAGATAGAAATTGGTGAATGTGAGGTTTAACTCTTTTTCATTATCCTACAATCCAATCATGCTCACTGAAGCAATTAACCCAGAATAGAAAAAAAATCTACCAAGTCCCAGTTCTTGTCACATGTATGCTTGGAGAATAAAAATATCCCCCAAGTTTGGGATCATGATGATTCTTTCAATGGCCCATAAATCCAGGCACATCATAGATCATAGCTGGGATGAAGGAGACAGATGTCACCTCTGAGTGAGCTGTAGACAGAACTTTGAACAGAGGAAAAAGGTTCAGTTGAATCTCTGTCTCCACTATCAAAACTAACGTTTTCTCCATGAAGTTTTCGGGAGAGAAAAACAATAAAAAGTGGGAATCTTATACACAAGTTCATCTTCTGATCTTTCCTAGTGCTGCCCACAGGTTATAGATATAAAAATCTTCAGTTTGAAGCCAGAGAAAATCATATTGGTTTGAAATTAAGCTTAAGTGTTTTCTGAAGTGATAATCTACCTGAGATCAGAAACCTATTTATTGTCCCTACAAGAAACTCCCTACAGGAAACACATAGCTATAGTCTCATTGAGAGTATTTTAGCAAACACACAAAATACTTTTCTCATTTATCTGAGTGTAACTG
Source organism: Arvicanthis niloticus (assembly GCF_011762505.2). NCBI lineage: Eukaryota > Metazoa > Chordata > Mammalia > Rodentia > Muridae > Arvicanthis > Arvicanthis niloticus. Next base: position 57,332,998 of record NC_047671.1, on the reverse strand, counting down.
ATTTGTTTGGTAATCTAATTTTCAAATCATGAAGTGACTATTTTTAGGGTTTGGGACTTAGGAGAGTGGATTGAACACAACCTGTGTGTTCAGGGACAGTTAAAGGATGAGATGCCAGTTATCTGAAAGGACAGTGTGATATGAGCCAGTAAATAAAGCACAATACTGGTATGCAGTCTGCTGGCTGCTCTTTGCTGCTTAAATATAAATATGAGGTAAATAAACCATTTTTCCATGGTCCAGAATAGCAGTAATAGCATGGTAACTTTAGAATGCTGTATGGTATCATTTAGGTGATGCAGCAGATCAGAGTCAGACATAAACATTGCTATCATTCTGGTGCCCACTGAATAACACTGCTGACAGCATGATTTCTCAGGAACTCCTTCTGGACATCTTAGCACATGTTTGACAGAAGAAAAGCAACAGTGTTCATTAGAACACTCCAAGAAAGGTCCAAGAGCAGTAGTTTTTAACAGGATGAACCTTGCCCATCTAATCTCCAAGCATGTTGTCATAATTTACCCAGGATGCAATTTTATGAGTCTTCTAGTATCATCAGCCAGTGATTCTGTCTCAAGAGATCTTTTACAGAGACCGAGGATCATGGATCAACATAAAAAGACAAGTTCTTTCTGTCTGAAAATAGATGTACCTGACCCTTTGACAGGACAACACTCTATGTGTTTCTAATGTTTCAAAATGGGTTTAAAGTTATTATTCATTTTTGTTTTGATCCACTTTTTGACAATAAATGTAAATTATAACCCATTTTAAACAATAAATAATTACTGTTGACACATGGAACGACTAATTGAACAATAGAGGAATCAAAGATGGAGAGGCTTTTTTCATGTAAAGGGTACATAAAGTAAAGGGGAACATGGTGACATTGAGTGTTATATAACATCATAGTCATCATATCATAGCCTGACAGGGAGAGTTTGAAGCCAGCTATTCCAGTGCATATGTATGCATTTAATTTTTGCAGTGAAATAAACATAGAAAGTATTCAGCTGAGGCCATTTAGTGATGCTTTATCATAAGTGAGAACCTTGTAGAGCAGGAAAATCACTCTACTGACTACCCTGGCTGTCAGTAACCAATGTTTTGGTTTGGTTGAATATCCACTTTTGTGTTTCCTTGTTGTTTCTATAAACAACATTGATAGCCACAGATGGCTTCATATTTATTTTAAAGTTCACACAGGTGGAATTACGATGGATGCTACTTTGTGTCTGACTTGTGTTCTGCATATCCAGCATCTGACATGAAGATCAGCCAAGCTTACCAACCACAATTGCCCTTTCTTCTGCCTTTCTTGATATCAAATTGATAGGACATTCTCCTTTTCCTCCTCTTTCTCTTCCTCCTTCTCCTCCTCCTTCCCCTCCCCCTCCCCTCCCCCTCCCACTACTCCCTTCTTCTTCTTTCTCCTCTTCCTCCTCCTCCTTCTTCCTCCTCCTTCTTCTTCCTCCTCTTTCTCCTCCTCCTTTTCTTTTTCTTCTTCTTCTTCTTCTTCTTCTTCTTCTTCTTCTTCTTCTTCTTCTTCTTCTTCTTCTTCTTCTTCTTCTTCTTCCCACCTCTCTCTCCCTCTATCTGTCTTTCTTTCTCTCTCTCTCTCAAACACTCCCCACACACACATACCAAAATAGGCAGGCACTTTAAATCATAGTGTTACCATAAACTTGGCCCAGAGCTTCATGGATGTAAGATATTTTTATAAGGCAAGAAGATATAAATGAATTTACACAGATTTAAGAACTTGACACTTTCCAACACAATGGCAAATGGCTCAGAAACAGACTCCATGGGGACAGCTCAACACCAGTGTGGTAGAACAGACAGACAGATCAGAACCTGTAGCCATATGAGATTCTGCTAACAGTGAGTACAGTATTGCACAGAAAGGAGAAAGGCAGAGGAAGCTATAGTTGTAACAGTTACCTTTTCCTACAGTTGAGGCTGGTCCTCTAATTTATGGGTTTCTAGAGTTTGGAATTCTAGCATATTGGGTAAAAATACAAAGTTGACTTTTTTGCCACATAAATCTGTGTGAAACCATAGGTTTAAGGGAGGGGTGGGGACTGTGGTTTTAGGAATGATACATGACACCCAGAGGTTATTCTCTGAGTTAATAGAAGGGGTAGGAAAGTGATTCACAAAGCACCCAGCAGAATTTTCAGCCCCATGTGCCTAAATCATTGCTTCCTGCTGGAAGTTGTAGACTGTCAGGATAAACATTATGAAGTAAATATTGTGCACAATGGGGAGGGAATTAGCTGTGCAATTCCCATTAATGCTAATGAGACGTTGGAGGTTAATTTTCCGTGCCTTGTGCTGAATATTTGCCCCAATTAGTTATGTCAGGCTTGTACCACTCTCCAACCAAGTTTTCACTTTGGGGAAGGGCATAATTGTCCTCATGGTTTCTCTCAGTTTCAGATGGGGAAGGCAAGCAAGACTGAAGTCGTCAAATTGCTTTTTCGGATGAACAGCCTCTGAGAAACTAGCACTTTGCCAAAAACTTCGGAAAGCACAACCCCTTGGAAATCATGGATTTCATTACTGTGCTACCTGCTGAGGCACTCTCGTAGAGAAGACGGGTTTATTTTAGTTTATTTATTTTACTCTGAAGAATAATTTCATCTCTAATCTCATTAGACCTACAGTTTGGTTTAGCATTCCTATTACTTCCATGATGACACTCCAGATAGTAGGAAATTAGAGGAGGTGTCTGAATGATCTCTACAGCAGTGAGTTCAGATGGATCAGTTCACAGACAGATTTATTTCCGCTCAAGACATAGTTTTCTCTTTTGTTCCAAATAGGTGTGTGCATATCTCATTTATGGAGACTCTTCACATCTGCCTTATATATTATAGATATCTCTCTTCTTCTCCTTGCTGGGCTGTAAGCTCCCAAATATTGGGAAAGGGTTTGTGTGTCTTTACCTTTCCTACTAATATTGGGTAAAGTATTAGGTAGTGAAACGCAGTTAAATCAATACCCATAGGTAAATATTCATAAACATGGCTATATAAGATAAGAACTATGGATTTAATATGTAAAACATAAAAGCTTTGTATAAATACTTCATTGTAGCAAGCAGCATCACATTCTCTCGTTTGGTCTGTACATCAAGTCCCTGAATCAAGTGTCCTGTTGGATTCCTTTACTCAAATCTAATGCACATGCCATCCCAACACTGACATTTTTTTAAAATCTCAAGTTTTTAACTTTAATATATGAGAATTCCTTTGGAAATACTTCCTAGAAAGATAAAAATGTGTTGTTAAAATAAAGATTGAAAGTAACGAAGAGGGATATCTGCTGCAAGTATTTATAAAAAGTACATAGAAATGAGGCAGAATAAAATCTAGCCATCAGCTTGATTCAGAGGCCCTGGAGAGGTGAGGAGGTTCCCCTGAAGAGAATGTACGTGCATGTGCTCATGGAAAGGACTGTGTCAGTCCAGGCATTTGAGGAAGAACAGAATACCCAGAAGCTCATCAGCCAAGGGATTGAGAACTGTATTGCCCTGGGATTAGGAAAACAGAGGAATGCTTTTCAGGCAAGATCCATAAGTGCCTTCAGGCATTCCTTCATTTACTTACTTCTCTATGATGCTTTTTATTTTTATATGTATGTGTACACATACATATAAAGGGGTTACCTTTGCAGGTGAGAAGAGACGGTTGGATCCCTTGAAACTATAGTCTCTTGATTTTTGAACTCCCTGACTTAGGTGCTAGAACTGAACTCTGCTCCCCTACATGAGTGTCAAGGGCTCTTAATAACTGAAACATCTCTCCAGGCTCCTGCCTCCAGAATTTTTATCATCATCCTCATTAATCCTCCTGCCATTTCTCTGGAAAGAAACTGGGGTCTGACAGAATCAATAACACAGCTCCTGATCACAAATCTCATAAATAAATAAATAAATAAATAAATAAATAAATAAGCAAATATAAAAAAAAGAAAAGAAAAGAAACCTGCATTTTGATTTTCAAACACACAGGCAGAAAATTACAAACTGTCCCAATTATTTACACTCTTACTAACAAAGTATAGCTCAGGCTAAGCATTTCACAGAAGCCAGAAGAGAATTATTAAGAAATCGACTAACAAGAAAATAAATATGAAGTACATGATGCAGTACAGTGCCTCTCGCTACCATGTGGTTCTGTTCTCTATATTCTCTCCATAAACAATTGGGGAAAGGAGTGAATGAATAAGTGAATGAATGAATGGGTTGTTCCAAAGTACCTCAAACCACACTGGTCTGAAATGATTCTGGGTCTTCTAACTTTTGCAGTTTAAATGGTAAGCACCCTACAATGCCATTTGTGACATTAGGATAGCCACAAACATCCACTCTGGTCATCACTATGTTCAACACAAAAGTCCTAATTTGCATCTATTTGTTTACAGCAATTGAAATCCATGTACACTCAATGCTTTCTACATGTCAAGAAACACAGTAAGCATCACACAACTCACTCTAATTCCCATGAAAACCGTAAAATAAATGTGTTATCGTTATCATTCTTTGATATAGACTAGGAGGCATGGTCACATGAAAACTCACTAGCTAAAAGAGCCAGGTCTTGAACAAACGTGACCTAGCTGAACTCCATTTTTTTGCCCTTCTTTCTTCTTTTTCCCTGCCTTCTGACCTTCCCTTCTTTCCTGACCTTTCATTCCCCTTTCTCCCTTTCTTAGCTTCACTGCTTTTCTTTTGTTTTGCCTTTATTTCCTTCTATCCTTCCTTCTACACTCAGTTTTTTCTTCTTCCCTCCCTCCCCCTTTTCCTTTCTTTTCTTCCTTCTGTCTTCCTTCCTTCTTTCCCTACTTCCTTTGCTCCCTCCTTCCCTTCCTTTCTCTATTCCTTGCTTCCTTCCTCCTTAGCACTGTTGATACATAACTCATATACTATCATAGAAATAATTGGTCCTTCCTTCAACCTTCTCATTTGAAGTTCTAACACCCAAGCTTTCAGAATGTGATCATCTAGGTAGACGGTGTCTTTACAAAAGCCAGTAAGTTAAAAATTAGATCCAATTGGCAAAGGTTCTAAGTTAATGTGCCTGCTGTCCTTGACAAGGAGACATTTGAATCCAGGCATTTACAGAATAAAATGATAAAACAATAGAGGGAAAATATGGCTACAGGTAAGGAAGGTACCTCAAAGGGTATCAGCTCTAGTGGCATTTCTACTCTCAAGATGTCCACAGAATGAGAAAATAAATCCCATTGCTGGGTGTGGCCCCAGATGTCTGCAGTCTCAGCACTCTGGATGCTAGCCAAAACAATTGCAAGTTCATGGCCATCATGGGTTACTGTTCTAGGACAGCTTGATCTACGTAAAGACCTAATTATAAAAGCAAAACAAGAACATCATGACATAGGTCTTATTATTTAATATGGCAGCTGCAATAATCACATACCCATGTAGTAACCACCTATTTAAGATGTGCAGATCAGTAGCTTTGATTGGCTTTATAAAGATCTGCAATTATCACCAGAATTCATTTCAATTCAGTTGGTTTGTTTGTTTACTTCCTCTCTTTCTCCCTCTCAGTCTGGGGATTAAAACCCAGTGTCTTGTACACAATAAACAAGGACTGTCTCAGAGAGCTCAGTTCCAATCCCATCATATTGTTTTGTTTTCAATTGGATAAGTATTTTATCCAATTTATTGATTAAGTTATTTATTTACTTTAAATCCCAATCACAGCATTCCTCCCTCCTTTAATTTCAGTATCTCCCTCTCATTTCACGACCCCATCCACACTTTCTCCTCAAAAAAAGAGCAGGCCTCCCACAGATATCCACCAGCCTTGGCCTATCAGGTTATAACAAAACTAGACAAATCTTCTTCTAAAGAGCTTAGAAATGCAGCCCAGTTAGGGGAAAGGGATCCTAAGGCAGACAATGTAGTCAGAAGCAGTCCCTGTTCTTGCTTTAGGAGTGCCGCATGAAGACCCAACTGCACAATTACATGTGTGCAGAGGGCCTAAGTCTGCCCCAATCGTACTTCCAGGTTGGCAGTTCAGTCTCTATGATGTCCTATGGTCCTAGGTTAATTGATTCTACAGGCTTCTTTCTTTCTTTCTTTCTTTCTTTCTTTCTTTCTTTCTTTCTTCTCCTCCTTCTTCTTCTTCTTCTTCTTCTTCTTCTTCTTCTTCTTCTTCTTCTTCTTCTTCTTCTTTGCTTTCTTGATTCTGCTGGCTTTTTTTTTCTCCTTCCTCCTCTTCCAAAAGATTCCCCAAATTCACCTTAATGTTTGTCTGTATGTATCTGCATCACATTCTATCAGCTTCTGGGTGAAACCTCTCTGATGGCAATTATTCTAGGCTTCTGTCTGCAAGTATAGCTGAATATCATTAATACCGTAAAGGATGGGCTTCCTTTCATAACATGGGTTTCAAGCTAAGCTAGTCATTGGCTGGCTCTTCCCTCAAATTCTGCCCTGTATTTTACCCCTGCATATCTTGTGGGCAGGCAAAAATTGTGGGTTGAAGTTTTTGTGGCTGGGTTGGAATCTCAGTTTCTCCAATAGAAGCCTTGCTTGGTTATAGGTGATGGCTGGTTCAGGCTCCATATCCACCATCATTAGGTTTCTTAGCTAGAGTCACCTTAACAGATTCTTGGGAGATTGCATGGTACTAGGTTTCTAGCTCATCCAAGAGATATATCCCCTTCAGTCTAGTTTTCTCTCCTAGTATTCTTTCCCTCCATCCTCCTCCCAAACACATTTCTCCTCTTCCCATTCTCATTTCCCCACCCAGTTTACTGCCTCCATCCACTCCATTGTTCAGTTATTTAATCTATTTCCCCTTCTCAGTGAGATTCAATCATTCCCCTTTTGGCCTCTCATTGATAGTTAGCTTCTTTTATCTGTGGTACACAAAACATAAGTCCACATGGATCAAAGATATCAACATAACTGGATACACTAAATCTGATAGAAGAGAAAGTGTGGGATAACCTCGCACACATTGGCTCAGGAGACAACTTCCTGAACAGAATACCAACAGTTCGGGAAGTAAGATCAACAATCAATAAATGGGACTTCATGAAACTGAAAAGCCTCTGTAAGGCAAAGAACACCATCAAAAGGGAAAAAATGGCAGCCTAGAGAATGGGAAAATATTTTCATGAACTCCGTATCTGAAAGAGAGCTGCCATTGAAAATATATAAAGAACTAGATATCAACAAGCTAGATAACACAATTAAATATTGGATGCATATCTAAACAGAGAAGTCCACCACAAAAAAGAATTTCTAATAGCCCAGAAACATTTAAACAAATGTTCGATATCCTTAGTCATTAGGGAAATACAATTAAAATGACTCTGAGACTCTATCTTACACCCATCAGAATGACCAAGATCAAAAATTGAAGTAACACCTCATGCTGACAAGGATGTGGAGCAAGTGGTACACTCCTCCATTGCTCACAGGAGTGCAAGCATGTACAGTCATTTTAGAAATCAACTTGTAGATTTCTCATAAAATTTGAAATAGACACAGCTATACCACTCCTGAGGATATACCCAAAGGAAGCTATACTGTGCCATAAAAATACTCACTCAGCTGAATAGAAGTTTTGTCTGTAATAACGGGAAAGTGAATACAGACTAGATGTCACTTAACCAAAGAACGGATAAGGAAAATGTGATAAGTTTACATAATTGAGTACTACCCAGCCATTAAAAACAACAATATCATGAAATTTGCTGTCAAATGGATAGAGTAGAAAGTATCATCCTGAGTAAGGTAACCCAGACCCAGAATGACAGTCATGGTGTGTGTTAATGTATAAGTGGATATTAGTCATAAAATACAGAATAACTATGCTATAAATGTTAGATTTCCTTACAATCTTACATTCTTGTCTTAATAAATAAACATCATCAATTTCTAACAAGTTCTATTAATTCACATAAACATTCAATGTCATTCTTTGATAACAAACATTCAGACAAACCACTGAATGAATACTGTATAGTAGGATAAACAGAAGGAGGCAGACCCAGAGAGCTTCTTCAAGGTACACATGAGCCTGGTTTGGCCTCAGTCTGTGGCCTTTTCCTCAAACTGTGGAGGTCCAGCTGCAGTTTGAAAGGAATTCTAGTGACATAAATTATGTAAAACAGCCACTTTGGGGTGTTAAACTCAACTGAAGTTTGAATTTAACTGTCCAGCAAATCATTGAAAAGAGACTACAGCAATATCTTTAATAGATGATATAAATACCTAAGGCATAAAGCTGCCAATTCTGCTTATTTCTATTCCAAGGAATCCCTCCTGCTATCAGAACTGATTAGCCAGACACGCAGGCTTTGCACGTCCTATTTCCTGGACTCTTGTATTTTTTAGCAAGCTGACAACTTTTTTCCACCAGACCTAAACAGATTTGTTTCAGTTCTAGAAGAAATTCAATCCTGGAAAGTCAGGACTGGCGGGAAAGACCTGCTATTTGTATAGCATACATAGATAGAGTCATAAAGGCCCATGTTGGCCACCAATCTAGAATGGTGTAAAATATTCCAAAAATTGGACATATCTAAAGTATATAAACATTATTTCTCACTCCCTGGCCCAGTTTTTGCAACCTGAGTGCTGAATCTCTCATACTTGTTGCTCTATCATAATGGTCTACCTTAAGTGACTATTTTTCACATCTGCTATTTTCTCTTAGTCCACAGAGAAAACATTTTCATGAATTAGAGATCACCATTGACTTTCTCTAGCAAAGTGTGTAAAATGTCTTAGGATCAGCCCCACACAGGCAGTGGTGGTGGTTCTAGTGAAAGTGGAGGAGGGTCAGAATCAGCAGGGTTTTCACCATCATTGTGCCAATGTCCTTTCCAAACAGTCTTGCTTATTACTGCAACATTGAAAGAATCTTCCGAGTGTCCAGCCGTAAAATGTCTGAAGGACTTTCATGCTCTCCCGGTTGTGGTTTTATTTTCTTCTGATTCTCCATGTACCTGTGAAATACTTAAAGACTACTCTCACCAAGACTTACTGCTCTCTATACTCAGAATCACTTTCTGCATCCTCTCTCAAACACCTCCAATAGTCTTAAGTTCAGCTTCTGTTCAATTCCTGGGTTTTTTAATTCTGTAGTCATCCTAGATTTTGATGAGTTATCTTCTATCTAAGAGGTCATTGCAGTGTATGTACCCAATAGGTAACTATTTATCACTTCTGTATGTGTTCAACTATATATGTTTGTAGGTGGATATGTATATGTGTACGCGTGTATAAATCCCAGAAGTCTACTCAGATTGTGGTTCCCCAGGAGCTATCCATCTTTATTTCTGAGACAAGATGTCTCACTTGAGTAGAATTCACCTGGTAGCCCAGGCTGACTGGCCACTGAGGTTCAGGGTTCCATTTGTCTATATTCCTCAGCACTGGAATTACAGGTTTACAACATCATGTCCATTTCTGGTATGGGGTTTTGGGATCGAGTTTAGGTAGGTCTTCATGCTCGCATGCCAATCACTTTATAGACTGAGCCATCTCTCAATGCCACCCCTTCCCAGGGTTGTCACGCTCATTATTTCCATTTTCCATCAAGCTCCTTGACAGAAGCTAAACACTTTCTGCCTTTAATCATTTTATGCTTCTTTATAACACATTCTTTTCCTAGAAACAAACTGAATAAGTGTTCATCCACATAGACAATTAAGGCCCCACTTACAAAGATACCAAGTAAAATGTGGTGGCTCATAACAGAGAAGACAAGAGGAGAAATATGGAGTAAGGATTGTATGATGCTTCATGCACATCACTATGTAAAGATAGCCTAAATTTCTCAAGGCAAAAAGCAATTGGGTTTCCCTGGGAAAGCCAAGCTGATTGCTTTGGGTTTCTACAGATAAAGATTTGAGAAGGAAAACACAAATTCCTAAGGAAATTTAAATGGATTTATTTGCAATTTTGCAATTAGTAGCAGCTTACAGAATTTTGGTGACCATTATTTGCTGATAATATATAGTCTATTAGTTAGTTCAAAGACATGTAAAATTTGACTATTTCCTTTTGGGCTGCTTCCCTTGCTAAACCACAATGTTTCTTGGACCCTGTGGCCCCTCCTTCTCTGTGGCCCTGTAGATAAGCACTTCTGTGCATACTTCTGCCTTCTTTGTGGCTTCCCAAGCCTATGATTTTGTTTCTGACTGAATTTAAACTTCCTTTCTGAGAGAAACTTTTTCATCTTCAAAATAAAAAAATCTAATACGGAAAGTATGTAAAAATACAGACAGCATGTAAGACTTGACTCACTAAATTTCATCCATTCCAAAATATCACCACAAAATCCATCTCAAAAGCCCACTATCTTGCAAGAAGTAAACATGTGACAAAGTACAATCAAAACAGCAATTCCTTCTGTAAACTGTGTTGCACAGTAGAGCATGACGATTTGAAATTCTGAAAGAGAAAACAAGCCTGCACACTTAGAAAAAAGGCTCACCTCCCACATTGAGCCATCCAGATACTGATGGAAGGCTTATTTCCATCCTTGGATGTACCAGAACACCTTCTGTCATGCTAAGTTAAATAAAAACCCAAGAGTAAAACTTAACCCTAACAATTTATCTAACAATATGGCTGCATTATATCCTTTCACATACTTTAATTTGTAATAAGTCTGGAAGTCAGTGAACCAAGCTAACAACAATCCTCCCTTTATGCTGTATAACTTGGGTGTGTTTATAGATCAGAGACTTCTGTGTCCCAGCATTTTTAATCAGCTGAGGACAAATGGAGAAGGCAAATTCTTGAAATAGGAAAGGCCAAGACCACTGAGCTATGACTCAAAAAAAAAAAAAAAGCAGGAAATGTTAGCTCCATTATACTGCTGAGCCTCCTGTGTCAATCAGAATGCATTCTTTAGAGATGCTGTAGATGCTTGAATTGGGGATTGGGGGAAATGGCCTGAATATGGAAAAGCAAAACAGCCATCAGCCAGCAGTCCCATAACTTAAATTTGGCTGCATCTCACCTCAGTTGTCAGTTGCTTTTTGAAGTGGCTGTATCATTTGTGGTTTTGTCTAATGTAATTTAAACTCATCTTAGACATTCAAATCCCACAAATATTTTTAAATTTCTGAAACTAGAGAGATTGTTCTGTGGTTAAAGCACTTAGTTTGAGGACCAGAGTTCATATCCCCATACATGTTGGGTGAGTATAAAATCTGCAATTTCAGCCACAGAAGACAGAGAGAGGAGATGTTCAGAGGAAGCTGGATGCCAAGGCTAGTCACATTGGTGATAATTTAGTTTTATTGAGAAACGCTGATTCATTGAATAAGGTAGAAGAGTAATCTGTTTGGAGATGACCTCCTACAGAGAGAGCAGAGAGAGAAAGAGAGAGAGAGAGAGAGAGAGAGAGAGAGAGAGAGAGAGAGAGAGAGAGGCAAACATGCACATTTATGGAAAATAAAACTCCATGTATATGTGAGTACTGAAGAGAGAAATGTTAGAAAGTATAAACAGGGAACCAATGGATGTGACCTCATAATGCTAGCACATTTCAGAAGCTGGTTTTGTTGAGGATATTGCTTGCATCTTGGAATGATGACATCGCACCTGGATATTGACCTCTTCTTTTCTACTTCAGGTGTCCACCTGAACTGTTCTGAGCAGATGAATCCTATACTGCTGTTGCCTTTCTCTTAAAATCTGATTTTATACTTTACAATCCTCATTGTTAGGAAACTACGCCCTAAAATATGTTTTACCTAGCTCTGTGCTGAACTTTAATTTTTTATTCTCATTTTTACATGCATAAGAAATGGAATAAAGTGCTTCTCTTGCAGGATTGTCTGTACCACAGCTCAGAATAGAAAAGTACTTCTGTATTCACAGGGTAGAATAGCAGAGTATACACTGCACGAAGAAAGCAGAGGCAAAAAAACAGGAGAGAATATCTGGGTTCAAAAAAGAAGGCAAATAGCTCTGGCTTGGCTTATCTCTTCCTGTTCTAAGAGGAAGATTCTTCATGGAAAGTGTAAGACATTATCTATCCAATGTCCAAATCTTATCCTCCGCAGTATGCTTGTGACAGAGTAAGTTGAATCTCTGACCCTAGTGGATTCCCTTTCTTCTCCATCACAATGGATCTTTAGCCAGTACTAAAGGCCATTTAACATGGTATCAGAAGGATATCAATTAGCATGAACCAGAGATGTCCAGGTCACATGGAACACAGTCTTACAGTTCTTTGAGATGCATTGAAGTTCTTCTGAATCATGTTTACTTAGATCAGTCTCAAGTCAACAAACCCACTACCTTTTCTCTTACTTAAATTCCAACTCCAACATTACCATCCTTGGAGTCTCCACTTTCCCAACTTGATATGACTGCCTACCTGCTTGGTAGCTTGACAAGTTATCCTGGTACCAAACTCCCTAGAGTACCATGCCTCTGGAAAGATATATATTCAGGGCTCAGACTATCAATGAAAAGCCTTAAAGACATATATTGCTCATTATTCAGTACTTTTTTTGTATTTGCAAAGGGTTGGGATTAGGCAAGCAATGTAAATCATAACTGGGATAGCATTGAAGAAAAGGTCAAAATTTTTGAACATCCAGCTTAAGAAAGCATAACATGACACATGATACCAATAGACATGATTCTAAGCATCATGCATCATGCACCTCACTAAAAGTATAAATGTTCCTGAAGAAATGAAAACATGCAACTATATCATTGTGAAAGGAGCTACCAGTTCCTTTCTTTATCACTGAACTAAATACCTGACAAAAACAATTTAAGGAAGAAAGGATCTAGTTTACTCACAGATTAAGGGTAGAGTCCAGTTGTGGCTACCAGGAGTGTGGGGCAACTGCTTATTTTGTACCCAGTATCACGAGGCAGAGAGATCCATGTGAATGTTTATGCTCAACTCATTCCCTCCTTTGCACTCAGGTTAGGACCACAGCTTTCGAAATTATACCATTCACAGGTGACACTGGACTTCTAGTCTCAGTTAACCTATCTATATATCCCTTCTTCATAAACATGCTGAGAAATGACCTAACATTTATAGGTGTGACCAAAAGCTTATCTCTAGGTTACTCTAGAGTCTATGACATTGACAATATTAGATATTACAGACCTGAAGACTTTGACAATAGCCAAGTTAAACATTCTCACTTATTATATATAAAGATTGATCTCAAAAAATAATATATACACGTTTTCTAAAGACAAAGAAGCCCTTTAACACTGTGATCCACTCCATATTCTAATCCTATTGATAATGACACTTCAATCAAAGAAATGCACATCAGATACGGCCACAAAGTATAGAACAGTCAGATTTTATCAACTCATATTTACCCCAGGATCCTTTCCACAATTCCGGCTCCCATCTTTCTACCTAGCTTCATAATTTCCCAAGATACCAAAGTGTGATTGAAGGATTCATGTGCATTCAAGGCAAATAGCGGCTCATCCTCTTTCTCATTTTTGACATCTGTGGCTAGAGGTTCCTACTAAAGCAGTGTCTGTCAAAGAAAGCAATGAGTAGAGTCATGGACAGCAATGAATAGCAATGTGGTAACCATTAATGAATTTTCTATAACAAAAGGTGCACCAAAGGTTGAAGGAGACTTTAACAGTTTGGCTATGCAAGACACAGAGTGGCCATGTGGCAGCTTAAAGTAGGTAAGGACTAGCAATACCAATAGTATGTATAAAAGAAAGGAGAGGAAAGTATCAGAACAGCCTCCTAAGTCTGTGGCAAAAGGCTTCTCAACAGTTACAGAAACTTTAAAATCAATTAGTGTGTTGGCTTCTGAGAAGATAGTGTAACCTGTCCAGGGTAATAAAATCAGCAAAGCACAGCTCTACTTTTTTTTTTCCTATGAGCAGGTTGAATAAATAAGACATTTATAAAAATGAGTGGAAATCTGAAATGAATATCCCAAGAACCATGAAAAAATAAGCTAAGAGAAATTGAATTCTCGTTTGAGTCTCTAAGAGAGAGCTAGCAGTGGAGGATTTTATACATAATTTATAAGGAAAATTGTCCCGTTCACTCAGGTATACACCATATCAGTTTGTGAGAAAGATTAAGTAAGCTGTCTTCTTTTAATTGAAATCAAGGAGAGGTAAGGAAGAAAATGAATTCGGACTCAGGGTGAATGCAATGAGTCTAAAGGCTTTCTAGAGTTTACAGGCGAATTTTGTCTTTTTCACACTTTGTAACTTTGACCCTATACATTCATTGGTAATAGGAAAAGGCCCCAAAGCAATGCCCTACCTTGTGCTAAAGTACCCTGTCCTGATTTTCATTCCATCCTAGGAAGGCTGAGGACTAACACAACAAGCACATTTGTCAATAGATACCTATGGCTATCCTCACTGGAATTCATTGTCTCCTTAAATGGTACCCATGGACAGCTCAGCTGTCACTATTTTTCACCCAGAATCCTTAGGTTGCAGAACCCATGATGGATACTGAAATAACTCGTATGGATGTACTGGTGAGCCCCACTAAGTCTCAAATTAAGAGGTTTCAAGAAGCTGGATAAGCAGAAAGAGAAAAAAATGAGGAAAACCATAGATCCAGTGCCAGAATTTAGCTAGTGTGATTCCACGATACATCAAGAATCAATATCCACTGTCCAAGCAGAATATAAATGTCACTTCTCATGGTTCTTGATGGTCTTGTATTCTCTGCCGCCATCCTTTTTCTTTCTAGGAAAACAAGTCTAGGAATACAAGCATTCTAAATTCCTCAAGAAATTGATACCATGTTAATGTCAATGCTGCTCTCCTGGCATGTGTTCATAACTAAAATGTCGCTGTGTCCATCAACTTTTGGGACCACACAGTGTCTCTAAACAAAGTCATACCTGTGAAGTGGCTAAGTGTGAAAACTTAAAGAAGAGGACAAAGAGCCTGGAAAGATAACTTAGCAGATCAGAGCACTAGCTACTCTTCTATGGAATCCAGAATAGATTCCTAGTACCCATACAGCAACTCAAAACTATCTGTAATTCCAGTTCCAGGGCATCTGATGCCCTCATCTGGTCTCTCTGATCACCAGGCATACACATAGTACACATATGTATATGCAAGCAAAGCATCCATCCACATGTTAAAAAAGAAAGAAAGAGAAAAGACTTACATATAAACCAATCGAGTGTTTTATACTTTCTGAAACCTATTTACATGTAATGCAGGTTACTAATTTAAAGCATAAAAGAAATTAAGAAGTGACCATTTCTGGCTTTCAGAGGGATAAGGAACCCCTAGGATAACAATCATCACTCACTAACTACTGTTGAAAATTTCTCATTTATGCATATTATATTTATTAACTAATTTAATTGTTTCTATATAAGTATGAAGTAGCCACGATGGTTTTCTCTTTTACAGGTGGGAGAACAATGAGTCACTTTTTCAAGATCATACAAGGAGTGAATGCAGACATTTAGGGTTTAATTTTATTCTGTTGAAATAACTCAGTGATATTAAATATTCTTATAAATATCAGTCTTTTAAATGGATATTTTATTTACTTACATTTCAGATGTTATCCCCTTTCCCCATTCTGCCCCCCCCCACTCAGAAACGCCCTACCCCATCCTGCCTCCCCACACCCCTATTCCCTTTTCATCAAAAGATCCAACTTCCCAAGAGACAATTGCAAGCTGCTTTTGAATTTAGGGCCTATCTGGTGCATTGCAGATATGACCTGATATTTGTGGGAATTCAGACAATTTGGCTAAGGAAGTGAAGAAGGTGATGTGCATTTCTTTGCCTAAACCTTGTTAATCCCAGATTGCTGCTTGAAAGGACTTTTCTTTTTAATGGAAATTACCCAGGAATGTCTTAGATAGCTTCAGCACATTCTATCTGCAAGGAATGAAATGGGTTAAATGGTTCCATTTAAGCTCATAGTAATTTCAGCTTTTCCAACATCTAGCAAAGTGCCAGCCTAGGCTTGCAATTTTGATTCCCCTATGTTATTACCAGAGTGAGTCACTGTAACCAAACTCACAAGGAACAATCTTTTCTGGTGACTTCTGAGAATGTGGAAATGAATGTTTCAGACCTTGAACTCACAAGGCTTTTACAGTTCTGTCCCACAGTGATAATTTTGTCAAAGCAAAGACAGGTCAACAGATTTAGGAAATGGCTCCTTCTGTAATACCAATTGTTGTCTTTCATAGAATAGTCTATTATCCAGGACACTTACATAGTGAAGGTAGAAAAAGCTGGGTTGGACTCATCTTTTTTGCTTTTCTCTGTAAAATAGGGTTTTGCACTGAAACAGAGGCTGGTTTGAACTTGTGGATATGTGCCTCCATATCTACCAGAGACCCATATTCTCTGTTGAACAAAAATCAATGGACATGGTGTCTCAGACTTTAATTCCATATCCTCAAGAGGATAAAGCAGAAAAATCTTAATCTCTAGTCCAGCCCAGGCAGCCAAGGTAAGTCTATAAAAAATAAAGAATAAAAAGGGGATGGTAGGATATGTATATAGATTTTACATTAAATCTTCTTCATCATCATCATCATAAAGAGGTCAACATAGATAACAAGATTATCAGATGAGGTAAGGTATTAGTCTCAGTCCATGCCCACTTGAAGATGTGGATACAGCAAACAGCTTAGCCTCTACTGACACACCCTGCTCCCAACAGGTCGACAACTTCTAGATATAATCGCTTCTAATTTCAGCCTAGCACTATGGTACGAGCCTGTAATCTCAATTATTCTAGAGGCTGATGAAGGAAGAATACAGGTTATAGTCTTCTTTTGGCTACAGAGAAAATTCAAAGCCAGCCTAGGAAACATAGCAAGATCTTGCCTCAAAAATAAAATAATAAAAGTATACAGATGAGTGGTGGATGTTTTGCATATGAAACACACACACACACACACACACACACACACACACACACACACACACTCATACACACAGCACCAGTCACACTAGGTGCCTGTAGAAGCTAAATGAGGAGGGAACTGCAGCAGCAGCAATGGTCAGGGTTTAAGACATGACTGTAGACAGGAAGTCCTGAATTGTCTAGGTTTTGATGCAGAGTTGACCCAGAGTTCTGTAGACACAGCCTGCTAAAGAGGAGCTGTTCTCAGACACTTGGAATAAAAGCCTTGAGAGTTGTGTGTCTGTGTAAGCAAACTGTAGAATGTAGAATATCAAGTTTGAACCCTGAGCTCCCGGATTCTCCCTAAAAGCCAAGCCAAGCCATTGGAATATGAAGGACTGACTTGCAGGTTCAGATTCTCTGCTGCCACATTGGAACTGGAAGGAGGTCAGCTTTCAGGGTTCCCAGGTAACTTTCATGTCTATGACAAGATAGACTCAATCTATCTTGATTGAGTCAAATGGGATCAGTCAGAGGAACACCTAGAAAATTATTCCTTGAGCCTCTTCTTCCAGTGTTAGAGGCAAAATTTCATTTCTCTCCTGACCTGGCAGTTGAGGCTAGTGATTTATTACATGTGTGTAAACTCGTTGTGGCACAAGTTATATGAAAATCCATTGAGGAACCTAAATATTGAACAACCATATTAAGTAGAGAAACATGTGTCCTAAGAAAACTTAAAGTTGTTAGACCAGTTTTGCAGTGGTTTATGGACAAAGTCCACAAACCTCAGAAACTCCTCTGAACCTCAATTTTTGCCACTCACTCACCCACTATGGACGCACAAGACTCTGAAACAAGCTTTTAATCTTCTGTCCTTATCTTAATTTGTTACGGTGTATAGAGTGTATGAAACAAAACATATGCTTGCCATCCTATTGTCTCCAATAAAGTACAACACAGGTGCAATGGTCCCCAGCATGTACAAGGAAGTAGGTCACGGACACAGAAATGGGCCATACATTGTATAGAAGCCATGCACCTTTCTCAGCAAGAATCTCACCAGCTAGAAAATGACAAAACAATGAAATGGGTTGACCTCTTCTTTCCTCCCCTCCCCTCTCCTTCCTTCCCCTCTCCTTTCCTCCTTTCCCCTCCCCTCCGTCTTCTGCTCCCCCCTCCCATCCTCTCTTCTCCATCCTTTTCTTGACTTTCATCCTTTTTCTTTCTTTGTCTTCTCTTCTCCTTCTTCCTCCTCCTCTTGCTCCTCCTCCTCCTATTCCCCCTCCTTTTCCTCTTCCTCTTTTTCCTTCCATATTTATTTCCAAGGAGATAATGGTTGTATGAGAAACATTGAAAAGGCCTCTCAGTCTCCATGGAAGAACAGGTCTATGAAACCTAGACAGTGACCACTGGGTGGCTTTGATGACCATAGTTAACCTGCAGCATGTTTGTCAGAAAGTTCCTACCCAATAAAGTGTTAGAACTCTCTCCACCTGTTTTCAAATCCCATATTTGTGCACTAACCATGAATATATACAGGTGCCTTCTTTCTTTCTCTCAGTGTTCGTCCACTGCTGCCACTACTATGACCTGGCATGTGTGACTGCACTGTGATTTGTGTATCCAGACCATCACATGTGAACATTTGGGCAGTGTCTTGAGGCTGTCAGATACCCTGCTCTGGATATCTTGCCCACATCTTCATAAATACAAGGTGAGCATCCCTAATCTGAAAATGTTACATTCAATTGTTCAAATTTCATAACTTCTCTCTGTGGCAGCACACATCCAACACAGGAGCTTCAAGGTGCTCTGTGAAGATTCTACCACTGCTCTATTTTTTCAGGATTTGGTTTATTAGCACAAGTATTCCACGGAGCCCTGGCTAGCTGACTCTCCTGATTCCATCATCCTAGCACGATAATACCAGGCAAGTGCTATCACATCTGGATCCAAACTTCCTGAGCAGCAACAGTGACATTACACATGGATAACTCCACACCTCACCAAAATGATGAATCACAACCATAAAACAATCTGCTTTAAAAAATTATATAACACTGAAGGTCATGTGCATAAGTGCATTTAATATAAATGAATTTTGTGCCTTAGAGTTAGTTTTTATCTCAAGCTATCTCCCTAGATATGCAGCATACTCTCAATTCCAAAATTGCAAACACTTTTGGTCATGAGCATTTCAGTTAATGACATTTAATCAGTCATTTAGATTTCTGCTGTGCCATCACTAAATGTGTATAATCATGATCATTTCGGTGTGTCGCTCCACTGGGACATCTTTCTAAGTCTGCCCACCTCTGTCTTCTCTGTCTTTAGCTGTTTTTTAGCCTCATCTCCACTGATATGAACCTTTTCGGGGCATTCTAACCCACCTCTACCTCTAATTGTGACATTATATAGCAGATGTGGTTGTCTTTTCAAAACACAAGAGCATCCATTGCCACTGCTTAAAATCACCACAGGGTTTCTATTAAAATAAAATAAATGTTATAAAATATACCATGTCTAATAACGTCCTATTGGAACTGGCCCTACCTGTATCTTTGACCTGACATAGAATCATTCCTTTCTGCTGTTCACAATGACCATTTTGCAGAATACTTCCCATAATGCATCTTGCTTGGAATCTTTAGGAAGCAAGTCTTCCTTTTATTTAGTGTTCATATCAATGTAATATCAACATAAAGACCTTCCCTGGCCCTCCTATCTGAAAGCACAACTTCAACTCACTCTCAGTTCAGGAAAACAAAGCTCGTTCTACTACCCGATGCTCTGCAACCAATGTACTTCCTTCTGGTTAGTTGTTCTTTTTCAGACTTTGCTGACATAAGATTTATACACCATACCACAAAGCTCACTCTATACATGTAGAACTTATTAGGATTTGTTTTGTTCATGACATCTAATTTAAGAAATTTGCCATGCCCCCAAAGCACCACTATACCCATTAACAATATGTTACCATCAGTTTCCCTCAGTCTCTGGCTGCCACTAATTTATTTCCCATTACTACTGATTTGAATATTTGGAAAAGTGAATATAGTTAGAGTCATATTCAATTGTATCTTGGTATAACAGTGTTTTCAATGTTTATCACATCGTAGCATATATCAACTTATATTCCTCTCTGTTGACAGGTAGGTACCATGATACTGATGCAGCACACTTGTCCACCTGATGAAGAGCTGCCAGATACTGGGATTATTGAAACCAGTATTGGTGACTCTTGAAACCTGATGCCATTCAGTCTCTATAGGAGCACACACTTCTGGCCAGCATATGACAGATACTGACCTACTTTGGTTAATTCACATAAGATCTCAAAGCAGGGTTAATCAGAGCTGATTACCTTGTATATATTATCTAAAACTCTGGTGTCATTTACACCTCAACTGTCTAGCAAAAAAATGCCTTAGGGAAAAGCTGGTTTTGTAAGTTAGCTTTCACAATAAATAGTGCATACTGATAATTAACTCCCTGATGGAGACATCTAAACAAACAAACAAAAAAATACACAATAGACTTTAACAGAAAAAGCAGAATCATAAATAAATATTCAAAGCAAGGCACCCCAACTCTGGCCACTTCTGCAGATAACTCAGCTTCCACAAGCTCTGGGGAAGATTCCCTATGGAGTAAATGAAGAAATTCATTCAAATCAAGTGTGTGAAGTCCCCTCAGACATGCTGAGACAGAAGACAAAGTAAATGAAGCAGATGACTTTAAATATTTGGGCTGCTGTTTACATCAAAACCAGAGTCAAATATTGTTATCTTCATAGCTATGGGAATTTATCTCCAAATCCTTTTAGAGTCACATTTATCTCTCAGCAAGGTTGTTTAAGAGCATCAAAGGAAAGAGCTACCCCAGTGGAACCAGACCAATGGTCTGTCCAGCCCAGGATCTTGCCTCTGAGAGTAGCCAGAGTGGAATAGTTTGGAACAAAAAGGCAGAAGTTCTTACTAAAATGCACCTAATTGTGCAATGCCAGGGCAGGGGGCTTAGAGTAATCTCTTATGTGCCCAGCTGGTGCCCAGCTTCTGCCCTGAAGCAAGAATCCTGATGGCCCTTGTAAGTCTTAGCCAGCAAGAGTGGCTGCAGGCTCCTTTGGAAAGCACAATTTCCCTCCCCTGGTGTTTTCTGAAAAGAGAGCTGGGTATTAACCACCCAACAAGTCTGCTGCATTCACATTATAGCAGCCATTAGCCTTAATCCATTTGCAAAAGGGAAGATCTTCAGGGAACTGGGGGGGTTAAGTTGAAAATAGAGATAATTTGCTACCATTTCCTCAAAAATATTTATTTTAGTGTTAAGCCATCTTTAATTTCTTTTTTATGGAAAATAGCCTTTGTTATTGCTTTGCTTAGCTGTGTTCCCTTAAACAAAGCTGGCATCCCCCTATAAGTCTTTGTGTATCACAGGCAGGCCAGTCAGAAAAATAAGCAAATGAAGAAAAGTTTGAGAGCACAACAGTTCCTCAGAACAGTTCCTCTGCACTTCCCCCTGACAGGATACCTTTATTTCTAAGGTTCTGATAAAAGAAACACAAATTATTCATTCATTTATTCTTTCATAAATATTTAGTACTAAAACCTAGGCTAGATCCTGGGAATTACCATGGTGAAGAAGACAGATTGGAGGCTTGTGGCCATAGGGTTTGTATTGCAGTAAAGTTATGGGAATAGATGCAGAGAAACACACAAAAGAATCTGAGTAATTATACATTCGTATAGAGCTCACATAATAGAAGTGAAAAAGAAAGGGAATAAAAATAATTTGTTCCCATATAAAAAGTTTAAATCATTTAAGATATTCCAACAGAGAGCAAAGATGACAAAACAGAATCTCACACCAATTCTTTGAGACAGCAAAGGACTGGATCCTAGAGAACTGAGAGATGAATCATCTGTGAAGAAGTAAGCCACGGGAAGAGCTTGAAGTTCAGACAGCTCTATCCCACACAGCTTTATATATAACAGATAAAAGTTTGGATTTCATTTTTATCAAATGGAAAGGGAAGGACTTGATGCTGCCACCTAATCAGTTAAGAGTTCCCTGATAGTTGCCTGAAGTGAATGTAGAATATAGGAGTGTCTGAGGAGAGTCTACATGGCCAGATGTTGTGATGCAGCAGGCCTTTGATGGACTCCTCCGGAACTCTATGTGGTCCTATCATTGACACAGTCAGGGGGAAATGGGTGGCCACTGGGGCTGTAGAGCTGCTTCTTCTGGGATTCTGAACTATGATGTGGTTGACAGACTTCTCTCAGATTTGACCTTAACTTAAACTTGATAAATTATAAACGGAGCCACTCAGTGATGTTCAGAAATCTAAATGTTGTTCCTTTCTTGGGTCTGATGTTGTGGTCAAGAGATCCTGTTCCTACATCTTTCCATGCATCAAAGATACCAGTGAAATTAGACCATCTAACTGTCCTGGGTAGCTCTTCTAACCCCTGATTTTAGGGTCTCTCTGAAAAATAAGTTATGCTCTGCAACCACATTGTTTTATGCCTTGAAATTAGCCAGGGAAGTAAACTGTCACACTGAACATACTAATCCAGGGTGGAGTGAAGATGAACATAAAACTCAGGAGTAGGAGCTCCTGAGTTTTGGAGCTTGGCTAATGAACAAGCATGGTAAAGGCTTATAGCAGAGGGAAGTGGATGGGAAGAGCTGCCTGCTCAGTGAGAGATAAGGTAATGTAGTGGAGGCTGATAGAGAAGACATCCAATGTCCTACTCTGTCCTCCACATGTGTATGCACAGGAGTGCATACATGTGGTCATATGCATGCATTTGGTCATGTATACATATAAAAGAACACACACTCAAAAACACAAATACACGCATATTCACACACAGAGCCACATTCAGACACAGAGCCACACTCACACAGAATCACACAAAAGAGTCATATATACAGACAGACACAGGGAAACACAATAAGAAAACACCAAGAGATACAAACACACAACCCACACAGATACATACAATATAGACACAAAGACATACACACACAGAAACACACAGAGAGTCACACATACAGACATAAACAGGTAAAGATAATAATGACACACACAGAGTCACAAATATATACACACACATACAGAGATACACACACTAACATGGAGACACACATACAGACAGAAGCAGGTAAATACAATAATGACACACACACACACAAACACATAAACATATACCCACAAACAGAGACATACCCTAACATGGAGACACATAAAGAGAGAGACACACATACAGACAGAAACAGGGAAACCCAATGCAAATAAACACAGAGATACAACCTCATACACACAGATAAACATAGTACAAACACATAATAACACAAACACACACACACACACACATTCACACTAACATGGAGAGACACCCAAGCTCATAGAGACATACAAAGAGAGACACATACAAACAAGGAAACACAATACCAACCCACACAGGAAGACACAAACACACAACACAACACACACACACACACACACACACACACACTCACTCACTCACTCATACACAAAACAACCTCAGCTTCACCTGAGAAGCCAGACAAGAACTCCAGGAATATGCATGTATCTCTAGCCAGTGGGACATAAGTTTTGGGAGGACACAGAAAATAAAATGTGAAGAGACTCCCAGAGTTTTGTCCCCAGTGTCATCTCTGAGAGACCCAAGGGAATTACTCCCTTTGAGTAGATAATTTCCAATCATCAGAACCATAAACTCTTCTTACAATGCCATCTTGAAGCTGTGGATAGATAGTAAGGTGCAACCTGCTGCCTAAAGTCTTTTCTAGACACAACCTTCTGTGCTTCACCTGATAGGCTGAGCTCTGGATAGCAAGCACTTTCCAATAAGATAACATTGGCCACAGCACTGGAAGATCTTCTCTGTTGTGCAAAAATGGAAAATGGACCCAAGAAGCCTAGAGACCCAGAAAACGAGAAATCTCAATGGTTGCTTATGGATAAACCTCTTAAAGGAGTATTTGCTGAAACAGCTAATATTTAGAGACCAGATTTTTGAAGTTTGCTTCTCTGTCTTTATCTTTCAGCCTTTCTACATGATTGTGTCAGAGGATTCCCCCAAGACACTGAACTCTGCATCTTTTTTGACCAAAACAAGTTTGGGCTGCAAATATATGGGGACAATCTGGAAAATATAAGTGAAAAACATGTTTCCTGGATCTCACCACAAGGATGATTTGTTTGGCTTGTATAGTCATGGTTTTAAAATTAGATTTCATCTGGTATTCAAGATGTTTAGCCTCTTGAGTGTGGGGACAGATGTGAGTGGGTGTGGGTGGGTGTGGGTGGGTGGATGAATATTTGAAGAGGCATGCTTGGGCACACGCATTCACTTCTGGATACCAAAGGTCGACCTCAGGTTTGCTTATTAGGATTCATCCAGCTTGATTTTTAAAACAATATCTCCCACTGAAACCAAAAGTCTATTTGGTCTTGTATGTAAATTCCAGGAATCCATCAGACTCTGCCTCCCTGGGGATGTGATCACAACAAGCATGTGCTACTAACACTTGGATTTTTTAACAGTTAATGGCTCAAACTCAGGTATTCATGCTTGTGTGACATGACAAGAACTTTATTAACTAAGTGCTCTTAGATTTTTAACTTTTTAATATATATATATATTAAATATAACTTTTTAATATGTACTTATATATATACATATATACATATATACATATATACATATATACATATATACATATATACATATATACATATATACATATGTGCATATGTGCATATATACATATATGCATATATACATATATACATATATACATATATACATATATACATATATACATATATACATATATATATACATATATGTATACATATATGTATGTATATATATGTTTATATATATACATATATATATGAAGTACTGATGACATACTGAGGAAGCACCTTGCCTAGGGACAGCAGAGCCAACCAGAAATAAAATCACTTTACGTTTGCTTAGGATTCTGTTACTCTCTCTTATTCTTATGATGTCACCTTCCTTATTTCCTATTTTTCTTGGGTGGCCTCTGTAATATTTCTCTATGTATGTCTGGCTCCACAGGTTGAGAGAAAAGTAAAGTTAGAATCCATGAATCGCCCTCCTCCAGTCTGAGGCCTGCAGGTGAGTGCACCCTGGATTCCGCCATACACATTCTGGGGGATCCATAGAACCCATAGCCAGTGCTAGCACACCCCGTCCGCCGCTCGCCCCTCCTCTGGTCTGAGGCCTGCAGGTGAGTGCACCGTGGATTCTGCCAGACACATTCTGGGGGATCCATAGAACCCATAGCCAGCGCTAGCACGCTCCTTCTGCCACTCGCCCCTCCTCCAGTCTGAGGCCTGCGGGTGAGTGCACCCCGGATTCCGCCAGACATATTCTGGGGGATCCACAGATCCCACAACCAGCTTTAGGTAGGAAAACCCACATACTACCCTGAGCTCATAGTTGGGCGCCCTGAGTGCTCAGAATCCAACAGATACCCCTCCCAGCCCCCCTCCCCCGCGCCCCTGCCAGCTAGCACCCCCCTTCTGCCCATCTCCCGGGTCTGAGTCCCAGACCAGACCTCTACCAGGTCTGCAGTTGTGTGGACCCCGGATACCACCTGAGACATACTGGAAAGTCCACTCAACCCAGAGCCACAGAGGAACAACTGAACTCAGAGTGTCAGACAACATATCCTGAGATATCCAAGAGGAGACACTGCACCCAGAACAGCAGACATCTAGCTGGACTGCTACCTTGGAGGCACCATATCCTGAGGCATCCTAGAGATACCACTGTAATCAGGGCAGCTGGAAAAAATCACAGAGACATCTGGACTCCTAGAAGACCAAACACAAGCGAGACAACTGGAAAGACAGGCTTCAATCAGAGACAGAAGTACAGGTAGCACTAGAATTAACCAGATGGCAAAAGGCAGGCACAAGAACGTAAGCAACAGAAACCAAAGTTACATGGCATCATCAGAACCCAGTTCCCCCATCATAGCAAGCCCTGAACACCCCATCACACCAGAAAAGCAGGATTCAGAATTAAAATCACTTCTCATGATGATGATAGAGGGCTTTAAGAAAGACATAAATAACACTCTCAAAGAACAGATAGAAACCCTTAGAGAGGAAACACAAAAATCCCTTAAGGAATTGCAAGAAAATGCAACCAAACGGGAGAAGGAATTAAACAAAACCATGCAGGATCTAAAAATGGAAGTAGAAACAATAAAGAAATCACAAAGGGAGAACACCCTGGAGATAGAAAACTTAAAAAAACGATCAGGAGTCATAGACACAAGTATTACCAACAGAATACAAGAGATGGAAGAGAGAATCTCATGTGAAGAAGATACCATGGAAAACATTGACACAACTGTCAAAGAAAATACAAAATACAAAAAACTACTAACCCAAAATATACAAGAAATCTAAGACACAATGAGAAGGCCAGACCTAAGGATAATAGGAATAGATGAGGGGGAAGACTCCCAACTTAAAGGACAAATAAATATCCTCAACAAAATTATAGAGGAAAACTTCCCTAACCTAAAGAAAGAGATGTCCATAAATATACAAGAAGCCTACAGAACTCCAAATAGTTTAGACCAGAAAAGAAATACTTCCAGCCACGTAATAGTCAAAACATCAAATGTACAAAACAAAGAAAAAATACTAAAAGCAGTAAGGGAAAAAGGCAAAGTAACATATAAAGGCAGACCTATAAGAATTACACCAGACTTCTCACCAGAGACCATAAAAGCCAGAAGATCCTGGACCGATATCATACAGACCCTAAAGAACATAAATGTCAGCCCAGACTACTATACCCAGCAAAACTGTCAATCATTATTGATGGAGAAACCAAAATATTCCATGACAAATCCAAATTTACACAGTATCTCAACACAAACCCAGCACTTCAAAGGATAATTGGTGGAAAACTCCATCACAAGGAGGGAAACTACAACCTAGAAAAAGCAGGAAAGTAATCTTCCAAAAACCGTAAAAGAAGGTAGCTACACAAACATATCTCCACTGCCAATAACAAAAATAACAGGAAACAACACTCATTTTTCCTTAATATCTCTTAATATCAATGGACTCAATTCTCCAGTAAAAAGACATAGACTATCAGACTGGATACGTAAACAGGACCCAACATTTTGCTGCATTAAGGAAACGCACCTCTGTGGAAAGGACAGACACTACCTCAGAGTAAAAGGTTGGAAAACAATCTTCCAAGCAAATGGTCCCAAGAAACAAGCTGGAGTAGCGATTCTAATATCAAATAAAATCAGTTTTCAACCAGAAGTAATCAAAAAAGATAAAGAAGGACACTTCATATTCATGAAAGGAAAAAAGTACCAAGAGGAACTTGCAATTCTCAACATCTATGCCCCAAATGTAAGGGCGCCCACATACATAAAAGACACTTTACTAAAACTTAAAGCATACATTGCACCCTACACAATAATAGTGGGAGATTTCAACACCCCACTCTCAGCTATGGACAGATCATGGAAACAGAAACTAAATCGAGACACAATGAAACTAACAGAAGTTATGAACCAATTGGACTTAATTGACATCTATAGAACATTTCATCCTAAAACAAAAGAATATACCTTCTTCTCAGCACCTCATGGTACCTTCTCCAAAACAGACCATATAATTGGTCACAAAACAGGCCTCAACAGATACAAAAAGATTGAAATAATCCCCAGTACCTTATCAGACCACCATGGATTAAGACTTGTCTTTGACATGGACAAAAACAACAGAAAACCCACATACACTTGGCAACTGAACAATGCTCTACTCAATGATAACTTGGTCAAGGAAGAAATTAAGAAAGAAATTAAAGACTTTTTAGATTTAAATGAAAATGAGGACACATCATATCAAAACATGTGGGACTCATTGAAAGCAGTACTAAGAGGAAAAATCATAGCTCTAAGTGCTCACAAAAAGAAAGTGGAAAGAGCATACATCAACAACTTGACAGCAAACCTAAAAGCATTAGAACAAAAAGAAGCTAGTATACCCAAGAGGAGTAGACGGCAGGAAATAATCAAACTCAGGGCTGAAATCAACCAAGTCGAAACAAAAAGAACTATACAAAATATCAACAAAACCAGGAGCTGGTTCTTTGAGAAAATCAACAAGATAGACAAACCCTTAGCCAGACTAACCAAAGGGCCCAGAGACAGCATTCAAATTAATAAAATCAGAACTGAAAAGGGAGACATAACAACAGAAACAGAGGAAATTAAAAAAAATTATCAGATCCTACTACAAAGGCCTATACTCAACAAAATTGGAAAATCTGGAGGAAATGGACAATTTTCTAGATAGATACCAGGTACCAAAGTTAAACGAGGAGCAGATAAACCACCTAAACAGTCCCATAACGCCTAAAGAAATAGATACAGTCATTAAAAATCTTCCCACCAAAAAATGTCCGGGGCCAGATGGTTTCAGTGCAGAATTCTTTCAGACCTTCAAGGAAGACCTAATACCAATCCTCTTCAAGTTATTCCATCGAATAGAAACAGAAGGAACACTACCCAATTCATTCTATGAAGCTACCATTACACTCATACCTAAACCACAGAAAGACCCAACAAAGAAAGAGAACTACAGACCAATCTCTCTTATGAATATTGATGCAAAAATACTCAATAAAATTCTCGCAAACCGAATCCAACAACACATCAAAACAATTATCCATCAAGATCAAGTAGGCTTTATCCCAGGAATGCAGGGATGGTTCAATATTCGGAAATCCATCAATGTAATCCACTACATAAATAAACTCAAAGAGAAAAACCACATGGTCATCTCACTAGATGCTGAGAAAGCATTTGACAAAATTCAACATCCCTTCATGTTAAAAGTCTTGGAAAGATCAGGAATACAAGGCCCATATCTAAACATAGTAAAAGCAATATACAGCAAGCCAGTAGCCAACATCAAACTAAATGGAGAGAAACTTGAAGCAATCCCACTAAGATCAGGGACTAGGCAAGGCTGCCCACTCTCACCTTACCTATTCAATATAGTACTGGAAGTCTTAGCTAGAGCAATTAGACAACAAAAGGAAGTCAAAGGGATACAGATAGGAAAGAAAGAAGTCAAAATTTCACTATTTGCAGATGATATGATAGTATACTTAAGTGAACCTAAAACTTCCACCAGAGAACTCCTAAACCTGATAAACAACTTTAGCAATGTGGCTGGATATAAAATCAACTCAAACAAATCAGTAGCCTTCCTCTATTCAAAGGATAAACAGGCAGAGAAAGAAATCAGGGAAATGACACCCTTCACAATAGCCACGAATAAAATAAATTATCTTGGAGTGAATCTAACAAAGCAAGTGAAAGATCTGTATGACAAGAACTTCAAGTCTCTGAAGAAAGAAATTGAAGAAGATCTCAGAAGATGGAAAGATCTCCCATGCTCCTGGATTGGCAGGATTAATTTAGTAAAAATGGCTATCCTGCCAAAAGATTCAATGCAATACCCATCAAAATTCCAAATCAATTCTTCATAGAGATAGAAAGAGCAATTTACAAATTCATTTGGAATAACAAAAAACCTAGGATAGCGAGAACTATTCTCAACAATAAAAGAACCTCTGGGGGGAATCACCATTCCGGACCTCAAACTGTACTACAGAGCAGTAGTGATAAAAACTGCTTGGTATTGGTACAGAGACAGACAGGACGATCAATGGAACAGAATTGAAGACCCAGAAATGAACCCGCATACCTATGGTCACTTGATATTTGACAAGGGAGCTAAATTCATCCAGTGGAAAAAGGACAGCATTTTCAACAAGTGGTGCTGGCTCAACTGGAGGTCAACATGTAGAAGAATGCAAATTAATCCATTCTTATCCCCTTGCACAAAGCTCAACTCCAAGTGGATAAAGGACCTTCACATAAAGCCAGGTACACTGAAACTATTAGAAGAGAAGTTGGGGAAGACCCTCGAACACCTAGGCACAGGGGAAAAGTTCCTGAACAGAACACCAATGGCTTATGCTCTAAGATCAAGAATTGACAAATGGGACCTCATCAAATTGCAAAGCTTCTGTAAGGCAAAGGACACTGTCAACAAGACAAAACGGCAACCAACGGATTGGGAAAAGATCATTACCAATCCTATATCCGATAGGGGGCTAATATCGAATATTTACAAAGAACTCAAGAAATTAGACGCCAAACAACAAAATAACCCCATTAAAAATGGGGTACAGAGCTAAACAAAGAATTCTCAACTGAGGAAACTCGAATGGCCGAGAAGCACCTTAAGAAATGCTCAATATCCTTAGTCATCAGGGAAATGCAAATCAAAACAACCCTGAGATACCACCTCACACCAGTCAGAATGGCTAAGATCAAAAACTCAGGTGATAGTAGATGCTGGCGAGGATGTGAAGAAAGAGGAACACTCCTGCATTGTTGGTGGGGTTGCAAGCTGGTACAACCACTTTGGAAGTCAGTCTGGTGGTTCCTCAGAAAATTGGACATAGCACTACCTGAGGACCCAGCTATACCACTTCTGGGTATATACCCAGAAAATGCCCCAACAAATAACAAAGACATATGCTCCACTATGTTCATAGCAGCCCTATTTATAATAGCCAGAAGCTGGAAAGAACCCAGATGCCCTTCAACAGAGGAATGGATACAAAAAATGTGGTACATTTACACAATGGAATATTATTCAGCTATTAAAAATAATGAATTCGAGAAATTCTTAGGTAAATGGATGGAACTAGAAAATATCATCCTGAGTAAGGTAACCCAATCACAAAAGTAAATACACATGGTATTTACTCACTGATAAGCGGAGATTAGCCCAAAAAATTTGAAACAACAAAGATTCAACTACCAGACAACATGAAGCTCATGAAGAAGAAAGAACAAGTGAGGATGCCTAGGTCTTTCTTAGAAGGAGTAACTAAATAACCAAGGGAGCAAATATGGAGACAAAGTGTGGGTCAGAATCTGAAGGGGGGGTTGTAGGGAGACCATTGTGTCTGGGTATTCATTCCATAGGCAGTCACCAAAAATAGACGCTGATAGGGATGTCAGGATGGGAAAGCTGACAGCAGCCTGATAAGGCTGTCTCCTTAGAGGTCTCTCAGAGTCGGACATACCCAGAGACAGATACCCACAGCTATCCATTAATCTGATCAAAGTTCCCAATGGAGGAGTTAGAGAGTAAATTGAGGGAACCGTGAACCATACGGGCTGGTGGCCCTGTGAGGAGAGCAAGAATACCAACCAGCCAGAGCTCCCCAGGGTCTAAACCACCAGCCTAGGAGCACATAGGGAGAGACACATGACTCCAGCTGTATATGTAGGGGAGGATGGCCTTGTTGGGCATAGGTGGGAGACAAGATCATTGGTACCCTGAAGGCTGAGCACTGAGGGGGGGAGGGATCTGAGGGTGGGGAGGGAGGCTGGGGGTAGGTGGGTAAACACCTTCATAGAGGCAGGAGGAGGGGGGATGGGATAAGGGGTTCCTGGGTGGTGGGGGAAATATGGTAAGGGGATAAAATTTGAAATGTAAATATTATATCCAATAAAAGAGGGGAAAAATAGAAAAGCGGTTGGAACCAACATTTTTAATAAAATGTCAGCCCTCTTTAAAAAAAAAAACTATCTTGATACTAAAATTTGTTTTGAGAATTGTATATTGCAGAATGATCAGCCTTGGTGTATCTACTCAACAAGCAAGCTGGGCAGACCTGCTCAAACCTCTGAGGTCCGTGAATTCCATCTGGAGGCAGCGAAGACACAGCATCAGAGGATTGTCAATTTGCTCCCCCCCCACTCCTCTTCTAATATCTCAACGCCCATAATCAGCTTGAAGAAGCTAATGATGAGTCAGCGCCCCTATTCCCTGGGCATGGGGACTAAGGTGGTAAATGTTGGGCTGTCTCTCTAGGGAAAAATAGTGGTTTTGTTGGAATAGAGAGGATTAGCTAGGGTTTATTGCATAGCCATAACCTATTAGTAGAAATCAGCCTGTGAGTTAAGGGACTATAGCAAATTCATGACTTGGAGTTTATTATAAGGGTGTTCTCTATGTTTTATTTAGAAATAGCTGAGTGGAGTTAACAGGCAACAGTCCAGATTACCTTACATGGATAGCTGGTTTTCAAAACATCAGAAATCCTTAGAATTGACATGACAAACATTTCAGTATTAATGTTCATTTTCATTAGAGACCTGTCTGCTCCGGACAGCTTCCTATGTTAAATTCTAAGAAGAAATTGAGCATCCTTGGAGTTACTCCAGTTGTGGTGAGACAGCCACTAGGCAAGAATTGCCACTTTCCTTCTACAGACAAATTACTGTCCAGAAAAGGACACACTTGTAGAATAGTCGACTGATTATATCTGCCTAGACAGAGTAATCAGCCCTTAATAATTCTGCAGCACTAAGGTCTGTCAGATGATCCTGGGCCAGAAGGCAGAAGAACAGATGCTCCAACGTTTTGAAGTAGAGCTAGTGTCCAGGTGTTCAGAGGTCTCTATAAATTGGCTAAGTTTTAGAAGCTATGCTTTGTGCTTCCCACAATTATAGTTAACTCAGTCATTCTGGATTTCTGACGGGGTTGAAAACATAGCTATTTACCTTGAGAGAAAAAATTTGAGTGGATGGTCGTCAGCTGACATTCATCCTAAAGCCAAGGAAAAAGACAGGTTCAGAACTAAGTGTTTTAGTTAGGATAGATGACAGAGGTGCTGGTTAGTCAACAAAAGGATGGACTGGGTATTAGGACTATCTTGTACCTCACTGGTACAAATTGGCATAATTATGCTCTAATTGTATTTTGAGAGAAAAGTTTCCTTTTAACAGGAAGGGTGATGTGTAGGAGGAGCTAAGGTGGGAGGAGTACTGAGAGGAAGAAAAGGAGTAAGAAGAGGAGAAGAAGAAGGAGGGGAGAAGCTAGGTGATGAAAGAGAGATAGAGGGGGGAGACAGGGAGGCAGATGTTCATGTATCTCCACCAGTCAAAGATAGTTGATATATCTAGGTTGGGTAGTGGGTTACACCTCTGATTGAGCAATACCAAACTTATAAAGCCTATGATTAACATTTTTTAAAAAAACGTATAAATGCAAAAGGGAAAAGGGGGCATGGGATAGGGGTTTTCTAAGGGGGGGGGAATGGGGAAAGGGGATGGCATCTGAAGTGTAAATGAAAGATCTAATAAATAAAAAAAAAACAAAAAAACAAAAAAAAACACCTCTTCACCAAAAAAAAAAAAAAAAAAAAAAAAAAAAAAAGAATCCATGAATCAAGCCCAACCTTGGTAAATTAAGAAATGAACAGACTTTAAAATCTTTAGCCCTAAATAAGAAATTTTGGCCTTCATCTACCTTTACTATCTTTGAAGTCAGTTGAGCAGGATTCAATTACGAAGAAAAAAAACCTAGCTCTTCTCAAACTCTGTGACTTTAACATGTCAAGAAAGAACTAGAGAAACTGGGGCTGATTTGTTGGGGCCTTTGCCCTGTCTGAGCTTTTGCAGAGAACTAAGTGCTACAACTGTGGATGTTTCTAACCGGAAGTGGTTATTTACCTTTCTGGGGTGTTTACAATTGAGTAGAAAAATGTGGGTTCTTAGATGTGGTGCCCTGGAGACACTAAAAGTCAGAGTGTGAAACAGAGACAAGGGGGTTCATGTGCCTCTACCAATCCCAGGAAAGGACCTTGGCTCTAGGATGCATGTTGTGGCTGTTGGACTCTGCTGGTCCACATTCTATGTGCTCCTGAGAAGTGTGATCCACTGAGGACCTCAAAAGAGACATGTCATCGATTACACTTTGGAGTCAGGAGCCGTGAATCTTTTTTCACCTTGGTGTTTCCAAAGCATAAAACTTAATGAGAGAAATCAAGGCCTTGTGAAAAATTAGAGGAAAAGGTGGGTGGGTAGCCTTTTAAATGAGAAAGAGAAGTCCAGAATGTCTAATACAGAGTATCTAACGTTGACTGTATCAGTGTTGCTGAGAAACAACCATTATTTTTTTTTCTAGTCTCTTGACAAGATGAAGCTTCCTGACACACTGGAACTTAGGAATTGTTATCTCCACTTCATTGGCCTTTTTTGCCAAGAATAGCAGGTCTGATAAAACACAGGGTTCAGTCAGCAGGGAAAGAGGAGTGGAAAGGCAGACTCTGGAGACACTGCAGCACAGTGACAGCTTTCTCCACAGAGCCTGCAGGCTGGTGATTCAGTGTTTGGTAGTAAAGAGAAAAGATGGGTTATGTGCGAGCCTGAGAAGTGTGGGGAGCCGACAGAAGGTGGCTATCATCCTTGCAGCCATCTTGAGCCATATACCCTGACAAGAGACTTGTTTACAATAGCCTACAACAGCTGAGCACACGCTGATAACATCTTGTTTTAGATACCCAGATTTTCCCTTGGGTGTGTGAGACTTAAAGGTGTGACTTAGAGATAAGACCTAAGGGCGTGACTTAAAGGCGTGACTTAAAGGCATGGCTTAGAAGTGAGACATATAAAAGGCAGCAAGAGGCAGACAGAAGAAACTTGACACTTGAGACTTGAGATAGGTAACTTAGAACTTGGAAGGTAACTGGGAAAGAGACTAGCAACTTTGAACTAAATTAGGTCTTGAGACTTATTACAGCTGGGACTAGGATTAGGACCTGAGACTTGGTACTTGGAACTATGGACTTGGAGAGAAGAAGAGAGACTGAAGAATAAACGGGATTGAATCACACTCTGTCTGATCTCCATTCTTTGAGTCCGTCCTCACTCTCTCTCTTGCTGAACCCCGACCAGCGTACCAGAGCATCCTGGGGCAGTTTGGGCTCTAACAACTTAGCCCCCAAGGTTTTTGGCAGTGCAGGTTCCAACATTGACAGAATGGTCTGCAACAGAGAAGGATGGTAAGAAAGGAAAGGAGAAAGGAGAGAACAGAGGGAGAGAGAAAGGAAGGATAAAGTTAGAGGATGGAGGTCAGGATGGAGGGAAAGGGGTTGTTGATAATGAATCGAATTTTTCTTTCCATTACATAGCTGCAGTCTAAAAAAAATTCAAAAGCATTGAATGACCCAGCATGATAATATTTTTTTCACTTATGTATGCAATGTTTATAGAGTAAACTGGAAGGGACTTTTAAGTTTTGTCACTAGCCAGTTGCCTTAAACCAGTTCTAGACCTTTGATGCTCCTTCTCCAGCAACATGTCTGCCTGAGTGTCTCCATGCTTCCTGCCATGCTGATATTAGATAAAAACTCTGAAATAATAAACTAGCCCTGAATTAAATGCTTTTCTTTATAAGAATTGTCACAGTCAAAGTGTCTCTTTACAGCAATAGAACACTAAGACACTTTATGAATCTTAAGAGTCTGTGAGATCATGAAAACAGTTGTAAGCACACATCCAGCTTCTCTCAGTATCTTTACAACCTCTACAGTGCATACATGTCTTTTCTTACCAGACCTGACTTTGTATCTTTTATATTTTTCCTCTCTTTACCACATTTGCCTAAAACCCTCTCCTTTCCCTGTATTAAATTGAGAAAATCAGAAGGCACTAACTTAAATTTCCTAGTCATAGTCTCCTAGTCAACCAATATAAATTCCTTCTTCATCTCTCTGTCCTGGTAATGGTAAATTCCTCCTCATATAAGGCTCTTTAAGGCACTCTGTCACAAATCCCTTCACCTGTGCAAGGGCATCTTGTTCAGCCATTCCTTTCTGCCCTTAGCCATCAACTCTTTTTTCAACAGATTGGTCACATTTTATATAAGCACAAGGCTTCTTATATCTTAAGATAAAAATCAAGTCAATCTATATAAAACCAACCTTCCTTCCATGATTTTACCCAGGGTTCTCATAGAATCATCTAAGACTGTTTCCTTCTGTGGTCATTATGCATATCTTACATACATAATGTGTTTCCAGTGTTCTACTAAGACTGTTTTTCATGGCTGTAGCACTGAACTCTGTCCTCTTGTACTGTGCTCTTTTCTTTCCTGGCTCACTGGACACCATCTTATATGTTTTCCTCCCAATTCTTGGGCAACCACTTCCATTTTTTCTCTAGGACATCCTTCCCCTGGCAGCTGACTCTTACAATCATTTGGTGATTTTCTAGTTTTGCTCGTTAAATTTTTTCTTGACCAGATTGCTTATTTCCCACAATTTTAATAGAGGTCATCATTCCTGAGAATTTTCTTCAGTAGGAAATCTAAATGTTAAGACGGTAAATGTCTTCAAAGACCCTATGCATGTCACTATGCCTAGGAAGTACTTTTCTCAAAACTTTTCTTGAATTTCCATTATTTTCTTGTCTATGGTAACTTATGTGTTTACAATCTGCAAATTATTTTATCTGTCTACTTCTACATAGGAGTGGTTTGAAATTGTGTATGCATGTTTGTATGTGTGTTGTGTGTGTGTGTTGTGTGTGTGTTGTGTGTGTGTGCATGTGTGTGTGTGTGTGTGTGTATGTTTGTGTGTGTGTGTCCAGTTTATTACTTTAAGTAATCACAGCCAAACTAGGATCTCACCATATCATAGAGAATATTTTTCTGGCTGCTATTTGCTTACCTATTTTTGTATTAATGCATATGGTAAAAGTATGAATTTCTTACTGACTATAAACTACAATTATAGATGTGAGTTTACATTCACACATTCATTCAAAAGGATAAACATCATCATCTTTGTTTCAGAGTGTCTGCATTGGCTATGAGAGTACATGTGAGCCCACTGATGGTTAAAACCATGTACTGCATTTTTATTTCTTCCAGAAAATCAACTTTGCAAATGTTGCCTTGTATGTTGTTTAGTAGCATGGTTTTATCAAGACCAGAGAAGTTGCTTAAACAAATATTTAAATTTCATCTTTAGAGTTATGGACTGCTATTTTTTCATGCCATAGATAGCAGCTATATTTGATGATTTACTGTGATATCTCTTCCTCTCTCCCTTCCTCTTTCTCTCATACACCACTTGCTTATTATTTCCCCACAGATAAGTACAGGACGGATTTTGCCGTCAAGATAGCTCATGCCTCCAGTAGCTCAGCGAGGCAGTTTGTGTGATGCCCGTGATTCCATTTGTCACAGAGCCTTTATGAGGAGACAGAAGATATGACTTCGCCTCGTTTTTCATTTCCTGTTATCTCTGTGATTTCAGTCTTCAGCTGCTCTGTTTTCCTGTACCTAAACTGGAGCCGACATTATCAGAACAGCACCTGCTACCGCCACTGCAGCTGGGTCTGTCAGTAGTTACAGGAGGAGCAGCTGGGAACTCTGTTTGAGCCTTACCAAACCCAGTTCATGGTGATGTCTACAAAGGGGGAGCAAAATGAATACACTCAGTGGGGTAGAAATGCTTCAAAATGAACAACAATCTCCCACCTATAATTCCTTGAGTCAGTGGTCTCCCGAAAGACAGTAGGGCTCTTGGTAGTCACAGGGACAATATTCTTACCCTTGAAGGCTGGAAATTCGTAGGCTGTGGTGTCAAACCCAGGAATCGTGTGTGGACTGGGTGATGAGGTCCTTTGGCTGAAGAGGTGCGAGGAAAAAAAAAATGTTTGCAGCAAGGTAAGAAGGGAACAGTGAACTGAAGTGATTTAGAGTTTCCTGAATGAAGCATGTAAAGCAATAGAAGGAGACAAGCAAGCATTGGCCTTTAGAGGATAAGAGACAAGATGAGTCAACAGAGGACTACATCACAGGCCATTGAGGGACCATAACCAAGGGAGCATTTGACTGTGAGATTGTAAGGAGAGAGGGGACATTGGTGGATTCTCCTAGGGTTAATATGCTTTTTACCGATGCTTTTCTTTAGACTGTATGCCTCCTTGAGAAACCCATCACTAGCTTGTGTATGCCTTTTACTCTTCCCCTTTGTATTTAGAAGGTGTCTGCTCTGTGCTCACAGCTACTGGATTAAAGACTGTTATCATTCAGGGAAACCACAGTAATGGGTCTATATTAACACAGGTATAGTACACGGTGTTGTTGGCTTTTCCCCCCTCTTTAGCCTTAATAGCCTCTCTCCTCTCTCCCTTCAGAGTCCTGCTCAGTATCTCTGCAGGACTGAAACTAATTACTGTCTCGCACCTGTACTTTGCATCGTGCTCACTAAATGCCAGTCTTGATCATAAGCTCTCCCCTTTGACTCCATGAGGACTAAGTCTCTGGATAATCCAGAAGACTCCTAAGCGGGTCATAAGAGGCTAGAGCCTGAGGTCTACTGATATCTCGGAATCATTTTCTACGGCTTGTTCACCTATGAACAAGCTCATCTGTCTCATTTCATACAGCCTACTATTTTTACTGAGTAGAAAGCTCTCTGTCTATTTCCTATCTCTCAAATGGACATCTTCCTTAAATTGCACTATTTTCTATGATTTTTATGTGGTTTTGTTTCCTACCATCATAGAACATACAGGAAAATCATGCTCAAACATACTGGACCTGGATGAGACTCGGGTATCTGCTTTATTGTCCTCTAGGCCTTTCAGCCTTTTGCATTCAAGCTTGCTTATATGATAAAGAGGCTGCTATCAGATTGATATCAAGATAACTCACATCACAGCTGTATTTGGAGAACAGTGTACTGCTGAGTAGTTTGGTGTATGAGAAATGAAGAAACCTGAGAAAAGATCCATTGTCTTGGTGGAGCCTTAAGAGAAGAGCCTTGCAATTAAAGATGGGCTAAGCCTGGTTTTGTGAAACTTGCCTTGTTAACATAGTCATATGCCCCAGCACATGTCTGTAGTTAAAGCATCAATACCAGAAAATTAACATCATAGAAGCAACAGAAATTTCGCTTGTTCAGTTCTGATAATGGAAGTCTAGCATTAAAGTGCTAGCAGAATCAGCATCTACTATTGTGGCTCATACTTGACATATACTTCTATGTTATGTGGGGTCTCCATTATAAAGTCCCTAATCACATCACTACAGCTTTACCATTACTGCTTAAATAGTTCTCTAAACCCCTATCTCCTAATACCATCTCCTTGGAAGCAAGGGCTTCATAGAAACTATGGAGATATGAAAATATTCTCTATGTAGCTTTGGGCTTTTGTTTTGTGTTTTCAACATTTTCCCTCCACAAAAGGCACTGTCTTTGTTATCCAACATCATATCATCCACTGCACAAAACAAAACACATGGTTAAACTTGATTCTCCTGATACTACTGGTATGTGTGAGCTTGCCATCAAAAAAAAAAAAACCTAAAGGGGCTGATTCTTTAAAAAGAACACTGTGCATAGCTAGGTCTTCAGGTAAATATATTTCCAGTTTTCTGAGGAAATGCCAGATTGATTTCCAGAAGGATTGTACCAGCTTGCAATCCCACCAGCAATGGAGGAGTGTTCCTGTTTCTCCACATCCTCGCCAGTATCTGCTGTCACCTTAGTTTAATGATCTTAGCCATTCTGACTAGTGTAAGATAGAATCTCTGGGTTCTTTTCATTTGCATTTTTCTGATGACTAAGGACTTTGAACACTTCTTTAAGTGCTTCTTGGCCATTTGAGTTTACTCTGTTGTAAATTCTCTGTTTAGCTCATTATTTTTTGAATGGTTTGTTTGGATTTTTGGAGGTTGGCTTCTTAAGTTCCTTATATATTTTGAATGTTAGCCCTCTATTGGATATGGGGTTAGTGAAGATTTTTTTCCCAATCTGTAGGTTTGACCTGAAGACCCAGCCATACCACTCTTGGTCATATACCCCATAGATACCCACCATACCACAGAGGCACATGTTCCACTTTGTTCAAAGTAGCCTTATCTGTAAAAGCCAGAAGCTGGAACCAATTCAGATGTTCCACAACAGAAGAATGAATACAGAAATTGTGGTTCATTTATACAATGGAATAGTACTCAGTTATTAAGAATGAGAATGTCATGAGTTTGGCAGGCAAATGGTTGGAACTAGAAAATATCAAACTGAGTAAGGTAACTCAGACCCAAAAGGACATGCATGGTGTGAACTCACTAATAAGTGGATATTAGCCAGAAATGTACAGAATACCTAGGATACAATCCACAGATCTTGAGATTAACGGGCAGAAAGGTTCAAGTGAGGATGCTTCAATCCCACTTGGGAAGGAGATGAAAATAATCCCAGGAGGCAGAGGGAGAGAGGTACCTGAGTAGGAGAGAGGAGGAGGTGGGGAAAGGGGGTACATGATCATGGGGGGACAGACAGGAGAGAAACTCTGACGGCCAGCAAAATGAATAGAAAATTTAGCCTTGGAGGGTTGGAGGTAGGGAAACTTTCTAGAAAGTATCAGAGACCTGGGAAGTGAGAGACTCTCAGGCCTTAGATGAAATGCCCTACAATTGGGAGACAGAATTTGGGGAATTTTTAGAGTCTACCTCCAATAGAAAGATAGGATATCAAGTGGAGGGATGGGGTTGCTGTCCCACAGTCAAAAACTCTGACCCAGAATTGTTCCAGTCTAAAAGAACTGCAAGGACAAAAATGGGGAAGAGAGTGAGGGAAAGGAGGTTCAGTGACAGGTCCAACTAGAGATCCATCTCAAGCAGAGGCTCCAAGACTTGCCACTATTACTGTTGCTGTGGTGTGCTTACCGTCAGGAGCCTAACATGTCTGCTTTCTGAGAGGCCCAACAAGCAACTGACTGAGACAGATGAAGATACTTACACCCAACCAATGGACTGAAGTCGAGGACCCCTGTGGTTGAATTTCTGAGGGCCAGCAGAAAAGAATAAGTAGACCATAGAAAATGTATTCGTGTAACTGTTTTCCCCAGATGGAGTGGTATCTTCTTTTCATTTCCCTTCTTCTCACCTACTAACACCAACGCATTGATTCCCTATAGTGCCTTTGCAGGCACAGTGAGGCCTTGCTGGCTTTAGCTATTGTTTCTGAACAGAGTATAAAAGGGACATAAAATGTAAGTGAATCAAACCCTCAGCTAGCATTTAATTGATAAGAACTAAGGCTAATATTAGATAACAAATAAATGGTCTGTTGCACAGGCATTTAATTAAACACCAAATTAATGCAGTAATGACCTACTGGAACTAACAGCCAGGAATGCTTTGCTGCACTCCAGCATCTGGATGCTTTCACCTTCTAATCTCCCTCTGCTCCCTTTCCCTGCCTCCAGAGACAGAGATCGTAAAAAAATATAGTCACTAATCTTCTCTTTCTTTCTGTCCTCAGTACCCAACTCATCATGTGCGATAATCTACTTTGTCCAAAAAATATGACTATTTAGCCAACTTAATCTCTTGTTGTGGCCATCATATGTCCCACCTGTCTACATTTGGGACTATTTGAAACCATTTATGTAACCCTTGACTGATTATATCCTGCCTTGAAGATTAATTGCAGATAGTTTTTCAGATAATGGTTTCAGGCAGAGCATGCAAAATCATGAAGAAGAGTTAGGAAATCGATACATGGCTTTGGTTCTATTGAGAGCCTAGGTCATACAGTAAAAACACATAATGGCCAGGGAGACTAGCTTTTCTCAAACCTGACTCCTCTTAGAAGTCCCATACTATCTTCTGCATATCACATGGGTTCAAAATTAAAATGTAAATACTGAGGACAAAATTAAACACCTTTTACATGCAGGGACCACATACTTTAATATAGCCATTATATTCCTGCTAAATTTCGAGATAGTCTGTATTCCCCGGGTAGTCACAAGGATTTCATCCTTGGAAGATCTCTGTTTTTCTAAGCACTGTGTCTGCTTTGGTGGAAAACATATGCCAAGTGCCTAGAATCTACAAACATACATATCTACTTCATTCTCATGCTGGGCCTAAAAATGAGAAATGCAAACACCAAGTCAGCCCCAAAGCGTTTGACCTTAGTTTGTCTTGCTTATAAAATATGCTAGACAAACAGCGACACAGAACTTGTGTGAGTATGCAACCAATATCTTATTTGACTGAAGGCACATTCCACAAGAAAGACTTATAGTTTTCCCTGCTTGGGTAACCAAGAACCAGAGACCAGATAGCCCAAAATCTAAGGGTGCAATCAAACACAACTGGTCAAAAATAAAAGAAATAAAACAAAAAATGGTTGTTAGTGATATTTTGCTCTATTCATAGATCATTGCCCTATTCAATCATCAGAGAGGCTGCCTCTGTCAGCAGAGAGGAACAGCTAGAGACACACAGCCAACGTAGTGCAGAAAGAGTTCTTCATCCCTTCCCTCAGAGCTCAGGGAAATTGTCAGAAGAAGAGGCAGAAAGAGTCAGGGGATATGGAAGACACCAGGAAAACAAGGCTCTCTAAATGAACTAACCAAAGTGCTTATGAGCTCACAAAGACTGAAGCAGTGTGCACAGGTCTGTGTGGGTCTATATGAGGACATATTATATATCATATCATATCATACCTATTAACTTAATATTTTTATGAGATTCCTGACTGTGAGAACAAGTGGAAGTATTTTGCCTGTTTTGAGACTCTATTTCTCCTGTTTGGTTACCATGTTGAACTTTGATATTGTTTTTTGCTTCATTTTTTTATATTTTATTTTGCTTGGTTGTTATCTCTTAGAGGCCTGTTCTTTTCTAATAAGAGACAAAAAGGAAGTGTATCTGGCAGCGAGGAGTTGTGAGGAGGAACCTAGAAGAATGGAAGGAGGAAAAACCATAACCAGAATATATTGTACTTGAAAAGAATCTGTTTTCAATAAAAAAGAAAAGAAAAGAAAAATGAGATGTGGGTGAATTTTCTAAAATAGTTCTGCAGAATTGCAGAACCCTTCAGACCCAGATTCTCTGCCTCTGAGAGCTAATGCAGAATGTGGGATTACACTTCCTGACAGCCCTTACAAGCTGTTCTCATAAGTGTCGAACAGGATAGAAACACATACTGCTTCTAACAAACTGAGTTTGAGCCCTCACAGAGGCTAGCAAGAGCACTACCACAATCCATATTTATTAATATCTGTCCAGTCCATGCTTCTATTGTATATGAGTATGAATTCATATTGTGTATGAGATACAGTATTACAAGAATAGACTCTTGTGGTGGTTATTGTTGTTATTGTTGTTGATGATAATGATGATGATAATGATGAAGATGTTTGTTTTGCTTTGCTTTGCTTTGTTTTAATTGCTCACTTGCTTGCATGCTTGCTTGCTTGCATGCGTGCTTGCTTGCTTGCCTTTGAGGCTATGTCTTACTATATTGTCCAGGTTGGCTTGCAACAAATGACCCATACTCCACAAATCATCATCTCCACTGCAGGAATTACAGGGATATATTGTAGCTGAGGAGAGTTAAATTAATCTTCCTTACAGGATGCTCATTTTTAAAAAATCATAATATATCTTTGAACTTTTCTTTCCCCAGTTCTAACTTCTGTCTTTTTATTGAGGTCCAGGTGACTTCACCTTCCCCAAGGATTTTCCTTGTAACAGTTCACACATACCAGAACTTTTCTGTATCATAGAATAAAGAGATTGGAAGCAGAGTAACTTCAATGAACTCTTTCCTTTTGTAAAAAGACTCAGTGGCTAATCCCTAATGGTGGAAATTATTGAAAATTTAATGGAAATGGGGATAATTTTAGAGCCTAAGGGATGTCATCACCATCTCTTGATGTCACTATTCATATTTCTCACAACACATAGAATTAGTTGTACATAATTAGGGGTTTTCAATATTATCGACCTTGCATCTTTGGTACTTGGTGGTGATGCATGAGATCTCAGTGACAAAGAAATGAAAACAGGTGATCTCATTGAGAAATTTGCATGTGTCACACAAAGCTCTAAATTTAGATATATGCTTTTTAAACGGGAAACTGTTTTACATCCTCATATATCATCTTTCTGAGCATTGTCTCAGATCATGTGCTTTTCTTAATTTGTAATATTAGCGTGTGTTGTGTTCTAAGATACCTGTTGGAAGTACTTTGTGTTAAGTGAAGTTCTAAAATCATTCTGAAAACCAGTTGTTCATAATACTTGTCCTTCTTGCCTCTGTAAAATTATCTAAGAAGATAATACTGCCCATTTTGAAATACATTTCTAAGGTCTGGGGAACATTAAAGATCTCACATCACTTCAGAGTTGAAACTAAAAAGGAAACTTGACTTTTAGCCCAAGGTGATTTTTCATGCTATCACAGTTACTTGTCCCAAAAGACTGTTGAAATAAACTAGCTTGGCAAAGGCAATCATGTAATAAATTTTAAAAATAAATAAAGAGATATTAAATTGTCGCCTCTAATTTTTGTTCTCCAGTCATATGTTTTATCTCGGGATAGCAAATTGTTTACAAGCAATTACAGTAAT
Organism: Arvicanthis niloticus; assembly: GCF_011762505.2. Lineage (NCBI taxonomy): Eukaryota > Metazoa > Chordata > Mammalia > Rodentia > Muridae > Arvicanthis > Arvicanthis niloticus. Next base: position 57,288,737 of record NC_047671.1, on the reverse strand, counting down.
TAAGCATAAATATACCCCAGTGAGGCAAATATTATTATCCACTTTTTAACAGATGGGAAAGCAGAAGTAAAGAGATCCATAATGACCTGCACAAGGCCAAATGAGTTGTCTGTAGCAGTGCTGACAGGGAGAGCCCAGGTCTGTGCACATCTCAAAGTTGTCTATCAACCTCTGGATGACCCACTCTCATTCAAGAAGGCTTGACATTCTACAGAAGAGAACTGAACATAAGAGATGAAGGTAGCTGGTGGCAGGGTCAAGGAGAGGTGCTTTCAGAGGAACAGGCACTACAAGGAGATTCTGTAAGAGAATGGATTAGACATAATCCGGTATCTCACAGGCATTGAGGCAAGGATGGCATTTAGCAATCGGGTCATGGTCATTCTTTTTCTGTTACTGTGTTTAGATTCCATGACATAAGAAACTTAAGGAAGAAAGGACTTATTTTTGGATCCTAGTTTTAGATATAATCCACACTGGCTATGACTTCCTGTCTGAGGCAGATAGATGGTCATGTTACATCTGCCATCAGGAGAAGAAAGCCATGAATGCATTCATACTAGTTCTCAGCTCAGTTCCTCTATTTTATATCTCAGGACTCTGTTTGGAGAACGGTCCATCCTATAGTTGAAATGTGTCTTCTAACATCAATTAAAGTAATCAAGACAGACCCCTAGAGGCATGCTCAGAGACCCATGTCCCAGGTGGTTCCACATCCTGTCATGTTGACAACGCCAACCACCACAGGTCTCTCCACTTAGCAATAGACAAACAATCCCACATAGAACATAAGAGAGTCAACTCAAAGAAATAAGAAAGTCCTGGAATTTACCCCATTTCTGTGTAAACTAAGCATAAGCCTATAATAAGAAGGTACTGGGAACCAGTAACTGGAAAAATGTACTCATAATAAACATGCAATTGTCCTTCCAGAAGGCCTATGGAAACTGTGAGTCAAACGTATACTTGCATTGATATTAGTAAAACTACATGCAAGGGAAGTCAGTGAAAGCCAAGAACACTATTTTCCTGTCTTGTGCCTTTGCCAATAATCACATTTAACAAACAGTCTGAATTCAAGCAAAAAGTTGAAAACCAAATAAAATAAGACAAGAATGAAACAAGGATGTTAACAAAACAGACTTGGGGTTAGAGTTCAGTGGGAAAGTCTTCTGCTATACCACCAAAATCGAAAACAGTGAGGTTGAACAAATTCTCCTTTTATTTTACTCTTAAAACATATGGGAGATGGCCTTATCTCTATTAGTCAGCATGAAAGAAAATGGAGGGAATTTGGAAGACTTACTCAAACACGTTTGGAAAGTTCTATGTATAGGACAGAAAAACTATCCATATACCCATTTATATTTTAAAGATAATATTCTATTTTTACTGTAATATCAGTACCTATAATGAAGTAATATTGTTTGATTCCAATATATTGTAAAAATATGTTGAGGGAAACTTAAACACTAGTAAAAATGAACAGTTTAAGTGTGATAACACTATACAGGTGACATCTAAACCCATGTTTCTGTGTCTGACTACTACCATTAAGAAGATATTTTTTATGTTCTACCCAAACAGTCAATTGATCGCCAAATTAGAACAAATAAACAAAAAAGGAATAGAGATAAAAACAGATCAAGCTATGGAGCCTAAACTTAAAAACTTTTCTAGCCAACTATGAATCCTTAGGTAATAAAAAGGAAATTATTTCAAAGATAAAAATTCAAGTACATAAAGAAAATTAAGAATAGTATATTGAAAATAAATTCTGATTATTTACTTTCTATTATTTTGTATTGTATTATGTATACATGTTTTGTCAGGTATCTATGCTTTTCTTAATTCAGCAGAGTGCACAATCAAGAACAAAGTGAATGGGTCAAGTGATGTGTACAGCACAGAGCAGTGTTCACACACATACTTCTGTAGAAAGTTGCTATGGCATTGCTATTTCTCTTCACAGCTACATAGTAACTATATTATAATAGAAAAAAAGGAGACAGAAAAGGCAATAGTGAAATAGAAGATAAAAACAGAGAAAGTCAGTACTGACAAAGACAGCTAAATTGTGGGATACAGAGAGAAAGGGAGGGGCAGGCCGATGTTGTAGCCATCAGATAGCTGGCCTGCACTAACATCTAGTTATATCTTACTTTTGACCTGTTTAAACCAACTTGATAATTTTTAAAAAATTAATGTTTACAGTGTGATGGTCTCTAGTTTCTCTCTTTGATTATTGAATCTTCTACCTCATAGGCAATGTGAGGCTAGTACTGGCCATCTGAACATTAACACTCAAGAACTCACCAACTGATTAACACTGGATTTTGACTGGTTGACTGCCACATTCTACAAAACACACCACTTCTGGGTAAAAAGATTTCTCTACAAGGCACTAGAGCTATCTGGATATCATGGCTTCTTTCACCATTAAACACAAACAGCTGGTGAATAATTGAGTCAGTAACCTTCACCTTACCCAAGAGGAGCAAACTCCGATAGTCATGAGAGGAGCTATGCTTATTCCCAACTCATCCACACACAGCAGTGTGACCATTCAATCCTCTTCTGAGGATCCAAACACTGATGACTAAAAAAAGAGTATTTACATCTTGTCCAGCCAGAGTTGCCTGAGTTTTATAATTTTTAATTTAGATTTCAGTTTATTAAACAGGTGAAAACCATTCATAACTTATAGTCCATTCAATAATGAAAGAGGCAGCAGGTCATGATTTATCAACTCTGGATGTAGTGTAATATTTTCTTTCTATTTTTTATTTAATTTATTTACTTTAGATATCAATCACAGCTTCCCCTCCTTCCTCTTTTCAAGTCTTTTGCTGTCACATCCCCTCCTCCCAATATCTCCTTTTCTCCTCAGAGTAGGGGAGACTTCTCATAAATGTCAACCTGCCTTGGCACATCAAGTTGCCTAGACAAGGCAGCTGAGTTAGGAGAAAGTAGTCCAAAGGCAGACAACAGGGTCAGAGACAGTCCCTGCTCCAGTTGTTAGATATTCCACATGAAGACCTCGCTACGTATTTGTTATATATGTGTAATGGGCCTGGTTCCATCCGACACATGCTCTTTGGTTGATGGTTGAGTCTCTGAGCCCCTGTGTACCCAGGTTAGTTGATTCTGTGTTTGTGTGTGTGTGTGTGTGTGTGTGTGTGTGTGTGTGTGTGTGTGTGTGTTCTTGATGCCTCTGGTTTCTTCAATCCTTCCTCCCCATCCTCCAGAGTGGCTATTGTTGGCTGTGGGTCTCAGCATCTGTTTCCATCAGCTGCTGGGTGAATCCTCTCAGAGGACAGTTGTGCTATGTTTCTGTCTGCAAGCATAATAAAGTATCATCAATACTGTCAGTGTTGCCAGATTTTTAATATGACATTTGAGCATATGACTTACAGATTTTCTCAAGCCCGAGTTCCAGCTCCTCATAACTAGATAGGATTTGCATGCCTCTGGATGTTCAAAGTCTCTGAAATCATGAGTACCGCAGTGACACTTCCTTAATGAGCCGTCCTGCACATCATCACCCTTTGTAGTCTCCCACTTGGGATCTGGAGAGTCCAGAGGTTTAGTGCAAATAATTATAAAGCTTTAAGTGATTTATTTCAAAGCCAATTGCCACATTTTTATTGTTCAATATCTTATATTTGTTTTATACGTCGCTTGCCCTAGCAATAATTCTATGCTTTTGGAGAACTTAAAAATTAACATTTTACTAGGAAAAAAGTAAAGTTAATTTGCTTTTTTTTCTATTAATAGGTTTGTTGGAGGGTTAGTTTTGTTCTTTTATTTGTCCCTTAATACACCCTGTTTCCATCTTCAAGACATGATTATCAGATACATTTATGAGTCCAGTACCTTCCCAGTCTCTACAGTTCTTTTAAGCAGAGGGATCTTTCCTATCTGCACTGATGATGGTAAGGGGAAGTCAAGATCCTCTTAAGTCATTACCCAACCAACTAGATTATTTGCGAATAATACCCTTTTTCTCACATAGCTATAGTTCTTCAGAGAACTTGTAATTCTGGTCATGAATTATGAGGATGATTTTTTTTTAAATCTAAGTGGATTTATAGTGACTACTATCATCGCCAGACATGTCAAGTGAGAAAACAAGCCAGAAATGACCAGCAAAGTCACTGATGATCTTGGTCACATGTGACGCTTGCTCTTACACCCTCCACTGTGAGGTGCTGGAAAAGATTTAGGTAATGGGGCATCAAGTATTTTCCCAATCTGGCCCATACACACTCTGTTATTAGTTTAAGGTATTCTAACCTTCTGTGTGGTGAAACATTAGGATCTTATAATTCAGAGCATTTTAAATATCCACCCCCAAACTCACCATGTTTTCAATATCTTTGCCATACTGAACTATACCTTCTATTATTGAATTGTAGACTAGACTCTAGGTTTGTTCCACATGGTTAGAAATAATAGAGTGTGCAGCCCTTAATGTTTTCTGATTTACAGTTCATTAGTGAACAAAGAAAATATGCAGTGCTCTGAGTTTTGCACCGAGAAACACTGAAATCCTCCTTTAAAAAATTATTTCACATGTTTGAAGTACTGGAATCATCTAGATTTGAAATAAAAGTAATTTCTACTTGTGTTTATAATGAAGTTCTATGCACATCTATGTGGTATTTGTACATATATGTTTGTGCTTATGTAAGAGCACTGAATTTGTCTGCCTGGGCATGGGGAGGCCAAAAATGGTCATAACATGTCTTTCTTTGTAAGTCTTTCTGAGACAGAGTCTCTCACTTTATTTTAAGCTTGCCAGTTAGGGAAGGATGTCTGGCCAGCAAGTCACAGGGATCCAAAGTCTGATTGTATTGCTGTATATTGCCATATTTCATAGGTGCATTCTACCATATTTCCATTCTTTTTGATTTGGGTGCTTGTGATCTAAACTCACATTATCATACTTGCATAGCAAGCAATATATTGAGTATACAAGCCCAAAGTAAACTCTTAATAAAAAAAAACTTTCTGAATATAAAAATTGAGATAAGATTTTTCAGCTCAAATTTCATAGAGTTACAGTAAAATGAAACAGCATGAAATAATTATCTGTTTTTATATGATCAGTGTCCTTCAGTATGCAAACCGCAGGATCCAAAACCAAAACTCATGGTATGGGCCTTCTCAAAGTTGCAATGGTAGTGGAAGAGGATAGAGTATTGGAGAATAGCCTTGGCTACAATAGTGAAACAAATAAAATACAAGAAATAAACCATAAACAACCAACCAAACAACAACAAAAGTGCCTGGAGTCCAGATGAGGTGCAATTTCCCTTCATGGTCTCATTTTTAGAATGCCAAGCACAAAGTCTCATATTGATGACACATTAAACAAAAATGGAATGCAGGCATTATAGGATGGAGTAAGATGATCATCACAGAAGCGCTGCCTTGCTGCCTTTTATTATTTATTTAACTATTTGTTTATTTTGGCTGTGGGAGGTTTGAACAGTTTCAGGCATGACTCAGTCTCACTAAACTAGGAGCTTATTTTGTGAGGTGCAGAATGTGGAGGGAGCTGGGTTTGTGTTGTTTATTTCACTCACACTGTTGACAAATGGTGGAAGTGACCTGATTTCCACTTTGTCCAGCTTGGACTGTGCAGTTTACTTTCCCAGTGGCACATAGCATCATGCATGCACCAACTGCAAGTCCATCCACTGATAACTGCTGCAATGAGCCTCCCTGAGGTTGAGTTCCTGATGAAGCTTGAAGGGCTGGTCAGTCACAGCACAGCAGCAGATCGTGGATAAGGAAATACTGTAGTTTTTCTTCCCTGCTTATGACTTACCTGACTTTTCTCATTAGTTTTCCAAACAGTAATACACCTTTAATATGTAGACTGCCATCAGTGACAGAGTTCTAGTCCTGTGTCTCCACTGTTGCTCACACCATTTTATCCTTCAACTTCCTGTACTTTCAAGATAAGATTAAACAAATATCCCTTAGAAACACAAAGACTCACTTCTGTCTACAGAAAATTGAAAGACAGCTGATGAATTTGTCTTCTTTATCAGTTAAAAATGCTTCAAATATGGCAGAATGCTCCATGTTCTAAATGAATAAAAGACACTGCATTTATAAGCAAATACTGGCTTCTTATAGCCTCTAACCATCATAAAAATATGAACAGAATATAGAGCTCATGAAAGTGAGTGTCTATGATAGGATTTTTCATGGCCTAGGTCACGTCTCTGATAACTTTATTTTTATCCCATGATAATATAACCCAGGGGAAAAAAATGACACTGTGAAGATTCTATACTATGAGCATCTAAAGGTGAATTTTTTTGTTTTAATTTCTTTTTATGTTTATAGAGTCCATAAAAATCATGTCTTACCTGAAACAAGTATTTGTAATTATTTCCCTCCACTATTCTATCATTACCTGTGTTTTATGGTCCAAGGGAGATTTTTCCATCTCTGCACCTTAAAATTCCTTGTTATACAAACTAGAAAAAAATGGTTTTGAACTTGTCCACAACTATTTCTAATTTGTCTGATCTTCAGCAGTCAGTTCAAAGGAACATAAAACGTCACCTGACTCATCAGTCACCGCGTTTGCCTCTGTGTGTCTGTGTGTGCATGTACATGTAAACATGCATCATTTGTACCCACGTGTGTGCATGTATGTATGTATGCATGCCTGTGTATGCATGTGTGTGTTGATGTATTTATCTGATTCACTGCCTCTGACATCCTTGAGATTGATGCAGACTCAGAATTATTCCCATCTCTTAATTTATTTTAGTCACTCCTCAAGTGTGCCAGAGTTGAATTACTCAGGTAGAATCATCTGAAAAGACACCATGCTCTAGTAATTCCATAAGCAATTATCATCCTAATAGCTTGCAAATTTTGGTTTGTAAATTCAGTGCTAGTCTAATGCCAGACAGAGGTCCATTTCCCAACTAAGCCCTTGACTCCTTTCTTTCATAAGCCTTCTCAAGGGAGAAGAGTTTGTTTGGCTCTTATAAGAGACCTAGAGGTAGATGAGGTAAATGCTTTGACCTGCTTTGTTGCCCTCAGAATAAATCTATTGTGTCTTGGTACAGCATCAGAAGCACTTGGCTCTTTCTTGTCACTATCAAGAATACTTAATAGAAACTAAAACTATTAGTTTCTTATTTTTACAGTGTTATTTTAGGTACATCATGGTTAGTACAGCAAAGTCTAATACTGTCATTTATTATTCTCACAGTGTTATTTCAGATATTTTGCATATTTTCACATGATATTATGGACTGGAGAAAATACTAACATAAGCAGTAGAAACCATTTTCTGGAGTGAATAATACAGGATTCCAAGCAAAAATTGGGATAAACATAAAGGATACCAAGACCTATAAAGCCAGTGTGACTAAAGGAAAGATTCTGAAAGAGGGTAGAATTGCCTGAGCAAGAAGGGGCATGATCTGTGGAGGAAATAGATCATAGACTATGGCTTACGGAAGGTTCATATCAGAGAATCTTAAAGGTGTGTGTATATGAAGTCATGTTATTGGAGGGCTTTAAAAATTATTATACCAATTCTTAATATGTTTGAAATTGAAATAGAATGACACTATTTCCTCCTTTCCTTTCTTCAGTCTCTCCCAGTTACCCTCTTTAAACCCCTAACTCTCAAATTAATAGCCTCTTTTTCTTTGATCATTATTGTTATATAGATACATATACATACATATTTATATATGTGTTTACATATGTGTATGAACATTTAAAGACATACATAACTACAATTTGCAGAGTCTGTTTTTGTTGTTTGTGTGTTTCAAGGTTTCTAGGATGATCACTTTGAGTCAAACAACTAATCAAGGGGCTTACTTCTGGAAAAGACTAAGTCTCCTTTGTCCAGTAGTTACCAGTTGCCTATGGTTCTTTGTCTAGTGGTTGGACCATGCAATTTTTTTTCTATTTCCATAGTAACAATATATCTTGATATTGCTGTTGTTTGAGTCTTGTTTATGTAGCCATTTCACAACAGACTTCTTGGTATTTTGGCTCTCATAATCTTTTCAACTCCTTTTCCATGAAATTGGCTGAGCCACATAGGTGCAGGAGCTGTGATAGAGAAATATCTATCAAGGCTGGGCTCCTCATGATATACTGACCTCTGCATTGTATTCAGTTATGCCTCCATTTGCTGTAAAGAAAGAGTCCTCAGATGAGGTATGGTACCCAGGTTTATTAGAAAATAAGGATAGGATTTAGAATGTATTAAGGAATATGCTGATCTGACAAAATGGTGGTAGTAGATTCTTTTCTAAAGTCCATGAACTTACTAGCTCTGAGAAGCTGCCTAAGTTTACAGTACCAGGCATGATTTCTTTCCTGTGGAGTGGGCCTTAAGCCCAATCAGAGAGCTATTGGTGACCTATGGCATTTGAGTGTTATTCATTGAATTTTTATGTGAATGATTTTCAAGTTGTACTGTGAACTTCCACTTAAAGCAAAAGAAAATGAAAGCCATAACCACTCAAGCTGTTTGTCTTGGGATTAGGATTTCCTTGGTATGAAAGCCCAAGTCATCAGATGCTCAATTAGTCTTTATTGTTTTAGCAAAGAGTCCTCATGTCCATGAAACACACCATTTCTGTGGATTAAGCATGAGAAATGCAATTCTGAAATCTGGAAAGCTGACACACAGAAGCTAATGAGGCTAGGCTCTTCTGAAGCCTTTGTCCTTGATTCAAAGACGATGGCTAGTGTTTGCCTCATCATATAGGCTCCTTCCTTGTAGTTCTCACCTATTCCTGTGAGTACAAGGATGTGAGTTATACTAGAAGCTACCACAGCCTCATTCTAACAAAATTACCCCCTTAAAAGTGATTATCTAAATAGAAATATATCCCAAATACTGATATTTGGAATATTGTTTTATTAACATTCCAAACACTGCCTCCACTCCCAGTTCCCCCCGACACAGCATCTCTCCCCCATCCCTCCTCCCCATCTCCTCTGAGAGGGTGCCCTCCCTTATTCCTCCACCCTGGTGCATCAAGTCTCTGCAAGATTAGGCACATCCTCTCCCACTGAGGCCAGACACACAAAATTGCCCTGTCTACAAGATATTTGGAATCTTAAAAGAGGTTTTAGGAGGCATAATTCAATCCACAATATAAAGCTAATATTATATGGTAGAATAGAATCTTTATAATAGTAGGTGCCTTGCAATCTTACCTCAAACTTTCAACAACATGATAAACCCTTTTGAGCATGAGATAACTCAAAGTTGGTGCCCAGGTTTGGCTCTCTGTGGCTTACAAATCTGACTCCTGCCTCTTTCCTGGCACTATCCAAAGAAAGTGAAAGAACAAGCAAATTATATCTCCTTCACAGTGCTACTGTTGCACAAAATATTTACCTCAGGGGTTGACTTGTCCTTCATCTTAACCTGATTTCTCTCCAGAACAGTGGGAACAAAAGAGTGTGATTTCAAGTTGAGCTGTGTCCCAAGCATGACTCTAGAACAAGAACTTGATTCCAGGTGATAATACTTGGAAAAACTGCACCACAAGGAACATAAATTTCTGTCTCAGAAGCCTGAGGGTAAAATAAGGTCACATTAATATTAATAAGGAATTTTCCCCCTGGAATGCAGCCATACCTGTAGAATTATAGATTTTTACACTCCCTCCCATTGACACTCCAAGGTCTTTGAAGACTTCTCATTTAATTTTGGATGGTTCCAGAATGAGTCTCATTCTGTTTGCTTTCAGAAAAGAAAAATGTACATTTGTCCTTTCTTTCTAAGATCTAGATAGAAGGTCATGTGCTTTGGCATTTGTAGGCAGGGTCTGTTAACCACCACAGTTAGTGAGTTTCTTGGAGAGCTCTGCTTCCGGATTACTCTGCCCTTTGCTACCTAATCTCTCCCATGCTTGGCCAAGCAGTCCCTTGACACCCAAGAAATAATGTCTTTGTTCCTGATCAGTCTGACCTTGGTCAGTACACAGACACAAAGGCAGCTATGCTGCTCTCCAGGGTCCCATGCAGGTTTTGCAAAAGTGGTCCCTGAAAATGGAGAAATCCATGCACTACACTCTGCCCTCTTTGGTCTTCACACTCAGACCTTCAATTAGAACAACTTATGAAAATAGATGACTGCAAATAAGAGTGAAAATGGTAATAAAGAGGCTGTGTCTTTGTATAACCAAGTCCATTATTGCCTACCTGATATTCACTGCACCATTATACACAGGAAAATGTATTCTTGCTCCACTCAAACATGTAAGAACAATTTGTATATCATGGAAATTACCATTTAAACATTACTTCTTTAGCTCCATACCAACTGTTTTATGTAAAGATAAAACATTCAATATTTATTATAAATAATTTCTGAACATTATAATAAACTTAATCATGAAATATATTGGGCATCTACCACATACAAAATAAAGAACAATTTCTAGGTAACACATCTTACCCTGTCTGAAATAAATATTGTTTTCCTAAAGAATCAGTGGTCACAGATATATTTATTTCTCTAAATACAAGGAATAAAACTCTCCTCTTTATTCCTCAAAATTGTTAGAATCAAAGGTAAATGATACTCCCAAACTCTGAGTACTACACAAACATCATATCTTTTGGCAAGTAGGAGTATCTATCATCTAAGCTAAATCACAAGAACTATGGCTCCCTACAGAGTACCAGGTAAATTGGGATCACATTATAAGCCAATGGCTAACCCATAGGATAAGCATATTTGAGATGTCAAAATACCCTATCTGCAACAAGGAAGTAAAACTACTACGGAAAACTAATCAAGCCAACAGATATCACATTGATGACTGGCTAGGTGGCTATTCAGTTTGAATCCATTTGTTGTGTGTGGTGAAATTAAAACTTTGTTTTACAGAAATTTTCCTATACATAAAATTTTGGGTTTATTTCTATGTAAATTTGTGTTTGAAGATTGTTTTTAGGTATTGTTTGTTATATCCAAAAATAAACTTCACAAAAACTAAACTGTGAATAAAGTAAAACATTGAAATAAGTAGACCCATTGTCCTCCCAAGGACTTTGGTGTTTTTCAGGGCTTTGCTAGGGAACATGACACTAGTCCTTTTTGATAATGACAACCTACATAGCAGTGACTATTACTTTAAACCAATGTGGAACATGAATAAGCATGTTAACTCCTGAAGGTATGGTTGATACTGATGATGAGAATTTAGTTTTGTACAATTAGAGAATATGCATCATATGCTTGTATCATCCAATGCTCTGGATGAGCACATATAATTGTAATTATATCCATGAGCTCTGAGACAAGGCTTAGAAAAGTCAATGTCTCTGTCAGGGTTTTTGCTGTCTGCTTTCTTCCTGCTTTTTTTCTGCTGTCTTTCCTCTCTCATCATTCAAGCCATTCTTGCTTTTTCCATCTTTTGCTTCAGTAGATTTTATAGCCTAAAAAACAGGAATAAATAAGTCACTGAATTATTTGCAGTATTTTTATGGGGCCAATCGCCATTTAACAATAGCCTTCTTAATTCTGTAGAGGAAAATGTTCTATAGTTACATATTGATTTTTCTCTTCAAAAAATTTCAAAATCTTATTTATTGCACTTTTCTGTCTTTTCAACAAGCTTTCCTTAACAATAAGAATGTGTCTGCCTTTTACAATCTGATGTAAAATTTACCAAAATGCAAGAGCACTAAACAAAGGAAATGAGAACCAGTAAGTTAAGGCCTTAGTTCTTGAAGTCTTCTGACTATAGGTGGGACAGGGAGGACCGGCATGGCACAGCAGTGTTCTTGCTAAGCTGAGAAGGCATCACTATTCAGGGCTGATAAAATAGCAGGTCCTTCCTGAGTGAAGGATCAAACAAAGGCTCTGAACTTCTTCGTGAGAGTCTGGATAAACCTAGAAAGGCTGGATTCTGGAAAGGTCAATTTTCAACAATGATCTCCTAAACTGTCAGGGAGAAACAAATGCAGTTGTCACACATCACAGATGACAAGAGGTGCTAGATATTCATCTTATCCAAGAAAAAAAACCGATTTGAGTCCAGATATTCAATTATGATAAAGGCCATACCTTAAAAGTGGAGAATGTGTCCTGCTGTCTGAGTTCTCTGGTTCAAACCAAGTGGGGAACCTCCATTCTACAGACATCTCTCCTCTACCTCCATCAAACTCTTGAACTATACAGGTAAGCTTCTCTTCCCCCACCCATCTTGACTGTTCTCTGAGCCTTCTGGGCCAAGCCAAGCTTCTCTGGGGAGCCTGCTAGCCCAGGAGAGCCTCCATTCTCCTGCCTCCTCTCTGCCCAACTTCAGTAGACCTGAGACTCCTAAACTATACAGAATTTCAGGTTAGCCCAAGAATAGCCATCAGAGGCCTGCCAGACCAGATCCATTGAGGTGCACCCCCCTCCCAATACCTTCAACAGCAAGAACATCCATGGACCAAAACCATCCCGACGGTTAAAGGCCCTTGAATAAACACAACCAACAAGAGCCAAAATGATATCTCCAAAGAACAGCTACCGCACTACAGCAAACCTTGAATATCCTAACACAAGGAAAACACAAGAAAATGATCTTAAGTCTAATCTTATAAATATGATAGAGGCCTTTAAAAATGAAATGAATAAATACTTTAAAGACATACAGGAAAATACAATTGAACAAGTGAAGGAAATAAATAAACCTGTGCAAGACCTGAAAGTGGAAATAAAACTACTTTAGTTTAGTAGTTTTTAGAAAACACAAACTGAGGAAATCATGGAGATGGAAAACCTAGGAAAGAGAACAGGAAATACAAATATATAAATAACCAACAAAAAAAAGGAGATGGAAGATAGAATCTCAGGCATAGAAGATACAATAGAAAAAAATGATATGTTATTCAAAGATAATGTTAAATCTAAAAATTTCCTGACACAGAAGTTCTAGGAAATTTAGGATAGCATGAAAAGACCTAACCTAAGAATAGTTGAAATAGAAGATAAAAGGTCCCAGCTCCAAGGCCCAGAAAATCTTTTCAAGTTCATAGAAGAAAACTTTCCCATCCTAAAAAAATAGATTGCTATAAGCACACAAGAAGCTTATATGATCAGAAAAGTAAATCCTCATGGTATATAATAATTAAAACACAAAATCTACAAAACAATAACAACAAAACACTAAAAGTGCAAGGAGAAAAGGCCAGGTCAAATACAAAGGCAGACCTAGCAGAATTATGGCTGAATTTTCAACAGATACTCTATAAACTAGAAGAGACTGGACAGATAAATTGCAACCTCTAAAAAACCACTGGTGCTATCCTAGACTACTATACTCAGCAAAATTCTCAATCACCATAGTTGGAGAAAACAAGATATTTGAAAACAAATCCAAATTTAAACAATATTTATCCACAAGACCAGCACTATAGAAAATACTAGAAGGGAAATTACAACCCAAGAAGAAAAACTATGTCCAAGAGAACATAGAAAATAAGTTATTTCATACCAACCAAAACAAAGGAAGCAGACTCAAGTATACACACACACACACACACACTAACCAGTAACATCAAAATAACAGAAATTACAATGACTAGTCATTAATATCTCTCAACATCATCGGAATCAACTCTACAATAAAAATCACAGGCTTGGAGAATGGATGCAAAAACAGGATCCATCATTTGCTGCATACAAGAAACATACCTCAGCCATAAAAATAGACATTACCTAAGAGTAAAGGGCTGGAAAAAATATTCAAGCAAAAGGACCCAAGAAGGAAGCTGGAGTGGCCATTCTAATATCTAATAAAATAGACTTTCAACCAAAATTAATCAAAAAAGACAGGGAAAAACATTTTAAACTCGTCAAAGGAAAAACTCTACCAATATGTTATCTCAATTCTGAACATGTATGCCTCAAATACAAGGGAAACCACATTTCCAAGAGAAATATTACAAAAGCATAAGTTGCACATCAAACCTTGCACATGAAAAGTGGGAGACTCCAATACCCCACTCTCACCAATTGACAGGACATCCAGACAAAAACTAAACAGAGAAATAATGAAACCAACACATTATGAATCAAATGGAACTAACAGACATCTATAGAACATTTCTCCCAAACACAAAAAAACATATCTTCTTCTCAGCACCTCACTGATCCTTCTCCAACATTGATGATATAGTCTGTCACAAAACAAACCTTAACAGATAGAAGAATATTGAAATAACACCTTGTATCTTATCAGACTACCATGGATTAAAGATGTACTTTAACAAGAGAAAAACTGGGGGGCCTACACACCCATAGAAATTGAACAGCTCTGTACTCAATGATCTCAGGATCAGGAAAAATATCAAGAAAGAAGACTAAAGACTTTCTAAAGTCAATGAAAATGAAGGCACAATATAACCCAATTTATGGGACACAATGAAGGCAGTGCTAAGAGGAAAGTTCATAGCCCTAAGTGCCTCCATAAAGAAATTAGAAAGTTCCCGTATCAGTAATCTAAACGTATACCTGAAAACTCTAGGGGCAAAAAAGAAGCAAGCACACCAAAGAGGAGTAAAAAGGAGAAAATAATCAAAATCAGGGCTGAATCAATCAGTTAGAAACAAAGAAAACAATACAAAGAAGCAACAAAACCAAGAGCTGGTTCTTTGAGAAAATCAATAAGATAGACAAACCTTTACCCAAACTAACTAAGAGAGAGAAAGACAGTATCAAATAAACAAAATGAGTAATGAAAAAGGGGGACTTAAAAACTGACACTGAGATTCTTCTAAATTCAATGAATTAGGTCTATTTCAAAAACCCCCGACTCCACAAAATTGAAAAATCTTAATAAAATGGATGATTTTCTAGACAAATACTTCATGCCAAATTTAAATCAAGATCAAGTAAACTAAACAGCCTTGAGGATCCCTAAAAAAAAATAGAAGAGATTAAAAGTCTCTCAACAACAATAACAACAACAACAACAACAAATAGCCCAGGACCAGATGGTTTTACTGCAAGATTTTCCCAAACTTTCAAAGAGCTAATATCAATACTCCTCAAACTATTCCAATAAATAGAAACAGAAGGAACACTCCCAAACTCATTCTATGAGGTCACTCTGATACCTAAACCACACAAAGACCCAACAACAAAAGAGAAGGTCAGATCGATTTCTCTTATGAACATTGCTGCAAGAAAACCAAATCCACGAACACATCAAAGACATCATCCTGTAGAAACTTAAGATTAAAAAGAAGCTCTGATTTCAGTTTTAAACTCAAACATTTGCTTCCCCCAGGAACACATCCCGGCAGAAGCACATTTAGAAGACTCAAACAAACATTCCAGGAAGAAAGACCCAAGATAGGAGTTTATTAGCGAGATGGGCCCTTAACACAGTAAACCTGGGTAAACAGAGCCACTTAAGCTGACCCTTTTTGTTATAAAAGATAAGGTGCACATTTGTGTTAATTAGAAACAGGCCTGGGAATGGAAACCCGGCCTGGGAATAGCTGTTTGAAATCCTTTATGATTACTGTCTAAGAAATAATTAACTGTCCTTGTGAACTCTGTAAAAATGGTATATAAGCTACCCTTAGCTTTAATTTGGGGTTCCTCTTGTCTGCATACACGGGAACCCCAGTATACTGGTTGTCACCTTATCATCAATAAACCTCATGTTATTGCAGTGAATCCCATCTATGAGTGTTTCTCGGGGAACACGTCCCCTGGTTTTGGATCTTTAGGTCCAACAATCCATCAAGATCAAGTAGACTTTATCCCAGGAATGCTGGAATGGTTCAATATACAAAAATCCACCAATGTAATCCACTATATAAACAAACTGAAAAGAAAAATCATACGATCATCTCATTAAATGCTGAAAAAAGCCTTTGATAAAATCCAACACTCCTTCATATTAAAAATATTAAAGAAATCAAGGATATAAGGCACTATTTGGGCTGCCTTCTCTGATAGCAATGCAAAAGGAAGCACCTAGCCTCTAGAGACTTGAGGTGCCAGGGTGGGGGAGATACTAAGGGAGGCCCCAACCTGCTCAAAGGAGGGGCATGGGGGAAGAATTGTAGGGAGTGGGTAACAAAGAGGGGGGGCAGTGAGCTGGATTCAAAGTAAATAGATAAAAATAAAATAAGGGGAAGACAAGGAGAGCTTTTGGTGACACTTGGCAGGAATCTGACATTGGCCAAGGACAAGGAAATGGGCTTCAGGCAGTAATCTGACATTAGGCTAGAACAAAGAAGCAATTTTAGGCAGAAATCTAAATCTTAAACTAGAACAAAAAAGTAACTTCAGGCAGGAGTCTAAATATTAGCCTAGAACAAAGAAGTAGGCTTCAGGCATGATAAAGACTTTGGGTTAGGACAGGAAAGTAGGCTCAGATATTTTTTCCTCCTGATAAACCCTTAGAAATAGTGATCACAGAACTTTGTTTATTGCCTTGCTTGTTCTTTGACTATTTGTGTTTATTGTCTTGCTTGTTCGTTGACTATTTGCATCTACTGTATTGCTAGTTCCTCAGCCTAGAACTGACCTTAATACTTGCATGTAATTAAAATGGTATAAAATCAGATTGGGAAAAAATAAAAATTAAAAGTTAAAAATTCAAAAATATTAAATTAAATTAAATAATAAAAAAGCGGAAATGCATGATAATAGTAAAGTCGATGCCATAGGATTAATGACAAATCTAACAATAAATACCATTCTAAACAAACAAATAATGCACAATGCAAAAGACATACTAGTGATTTTACAAAACAATCCAGATACACAGTTCAGTTTCCAATTACTATCATTTATAACAAATACCAGAAAATGAACACATGACCAGACATATAAACAGAACAGTAACATGAAGCCAAATTTCAGGGATAGGACTGGAGCTACAGCTCAGAGGTGGACCTTTTACCTAGTGTGAACAAGTATCTGGGTTGATTTCATGCTACTGTGGAAAAAAAAAAATGTGTTAATTGCATTCTGACTGTAGTTTTCCCTTCCTAGGCCTTCCACATACACACCTCTCCATGCCTGACTCCAGTGACTCTTTCACCATTTCTATTCAGAAAACAGCAGGCTTCCTCCCATGTATACCAACCCCAGCCCTGGCATATCAAGCAATAGTGAGGCAAGCACCTCCTTTATTATTAAAGATAAAGGCTAAAGGAGGCAACCCAGTAGGAGGAAAGGGTCCCAAAGGCAGGCAATAGAGTCAGAGATAGCTCTTGCTCACACTCTTAGGGGTCCCCCAAGAAGACCATGCTCCATTATTGTAACACATGTACAGAGGGCCTAGGTCATTCCCATAAAGGCTCGCTCATTGGTGTTCATTATGGTCTCTCTTATGGTCTCAGGTTAGTTGATTCTGTAAGGATTTTTGTGGTGTCTTTGACACCTCAGGATGCTAAAAACCTTTCCTCCCCCTCTTCTACAGGATCTGCCAAGCTCTGCCCAATACTTGGCTATGGATCTCTGCATCTGTCTCCATCAGTTTCTGGATGAAACCTCTCTAATGACAATTGGGCTAGATACCAATCTATGGTTAGCAGGATATCATTTGAAATCATTTCATTGACTTTAAAACATTATTTTAAAAGAGGAAAATAGTCCCTTTGAATTGATAATTACAATTGTAAAATCAAGCAAATGAGAAAATACAGATTTTGAAATAATACTATTAGATATGGGTTTAATGTATTGGAAATCATAAAAGAAAGGGTCTATAAACTTGAAAGTAGATTGAAAGACATTAGCTAGCTAAGAACACAGAACTTTCCTTAACAGTCTCAAAGATTCACAAAACACTATGAAGGGGTCTAACTTATATTTGACTTAAGTTTCTGGGAAAATCAACAGAAGGTATGCCAAATAATTGAAGAAAAAAAAAGATGCAAAACTGATTAACAACCACAAATTGCAGATCTAAAAATCCATGTGAATCCTAATGAGAAAAAAAAAAATGATATACTTGTAGGAATTTTAGATTCCCACCACTAAAAGCAGAAAATAGTAAACAGAACAGCAACAGCATAAGTTAGTGGTGTGGAAAGGAACATTTCACACAGAAGGAAAGGAGCACAAAATAAGGACTAACTTGTGAAAAATGGTGGAACCCAAAAGACAACAAAATGACATATTTAAAGTACTTTACAGAAGAAACCAACCTATAATCTTAAATGTGCTAAAAAAAAAAATCCCTTAAAAACAAATATATCAAGTTACCATCAGATATACAAATGCTGAGATAAATATGTTGTAAGCATTATCTGAATAAGAAGAATTTTAAGTTCCTCATCTGAAGATAAAATGCATCTGGTAGAAATTCAGTTGTTTTTCTAGAAAAAAAAAAAGGAGAGAGGCAGGATGTACAGAACTGGATGTGTGGAGAGTATCTGGGATGACTTGTGGAAAAAGAAAAGTCTAATAAGAATATATTGCATAAAAAAATTTTCAATTAAAAAATAAAAGAAATTCAGGTTCAGTAAGTCATTAGAAATAGTAAATATATGGGTAAGTATGAAATGATTCAGTTTTTTTTGTTTTTCCTAAAAAAGCAAATGGCTATTTTGGCATCAGGTCAGGGTGTTGTTCGTGGTGGAGAGTGTGCTACGTGTCCATGTCAAATATTTGACTGTAGTAGAACAGAGCATGAAGCTGGGGTGCCAGTGTCTGTGAGGTCATTACATGTTACCTGAAGTGCTATGATATTAATGCCAAAGGCAATAGTAGTCCCCATCAACTACTTGAAAACTAGAAAGAAATGGCTGAAAAGCTAAGAATTGCAATGAATAAATACTAAAATTCAATGACCTTTAAAGGCAACAAGGAAAGACAGTGGCAATAGCAATAATTTTTTAATGTAAAAGGCACATGGCTAAACCTTTGACCACTTGAATGTGTGTTTGTGTCCTCACAAACATAGTAGGTAACTGACTTTGACAACATCTTGAAAATAACTCATTGGAATTCTTTCAACAAGCTGTGCTCAGTTAGTTGGAAAGGAATATTCCCACAGGCAGAAAAAGAAAGAAGACAGAGAAGGGAGGAAGAGACAAAGGGAGAAAGATAGAAAAGGAGAAGAGGGGAGCCTGTTACTAGAAAGTAAAATGAAAAAGGAAATGAACACTTAAAACTGCAAACTCTATTCTGGCCTGATGGTATTCCAGAGGTTGAAGCAAAGGAATTGTTCCACATTCAAAGGCAGCCTGAGCAATATGGTAAGTAGTAGGCCAGTCGTAGCTACATAGTAAAAGTGTTTCAAAACCCAAATAAAGGAACACTCAGATGACTCAACAAATATAAAAAGATTCCATTCAAGCTTGATAGATTAGTTTAAATGCAAAAACACAAGGGAGGATAAAATTGAGTCCAAAAGTTGTTTTCTGATCTCCACCATGTACCACAACATTCATCTTTCACACACACACACACACACACACACACACACACACACACACACACAGACCATTACCACCACCACCATCATCACTAAAATAATAATCTATAAAAAGTTAAACAAATAAACATATATATACACATATATAATTAAATATAGATACTAATATTTGTATCTGTATCTATATCTACAGATCTCTATCTATATCTTCATATCTCTCTCTCATTATATATATATGTATATATATATATATATATATATATATATATATACACACACACATACACACATATTCATACACACACATTTATAAAGCTTGGATTTCTATTAGAAAAATATAAAAGAAACCTGGAAATATTAATCTAATTGAAGATTTCTTTGCATGTATCATTAACTATTCATACCTAAGAAGAATATATTAATTCTATCTCATCAAAATTCAAAACTTCCCTTCCAAAGATACAATTAATAAAATGAAAAGACAAACTGGGACAAAGTATTTTCACAAATTGAGAATATTTGAACTTCCCTAATAAAGGATTTGAATCTTAACTCATTTTTAAAAGGGACATGAATTTGGAAAGGAGACTTATAGAACATCTAGGCGTTAGAAAGGTAAGTAGATATGTATATTAGAAAAAATGCATTGTTTCATTCCTGAAATTCTTAAAGAATAACAAGTACAAAAACAATCTCAAATTTATTAGTAAAAAATACAACAAACAGAAAAGCCAGGTGATTTCAACAAATATTAAAAGTAAGAATAGTGTTGGACGGGTAGCTCAGTGGATAACAGCACTTGCTGGTCTTGTAGAGGACAGGGGTGTGATTTCCAGTACTCACAAACACCTGTAACTTCTGCTCTAGGATATATGGCACCTTCTCCTGGTGTTTATTTATACCTGCAGACAAATGCACATGCATACAAGCACACACACATACACACACACACACACACATACACACACATTTACATTTAAAATTTGAAATATAATAATATTCAAAAAGGACTACAAATAGAGTTTCAATGTCACCATTTATTTTTGAAATGCAAATTGAGACTATAAATATGGCTGCACCTCTACTAGAAAACACTTCAAACAGCAATAATGGTGGCAACAGGGAGAATTTGTAATTGTTTATATTTTTTTAAATGATGCAAACCTTTATTAATTTTCTAAACAGTGAAACGTACTATCGTACTTGAGGAGGATTCCACACCTCAGTTCTTACCCCCAGTGAAAATGAGCAGAGATATGTACATAGAAACCCTTACACATGAGTGCTCACCATACTTCCATTTGTGATAACCAACGTCTGGAAATGACTTAATGCACATGGACAGGGCAGTGTAGAAACAGAGTCATCAGACAGACTTGTTCTTCAATAAAAGGAACAAATAATCTGCCCTCACCACAGTGAAGTTTGAGATAATTTGAGTGAAAGACACATACAAGGGAACAGATTGTGTACCTCACTTATAAAAACTTCTAGAAAATACAAACTAATCAGTAGTGACTAACAGCAGATTAGTAGTTTTCTGGGGACGTGTAAAGTATGCACAAGAGTGTGAGGAAAAGTCCTTAGAGGACATAAAGAAGTATGGAGAGGGATGACTGCTTTTCTGACCTTGATGGTGGCGCTAGGTCCACCTGTGCTACACATTTAAAGACTGTCTCAGACAGAACACTTCCTATACATGCAACTTACCTCATGTCAATTATATCCTAGTTGAAAATGTTCAGAACAGAAAAAGAATATTCAGAGGAATACTGCTTATTAAAGCAAAACTCTGTGTACTGGGAATACCAATCAACGGTATATAAAAATTATTAACTGGTCAACACATACCAATAAACAAACATGTAAAACCCTGTGCATAAAAACATGCATAGAACTTCATGGAACACTTCTGTTAAGTGTCAGATTATAGACATATAAACAAAATTGTTGCCATTGTTTAAATTGATGATAGACACAATTTTATAGCATTTTAAGGACTATACATAACAACTGTGAGTCATAGAGAATGCCCTGAAGGAGCAGCTACAGAGTCCACACTCACAGCCCTAGGGTGAAAACAAGAAAAAAGCACACAGTTTTCAAATTATAATTGTGATGTCTTCCTTCCTACTGGATGTTGCCAACATGAATATTCTTAGTTCCATCATTCTTTGTGTAGTTTTGTAAACACCCATTGTGATCTAATCAAGGATTCCTGAAAGATTTTAAGTGAGAATTTGGTACTTCACCTATGAGACAAAGACAGTCAGATAGATATGGAAAGTGTTACTGTGTACACCATCTGGAAAGGTACCCAAAATTGTAAAGCACAGAGGTTGAATATACCAAGATGGGAAAACCAGTTAACACAGAAAAGCTGGCGTGGCTACATCATATCCATGGGACTAGACTTCAAGAGAACAAGCATCATTAGCAATGATGCTAGAACTCATACGTGGTACCATTGACCTGAGTCAGAATCCGTGGCTGATTTTGTCATAGACCCTATGGGAGAACCTAATAGTATTATTCAGCTAAGTAAAAACAGTATTAAACAGTCTCCTAATGACGTATCTTTATACCTGTATATTAGTGCATCTCTCAGCCCTCAGCAGACAAAATTATTTGAGCAGAAGTGATTTATACACAGACCTACCACTGATCAACATGCACAGAATAAGAATGTTCAGCTCTAAATGGGACAATTAGTTCCCACCTCCTTTACTGAAGGATCAAGTATTAAGAGAAGAGTGGTGAGAAGACTGTAACAGCCATGGTGATTGGGTGTTTGTAGCAGACAGTGTTGTTTATGTTGCTGTTGCACACATCAACGCAAAGTTCAGATCTGTGACTGTATGCATGAGGCTTATGAAAAAGCAAGCCAGAAAACAGCCCAGCATGGATAGAGGGAGAACTCATTAGGTCCCAAGCCTATCTGAGAAATCATTGGGAGTTGATGGCTACTGAGGGGAGGAAAGTCAATATTCTTCAGGGAAGCTATTCCCAAGCAGCTACTGATTCTCCAGTAGATGGTCTTACACAGAAAGTTGAGAGGACCGGTGGTTGGAGCATCAATAGAGGCACAATTGGGCTGGAAGGAATTGTGTTACAGATTCATTAAAGTACATTATTGACATTTGTGAAATTCTCAAACAATAAAAATTAAATAAAATCAACTTTAAAAGGAATATTCTAAAACATTCCAAAAAAGTTAATAAACAAGAACTGGGGAACAAGGGAAAGAGCTACTCACAAATATGGGGGCAAACAGGCAGAGTACTGTGGGATATCTGACATATCATGTTTACTTTTTATCTCTGTGGGACTAAGAATGAAGTCCTCTTTCTCTTTTATGTCAGTCCACCATTCCAGTCCTAAATTTGCTCCCTCAAGATTCTCTTCCTTCCTATTAATATACTTAAAAATTATTTTTAAGGAAAGAATAAATCATTTCTAAAACACAAGAGTAAAAATGAAAGATGTACAAATATCAATGAAGCAATCAATGTTGCAGCCATCAGGGCTTAATTATTCATTATAATCTCATATCATTTGCCCAAATCTAAAAACAAGCTGCTTGCAGGATACACTTTTTATTCTACTCTATCTGTGACTCACTCTCTTGCTTGGGTATTTTTTTTTCTCTATCTGATTTTACGTTTGCATTTAAATCAGGAATACAAATATTGAACTTACAAATAAATTGATACATGGTTGAACCTATGTGTGATCAGAAAAATCGAAGTCATTTTTCTCTCCAGACAAAAGTATTAAAATGAATTGCCATCTGGGCTAAGTGGAGACATTACGGTGACATGAGTAATAGTCCACGTGCTGCAGAAGCCTGAAGTGTTTGCTGATTACTCAGTGGTAAGCGTGTCAGAAACAGGGCTTAGGGACAGACTTCATCTTCTAAAATTATTTCCGCTGAGGCTGAGAAGCTGCCACCTCGCTGATTGTAAAAGAATAAACAAAACAAAATAACTCAGGCTACTGATGTAGACCAGGGAGCAGTACGAACTCCTAACCTCACCAATTGTCCATCTAGTCCTCCCTCTTAATTTACTGGCTGATTTATATCATGGAAGGATACGTCCACTTCAGTTTTCCCAACTCACACTTTAGTTGTTTCAACTTGAAAAGGGTTGTGTAGCTCGAACTCCCTCAAGAAATAATCTTGGACCCACATAGACTAGGCTTGGTCATAGAGGAGCCATGGTTCTGATCATTTATCTTTCATATTGGCAACTATTGCCAAGACAATCAGAAATACTATAGGGCATAGGGAGGTTGGTAGGAGCTGAAAACAATAATGGCATCAAGCACTGTCTCGGGCATGAGAATACATTTGTTTATGTTGTATGTAGTGTGTGAATGCATTCATGTGATTTACATAAACTCTCTGAATCCACCATCTCATGTTAGTGCATACACCCACTCAAATAGACAAATCTATTTTCACAATGCCTGTATGCTCACCATTATTGTAAGAATAACCACTCCATCAAAAACAATTGGTCATCTATCATACAACAACTTTGTAGTGGCTATGGGAACTTTATGGTGATGAGTCATGATAGAAGCTGAGTACCTGGAGTCAGAAACACACCCCAAAGACTTGTAAAGTTTCTTTACAAGTATGAAGTAGTGGATGCCACAAGTACATTTAAGGCATCCTTGAGGTCAGAGACAAATTCCCAAAATGCAGTCTATGGAGGAGAGGCAAGGAATGAAGGATGGAGGGCATTGCTTTCCAAATGGCCAGATGAGCTGGCCAGAGTTCAATGAAGACAGCTTGTGGATACATTGCACCAAAGCAGATTGCTTGTGGAGAGCTGCAGAAAAGACAGTGAGGTACAGCAGAGTCAAATGCATTTGTCTGGTGTGGTTACATCATCAGTGACTGAACAAAGGAACTTGACTTTTGTCAAAGACATGTTTTTACCTGGAGAAGATGGAGGGTGTGGGTTAGTTTTACCATTAAATAGGACAAGACATATTCTGCCAGGCATCAGCCTACTGGAGCTGGCCATTGCTGGGACATGGCAGCAGTTAGCTGCATCTGTGCTAGGGTGGGAAGGCTCCAAGAAAGAAATGGAAATGGCTGCAAATGAGACTTGTGTGGAGAGGAAGGCAGAAGCCCCGCAGGTCTTCAGGATGTATAAAATTGCTTCCTCTGATAATCATGAAATTATTCTTCAGTTAGCTGAGGAATGAGGGGAGGAGAGGAGAGGTCTGTGGAATGGTTGAGATTCATCTACACTGTCAGAAGAAAAGAAACCATTTATCTGCCCTTTATTATTATGGCAGCTTACATGAAATATGCCAAGCTCCAGAACTTACCTTTGCCTTTGTTGTTAATTTATCTGGTTACAAATAAGGCCAATGTGGCTTTAAGTCACTTGTGAGACATCACCTAGACTGTTCTGAAATAAGCATCAATCCAACACGTCTGGAAGCACCTACTCCCATCCGTGTTTATCATGAAGTATTCAGTCAGCCTTGTAGAAGTCAGAGGACCTGAGTTCTGTGATATAGCAGAGGAGGCTGGGACTAAAACCCATTCTGGCCTTTACTAGACATGTGGACATGACAACCAAGGACAGAGATTTGAGCAACCTTCCTTTCTTCCTGAGAATAGTACCTTTCATTCAGTTTGTGGACTTAACATTTATAGCTATATGATAAATAAGAAGGTTTGTGTATCATTTAAACATATTAATATGGCAACAAACAAAAGATTGCTACCAAACAAAAGACTAAAACCCAGTTCTGAACATGTTCAGAAATATTACACAGAGCCAAATCTCATGTTCATTAATCTAATGTGTGCTGTAGTCACACCTTCTTCCTCAGCAGTGAGAGTGACCCTCTTCCCATATTGCCATCAATAACAGCACAAGGATACCCGGGCTGGGCTTGACCACACTGTAACTGTGATCTTGGTCCCTTGGGCAACAAAGTGATTTTTATTTACAGTGACAAGATGATCTTTGCTGTTTGTCCCTCGGAAAGTTTACATGGCTTTATCTCTGAGCCACAGCACAGCAAGGCTGCCCTTTCTACCCAACTCTCCCTAAATGGTAGGGTGTCAGAATTCATCTCTCCACTTTGCACAAGTTCCATCTCTATTGCCCCAGGGAAGTGTCCTTGTCCACTCCAATCCTGTGATTTGGGAGCAGTTTGAACTTTTCTCGGAAGCTTCAAACAGCTTCTTTCAGATACAATAATGACCAGCTCTACTGGAGCCAAAATGATCTATATACCAGAAAGTTTGTCTTCTAGAACATACCAGTTCAGAACACACAGCCTTTCAGAGTACTTTTCCACCCCCCTCCCCCGTTGGACCTGTAAAACAAGCACCCTGATTCAAAGGCAACCTTTGTCAATAGGCACTTCCAACAATATGGTTAAAATATTACAATCAAACATAATTATGTAAATAAAACATTGAAATTTTATGAATTCAAAATATCTAAATTTTCATCACTAAAGTACTTCATGTAATTACTGTGATGTTTTTAGATTGTAAGTGACTGAGTGTCACACAAGGGCTGGGAGAAGAGTTAGATCCTCAGACTCAAGCCATAAAGAGAATAATGGGGCTAAAATTGACCTGAGCTCAGACTAAGTGTGACGTAAGCCATCCTTTGTGGGTCACTCACTTTTGTATACTTAAAGGTTATTAACCTAATTCTCATGTAAGTTCTGTCTAACTCTGATAAACTGGAAAAAATAAAAAACCTTGTGCCTTTCTCCCTTTATTAATATTTTCTCTGTGTTTGTTGCTTACTTGTAACAAAGAAAGCAGTCTGAAACAGAACACCCCCACTTAATACTGCTGACAGCCTTACTCACACTGTTTTACAGTCTATCCATATCCAGAAAAATCATGGCTTGGACAGACAGAAGTGTGTCTTTGTTCATGGAAAGTGGAATTTAGAGATCCCAAACCTTTGAAGAAAGTGAAAACATCTAGCTGACTCCTGTTTATTACGACATTTTCTTCAACCAAGGTGAAATGACTAGATGACCCTAATATTCTAAACATACATTTTGTTTAAATGTTCTTTCATTACATTGTCTTCATTTTCCAAATGGCCACTGGATTCTCCTGTCATTGCTTTTTCCATCTCATCTTTTTGTGAAATTAAGTAAGAAATTTCCCCTTGTGTATCAGTTAATATAGACTCACAACTGGTCAAAATGACTATTGAGTGGTTAGCCCTAAATGGAGCAACTTTATCAAGTCCTCCCTCCACCAAAGGCTCAGAGCACATCTTGGAAAGAAGTTAAAAGAATGTAAAAGCCAGAGAATGGTAGGAATATTGTAAGATTCTGTCTGGGATAATGGCATGGGTATTACAGTATGAATTTACTGCAGCTATGATTATTTGCAAATAACTTTCAAGTCAATCAAATCAGTAATATTCAAGCAGGCATAACCAATAGAAGTAAATAAGTTACAAAAAGAAATACAAAACAAAAATAAGGAAAGGACATGATATTAGAAAGGAGCATGCTGGAGTTCTCACAGGGAGCTAGAGAAAAAAGTTGGGAGGAATATAGTATCAAGATATGTTGTCTGCATGCATGAAATTGTTGATGAATAAATAAAATATGTTCTTGAAAAGACAGAAGATCATAAATTATTTTAAATAATAAATAATAGAAAATAAATCAATCCTTAGCCTTTGTGGAGAATTTTCATTCAAGGAGGGTTGGATGTGTCCCACAGTCCCCATTTCTGAATGTCAATGGTGTTTTGTCATCCATTCTGCAAGCAAGATGTATCTTTGCACAAGACAGTGAGCTCTTGGTCACTTTTAATCTGATCTCACACCTCAAAGAACAAGTTTTTAGTGATAGAAAGAAAAACACTGTACAAGCTGATTTCATTCCATACTTATAACGTATCTTATTCTCAATTATCAAGAGGACATTGAGAACAGGAAACAGTTTTATATTGGAAGGAGTAAGAGATCAGTGTTATCAAAACATGATTAATTGTAAGTTACCATTTACTTACTTCTCTGGTCAAATATGGTGAAAAAGAGCCTGTAAAAAATCCTGTAGCAACGCACATTATCTTCCTAGAGTAGTAGATGCACAGTCTTCCGTTTCTAAACCTGAACCTTCCTCAAAGTAAGCATCCTGAATAAAGACATCAGATGTGCTCTTTTCTGAAAGACCCAAGTTTATGATCAGTACCTTGGATTCTCCCCACCTACCTCTCTCAGGAGCTGAATAAGGCCTTTATTGTTCTATTTCATTGAGTTATTTTTGCCTCAATTATTTTGAATTACAGCTTATCTCATTTCTGGTAGTGAATTTTTGCTTAGCTTTGGTTTGGGTCAGCATCCCTGAATAATGAATAGAATTACAGAAAGAAAAGGTCCTGAGAATATGAGTTTAAATTTTGGGGTATATTTATATGAGCACAAGCATTAATGGAGGTGAGAAAAAAAGAGAGAGAGAGAGAATTATCCTACTAAAATACATCAGCAATATTCCTGATGGTTAATTACTCCTTTTCAGAAATTATCCCTAACCTGTCACTAGCTCACTGATGGGCAGTGATTTACTCTCATTCACTGTACACACCTGCAAGCAATTGCCTTCTGCTGCTTACCTGTGATTCAGGTGTGTTCAAGACTTGGTAATAATATTTAAAGTTATGCAAATGTGTGTGGAAGGGTGAAGCACAGAATTCTAAAGCTCTCTGAGAGTTTAGCAGTAAAAATATCATCAGTAAATCAGTAGGAAATGCTGAAATACTTCTCTATGACCACCATTACCCATCATGTTATAGAATAAACAGTCACAGTTCTCTTTGCTGCTGGTGCACTGTGAAAACTAGAATTTCAGACATGGTAAGAAAAGTAAGGGAAAGATGGTGAAGGAAGGACTCAGAAGGAAAGTAAGAAGGAGAGATGGAGGGAATGAGAGCAAGAAGGATTAAAGAAAACAGTGGGATAAAAGAAAGGGGTAGGGAGGGACAGGAGGAAACAAAAGTGTAGGAGAAATGGAGAAAAGAAGGGTTTGGAGGGAAGGAGGAAAAGGAGGTACAAAGAAAGAGAAGAATGAATGGAGTGACCAGTATGGAAGATGTAGAGAGAGAGGGGGAAGAAAAAGAGAGAAGACGTAGGGACACAAAAATACCAATAACTAAAAAATGATAAGAAAATATTATAAATAATTTAAAGAAGGTTGTGCAAATAACCAGGTTAGCATCATAGAGGAGAAAGCATTCCTTACATGGACATTAGAGAACACGGTTAGAGTGTGCTCCAGAACACACAGTGTCTCCACTGTGGGGTCATTCTCCTCTGATTAGAACTGCAAGTGAAGAGCATCCCAACTGCTCACTGCCTGTCAGTGAACTCTGCTTATCCGGGGTCTCAAAATGGCTTTTGATAATAAGCAAAAACACTTATACTAGAGGCAAATCAATTCACTTAAAAAATAATGGACTTCTGTTGATACATTTGAAATGCCTTTGCCAGTTCCTTTGCAAAGTGCCAAATCATGTGTTAAATTTAAAAATAGAGTTCATCAAGTTGTAATGAGCGAGCTTGGAACTATACCGGAGAAAGAACTGTGAATGAAGAACAGCATGGGAACCAAATGAACTAGATCGTCTGAGTTCTGTTCTGTGGGACCAGGGCACAGGTAGAATATAAATTTTCTTCCATTGGGTGGTATACAGTACATGTTAAAAATAAAAGTATTTTCCAAGTAACAGATGTGCATAGATAATGAAAATAAGAAATACATTGCACTCCATTAAGGCATATAGATGTGTGTATGTGTGTGTATGTGTAATTATGAAACATTTTCTCATTCATTCTCTTGATCAACAGGTATTTATGAAGCAAAAATTTCTAAAACACTAATGTTATATTGTTAAATATAACCTAATTTCTGGTTTGGGAGATGGCTATGTTGGAAAAGTGGTTGCCTTGAAGCAGGATATTAATGAGTTCAAACCACAGAATTGAACAAAAATTCCAACTGTGGTAGCACCTTTGTGTAATCCTAGTAAAAGGGGGTGATCATAACTTGCTAAATAACTAGTCTAGCTTACTTGGAGAATTCTAGGCCAGTGAGAGACAAGAAGAAAACACCTGATAAATGATATCCAATGTTGTCTTCTGGCCTCTAATCACAGACACATCTAAGTGCATACACACATACACACACACATGCACACACACACACACACACACACACAAGCTCCCATGCACACACAGCCAAGTCCTAACTTTAAATAGATTTTAGACTATCTAAAGAGTAGCACACTATTCTGAAAAGTAAAATAGGGCATTCTAATGAGATGCTACATCATAAGGTTTTGTGTAGCTAATCTCTATCCATTGTATTGAGATCAGACATGAGACTGGCTCAACTGTAGACTTTAATAATAACATGAATGTCCTTGGCCTGTTTGTCTCCTTTAAAAAGAAAAAAAAAAGAATCTCAAGCAGTGAAATTTCTGATCCAATAAATGGGTGGACTCTCTTGGAAGCATAGTGAAGGCTTTCTAAACTGTCTATTTTGTAATTTTTTCTTAAGCAGCCCTGGGTTTACAACAAAAATCATCAAGAATCCTCCAGATTTTTTCTTGGCTGTCCTTCACAGCCCAGGTGAAACAGGTACTGTTGACACAGTGCTGTTTGTATCTACAAGTAATCAGAGTAGAAAGGCAGCATGAAACCAGTGGGAGGAGGGCAGCTGGGTCTTCTCGTCTTCACCTTACTCTTCCTCTGGCCTCCTATGTCCTGAGAACTCCTTCTGAGGCCACCCCTACTGAGAACTCCTGCAGAACTACACTTGCCCTCCCTCCAATGCTTCTCTAATTCTGCTAGGTATGTGGGTTCCTGATGTAAGGTAGATTTGCCAAAGGACTTACCATCATATTGGATCATTCACCATAAACATGGGCATCAGTATTCCCTTCCACGGTCTAAGAAGAAATCTTTCTAAATGGAACAATCTCCCCCTCAACTCCCTCTCCTCCTTGGATTTCGAGCAAAGTTTCCACTCTTCTTTCACTTGGGTAAAAGCTTGAGAATTGTACTGTCAACCGTTCAGTTTGACTGAAGACTGGAGATTGGGGACTGGGCTTAATAAGGACATGTAGAAACAGAGCCATGGCCCATTAGCATCTTCAGTCTTGCACACTGCACATTCCAGCATTTTCAATACATATATTTAAAATAACAGATCAGGACAAGGCTCAGCCTTCCCTCAAAATTGTCAACACCTGCGCCAGGATCCCTGCATTTTGCATTGTGTCAGTGTGTGTCAGAGGTTTCAGGAAAGGTAATATAGAAGATGAATGAAAGTCTATCATTGCGGTGCCAAGATGAAAAAGTGACAGCTCATAATGAAAAGAAAAATAGTTTCCATTTTGGGCCTCTGTAAGTAAGAAAGTGACAGAGTCTTGGGAACTGTGAGCCTGAAAAATGGTCCCTTTGACAGACATGTCTGTAAGTGAGAGGCCCCCGATATAATGTTGCCTATAAGAGAGGGAATAATGCTTATTTTAGTCATTTCATGCTTTTGAATAAATTCTTGGCTACTCCCCAGGAAATGGCATGGGAAGGATGTAGCACTGGATTCATTTAAAGAGTATATGGTCATTTATTTTTAGCCTTTTAAATTTAAGTTTAAACTTATTTATTTCTGTCAAAATGGACAAAAAGTCAATAGTATAAAAAAATTAATAAACAATGAGAAGAAAAAAAATGTCACTTTAGAATTGTCCTTAGGATTTTGTTTCCTTTTGGCAAAAATGAACCTGTAGACTGACTTTTATAATTTGCAAGATGTTTAAGTTAAATTCAATACAAGCTGAGATGACAAAACAACATACTGATAATGTTTAAAACTTTAACTTCAGATTTCAGAGTTCTCAGGATTATCTGATAAAATATTTTCATTCAATATCTACCATTTCTTGGTTATAGTATCAGGCCTTACATATGTATATCATCTACAATGATCTAATTTGCATAATGTCTTCACTGACCTTGACATAGAAACAAGGAGAAACTCATGTCAGAATCATTCAGTGACTGGTAGGCCAGTGGCTTTTTGCTGGTACATTGAGTCTATGAAGAACTCATGCTGCCATATTGATTCTCTTAAATGAGGCTATACAAAATCTGTTTTGGAACTGGGGCTCCTAGAGTTTCTACTCTCTTGGTTTCAACCACAAGTTCAAAGAAAAAAATGATCACTGAGAGCAGTGATTGCTAACCTCTGTGGGATCAAAACTGAAGCCCCGAGGATAAACATGATTTTATATATTACAGAACCATATCTGGAACAGACCTTGGATACAGCAACTGAGTGGGCATCAGCACCCCAAGAACAGGACCTTCTGCCATAGATTACAATCATAGGCTTACCTATATTATTGCTGCCAACTCTTGACTGTCAAATGAGCTCCCTGGTGCTAAGTCAGCATTGCCCTTTCACCAACAGGTGTGTGTGTGTGTGTGTGTGTGTGTGTGTGTGTGTTTGTGTGTTATGTGTTGTGTGTTAAAAATATAGGGAAAAGATTTGCCCTGTTCCAGATAATAAAAGAATGTGTGATTGCTGTCAGCTGCCATGACCACACCAGGCACACCTCTTACCCAGTGGTTTTCTAGAAGAGGTAAGAACATGAAGAGCCTTGAGGAAAACCTGTCAAAGCTCCTCAGCACCTCTTTGGCATTGTTCCATACACTTACATTGTCATGCAATGACATTCGTGCACATATATGAACTGTGACCATAGACCAATGGAAGATATTTCAATTGGAGGGGACCTGACTTTTCAGCTAGCTTGGCCTTTGACAAATCTTGTGAACAAAAACGGCAACCGTTTTCTGAGAAAACAAAACAACAACCAGAAAACCCCAAGAGATTATTCCACTATAGTCTACTTATTAAAATCAAATGCAGTCTCATGTATATAAAACTCCTGAAAATTTGTAAGTACTTGATAATAACAGGCTGTTTTCCCAAGGCTCATGGTTGGGGTGTAGTGACATTTGTTTCCTGAGTAAATGTCTTATGACACATTCTGGATATATTTGAGGAAAGGGGAAAAGTGAGGAGCTCCTGAGGAGAGAAGTCTCTCAACTCCAAAGATAGAGACAGGACAAAGTAAGACTTTATACATTGAGCTCTTGGCTCTTTGAGTTTTATTTTTACTTATCCTCTATCCTTAAATTATAGAAATATTTGGGGCTGAAACACAGTGCCTAAGGCAATTACCACAATCCATCTTCTTAGAGAATATTCTTAAGCAAAACCCAAAATAGGAAACCAATGAATAACAGGTTAGAAATTCCTTTGTGATATAGCCAGTTCCAGACAAATAAAGGCTAACACTCGGGGTGAGTACAGATAAGCAGGTCCTGGTGCTGAAGTTACTGGTCATGGACAAGTTGCCCAAATACATTTAGGTAACTTCTGCTGTCAGAGTTAGAAAAACAAAACAAAACAAAACAATAAAAACAAACAAACCTAACAACAACAAGAAAAATAAAAAATAAAAAAACAAACAAATAAAGAACCCCAAAACAAACAAACGAAAAACACAAAAGTCACAGGCAAGACTAAGAACAATGCTACTCTGAAAAAACTGAGGAGGAGGGACCCTGAGAAAGCTTCCATTGCACAGTCAGTCTGCAAGGACGAACAGCTCAAAGAAAACAAGCATTTTCATAAGGCGTTAGAAAAATAAAAAAGATTTTCTGAATAAAGATTACTGCTTATGAAAATGAGTTTTAGTGCACTCCGAAAGACACCAATAAACAAATTACCAGCTTACAATTTTGAGAAGAGCAAGCAATGAGGACCATTGTCTCTAATACCTTGTGTATTCTACACTGTCCTCCTTGCTTTCTACCCCTGTGTTTGCTGACCTCTAGTCTAGTGGGCATGGTCTGTATATTCTTCAGCAAAGCTGATTTTACTATTTGGAACAAGCAGGAACCTCACCACTTGAAACAACAGCATACATTCACACACACATCTGTTTACACACATCTGTTTACACACATGCACACCCATGTGCACACACATGCATGCACAAATGCATGTGTATATGTGCAATGCATTGGCAGAGGAACTCCAGATCACAAGCTGTCTGTGACTCCAACTGAAACCCCTCTCTTGAATTCACAGAGCATGAAATACTAGAGAGAGAGAGAGAGAGAGAGAGAGAGAGAGAGAGAGAGAGAGAGAGAGAGAGAGAGAATGCAAAACTTTTTTTTCAGAAGATTGGTTAGGGCAAAAAAAAATTGTGTGTTTCAGCGAGTTGATGAGGTGATGTCAGACTAGGAAGGGGGATGGGGCTACAGCATAACCTTAAATCAAGGATCTGACTCCGATAAGCAAAAAGGAAAGAGAAGCAATTTCCTAAGTTCCTACTGGAGCATCTGCTCACCTATGGGAATTTCCCCTTGTTGATTCAATCAAGATAGACTCCATATTTAGCAGTGATGAATCATACCCAGACTAGATTTACAAAACTCACAGAGAACACTGAAAGCTGCTCCTACGATTGACTGCTGTTCCAGCCTTAATCAAAAGTGTTAATCTGTGTCCTTCTTCCATTTCACTACTAGATAAGGCTTAGATAATCAAATGGGAGGCCCTAAACATAGACAAGGGAAATCCAAATGGCTAAGGTTTTGAAGAACTGCCAGTTTGCATTTATTGCTTCTCAGATAGAATCTGAGTTTTTAGTTCTACCTTGAGGTACTGCAACCAATGCACAGCAAGGTGCTCTGCCTTCTGTCAACTGAGGGCTGAGACAGGACACCAGCCTAAGAAGCACCCTTGTGACTTCCTAAATGCCTTTCCCAGGTCAGCTTTGACCATTGGAAATGGTGGTTGCTTTCTCTCATTGCAACCAGTTACCACTTTGGTCTATGTTTTATGACTATTTGTAACTAATCAGTTTTGTCTTCTTTTCAATTCTATAGATACCATTCCTTACATGGATTACTGATGCAGTCTACTGTGTCAGTGCTGAACCATGATCAATGAGCAAAGGCTTGCTTTTCCTTAGTGAAAGATCTCACTTAGTCTGAGAAACAGAAATAATGTAAAGGTGGAGAGAAAGAGAGTAAAAGCAGGGACCCATAAAAACAATGGGAAAGAGATAAGGATAAATGAGGAGGAAGATATAGATGATAGGTAAATGATAGATTGATAGATGGATAATAGATAGATAGATAGATAGATAGATAGATAGATGGAACACTCTAAAATCCTTGCACATTCTATTAACTGTTGCTGTAGTTGTTTTTAAAGATTATTTTTATATTATTTATATGCTTGCCATCATGTATGTGTAGTCCATGTATAGTTGTGGTTGAGGAGACTCAAAGAGAGTGATGGATGTCCTGAAACTGAGATACAGATGGACGTGAGCCACTGCATGGCTTCTGGGAGTCAATTGCAGGTTCTCTCCAGGAGCAACAAATTCTCATGACCACCTCCTTTTAGCCACAGAGTTCG
Organism: Arvicanthis niloticus; assembly: GCF_011762505.2. Classification (NCBI taxonomy): domain Eukaryota; kingdom Metazoa; phylum Chordata; class Mammalia; order Rodentia; family Muridae; genus Arvicanthis; species Arvicanthis niloticus. Next base: position 57,253,788 of record NC_047671.1, on the reverse strand, counting down.
TATGCTGTTTACCCACCCGTGTGTTTTCGCATCTCCTTTCTCAGATTTTTATCACAAAAGCAGATTCATAATCTCTCAATTAACCACTTTCCAACTAAGTTTAGCTAACAGTAGAATTCTATAGGGAAGGGAATAAGGGAAGTGTGCTGCATCCCTCTTTGTGGCAAATGTCTGGAACATGCTGTTTCTTTTCCCTGGGAATAACTTAAGTGTAGTCGCAATGCCTTCCAGGTAAGTAGCCTGTGCATTCCAGTGATGAGGACTTGTCCTGTGGTTCCTTCAATCCTACATATCTTTCTAGCATTGTGAATTATCTTGCTCTGTACTCTAATGAACACCCTCTTAAGTAGTTGTCAGAAATAAATTCCCACTATTGAACTATGTGGAAGAACATCTATTTTCCTAATTGGATTTGACTGATAACTGCAGCAGTACCGCTCACGTAATATTTATCAACTCATATGCTAAAATGTTCTCTGATACTGTCAAATACATCCTGGTTCTTACTTGATTTTTCTAGACAGTGTCATGGCTTCTTCAGAAGCAATTTAACTTAATTCCTCTCATCAGATCCATTTCTCCTCCTCCTCCTCCTCCTCCTCCTCCTCCTCCTCCTCCTCCTCCTCCTCCTCCTCCTCCTCCTTCTTCTTCTTCCTCTTCTTCTTCATTCTACTCCTCCTTTTTCTCCTCCTTCTCCTCTGCCTCCTGCTCCTCCTCCTCTTCCTCTTTCTAGCTTTTTATAATGAATAGCATAGAAATGAGTAAACTATAATAGTGGGCTGGGCATAGTCATAAAATTCCCAACCACGACAGCTTTTTTTTTTTTTTTTTTTTTTTTTTTTTTTTTTTTTTTTTTTTTTTTTTTTTTTTTTTGGTTTTTTTGAGACAGGGTTTCTCCGTGTAGTCCGGGCTGTCCTGGAACTCACTCTGTAGACCAAGCTGTCCTCGAACTCAGAGATCCACCTGCCTCTGCCACCCAAGTGCCACGATAGCATTTTTATCCATTCAAAAAAAAAAAAAAAAAAAAAAAGCCATCATCCCAGCCACCTTTTCACTAGTATACCTACACAATGAAAGTAAATATATTTCTTTCTCTTTGGTTTATTAATTGCTGGCTTAAATTCTCACAGAGATTGAAAATGTGAGATGAAAGAAGGAGAGGCCATAAAAGAAAGTAAAGACAAAAAAGAAATTAAAATGAATTGAGCTGAATAGCATTCCTATTCCTATGTTTTGGGTAAGAGAAATGCAGTTCACATAAGCTAAATAACTTGGTTCGAGCCACCTACAGCCCACTGTTGGGAACTAAGTGAACTACTTCTCTGACCAATCAAAGTGTTTTGATATAGAGCCAGGAAGCAGGAAGCCTAAGGCTGAGACAGCAAGACACAGTCAAGACTCCAGTGTACCATAGGGGCCATTAAGAAGTCCAAAGCTGCAAAAAATGAGATATAAAAAGTGTGTGCTGAAAGAGAAGAGGAGAGTCAGAGGACATCTTTGCCTAATTCTTATTTGTCTGACCATGGTCAGTAGGCAGAGGAGGGCACATGGATAGCAAGAGCAGAAAGAACATTCTGGAGTGGAATATGATCACATGTGAGAAATGAATATGAACTCTCTGATGGCATTGGCAAGGCCAAGGAATATTTTTAGCATATGCCATCTCTCTAATATGTAGGTAATTGCTTTTGTACCCTGGTAGAGAGGAGCCCTCGTTTTGGGGTACCTTATTAAGATGTTGTCAGACCTTGGAGAGCTCAGAGAGGAGCAGAGAGATGATTACGGGGGCTGGAGGGGTTGATTTATGAGGCAAGATGGAAAGACTGGTGCTGTTACTGCTTGGATAAATGATAGCTAGGGGAGGCATAATGATATCTATAAATATTTGTAGGGCGGAAGCAGTGAGGGGCAGGGACTCATGTGCAGCTGATACAATACAATACCCTCTGCTTCCCTTTGCTGAACTGCCTGCAAAACTTTCTGACAGCAGTGTCATCAGAAGCAGCCACAGGGGGAAGAGCAAATGTGACAGCCAGGATCACGGGAAAAGCAAGCTCTAAGAAAAACCACAAAGGGTGTTAAAGGGCATCGTCTACCCAGCCATGAAGGTGGATGCAAAGGGGCCCCAGAGCAGCTGGACCACTGCGGGCTCCAGAGCTCACCTTGTTCCTGCATGCCCCTTCTTGTCTCTTCACCTTTGTTTGAGCTTTCCCACGCGATAGAATCCTCTTTTTCAGTCTGAATTACTGCTCCTCATTCATAATTAATCATGCCCCGGTAGGCAAGGTGCTGAATTAAGGGTGTGGTTTCAAAGACAATGAGACAACCGAGACAACTGTCTGCTTGCAGACATGAACTAGGGATCTACTCAAAGAATCACAGAAGTCAAAGCAGGATTGTGAAACTAATGAGAGATGCAGAACCAGACAGAAGTCAGCATAAGGAAGCAGACTAATAACAGAGACACAGGTACAGAGAGATCAGCCCTGTAGAGTCAGGCTCCAGCAAAGCTGAGAAACAGAATAGAAAAAAAATTCCCTTCCTACCTCTCATGCTAAAAAGAAAACAATAAGAAGAAACACCCTATCATGTATCTGTCTTGGAGGAGGCTGTTGTTTTCTCTTCCACAACTCTTCATATGAATCAGAGATTACAAAATCAAGCTCAGACCTTGCTTTGACCTGCTGAAACACCAGATATGACTAAGGTCTCCAGACCTTGTTTCATGAATCAGGAGCTAAGATAAACGTCCTCTTGAAATCAGACACACATCTTCGGTCACCTTAGACATTAGATTACAATTCCTCCCTTACGTACTTGCCTACCCTCTCCTCTAGCAAGAAATGCTCACTACCAGATCTGGAGTGTTAGATCTAATGCACTTGCCTGAGAAAAACCTGATTCTAATGTATTCTCCATTTGAGTTTAATAAGAGAACCAGAAGAATGAGTTTCAGTTTGGAAAAAGGAAAGACAAGGCAGACACAAAAGAAGTTAATGGAAGGAAACACTTCATAGATCACTCTGAATCTGAGAAACAGAATGCCATATTGATATCAGCAGTTATTGGAGTTTGGTGATCACCCTCAGAAAGGCAACAGGATTTTTATCCTAGAACAACAGATTAGACAGAGATATGAGGATACAAGCAGAAATAGAGCCAGTCTTTTTGGGGGCAGTAGATATCCCAGCAAGAGAATATGGTCATATGATCTGAAGCAGAGGAAAGGACTCCAGCAACTAAAATACCCAGAGTCATATAAAAGATAGACTTTTCTGTGGCATTATGGTACCTTTCTGAGTCCAATGTATAATCGGGGCTTTGTTTAGCTTGCTCTGCCTGTCCTATGTAGTTATGCTCAAGTTTCAAATATCACTGTCTTAAACTTTACTCAGGCATGTGCTTTAGTCTTCTGATGAGCCACAGGTCATTCTGACACTCTAAAGTGGGGTCTGTATCTACATTGCTGGCCCAAGTTCGATTTGATCAGCTTCAGTGGGTGAGGTTTTCCGTCCTTCCTCTTTGGGAACTGAATTTTCTCATATACTAATTTCACATCCTTTGTCCAAGGCTCCCCAGAGTTTGTTCTTCTCTGCTCTCCTGATGCATTCTTTGCACCAACACATATGAATACCACAACTGTGGAGAGGGAAGGAAGGGCTTAGATTACAGAGCAAGTATGTATCAAAAGGCATGATCTTAGCCCAGAATCTTTTCTGACTTAGTTTCTTTAATATAAAAATGGCAGGAAATCATGCCTGCCTTGTGAAGCAGATCACACAGCAGATGCTCTGTGGCTGGATAGCTGCAGGATGGTGTCTGGCATCTGGTGGGTAATTAAGAAAGGCTTCTTAGATGTCTGGTGGATTTTCTGTGGCTGTGTTACTGAAGGATAGAATCTGCAATCAATCGTGTCAGTAGGTAGAAAATGTTTCTTGGAAGGCTAGTAGATGCTCAGGAGTTGTGTAGGTGGGTGAGTATCCTGATATTTTATGGGTTAGCAGAAAATATCCCGTAGGTGGCTGGTGGATGTTCAGTAGGTGTGTGGCTCCATGAGTGTTGGATATTTAGTGCATAGGTTGGAAACATTCCTTAGACGGCTGCTGGGATGATACTCTCATCTCCTCCCACACTGAAATGACGAGTCACAGCAATCCTCTTGCCAAGCGTGTGTGAAGCCATCAACAATTGATTCTGATATTTCAAAGTCTGGCTAATGAGCATCCCAACCTGGCTTGGGATGAGCCAGTATGGTTTAAGCTTCTCCAAATATGAACAAAGACAGAATACTCCTCACTGGTTAGGGGTCACAGTAAGCCATCAGTACAGAGAAGGATGTCCTTGAGAAGAAAAGCAAGAATGCACTGGAATTCAGACACCAAGCTTCACTGGGGATGCTGGAAGCTGACCCTGTGCCCAGCACAGTTCCAGACAGATGCAATGCTACTGTGGGTGCAGGCTTATGGACAAAAATTTGTTTCACCATCCAATTATATTCTGCATAGCATAGTTTTTATATGTTTAATGGAATAGAAATTTTTATTTTAACGAACATTTATAGGCTTTACTTGTAGTTTTGTGGAGAAATCAGAAACCTGGTGGGGAGAGATAGCAAGTAAGGGAATCAGCTTGTTTTATCATAAGATTAGGACCCTCTGTGTTTTGCTCCCCTAAGGCTTCTGTCTTATCCTTACAGACTAGAAAAACAAGAGGTTATGGATGGAGACCCTCTCTATACAAAGACCCAGCTCTGTTAACCCTTCTTGCTTTTCACTGAAGCCACAAGAGAGCCCACGATTTAATGCTAATGTATTGTTTTCCCAATGCCTGGCTTTGGGAGATTCAAATTCTTGGCTTCACAGACTCAAGCATTCGCCAAAGCAATAAAGAGGGGACGATTGTTCATTTCCATCCCTGGAATCCACTCAGTGACAGTCAGGGAGCCGTGGTTTGAGTCTGGTCATGTTTCTAGGTGTAAAGCATCCTAGAGTTATGATTTCAGTGGCAATCAGCTGTATCTCTTCTGGCATCCCTTCTCTTATTTCTCAGATAAATAGATCAGGCAATAGCAACAGCAGCAGCAAAACAAAACCCAGAGTTTTCAGATGATAGGAAAGATGGCAAATTTGAGGTAGTTAGAGTTTAAGACCAAGACTTTCCCTCTTGTTTTTTCTCCTTTCACTTACCACTCACCTGGTCAATCTTCTTACTTTGTCTTTCTGTTCCAGCTGTCATCTGTCTTCAGATACATATAAATGTGGCTGAGAACCAATCACCAAATCCTACTGCAACTTTACCAAGCTGTGTAAATGTTCATATCATGTCAGCTGCTGTGTAAGTGGTTCTATAGTCTCCCCAACTTCTCTATTTATAAGTAAAATTGTATTTGCTTGCTATGTGCCTTCTCTACCCCTGCAGTTTTATAACCAAGCAGGGCACTAAGTATCTTTGATTTCATTATTCCATTCCCAATAAAACAATACAAAGTAGTGTCCAGATTTCTGTTGGCCTTGTAAATTGCACAGCCCAATAAGGACTTCAAAGTTTGATTTCCAAATAGTGTTTTGTATTTATACAGCATCATTTGCTGTGTGCCTCCGCAGCTGGCCAAACACACTGAGATGACCATCCTCCTGGACACTGGATAAACGATTACTCCCGCTTTGAGAAAATAGACCTTAGTTGAAAAGCCAAAGGCAATTCTGTCAGACTACCTTTGTGTTTGTAGGTAAATTCAGATAAAATTCCCCAAAGCAAAGGTGGGACAGGGTATTTTCAAGGTTAGATTGATACATGAGTGATATCCAGTGGCTCTCTCCTTCCCACCCATGAGCTCACCATGTGCTGCTCTTTGTTTGTGAGTTTCAATCAAGATTTAGAGCCTTGAAACCCCTGCTCTGGCTCTGAGATCTGTGGGAGAGCAGCTTCTGTTCCTTTCACCCTGGCTCCGATGCTGAAAGCTTTGCCTCCTGGAACTTGTGAGCATATCACAGATGCTGAACAGGTGAGCTTTAAAAAATGGGGTTCCATCTGAATAATCTGTCAAGCTACAGATGACAAAAACACCTATTTCTGACTGCAGCCAGAATGAGTGATTACTTTGATAACAAATTAAAACAAGCTTGGAAATTGGAAATTACCAGAATTAAGCTATCTCCAATGAGTGACTGAGCAACCCCCTTCAGTACATTTTCTTCTATATTAGCCATAAACACAAGCTCTTCATTAATGAAGCAGGTTCATTGCTACTGGCCACAAGGGGAATCTGTTGGATGTGGGACACTAACTTCCAACCTGATCGAGGAGACAACTTGTTCTTAACTGGAGTGCTTTCTTGGGAACTTAAAAATTCTTTATGTCCCCTTTGGCTTCCTGCATATGAAGCCAATTGTAATGTTCAACTTTTAAATGTTCAAATATTTTCTCTGTGTGGGATGTTTATGACACCAAATAATTCCTAGATGATTACTGTTTTTAATAACCATCTAATGACTGTATTAATCAGAAATGTCCTTTTGGCTTATGGAAGGCACAGGGGACAGAGGTAAGAAACAAAGATATTCCTGCAGTGAATGCATTGCACACAACTTCTGAGATTCTCATTCTGAAGACTGGGGGAGTTTTTTTAATCTAGTGTACCCTGTTAATTTTCTAAATTGCCCAAGATGCAATGGGTGCCCTTTCACACCCCCAGCCCCACTACCAGCCATCTCAATTCCTGCATCCTGAGCACACAATTGCATCATTCTTTTATGGACGATTCTATACAGTGGAAATATTGTAGACAATTTTTTCCAGACATTTTCTGTTACTCCTTTCAGCTAACCCAAGGACATGACACATAACAACCAAATACAGCAACGGAATGGGCAGGGCAGTCGGTCATCATTCTAAAGATACTGAGAGGTGGTTGTTGTTGTTGTTCTGTTTTGGGGATTTTTTGTTGTTTGGTTGGTTGGTTGGTTGGCTGGTTGGTTGGTTGGTTGGTTGGTTGGTTAGTTAGTTGGTTAGTGGGTTGGTTGGTTGGTTTTGCTGAGCTTTGTTATTTAGTAAGCTAGCAAGCATGTCTAAATCACAATGATGTTCCTCCATCCTCTCTCTTTGTGGATGTAAAAATGTTTCACTGTCCTTCACATCCATCTTGCAAGAATGTATCTGGTATGTGTGCGAGCATGCATATATGTGTTTTGTGTATGTGACTAAGGAAAAAATGAAAAATAGCCAGTAAGAACTTTCCACATTATTGGGTGTTTCATTAACAGAATCACACTGACTATTTTTTGCATCTGATGAGATGGTAATTTCCCTTCTCTTTCATACTGAGCTTGATGGACAGGCTTTTCTTTAATGTACAAATAATCTTTATGACCCTTGTAAGCAGGTCTGATGATACTCAGCTGAGTAATGTACCAGAACTGAAATTTCCATCTACTTGATGTTTTGCACAGGGGTTTTGATGAAGTCCCTGTCACCTGCTATTAACTTAATATTAAGTCTTAATAGGGTCTCTTTCTCACCATCTCCACGCAGTCGGGGTCCAAATTAATTACTAAGTAAAAATTCTGCCACATAAATCCTCACTTCCCAGGGAGGAAAAAACACAAGAATCTGACTTCATTTGAGAGCACAGAAAGCATCCTGTGAAAGATCTGCCTTCAAGACACGTCTAAGACATTTGTGTGTCAGTGGGAAAATCTGAAGTTCCCGAAGAGAGGGGCTTTCTTCCTCATGTTCAAACTCATGTCTTCTCTTTTACCAGCTGACAGACTTTGTTCTCAGTGTGGCGTGGCTTGTGTGGCGATTGTCAAAATCTTCCCTGAAATTATTCTGTTTTCAGTTGTTTTGTTTTGGTAGTAGTGGTGATGTGGTTGTTGTTGTTGTTGTTGTTGTTGTTGTTGTTGTTGTTGTTGTTCTGGGTTTCAGGGGGGAGGTTAGCTGTTTAGACTGGGTTTGTCTGAAACTAGTTTTCCTGAAACTCCTCATGTAGACAAGGCTAGTCTTAACTCAGAGATCCACCTGCCTCTGCCTTCCAAGTTCTGGAATCAAAGGTATGTGGCACCACACCCTGTTAATTATTTGAGTTTGTTTAAAAATTAACATAGTACATATTTAGACCATATTTCTGCCTCTCCTTCCCTACACTCTCACTATCTCTACCCAAATTTCATATTTCTCTCTCTCTCTGTCTCTCTCTCTCTGTCTCTCTCTCTCTCTCTCTCTCTCTCTCTCTCTCTCTCTCTCTCTCTCTCTCTCTCTCTCCTCTTCCTGTCTCTGCCCTCAAAAAGAATCCCATAGACTATCAAAGGTAAAAACAAACCAATAAAAAGGTAATAAGACAAAAACTTCCAAAATAAAAGTGCACACAGAAAACGGATCCTGCTTTGGGTTGGTCAACTATTTATGAGCATGGGGCCCACTAGTGAGTGTGGTTGACATACGCAGGGACACTTCAAAACTGATTTTTCCCTGTGTTAGTAGGTATCAGTTGTAAATTGCTTCTTGATTGTAGATGAGACTTGTGACTGCTTCTGCTTTTCGGTCTGGGATTTTTTTTTTTTCAGGAGTACTCAGTCATAAATGTGATATTATGATCAAGCCCTTACCATAAAATCTCAAGGATATATGCAGAAGAGAAAGCAGGGAGACTGTAAGACCCAGAGATGGTGGATGTATCCAAAAATAACCAGTATCTTCCATACACACCAGGACTGACACATTTAGGCACTCAGAGGAGACTCTGACAGTATGCACAAATTCAGAGTATTATGGTTTTTTATTACTTTTATATTTTAGGTTATAATATAATTACATAATTTCTCCCCTTTCTTCCTTAAAAGTGTCCCATGCTATATGCCCTTCCTTGCTGTTTTCAAATTCATGACCTTTCTTTTGTCATGAATTGCTATTATATACATATAGATGTGTATAGATCTGTATATATGCATACATGCATACATTCTGAAATAAAACTTTCTCAGTCTATATAATATGGCTTGTGTGTATGTTTTCAGGGATGATCATTTTGTATTAAAAAACCAACTAGGGAAGATTATTTTTCCTAATGAAAGTGTATTTCTTAGTTACCTGTAGTTCTTTGTTTAGGGTCTTAGGGAGTTTTCCATGTCTGCTTTAGTTTCCTTATGTTCACAAATAAGTGTAGTCCTCACCCACTTCAAGAAAAATTCTCCTTGCAACAGGTAAAAACTCTTCTGTTTTTAAATGCTCAGTGTTTCAAAACTGTCCCTGACAGTGTGGGATTAAATAAGCCAAATCTCTTCTTATCATAACATTCTATAAAAAGTTATAGGCTAATAAATGTAATAACAATAATTACAAAAGAAAATATACTCAATAGTTATTTGACATCCTATAAGATAGTACCATTAGAAACACAACTGTTATTAAGTACCATCTCTAAAGGACCAGGGGAGGCAAGGGATGGGTTGAGAAGATGAAGAGGAAAATTTCAGTTAGACAACTTTGATCTTAGATAGATCTGTGTGTCTCATTGGCAGTGACAGAATGTTAAGGGCATTCTAGAGAAGACGGGGTTGATGAACAAACTCCATTATTTGAAAAGATGTTAAAGTTAGTAGAACATTGCTGATAAATTTCCCTAAGGCATATGGCTATACTGTCAGATTTCTAAGAGCAAAAGAAGTTTATATAGACTCAAGAGCAGTGCTCCATAGTTGAGTTCCCCAGAAGATACCAACATGACCCTGTAAGCCCATCACTTGTTGAGGCAAGCATAGGAAGAGTAGAAAAGAGATCAGGAAAGAGGTCATGAGGCTCAGATTTCAGGAAAGATGCTATGGAGAGTGTGGCAACTTTGGTCCAGTTCTAGAACTCTCCAGTGCTGCCTCAGTGTTCCTTCCCTTACATAGTAGATCAGTGATCTGTATTGGTTGTATCACTGGTTGTATAGTACTGTTTATATCTACCATCTCAAAGAAAGAGCAGCTTAAGGATTAATAAATTGGAAGTTTATGACAAAAAAGGTAATATAAGTAAGCCTCATAGCTTCTTACAAGCTTCACTAACACAGAAACTTCTACTTCCCACATGTTTTAAAAAATGAAAATACTACTTCATTCAATTTGCCTTTTTGAAGGCTTGAAAACTGCATTTAGAAGTTTTCCTTCAGACTAGATACATCAGATGATTGTACATGCAGTTTCTCTTCTTTTCTTACTGGATTTTCCTCCCTGGAGCCGGCTTGCCAACTCAAGGAATGTTAAGCATATTTAGAGATTTGTGCTCCTGGACCTTTAGTCAGAAGCTGGCCATCAGGCTACAGCACTCCAGACCCTTGTTCTCTTACATCAACAGAGGGTACACTGAGGTAGCACTTACCATCTGGAGAGTTCTAGAATTAGACTAAAGTCACCACACTTCTCATAGTGTCTTTCCTGAAATACAAGACTTAGGACCTCTTTCCCGATCTATTTTCCACTTTCTTCCCATGCTTGTCTCAACAAGAGATGCACACACAGGTCAAGTTGGGACCTTCTGGGGAACTCAGCTACAATGTACTGCTGTTGGATATAACCAACCACTATCTGCTGATCTTTGTGTCCAATCTCAGGTGTGTCATACTGTAAATTATGTCTCATGGCTTATCAGGATTATCATAAATACACAAACCAAATTTTTGAGGCAAATTTAAGATGTGTTTAGATAATTATTTATCTACTATGTATTATAGTTTCTAAAGTATTTCCATTGATTTAATATCATTTGATTCTCAAAGTAAATATTAGAAACCTATACAGCAAGCAGGGCCATGTTAGTCTTGAAATAAGACTTCGAAGGATATGGAAATAAAATGGTGACTTGTTAAACACTTAGAGCGCATATCTGTGCCTTTGACTTTGATTGACTACTTTTCTAGAAAGGCAGATGTTCACCTTTCGGTGTGTCTTTCTAACTCCTTCCTTGTCTATGTCTTTCTCACAGTCTTGCTTTACACACTTACTGACCTTTCTTTAGGCACAACAGCCATCCTTGATGAGTGTGCCTCTGCTTCTAGTTTCAGGCCCATGTTTTCTTACTCCTGTATTGATAATCCAGGTCTTAGAAGTATTTCCACTTCTAATCCTTGCTCATCTCCTCAATCTTATTTTAGATGTTCTAGGGACCATGGGACCACTTGTACCTGGGTGCTCCTCTATCAGATAGGTCACATGTGTGAGGCTGACAAAGCTCATGAACAATGAGAGGCAATGAAACCCATAAGGATGAAGATGAAAAAGATGTGGAAGGTAGCAATGTGCACTACATGTGGGAGAAACTCTTGCTAGAACTGCCACACTCTACAAGAAGAACCTCTGCTGAGGATTCTAGATCAATCATAATAAAACTCAGTCTAATTCATCTCCAGCTGCTGTCTTTTGACCTCCTTCTACTTATGCTCAGAAGGTAGTCTCTTCTGCCATTATGCAGGTGTTTGGTTCATTAACACCCAGCTAATGAGATCACGCCTGCCAGTAGGATGCTTCTCAGCTTCTTTCAAGGTTTTCTGCTGACACAAATCCACCTCCACCCTGCCTTTATTCACTGTAGACCTCCTGTAGGTGCCTCTGCAGCAAGCTTTCCAGTACGAACCCTGACTCCAGAATGCCTCTGTTTCCCTCCAGACCTCAACTCAACCTTTCAGTGTAAAGGCTTTAGTAACATACACTTGCGCCTCCCAGTGTTTGTTCCTTTGTTCGCTTTTGTTTTTAAGAGCTCAAATATATACTTGTAAAGTCAGTCAAAAGGCTGGAAGCTCATGTTCTGCCTTTTACCTGTTAGTTAACTACTTTTAAAGGGCAGTTAACTGCCTTTTAACTACTCAGTATAGGGAGATTAATAAAGGCAAATAGACACCTTGCTACTCAACTTTATCATAGATCCAAAGGCAGAAAACCAAGGCCTTAATGTCTTCCCTACATTTTCCTGACTGTCCCCAGCATTGACCGTTGCCTGTCTTGGTAGCTATTATACAAATTTCATGAACATGTATGACCTCTAAAATGACTTCCTGGTAATTATTTAGAGTGGGAGAATTATCTTGACATAAGAGAAGAGTGCCCTTCCAGTGAGTTAGTCCATACCATTACTTTAGAGAAATGAAGAAGGTGCTACATGTGGAGGATATGGCTCAGTTACACTGCTCGCCTAACATCCCTCAAGCCTTCAGGTTGATCCTCAGAAATGCATTAAGAGGTTGTGATAGCTCATGTCTGTAATCCAATCACAGATGATGATAGGCTAGGAAGTTCTAGTCTAGCGTGAGCTGCGTGAGACCTGTTTTCAAAAAAAAAAAAAAAGGTGGGGTGGTGGTTGTATCCCAGAATCTCTATACAACAAGGCACCTTCAGTTCAGGCTATTTACCTGAAGGTGACATGGGGGGGGGGGTACAGTGCATCCCTAAAGCTCAGATCATCTCACAGGTGTTCCATTGTGATCTTCTGGTGCTTCTTTGTTGTCCCAAGATTGTAGCTTGTTACTGTTACACTGATGCATAATAAAACACTCAAAAAAGTAAAACAATGTTACCATATAAACAATGACAAAAGAGAGAAGAGTCACAACACAAACTTTGTGTGTCTTCCTCTCTCCCAATTCAAAGTTCCTACACAAATCACCACAGGAATCCCATATTGGTGGTGGCTATATCTAGGAAAGTATGAAAATCTATAGCTCTTCCACTAAGGAGAAGACTAACACAGCCAGAGGGAGACAGAGGTGGAACAGACTTTACCAGCCTTTGTCCGAATGCCTACTTTATATGACCCAGCAGAGGTCCCTGTGCAGTTGGACCTGCATTACCCTGTCTGCCTCCCCTCTGTGTAAGTTTGTGTATTATCACAGATGCCTTAGGAAAGTCTTACACCATAGAGTCATGAAGAAACCTGTAGGACAAGGAACATCTCTGAGTCTTTAAATTCTCCAAATCAGCTTTGCTTCGGGGAGTCTTGACTGGATCCACTTGACATGAGTCTTCTCCGTGGTTACATATCTAAGAATACTTGCAAAGAAGATTATAGGTGCTGGTGTGGAAAAGGGAAGGGGATGCAAGCACCTAAGTATTTTTGTTTCTATCTAATAGGCACCTACTGAAACCAGCTAAAGGGCATCGCAAGCTGTCCTTGACTCTCCAGAGCACAAATAGCATTTATCTCTGGGCAGCGGGCAGCGCCAACGTGGGTTTTTGTCAACCTGTCAATTTTTTTTTCTTAAACAGAAAGCAGAGTTCAGTAAATAAAGATAAATGATTGTGCTCCTTGTCTGCGGACCCTGGAGCTAAACTGAACAGGCCTCTTATGGTTTGGCCCTGCTTCATTGACTGTTCAGACAGCCCAGTAATGCGACAGATGTACCCAGCCGTTCCCTCTTCCCCGCTGTCCATTACATTATGTTCATTTTGTCTGAGATGCCATTAGAAGTCTCAAGGTCAAAGAAGTCACAGGGAAGAAAAAAGGATGACTAATTTTTTTTTCTCGCAGCCCTTCATTGCTCAAAGAGCCTCCAGACAGGTGGGCTCCTGCTTTGCGAGGGGCACAGAGAGGGGGGTGGGTTGCAATTTACTTGAAATAAAATGCAGGTGTGCAATTAACCTAGACACACTTCTGGCAACCTGCACAGCTTGGCACTGGAAATTTTATTTGAATCAGGGGAGAATATTATTTGCGATATTTTCCTAAATGACAAATGAATGATTTACCAGCAGCAATGTGTTGAGGAGAAGAGCTTGCAGTGCATAGAAGAATTTTCTTTTTTTCTTCCTGTATTTATTTATTTATTTATTTATTTATTTATGTCCTTTTTCTCTTTAATTTTTTCCTTCCTTCCTCCCTTCCTTCCTCCCTTCCTTCCTTCCTTCCTTCCTTCCTTCCTTCCTTCCTTTCTTTCTTCCTTTCTAAGGAAGGAAATGATAATGGTCTTCTGATCCGAAGTAGTGTTCCCTTGAGGTTTCTGGAGGACATCATGCAAATAGGGAATTTGTCCCTGCTTAGCAGCTGTGATTATGCACGTAATGGTCCTTGAATTTGAATTTATATAGTATGTTACTCCTGAGCTCAAAGCACTCACTGCACATGGCCACATCATTAACACTTAGAGTCAGAGAATGTGAAACCTGGAAGAGTGTGTGGACCACCTGCTTCATCTCTTCCACAAACAGAAAGGTACTTTGATCTTTCACAGAGCATCCTCCTCCTGCTTAGTCCATGAGAGGTGGGTTCCTCTTACAAAAAGTGGCAGTGGCTACATTTTCTTTGTTTCTAGAAGCCCTAGCTCAGTATATAAAATAAGGCCATTAGAATTATAGACCTGGAACTTGTTTACCTCTAGAAACCAGAGTTTTATTCAAATATCCAGAAAGGAGAGGCACAAAGAGGGTCAAGTTTCTATCATTATATCATATCATATTTGTGAGACCCATATCATATTTGCTTTAAAATATTTTTGATATATGAGACTACTCTTGGAAGAAAAATTCTTCTCTACTTAAAATTATCTCAGTGAAGCTCTCATATAGATAAAACACAAGAGAAATTAGCATCTAAGATTGAGCAAGTCCGAACAAAAAGGAAGACGGAGTGGCTTCCTCACAATACTTTGTAGAATTGGGGGTGTGAAGAACAAAAGTATTCCAAAACAGTAGAATGAACATATGTGTGTGGGTGTGCCTTTTGTTTCTATCCGATTGCATCCAGTGAGCATTTAGTGAACATCTTATTTGAGTTTATTATTGCAATAGATGGGGAAGTAGGGTAAGAACCTCAAAAAATGCAACACTTCATAAGTTTTTCAATCTGAACAAAGAAAACTCAATAAAATAGCCACATATTTATGATTGTATCATGAGTTTGTGAAGTTCATTAACAGGAGAACAAAAATATAACTTAGATGAAGAAACACAAAGTTTATAAGGGATATGGAGAATTCTTGTTTCCATTTTAAACTATATTTATATGCATAAAGTATTTTTCACATGTGGGGCCACGTATTTTGGAGGCTGCATGTGCACATGTGTTTAAGAGCATGTGAAGGACTGAAATTGATGTTGGGAATCATTCTCTATCTCTTTTAACCTATCCACTGAGATAGAGTCTCAAAATCAAACCCAGTCCTGGTCATTAGGGTTCATCAATCTAGTCAGCTTTCTCTAAGAATACTGTCTCTGATCTCTAAAGCTTGAAATACTGTGAAGCACCATGCTCATCCAAAATGTACTCAAATTCTCAGTACCTTAAGTCTTGCCCACAGTTTTACAGAGCGAGCTCTTATAAAAGCTGAGACATCTCCCTATTCTGAGAACACTGCTTTAGCAGACAGGTAGCTGAGAAATTGCTGGTCCATAATTGCCCACCTCTGAAGAAAATACCAAGCCACTTCATACTCTCCCCACCTCCAGGCCATAATTCTTTTGCATTCTATTCTGCCCATCTACACCCTGTAGGGCAGGAATATAAGAAGAAACCAGCATTTTAAAGCGAGAAAGAAAAGAGCGTTTCACTCTAAGACACAGACCTTGGTGAACCATGACCATGACCCTGAGAGTGGGTGAAGGATGATCATAGAAAACAACCTCATTGGGTAAGCACTGCTAAGATCCCATTGTAGAGCTCACTGTGTTATACCCTGAAGAGGTGACAGTGGGATAATAGATAATACAGACTCTCTCCTAAAATAATCCTCTCTAGAGGAGAGCAGTGTAAAGTAAACATAGATGCTTTGGATAAATCGAAGAAATCTAGGCTTCCTGGAAGAGGAGCATGACGATACCAAGGCTGCGGACAGCAATGATTGCCACACTTTATCCAGACTTAGTTCCTCCATTTCAGACTTCATGATACCTGCTTGTTGGTATGTACGTTTGGAAGTCCTTCATTGTCTTAGTTAAGGTTTCTACAAGTGTGATGAATCAGCATGAATAAAGAGTAAGTTGGGGAGGAAAGGGTTTATTTGTATTACACTTCAACATCACTGTTCATCACTGAAGAAAGCCAGGGCAGGAATTCAGCTGGGACAGGATAGTGAAGAAGAGCTGATGCAGAGGGCTTTGAGGGATGTTGCTCACTGATTTGCATCCCATGTTTGCTGAGCCTGTTTTCTTACAGAATCCAAGACCACTAGCCCAGGGATGGTCTCAATCACAATGTGCTGGGCCCTCCCCCAGCCATCATTAAAAATGCCTTATAGCTGGATCTTATGGAGATAGTTCTTCAATTGTGGTTTCTTCCTTTCAGACAACTATAGTTTGGTTGCCAAGTTGACATAAGACAAGCCAGGACACTCTCCTCAATTTAAGGATTCAGAACAGAATCCACACCTCCCATCCTCTCAAGTCTCTGATCCACTGTTTTGCTCTGAGCTCTCCACCTTGGTAAGGTAGAGAACCATGCTTCCCAACACTTCTCCATGTGCTCAGACTAGAGCCATTGAGGCATCCTCAACCCCTCTCTCCTTCACTACTTATTACTTATCCATGCATTTCTTAAATAACCCCAAATGTTCATAAGTTCATGCTCTGAATCAGTGACCCAGACCAAGGTCTCTCTCTCTCTTTCTCCCCCACCCCCACCCCCATGACAGTAGCCCTTGTTTTCTTCTCACTTTCTGGGCTCTTAATTCACTGTTCACTAGAAAAGATATGTTCTTTCTCTAATACCCACATGATTATAGCTTTCTAATAATAGCTTTCTTTTTACTTTTGACCTTAGGATTAAAAGAAAAACTGCTTTATGTGTTGCACAGTTTTCCCTACTGACCACTTTAGTCTCACCTCCCAATCGTTT
The DNA here is from genome assembly GCF_011762505.2 of Arvicanthis niloticus. Classification (NCBI taxonomy): domain Eukaryota; kingdom Metazoa; phylum Chordata; class Mammalia; order Rodentia; family Muridae; genus Arvicanthis; species Arvicanthis niloticus. The sequence continues at coordinate 57,236,997 of NC_047671.1, read as the reverse complement.
TCTCCCCTTTACACACAGCGTTCTACTTTGTTAATATTGTGCACTACTGGGTTTCTTAATATCACCATGCTTTCTTCCCCCCTACACATATTGTTTTCATGCCTGAATTCATGCTGTGACTAGTCACTAAGGCATTCAAGACATAAATAAGCCCATGTTCTACTTGGCTCATTCAATCCATCCTTAGGTTTCAAATGAAACCTCATTTCCTCCAGTATTTTCTGGTTCCAATCTCACCCTGATTGCTCTGCCATAATATGTAGCATACTTGGTTTGCTTAGATGTGCATGCTTAGGCTGGGTTATGTGTTTTCATAGTAGGTTCTATAGAGTACTCACATATCATTCATAAGTGCTTACATCCAGTCCCACGAACCTAAAAAGAAAGAAAGAGGAAGACAGAGGAAGTAAGGAAGAAAAAAATAAAAAAGAAATAAGAAAGACAGGAAGGAAGGAAGGAAGGAAGGAAGGAAGGAAGGAAGGAAGGAAGGAAGGAAGGAAGGAAGGTAGAAGAAAGGATGGATGGTAGGAAAGAAAAAAAGAAGAAAGAGAGAAAGAAAGAAAGAAAGAAAGAAAGAAAGAATAAAAGAAAGAAAAGAGGGAGGGAGGGAGGAAGAAAATAAATGCATCTCCCTCAAGACAGCAGGCAGGTCTGACTTGTGCCTAGCTTAATCTAGTTCAATGAGTACTGAATGAGTGAGTGAATAAATGATTATGAGGTGAGATACAGAGCATTTAATCTCAGGTAAGCAAGTCTCTAAAGACATAAATGATACCCCTTAAGTGAAAATGAGGTACAATGAGAGCACGTTAAAAGGTTCTTATCCCAGCAGGGTGCAAGAGGGCTGGCTCAGACTGGGCTGAGATTGTCATTTTCCTGAGCATTAAATTTGTTCACAATTGTTAACAGGACTTTAAAAAACAATTATAATGGTAACAAATTAGGGGTCTGTTACACTAACTAACTTTTCTCTATTAACACAGAATTTGGTCTGAAGAGCAGAAAGAGCAAAGTGGGCAGATTTCATAATTGCAGAACTTTGGTTTCACTTTGCTCTAACTTTCCCAGCGAAACACAGTAATACAGAAAGCTCTTCTCAAATGGGTCATTACCCAGAGCATCATGAAATTATGAGATACTGTGTAACCTTGCCTCCTTTACCATGGTGCCTGGGGGTCATTGTGGTGTTCACTCTGCCCTTTTCAGGGAAAGGGTCTCGTACTTTGTGTTTATTAACACACAGCCATGTAATTTTTTATTTACAAGCTTTGATCTCAGCACTAAAAAAGATCATATGGATGAGCTAATTCTAACTTCCATTTCACAATACTGAAGCTGAGGTCAAGAAGTGTTAAGTGCCTCCTCCTGACATGAAGATTCTGGAACAAGGGAAACCTTGGTCTAATGAACAGTAAAGATGTGAAGCAGAGAGTCACCTTGAGGTGCAGAGAAGGAGGTAAGATGGATGCCAAAACAAATGCAGGGCAGAAGTTTGCTTGTTTAGAAGAACTAGTTTAAGATAGCTGTGGATTTCATATGGTTCCCTGAACTCTGGAAGCAAATATTTAGAATGACCCAGATTTCCCTCCATTTGCTGATGCAGTCCCATGGCAGCACTATGGTAGACAGTTGAACTGCCTGATGTTCAGAAGCATCACTAGCATAGTGTGTTTGGTCTCCCTTAGCAACTCCATCCATCCTAGTTAGTCATCAGCTTACAGAATCTCTTCGTGCAGATACCAGATTCCTGGAGAACTCTACAAGGTCAGTCTCCTGGAAAGTTTTACCCATCTCATTCAAGAGTTAACAACAATCTGAGACACTTCGATCCCAATCTTTAGGTTTTGACTGCCAGGATCACAGAGGGAAAACAAGCCATTCAGTTGGCTCTTTGAATATGAGTTATCTGTGTATTTAGATTTGTCCATTTGAAAAATTATTTGCAGCTGACATAAATCATACATCTTATTAAGCTGAAAATATCTAAACAAATAATCAAATAATCAAAGCAAGAAAAGATTCAGAAGTAAAATGAAGGTTCATTTGCCTAGGAAAGTAACATGTGTGCTTTCAAGTGAGATTTTGGCTTTGGAATATTCAGGAGAATGGCTGCTTTAAAATCAACAATGAGGAAAAAAAATCAGTGGTACCCTCTTCATGGCTACTGCCAATCATTAAATTTTAAGTTCTCTTCTGGTCCTTCCAATCAGCATAATTTGATATACCCTTCATAGTTTTTTTTTGCCTAATATTGTGATAAACTCTTCTGAGTAAAGTAACTTAAGACAAAGGGGGGGGGGGCGGTGTTATTCTGACTCACCATTCCAGTTCATGATACATTGGGGCACATAAGCCAAGGCAGCACTAGCTTGAAACATTTGGTTCCATCACGTCTATAATCAGGAAACGAAGAGAGAGCAATGCCTGCTGCTGCTCAGTGTGCTTCTCCTCTCATACAGTCTAGGAGCCCAGATCCTATTTCCAGCCAGAGTGGCACCACGGACAGTGGAGGAGTCCTCCTTCCTCAGTGTACATGAGCAAGAAAGTCGCTCACAAGGTGTGCTCCTTGGCCTAGCTTTTATTTGATTCTGAAATCAGACAAGTCAAAAACTCATGTTAACCATGATAAAACACAATCTCTTCCTCTCTCTAAAAATCTTTCCTTCTCTTGGCCAATGGGACATCGCTCTTATTTCTCCTCCTTCTATATAAACGGCTCATTCTCTTTCCCCTAATTACTCTTCATTTCAACAAACGTACATCAGGCTGCTCCAATGCTGGGACATAGATGTCATTGTTGTATACATATATGCATTAACTGGACTTAACCATTTTGTTTCATGCTTGGATAAATGAAAGAATGAATGATGATTGTATTCAATCAATATTAAGCCTAAAGGAACATAACTACTTTGCATAAATGTTGCAGAGGAATTGAGTCTCCACTTCTTAGTCAAGTTCACAGGGCTAGTAAAACAGAAAGATGCCCCCCACTCCCCCCCCAAAAAAAAAAAACAGCAAGCAACCAATATTAAACACAAAGAATCATTAAGACTAAAAGTTTGTCTCTAAATATTAACAGTCTTTTGGCAAAAGGAAATAACCCCACTCATAAAGTCAATACATTGAATCCTGTTTGGCTTAACATCGCTGTTAGAAATGAAATCCTTTCCCCATATAAGTGAAATGTTCAACATTTACAATAACATTGGCCCTCTGGACATTCAGCTTTTCTTGTGCAAAGCTAAGTCTTGGTCTTTATGAACATGATAATCGAGTTGGACAATGGCTGACTCTTCAACTATCTTTCCAAAACAAGCATGAGGAGAGAGCATTTTGTTTTTCCTTCTATGTGGTTGTGGCTTCTTATTAGGGAGCTGATTCTTACGTCTCACATTGATTGGTGTCATTCCTATGGATAAGTTTTACATTATGGCAGTATTTTCCTCCAAAAGCGTCAACATTCTGGTTACTAACTCACAGTAATACACCTCTGTGTAGGTGGCCACTCAGGTGGTAGATTGTTTGCCTTTGTACTGTACTTCTGTGACATTATTTCCTGTTATACACACTCTGTCAGCACATATTTTCCATCACATAATTAACAGGTAATAAACATTTGCCAGCTTAGACACACTAGATATTCTTTAGAAATATCTACACTTGTATGTTAATTCAGCTTTGTACTTATGGAGAATTTCTTGCTTTATTTTTCTTTTTTTAGTTGGAAAAACTAAAGCCAGTGTAATCTTGCTTCATTGAGCACTCTAATGTGTGAAAACTAACAAGCTATCTTCTTGACAGAGCTGTGGTAGGAAGTGACCTGTACCTTGTACTCTGCAAACATCTCTAGTGTTAGCAGAAACCCAATCAGACCCGATTGTTCCTTAGAGCAAAGCTTCAGGGCTGATGAGATGGCTCACAGGTAAAAGTGCTTACCGACAAGTCTCATCTGAGTAAGAACCCGAGAACCCACAAGGTAGACAGAGAGAATGAACCCTTGTTAGTTTTCCCTAACCTCCATACTCCTGACATGACAGCTGTGCGTGTACACACATGTACACAAAGAAAAGAAACAAATAAACAAAAGGCTTGCCACCTCTGTGTCTGTGTTCCCAATACTGGTGAAAGCTAAATCACTGTTAGTTGATCCCTGGGCTTCAACTCAGACTCTTTCTTACCAAGGGGGAAAAACCTGATCATAGATAATTTTTCAGAATTGTCAACATGTTTCCAAAGGGAAACCAAAGCTCAGCACATGCTATTGAAATGTCAATCGATATTATGGGCTCTATGACTGGGTCAAGTGAATCAATCTCTCTCTGCTAATGTATTCCAGTTTGTAAAATTGGTTAACACTTAATGCCTTCGTTGAGGCATTGTTACAAGGATTAAGGTGATCCCCAGAAAATGTTCTCCAAAATGAAATGTGGTGTGGTAATGAAAACTAAGTTTATAAATGAAACGAGACTACCCTGTTCCCTCATACTCAGGAATGCTGCCTTAAGTTTTCTTCTCCTCACATATGTGAAACCCTATATCTCATGTAGGTTTCAATCATTATTATAAAGTCCTTCAAGGTATGTTAGGGTTCAGATGGGATCTCACAATAATCCAATTTCTTGCCACAGATTGGACAGATCAGTTGGGAATGAATATGGCAAAACACAACCCTGGGGAAAATGGAACAGTGAAGTGAAAAGAGAAATAAGAGAGTAAGCAAGCTATGGCTCTGACCTTGGCTGCTGCAGTATGCAGACAACAAGCATGAGGGGTTAATATATTTAAGTCACAAAGAAAAGGAATATGAAAGAAACTTTCAAGATAAGAGACCACATCCACAGGGTATGGAAAGCCTAACCACATCCTGAAATATTCTTGGTAAGAAGATTGAGCTGGGCATTCTATTAGATAAGCAGAGCAGCATCTGATAGTACTTGAAGTGAAGCTGGAGAGGTATCTTAGGTAAAGGCAGCAGCTACCCTATCTAGTGAGACATTGGATTCCTTGATCCTACATTGTAGGAGGAGAGAATGAACTTCTACCAACTGTTCTGACTTCCCATAAGCCCTGAAACAAGAGCAAACACCCTCCCCACCCCCCACACACACACAACTGGAGGGGTGAGGGCATGCAAACAGTAAGCAAATGAATAATTATAACCTAAAAATATTGAAAACAAAACTCATGAGATGAAGGCTTCAATCTTCAGGAAAAAGTTATCAAGGAAGACATACCACACAGTGGCAGAATGCTGCTTTCTTTATTATATAAGCATTTCACCAGTTCAGAGCATTTCCCTCACTCCATTTATTTTCTGGAGACAGTTCCAAGAAGAAAAATGCCAAATAATTATGTTCTTTCCACACTCTAGAATATTCATTTGCTGTGTGATATGAAAACTAATCTGAGGAAGTAGAAAATAATTTCTCTTTACCTTTCTAACACAATTTACTTTTATTATCTCAGCTCTTTAACTGAGAATTCAATAAGCTATTGTGGTCTACTTCCTAAGACATGACCTTTGTGTTCTCTTCCCACTCTGGCTGCACAACATGAAAAAAGAGTTTCTCAATAAATGAGCATGCAGTAATAGTATCTAAAATAATATACATTGCCCTGTTTTCTCACATTTTTGATTGGGAAAAACATGATGCTTGGTAGATTACTGTAATGAGAATAATTATTTCCAACATATTTAATAAAGTGCCTCAAATTTGACTATTTCTATTAAATTAACCAGATGGTGGCAGTATGTAATTTTACTCAGAAATATACATTAATTATTAACAATAAATGCAGGGTAAAGCAACAGACTTCAGTGACACGGCAGCACATCTGCAGAAGAGAATGTTGGCAATTTGAAAATGCTAATTCCGTGATTAATCTTCCATTTGGCTGCTGAGGAACAGAAGTGCCACAAAACAGAGTTAAGATGAATGATGACATACTCAGGCTTCAAATTGCATTCCCATTCTATGGAGCAGAAGGACACTTTGGGAGGCAGCAGGAACTTTTGTCACAAACCACTTTAGAAGATGTATTCTGTTGTCTTTATTTGACACATTCACTTTTGAGAAGACAACTTACATATTTTTCTTCTTTTCCAAAGACTTTTTTGGTAACATTTATTTTTTTAATGATTTTTTTGAATTTATTGTGTGATAACATCATTATTCCTTCCCTTTTATTCTCTCTCTCTCTCTCTCTGTCTGTCTCTCTCTCAAACTTGTTCTTTATAACCTCAGTTGTTCTCCCTGAAGTACATGGATTCCTTTTATTTTAGTTGTTGTTACATACATATTACTAAGCATTTAAAGACAACCTGCTTAGTCTATATAATGGGACTTCTGTGTATATATTGACCAGCATGACATTATGCCCCTAAGTGTGCAATAGTACACATGTTGAAGGTAAACAATAACTGTCTGATTGGCATTAAAATGTGCAAGGAAAGGAAATTCAGGTTTTGTGCAGGAAATCTAGTCAACTAGCTACGGCTAGAAAGGTATAAGTTTGGAGGATAACCTACAACTGTCACTTTTCAAAACCAGTTCATTCCCTAACTACATTCCAAGTATTTATTCTTATTTATTCTGATACTTATAAATGTGATTCTCACTCCTCATCAAAGAGACTTAGCTTTGTAACAGATAGAGACCACCCCAGAAAGCCAAAGAGTTGTTTAAATCTACTATGCTGAATTCTCCCTCCCTTTCACAGAATTACCAACTCCAAACCTCTGACACCCTTGAGAAGCATGAAGAAAAATATCCTTGATTGTTGCAAATCTATGGTGTTTTCATATCTATAATACAATGTGAATCTTTAAAACAATGTTCCCATTTCTCCATTGGGAAATAAAACTAACTATGGAGACACTGCAAATTAACAAGAGAATGTTTTAAGGACCTTCTGTGAGAGCACAGACTGGAAGAAGACCTTCCACCTTCAAGTCAAAACCAGGAGAAAGCCAATGAGGCCCTTAGCATTAACAATGAAGTCTAGGTAAACTCTCCATTGGTTACACAAAACTTGCTGGCAAGAATAATATAGAACTTGTTGATCTTTACAATCTAGGGAGGAGTATAAATTGAAAATATGATTGTAGAAATTTTATTATAATTTCTAAAAAATACATATGAAATACAACTTGCAAAAACAAACATGTTTAGAAAAAATAGCTAAAGATAATTTATAATTGACCTGTGTGAGTATGCTAGATTCTAACAACTGACAATAAGGAATCTTTAATTCTACCTCTGTATTTCCTACAAAGAAAAGAATCTATTGGTAAACAAGTATTAATACAATTGTAAGACTATCTAGTTAGACCAATAAATCTGTCTAAGACATAAGTCTCATATTGTTAGATTAAGAACAGAGAATAGAATACTGCTATTGTCTCATTAAAAAGATTTGACACCCACAAAATTATCATAAAATCATAGTGTACAATTTTATATGAACAAATAACCTAGGTAAAATGAACAATACTTTAGAAAGAAACAGACTAGCAAAAGAGACTTAGAAATAAAAATTCTTAGTAGACCTATCTCAAGATATTGAATTAAGAGTAATTTAAAAAATATGCCCATGAGACAAAAACAAGTACTTACTTTCCTTATAAATACTATCAGACATTATTTCTTAAATTCCAGAAATAAGTCATAAAATTTGGAAAATTAAAATGAGATAAGTATATCAGTGTATTCTGGGAGAGCAATGCTATTTTTATATCAATGATACAGTCTACAAAACAAGATTCACTGTAGTCATAGATACACAATTTTCAACAGGATATTATCAAAAGTATATGCTAATGAAAAGTCTTGTATGCAAATTATCAAGGGAGGTTTGTCCCCAGAACACAGGATTACTTTGCCACTCAGAAAGCATTTAAGATAGAATATGATGTTAGTGTACTGATATATCAATTAATGTTATTAAAGATTTAACAATATCCAAGGTTCTTTCATGATTAGGAAAAAAAAATCTCAACCAAATAAGAATACAATAAGAATAGCGTCAACCTGATAAAGAATATTTACCGAAAAGTCATTTAATTTTGAGACAGTAAAGATCATTACTAAAGGTGGACTCTCTACTCAATGGTTATCCAGAAAAAGTAAACAAAGAAAGAGACAACAGGTATCATGCAGAAAGTGAAGTTGTCACTACTTGCAGTTAATATAATCATATATAACTGATCCTAATGTCTCTCTAGAAAACTCTTAAAATTATAACTTCAGAAAGATGCTGGTTTAGAATTTTTTAAATTTTTATGTTTACTTATTCTTTCTACATCCCACTCACTGCCCCTCCTCCCAATCACCCCCTTTCAATAATCCTTCCCCCAAACCTTGTCCTCTGAGAGGGTGACAACCTCCTTATGTATCCCTCACTCTGCCACATCACGTCTCTGTCGAGCTTGTAATTTAGAATTTTAATATACAAAACTCAATTGTACTTTCACTTTGGTTGCAGTACAAAAAAGAAAAAAATTAATCAGGAGCTGAGCAAAAAAATCTACAGCTGGCTAGTGTTCATAAAGCCAGAAGGTTCTATGCAGGTTGTCTGGGAAAAAATAGTGGTCTTAGCTAGAGCTGAATCCTGTATGCTACAATAGCAATCTGTCAGGCAAGATGTGCCCATGGGTGAAATAGTGGTATTACTGTTAGGGGAGTAACCAAGAACATTCTGATTGGATGTGAATTCTACTACACAGTAGGAGATTTGTGCCTGAATCTGTAAACCTAGTGAAAAATCTGTATCAGTGAAGGTCATAGGCCCTAGGAGGAAACCTTCTGTTGTTTTGCTAAATGGTTATGTTGTCAAATTGCCTTCTAAATACTTAGGTTTACAACGATAGATTTTTTTTTCTGCTCTCAGACTTATATTGATTCTTAAAATTCTTCAGCAGTAATGGCAAAACCATATTCCTCCATTGTTTAAATCAAGTTAATTTGGGCAATTTGATTTTAATGACAGGAATTGAAATGAATGATCGTATTGCATACCACCCAGAGTGCTCATGAAATTTCCTTGACACTGTGTGTTATTGAACAGCCTAGACTGAAGACCTGGGTTTCCTCTGCCTTTTTGTGGTCAGAAAACTTTTCTGTGACAACATAATAGAATAAAGTTGAGCACACAACACACACTGGGGGATGAAACAGCTACTGTCTCCTAAGTAATTCATAAGGAGTGAGCAGCCCTTCCTGTTCTGCTTCACACATCCTTAATTACAGTGAAACATATAGAAAATATTAACTGATTTATAGTATCAAATGTGTTTCAATGTGTGCCTAAATAATAACTCAGTTACCAAAGATAAAATAGCATGTCAAATGATACAAAGCATCAGTGTTCCTTCTCCTTTTTATACTTTAGTCCCTTGTACCCTCATAGACTGTGATATAAGCCTTATATTGTACATGAAAGGAGCATTGCAATTAAAGTAATTATGCAACTTGTTCATGGTGAATCTATTTGAAATTACTGATTGCAAAATCTGACTCCAATGGCTATGATTTTGTAGTGTTCCATGTAGGACATGAAACTTCACATGACAGAGCAGACAACTCTATTCGTGCTACTGAATAATCAGAGGTGGTACCAGAGGACAATGAATACTATGAAAAATAACAATGTCACTATTTTATAGATTGTCTAAAATAGAAGCTCACCAAGTACCACAAGCTAGGCATCAAAACACATAGACACCATTGGCCTAAGGTGGTTTGACCCTCAGAAATTAGACAATAGTGATTTTAATTACAGGAGGCCATCAATTGTATCATCTAAGAACAATATCTATGATATAATTTATTGGCAGATCCTCAAATTTTCATTAGAAACTAAAAATTATTTCCTTCTGAAAAGTTTTCTGTGAGCTGAACAAGGAAGGCACCTATAGGTATGCCAAAGAGGATGGGGAAAAACCCACAAGACCACATCCTTACTCAAAAAACTACAAATAACTATTGTATGTTAAAAGTAGGAGAAATAGTATTTTCCAGGGGAAAGCACACCAAATGGTTACCCAATAACAAATAATTATTCCTGAAAATGTACAATATACAAGTAATATTATACAAACTGAGCATGTTATGTTTAAAAATTGTATATATGTACATAATAACCATGAATGAAAATGGGCCATGAATTTGAAAGAGAGCAAGAAGGAGTATATGGGAGGCTTTAAAGTGGAGAAAGAAAAGAAAAAATATATAATTATATTATAACCTTAAAAGGAAGGAGGAAAGAAAGAAGGAAGGAAGAAAGAAAGGAAGGAAAAAAGGAAGGAAGAAAGGAAGGAAGGAATAGGAAAAAGAAAGAAAAAGATATCTAGTATGCTTCTTCAAGCTGGTAGGCAAAAAGTAAACTCAAAGGTATTTAAATTTACTTTCTGCATGCAATAGACATTACTCTGAGAGCTCCTAATGAGGACAGAAAACACAAACGACACAGATCAGCCATTGGGTTGAAAACAGAAATATCAACATAGGCACAATCTCCTAATTTTCTCATCTTTTTGTACATTAGTTGGTTAATGGACTTGAGCCAAGATATCTACACAGAACAAAACAAAGTGGATAATTGAACAATTATCTGATGAATTTAAACACTAACAAAAGTGACTTTGGATAATTGAGAATTTGTTCTAATCCTCTGGAGCATCTTTTTGTGTGAAAAACTTCTGTAGATGGTGGTGGACATGCTTGTGTACTGCTACATTCCCACTATGTATTAGAGCTCCATAAGCAGACCTAGTAAATGGGAACACCCTGACTCAGAGCTATGGTACCATCATTAGAAATATGATTCACTGGTGAAACTATTATTTTTTAAAAGCATAATGTTCACAATGCATAAGAGAATTGCATCTTTCTAGGTGTCACCTGGATTCAAGCATCATCACTACAGATTCATGTGAGGTAGTGGTAGAAGACATGATACCAACATTCTTACTTGAGGAACACCTGTATTTCTAAGGAAGTATGTATGAGGGTGAGAAGATCTGCTTTTAGGACCTAAACACTTTCATATGACTCAGATTCGTAACTGGTTTCTGTGGAGCTTTGCAGAAAGTCAACTGCTTTACAGAAAATAAGGCTTCTATACACCAGTATTTGTTATATATCATAAATATCATATATATATATATATATATATATATATATATATATATATATAGAGAGAGAGAGAGAGAGAGAGAGAGAGAGAGAGAGAACTTAAAATAGAGAAAATTAGTAAGTAGTTTAAAACATATATCAGGGAACCTGTAGAATCAACATCAGACCTGAGGTTTGTCTAGGTCCAAAACTGTTGTATTGAAATAATTTCAATGTTACTCTTAATTAATCTTCCACTGGGTGAAAATAAACTATTATCTTTCTCTAACTCGAAGCAAGTACTTTCACTGTTATATGCAAGAACACATTATTTCTATTTTATTAGATAACTTTTTTTTTTGACAAAACACCTGCTAGAAAGTATTCAAGGGTGGGATTTATTTCTTCTCACGGTTTCAGAGGAATCAACCAATGGTGACTTGTTGCCATATACTTAGGCAGGAACATCAAAGATGTGGAAATATTCCCACAAAGGACAAAAGAAGGAATACAAGAAAGATCCAGAATAAGATATTGCACCAAGGTCATATCCTCAGGAACTTATTTCCTCCACCTAGGTGCCACCTTATGGGAGTATTAATCAATCAAAAAGTTTCTTTATTAATCTGGACAGAGTTTCCATGAGCAAATCCTCCCCCCCCCAAAAAATAATGACATCATAGGAGCTTCTTAATTCAGTCAGGTTAGCCATCAACCTCAACCAGCACAGTTGCCACTACTATACAACAGAAATCTATGTAATTACATATCATAATACTCCTATACATGGCCATTCCATTGGATGATAATGATTTGATCGGCCTAATAGTGTGGCAGAGACTGGTCCTTTAAAGAGTGAAGAATTAGAAGAATGTGTTCCCTATGGACTCTGCTTCTTGCTGAGAACCTAGCTTCCCTCTTTCCGACCAACCTTCTCAGCCTTTCTTCTAGCCCATCTCCATTCCTTTCTGTCAGCTGTCCATCTAAAGAATCACATTCTACCTGAAACTTTGAGTAACTACAGCAAGTTAGGTCTGGGGTAGGTAATTTTCACTAGTCTTTCTGTCCTCCATTATGTTCTGTTCAGACTTATCTTCATTAGTATGTAGCAACCTGTTTACAGGATACATTTGTCCTTCCCTACCTCCAAACCCAGAGGACTTCACCTCTTGGTGTTTGGACCTAGCATATTTCTAGTCACTTCAGGCCTGTCTTTGAAAACTTATTCTTGCCCTTCCGGTCTGGGCCAGAGCACTGAGCAGATCTTGGGTGGCAGCTCTGCCCCAACCTCCAAGAACCCAGAGGAAGCAGGGATCCCAGGCGCTCTAACTTGGACAGTGTCTTAGGTAAGCAGACAGCAGGGCCCGCCCTAAACAGGGAGTAACTGGGAACCAAAAGGACCCAGGAAGTCACTCCTGGCCTGGAACACTGGTTCCTTCCGGTCTGGGCCAGAGCACTGAGCAGATCTTGGGTGGCAGCTCTGTCCCCAACCTCCAAGAGCCTAGAGGAAGCAGGGATCCCAAGCGCTCTAACTTGGACAGTGTCTTAGAAACTATTTCTCAGATCTGAGGCCTGGATCAGACCTCTGCCAGGTCTGCTGTTGTATGGACCCCGGATTCCACCTGAGACATACTGGAAGGTCCACTCAACCCAGAGCCACAGAGGAACAACTGAACTCAGAGCTTCAGACAACATATCCTGAGATATTCTAGAGGAGACACTGCACCCAGAACAGCAGACACCTAGCTGGACTACTACCTTGGAGGCACCATATCCTGAGGCATCCTAGAGGTACCACTGTAATCAGTGCAGCTGGAAAAGATCACAGAGACATCTGGACCCCTAGGAGATCAGACATAAGCTAGATAACTGGAAAGACAGGCTTCAGTCAGAGACAGCAAGTACAGGCAGCACTAGAGTTAACCAGATGGCAAAAGGCAAGAGCAAGAACATAAGCAACAGAAACCAAAGTTACATGGCATCATCAGAACCCAGCTCTCCCATCAGAGCAAGCCATGAACACCCCATCACAGCAGAAAAGCAGGAATCAGAATTAAAATCACTTCTCATGATGATGATAGAGGGCTTTAAGAAAGACATAAATAACACTCTCAAAGAACTTAAGGAGAGCACTGGTAGACAGATAGAAACCCTTAAAGAGGAAACACAAAAATCCCTTAAGGAATTGCAAGAAAATGCAACCAAATGGGAAAAGGAATTAAACAGAACCATGCAGGATCTAAAAATGGAAGTAGAAACAATAGAGAAATCACAAAGGGACAATGCCCTGGAGATAGAAATCCTAAAAAAAAGATCAGCAGTCATAGACACAAGTATCACCAACAGAATACAAGAGATGGAAGAGAGAATATCATGTGCAGAAGACACCATGGAAAACATTGACACAACTGTCAAAGAAAATGCAAAATACAAAAAGCTACTAACCCAAAATATACAAGAAATCCAAGACACAATGAGAAGGCCAAACCTAAGGATAATAGGTATAGATGAGGGGGAAGACACACAACTTAAAGGACCAGTAAATATCCTCAACAAAATTATAGAGGAAAACTTCCCTAACCTAAAGAAAGAGATGTCCATAAATATACAAGAAGCCTACAGAACTCCAAATAGTTTAGATCAGAAAAGAAATACTTCCCACCACATAGTAGTCAAAACATCAAATGTACAAAACAAAGAAAAAATACTAAAAGCAGTAAGAGAAAAAGGCAAAGTAACATATAAAGGCAGACCTATAAGAATTACACCAGACTTCTCACCAGAGACCATAAAAGCCAGAAGATCCTGGACCAATATCATACAGACCCTAAGAGAACACAAATGCCAGCCCAGACTACTATACCCAGCAAAACTCTCAATCATTATTGATGGAGAACCCAAAATATTCCATGACAAATCCAAATTTACACAGTATCTCAACACAAATCCAGCACTTCAAAGAATAATTGGAGGAAAACTCCAACACAAGGAGGGAAACTACAACCTAGAAAAAGCAAGAAAGTAATCTTCCAAAAACCCCAAAAGAAGATAGTTACACCAACATATCTCCACGGATGTTAGCCCAAAAGCTTGGATAAGCGAAGACTCAACCCACAGACCACATGAAGCTCATGAAGAAGGAAGACCAAGAGGGGATGCCTCAGTTCTACTTAGAACAAGAAACAAAAATGCTCAAGGGAGCAAATAGGGAAACAAAACATGGAACAGAAACTGAAGGAGGAGCCATCAGGAGACCATTCCACCTGGGTATTCATCCCATGTACAGCCACCTAAGCTAAACACTGTTGTGGATGGATGGAATTGCGTAATGTGAGGAACATGATATAGCTGTCTCCTTAGAGGTCTGTCAAAGACTAACACACTCAGAGGACAATGCTCACAGTTAACCACTGATATGATCAGGGGTTTCCCAATGGAGATCGTAGTGAGAGGACTGAAGGAGCAGAAAGAGTTAGTGACCCCAGGTGGAAAGCAACAATACCAAACAACCAGAGTCCCCCAGGGTCTAAACCACCAGCCTGGGAACACATAGGGAGGGACCCAAGACTCCAGAGGTATATGTAGGGGAGGATGGCCTTGTCAAACATAGGTGGGAGAGGAGTTTCTTGGTCCCATAAAAAAAAAAAAAAAATGAACACACAATGGGTTGGGGGAATGTGAGGGCGGGGAGGGGATAGTGAAGGTGGGGAGGGGATAGTGAGAGGGGATAGTGAGGGGGGGTAGAAGCATGAGGAGGGGGATTGGATAGGAGGTTTCTGGGTGGTGGGAGGAAGTAGGGTATGGGGATAAAATCTGAAACATAAATACTACAACCAATTTTAACAAGCAAAAAAAAAAAAAAGTCATCAGAACCAACATCTTTAAAAAAAAAATGTCAGCCCCCTGGGAAATTTTTCTTTTCTTGATACTAAAACTTGTTCTGAGAATTGTATATTGCAGAATACACAGCCTTGGTGTATCTACTCATCAAGCATACTGAGCAGACCTGCCCAAACCTCCGATGTCCTGGAATTCCATTTGGATTCAGTGAAGACACAGCATCAGAGGCTTATCAACTGACTCTTCCCCCCACCCCTCTTCTAAAATCTCAACGCCCTTAATCAGCTTGAAGAAGTTAAAGAAGAGTCAGCGCCCTATTCCCTGAGCTTGGGGACTAATGTGGTTAATAATGGTCTGTCTTTCTAGGGAAAAGTAGTAGTTTTGTTCGAACAGGGGGGATTAGCTAGGACTTATTACATAGCCATAACCTATTGGTAGAAATCTGTATAATTATTATCAAGATGAAGTTATAAATTCTTTAATGGTACAAAATTTACTTTGATTTCAAATTTAAGGTTTTCATTGGTATGAGCCTCTTATTAATATAAAAATGAGATGAATATTGATACTCTCATGGGCATTGTGCCTGTATAACACATTTAGGAATACAAGGCCTAGACCCAGCCCTTTTTAAACTTTTTTAACTTTTTTTTGGGACAGTTAACCTATGAGTTAAGGGACTATAGCAAATTCATGGTTTTGAGTTTATTGTTAGGGTGTTTTCCATATTTTATTTAGAAATAGCTGAGAGGAGTGAACAGACCACAGTCCAGGTTACCTTACATGGATAGTTGGTTTTCAAAACATCAGAAGTCCATAGAATTGACGCTACAAATATTTATATATTAATGTTCATTTTGATTAGAGACCTGTCTGCTCCTGACAGCTTCCTGTTGTGGATTCTAAGAAGAAATTGAGCATCCTTGGAGATACTCCAGTTGTGCAGTGACAGCCACTAGGCAAGAATTGCCTCTCTCCATCTTCAGACAAATTACTGTCCAGAAAAGGACACACATGCAGAATAGTCGACTGATTATATCTGCCTAGACAGAGTAATCAGCCCTTAATAATTCTGCAGCACTAAGGTCTGTCAGATGATTCTGGGCCAGAAGGCTGAAGATTTGATGCTCCAACGTTCGGTAGTATAGGGGCTTTTCAGGTGTTCAGCGGTCTCTATAAATTGGCTAAGTTTTAGAAGCTATGCTTAGTGCTTCCCATAACTTCAGTTAACTCAGTCATTCTGGATTTATGATGGGGTTGAAGACCTATAGTCTCATAACCAATCCTGGCTATTTACTTTGAGAGAAAAGATCTGAGTAGATGGTTTTCAGCTGCCATTCATTCTAAAGCCAAAAAGCCAGGATTAAAAGTAAGTGTTCTAGTTAGAAGAGATGACCAGAGGTTCTGGTTAGTCAACAGAATGATGGACTGGGTATTAGGACTATCTTGTACCTCACTGGTACAATTAGGAATAAGTATGCTCTAATTGTATTTTGAGAGAAAAGTTCTAATTTAACAGGAAGGGTGATATGTAGGAGGAGCTAAGTGGGAAGGAGTACTGAGAGGAAGAGATGGAACAAGGAGAGAAGATGAAGAAGAGGAGAAGCTAGGTGATGAGAGAGAGAAAGAGAGAGGCGGCATGGAGGCAGATGTTCACATGTCTCTACCAGTCAAAGATAGTTTTTATATCTAGGTTGGATATTGGGTTACGCTTCTGATTGAGCATTACCAAACCTATAAATCCTTTGATTAACATTTTTAAAAAATCGTATAAAAGCAAAAAGGAAAGGGGGGGCATGGGACAGGGGTGTTCTAGGGAGGGGAAATGTGGAAAGGGGATGGCATCTTAAATGTAAATAAAATATAAAATTAAAAAAAACTTATTCTTTGTCCAGTAGACAGGTTTATTGCAAGATTCCAAACTCATGCCCTACTTGCTTTGACTAGAAACTCTGCCTCTTAATATGGACCCAGATTTTCCTAGCTATTTCTCTTAGCCCCTCTCAGATTTTTCTCATAGCTCATGCCCATTCCTTTCTGCCAACCACCCATGCATCCACCAATTTACAGAAGCACTTCCTGCAAGGGTATCCACATCCACTTATACGTGCTTAGGATCCAGAGAGGTCAGCAGCAACTGAAAAATAAAACATCGATCCAACAAAGGAAAGACCAAGTATCAACATCCAGAAAGAAATCTATCAAACATAGTTCCAGATACTTAGACACCAACATGAACAGGTAAGAAGGAATATGGGGATAAATAACAAATACTAAAGGGCATTTGCAAAACCATATGGAAGTCTACTACTGAAAAAGATATATATATATATATATATATATATATATATATATATATATATATATATGAGATCATTTAGGATATATATATATATATCCTAAATGGAGTCACCAATTCATAGGGCAGGAGTGCACAACTAGCCATCTTACTCCTCAAAGCAAAACCTCCAATGCCAGGAACATGTTATGTCTTGCTGAGTCATTGGCCAAAGGGAGCCCAGGGAAATACCCAAATATCACAGGTTATCCTTATAACTTTATTTCTACAGCTTGACTGTAAATCCCTGTTGCTGAAGACAACGCTTACATATCCCATCAAACACCAGGAAGTCATAATGGTGCATTTATAATACTAGAGAGCACTCTGCATGTTAAAAAAAGAGAAAGGTCATCATCAATATCTTCCTTCGACAAACCCCATTATCAACAACAGTGACCTGCCTACCAGGTATACTGATTCAGTAGCACAAGAGTAACCCACCATTTTATGATTGAACATAAGGCCTATTCAGTGAGATGAAACCCATACCTGGCACTGTAAAAATGGACATTCCAAATATGTCTTGGGCCCAGCAAAAAAAACTACTACTATTATTCTGGTAAAGGAAAATTCCAGTAAAATGACTCCTGATGATGTTCTACTATAATCATTGATCAGTACCTCAATCACCAGAAAAGTCTTCTTGCAATAGGTGGGAAAAAACATAAAGACCCACAACTGGATCATGTAGAGAGAATAAAAAAGATGGTGGAGCATTTCAGTCCTAAGTGGGATGCCTTCAAACCTCTCCCCCTCAATCAATAAGAAAGAGGAGCCAACAATGATATAAGAGCCAGAGGTGATGGGTGTTGTATCTTCCAGACACAGCATAACTGATGTATGTACAAACTCACAGAGACTGTCGCAACATGCACAAGGACTAGGGTTCAAGCCAGATGGTATCATAGCACTGATAGGAAGAAGTGAGATGGACTTCACCCCTAACCAAGAACTGATCTGCAATCGATGCCTGCTGGCAAAGGAAAAAAATCCATCTTCTCCATTGAAGTTTCATTTTATATATTAACCACACTTAGTGACACACGCATGCCCAGGAATAGTTGACCAATACAAGAACAAATCAATCCGTTTTTGTTTGTTTGCTTGCTTGCTTGATTGCCTGTTTATAAAATTTAATCTCATTTTTCTTCTTTTGTATAGATTTGTTGTATTGCTCTTTTGCTCTTATTTGTGAATTTTCAATTTTTGTGGGTATGCTATTTATATCTGTGCTTATGTTTCTTATTGTTTTGTTGTGTTTTTTAATTTGTTGGTTGAAAGGGAGAACATAAAGTTGGGATGTGTGGGTAAGAAAGTGGGGAAGATCTAGATTTTGTTAGCAGAGAAAAAAGATCAAAATATATTGTAAGAAAAATTAAGAAGACTGAATTTAAAAATTAGATTAAGAAATAAGACCATAAAAAGATTATGAAATATGTTCATGCTGAAAAAAAATAGTGCTAATTTTTTCGAGTAACAAAATTCTGTTTAAGTATTAATTCAGTTATTATAACTTGATCAATATTCATTGATCAATAAATATTTAACCATTTCTCCTAGATGATACAGATTAATGACTGGAAATTTTATATGATTAGACCCTAAACATAGAAGAAGAATTTATGCTTCACATACACGAGGCAGTTTTCAAATATGTTCATCTCTAGTGGGTACTGAATGTATCAACCCAGTCTATATATCTCAATTTTCATACCATTCCCAAAATGTTAACCAAATCCTTAATTCAAAAGTTACAAAACATAACATAGTTTTTCTGCAGAAACTTAATAAATACCTTTTTGTCCTCAGTAACTGGGAAGCAATGAGCCATAAATATAAGAGAAAAAAAAGGAGCCAGGGATAAATATCAAAACCAAGAAACAAATTTTTAGGTCCTACAACCTCCTAGAGAAGAAAATCTCATGTCAATATGCCTGGTACCAAATGTAATAAATACTGAAGTAAAGCACATTTTCCTCTACGTGTGAAATGAAAATTTTTAAACGACTATATTCAACCACCTTTTTATGTGAACTGGGAGTGATATATTACTTTCATATTGAAATCTATTTCAAATAGTTTAATGTTCTCTATTTTGTCAAATATGGGCAATGATTTTTTAAAAATATTTAAACACCTCTATTTGAAAAGCAAAGCAAAAAATTAATCACACATAAACTTCCAGAGAAAGAGGAAATTATATTTCATACGTAATATCAAGAAGCAATACACAGACATTAGAACGGGCAAGAATTACTATGAAAAATTGCTTAGTTTAAATAGCAATTAAAGATTTAATGGAAGAAAGTAATCAGAAATATGGGTGATCTAGCCAGTGTAAGAGCAGTAAGAGGGCATTACAGTACTCAAAATATTACCAATGAATATTCATGAGTTGATCTTTTTTGACTTATTGAATGGTGATATTTCCTAGTAGGAAAACATCTGACTACAAGAAAATGGCCCCTTAGTTTCTCTATATTATAAAGTTCTTATTGTAAAGGGAAAAAAATTAAGTGCTGTAAGTAAAGGGTGGCCTTTCCATACAGTGTTGAAGAGACCTCTGTGATCAAGTGGGAATTTCCTACTTCCCAAAACTCCATGCATGTTTTTATGTTCATTCTGATAAATGGAAAATATTTCAAAAGGCTTGGTTTAAAGTGCAGAGCTATCTTTCTGGTCTATCATCTAACATTTCTGCCCACAGTAGTTCACTTGATTATGTTCATTAAAACTGTGCATAAGAGTTAAGGTGGTATTAAAAAAGTTTCAGAGAAGTGCATGTCCAAATTGAGGAAAGTGAGTCTTTCAGATCTTCTGAAACTTCCTAGAGGGAAGCTAGTCACAATAACAGGGGTAAAATGGGGCATCAGAAGTTTTCAGGGTTAGAAAGAATCACCTTATGGAAAGGAACATGCTAAGAAAACACTTTGAATTTGACCCTAACTAGCCAGACAGGCTATCTGTTTGCCATCTAATGACATGAAAAAAATATGTAAATATATCTGCAGCTTATTGCCAAAAGATTTCCCTGTGAACAAAGTATCAACACCATTTCTTTTACATCTTGTCTCAGAACAGTTAACAAAGTGAATGCTTCTTCCTTAGAGGGGAGCTGGCCAAAATTAAGAATTAAGGGGAGGTGGACCCCACTCTGGGGTTCACTTAAAAAAGCATCACTTCTTCCTGAAGCATCACTCTACATCATCAACAATGACCACTTCCTGCTAACTTCAAGAAGTTGCAATTTTGATAATTAATTCAAATATTATAACTTGATTTGTAATTATGGGTATAATCAGCATCCAAGACTTAAACAAAGGAATATTCCTACATCTTAACAGAAAAATCAGTTATACCCTAAGAAAATTTCTTCCCCTAAGTCACCAAATGAAATTTTAATTTCTCCTACCCATATTGTCTGAATTTGGGATTTACTGTAAGTTCTGGGCAGCTCATAAGGAACCCCATTGGAAGAACAACATAGAATGACCTAACCATTCAGTTCTCCCAGAGACTAGACCACCAACCAAGGAGTATACCTAGAGGAATCCATGTTTCCAGATACATATATAGCAGAGGATGCTGTTGCCTGACAGCAATGAGAGGAGGCCCTTGGTTCTAGGGATGTTTGATGTTCCAGCATATGGGAATGCTGGAGAAGTGGGGTGGGCAAGTGTGGGTGGTTGGGGGAGCACCCTCATACAGGTAAAAGGGAGAAAGGAAGGTGGATGTGGAATGGGGGATTTGGTGGAGGTGTAACTAGGAAGTATCATTTGAAATGTAAATGAATAGAATGATTAATAAAAAAAAGAAAAAGAAAATGTATATTCCTCAATACTTTTTATAGAGAAGTTTGAGATCTGAGCCTCTCTAAAGTTAATGTGAAGATAGATTTAACTTAAAGCTATTGAAAGTTAACAAGAACTCCAAACATTCTTCATTTCCATCAAAAGTAAAATTCTTGTTCAGTTTGCTTCCTGGGGAGAAAAAGCACATGATCACCAGGGAGATGGATACTTATAATTAATACACGCTGTGAATGTCAGCTTCAGCATAACTTCTCCCTGTGCACTTGTCATAGTGTCACGTTCATCCTTGAGGGATCCATCAATTCACACAGAGGCATCAGGAGGCCAGGAAGAAAGTTTATCTTCATTTCTTCCTTCTTTCCAAGGTTAACTACCTTCAGATCACTTTCAGACTAAAACAAAGTACTAAGGATCTTTTTTTCCTTAGAGTTTTAGTTCTTTAGTTTTAAAAAAATCACACTTAAAATAAATGTGTTCCATATTCACAGACTAGAGTGATTGAGGCAGTATTAGTAACCTTGAGTTCTATTGAAGTATTGACTTTGATCAGTAAAGGACCCAAAGTAATATACAATAGACATACTGATTGTCTCCAAATGCAATGGAATACACCTGTATTTCTACAGATAGAAAAGGGTATTATCCTTAAAATGATAGAGATGTTTACTACAAGGAAGCAAGGCCAGAGACTATGTCATCATACTGAAGACCTTAGTCTTTTGATGAAGAGGTACCTGCTACTGAGAAAATGAGAAGGCAAAAACAGAGGAAACACAAAAGTAAGCTGTCTCCCCTGTTTGTCTGTCCTCTTTCTGCATGCTCAAGAATCAAACCAGCTATTCCACATTTATGTAAAGTATTAAAAATACCAAATTTTTAAAATGTTGCCTTCTGAGCCACAGTTTAAATTGGATTCATCTTTCTTAAAATCCTTTTATTTAAATACAATTTTACAATTTTTCTTCTAAATAAGTCGTTTCCTCTATCCGTTTTGTTAACCTTAAGCTCGTTCTTATTTTGAAACAATGTTGTCATATTTTCTCTAAGTGCCTCTTCAAAGTGCAGAATTCGTAAAGCAATGACTGTACTTCCTGCACTGTCCCATTTCTATTTTCAGCTACGTGATTTCTTCCGTGTTGGCTTCATTACTCTTGTGTAGTTATGAAGGTATAAAGTAGGTACCCTACTGCTCTCTTCTCTACCTTATCCTTTCCCTACTTGTCATCTCTCCTGGTCTAGATACTCCTCCAAGCCACAAGAGCAATAGTAATTCTCCCTCAGTTTACCCTTGAACTTCCTCAAAACTCCCCTTCTAACAACACTGGCCATTTCTGACTAGTTGTCCAATTAGCCACTAAATCCTTGTCCCAACATCTAGTTAAGCAATGTTGAGACAACATTGGTTCCCTTTTTATTGGATCACATTTTCTATCTTGCTATCATAAAACAGGGATTTCAAAACTGGACAAGCCTATTGATGGCATTTCCTCCGAGCAGTCTACATCAATCTTTGAGGACTGAAAAAGCTAATCAGTAGGAAGAAAACATCCTGGTCCAGACCAATCTGATTTCTCTATGTCTTACTCACACTTACATGAACATGCATATATTCCTAGTTTAGACATTCTGTGATCTGTGAAAAACATGACCTTTCTACATGAGTTTGAGGGCATCCATCTAGTTTATTATGAATTTTCTGATTTCTCTTATTTTAGTTCAAATGTCTGCCAGCCTAACTCTGCTACATGTTCTTGATTTTCTAGTCACGTTTTAATCTATAAAAAAAAATTTATGTGAGTATTTGACTATTTTTACAATAAATTATATTTTTTTCACTGATATATATTGTCCTGCTAAAGCTCAACAGAGATTGACAATTGCATTGTGTATGTGCATTTGGTCTATTTAAATATCATCTTCTTTCCCTTCTACCAAGTAAAATTGCTTTTGAATTCGTCACATTGTTTCTAGTATATATCTTATCTCTATTTTCCTTCAACAGTGACCCAAAATAAGTATGGTCTTTACCATACTGTGAGACAGCGAGGTAGTCTCCAAGTATTTAGTATTTCCTGTGACAGAGCATGTAAATTTTTTTGTGGTAGATCAAACAAGTAGTAAGCATGGTGTGAGGCAGACATCATAATTGCATCCTTTTGAAAGAGTTCTTGTATCTTCTGATATTTATTGAACTGTGAGACGAATTATATAACCTTGTTATTTCCCTTGCAAAACAACCTATGAATTCCATGTAAATTCTCTTCTTTCTGGAAGTTTACAGTACAGACCCTGGGGAACAGAGGAGGATGTTGCTGGGTCAATGCAGTTTCTGGCTCCCTCTCCTCCTTTAAAGCTAAGATAACATGGTTTACCCAGCTCTCCAGGCACAGCATTTAGTCAAAGTGTTTACATCAAGTTGTCAGAGGCAAGAGGCTAAGGAAAAGATTCAATTTATATCACAGGGACACATTTTTACATAATCTAACTAGAAATTCCTTGAAAGCAGACACATGTTGTTGAAAATAGCCACCACTAAAAATACCAAGAAGCAGGTGCTGCCTCCATTTTCAATCTCTTGACATTGTGTCTTCTCAATGTGGATAAGACCATAAGCCATCTGTAATTATCATCTGAGATACTTTATGACAGTAAGGTGAAGATGTTTAAGCCAAAATTAAAGGTGGAAAAACTACCAGTTTTTAAAACAAAATATATCTAAAGTCCTAGAGATCCACCCAGTGAGCAACAGAAGCAACCATGAAAAAAAGAGATAATTTTCATCCTAGGATAAGGTTGATGTCCTCTGTGACAACTAATGACTGTCATGTATAATAATAATAATAATAATAATAATAATAATAATAATAATAATCTGCCTACCTAGGAAGCCTCACTATCAGTAAAGGTACACAAAATTATGAGAGACCCGAAGGCTGCTGCCCAATACACTATGATCATAATTGTATGACAGCACGTATTATGTCTTCTGTGAATGTCTGTGTATGACCACCTTTTGTCACTGGTTGGCAGAATAAAGTACAATGCATACTTTTAAAATGCTGTTAAGGACTGTCTTTGAGAAAGTCCAGAGACATAATAAATTTGGTTTAACATACCTAACATATAAACAACAGTAGTATTATACAAGACTTGATACAATAACACTGATGAAACATTTTTTACATCCCAAATTTTTAGCAATCTGAGCTTTGTATTGCTTAGTTTAGGTGTGATAAGAAGTTGTATGAATGTACACAGACAGTAAGTATTAATACAGAAACAGTAACCCAGAAGAGTCATATGTTCAACTTTGTTGTACATTTTTTTCTTTATTGTGTATTTTATTTACATTTCAGATGTTATCCCCTTTCCCCATTCTCCCATCCAGAAACCCCCATCCAATGCCCCCTCCTCCTGCTTCTATGAGGATGTGAACCCACCCACTGACCCACTCCCACCTCCCTGCCCTCGAATTCCCCCACACTGAGGATTTTGAAGAGTAAACAATCAGTAAAGAGGAATAAAGGTGCTGAAAATACTAAAATACTGATCTGTAGGCTTGGGCCTTCTCAATTTGTATAAAAATGAGTATATTGAGTGTTTGAATAATTCTGGATAGAAGCCTTCAACTTAGTCTTGTAAAACAAAACTCCACAGATTTTCATGTCCTTACTCTTCTAGACTCTCCTAGAGAATTAATAGAATCATTTTCTTCACAAATCTAGCAGGTGTTAGGCCTCAATACCAGATCTGATACATGAGCATGGCTAACTGACCAAGGTAAGTTTTCTTGTCTACCTCTGCCAAGTGAATGATGTCACAGTCACAGGACTTTGTGAGAATAATATAGGTCCCTATTACCATGTACTTAGTGTTATATGCTGATATGAAGTAATCACATCTATAACATTAATTCATCACAATGACAAAACCCTGTTCTAATAATCAACAAGAAAATGAATACTTGTTAAATTCAAAATAGCAATATGAGTGTGGCCACTGTATCAGAAACAAAATGAAATACCTAAAGAAGTCAACTTAGCTTTTAAAAAATGACAACAGATATTTAAAAACCACTTCCTATAGACCCACAAAATGCAACTGAACGAAGTATTGTAATACAATATTTCTGTAAATTAAGAGATGTGTAATTCCTGGACCAGCTTCCCCCTTCAGGAGTTGCTGCTGAAAATAGAAAAACAGTTTTTGAATAACAAAGAAAGTTCGATGCTGGAGATGACGATACCCAGAAAATTAAGGAAGATAGACTGGGGTCCTCACTGCATATGCTCTTAATGATCCCATTTGAACAGTGATGAATGTAGAAAGAAAGAAATTTTCCTCACTGGTTTCAACTAAATTCGTGTGTCTCTCATGTCTGTTAGTCCTCTATAGGGAGAAATTTCAAAAATCAGTCCAGTGTAACAACTCCTCTGTTTCTTCCACTTCTCCCTTCCACTAAATGAACTCACCTCTATGTTCCTTCAAATATAAATCTCCTATCATCCTTCTAGTAAAACATGGTCTTACTCCCTTTAATAGATTCTGCCTCCTGTTAAAGGCACTTTCGCAAAGTTAGTTTTCCCCTTTATTTTGACTTTGTCTACTTTTGTTTTATGTTATTGTTTTTTATCTTTGAAGACAAAAATTTGACAAATTTTTGTCAAATTTATATATGCATAATATGTATATATCCAATGAATATATATGCATAGATATCTAATGAATATGTATGTATATATATATAAAGCTGTGCAGTGTGATGATTTTATATATGTAGATACTATGAACATATCATTACCAGTAACTGAATCCACATCCCTTTTGTTACATATGTGTGTGCATGAGTGCATGCATATATATATATATATATATATATATATATATATATATATATATATATATATATTTGTATGGTAAGTACATCCATGAGCAGATATAAAAACAAAGAGTATAAAACTATCTCATATGCTAACTGCACTTCTCAGTGTTACTGGGGCCCATTGTAAACCAGGAGGATAGCAGGGTAATTAAATAAATATCTAAGATGTGAGTGATGGATATCTTCTTGGTCTAACCTGGGTTATTACTTTCAGAAGGTAAGATCAAAACCTATAGAATATTTTCAATCACAGAGTACTAGGTTTGAAGACTAAATTAAACTACAGTCAATGGAAAGCAAATTCTTTTACACATTTTACACATTGAAAGGAAAAAAATATTTAAGCAATACAGGAGAGCCATTGCAGGGATTTCTGGAAGTGTGCACAGGCCTCACATAAGGAAGGTCTGACCCAGAGTTTTCTAGTTACACTGGAAAAGTCCCTCCTGTCAAATGCTCTTAATGTTACACATATCTAGAGATAGGATTTGACGGTAGTTTTGAATTGAGCCATCTGATAACATATTGATGATTTCTGTAAATGTACTGTAATAGGGTCACATGATGAGTAATGACAATCAAATAGTTTGTCATGAAGAAAACTAGGCAGGCAGAGACATTCTGAGTCTTCATCTCAGCTCAGCACTTACTATAAGTCCTGATAAGAAAGATTCAAACCACAGCATTAAAAACTACTGGAAAAAAATGTTCTCCCCTCACATGGCATCAGTTCAAAAGCAAATAGCCAGGCTATAACCAAAAGGCTGGAAGATACTACTGAGCAATAAATAAGAGACACTGGGCCCTTGCATATTCCCCACATGAAAGCTACCACAGAGTTTGAAGGAAAACTGAGCAACATGTTCCAGACCACTTAATCTGTTCTGAACAGCTGAAAGGCAAACCATTGGCACTCAGATGGAAGGATTCTGTTTCAAAGCTATACCCAAGCCAATCACATTCTCCATTTCACTGAGCCTCACACTTCAAATCAACCAGAACTTCATTTTATTAAAATGTTCATCACTGTTAGTTAAAGAAATTATTGTCTGAAAGATAATATCAGGGATTTTAGCAGGGTTCTATAACTGCTTGACCTAACAGAACTCTCATACATCCTTCAAGCATAGTTCTGGAAGCTGAAATAAATTGCAAAAGGATGTTGCACAGATTTCTAGATATACTTTGTCTGCTGCCATGTGCTTCATAGAGTGTAAGCTGGGTATGAACTTGGACAGGAGGCTGTTGATTAAATAAAAGAAGAGAAGAATGCTAAAATAAATAAATAAATAAATAAATAAATAAATAAATAAATAAATGATTGCAAACTGTCAGACCAAGTGTCTGAGACAAATCCCTTTTCTTTTCTACCTTGGCCATTCTGCTTGAGTCTCTCTCACTGCTGATTTTGGGACACAGGCTAGGCCATTACAGGCAGATCCAGTGCTGTGCAATGATCTTGAGGTTTGCAGAAAAGTTTGAGACTACTTCAAATTACCCATCATTTATCTTCACCAGGGGATTTTGTGACTCTGTCAGAAGTATATTTTGATCCACAGCAAGATGAATTTCAGTAACTCTGCCATTTGGGAAAGACAGTTCATAGAAAACGCTCAAAATTCTGTATTTCCTTTTAGTTGAATATTTCATCTTCTTCATTTTGACTGTAACCTACTTCTTTCTGTAACATATCAGTAGCTTTCTTTTGGAGTACTTTCTTCTACATAAAAATTTTTGGGAACCTTATTCTGTATTTGAATAGTAGAGAGATCTTTCCTTACTCAAACAAAACATTTGTTGAACTTCTGGTGGCCTAGAAACAGCTGGGTTAACCCCTTCCCCACCCCGTAGTCTAACATGTGAGTTCTTCACCTTTTGTTTGGGGCATTTAACTAAAACAATGATGTCTGAAAACTTCTGAAGTTTCGAGTAATCATGGGTTACACAATTTGGGGCTAAGAGAGGGTCATTAAAGAATACTTGCTGTTCAAGCACAGGACTTGAATTTAACCATCATATCCCATGTAAAATGGAGTCAGATATGGTGACACAGGGCTGTAATTCCGACACTGGGGAGATGGACACACATGGATTTCTGGTGCCTTGCTGACCAGCCAGCCTAGCTCAGTTCATATTTCCAGGTCAGCAAAAGACTTTGTATCAAAAAAAAAAAAAAAAAAATGGAAGATATTCCTGAAGAATTACAAGTTTGTGATCTCTGGCCTCCACAAATGTGTGCCCACCTGTGCACATATATGCATACATGAACAGACACACACACACAAACACACGGACACACACACATACAAGCACACATGCACACAAATGGATGCATGCACACACCGGGTCTGTGATATTAAAGAAAAGACCCTAAATCTAGGGCAGAGAACATAGAATGGACAAATTTGTGCCTTTGGTAACTTTGGCTCTTGGAAAGCCCATTTGGCTCACTCAGCCTCAGTTTCCTCATTTGAGAAACAAGAACAAATCTGTTTGAATTCTTTAAACTGAGGACTGCTGCATATGGGGCTGTGTTGTACCCTGGGGCAGGTCCTGTCTCTTTTCTTTTGTTTTGCTCTTTTCCTCTTTCTCCTATTGCCAACCAAATGTAGTTTTTCCTGTGAACCTTCATAAACTCTGGTCTAGTGAGTCCATGAAATACTTCCATCCAGCTCTTAGCACCCTTATTGCAACTTTCTACAATATTTTGAGTTTCCTCTTAGGTAAATTCTAATTCCTCCTGTAAAAGTCTTTTAATATATATATATATATATATATATATATATATATATATATATATATATGACTCCTGTAAAAGTCTTTATATATATATATATATATATATATATATATATATATATATATATAAATTCTAACAAAATATATACAATGACAAGTGGACTAAATATAGTCTAATTACTGGGTTTTGATTCTAATTTTTTATTGTATAATGCTGCTTGTGTCCCTAGGTGAAACAAATCTTTCTTCCAGTTCAAATCTATCAATTAACATGTTACTAGCTCATATACATTTCTAAAACACTTTAAAGGCTCTTTTGAATACAATGTCCATTACTGTTACTCTGTCATACACTGATAAATGTTTAATAACAATTTCTTTGGAGGGCAGATAGAAAAGTTGATCCAAACCTTTTTGTGTGGTTTGTTAGTCTTCATGGTATAAAGATGATTATGTAAAGATGGAAAATCATTATGGCTGGTTTGACATCATAGGAACTAAACTAGAGTTCTCCTGGGTCCCGCATCTATGGGGCTATTTCTTATGAATATGTGTTTTTAAATGGACATTTACTACTTCTGTCACTTTGAACAAACATGGTATATTGTGAGAGTCTGCTTCACTTACCTAAGCTAACACTTATATTGTCGCTCCATAATTTGTTCTTAATCATTCAGGTTTTTTTACGTTGGCAGAACTTAAGCCTACAACATGACATCCAACAGCTAACACAATTTTTGAAAATGTATTAGTTGCATATCATCAGCTGAAACTTCAAGGCAAAAAAAAAATAAAAATAAAAATAAAAATAAAATAAAACAAAAAGACAACCAAGCAGTTTTAACACTTTTTTTTCTAAAATATGTTCACAGTGACTCATAGCTCTAATGCTGAGTTGGCTGAATTGTTACTCATATTACATTCAAGACCATATTTCGAATGACTGCCAACCAAGAGCCTATTATTTAAATAATTGTTCTGAGGTTTAACATTCTGGCCTTTATCTTTCATAATTAGGTACAAGACGTGATATTTTGTTCCTTAACCTTCTTTGGACATAGCTGCTCCACCTGAGAAAAAGGAACTGAAGTATATCCTAGGTGCTTTCTTACATCTAAAGATGTAAAACTGGGTATCCAACTAACACGGTTATGTGAAAGAGAATCTTCCTTCTAGGGTAAGATACTTGAACACTAGGTGACCAGTTCATGGTCTTATCTTGGGAAATTTAGGGGTTAAAGCATTGCCGGTTAGAACTTGTCACCAAAGGGGAGGGGGAATGATGGGGTAAGAGGATAACATCTGAACTGAAAATAAAATATCCAATAAAAAAAGAAAAGAAAAAAAGAGAGATTTTAAAAACTCAGCTCCTTCCACTTTGTTCCCTCTGCTTCCTGCTTGCAACTGGAAAATCTGAGCTCTCAGCATCCTGTTCTGGCCACACTGCCTGCTGCTTTCTGCCAAGTTTCTGCACCATGATGAACTTAGCCCTCTGGTACCATAAGGAACCATAAGGAACAATAAACTCTTATCTCCTGTAAGATGACTTAGCCATGGTATTTTACCACAGCAACAGAAAAAAAAAAAAAAACAAAAAACTAATACCACTGCCCTTGGTCTTTGTGTAGTTATGTCTTCAAAGGCTATTTGAAACTCCACAAAACACTCCATTAAAGCATAAACTTTACAGGTGTGAGCTAATCAGTAGGCTTTGAGGAATCTATCTCTAAATAGTAGTCTACTCTCGGCTCACTTTTCCATTTCCGCTTTAAAACACAAATTGATAAGGCAAAGCTGAGAAATGGGTTTAATCACCTGTTTATGATCCCATAATATGAACTTAATCAAAGTTCATGCTTCCATAATACGATTTGAAAAAAAATATCAAAATGGGATTATTGTCTGTGCCCTCCGTTTGTAGCACTGATATGCCTGTTCTTCCTTGCTAGGCCACTGAATTATTCAACTTACTGGATTCTAACATCCTTGTATAACACAGGGTTGATGTATCACCTGCCTGTAGATATTACAGAAAGTTGAAACGCTTGTTGTGAGCAGCGTTGTCGCTGCTTTGCATGACCTCTACTTTCAGCGGAACAAACGGCAACTTTGAACTAGCGCAAATCAGGAATTCAGTCCTGGCTTCTAACCTCACGCTGTTCACATGTCAAATGTGAGCAGAAACAGCGGGAAACCAGTCTGCTCTATCTAATTACAATTATGATAAGAGTTTAGCACAAGTCTACTTAAAATTATATATAAAAATATAACCTTTCAGTGCAAGATTGGTGTTTTATCTCATTGTATATTCATATGATTAGGCTCATTTGACTGCTCGGGGAGGGGGGGAAATGCCTTCTGTCCAACATATTCTTATATAGGATGCTCTGAGGGGGAACCCATGTGCAATCACACATTGTCTCATTCTCATGCAAATGACACAAGCATAAAAAACAAGATGATGGGAAAAGACCTTTCCTCTCTCCTCTCTAAAGCTAATCTCTCCTTCCCAGGGAAAGAAATTTGAACACAAATCTTGGGTTCAAATAAAAGTCCTCTAATTGGGTAAAAATCTCTGTGCAAAAACTAATGCTATTGGGATCAGCAGGCAAAGACAGTTCTCCATCTCACCAGGGACCTACAGGTTTGTAGCCAAGCTGGGTCCTTCTTTCTTAACACCTGCAGAGACAAAACATGGTCCAATTTGTGAGGATCAACTTTCTCCTTGTTATCTTCTCATGGGCAAGTTTGGGGTAAGTGAGAGAGTGCAAGGAAGCTGATTCAAGTCATTGATGGAAGAACCATCTGATTGATTGATATTCGGCTGGAACAATCTTCATATTCATGCATTGGTGTGCCACTTACAGAGAAGCAGTGGCAGAGAAAGGGAGCCAAGGCTGTCAGACATGCCACTGAGAGCTCGGCTCTTTGCAGGATATTTTTGGAGGCCAGGTGCCAATCACTCATGGGACTTTGCTTCTCTGAAAGAATTTCAGATGTGGACTTTAATTATAGTACAGAAAAAAACGAACGGTAGAGGCAGCCAAAGCAGCTATATTTTCAGCAAAGTCAACCCTTGGCCACCAAAAATGTTTTAAGTCTATTTTAGGGGCTTTTCGTTTCTGTCTAGTGGCTTACGTCAAGGCTGTAGGGAAGCATCAAGTTGACAGCTTCAAGAAGCTGGCTGTCATCATTCCAGGGAAAGTGAGAGATGGTGGCCATCTTCAGAAGAAGCTGAGTGCTGATGTATCAGTACTTGACTATCAAGAACAAGCAGATTGTGTTCATATTTGCCTCTGAATGCTTGAAAATAAGACAGAAAACTAGTCAGGAGTCCACAACTAAATGAGGGATTTAGATACAAGTTAAACATCTCAGACTCCACTTTCATTAACATCCTCAGGTCTATATGGACTTTTTCCTGGACTGGTTACTCAGTCATCAGTTGTCATGGCAACTAGTAATGTGTGAACATCTATTGAGCAGGGACTTGATCTTAGTCACTGGCCTTTTTCAAGAGCTTCACACTTGTAATTTAAGACCAACTTCTCAGAGAGGAAACATAGATAGCATATGTAACCAAACAATCTAGCATTAGCGCTTCAAGTTTCTCAGAAAATCTTGAGTTCAGCAAACTGAAAAGCAATATGAAGATGGCATTTAACAATGTAGCTTTGTGAGTCTGGATGGGGCATACCCATCCGCATCATATATCCATGCACCCTAGCTGTGACTTGGATGAAAACCATCGGGAAGCCAAGGTTTCATCTTCTTGCTTTGTTTTGGTGGATGACTTTCCATTGGGTTCCAAGGGACTGGTTAAGGTACTAGAGAAATAATTTCATCAATTAAAAGTTCTTTATTTGAAACAGGCCAACCAAACTGAAAATATATGGAAGTGGCTTATCATAAACGCTTCAAGATAGCAACTCCAAGTTATTTAGACTTAGCTTTAAAACATCAAATTGACAAATACTAAATATAGTCAAGATATAAAAATAGGTAACTGTGTCATGATTACCATAAACAAACCAACTACCACAAATCACCATCGTTCCATGAATGACATCACTGAACTTGATCTTCATCAACTTTCTCATTTCTAACAATGTCTAAGAAATCCAGAGACAAATTGGCATTCTACAAAAGGGAAAAGCTTGATCAAACAGACCCTCTCCCCAGCTCCTGAGCTCTATGGCCTCCATTATCTAGCTTCATGTTAAAGGACAATAAACTTAAAATATACCCCTTCAGAATTGGCTTTTATTGTTTGCTTATTCATTGCATTTGATATGTTGTCTCCAAAATATCAAAATCTGTGCTCATCATGGGCTGTGAATACCTACACTAAGAATGCAAGGCTTGGATGACATTGCTCTTGGAATTGAAGAAAAACTGACAGGAGCTATTTAGCACAATTTATTTAGCAAACACGTTAAAACAAATATAAACAGACATATATCCCTTACTCCATATTTAAGTTTGATTTTAGTTCAAAACTGTATATTGAGAAGCTAGAGAGACGGTGAAGATAAAAGCAATTTCTGCTCTTAGAGAGAGACCCAAGGGTTGATTCCTTCAAAGGAGCTCACCACTATCTGTACTTCCAGTTCAGGTCATCTTCAAGGGGTATTGCAGGCCTCCAGGGATACTGCATGTACAAGGTGCACTTACACAGACCAAACCCTCATATACCTAACAGAAAATAAGTTTATTTTTAAAATGTATATTGACTATCTAATATAGTAATTTCTTTATGTCAGATTATCCACCAAAGGATAAGATGCACATGACTTGCCATATAGTATGCTACGTAGGATAAAATTACACCAGATACATAAATACAATCTGCCTACTTTGTGTAATGTTAAAGTGTGTGTGTGTGTGTGTGTGTGTGTGTGTGTGTGTGTGTGTGTAAAACAAAAACTAATAAAATAAGAAGGGAGAGCAAGGAAAGGTATATGGGATGGTTTGGAGGGAGAAAATGGAAGGGAAAATGGCATACTTTTATCATAGTCTCAAAATTTGAAAGTAACAGTTTTTAAAATAGACCAGAGATATAATGCAATACTCTAAAATAAAAATTCCAAGTAGTATGAATTCTATGAGATCAAATTGGTGAGATATGAGTATGGGCTCATGTGTTTTGTGTAGCTCTCAAAAATCTCCATCACGATGCTATGCAGTTAATGACACGATAATAGGTAGACAAATACCACATTTACTGATACAGTTTGAATACTCACCAACACACTAGCAATTAAGTTTAATTTGTGGCTATTTTACCAGATAGTAACTAGAGGTCTTGGTACGAGTATCCCACTTGATTAGAGGTAACAACAATAAAAGGTCTGAGTTTCACTGACTTGTGCAATAACAGTGTGGGAGTTTCTCTTCTCTGACTAAGCCCGTGTGAAGTCAGAAGAATTACTATTATCGGGCCGAAATATCAGAAGACAGCTCACAGAAGTGAGTCCTAGACCTGGTAACCTGTCTTAATCAATGCATCATAAACGTTTCCTAGACGTGTAGGATACAGTCTTCCTGGCTCAGACAAAGAAACAAAGGAGATTTAGACTTCACTCTGACCACCATGTACTTCTAATACAGTAGCAGGGCAAGACTCACACACATGCGCTATAATTACTTGTAAGTGGAAGAGAAG
The DNA here is from genome assembly GCF_011762505.2 of Arvicanthis niloticus. Taxonomy (NCBI): domain Eukaryota; kingdom Metazoa; phylum Chordata; class Mammalia; order Rodentia; family Muridae; genus Arvicanthis; species Arvicanthis niloticus. The sequence goes on along the minus strand of NC_047671.1, from coordinate 57,202,601 downwards.
ATAACCATGGCCAAGTGAATACACACAGCATGGCATATGAATATATGCCAGATACATGGTAAGGAGTTTCTGGGGGTGTGGCTGCTTGGAAGAAGCGCCTCTCACTTCTTTCACTTTTTTTTTTTTTTTTTTTTTTTTTTTTTTTTTTTTGTCATTTACAGTTGCAGGCATACCTCATCACCTTTCCAGCACAAGATTCTGACAACAGTCAGCAATAGACAGCAATCTATTTCCTGGTGATTGCACTCGTTTGCTCCCAGAGTGCTTGCCTTCCTGGCCCTACACACTGGCTGTCAATACCCATTGCTAGCTCCTTGGGTTGTCAACATTTTTAGGTTTTTTTCCTCTGATTTAGTAAAATCGTTTCCTTCTGAACTTTGTGTGTTTGTGTGTGTGTGTGTGTGTGTGTGTGTGTGTGTGTGTGTGTGTGTGTGAGCTTCAAAATGGTAATAATTATTTCTCAGCTAAAGGGCGTCTAAAAGCCAGGGTCAGCTCCTGCCTGTCCCTGACAGAGAAATGAGAGCAAAAGACAATGAACATGAGAATAACCTATCAAGACACCTGATGACCGAATTCAAGCCAAGCTCAGATGATCAAGAGCTCAGAGCTAATGATGTGAAGGATACTGATCCTCCAGGGTGATGATTTCTAGAGGGACTAGTGGGGAAAAGCTCAAATGCTTCCCCTGACAATACATTGTCAGAAAGGAAGAAAGCTCAGTTATGAGCTGAATAAAGGGCTTCCTTTAAATCTGTCTGATAGCCACTTGGGGTATAACTCAAGGGCTCAAAAGCCAAGCAGATAGAAGCTTTAAGCAGTTCTCGTGTATATATGGACAGCTAAGATGGCTGGGTTCGTGTTTTGCCCTAGTATCTTAAGAGAACAGAAAAACTCTCAGCTCCCTGAATGCATAATCTGCCAAATAAATAAATAAGTAAATAAATAAATAAATAAATCATAATCCCATAATCCATATCACCTAGTATCATCACTATTTCAATGATTTCTAATATGACCTTTTCTTTTCCCATAAAATTGATGCATTAAATTAGATTTTATATATATATATGTATATACATATATATAAAATTTAGAGCAGTACCTTGAATGATGCTATAGATATTATTATATTCTGCAGAGCACATATCGATAAGTCCTTTTGAAACTTTGCTCAAGCAAATTACTCTTCTCTATTCCATTGCCTTTCAGAAAAATCTCCAACTTCTTAGAGTTGATACTACTGATGTCAACAAACACCATATGAAGTCTGTTTCTAAAAACAAGAGGTTAAAAACTGTAGACAAAAATGTCTCTGAGCTGTTATAACCCAAATAGTGTCTAACAGAGTTTCATAGAACAGAGATGCCCTCTACGATTGAAATGTGTTAACAATCTACACCCCAATCTTTGACATGATTTCTACAAAACACTAACACATCTACATGCACACACAGACTAAGCAGATGTGATTCTGTATAGAGTGCCCAGAGCTTGGGTAGTGGAGCAAAAGTGAATTGTTCAGAAACAGAGGCTCATATGCTGGTGTCTGGTATGTAGGACACGTAAGAAAATTATTAACACACCTTAAGCCACATTTTGCCTGAAAAAAAAACTTGACCATTTTTATCTGCACTGCAATTGGTATTTCCTGACTATAAAACAAGTATCTTAACATATAACTTTATAGAGGACAAAAGCACAGGAAAGAGTTTGAAGAATGTTCTGTTGCTAGGGTTTTTGGATTTTTCAGACAGGATGTTACTGTGTAGACTAGTATGTCCTCAAACTTATGCTTCTCCTATGTCATCTTTCTAAGTACTGGGATCACAGATGTGCCAGTCTACCAGGCATAATAATTAGTACAATCTGAGCATTATAATATTTAAATTGGATGTAAATTTAGGAAATGATGTTAATAACAACAGGCTAAAGCTTAAATGGATGTAAGATACAAAGGATCCCAAGTGCACATCTCAGCATTTTCTGTCTTACTTAAATAAATAATATGAAAAGAGGTCACATTTCTTGATACATATCTGCAGTTTTTGGACTATTCTTAAAAAGCCCAGGAAAGACTTTCCCAAGGGAAAGGGTCTACCTCAAATTGTGGCATGCTTCCCTGTGACTAGAGCCAAGATCATATATTTAAAGTAGATAAACCAGATAAGAAGCCTCCTAGTGTGTGACCACATAAGCTTTATTTATGTCCCCTCTGCTTCTTGTCTGATATTGTTCCCTTCTATTTTAAGCATCAGTGATGTTAATGTAAGTTAAGTTCCCTGCATTTGTGGGTGAGGTCAAATGTTCTTGGCCCAATATTATCATCCTGTAGTCTTCCTCACTGACTACATGTTTTCATTGATATGTAGAGGTAGTAAAGAAGCAGAAACTGAGAAAGCAGATGCTGTGAGAGGAAGATCCATTGATAGTAGCAGGGGAACAAACAGAGAGAGGAAGGACTCACATCATATCACAGGTAAAGGCCGAACTCACTTGGCAAACTGCAAACTCCCAAAGCTAGCATTCTGTGGCTATGTAAGCTCCATCTCCGAGTAGTCATCCTTTGTGGCTCTTCTTAAAGGTGAAATTCATGAACCTTTGAGCTGTGAATGGCTCCTTAGATATTCTGCCCAAGTCTTGGAAGGTTGTGTTTATTTCTAATATACTTCACTGTAGTTTCTGGAGGAGAAAACAACACAAGGCTGTGATGTCCAAATGTTTCTTTGACTTTATGTACTATCTTCTCCAACAACTGCTTCCTGCTCTCTTTATCTAAAAAATGTCCCATGAGAGAGGGGTAGAAGGCTGAGATTCACTTAGCCTAAAGGACGAATGGCTGGAAAACAACACTAGATATTAGCATCTTAGTAGAACATGTGTCTTGTAGTAACATGGTTTGTACTCCATGTCAGAAGAGCAGATTGAGCCAAGCTCTGTGCCAGGCTGATATTACCCAATCATCAGTGTAACTTAAGGCTTTGAATAATAAACTAAGAAGGCTTCACAAGCAGGATTGATCAATCACTGTTTCAAGATCCCAAGACAGAAGCTGAGGCCTTCTCCAAAGTAAATAACAATGTTGTCTCAAACCAACTGGGGACAACAATCCTCTGTTCTTAAAGAAAGGCCAGAGTGAGAAAACAGGACGTGAACAATCATTGTTTTGGCATCAGGAAGGCCTATTAATGAGATGATCATGTACACCACTCTAAATGAAACACTATAAAGACAACTTCCTGCTTTCTTAGAGCCCAGATGAGAGAGATACAGAGACAAATGAGAAAGGTATTAGCACCATCCTGGTACCTAAAGAAATTCCACATACTGAGTGAGCACTGCCACCTCCACTTTTGCTTCATGAATGTCATCAATAGTGACTGTACTAGCATGAGTGGGTGTGCATGTGTGTGCACACAAGTCCATGCATGCAGATGGTATGTGTGTATGTGTGTGCGTGCATGTGTATGTATGAATGCATGCATGCTTATGTTCATGTACAAGATTGTGTGCCTGTCTCTGTCATTATTTTTCTTTATATGCATACATTTTGATTAGTAGATGACTCAGAAACCTAATCTTTCCTGAAAGACACCAAAAGAAGCTCTGTGCACATTAGGAATGGATTGACAGTTGACTTCTTCTGTGAGGTCTAGACTCTGGACATCTTTCTTGAACTTGTCCACACTCACCACCTAATGCAGTTGAGGTTATGGAACAGGGGTCCCAGTCATTTTCAAATAGGAGTTTCTCACCCCCCATAAAACCTATTTGGTGGTTCCAAGGAACAAATGGCTTTTGCTGGGCTCTTCAATGATATGATTTGCATGCGTGAAGTGAGATCCCCACCGTAATTGTAGGATATTGCTTGCCATTACTGTCATTAGAAGCAGGCAGATGTAGGAGCACTCCCAGGGAAAATCTTCCCGCTGGGTTTTCATGGAGATAAGTGCATGAAATCCACTTTTGAAAAGATGTTGAATGGAATGAATCTGCCATTCTCTGGCTGCCTGATGATGATTTGCTTGTTAATTGGAAGTTTAGGCTTTAGAAAAGCCTTAACAAATTTGATTGCTAAATTCAGGAGGTTTACTCCCTCTTTGCAAGCCACATTCAGAGGCATAAATCCTCCTGTGTGCATATTTGTCTACGTGCTCATTTAGAGTCTCTGTGAAAAGAAACCAATCTCCAGCTCTTCTGTCAGCAGCGCGTTCTGGATAGCTTTACTCGCAAACAAGAACAAAGCACCATGTCCTTCTGTCAGAGTCTCCAGGGTTGGGAGGGAAAGGACAGAGTCCTGAGCTAAGCTGAGATCAAGGTTGTCTCCACATGTGCCTGGTAAGCATCTCTGCCCTGTGTCCTCCACTGTTATCACTGCCTGACTGGTCCCCACTTGTGAGCAGCACTTCCACTACATCCCAGATCAGCTTTCCTGCTGCTAATAAGCTCGAGTCAAACTCAGAATCAAAACTAAACAAACAATGAAAAAAAAAAAAAAAACACACCATTTTTTTGGAAATCCTGCTGGTTTTTTTTTTTTTTCCTCTGTCAGTGCTTTGCTTGTTCTGCTCTAAACAATACCCCTACCTGGCAAGGTTGCCTGCCTTCCTAGGAAAGCCTTCCTTTATTTCTGATGACCTTATTTGCAAACCTACACAATGGCTTTACTCACCTACCCAGATTAGTTTTCCCTAAATTGCAATAAGCTTCTCATCAGCCAATGAGTGACAACTTGCCCCGTGGAGCTGTGTGAACAATATGCACTCCAGGGTGCCAAAAGCTTTTCCCTGACCAGACTTCAAGCAAAAAGGGATGGGAGCCTTCCTTTCTCATTCCCAATGATTCTGCCACAGGTACATCTGCTAATAAACCTGGGTTTGACCTTATTTGCATACTACATGAGACTGGCATGAAGTTTGTTAAAGCTTAACACACACTGGGATCAATTCAGGCAAAGCCTGACAGAACACACCAACATTTTCAGCTGGTGATCAATTAAAATCATCACCATGCTCCAGAGTCCTCTGTGTTTTTTCTGACATCTCAAACAGCACACCCAGACATGCCTGAGCTGTGGTAGGCAGGCAATGACAAAGAGCCCCTTCTTGCATTTTAAAACTGCAGCCTGCTGCCTTTCCTCAGCTGATGAGGGAACCACTAAGGATCCCTTCGTCTATTTATGGATGTCATCTATATGCAAGGGTCTTGGTTGATGATGAAGCTGTAATGTTGACAAAGGCCTTCTCTTTATGGAATCAGCAGAAGTGGGAGACAGCTGAACAATGGTAGCAGCAAACCTCGATAAGAGCATACAATCTGGTCCAAGAGGTCTAGGTGAGACTTCTTAGGTCATGCATCATTTACAGACACCTAAAGAAGCACCAGGTGTGAATTGGGAGGTGAGGAAGGACAAGGTCATTGGGGTAGAGAAGCATTGTGTGGGGAGGCGCAAACACAAGAAACCCCATAATGCATTCAAGGCCAGTGGCCTCTGGTGGAAGTGTAATGTGGCATAAGTTTGCACAGATAATATATTGGGAAGGAGGAGAGTAGTTGTATGTGGAATGGGTGACAGGAGGGTTTATGAATGGTGGGGCATCACTAGCTCTCTGCCCAGGGTGGATGCTAATTAAATTTGTATTTAATTAACATACAGATTGAAGAAACAACAAAGGGAAAAGAGCAAAAGAAGGGATGTGAGAAAGGAGGGAAACTGGAAATTTTAAAATACATCAAATATTAGTGGTGTGTTGTAAACCAAGAATGAATTTCCACTTTGGAACATAAGCTTGTCTTCTGACTGACTTGCCCTTAGCACATCTCTGTACATGGTTCCTCAACATGACAACCAGGCTGAGTACTCAAAGAAAACTGGGCAGATCTACTCATCGTGCAGAAGCTATGGTGATAAACACTAATCATCTGTAGGAAAAGAAATGACTTTTTAACCATAACTTTCTGAAGAAAATATCATTTTCCCAGAACACAGCAGACAGAAAGACAAGCTAGGATAAAATTAAAAAAAGATGAGCGTGAAATGGAGTCTTCCAGTTACTGCTGCAAGCTGTTCCCTTTTGTGCCTCCTAACTGCCTCCACTCACCAGTCACAGCCCTCTGATTCATGCTGGTTCTAAAATGAGGAATACAGTCGCCTCTGAAGGTTGAGGGACACCTTGGGTGCAGGAGAGCTTTCTGTCACAGACAAAGATAATCGCTTTGATTCTAAAACGCCTCATTGCATATAAAACAATGAACAAACAAAGTAGTCTGATAGAATGCCCAATAGAGGCATGGAGGGCAAAATAGAGGTTCTGCAGAAGCAAGGGATTGGGAGACATGCCTCTAATCATTGAGACCAAAGCTGGACTCAATCCTATTATAGTACTCTAATCTCACCATAATACTTAACTTATTTTGTATTTCAACTGTAAGAACAGAGAGCACACAATTTTTAAGTTTATGGAAGAGAAACAATAAGTCTCACAAAGGATAAGTAACCACATCCATAAGCCATTCAACAACCTGGTCAGCCTGGTTTTCCCTGGGTTTGTCTCCATGGACGATTTTTAAACAGATATATGTGACTTTCACAAACACACACATACTGCACCATGATACCATTTATTTAGGTAATGCTTGCCGCATATGATGCCAAGATACATTAGTCTGTTTCCTTCCATTCTACTTGAGAGTTGTTCTCCCACATCCTATGGGCTTAGGGTGTAAGACAAAGTGTTTCTTTCCACCCTTGAGGGGAATCAAACAGAGCAAGCAAAGGCAGCAAAGAGTTACAAAGTTGTCTCGAAGGTCAGCTTCCTCTGTTAACAGGAGGACTAGAAATAAAACCCAGCATCCCTTTCCCTTTCCTGTCCTGTGCCCATTGGACCAAATTGCTCTCAATCAATAGGCAGCCAGTTATGACAGATTCACATTTCACCTAGTGTCAATAAAAACAAAAATCAAGTTTTAATCAAAACACATAACCAAGATCTACATTTCTCTTGGTCTCAATAAATCTTCCCTAAAGGAAGCAGGCTAAAATTCTTTACATTTAAAAATGAGCTCTGCTGGGACTCCAAATTCTACTTCGATTTTTGAGCCAAGGCATTTTTTTTCTTTATCAGGCACTTGGTGCTGTGTGTGATAAGAGCCCCATGCAGACCATAAAACTAATTTATCATCTGTAAGGTGTACAAAGAAAATGGTAGCTGCCTACTTGTCTGCTTGACATATTGGGTCATTTTTGCCGCTAGCTTTCTAATACTGAGCAATTTTATCAGCTATTTATATACATTAATTGTAGATACCCATATGCTCAATGCTGTATTTAATAATGCATTGCATTGAATATGCATTCCTTAAGTCATAGCATGCAGTGAGCATCTTGCGTTTGGCTATTTGGTTTGCCTATTAAAGGCCATTATTCAGCTATGCCATGTTACCCTCTCTTTCAACTAAATTTATGTTTCTTTAAATCAGGCTCACCCTTCTGAAGCCCACTGAAGTGGACAAGGCCACCTCACATGTCCCAAGGGCTCCAAGTGAAAACTAACAGGGAAAATGCTATGGTCCACTTAATAATACTCAAGCAGAAGGATTATTTGATAGATCCTTTCCCCCAAAGGACAGCAGCATATTCACGCTTCACAGTGTAAATATAAATACAGTTCCCAGGCAACAGAGACACAGGATGCTAGATATAGTGTGAAAAACACAGCCACAAATAACTATACCACCGTGATTTCTTAACTAGCAAAGGAGAATCAGTGCAAACATTCAAAATAATCCCAGCTTCTACTCTACACGGCTTCCTTACTGTGGTCCCCAAGAAAACAAGTCTATAGAATCCTCATCAGCCAGTAACTCTCCACACCCCCTGTGATGAAAATGCCCACCCTGAAGAGACACCCCTCCCACAGGTTACAAGTGTTAACGTTTGCATCACAAAAACTAACTGCTGTACAACAAGATTTTAAATGGCCCTGATCAAAGACAAACAATTTCTATGACTATAATAATCTATAACGTGTTATCCCTTGATTTTCTTGGCTCAGAACACATTTTCAGAGATGCTTCTGTTGCGCAGCAGAACAAAAGGAGGTACAGTTTTGATCCTAGAGAGAGAAAAAAAAAAATCAAGGAAGCCAGAACTGAGTTAAACATGACAGATGTGGAGCCAACATAGTCAGAGCCAGCCTGGGGTCAGAAGGTGAGCTAGGGAGGTGACAGAAAGGATGGAAGGTGCTGAGCTTGGAGTACATATAGAAGACAAGCAATTCCTTCTCTCATCCAAGTACATGATCCACGTTCTGGCACTGTGTAATAAAAGATACACAGAAGACATGTAATACTTTGTTTCCTCCAAACCTTCCTAAAACTCCAGTTTCAAGCATGCATCCTATTTTCAAAATGGGTCTGGTCGAAGAAGTAGTGATCTACATTTAAATTCTAAAATTTCTTTCTCTTCCTGGAGATGCTTCACCTATGGTGTTAATATAAGTAAACAAAATATACAAAAGATAGGCTATAATAAAAATGCTGAAGTAGCTAGCCTTCAAATATCAGCTGGTACTCTAATAACGTTGATTGATCTATTATTGAGCATTTAACTTCACTTGATAGCAGCTGTTCAAGTTGTTTGTCCTTAGATCACACAAGGATCAAAAGAGAATCAACATCACTGCATCTCTTTTGCATAGTGTGCCTCTTCACACCTCTGAATCCTCATTATATAGTTATCCAAATAAAAAACTTCCCCATGCTTAAGAAAGAGGCTCAGTGCTGTCTTTCTAGTGCCTGGTCAGTCAGTTTTCCAGCTCTATACAGTGGTTATTGTTCTCCATGCTAATCACCAGGATGTACCAGGATTCACACTCCAAAATTAGATATTGCACCCATTGCAAATATCTAGCATTCAGATTTAGTCATCTCCTATCAAGAACACTTACTTTGTCAACCAGTCTAATGTAGCCTAGACACAGTGAACAATCTGTCACCACAGTTGTGTATAGTCTGAGTCACTTATCTAGAACGTTAGCACCATTACCAAGCTTATCAAAAACTTATGTCAGGTGCTTCGTTTATGTTTGAGACCCAAGCTAGGCCATTCTACAGCCTACGGTCAACAACTGATGCTCTGCTAGCTTTCTTTATTGTATACAGTCTAGCCTGCCAGCCCAGGGAATGGTCCCAGTCACAGTTAAAGGGAGCTGGTTTTCCCATATCAGTCAACCAAATCAGGAATATCCTTCCAGGCATTTTAAGAGGCTAATCTTAATTTAGACAATCCATCCCAGTTCTGTGCAATTTCTTGTCTTCTAGGTAATTCTGGATCTTATGAAATGGACAAATGAGACCAACCCTCTCTGAAATGTATACGGCTTAGAAAATAAACAAAATATATATAGAACAGAAGCTCCAGTAAAGTACAGCATTCAAAACATTCCTCCCTTTGTATATTTTTATACAACTTTGTATATTTGTATAGTAACAATTCTGGGATCAGTTACTCTTTAACTGGTTAAGGTAAACAAAGGCTCCAGGATACAGATTTCATGAGCATCATCCATGCTAGCATGCATGCATGGTGGGAGACAGGAAAGTGTTCAAGTGACTTATCTAACTTTGATTCACTCATGCTCCTATGATAAACCCAATAATCTTACTGATTTAGTAAATTAGACTTGAGTGGGATGTTTTTCTTTGATCTACCATCCATTGGTGTCTAACTGGGGTGAATAACATATTTGTTCAAGTCTCCTCCTGAAAAGTCACTGACCAACCACTTGGCAAGGAGGCACATGCCTGAACTCCTAACATTCAGGAAACCAAACAGGGAGAATACTGTGATTTTGAGGCCAACCTGACCTATACAATAAGATTTTGTCTCAAAATCACCAAACAAATAGCATGAAAGAAAAATAAGGATAATATGAGATGCAGAAATGTGGGTCCTGTTGGGCTGAGTTGTGTATCCCACGTGTCTGCAATGGCTCAGGGAGGCAGAAGCAAGAGAATTTGACTGAGCTTACACTACATGCCCAGTGAGAAGCAACCGACCTCCACTCCGGGTGTGGAAAGGTCTCAGTCTGAGATCCCACAGGGGCAGAGATCTTGGGTCGGAGGTCTTTGGGCCTAGGCGACTGGTGGGAGACCAATGGTCTCAGCCATTGTGCACCCAGATGCCCCTGGGGACCACAGAAGGACTAAGATGAAGGTCACATATGGATTGGACTGCCTGCAGCCAAAAGGAAAGAGGGAGAGAAGCTCCAGCAGTGCCCCTAGGGATAGTGAGACTCTTGGATGAGGTGACTTGCTTGGCTGTGTCACAGCTGGCTCAGCTAGCTTGCTTGAGTTGGTGGAGGCTCATTGGTTAAAGGCTTCCTCTATGGTTCTGCACAGCAAACCCCAAGTACAAGAGGAAGTCCATAGTTTTAAAAGGTTTATTGTCATGGCGGAAAGTGGATGAAGCTGTACCCTGTGTCCTCAAGGCGGGCCTGAGGTTAAATATCTTTTGTAAGGACTAGGGTCTGAGAAGGAATGCTTAATTGGCTATGCCCTCTGGACTTTAGGTATCTCATTAATATGGAGATCTCTTGAGGTTCTGCAACCTGTAGTCACACCCTCTACTTGTGGAGGGGATAGTAGGGGCATTGTACTCTACCTGTGCTATGTGACCTAAGGCCACAAACCTTTCTTTGGGAGGGGCAGTGGATAAGTGAAAGGAACCAGGGCCCAGGAGCAAGGCTGAACATCTACCTTCCCATTAGGGTATCCGGGGTTTGAGACCTGTGCTAGACCAAGTACACAGCTGCCTCTCATATCCCACCGCCCCACACAGGAAAAACCCTGAATTACCCAGGCATTCTTACTTAAAAGAAAAAAGTTGGAGACTTCTTGCATCTTGATTTCAGAGCTTCATGCACAATGAACAATGAAAACAGTGCAGAGAGATTGGGGATTAGACTACAGAACCTAGAACCTAAATTATTCACACATGGTCAAATGATTTTCAGCAAGATGGCAGGATGACTCAGATCAAAAGCACATCCATCAACAAATGTTGTCTTATGTGCAAAAGAAGGAAACTGAGTCCTTACATCATATCCAAAAATTATCTGAATCTGGACCATGACCTACATAGAAGTAAGATTCAGAACTATGAAGCTAATAAATGAAACTGGAAGGTTTTTCATGTCACTGACGTTGGTAGTTATTGCTTAAGGACATTACCAAAAGCAAAGAAAATCAGAGAAGAAAAAGGGGTTCATCAAAATTAAAACTATTTTCTGCCAGAACATATTTTGTAGAGTTAAAAAATAAACCACAATAATGAAAATAACTACCTATAAAAATTATATATATATATATATATATATATATATATATATATATCAACCACAGAAAAAGGTAACCACCAATTAACAATGTACAGACAACTTCAGTTCATATTTCTCCAAAGAGGGCATACACAGGTAAACACTTGAAAAGATTTTCAGTAGCACTAACATGAAAACCCAAATCAAAATCATGAGATAAAATGTAGGGAGCCGTGGCAAGCAGTGACAACATTTGCCATTACAAGATGGCGCTGGCATCCGGTGCTCCCACAAGTAAACAACTAAACTGCGCAGGTGCAAGAGGCGAAAACGCACCAAGTCACTGCCCATCCTGGGGCGTAATATGGGGTGATGAGTGAACAGCCAATCAGAAGTGAACACGCCACTCTAGGGTGCATATAAGCAGTGCCTTTTCCGGGCTTGGGGTCTTCCGCTTCAGCTGATACAAGAATAAAGCCTCGCTGTAGTAACTACCTGAACACTGCCTCCCATGTCTCCCTTGCGGGCAAGGGGACTCGGAAGGGGCGCGGAACAATAAAATTCATACCCATTTGGATGGCAGCTTCAAGGAGAAAAAGAATAGAATGGTTACAAAAACTTTAGTGTAAGCAAGAACACAGGAAAAGATGGAACTTTGGGGTACTGTACAGTTAATGGAAATAAAAAATGTAGCTGCTGTGGAAAAGAAGTAGTAGTCCTGAACTTTCAATTAAACATAGATTTGCCAGATGACACAAAGGCATATTTTTGGGAATATACATGTATACATACTATATACATGTGCACATACATAGGCACAGACATGCACTCACACATAGGATCTTAAAGATTCAAATGAGAAAAACCTCAGGAGACAATCATTCATGCACACATGTATCAACACTATTTCCAATAGCCACCTGATGAATGCAAGCTAAGCATCTATCAACTGGTGGGTGGCCAATAAAGGGAAAGTTCCATGAAGAAAACTCCACAGAGTCCATTGTGCATCATGAGCTTTGAGGAGGGGATTCTGCCATGTGCTACAACATGATTGAATCTTGGTATATATCATAACTGGTGCAACAAGTCAGAACAGAAGGATAAAAACTGTATGACTCCACTCATACAATATCTCATCATGAAATTCACAGATAGGAGGTGTTACATGTTACAGGGAAAGGGAAGCTGTATAATAAGTACAATATTTCAGGTGACATTTTCCTTTCTTATTAAATTTATTTATCCATTCACTTTTCAATCCCATATCATTCCTTTATCTTCTCTCAGTAGCCCCTCACACAAGTTCCTCCAATTTCCACACACCCTGCCCTGTACATCAACCCTGTACACCTACCCCTGGGCTAGGTGCATCCTCTTCCACTGAGGCCAGACAAGGTTGTCTATTTAAGGGGGTGGTATCCACAAGCAGGCAGGTTCAGGGACAATCTCTTCTCCAGTGTTGGGGGACCTACATGAAGACCAAGCTGCTTGTCTGCTACATCTGTGCAAGAGACCTAGGTCCAGCCTGTGCTTGCTCTTTGAGTGGTTATTCAGTCTCTAGGAGCCCAAGAGAGTCGGACCCTGCTCCAGATGGGTCTCACAAAGTCTCCGGCTTGGCAGAGGATAGGGTGCAAACAGCCGTTGTCTCTGTTGCTGTCGCTGCCCCTGCCCACTGGTGGACCAGAGTAGAGTGTCAACAGGGAAGGTCTGCTGTTGCCTGTCACTCTCTCTGCAGCAGAGAGAGGAGAACCCCAAAGGCAGGAGCTCCGGGAGAGCCAGAGTCTTCTGAAATGTTACAGCTCTTTGCTAAGCCGGGAAGTGCCAGCTAGGTAGCAGGGAAAGAGAGCAGATCTCTTGCCCAGTGTTAACAGCTCTGGAGCCGGTAAGAGCCCCCACTCCCCTACCCCCACCCCCCACCCCCGCTAGCTGGTGAAGAGGGGAGGGTCCATGACAGAAGCTTTCGAACAACACAGAATGATTCTTGTGTGGCTTTACTTCTCAATTAAGCTCAATATATACAGTTTGGGGTGGGTGAAGGTTTTAGCAGCAGGTGATCCTATTGGCTTGGTTTGAGGTTTTGGGGATGCCTCATATGCATGAGGAGAGCCTGGGGCACTATTCCTACATGACCCAATGGCCATAAACCTCTTTCTGTGGGAGGGGCTGTGAAGGGTGGAAGCTGAGAGAGCCAGGGGCCCAGGAACAGAGCTGAACGCCTTCAGTCCCAAAGGGTCTCTGGGGTTCAAAAGCTTGTTCTACCAGGCGCCTGGTTGTCTCTCATAGCTCAGCACCCCACAATTCCCTCTCTTTTCTTTTATAAAGGAGATGTGTCATTAGAATAAATGTCTCCTATGTCGGAAACAGTTTGATATTGAACCAAGACCTAATTGGTAGTTACCTTTGCAATGTTACTCATCTGTTGTTTTAGAAACTGAATGAGGCAGGGTGCCAAGAGAAGCAAGGCTCCAATGGCTAGTATGGGGCCAAGGAGGGGGAGAATCCAAGCCATCAAGGGGTTAGAATACCAAGGGGTGGGGTGTTGGGAGTATAGCGAGCCTGGAGGTTCCCTTGGAGCTCTTTGAGCATTTGCATCTTGTTTTACCAGCCCAGATTCATTGTCTTAGAAGCAACAGTCCTCCCCCAACAAAACACAAGTCGCCCCCTGTTCAGCAGTCAACAAGTCTAGGGCCCTCCCGTTTTGGAGAGCAACTCCTGCTAAAGAGGTTATTTGGCATTGAAGAGATTCAAGGCTGTCTGCCGTAGAGGCCATTGCCTGGTCAAGCTTGTCCTGTAAGTCGCCGGCCAGATGCTGACATTGCTTGTGGTCCACCTACCACCTCTGTTTCCCTTCTGGTTAGCAGATGCCCTGAAATGAGCAACATGTATCTTATTGGTAGCTTTTACCTCACTTTTTCCATTAGAAATAATTCATACATTTGGGAGTACTTTATGTGGTCATAGTGTCTGTGATGATGACACACTAAATCCCATGATGTTGACCCCTGAATCTCTTGTCCAACCTCTTCCTGGTTGAAATGAAACAGATGTGCTTCTGCTCCAGAAATGCAACTTCTTATGGTGCTGGTTGTCACTAGTATCCATCCATCCATCCTATGCTATGAGAATCGTATCAGTACCTATGTAAGAAGTAAAGCCAGGAATACCAATCCTGTCTCATTCTGAATTTTTTATATTTTTTTATCATGGAGTTTGATGCCGATTTTGATTTTTTTTTAAATATTGTGTTAAAATAACACTTATTTTGATTACTTGTGCCTTTTAAGTTTTGTTTTTGTTTTGTTTCTAGTTGCCTTGCTGCCTCCTTAAAATATGCTTTGGGCAAGAAGCCCATGCACATTTCATTCATGCTCCAGCTTTAACGCCGATGAAGGTTTTTGAAGGGGGGTAGGGAACAGAACAGGCATTCCTGCATCAGGTATTCATCTGTTCAAAATCAGTTAAGTCGGGTGCCAGTCAAGATTTCTGTGCAGCAAAGACTTAAGAAGGCTCGACTGTGACCCTAAGTAGAAAAGAGCTAAGTGTGAATGTCTTTTATATACATTTTTGACAAGATCATTTCAACCTACAACCAAAAGCTTTTATTTAAATACTGTAAATTGCATATCTATGAAAAAGAAAGTTACTGCAGGCTAACTTTCTGCATTTTTTGTTCTCTTTAAAGAAGATATTAGAGCAGTTTCATCTTCTTAAAAGATTTTTATTGTTTCATGATAGGTAGCAAGAATCTGTCAACAGAATATATGGCAAACAGGTCAGAGAGAACCAATGTGACCAGACTACTAAATATACCACTCAATTCTGTCTTCAAGTGACCAAAACGTGAGTGTGTGTGTGTGTGTGTGTGTGTGTGTGTGTGTGTGAGAGAGAGAGAGAGAGAGAGAGAGAGAGAGAGAGAGAGAGAGAGAGAGAGAATCTATATTTCTGTCACCCCAGGCTTTGTTTATTAGCTCTCAAGCAATCGTATATAACTTTGTCTTTTCAGCACGACAGAACTTTTCTCCCTGACTAGGAAATGGAACAGCATCTTCCTGGTGGATGACACCAGACCCAGACAGTCTGCTATCTTATTCCCAAGGACTGCATTTGGAATTAGCTTGACAACACACTGGTCAGATCTCTGTACAGGACTGTTGAGAGGAAAACCTGTCTGTTCTTCCACAGGCGAGGCAGATGCCGTCACACCGAGGGCTCAGTGGGAGAACCAGGATAATGAGGCATTTTGAAAGCACAGACATTGTCAGAAAGACAGAAACTGGGAAAAGGGCTAAGGTGGTGAGTGATTATTTCTCAAAGGAGCAATGGAACACAAAATGAATCTCAGTTTGGGTGAAGCCAGTGAGATGAGGAAAGGAGATGTGCTGAGAATTGTTTACCCCCAGATGCAGTTTAGTTTTGATGCCTGGCCTCACTGTGATGTGCTCTTGGTGTGTATGAACTAAAATAGAAAAGATTTGCCAACTTTTCTACTGAGTATTTTGATGGACTTTCATACACAATGGTGTTTCTTAAGGGTTGTACAGTGACCAGGCTTACTGATTAAGTGTATAATTCACCAAAGGCTTAAAATGTTGTCAACTACTAGCTGTCTCCTATATTTTAAACTGTATAAAGTTCTACTGCTAAAGATTCAGGGGGTTGAGCCTTTTCTCTTAGGCTTTTTATCGATAGATAAAAAGCACCAGAGCCACAGATAATGTTTACTAAGCACACATGGGAGGATGTCGAAAAGTCTACAGGATATCTTGGTATCTTTGTTGATCATACAGGCTGACTAGCCCAAATTTTCCCCAGGTTAAGTCAGTTGTCTTAAAAGAATCAGCAGCAATTCTTTTTATTCTTAAAAGTTGTATTAAGGAATAAATTATATACTCCCCTTTCCATTTGGAATAGGCTGTGAACACCAAATAGTCAGATATCTGTGTGCAGGACTGTGGAAAGAGAAGACCTATAAAATTTGTATTTCTAGTTAATCTGTTGGATTATCTTCAATAACACAATAGACCTAAAGAGGCAGGAGAATGGGTCTTAACTACTTTCAAGGCTTCTTTAGGGAAGAATAGCATGCACTGCCAATAGCTGTCATTCCCTTCATAATGACAAGCAGCTATAATCTGATATGGAATCTTCCCATATATCCCGAGCTTCCATCCCAGTGGAAGTCTAGGTAATTACCAGTGGGTTCTGAGGTAGCACTTCTCACATGAGTGAAAACTCCATCAACTACCCAATGTTTTGCAAATCCAGCAATAGAAGCATACAGCAACTCATCAACACCTTATCAAAAGACTGTGTACATTGTCTTCTAACAGACAGAAAAATTGACACAAAAATACAAAAAACCAAGACCACTCACAACAAAGATAATATTCCATCATAGAATGGGACTTCCTGTGGCACTACTTGGAACGTCAACTGAGCTTGTCTCACAATGAGTATGATTGCTTACACTCTCCTGACCATTACTGCAGACAGAAAACTACAAATGATTCTTCCACAGCACCCCCTCCCTCCTGTGCCAACACATCCTTTTCGCTGTACTTGTTCTTAAGTTATCCATTCTTTAGATTGAATATAAACTCTGTAATCATGGGACTAATTAATATCTATTATGTTATAATAAGTACATTCTCTTAATTTTGTGAGTCCTCAAATATTTCTTGCCAACAAGATCCCTCTTTTCCTAGTTAAAAACAGCAAGACTCAGGTAGTGCCACTAAGATTATCCATATACTAAGTGTTATCACTAGTGTTAAACTTGTTGACTTCGAATCTATTCTCTATGTTAGATGGCAAGAAACAGACTGTTCAGTTCTTTACCACTGTTACCCCAGAGCCTTGCACACTGTGGGTACCACAATTAAGGCTCAAAAATATTTATTAAATGATTGAATACATAAATATGTTTTGTATGCTAGCCATGAGCCAGGCATTTCCAAAGAGCTAAATAAGTCATGATTCCTGTCTTTGAGGAACACACACTCTATCAAATCTCAATGACACCAGCAAAACGTTGTCAAGTCTAAGACTTTCAGTGAGGCTGCAGGTATTAATCTCACACCACATATATTAAAACCAACATGCCTGTTAACTTTAACTTTAATTTATAACTATTGAGCTCAGATGTGCTATAGTGTTTTTCTAAAGACCATGTAAGAAGAAAATACAGGGGAATACAAGTTGTACTGGACTCACATCTTGGCATGGTTTTTATTATTGCTACCACGAAATGTTGAGTAAGAAAATCAATCGCTGAGCTGTTTTTCATTCCTCTTGAAGGTCCCAGGTTCTCTATCAGGAGCCAACACTAAACAAAGAGCATTGTGAACAAGAATAATCAGAACAGTTCTAGGGAGATCTTGAAGTAAGTTCAAATTCTTCGACCTCGGTGTATATTTGAAGTGCAACCTCTATATGCTTATAGAATGATTCATTCATAGAGATTTTTAAATTTCCAAATTGTAATGAATAACCAGAATGACTAATAAGAATATTTCAAAAATGAAGGAACAATGTGTAAAGATATGATAATAATGTCTTTTTGGAAATTCCGAGAAAAAAAACAGATATCTATAGTCAATAGTGAAGAGTCATAAAGGGAAGAAAGAGCATGAGACACTACTGCTGGGCTTAAATGAATTAGAAATAAGAAGCACCCAATTAGAGCTTGTCTGAAAAAGGCATTCAATATTACAGCACATGGTTATTCTTTCTTTGTTAGTGTAGAAACTTTCCAGTCATAAACGTGTCTAGAATGATGCACTATGCCTTCAATCCTCCTGCTTGCCAATACTCTATAAGACGAATTCTCAACATTTAAAGAGACCTTTCATTTCTCCAGTCTCCAGCTACATGTCAACCCCATCTCCGGCACACTGACACCATGATGACTGACGTTGGTTTTGATTTGACATTTCAGCCATTGAAATACACAGGCATCCTCACACTCACACACACAGAGCCTTCAACTTGAGATTTGATTGGCATCAGTCATTTCATAACCTGTCTCCTGGGGATCAGACCAATGGACCTTTTTAAAGCTTGCCTTACTGAACTGACCCTTCTGATCTCGACGTATGATTCATACTTGCTAATCTTCCTGGGAGCCTTCCTTACTCTTAACAAGCCTGTCATTTCTTCCTTCTTAGACATATTTTTTTCCTTAGGTACAAGATGATTTAAAATGTTATTTTTATATCTGCCCTTAACTTTTGTGAGGGAAAAAATTGCAGAAATTTTTGAAGTAACTATTCAAATTGATTAGAGAATTTTTATAAAAAAAATATAAACATCATCACGTTCATAGATTATATTTAAAGATACACAAGACTCTGATTAAGCTCAGAAAATATAACATCATAAAACATTAGATTTACAAAGGTCTTTGGAATTTAATACAACCTTCCATCAGACAAAAAGAAGCTCTCTTCCATCTACCTCAGATAATTAGTCTCTATTTGAACACTTTCTGTTAATTGAAGTTATTTTGAAAGCCAATCTCATTCCAAGTTCTTCTGTATCTTGAAAGTGCATTCTCAATAATATGACTCTTCAACTGTAACCTCCCAAGAGCTAACTGCCTTTTTTATTGTGTCTGTTTATTTGTTCTTTTTAATCTGGAACCACACAAAACTTGTCCCACATCTCTTCCCTTGATAGTGCTCTTGACCTAATGTAAATGACTCCTGTTCCAAAGATTTATTACTTTCTCAACCAAGTGCAGGATCTCCCACGCTCCTCCCTCACTACCCCCATCTTTTCTATGGGTGCATAAGACAATCCTGAGAAGACCTCTAATCACAACTGAAGAGCTCACAAAAATCCCAAAAATGGACTCATCTCTTGCTGTCCTCATTCTTATAGTATTTAACATTGCCTTAATCACAATCTGAGGTCACATTCACCGATAAATGAGGTTGTATACCAGGCGCTATGATAACTGAAAGGATAAAAAGATTTTAAATGTATAAATATAAAAGTTATTCTCTGTTGGAACAGTAGAAACATCCTGATTACATAAGTGTGGCATTACGTGGTGTCATATGTTGTATTCTCTCAAAATCTTTAAATCACTGAGGCTGACTGTGTGATTTTTTTTAAGAGAGGAGAGAGAAAAGAGAGCAATGTCATCTGGTACACGGAAGTCAGAAGGGAAACTACAAATGTCACAACAGTAAAAGACTGAATCTTATGTAAAATAATATCTATATTGTGTATAGATCTCAATAACTCCGCTGTTCTCACAATGTCTAAGGTCATAATTGACTCCTCTCTAGGATTCCAAGGCTACTCACTCACACCCATGCCGGAATTTATCCCATGAAGCATTTTTGGAATACTGCCAGTGCCTGTGCTACCAAGTCAACACCTACTTAACATGCTCTCCTACCTTAAATAGTAGCATACAATAATATAAACGCCTAAACTACATTCATCTTTAGCTGATACTATTTCCTTGTTAAGCCCCTATTCCAATGCTCTGAGTTATAATTTCAAGAATTCTAGTTGCAGATTTCATACTTACTAACATGTAATAATTTTACATATTCATGAAGCAGAGGGTGAGAGTTTGACACTGTTTCTGAGGTGTAATGATCAAATCAGAGTTATTAACATCTATCTCATTATCAAGTATCATTTTTTAATGTTGGGCTTTCATCCTTTTGCTCTTCCAAGTTGCTGTCTGTCCTAACACATTCACTTCTCAGAAAAAGTCTTATCACCTCTAGAACCTAGAATTAGGGTAAACACCCACCCTAATTTGACATGAAGCTCCAGGCTGAGTAGCTACATGCTGCTGGGCAATGAGACCTCATCTTGTCAGTATTTACATCTTGTCAAAGGATATTGAGATCTCAAATTC
This sequence comes from Arvicanthis niloticus, assembly GCF_011762505.2. Lineage (NCBI taxonomy): Eukaryota > Metazoa > Chordata > Mammalia > Rodentia > Muridae > Arvicanthis > Arvicanthis niloticus. The sequence continues at coordinate 57,182,402 of NC_047671.1, read as the reverse complement.
AGCATCACTAAAACAGATAGGAAGATAGTACAGAACAAAATTCAGGGAGTAGGCAAACTATGGGTTGTCATAAAACCCAACTAAGGGAAGGATCAGATTGGCTCAGACAGGTCCAGGACACATAAGCCAAGGCCAAACAATCACATTAAGATCTAAACACCATTTTCCTTCACTTCAGCTTCTTCCAGTCCTCCCTTCAGATGCCTGAAGAGGATGTACTCCCACAACCACAACTGCCTTCTGCTATGTCCTCACAATGAACTGGGTTTTTCTTTGTGCCTGACATGATGAACTTTGGTTTCCTATAAGACTTGACTAGGAAACCCCTGATAACTCTATCCTAAGTATCCTAGATCTCAGCCTGTGAGAAATACTCTGCACCAGCACAGGTTCTAAAATGATAGTTGTACAGAAAAGAAAAATGGGTACAATTAAACAAGTGTTAATACGCTGACTTTTAAAACTTACTAATTCATATGGAGGAGAATGCATGTTATTTTATTTACCTAACAAACAAATGGAAGTGTTAAAAACAATGGAAGAACTAAACTAAAAATATTTACATTCTTTATTATTTGAAGAACTATTTTTACTAAGCAGGAAATTGGTTGTATGTGTGCGTGTGCGTGTGTGTGTGTGTGTGTGTGTGTGTGTGTGTATGTAGAGGTCAAGAGTCAACTTATGTTTGCATATGGAGGCCAGAGGTCATCATCAGTTTTCTTCCTCAACTGGTCATAATTTTCAAGACAATGTCTCTCACCAAGTCTGGAACTCACTGATTCACAACCTAGTCAACAAGCCTGAGGTATCCTCCTGTCTTCACCTACCCAGAGCTGGGGTTACACCCTGTACCACTATTCTTAGCTTTTGCCTTGGATGTGTGAACTAACCACAAGTCCTCACATGATCATGGCAAATACTTTACTGACCAAGCTGTCTTATCAGCTCCACGTGTTTTAATAAAAGATAACTTCATGTTGAATAGACCTGACTGAAGACAGAATTGTCATGTGCTCCATAGTTTGTTGAAAAGATAACTAATACAAATGATTGCAGGCACCATGAATGGATTGTCCCTTTTTACTACCAATGCTACTTGCTTACAGCAGACAGCCCACTTAAGTGCCAAGTAGAAAGAGAAGTCACCATAGATCAGAAGAGAGGTCATAAGAGGAACAGCATGGAACAAAGAAGTGGGATATTTTCCATCAGGAAATATAAACTTATTTGAGTCCCATGACAATTTGTTTGTACTTGTATATTTCTGAAATTAAAAATGCAGGGTACCAAAAACACTTATCAGAAAAAAATATTTTAATAAAATGTATACAGAAGTAAACAGGAATCATAATCCTAGGATGTGGACACATTCCCCCCCCCATCTATAAAATATTAAGAAAAACCTGTATATCCTCTACATACAAGTTGAAATGGAAATCAAACCTGAATGTGAAAGGATTTTGCAAACTGAAAGCAGGCTTCATGAATGCAAGATGGCTAAATGCTAGTTGCATACATTTTTGCAAACCTACCAGGAATACAAATGAGACAATGTGCTTCTCTTCTTCAGCCCCCTCCCTACTGCACTGAAAAGTTTGAAAAGTTGTTACTTAAACTTCAAATGGATCCAAAGTTTATTCATCTATAATGTCCTTTTTTTTTTTGTTTCCTGACTCTTTGAATGTCAATGAGTGTATTCCTCAAAATTACCACTGTCAATTATGAAGGCCCTTATCTTAGCATTGATTTTTACATGTGCAAATCAATAGCAGGATATAGTCCAATAATTAATATTGGGAAACTGAATTGCTTATTTTCCCAGGCATTAAGCTTTAGGCTCAGAAGTGTTCCTCCTTTACTAACAATATGGGTTTTTGTTGTTGTTGTTGTTGTTGTTTTTTACTTCATTTTGTTTCTGATTCTGAAACAAATTCTTCCACATAGCTCTATGCATTTCAAATTCATAAGAATTTAGCACTTCCTGTATTTTTGTTAACAAGAAACAAAATATTTCATATAAACTATATCTTAACTGTGATTAAATTCTCACATCATATCATTTCACCATATATTCTGAGACACTGATAAGGCATCAGACAAAATATTCAGTTTTCCACAAAGATTGCTCTGCACCCAACACTGTCCAAGGCACCCAAGAAGCAAAGTTCAACACACTGTTTTTTCTTTAGTGACTTCTTAACCCACGACCCATGATGTGGATACAGACTGTCATGTTAAGCACACATCAATAAGACAGAATAAGGAAGCATTGCATGCCCTTAGATAGATGAACATTTCATTCTGGGTCTGAAAAGCTACCTCACTCTGACTGGGGGTCGGGGGGTTGTTTGCCCACTCCTCTGTCTAGCTACATTCAGTGGCGATGAGAACCTGGAGCTGGCTAAGACAGAAATGTTTTTCTCAAAGAACTGGGCAATTACTACTAGCCAGATCTCACTCCATCACCTGCCTAGAGAACCAGCAATGAAATTTCACTCCGAATACTCTTCGAAACCTTCCTAGAATATTAGAAAACAAAATGATCTGAACTATGATGCTGATCTTCAAACTCTTCATTATCTGGGTACTGAGCACTGAAGTAAAATTCATAAAGGCTTTAATCTCCCTCTTTCTTTCTCTCTTTCTCTCTCTCTCTCTCTCTCTCTCTCTCTCTCTCTCTCTCTCTCTCTCTCTCTCTCTGTGTGTGTGTGTGTGTGTGTGTGTGTGTAAACTCCAGAATTGAAAGACAAAGCCAATTTTTTGAAGGAAAAGAACTGTGTAATATTTAATTCATTGGATAGTTGATCATACTGGCCAAGCAGCAGTTTGGATAGCCTTCAGAGTAATGAGTTAAATATGATAAAAATGTCTATCTCAGTACTGTTGATAGATGGGAATATTATCTACTGATATTTTTCTTCTTTACTACTGTGAGATCTAGGAAAATTATCTAGGGAAATGCAGTAACATTTGGTCTTTGAGTAGCTGTGGTTAGATAGTTAAAAAAAAAAACTGAGTAGTCGTTTAAATTTATATGATGTTGCCATAAGATAGAAAAATCAGATACAGATCAATGAATGATAGACTTCTGTATCTACCATAGGTCAGAAGTCACATACCATTTGTGCATACCAACAGAGTCCAGAATGAAAACAGTGGCCATAGAGACCAGTTACCTCCTGTCAGAGCTGCAGCTTCTGACCCTACCAATGCCAAGACATTTGTTTTATTCTAAAACGGTTTTCAATTATTACAGAACATCACGCTAGTATAGGAAGCCTCAGAAAGATACTTCAAAAGAAGCCAATTAATTAGAAATATAAATCTACCATGCACTTCCATTCATGTATTTGTGTTCTTTATTTGCTTGTGTATGTCAAGTTTCATAGAGATCACAGAGTAGATGTAAATTTGAAAACACTTTTTATTGCACTGTATCTTTTTATATCATTTCTTGTGATCATTGCATGACTTAAGTGTCAACAGAGTATTTCTATTAATAGGCTTATATTATCTAATTAAAAATGTGTCAACCTTGTACATGGAAGATATTTTCAGATTTTTTTCTGTAACTTATTGAGTAATTATTATAAATCAGTTGACCCTCAAGTATTATGTATTGATCCAAAATTAATTCTTTAAAACAACTTCTTAAAAGTAGTAGTTTTATGTTAAAGAGTTATCAGTTTCTAGACAGGCTTGATAAATACTGACAATCTTCTTCTACCAATGGGCCAGGTTTCACCATGACCACAGTATTTGAAATTACCACTTTCCTCTATCTTTCAAAACTGATGCTTATTTTTAAATTTCTTTCTTTGTAACAATTGACAGTTGCTTTCTAATTTATATTTTTTTGATAATAAAATGAGGTAAAAAGTGTATTAGACTTAATATTTGATGCTTGTCACCAAGTTAGATTAATTTGTGCATTCTTTGTTCATTCTACCTTAGCACTGTGTGGATAAAACCTTTTGTGTAGTGTCCTACTTTGCTGTCTCTGCTGTAATGAGCATCATGACTAAAAGCAATTGGGGCAGGGAGGGGAATTTAATTGACTTACTCTTCCATTCACAGTCCACTATTGAGGAAAGCCAGGGCAGAAGCTCAACCAGGAATTGAAGCAGAAACCATGAAAGAATGCTGGTCACTGGTCTCTCTCTGGCTTATGCTCAGTTGGCTTTCTTTATAATCCTGGACCATCTGCCTAGTAGTAGCATTGCCCACAGTGGGATGAATCTTCCTGCATCAATCAATAATCAACATAATTGCTCACAGACACAGACAGGCCAATCTGATCTAGACCATCCCTCATGGTCCTTTAAGGCTCTGTCTTCCAAGGAAACTCTTGGTTGTATCAAATTGACAATAAAAACTAACCGGGATGTGTGACAAGCATAAAAATTTTTTTCTTATCTGGGGAATAGAAAAATGACTTATTAATTAAGAGTATTTAATGCTTTTGTGGAGGACTCAGGTTCATTTCTTAGGACCCATGTGGCAGCTCACAAGCATCTGTAAATCCATTTCCAAAGCATCTTACACTTTATCACTTTATTCTGGCCTCTGTAGGCACTGCATATAAGAGTGTGTGTGTGTGTGTGTGTGTGTGTGTGTGTGTGTATTCATTGGCAAGTCCACCATCAATTGTCACTTGTATAAAGGGATCACCCCTCAACACATACTATTATTGTTGATAACAGTAAGTGTTTATGTGTTTTCTTACATTTATGTAATACAAGAAGCTGGAGGTGCATTTATAGAGTTCTTGTAAGTACACAGCCTTCTTAATAGTGTTCTTGATATGCCTTGCTCTGTCTTATAGAAGTTCCAATAAGCTAAATGAAAATTTGTAATTAAAAATGAATAATTATATCTCCTAATGGTATTTTTTATCAAAGATAAATAAAGACACAAATGTCCACAATATAAGATTTAAAATAATTTTGTGTGCTTCTAAACACATTGTTACTCTTCTAGTACTTTCTCCTAACCTAAGAAATTTCATCAATTGGACCAAATCTATATTATAACATTATTTTCAGTTTTCCCAAGAACAAATGCTGTTCTCTCCACTACCATGACTGATGTACCTATGTTATTCTAATTTGCAGCAAGAAGAAAGTAGACTATGACCACTTCTCTGGTTGTGAATGGTCCCTTCTTCTCCCATAGACAGCTACCATCTTTATTGTGAAGTAGCCTCAACTTCAAATCATTTTATAAAATTTTAGTTTATATTTTAGAGCCAGAACTAGTTATAATTTACTTTAATTCATCTGTCATACAGTCAATAATGATATAATGACATAATCAATTTTATTTTTGCTAGCAACATTTCTACTGAAGACCCCCAAACTCGGGAGACCCTTACTCAAGTCTTGGAAAATCACGGCCACCCAAACATCACAAGACACTGTACCTGGATGCAATCAGCAGAGGTTTATTGGGGAGAATTGGCTAGCCAACGGTCAAACTGCTCGTCCACACAGGAACAGAATTTGACAAAAGGCCAGCAAGCTGAGGGGCTTTTTTATAGCACTGGGTGGGGAAAGGGAGGAATTTTTGCGCAGTTACACATTATTGGTTGCATTTTCACGCAGTTACACATGATTGGTTGCTTTATAAATTTTGAACATCAGCAGGCTGTCACACTGGGAAGAGCTCAAGGGGGGTGGAGGGGTAACCAAGAACAGTGGAAAGTTAGCTAGTTCTTGAAACCACCCAGATGACTTGCATCTTTCTTTGTGGTCAGGAATGTGTCTTCCTGCTTTGGGCCTTCCCCACCCACAGGTGGGTTTTCTTCCCTGAGGCTTGAGGAATGTTACTCTTCCTGGAATGAACCTCGGAGCAGTGAAGGCCTGAAATCTTACATTTAGTTCTGCTTTCTGGAACCTGCATTCTTTTGCTCAGGTCTAGGGGTAAAGAAAAAGCCTGTATATATTTTATAAAATGGTCTTTATAATTTTTCACTCTACACTACATTGATTGATTGGTTGGAAAATATGCAAGCCAGGACATGTATCTTGAGGTCAAAGGACAGCTTTTGGGGGCCATTTTGCTCCTTCCACTATGTAGATCCTAGCGATCAAACTCAGGTTGTCAGGCTCTGTAACAAAAGTCCTCTTGCTGCTGAGCCACCTCTCCTGCCAGTATTGCTCATTTTCAAATGAAAAAAATGGAAACACAATTATTGGTGTATATCTTACATTATAATAATATGAATTACAATCTCATGTAACTCAGGCTGACTTTAAACTTGCTATGTAGCTAAGAATCAACTTGAATTTCTGATTCTCCTGCCTCTAGTCCCTAATACTTTAGGCTTGTACATCCACACTTGGTTTATAATTTGCTAGAGAATGAATCCAGATCTTTTTCATATTAAGGGAGCACCCTACCAACTGAGATGTTTTCCCAGCCCTACAGAAGCATATCATACCTCAATTATATTTCTCAAAGCAACAAATACAGTTTGTACATATATATCCAAGATACCTTATCGGTCCTATTGAGCAAACATTGCATATTCTCTTTGTTACTAGATTATTATTTAGGAGGTTTTTCTTCAATATAGTTTATACATATGTGACTATAATCATTATTAGAAATAAACAGTTGGAAAATCTGTTATCATAACCTCCATATAAAAGAAGAATTTCCACGTGGGTTCATATGCAGTCATAGATTGGTACAAAGTTTGCCCCTATTATTCCTGTTTAAACTGCTTTGGGAAATAAAATCACTGGAAGCAATTGTTTGTTCACATGAATTTTTTTGTTGCTCATCATCACAAAACACATTAAAACTGTCCTGAATGTGTTGCTATGCCAGGTTAAGTTGCCATACAAGACCTACTAATCATGTACATAAATTATATGCAGGTACAGAAAACTGCATCATTGAAAATTAAACAAATTGAGTAAAAGAGAAGTAAACATAATTGTATAATTTTAGGAAGGAATAAATATTGACCAAAAAGTGAGTTTTTACAAGTAATGTTTTCTCTGATCAGCCAGAAACATGTTCTTGATCAATATTTGTAGTTTGATTCATTTCCTAGCACATAGAACTTGACGGACTTGTCAATATATTCAAAGGTTTGAGAGAAAAAGAGAGTGAGTGGGAGAAAAAAGAGCAAGAACAAGTAAGGTTGTAGAAAACTTTTTCATAAGCTTTTGTTAATGCTCCTCGTTCATCTTTAACAAGTTTTCTAGCCATCGACATCAACAGGGAAGATGGGGAAGCAACATTCTCCTGAATGGAAGAAATTTATAAAGATCAGAATAGGACCAAAAACAAGAGCATCCACCCCTAGGTAAGAAAAGCAACAACATGGAGAATCTGAGATGATTAGATCTAGTCAAAGATTTGTGGGTTTGCAGTAGGAAAATAAAAGACAAATTAGAAATAACCTGCCATCAAGTGGAGAGTGACAGTGTCTCAAATACTAGGGATTTTACTGCTTCATATTTTTCTTGATACTTTTAGGTCATCAAAATCAACATAGAATGCCATCACTGTCACTGTGAGGCTTTGGGAGGGTACTGGCAAATACTCTTGGGAGTTTTGGTCATTTGCTAACCGTGTGCCTAATTATTTTTTCTATTGCATTTCCAACAAAATGAGGAAAGCTAAAATGTGGTTTGGTGGGTCACCTAGAAACCACAAGGAGAACTGGGTTCTTTGTCTACAAGAGCATTGTGGCTTTAATAAGACTATATGCACCACGCAGACATTTAATAGTTATGTAAATGACAAAATATCAATACAGAACATCAGGAACACAGGACAGGAAGAGAGTCATCTGTGAGATTGGGCTCCATAAAGGATTCCCTGGTAGCAAGAAAATACCAAGACATTAGATTAGAAACAATTCCAAGATTTTGCATTTTGGAAATAATATTTTGGGCGCAGACAGCAACTTACAATTTTACCTAAAAAAAAAAAATCTCTGACCTTGTTATGAAACTGTAGGTAGCTTAGAGATGTGCTGATCTAGAAAGTGTAGAGCAGAATGGACTATTCAGTGGGGTGGGACACCCCGAGATCTTTGACTCTAATTCCTTGAAGATGAGACTTATATTTTGTTCAACAAGAAGACAGACACAATGAGGATAGGATCACCAGCATTACAATCATCGTAAGTCCACAGGCTTGTTTTGATTGACAAATATTAGAAATGCAATAGCGAGAGTTATTAAACACAAGGTTAGCAAATGAATAAAACTTCTAGGAGTGTGTGCCAGTACCCTTCCAAACCCTCATACTACCAGTGATTTTGCAGAGTCCAGACTTCCAAATCACAGATGAAAATTGCTGGCAAAAAGCAAACCTGATTGCAAAGCAATGTCTTCCAGGAGATGCAATCAGATAGTGACCCTGACATCTACTTGGATCCCATAATCTCATCTGGGTCAAGAACTCAGACAGTAGCAATTCCTTCATTGATATGATGTCTTTCCAAAACTGGGGATTAGGGCCAACTAACAGGGACCCAAGACAAAAGCAGCCACTCTGACCATGGACATGCTGATGAAGACCTCTGGATCCCACAGGCAAAGAGAGTTCTGCTGAGAATAAGAAGAGCAGAGCAATGAGAGAGAGAGAGAGAGAGAGAGAACTATACTGAAATGAAAACAAAATTCATTTAGAAATATCTTCAAAATTCCACTGCAGCAGACTCAAAAAGTGTAGCAATTTCAGAGCTCTGGTGTCTAAATCTAGAGGCAGATAGCCTAATAACGGAGGGGCACATGATAGGAAGGCAAAAGCCTAGTGGCGAGTGCCACATCATCTACGTGGAATGTAAGGACCTAAACCAGTCTCAGCAACTCTTTCCATTAAAACAGAAACTACTTTCTGAAGCAAAAAATCCTTAACAGGAGCTCCACTTCAAATAGAAGAGGTAAGGGCCAATAAAGGGGTTGTAACACCTGAATGTGAAAGACAAGGCATCTGGGAAATCGAAGCACCGTAGAGGATTTCGATAAAAAAACACCCACCTTCCTCTTCACTTGGGACTTCTTTGCCTATAATAATGTCCTTTATGCTAGATTTTGGTTTTGATTTTGTTTTTGTCTTTGTTTGTTTGTTTGTTTGTTTTTGCTTGTTTGCTTGTTTGCTTGTTTTTGCTTTCGTTTGATTTAAAAGTGATTGCAAAATGAATGAAAAACCATGGAAATGGTTGATAAAATGTCTTTGGGTTTCATCACTCAGAAACAATCACAGTAAATATTTTTAGGTACTTCTTCCATTCTTTTAACGAACGAATCGAATTCAACTTCTAGAGGATTTGGAACCTGGCCCACTCTGTCTGGGTTCTGCTCATTTAACAGTAGAATGAGCATTCCCCCTCATCATTAGATAGCCTTCATAGCTGTGAAAACAGAAATAAAGATACATACATTTTCAGTAAGTGAATGAACAAGGTTAGCACAGCGCCAGTGCTCTGCCTGAGATGTTCTTCTTCCCCTAAGTGCATCTGCTAGCCTCCTGTCTCACCACTGTTGCTCATCTGACTCTCCAGATCTGAGGAGACATGCACATCCTTTCTAAAGCCTCATCTCATCTCACTTTACCAAGTACAAATTATTTGTGCAGTCAGCACAATGTTCAAGTCTTGATCACAACAATGGGCTAAGAGCGTTCTGCCCATCTGCTGTCTCGTTTCTTCCCCACTACTTCTGATGCATTTGTTTCTACCTTTTATAAATGAAAATACAGAAAATTAGTGTACTCAAACTGAGGGAGGCTTCCTTCTCTATAGGCTGAGTCATGATCCAAACTCTAATCTCATTGTTTCTAAGGTCCCACTCTTTGTATTGCCTGATCAATAGCTTAGGATACAGTTTTGATTAATTATCATGCATTTTGGTTTACTATCTCTGCATTTAAAAATGCCCTGATACTTAGCAGATAACAAAAAACAAAACCAAATAACTTATTTGTTTCATGGTGGTGTGGGTGGAAAGGGTAGAAGGGGCTTAGCTGGGTTATTTTTGCGTTGACAGAACTTATTTGATAGCTCTCATAAGAAAGTGTCCCTACTTGTCTACTGGTCCAGGAATAGACTTCTGGCAGCTTGTACTAAGTTACATCAATATAAGTTCCCCTTAGCTTCCCAGCAGGCTTTCTCAGCTTTCGTAGAAGTTCCAAGCTCTCAGAGAGATTGGGTGATAGAAAATAGAAGCTGCCAGTTCAGTAATCCAATCATCAAGAAATTTTACCTGTTCCACTGATAGAAAACACCTCCTAGCTGACTTAAAGAATCATAGACTATAATTAGTAAGAGTTCTTAGTAAGACTATGAATGCACCTTTACTGTGTCATATAGTAAAGTTAGCTGGTGGTAGATTTGGATTAAGATGTTAATCATGTCTAAAACAAACAAGAAACTAATCAGTAGTTCTACAATAGAACAGCTCAAAACAATGTTCTGCTATCATGGAAACAGGTTTGCACTGTTTAATTTAGTAGCTACTATAAATTAGGAGTGGAGTGTGTTTCTTAAAGTACCATGAGTGATGATTCCCAATGCAGGAAGTCATGGAGACTCTAAGGGGGGAAGCCAATTGCATGTCTCAAGGTCAAGCCAATTACTGCCTTTGAAGGGATTACTCATTGTTTAAGATGAGGTGCTCACAGTGGTGTCATAAGACATGGGTCATAAGGCTGGGTCACTAAATTATCCCTTCTTCATGCCTCAGCCTCCTCAAGTGACCCCCTCTACCCACACATACCTCTACCATTATGACACCATATCTGAAAGTCCAGATTTGCACCAAACCAATGCCTGTGGCTTGCTCTTGAATCTTTAGAACTGTGAGATAGATTACCTTGTTTTGTAACAAAGTTGACCTACCTCAGGAATTTCATTACAGTGAAGACAAGATGCATGATCTAGTAACTATGTAGTAACACATATGTGCTTTGGAAACCACAAAGGCAAATAGATAAACAAGGCACTGAATTTTAATATCATAACATTATACTTAATTAAGCATAAAGACTAATAAGTGACTAGCTTTTTGTATGGGTAGTAGAGTTCCACAATATAAATCATATTCCTAAAAATTAACAATCAAAGAATAAACTAAAATTTACCAAAAAAAATGGTACAAACGGACAATTTACAAAAGCCAGTGTTCAGTTGATTATCAAAAATGTGAGCCAGGCAGTAGTGGCGCACGCCTTTAATCCCAGCACTTGGGAGGCAGAGGCAGGCGGATTTCTGAGTTCGAGGCCAGCCTGGTCTACAGAGTGAGTTCCAGGATAGCCAGGGCTTACACAGAAAAACCCCGTCTCGAAAAACAAAAACAAAACAAAACAAAAAAGTGAAAAGAGATTCAAGTTGAGCAATACATGGAAATTAAAATGAGATGCTGGTCTTAATAACAAGAGAGAACTGCCAATGCCAAGTCCTGCTGGAAAAATACAGAAAGTCTGTGCAGAGAGAGATTGGGATCATCATTGCTGAATGCAGTAGCAATTGTATGTCTAGTTATGTAAACATGTAGTCTGCAGGTCAACACAATCTTTACCACACAGAGGTTATTTATAACAAAGATGTGGAACAGCTTTGATGTCCACAACCAGAGAAAAACTGAGATGGGTCAGTGGCTATTACTGGATACATACAGCTGTTAGAAGCCATGACAATACAAGTGCAGCTTACAAAATGCTGATCTTAAAATCTCAGAAGGAAAATCAGTATCACCGAGCAATGATTTTTTTTTATTATATTCTGAGCACATACAAAGCCACAATGTGTATCTGTAAGAGCATGCATAGATTTGTGAGTATCCAACAAATGTATTTTGCTGACATCTAAGAGGGAATAAAATGTAAATCATTAGCAAAGACAATGGGCAGAAGAGACAGACAGAGGTAACTTAACATAAAAAGACTATGGCAACTAATGATAAACCAACAATTTTAACTACTGGACTCCTCTCAGATTGAGGCCCAATGTATCTAGGTAAGTATATCAATAGACACTTACATAACAATTTCATTACCCTTTCACATAGTTAGTTCCTCTTCCATAAGTATATTCTGGAGAAGAATAGATAATGGACGCCCATAATCAGCTTGAAGAAGCTAATGAAGAGTCAGCGCCCCTATTCCCTGGGCTTGGGGACTAAGGTGGTAAATGTTGGGTTGTCTTTCTAGGGAAAAGTAGTGGTTTTGTGGGAATAGAGAGGATTAGCTAGGGTTTATTGCATAGCCATAACCTATTAGTAGAAATCTGTATAATTATTATCAAGATGAAGATATAAATTCTTAAACGGCACCAATTTACTTTGATTACAAATTTTAAGGTTTTCATTGGTATGAGCTTCTTATTGATATAAAAGTGAGATGAATATTGTTACTCTCATAGGCATTGTACCAGTATAACACATTTAGGAATACAAGGCTTAGATGTCCTATGCCAGAATCGCCTGGGTTATGCTGAAGTTGCCAGAAGGGTGAGTCTCATCCTCAAGAGATTCTAATCCTATTTATCTAAGCACTCAAGCTGAGCAAACCACGTTCCAATGTTCCTCAGACATTCTCAGTGTTTTAGTCAGAGCTGAGGGCCACTGTTCAGCCTCTGTTCTTCCTGACCAGCTCATATGGCACATGTCTGGTTCAGTGCTCTGAAAAGTGGTAACACCTCACCATATTGCCAGAGGTGCCTGCAACCTAAGCCTACCCTTTGCTGGTTGCACAGCACTGAATCCTCTGAAGGGGAACACAACACCAAGTGTGCTTTGAAGGATGGAGCCACCAACCATGCAGGTGCTGGAGAGTCAGTCCAACTTCACATACAGCAGTTCTGTCTGTATCACAGATGTTGACCACCTTCAACACATGTCTGACTCACATAGTATCACTCAATCAGGTTCCAGCATCCTCTTCTTTCTCTTACTAATTCCACAGCAGCATGGCATCCTGAAACCCAGCTCACTCCTTATCCTGTAACTGCCATGGCTTTGGCAAGTGTGTAAGAGCTGTGGAGTTTCACACACAGCCATGTTTTCTATCCTATGCTCTAATTTCCTTTCTGCACTGTTTATGCTCACCTGTTACCCAATTAGCACCCTGTAAGCCAGACTCTCATAGTTATTTTACCCTAGCAATTAGCTCTCCCCATCACCCTCCTCTGAAAGAGCTCAGGAGTTAAATCAACTGCTCAGTTATTCACCAAACACCAGGAAGAATCTCCACAGTCACCTAAGGAAATGAATTTTATTTTCTTCTTAGATTTCGAAATGTGATCCATATTAGCTGATTTTCCCAAAACATCTCAGGACTTGGTGGCGGAGAGCAGAAGATGCTGGAGGTGCAGGGCTAAGCACTGGTACAGTCAGTGTCTGTAGTTTGGGGCTAAGCACTGGTACAGTCAGTGTCTGTAGTTTGGGGCTAAGCACTGGTACAGTCAGTGTCTGTAGTTTGGGGCTAAGCACTGGTACAGTCAGTGTCTGTAGTTTGGGGCTAAGCACTGGTACAGTCAGTGTCTGTAGTTTGGGGCTAAGCACTGGTACAGTCAGTGTCTGTAGTTTGGGGCTAAGCACTGGTACAGTCAGTGTCTGTAGTTTGAAGGAAATGCTACGGTGATGTTGGAAATTTGGAAAGTGTGCTCTCTTCAATTCAATAAATGACAGAGATAAATTTCTCATTAATGATGACAGCACCATATAGGGAAGCTGTAAAGAGAAAAGGAGAGAATGAAGAAAGCAATTGCTTAAGAGGGAACTAGAAAGGAACTATAAAAGGGACCGTAGAGAGTGTAGCTACTCACCATCTTACACGGGTGCGATGTGAGAGCCACACAACATGTCTTCACATCTGAGAAATGTTCACATACGGGTCCTAAATTCCCATTATTAGGAGGATGTAACAAAGAAACTCCAAATAAACAGTCTATTTTTTTTTCTTGAAGATTCATGGAAGAAATGAGAATATGTGCCTAAGGTATATTTACCACTATAAGCAATAGTTTTGCAAAGTATAAAGAGAATGGTGTTGAAAGTATCATATCTGGGTAGTTCTGGGATTGACACTAAAAAAGACTTACAGCTTAGCCGAACACAAGATGAAAGGGTTTGGGTTTTCCACAGGGGTCAACACTTTACGTAAACACACATGCACATGCTTTATGCCTCTGTACATCACTGCCTACCCATCCTATATGTAGAGTTCTAGGGGAAAAACAATTTTTAATCTAGATTGCCATTTACACATCGTTATCTATTCTATTGTCTGCATACATGTATTATTTGCAAGACAAAGAAAATGACACACAGGCGCACAACTGTATATATGTGAAACTGAAGCATAGTGAAGAAGTTGGCTGAATATTTTTTTCTTCGAAGAAGATTCACACAAAGCACTAGTTTTAGACAGGACTTTGCCTGCTAAGCAACTGAGGCAGAGCTGCTCCCATGAGTCTTGTGCTGGAAATGCAGGAGGATGGCCTCTGCTTAGACACATTTCCTGAAAGACTGCTCTGGAAGAACACTGCGAAATCGGGCATTTCTCCGCGTGGATAAAGTCATTCTTTTCTCAGAACCTTCATTAACTGAAATTCTAGTCCTGCCTAAACTTGAATGAAAATGCATATATACATGCATGCATACATACATACATACATACATACATACATACATACATACATACATGGAAGAGAGGGAGGAAAAGAGGCAGGGAGCAGGGAGGGAGGGAGGGAGGGAGGAAGGGAGAAAGGAAGGAAGGAAGGAAGGAAGGAAGGAAGGAAGGAAGGAAGGAAGGAAGGAAGGAAAGAAGAAAGACAGCTCTGCATCCTGAAGGTTTCTTCTGCAGACAAGGAGAGTCTGTCAGCAGCTCAGGGCTGTGGGTCTTCTGCTCTGAGGGAAAGCAGCTTGCACACTGCAGTGGCCAGGAACAGTGAAAAGCTTGGTCCCAATTCCTTGTGAAACTTTAAAAGTTCATTAACAAGGAAAGTCTGCATAAAGCAGGGGTACAGAAATCAGAGACGATCTCCACACCACCAAATTCTGAGAACGGAGGGGGGAAAAAAGAGCTTTGGAAATACAGACAGAATAGAAAGGGGAAAAGACAGAAGATAGAAATAAGAACAAAGAAGGAGAAAGAACAGAGGGATTAGAGGGAAATGGATTTAAATCAAATTCAGATCTCTGATCTGTTTTTACTTTTAATAGTTTTGGAGAATAGAAATGTAAAAGTGTGACTGCTGTTGTTTTGCAGTGCCCGATTGACCAAACTACCAACGCCTATGTTAAAAACAATTTCCTTGGTGGAAGAGTCTGCTTTCCTCCTCCAGGCATCAAAGAGTCCGGTGGTGTCTCTCTGGGGCAGGGCACAGCTGGGAGTCCTCAGAGCAAGCTTTCATCCAAGTCCCTAAGGCTCGAGCAAGCCTTTCCTCTCAAGTTCTCTTACCTCGGACAGTGTTGACATATTTGTTTGTAAATACACACGTTATGTATGTGTCCGTGTAAATAAATGCGTTTAAGTATAATTTTCAAATAAACAACAGGAGAAACGTGGTCGATTTTTGAGTTTGTCACAGACTGGAAATGAGTATTTTGCAGCGGACCATGTACATCTCTGAGGTCACCCTGCCACCTAGCGGGGTTCTGCGGAACTCGGCCCCCAGCTCCACCGCCCTCATTTACCCTCTCAGCTGGAGACAGGGAAGCATAGTCTCCTAGATGTGTTACTTAGCAGTGCTATACACTAAAAACAAATTAATATATAACTCTTCTGTGTCTTAAGGTCATTACTGTCGAGGCATAAATTAATAGATCTATTCTGGCTAATTCATTTTGGCATTTGTTTCTGCATGTCTGAACGCATATGTGAAAGCAGTCCTGCCCTCCATGCTGAGGGTAGGAAGGAGGCTTTCAGGAGCTGGACCAAATCAGCCAGCCTGACCTAGAAGCAAGGCCAAAGTGGCGCCTTTGGGGTGAATGGGGCGCTCTGCCCTGCTCCCCTGCCTGAGCCGAGCCTAAAGCATTCTCTCAGAACAGCCAAGAGGAAGCAGGAGGGGCTGGGGGAAGGCTTTTGGGTCCAGAAGGAGGTTAGGGGAGCCAATGCCATCTTGTTTAGTTTTCCGTGGGACAGGGTTGGCATAAGAGAAAAAACAGGCATGTCTTTCTGACCTGAGAGTAACCTGCTTCTGACAAGCCTGGCAGAGGTAGAGGCTGCGAGGGTGGAACCCCGCCTGAGTCACGAAGGTGGTTGACTTTAACCATGCTTCCATAGCTCCGTAGTTACAGGTTACATACAGAGGTGCAGGATTGCTCTGTCACTGCAAACACAAGCCCCAGAGCAGTGGATGGAGAGGGAGTAAAGATGAGCTTCCTTTTTCTCTTAAATAGACAGGGGCTGAGAAATCTGAAAAGCAGGTGCCCTTGTCACTGCTATCTACCTCCTTTGGGTCTGGTCAGTATGAGTCTAGAGCCCTACATTTTCCTGAACTAAATCCCTAAATAGCCATGGCTAAATGTGGATTACATCATCAGATCATCTCAGACTTATTTTCATAAGGAGTCATTGTCATGCATATAAATTCTGGATTCTCAAAAACATTTAAAACTGCCTGCAGGCTGTTCTTCCTGCAAAATCATGTTCTCCTGATGTTTAAGTGGGGTATATATCTGTCTGTCTGTGTATCTGTGTCTTTGTGTGTGTATGTATGTGTCTGTGTGTCTGTGTGTGTCTTTGTGACTGTCTTTGTGTGTATCTTTGTGTTCATGTGCCTCTGTGTGTGTGTGTGTGCATGTCTCTCTGTGTATGTATATGTGCCTGTGTGTGTGCGCGTGTGTGTGTGTGTGTGTGTGTGTGTGTGTGTGTGTGTGTATGTGTGTGTGTTAGTAGTATTTGTGTCTGTATATGTCTTTTGGGAGCTGAGTGAGGAGAGTGCCTTTGCATGTCTGTCCTGCTGAGAGGTGTTCTATAGTGACCAAGGTGAGACACATCAAGGGTCAAACCTGTTCCTGTTCCAGCCTTTGAATAAGAATTGGCCCACCCTGTGACTAACAATGCAAACTCCTCTGAAACTCAGTTCATCATATTTGAATTCCAAAGGAGAGCTTTGCTCACATGAAGCAAAAGCAGGCAACACAAACTATTAAGTCCACAAGTCAGAACCAGCACAAACTCCCTGAATCATCTGCAGGGCATCTCAAACCTGTAGATTGGGCCACCATATTTCTCTGTGAAACCTCCCTGTATGTGCAGAGATACCTAGCCAAACAGAAAGCCAATTGATCCAACAAATATCAAAATATGAAAATAAGAAATAAATCTTTGCAAAAGTGTTTCCGTTGAACAGCCCAAAAAAGAGAATAAGCAGGTGGTGTCAGGTGGGTCTCACACACTGTGGATGACAGAAAGACCAAAGCCAGAGACTGAGGGCCAGTATAGACGCAGAAAGTGCCCTACAGAAGACACATTTTCAAGAAAGGGTGGAAGAAAAACAGGAACAGCAATGAAATAGGCAAGCATTCCCGATGACATCTGAACAGCAGATGGAATTTGCAAAGCACTGATAGTACAAATGGGTGAACACCTTGAAGAGAAATCCCAGCTCACTTCTTAGGAAGAAAAGTGGCTGAAGAGTACAAACATCATAAGAAGAAGAAGGTACAAACTATGGCCAGGCTTTGTGTCAAGCACCAGTCTGTAACTTTTGACACTGACTGCCATTCTTTTAAGCATGTGGAGTCTCTTTCAGAAGTTTTTTTTTTTTTGGGGGGGGGGGGGAGAGGGGGCTGGTTTTGTTTGTTTGTTTGTTTTCCCTTGGTTCTACTATCCTAGGGATAAAGATGGTCCCTTCTGGGTCAGGTAATGTAGTCTGTTGCATTAAGTATACAGTTCATCTGTCCCTTCACTTGCCCACTCCCCATCTTTTGTGTGATATACAAAACAGAAGATAATGGTCACCTCCTTTTGACTTGTATTGTGTGAAGAAGAAAGAGGAGGAAGAGAAGGAAGAAGAGAAGAGGAAGACAAGGAGAAGGAGAAGGAGGAGGAGGAGGAGGAGGAGGAGGAGGAGGAGGAGGAGGAGGAGGAGGAGGAGGAAAAGAAAAAGGAGGAGGAGGAGGAAGAGGAGGAAGAGGAAGAGAAAGAAGAAATAAGACTCGGATCTTGACAGTCATCACCTTGACCACCACTGTATTCTCACATCAAATATATTTTGTAACATTGCTGGAGAAAACACATCAGCTAGGGAAGAAGGGTAGTCATGTGAGAAAATGCAATAATTTATTCCATCATTACATATTGCTATTATACAATGTGGGAGAAATTAAAAATGGTGATCCCATCGCCTCTGGCTTTGGGGTTTCTAATGCATGAACAAGACTTTGCAATGTGGAAATCTGCTCTGAGTTGCAAAAAAAGCTCATAACTTAATCATAAAAACAAGTTGCTGTATTAGTTAGGAATTTGTTGCTGTGACAAAATAACATGACCAAAAAGAAGGTAAAGCAAAATGAGTTTATTTGGGGTTTACATTTCAGAGGGTTTACAGTTAATCTTCATAGGGAAGGAATGAGAGCAGCTTCAAGAAGCTGGATGGGCACACCCTTAGTATACACAAGAATCAGAGAGGATAAACAGGAAGTGGGACAAGGCTATAAAACCTCCAGCAAGAAGAAACCTCTTGAAGTGCCTCATAGAAACTTGAAGCACCAGAATGGGGAGCTACCCACAGGGCTCCCACCTGCTCAGAGGACAAGGGAAGGGATTAGGGAAATATTGTGGGAGGAGCTGACCAGGAAGTGGGCAGTGAGTGGGATCTAAAGTGAACAAGTAAAAAAAAAATTTTTAAATTAAAAAAAATTACGTGAGTCAAAAGATACACATACACACTACACCACACACATTCAACACTGACCAGACTTACCAGGTTATGTTGATATATATCATATATATATATATATATATATATATATATATATATATATATATATCATATATATATATATATGACAATATTAATTAAAGATTAACAGACTATGAATTGAACAGGGAGCAGTGTCACATGGAAGGGGTTGGAGGGAAAACAGGGAGGAACAAAGTATTATACCTGCAGTTTAAAATAAATGAGATGAACTAAGTAAGGGGGGTGGGGGAGGAACCTCTTAAAGGTTCCATCACCTTCCCAAACAGGACCACTAGCTAGAGACTAAGTATTCAAATACATGAGCCTATGAAGGACACTTCTCATTCAAGTCACCACTGCATTGCAAAAAGAGCTCATAACTTAATTATAAAAAAAAGTTATGCACGTAAAATGTTCTAGAAATACAACCAGTCAAGGCAGTATTTACTTACAAAAGTAGTAGAATGCAAGATGTTCCTTGAAATAGTTGAAATTGGGCTCAACTTTGGCTCAGTTTCCAGTAATGACAAGCTTCAGCACAGTCTTATAACATAAATCAGGATGGATTCAGTTACAACACTGGAAACTATGTAAATAAAAATTATTCTGTTGACCACAATAAAAATAAAGCAAAGGCAATAATGTATTTTTCCTTTCAATTTCTTAATAGCCCTTTCACTTCCAAAAATGGGTTTAGCAAAGAAGACACACAAAAGATCCCCAGGTCTGGGAGTCCAGACCTTGGCTTTAAAAGGCAGCTGTGTTTTACAGGAGCCAGAAACATGAGATTTGAAATCAAGAGGTTCCAGTTATATTTTCAGTCTCTAAAACAAAAAACAGCACCTGCCTGTTATCCCTTTTCTCTTTCCCCAGCCTCCCCAGCCTCTCTGCACAGTGAAAAGGAATTTGTAATGTTGCCAGGCTTACCACTTAACGATCTGGACACATCTACATAATGGCCTCCTGATACTGGCCGTTACGGATGAGCTTCACGTTATTTATAAATTAGCTCTCTTGCTCCTGCATATTCCTGAGTTTATCATCATTAAGACAGAGAAATGTTTCTCAACAAAAGGCCCAGGTGCTATGGTGGTAGATATAATAGTGATAGGTGTATATACACGGGCAGGCAGGCAGGCTTCCATTCAAGGCGTGTATCCATCTTCACTGGTCCCAGAAATAACATTTTCTGATTTTCACATTGTACAATGTTTTGAAATACATTTGTTTATTCATGGATTTGCTGGCTGTATTCATGCCTTTATATTTGGCTAATATTTAAATGTATTTAAGAAATAGGACTCCACTTTGGTCTGCAATGTGCTATGAGATATCATAGAGTGAAATCACTTTCAGGCTGTGAGATACGGTGCAGCTGGGGAAATCCAGAGGTGCAAAACATCTGTTAGCCCAGAACATTTTCACAGACCTTTCTATTCTCAACAACATTGAGTGCGTTGGCAACTGACCCAGAAAACTCAAATACCATAGAAGCCCTTACTTAGGAAAAGAGGAGGAATCTAATTTTCAAATGTGTTATTTAAATTCTTATTACTGCCTGAGCCACATTTTGGGTGCAGAGTAACAACTTCCAGATGTATGGCTTCCATGTATGCCCATTTTAAGAATGTTATTAAATAAGTCTGGGAGGAAGAGTCCACAAGAGGAAAAAAATATGAAGAAAGGATGGAAAAGAAGCAACTATTTTGAGAAGCAATCCAGCAGCTTCATTAGCACCTAAGGCTTGTAGTCTCTGTTCATTATTTGCCTGGAGGCAATTAACCAGTGGATTTCTGCACAGAGGGAACAAGATCTAACCCATACGAAGTACAGGTCCTAACTTTACAGGTGTTACAGGCTTTGGCCTCAGGCTAAGTTCAGTTAGTCATCCTTCACTGAGAGCTACCCAGGAGCACAGCTGGCTTCCAGTGCCTGCCAGGATAGCACTGGTGTGGAGAAGCTATCTCTTCTCCAAAGGATTTTAAATGCATCTCATTTTATAAAGAATGAAGTGTCTGAACACAGTGCATTCCTTATGGGTAGAACTCCAGGAAGTATTAATAGTGGTGGTGGTTGTATTAGTCTCTTTGTTCTGAAGAGTGTCAAAGAGAAACAGTTAAGGGAGAAAATATTCATTTGACACATAGCTTTTGTGGGTTCATCCTGTGGTTGGTGTGATGAGGCCCACCAGGAATCAGGCAGTATGGGAGGGGATGATGTACTTTTCACATAGACACACTCCAGCTGACCCACTTTCTCTAAGTCAGTTCAACACCCTAATTTCCACGACCTCTAAATAATGCCATCAGATTATGAAGCCATTGAAAGATGAACTTATTGATTAAATTAGAGCTCTAATGAACCACTCACTTTCCCAAAGTCTCACCTCTAAATTCTGCACTGGGTACTAAGATTTCTTTTGCACGTGAGCATTTCTAGGGACACCTTCTGATCTAAGGACGGTAGTAATAACTAATAAAGAGAGCCATTTTCAAGGTTTCTTAAGCAATGGAAAGTGGTTTTTTTTCCTAAAATTTATCAAGCATCACATAAAACAAAGATAAATAATTAATTTCATGTTATCTATATTGTCAGTATTGGATTTGGGTGAATATGCAGACATGGGTGTGCCTAACTGATAAGGAACTGGATGATATTAACAGCTGAGACAACCCAAAGCATTTAGATTCCAGATGTCACCTGTGTTATTAACTGCTTCTTAGGTGACATCAACCCTTCATCCTGGTGTACCTGTTGTCTTTCTAAGCCAGAATGAAGAGGTGGATGCACAGATTTGTCAAACTTGACAGTGACTTCTCTAAGTGATTGGTCAACAAACATCCTTGGCCAGTGCTCATGATCCTGGAAACACATAATCTATAGTAATAAAGCACTTAAGAATAATTGAATATCAACTTTAGGTCACTCCAGGGAACAATTCATGATTGAGGCAAAGAAAAGAATATATATTTAGATGGATGGACTACACAGTGAGTGGAAGGAAAGAACTTTGCAAAATTTAAATCAATGTAACTAATCTCCTCGTTGCCTCTGTAAGAATGAAGAACCCAACATAGTAATGTACACATATGAATCCTCCGTTCTTGTCATATGATACCTGCACTGTATCTAGATTCTGCCTATAAGACAGTCATAACCAGATGAATCAGCAGACCTATCATTGTACACAACATAAGCCTACTTTCTTTATGAAGCTGGATTATCTTAGATAATTTTATAGTAAAATATCACAATCAAGGCCACAACTATACTGTACAACTGTACTCGAACTATACTTGAAATGGTTATAGTGTCTTTGAAAAGGTTTAAGGAACAGACTGGAAAATATTTAGAATGTGGTAAGCACAATGTTATGGGCAAGTCCGGGGATATATGAGAAGATAGCTAGACTAGAGAAAAGCAAGAATATCTTAAAGGTTGCTTAAATGGCAATGACAAGAAAGGCCATGTTGATGACATCTTCGATGGCAATGAAGATCCAGGTGGGAATGGGATAAAAGGCTGTCTTTGTTAAATCACAGAAAAGAACTTGGTTGTGTTCTTTTTTTTTTTTTTTTTTTTTTTTTTTTTTTGTTATACAAGGTCAAACTTAGTAATGATGGGCAATGGGGGAATTTTAAAAGAAAGAATCGAGAATGTGCATAGTTACTACTTTCTTTTCAGTCAAGTTTATGGTGAGACTTAGGAACAAAAGAAAGGGTGATTTTGGGGCTATATCCTGCCAATCCGTATAAAAAGTGACAATGAGTATGTACAGATGAGTCAATACACTGAATGTTGGAGAGAAGAGTTCTAATAAAAGGAGCCAGAAACATTGTAGGAAGACATTTGGAGGAGGTCACAGGGGAATCTAAGAAAGAGTACTGCCCTTTCTATCACAATCCCAGAGAACTCTCAGGGTAGAAAAGTGTTGTAGCCCTTAGGCACTCTGAATCGAGTTGCTATCCACATCTAGGCCACCAACTAGGACTAGGACTTTCCAACAAGTGTTTCATGATCTTTGCAGCCATTGTTCAAGCACACCTAACATATCTCATGCTGGCAGTGGCCACATAGAAAGTATTTTGAAAGCATATATAAATAGAATGCTGCAAAGAGTGCAGAGGAAGGCTGTAGAAATCAAGTGGTGGTTTGTCACCAATCCACATCGTCTGAGCCCCTGGAATTATCAGAACTATTTAGTGGATCTGTGGAGTGTTGTCACATTGAAGACTCTGAGAAGATGGATAACAACGTGACATACCTACTAGAAGAGTGACCAATACCAGCCCAAAGCCCAGACAACAGCCATGTGTAGAAGGAACATACCCAGACACATGTGTTAGGCACCCTAAGGACTAGGAGGCCCACCCTTTACTACAGCATGAGTGAAACACCAGATTTGAGAGCCTCCTTTGGTCTCAAATTTGTGTGTGTGTGTCAATTATTCCTTTCTATTTCCTTTCTCTCCCTTTTAGAGTGGAAAGACTTGCCCTATATCTAGAACACCATTGTATTTTGGAAGTATACAACTTGTTTTATTTTGCACCAATTTATTACTGGGAAATTCCCCTTCAGATGAGAATATTCCCTTGGAAGTTTGAATGATCTGGAAACAGGTTTTAGGGCCCTTCAGATTGTAGCTAAAGCCCATCTTGCATTGTGAGAAAGACATGAAACACAGCCCACACATGGTTGACTATTTCCCCATATTGAAGATTTGGTTCTTCAAGGGGTAACAAAAAGTACTGAACATTAAAAGATGAGGTCTGTTGGGAGTTGCTTGGATCATACGTGGTTGCTACCCTTGGGTGGATTAGAGCAATATTGTGGAGCTTCTGATTTAATTTTCAAGGGGATTTGTTATGAAAGTCAGAATCTCAAATTGGGTTTCTTTCCCTTTGTGTGATCAAATCACCCAGACCAAGCTTCCTGAAAGTTGCTGACGTTGACCCTCTGATGAATCTACGAGTGCATGAGGGATGGGGGATATCTTGTTGTGGGAACTTTTTCAAGTTCTAAACTGTTGACTTAAACAAACCAGTTTTCTATATGAGGCTAGCTTGCAATAAACATTTACATAATAGTAGTACAAAATGGTGGTGTATAATGGCCTGCCATTGGCCCCACCCAGTATACCTCTTCTACATATGTCCCACAGTTCCATACACTTCCTGACTGGTTTATTTATTTCTTTTCATTTCATCTCATGGCTTCCCTGAGCAACTATTACTTCTCTCATGCAGCCTTCCCTATTTCTTCCTGAGATCCCTAACCTGAAAAAGTTGCTGTCTTCCTGGAGCCTCCCTAGGGTTTTAGACATACCTCTTTCTCGCATGGATTCACATGTTTTACAGAAACATCCTGTATATTTTCTACTTGCTCTGTCTGTAAATTCCCTGAGGATAAGATCTGCCCTAAAAGTTTGATTTTATCTTTCAAAATCCCAAGGATCCTAGCATCTTTGAAACCTTCAAGGCTCTTACAGAGAAAGGTTCACAGTAAATGTTGTTGAATTAATTTTCTGCTAATTAGTCTATTTATAGATGAATTTTAAAAGCTCTGCTGTCTATCTGTCACTCTTCAAACACAGTGATGTAGTCCTGGACAAAGCGAACACAGCAAAAAGCAAGAGGAAGGACATGAATAGAGAGTGCCTGGAAAAGTCTCAGAACAAAAAGGGCTTTATAAGTTTAAAGAGATGCCTTTATTTGCACAGTGGCTCATCCTGTTTTCAATGTTACTTTCCATGCATTTCATTTTCTATTGGATCTACTGATTCGGGGGGGGGGGGGGCAGAATAGCTAAACTTAATGTTATTTCCCTACTATGTTGTAGCTTCACAGAAGTTGATACTGTGGTAATTTAAGTAACTAAGCAACTTGGTGTCTATGGAGCAGATCCCTCTAGTAGTTACAGATTTCCCTAGTCCAGTTCTATGGATAGTGGATTGCAGCTTTCCTCATTCTACTATGTACAGAGAAGACCCCACTAGTAGCTACAACTTACCTTATTCCAGAGTCCCAATCAATGCTTTAAATGAGATTATTTTCAAGGTATAAGTCTAACAACAGTTCATTGTGCTAATCTGGTTTCAGTTCATATAATCTTAGTTTTATGGGCATGTGCTTGCTCATCTCCAGAGTAGCCTCTGTGCATGTTTGATGATGGAATAAAGGAACAGAAAGCTTCCTATCCTTAATATCAACAATTTAATATTATTAGAGTTTATGGGAAGAAAAAAAGGTACATCTTTAGGGTGAATGACTATTATATCCAGCACTTGAAAAACATTGGTGGCCGGGCAGTGGTGGCTCACGCCTTTAATCCCAGCATTTGGGAGGCAGAAGCAGGCAGATTTCTGAGTTCGAGGCCAGCCTGGTCTACAGAGTGAGTTCCAGGACAGCCAAGGCTATACAGAGAAACCCTGTCTCGAAAAAAACAAATAATAATAATAATAATAATAATAATAATAATAATAATAATAATAATAAATAATAATAAAAAGAAAAACATTGGTTAAGGAAGTATTTTCTAGATTGATGAAAAGGTAACTAACTCATTTATGATTATCTTCACCTACTAGAAGACTCTGTACTATATTATGTAGCTTGCAGCATGTTACATAACTCTTGATCTCCTCTACATTCTCAGTCTAGACAGATGAGGGTTCCTAAACAGGAACATCACAACTTATCCTGATGTCATCTATTTTTCTTTCCAGTCAAGATTCTATTCAGTTGCCCTGCATGTCAGTTCCAAGGCCCTCCTTGTATTAACCCTGTATTCTCACTCTCTGAGACCTTTACTAGAATTGAGTAAGTCTATACTACACTCATGGAGAGAAGCTCTGTTCTGAAGCAGAGGAGGTAGTACTATTGAGAATGAAAGCTTGTAGCACAGCAGTTGAGTGATTTCCCTGGAACGAAGTGCCTAGAAAGTGCTTGGTTTAATTAGGTATAAATAACACCTGGTTACCCCAAGATTACTAAATCCTCATCTATAGAGAATTTTTTGAGGTAGTCTCCTCAAATATTTTTGAAATAATTTCGGAAGCTCTCTATAAATACACTGAAATTGACCCAAAGATCAGGAACCCTTATTCCTGGCTACAAAGCCCACTCTTAATAACACATGTGATGCTAGGGGTCCTGGTTGTGAAGTAACTCAACTGGCTTCAAGGTGGGAACATGGTTGAGGGAGATTATGGAGCCTTTGGCAGAGATTAAAGAGCCCTGCTCTTGGAACTCAGTTCAGAATGCTGGAAGCCATGGTTATATCATTGTGATGTCCCCTGTTGGTCATCTTAGTATAAGCCATATACAGCCCTCTACCTTATAAGACAGAATTTCCTAGTTATCATCCTATACCTTCAATAAACTCCCGAGTTTATATGTGTGTGTGTGTGTGTGTGTGTGTGTGTGTGTGTATACACACACATATATATGTGTGTGTATATATATATGTTTGTGTGTGTATGAGAATTTTATTAGCATTTATTCATTTGCAGAATAACAGGTTTTCTTCTTCTCAGACATTCTCTGGAATCTGCATATGAGCTGATCATGTTCACTCTGGTTCCTCTTTTTACCAATAATGATGCTCCTCCTCTTCCCCAACAACCCTCATTCTACTTTTATGTCTTCTTCTCTTTCCCTTCTCTTTTCCTCCTCATATTTCTTCTCAGTTTTCTTTTCTTTATAACATTTCATTCATAAAAGAAAACAGAGCAATGAAATTATAAGTAGAGAAAATTCTTCCTTGTTCTTTTCTACCCTGCTCCAAAACTCCTTTATCTTTGCTCATTTGAACTATGTAACTAAAAAGTTGCTATTCAACCAATCCTCCTTTCTTCCCTACTTCTCACTATACAGCACTTCTATTGCCCCAAGAAGCTAAGGAACTCTCGTGGCAAAGCTTAGGCCACTCCCTCGGCCATCTATACAAAAAACTAAGGCTGAACGAAGAAGTTATATGATGATAAATACAAAATTATGGCTAGGAATTGCTCAGAAAATAAACATGCATGGAATTCCTGGAGAACAGATATGGTTAGCACAAAGGATGGCCAACAGGTGTCTCACTGTAGTCACATGCTTCAGAGAGAGCCACAGCCTTATGGAGAGAGACGCCCCCAGCTGCAGGTCTTCTCACCCTCACTTGCTTTCTTATCCAGAAGGTAAAGCCACAGAGTTGATAGGCTTTGGTTGTGCCTGTAAAAAACATTAGTGAAAGTGCCTGAAGACTGAAGGTGGATAGCTGACGTCAAGCCTCAATATGTCCCCTCTTCCTTTTCAGACCCTCTGTTTTCTCTCTCCAAAATAAAGTGGTGTTTGGAATTAAAAACTCCAAACGCAGAGGTGTAAAGACCATACTGATGAGATGATAAGATCTATAATGAGCTAATTAGAAAAGGACTATCCAGAGAAACCTTATTTTAGAGAGATGGGGGTCAGTAATATAGGGCACAAGGATAGAGAAGGAAGATAGCTGTAATGACAGAGGAACAGGAAGGAAAAACAGAGGAGGAAGGAAAGTGAGGAGAAGAGGATGAACAAATGAAGAAGGAGGAGGAGAAGGAGGAGAAGAGGAAAAGGAAGAAGAGGAAGAAGAGGAGAAGGAAGAAGAAGAAGAAGAAGAAGAAGAAGAAGAAGAAGAAGAAGAAGAAGAAGAAGAAGAAGAAGAAGAAGAAGAAGAAAGAAGAAGAAGAATTGGAAGAAGGAAAAAGATGGAGAGAGGGGGAGAAATTATACTTAGAATGCTTAATTTTAATACAAAGGTGAGTTGTCACTGAAAATACTGGATGTGTTCATTCGATTTAAAAGACAGAAACTCAATTTAGTTGTTCTTTACCCTAATAAAAAATATGTTTTATACCAATGGAAAAACGTATTTCTTTCTGCCAATAAGTGCCAGTCCCTAATCTGAAGTCTTCAATAAAACAATGACATTAAACAATTTAACCTGGGAAAAGCTTCTCACATCTGCAAAACAATATATGAATTTCAGATGGTTCAAACTTAAAAACAGTAGGGAAATAAAGGGGAGTAGAAACTCTGCTTTGGGAAACAAAGAGATTTCCATAATCCCACATAAAAGAATTGGTTTAGTCTAGGGGACTCAAAACACCATAGCAGACATTCACATTGACAGGGCTTGGGTCCAAATGCCTGGCATGCTTCTTCCACTGTTATAAGACAATGGCATCAATGGTAAACTAAGATTCATCATTTCTCCCTCCAGACTACAGATCTGTATCATCAGAGGGGTGCTCATCTAGGGCAGTCCAAGATATGAAGCAGAGCCAGAAGGCTGCTCTGGGACTTCCCTGAGCACACAGAAAGAATATGGACCGTGTTTCACCAACCAAAATTCCAGTTCAAGTTTTTCCACGAATTAAAATGATGTCTTAAAGTATTTATTCCCAAAGAGAATCAAGTGTTTTTCACTGGTAAATTCGGATAATGGTGCCTTAAAATGTGTAAAAGCATCATAAGAACAGAATAAAGTAATTTGCTGTGTATATCTTCTCTCAGTCAATTTTGTATCCTTATGCTCATTGGAATCTCATCAAAAGCAATACAATTATCTCTACTAATTCTGAAGAGACCTATTTCCTTCTACACCCCCATAAAATGCTCTATAGACCGAAAGTTCTAAGGACCACTCACTCGGGTTCTTTCCCTCCAATAGCACCTTTATTAATCATCTAGGCCAGTGGGTTTCTATTCAAGCTGAACATTAAAATCACTCAGGGAGCTAAAAAAACAAAACAGAAAGAAAGAACAGGCTTGGGGAAAAAAAAACAACCCTGGGCCCCACTCTGCACCAATTAAATTTGAATCGCTGTGGACTGGTACAGCCTTTCATATGTTTCAACTTTCCAAGATGATTCCAAAGTGGAAAGAATATGGAGAACCAGCTACCGCCTGGAAATTTCCCGGGAATCATAGCTGGCCAGTCTTCTTCCCACAAGACCCAAATCAAAGATTGACCTACAGAGTCTCATCAGGAGCAGGAATGAAGCAACTGGTAACAGTAACAAGGGAGAGCCTAAGGTCATCGCAAGCCTAATTGTCATCGTATTTTTTACTGATTGAAGCAAGATATACGTAAGCACACTCCACAGTTTGTGATCCTTGAAGTTGGTCCATGATATTCTAACACCAGATGACCATTGCCCAAGTCGAATTGCAATGGGATTTGCACTGATTTCACCATTGCTGCTATATAGATTGGACCAGGGAATTACATAGATAAATGGAGATATTAACACAGCATAGGAGGGTGTAAAATATGCAGATACGGTATTGAATTGCCTCTTCCACCTTCAAGCAGAGTATCCTTGAGAACTTTTGTTTCGCAGTTTGAGTCTGCAATGTTTTCCAAAGGTTCATGATTTGAATAATCTCCAGCATTGTCATTGTGAGAGGTGCTAGTAGCTTTGGGAAGAAGACACACCCAGAATGGGTGGATCCCACTCAGTTCCTTGGAGTATTCTATTATGTCACTACCTGCCTCACTCTGTCTCCTGTCTACTATGATGTGAACAGTTAACCTCCATAAATACTTCCACTGCCATAAGGTTCTACACAAGGACATGGAGCTTGAGAAGAACATCATGATCCAGACCCTAGGAGACAATGGGCCAAAATGAATCTTTCCTTCCTTAAAGCATTTTATCAGGTATTTTGTCACTAGGAAGAAGGAGTAAGAGGAGGAGGAGAGGAGGAGAAGGAAGAGGAGGAAAAGGAGAAGGAGAAGGAAGAGGAAAAAAGGAGAAGGAGGAGAAGCAGCTCATACTTAGTTTCTTTATTTGCTAAAAAGATAACAGCACAAACAACCTTGAAATATCTTGGAAACTAGAGACACATAAAGACACCACATATGAAGAAAGACATCAGTGCTGACAGGAAGGCACTTAGGCAGATGATGATATGTGGACAAGCTGCATCTTGGAAAGGCTCTAATATTTGGCTTTGTAATTTTAACTGGAAAATAGATGCTCAAAGAAAAGGTAATTATTACTTATAAATTTATCTGAAATAATAAATTACAGAAGAAAATAGTGAAAGATAGTTTCAATACAGTACGAATTTCGGGCACCTGGTATCTACCATGCACTTTTTGTGCAGACACATCCACATGGGTATTCTTGATTTAAAGTTTCAACAAAACAGCATCACTAGGAAAACAGTCAACGTTTTGTGGCAACATGATTGTGGCAACAGTTTGTGGCAAGGAAACACCATTTCCATTCCTGTTCTCCTCACCATGTTTCGCAGAATGAAAAGAGAAAGCCAAGAAGCAGCTCTCTCGGCTTTGCCTTTCACAAGGAAGAGCTGGCTCCTTTCTCTCTTCTTCTCCTAATCTGATTATGAGTATAACGGCCATGGCCATCTTGAGACAATAGGAGTAAATTAAGAGAATAACCAAATTCAGCCCTGAGATCATTAAACCACTGAACTGAGCCCTGTCCTTGTTCACCCCTAAAAAGGCTGTGAGAAGAATCCAGCCCTGTTGCATAATCAGCATCTATAATCAAGTTTTGCATTATATACTGCTGGATGCTATGCTCACTGCTAGATCAGAATTGGCTGCCTTTAAAAAATTCACAAATTTGATGCTGAGAAGTCATTGCCTGCAGATCTTAAAATCAATGCAGCTAAACACATAATGGTAACCTATATACTAAGGGATGGACCGTTTTCTCCACAACCAAAGCAGACATGTGCTGGCATGCATCTTTGTAAAATACAAAGCTAACTGCTTTCAGGAAGAAAATGGAGTTCCACAGCCAGATCCAGTGTGAAGTCACCGCTACTGGCATCCCAAGAGCTCAGGCTCCGCCCTTTCATCCCAGTGGTAAAGCTTCTCCTTTAGAGACTGTTTTCTCCATTTCTAGGTAATCTGTGTTGCCTAACTCTCACCGGTATTTGGCATGGCTTCCAAATGCCCTGTATCTGGTCCTCATCTTTCCTTCAGGAGTAGCATTCTCACTGAATGTCCTCCATCCCCAAAACTGTTCACATCATCCCACTATCTCCCTTTTTTCTGAAGACGCTCCTGATTTCTTCAGACCATAATTTCACTTTTTCAAGTTCTAGAGCTATTTAAAAATCTTTAAATAGTTATACATGCATATATGAACATGCTCAAAACTCTCAAATAGAGATATACACTAAACTCACATCCATAAATTCAAATATATATACTCATATATGCACACCTACATCTTCTTATGAATTCACATACTATCACACACATATATACATTTATACACAGATATCCCTATGTATTTACATACTTACACATATTTTCACATTCCACACTTAGACACTACCTCACATGTCATACGTCTTGTTTTGCTTTTCTCAGATAATATCTGTAAAGTCCAAACCTGCCATGCATTTACCTTCTGTATCTTACTATACCAGAACTGCTGCTGCATCTATACCAGTAGGAACTTGAAAATGTGAACAACATTCCCAGTTCACTGATGAACATTTCCATGGAGTCCTTCTGAGGCATACCTGTGCCTTTGAGCAGTACCTCTGTTCACAGTGTAAGAAATTATGGGAAATCTCTGATGAGAAATCTAAATTAAAACAAAACAAAACAAGACACATGTTCTTGGCAACTTCTACCTTCTTAGAGCCAAAGCCACAAAGAAGCCAGTGATTGCGACATTAGCAAAGATAAACCTGTCTGAAGGTCCATGACGCGCTGTCAGGGGAGAGAGGAGTGCCAGTGTCCGGCAATTCCCTCCTAAAGGAGGTTTTGCAATTAGATGTCTCTGCACCTCTCTTGCTCCCATTACCACACTGTGTTTTCTCCTTTGTCTCAAAGTATCCTGTCCTCTCCTTTTTCTTTTCTATTTCCCATACACTGTACATTTATTCTTTCTCTCTGAACATTTACTCATGGATCATGGTTTGAAATATGTTTTTGAACTCCCTGTCTGCTCATTTATTTAAAACTCTCCCAAGTTTTTTTTTTTTTTTTTTTTTTTTTTTTTTTTTTTTTTTTTTTTTTTTTTTTTTTTTTTATCAGTCTCCTCTTTGCCTGTTAGGAGGATTAAGGGCAAACTAGGCATTTTACAGTGAAGGCTCTGGCAGAAACATTTGCCTGTGTCCACAGCATGCTATTGCTTAGGAGGACATCAAACCCAGGAGATTCATGCATTGACTGGCCCCTTGCACTACATCAGACGGGCAAATCAATTCTCTGACAGCAACTAGACATGACAAATTTCAGAAGAGTGACAGAACACCTGATTAATTTGTTCTACAGAGGAATGACAATAAAAAGATTTTTTAAAAAGTGGAGAAACAGAAAAGATGCAAAAATGAAGAAGAAATGCCGCCTTTCTCAAAACAGTGTTAGCCAGATATTAGATTTAGTAGTGAATTTTAGTGTCCTTTTCCACCCGGCCCTACCATGCCTTTCTGTTGGCTGGGAATTTATTTCAAGGCCTTACCAATCATATGCTAAAGCCTACATCACTAAAACATCTTCTGGGAGGACAGGGAGAAATCCAATCTAGGATTGAAAGCTGCAACTGTCATAGATAAAATATACTGTCTGAAGACTGCTATTGAGTCAGACACGTAGAAGAATTATTGCAGAGTTGTCTGAACTTCACCTAAGTTACTGACTAGTACTCAGACCCTTGTAAGAGGTGCTGTTTCTAGGGACCCCCTGGAAGAATTTGAACATAGGCTCCTCCCATAACTACTCCCCCATAGTGCCGGGATGCTATTGGCAAGAGCCCCCTACAACTGATTGGCTAAATGATTTCCACTGGGAAAGGCTGTTGTAAAGAACTGGATCTTTTTTTCTTCTGAATTGTCCATTAAGCAGACTTACAACATTGATTAAATATGCTCTAGGCACAGAAGAAGTAGTTCTCAGGGAAGAAAACTATCCCATATCCTGGCAGGAAAAGGCAGGCATCAAATGCATAACACTGTGGCCATTGATATGCTCCTACAGGAGCTCTGGTCAATATATACTCACTTGTCCATTTGTGCTCTACCAGCAGGAAGCTTGTTGCTTTCAGTCAGGTAATCTCACGCTTCTCATTAGAATCCTACCTGCCAGCCAACACTGTGGATGTCACCAGGAGCTTCATGACCACAGAGCCTCACAGAAATCCATAAGCACACACCCTGTGAGCATGGTCCCAGTAGTGTGTGTTGTTGTCTCAGATTATATAGATCTCACAATTGTCTAGGATTATGGATAGTTGAAAAATTGGGATTACAAATATGATTATATTAGTATTTGTATCTATTTCTCTTTACCATTAAAAATTGTGATTTCATAATCTTAAAAAAAAATAGATATTCCCTTCCAGGGATATATGAGTTAAAAGTCATACTGCTCACTCAGAGTTGTAGTCTCTGGACCACACTACCCAATGTACAATTTTAAAATCTATCTTCTAAATTTTATCATAAAGCAGTGATCCC
This sequence comes from Arvicanthis niloticus, assembly GCF_011762505.2. NCBI lineage: Eukaryota > Metazoa > Chordata > Mammalia > Rodentia > Muridae > Arvicanthis > Arvicanthis niloticus. The sequence goes on along the minus strand of NC_047671.1, from coordinate 57,149,051 downwards.
CTGCAAATAAAGATGCACCAGAAAGCTTTCCATAACCAGGATTATAGTTTGTCGTCATTGTTAGGAAAACCAAGTAGCTTTCATCTTCACAAAAGAGTAACAGGATAAATGATTAAAAAGAAAAAAAATTGAATTCTTTGAAAGATATGATGGGCCACAATAAAAATTTTAAACTGATAGATCCATGTTGACATTTTGGTATTGTGATGGCCTATGCCCTCAACATGCTAAATAAAACTGCATGTGGTATCTTCAACTACATGGCCTCCCCCTCAGCACAACCAGATTCCTTTTCACCCCACTAACTTGAAAATACAACAACCTTTTCCTTCCCTATACAAAGGTATATCAAACAAATAACACTTCTTGATATATGTAAGTCCCTTCACTTTGGAAAAAAAAAATAACATGACTGTTTTGCTACAGTGGAAGTCTCAAGAATTACTGAACCCCACAGACAGTCTCATAAATTACCAGCATTCACATCACTGGAGACATAATAAACTTAGAATGGGTTAAGTGGCTTTGTTCCTCAGGAATAGACCTATAGGCACATAGTACCGATGGCTATGTAATCATTGATATCTGTGTATCTGGAAATCAAACTCAAGAACATCAGAGCTTTAGGAATAACAATATCAGTAAAGTACTTGCTACACAAGCATGAGGACCCAACTTCAATCTCTGATATGCATGGAAAAGATAAGGCATTTTTGGCATGCACTTGGGAAGCTGAGACAGGTAGATCCCAGGCTCACTAGCTGCTAGCCTACTTGATAAGCCTCAGGTCAATGAGAGAACATGTCTCAAAAGACAAGGTCTTTTGATCCTCATAAAAGATGATAACTGAGATTGACCTCTGGCTTCTACATACAATCATGCATTCCCTACATATATGTGAATGCGCACACACACACAAATTCACACATACATATACACATGATTACAGTGACACCTTATGATGTCCTACACTCAACTTAGTAATTACATGCCTGCCAAGCTTCACATTGACAAAGAGTTAATATAAATTAGTAAAAAGTATTTTACCTATTGAAGTTGTTCATGTTCTCACTTTTATCTCCATAGAACTCTATAACTTCTTGTACTTTATGTATAATCATGTTTCCTTTCAATACACCTAAACACACAGCTGTAAGGAATGACTTCGGCTATGGGTATTCTGCATTGATCAGTTGAGGTTAATCAAGAACACAGCTGGAATCAGATGGACAGTATTGCATCCCAGTGTGCCTGCGGGGAACAACTGCTTAAGGAGCTGGCAGAGGATTTAAAGAAGAAATTTCACATTCAAGCCCTGAACACTCCCAGCTCTTCTCCGTGTTCATCCTGTGAGCAAGAGAAATCTCTCTCCATTCAGAACTTAACTATACTCATAGCGTAAGTCAAGACATTGCTCCATAAAAGGGGTAATCAGTATGGCCCCTACATAAATATCTGGCCCTCATCTATGCTATCCCCCTTGCTTCTAGTCTAGTCAAAACAAAATACAAAATAGAGATGATTTTGAAAAAGATAGTCATTTTACCAGTAGCACATAAGCCACTCAAAAGGCCCATTACTGATTGTCGGATGGTTCTTCATCCTCCCAGAGTTCAGAGCTCACAGGAACCCACTTTATGTAGATACCCTCCGCTTCCTTGAAGTTCTGACAAGCATGATTTAGGAAGGTGGTGTATGTTAGGTGCATACCTAAAATTTCAGTGCTCAAAGGCTAGGTAAGAAGAATTACCATGAGTTAAAGGCCAACATGAGGTACATACTAACAAGTACCAGGCCAAGGCTGCATAAGTCACTATCACATAAACTCCCAAGGTATAAAGGATGCCTAGGGGTGCACAAGAAGTAATTAATTCATCCATAGAAACTTTAGAAAGTGGTAAGGCAAAGCATTTGAAAAGAGTTAGACCTCTGCCTTGATAATCATCCACAAGTAGATGATTTGAGAATTGGGTTCTAAATCCTACCCTAAAGGATTGGCTCAGCAAGCCTGGACAGCAGGTGACACTAATCTGCTCAGTGTATAATATCAAAAAAGAAATCAAGCAAGCAAAAGCAGAGGAACCTGCTTGGGGGTGGAAAAGGGAGCTGAGAGTGGGTGTGAGGAAAGATACATTGTATGTTCGTACAAAATTGCCAAAAACTATGATAAAAGGTTTTCATAAAAGAAGTTGGCATGTCCTCTGTATCAGTGAGGATACAGAGAGGAGTAACACATGCAAGGCCTCTTCACAGACATTGCATACCCTCTTGTGATGGTTTGAATATGCTCCCTGGTTGCCCCAGGGAGTGGCACTATTAGGAGTTTTGGCCCTGTTGGAGTAGGTATGACCTTGTTGGAGTGTGTCATTGTGGGCATGGACTTTAAGACCCTCATCCTAGCTCCCTGGAAGCCAGTTTTCTTCTAGCTGCCTTTGGAAGAAGAGGTAGGACTCTCAGCTCCTCCAGCACCATGTCTGCCTGGATGCTGTCATGCTCCCACCTTAATGATAATGAGCTGAACCTCTGCTTCTGTCAGCGAACCCCAGTTAAATGTTGTCTAAGAGTTGCCTTGGTCTTGGTGTCTGTTCACAGCACTAAAACTCTAAGACACCATGCTTGTCTCGAATTTACAAATGGACTCCGTGGCTGCTGTCCTAAGAACTACATATCTAGAGACCATAGATGAGTGAGTTCATACGCCTAGTCTTCAAAATCTCAAGCACAATTATGTCAACTATCTCGACCCAACTTTATTCCAATCAACTATTTACCCCACGTTTCACCATTATAAGAGGAAATACGGAGTTTTACTTTCTGTAGAAAGATCTAAGGAATCTATGGGTTTCTTCCTAAGGTGGAATCTAACCAGCCTGAGTGTTGGAAAATAAAATAAAATCATTGTATTGAGATGGAGAGTTTAGACAACAGACAAGAGAACAAGAAAATGACTCAGAGCCCTGTCAGGGAAAGAGGAAAGATACACATAGCAGGTCGCAGAATAAAAAGTCCTCTGTGGATGGGACAGGGTCCTCATCCTTCATTTGAATTTGGTAAGAATGGAGTTACTACTAGTCTCTAAGAGTGCCATGATGGCCTACAGGAACAATACTAAAACCCAGACCATGCAGAATCTCTGAAATGCCATGACCGTGTCACACAAAGGCAGCCAGACAGTCAGGGAGGCAAGCAGGAAGCAGCTGGAGAAGCGAGATTAATGAGGAAGCACAAAATGAGAGAGAGCAACAACTGGAAACCCTTGTGGTGACATCAGGAACGCAGCCAGAGAAGACAACCTTGTTATCACATCTGTTCTGTCATTATAATTAAACGGTAATGTGCTTCTCTTGTTGGGGTAGAATTCCAAGTGGGGGAGCCCCTCACTGCATGTCTGGCCCCCAGCCACTGCCCTTCTCCGGGAAGCTGAAACATCATTGTGCTAATAGGCTGGGTGTCTGGACCAAGTGTTAATTTTGGATTACATCTGAGTGGAAATAAGATGAAGGTCTGGGGAATGCTTTGCCTTCGCTCGGATGTTTCATTTCCATTTGCCAGTACTGCAGAATACCCGGGGAGATGTGCTCACTCCAATTTGGAAGATTTCATAAGCCTCCAAACTTTTAGCTATTGATCCAAGCTCTTGAGCTTTGGAAGCTGCACACATACTCCACAGAAGAACAGGAAGGCTGTGTGAGCCCCCCTGAGGACAACCACTGCTCTCATGCGGACACCCCTCTGCTCTTGCCACAATCTGCCCTGCCTGACCTCAAGGCCCATTAGAGGCACTCAGAACCATTAGCTCAGACTGGCTCTGGGCTCAGTAAATACTCTTGTGTCCTGCTCGAAACTAGGGCAGCTGCCTGGTTCTTTCTTTCTTTCTTTCTTTCTTTCTTTCTTTCTTTTTTTTTTTCCTTTTCTTTCTTTCAAAATCAGCAAACCAAAGTTCTCAACCCCAAATGGCTCAAATCTGCCTCTTAATAAGCATGCTGTTTTATGTATTCAGCAAGTGGAGATCAGCGTGAACTCGCGTTTGCTGGACTCTCAGGCCTTTTTCATTAGGTTTTAAATAGCTCAGATGGTGTTTGATTTTGGACAGGGCCATTTGCTCGAAGGATGCCAATAATCAGATATCCTCCATCAGAAGATTAGTGTCCAAACGTGCATGAGAAGGCACTGACTATCATCTTTGGAATCTGTGAGCTAAATAGTGGTTGTGTGTGAAGCTTCCCAGTGGCTTTGAAAAACAAAGCAGTTGGCTCTGCAGGAACAGGAAGGGAAGAGAGGCTAGGGGAATCTGAGGATGCTGTGCTCAGGCATTGTTTAGTTTCCGCTCCCATCAGAGAGACATTGGTTACAGCAGTGCCCTAGGACATGGACGCTACATGGTCATACCTTCCTCAGGACAAGAAAGAGAGAGAGCTGAGCCTTCAAGAGATTTATCTATATAATATTTGCCTTTTTTTTTCTTAAACTCGAGGTGATTAGCCTAGTGGATTGGAGAATAACATGGACCATCTAGTGTAGAAGTTTCCCTACCTCTTAAAACTGTCTTAGAATTAAGAAACAGAACCTTGAGTGGTAATCATGAAACAGGACCCAGCTTTAGTCTCTATTAAGTGCACTGGCAGAGCCCTGGGAACCCTGGGACCATCTACATAGAATTAGGTAGGAGACAGGTGTTAAGTAAACACTGATTATATTGAATCAACAGTGGTTTGCTTATGGTCTCTTTAGCCCCCACTATGTGTCTGTCATAGTTTTTATTCTTCAAAACTTACACAGAAAAAAAAAAGTCACTTACACAATACATGAAACAAATGGCTAGACTGCTAGATATATTCTGGCTGCCCAGGACATATATTTGCTTTTTTTGAACTCACTGATAAACTGTGTCTCCCCAACCCTGTATGTGAGACAGCCATATAAACATAAAAAGAATGAGCTACATTCAGATCACATCTTTAAGAAGACAGTGAGAAAAGACTGAGCATCCTAACTTTGTGACTAACCACCTAGAGCAGAGCCCTGTATCTCTCTTTATATATAAATCTCTATAAATCAGGAGAGAAGAGTAAACAGAGTTTGTGTGAATGGCAGTAGGTATTGCAAGATTAACTTCCTATGGCATGGATTCCTTACTCTGGCAAGAAAATTGGTACTTTTGAAATGTAGTTGGGATGTAACCAAACTCAGAAACCTGAAACGTTGACTTGGAAGCTAGGTTAAAAATAGCAGTGAGTTTGATACCAGAGCATGGAGCCACTGCACCTGCACCATAGTCTGTGTTAGTGGGAAAGCTATAAACAACCAGACCTATCCCATGAGAGGAAGTAATTAGAAGGACGGTGTTTATAGTTATTGCTAAATGTGTTCTTCTTTTTATTAATACAGAGACTCAGTACTGGTTGAAGTACAAAGAATAAGTGCAAGTAGAATTATTAGTCCCAAGTGGGACATAACAAAACACACACACACACACACACACACACACACATACGCACACACCAGGATCAAGGACCATCACAGATGAAGAGAGAGAAAAGTTATACAAGCCAGAGGTCAGGAAAGCCAAACAGTGTATTCTGAACATGATCGGATTGTTGCTTTCATGAGCTTCTGGCAGCTGCAGTTGCCTGGACAAGACTTGCACAGCATCACATCAGTCAACACTCTGGTTTCTGAGCCCCAGAGCTCACAGCGAAGCTATTGACAGTTGATGGCTTCTAGAAGAGGGAGAATCATTTTTTAAGAGTATGTTTTCTGGCAGAACAAGCACAGTCTTGTCTATGGCTCCATACCTCTAAATACATGAGCAGCAGAAATTAGACTCAGGAAGTTATTAAAAATAAAGAAATATGACACAAAATTGGGCAGGTAGGAGATGCAATGGATCTTGAAGGAATTAAAGGAAGAAGTAGTGACAAATGAAATTGAAATACACTGTAAGAAATTCTCAAAGAATTAATAAAAAATATATTTTAAAAATTGTCCACCTACTATAATAAAATGATACACTCAAGCTAATACTTATCTTCGTATGGAAAAAATTAAAAGGTAATAGGAAGGTTCTAGTGATTGGGGCCTCAAATGTTCACAAATAGGAAGAACCACATGAGGAGGTGATGCCCAAAGCAATGATAAAAAAGGAAAAAAAGAAACATCTCAAAACATCAGAATCCATCTGACCCCTGTCAGTAAAGAAAACATGCCATCATATGCACAGAATGTCAGAGGCTATGGACCAGTAACATTGGTGTTCTTTATTTTTTTCTTCTTTTGTTTTTTTTCCCAAATGTGAGTTTTAATTAACACCAGTATATTCTTTTCCCATAATTGTACACTGATGCATGAGAGATAAGTTTGGACTCATGCATACAGATGTAGACAGGGAAAGAAGGCCATATAGAAGAAGGCCCAGGGCCTAGAATCATGTGTCTGTGAGCTGAGTAACACCCAGGCATGCCCCTGACCCTCAGAAGCTGAATGTGACAACCAAGAATTCCATCTAGATTGCAGGGCAAATGTGTTTCTGCTAACACTTGAGATCTTCAGATTTCTAATCCCCCAAACTAAAAGAAAATGTATTTCTGCTGTTTTAAAATGTCCAGTCTGTGGCACTTTCTTATGGGTGACCTAGAAAATAAAAATAGTCAACCCACGGGTTGTTTGTGTTAGGATTATCCAAACCCCTTGAAGAGGAGTGATGTAGGGCAGAAATAAAGAAATCAGTAAGAAGACTGATTGCCAGAGGTTTGACTAAGAGAATGCTGAGTTTCTCTGCAGAACTGAGCATAGACTGTGCCTCTTGATTCTCCTCCCACCCCTGTTTTTATACAAGTAATATATTTATAAGAGAAATGGGAAGAAGCATTGAGGGACGTGGCAAAGCTCTCTTTTGTTCTCGGCCTTGCAGCAGATGTTATAATGGGGGCAGGAACAGACTTACAATGAGAAATATTTTCAGCACATATCCTGGAACAACTATGAGCGGCAGAGCCTCGGTTTGTCCTTCTGATCAGGTGGTCCTGAGACACGAGCAGGAAAAAGATTGACTTACTTTCCAGAGGAAAACATCTTATCTTGGCTCAGAAGAGCCAGATGTTCCCATCATCCTCTGCTCAACCTTCAATAGCATGACATTGTTAAGGCAATCAAACTCAACCATAGAAGGAATGTTTATGCTACAAACTAAATGTTCTGCCTTTTGTAAGGGTGGTTTTTAAACATCAACCATTGCACTACTGGTTAATATACTGAATAACAAAGCTGTTTGTTGCTCTGCTTTATACTAGTAAGCTAGTATTAAGCAAAATGTTTAATAAATAACGGTGATTTTAAGGTTTTAGGATGCCCCATTAGTGAACTTTCTCGTAGCAGGAATATTATGCCTAACATAAACAACATAAAGGGAGAGGTTATATTCAATCTCTTTGTTTTACAGAGGTCCATCCTTTTATTTGGTTTCGTAGTTTGGTTAGCATCATAGTAGTTGGATTATGTACTGTAGAAGACTCATCACCTCATTGCCAGTGAGGAAACATTCAACAGAAGAGAGTGTAGGAGGCATTCTGCATGCAAACAAAAATGATGGCTTTAGCATGAAGTAAAAGTTTGTATCCCCCTTAATTTTTCATGTTGAAGTTTACATAACAGTATTGGCCCAGCAAAGCTTCAGAAGTCATTAGGGTCAGGAAGGCTTATTGGCCACCAGGTACTTTCACCCACTTGGACATCTTCTCAAAAGTCAGTCGTTTTGATGATATAACTTGTGGCCAGGTTTATAACCTTAAACTTTCTATATTTTTTTTATTTACAAGTTGTACACCTGAGTCATCCTTTCACACTAAATAGGTCTCTACTAACCCTTCACTATAAAAGAACTGTTTGTAATATTTAGAAATCATAGGGAAAAGGTTGCTCCATGTCTGCAAATGATAAAAGATTGGTCAAACTGAAAAATAGAAAGCAAGCAAGGAGGTACATATTAAACTGTGATTATGAAAGAAAAAATCTGAATGCTTTAACAGCATGAACTGTTTTTAATAGTGAAAAATGGATAGATAGCCTGATGGTCATTAGTGGTCGGTTTATAATATTCTCATATGTGATAACCTGCTTCACTAATTAAGTGCTTCCTGTGTTCCCATGCTAATATTGAGCAGTTGTGTTTCCAGAGACATATAGATCCTGCTCACACTGACTCTAATGTCTATGGACAAAAAGAGAAGGTAATATTCCCGGAAAGAAACATGTAAATGTTGTTTGTGAACAATTTTATGAAGAATAAGGACAGTGTGGGTTGACTCAAAAAAGGCAGGAGATATTTGCTAATGCAATTTGCTACGAGTGGGAACGATGCTAGCTAAAAAACAGGTGGGTCTGAGTTATCCACAGATGTGTTCTTGTCAGTATGTTTTTGTAATGGGGAGTTCCAGACAGCTTTAGCATGGGGATGGGATATTAATATTTAAATATGAAAGGATTCTGATCCTGGAGGGAAGTATAATAGAGAGATAATGGAGATAGGAATCTGGCTAGAAAGGTATGGTGGATGCTGAGGTGAGGTGTGGTGGGAACCTCATGTGAGTGACACATTAGAGAAGGGAGAAGGGTCAGGTTTGAGGTATATTTTGAAACAGCATTGATGCTCATGACAGTTTTCTCTCCCTGCAGGAGAGTGATGTTGGGACGTACAACTAGGCTGTGGGATTCACCTAGCATTCTCAGCAAAAGCTACTATCATAAGTGATCAACGTTACAGCTACCAAACTACAGATACTGTTTCATACCCCACACAAGCTATGTCAGTTAGTTCCACTACAAAGACTCAAAAGTAAACACAACATCCCTATGTCAGAATTAAGGAAACAGATGCAGTACATCCGATTTGTTCAAGGTTTGAAAGTAACAGTACAATGGGAGAATGAACTAAGAATCAACTCAGTCTTCCTTAATCCTCACCTCCTCCCACAATATTATATTTGTTCTATCCTTAAATATTGGCTTCCACCTGGCTGAGGACTGGAAGGGCACACTTCAAACTGTGCGAGAGAATTTCCCTAGAAATTTCTGTGTTGAACCGCAGCAGTGGGAAAGGAGTATTGTTATAATAAATTTACAAATATAGCTCTTAAATGTGTTATTGGGGTTCTTGATTTATTTTTCAACAAATGTCAATATACATACATATACATATATATACATATATTTTCACATATATATTACTTACATACATATATGTATACATTTTAGATGTGCTGAATTTTCCTTAATTTTATCATTAGAAAAAAACAATTGAACACTAATTATAAATGTTGGTTATTCATGTTGGTTAACAAATAAACAAGATGCCTCCCTGTAATCTTATTTCACTTAAAATATACAGTATATCATCCCCACCCCCACCCCCAACTGACACTGCAACTATCTGGGCATTGTCAGTTAGAACCTGCTGTGGCAGATCCAGCTTTATTAGCAGATGTCCAGGTACCCAGGAGCCTCCTCTCCTGAGGTAATGAGCTGTGCTCCATCTAGAAGTAGAGACAGGCACATCTGCAGCTGTAGGACTTGGGGACTACCCAGTATAGTCATAATTCACATTTATCAGTTAAGATGCTATGCTTTAGCTCAAAAAGCAAGGGTGTCACATGCAGATAGATCTGCTGATTGAGGAATTTACAATCCAAGCTTCTACAGACTTCACAGGTTATTTTTTTCTTCTTCTCCCAGGTTCTGCAAGCTACAGCCTACCTCTTCTGTTTTCACACATAAAGTGTTTGAAAAAATGTATGTGCAGTTTGGCAATGCACCCTGTCCTGAACTACAGTCAGTAGAATTAGCCTGAGCTAAAATGCCAGCTGTTTTTTGTTTGGTTTGCTTTGGTTTGCTTTGGTTTGGTTGGGTTTGGTTGGGTTGGGTTGGGTTCGGTTGGGTTCGGTTGGGTTCGGTTTTGGTTTTGGTTTGTTTGTTTGCTTTGTTGTGTTTTGTTTTTGGTTTTGAGTGTTCACATGGAGATAGAAAAGCTAATATTCAGATCCTTTTCTAAATGTGTTTCTTGGGTTGTCTCATGTAATTATCCCAGCTACTCAGAGCTTGTACTATTCACAACTTTATTCATGAAGTTGGAAACTGGAGAGTGGATAACTGAGTTTTTCTAAACACCACACTTACTGAAAAGTAGCATCTATATCAGGGTCAAGGTGTCTAGACTCTTTTGTCTGGGCTTGGAGAAAGGTCAAGGGTCTCACACTTTAGGGCTCAAGTACTAACCCACTGCTCTACGTGTTCATTACCACTATAGACAAAATGCTTAAGAAAAAATTAAGAAAAGAAAAAGTTGCCTTGGATCATAATTTCAAAGGATTTATTAATAAGAGTGGAGAGAGCATGGGGCCCATGAGAGAAAGGTAAAGCAGAATAAAATTCTCAGGCTACCCAGATTTATCTTTTCTTATTTTTCTCCCAGTTGGCACCCCAGCCAATGGTGTAGTTCCACTTAAGTTCTGGTGGACCTTCTCCTTCAGTTAGTTGTCTGTATAGATGCCCTCACTTAGGCACATAGAAGTATGCCTCATTAATTTCCTAAGCATTTATCAAGCCAGTGAAATTGACTATCAAGAGAATTCATCAAATATTCTTGCTGAGGATTGTCTTCAGCGCAGGGGAGCCCACTCCTATAAACTGCAAAGTAGCCCAACACCCCCTCCACCCCATGTTTGTATGCCTCTCTGAAGTCTTGGCAATGATGTGAGAAGTTTCTGAACACTTTAGTGGGAATGACAGAAGATGTTGATGGATACATCATTAGGAATGCCCAAGAATGTCTAAGAATGTACCTGTAGGGATGACCAGGCAGGTCCATTTTATCCTTTGCCTTGCTGATGCTATCCATTCTATTTCCCACCATCCATGTTTCTGGCATTACTCCTTTTCCAGTGCATACAAGTTTCTGAACCTCTACAAATCTGAATTTGAGCTCTGAAATTCTTTCATTAACACATAGACTGCTATTGAAACAGATTTTATTGGTGCTCCTTTGGTGGACTGATACGTTTTCCATCTGAGACTCTAAGAACAGCAGTAGTAGCCATTTCTCAGAAGCTCATTGGCAAGCATTCTATACTCATTATAACTCATGCATATCGCCATTCATAGGCACAGGAGAAAGGCACAGGACTGTTCTGTGGGAATGGCATTGTCAGAAAAAGATTTGGAAAATTTATAAGAAGGCAGTATGACATTAATAATAACTTAAACCAGGTGAGATTTGAGGGGGAAGAGTGAATGTGTGGAAGGAATACTTAACTTATTAAGAGACCTTTCTAGATCTTCAAGTCACACTATTAAAACAGCATGTCAATCTTTCCAAACACAGACATCCTTGCTCTCCCTGACAACGGTGGAGGAGAAAATTACGCAGTTATACAGCACCACAAAATTCATTATTTATTTTAAACCCAGGAGCCTTTGAAAACCTTATAGGTTAAAAAGAGGGATTTCTTGGGTAGTTGCTCACAAAATACTTCTGATGAGTCCTTCCAACTGCAAGATGCTTTCTGAAACATCTTTCAAACCAAGACATGTCCCAGTTTCCCAAATTACCCAGGAATGATTCTTTTGTTGGCTTTTTCTTGATCACGTACATTAAAGGCATGAAGATAAAGCATGCTCTCAAGCATTGCATAGTGGATAATTATATTTTTAAGGCGCTTCAGTTACATTATTTTAGCATCTGTGTAATTAAACTGAAGTGCGATTCTCAATTAGCAGGTTTTCCTTTCGTCTCTCGGATGTAATATCCTTGTGGACAGGAAAGTGTCTCCCTCTTTGAGTAGCTATATTTATGCCCATTAAGCCTGCAGAACTGCAGTGTGGTCTGTAATGAAGAAGTCCATCCACGAGGCAGTGAGCCGGGGGAAGCATGTGGATGCCCATCAACTCCTGTGGAGTGCTACAAAGTAATAATGCTTTCTGGGGAGAGACTGACAGCATACAGCAGAGGTATGAAATGAGAGATGAGGTTTTCTTTGGAGTTTTTCCAGGTTTTGATACTCTTCTGCTCCTCTGACCTGCCTCTCTCCCCTATTGGCTTCTCCCCATCTGTAGACCATGGCCTGGCCAGCCGGCAGCACTATCCTCCAGGAGCATGCCTGATGTTAACCACCTGTGGTGAGTTGAGCTTCCTGAGTTTCTGACACATTTAACTACTATGCAAAAAAAAAAAAAAAATGAAGTCTGATTTTGATACCTACCAAACCATCCAACTTGTTCATGGGAAGCACAACCTTGGGCTTTGATAAGTCATCTAGCCTGCTACCTGTGGCTTTTATCATCATGAAATTATTGACTTCAGAATATACACCATCAATTAATGATATTGAAGCTTTTGAGAAAAATAGAGATGTGACTTATGGGTAACATTACAGCCGAGAATTCATTGTTTCAATCTCACCAGTCAGGGTCACTGTGCCAGGAAGCAGTCTGATATCAACGATTGTTTCACATACCTATTTTGTATTCTTTTCTATTTAGCTAAAAGCAAAGTGGTACTGATATTCTTGCCCTTTAAAATGGTTAATGTCGTACAAATTGTGTAATGGACAAAAGAACTAAAACTTTCTTTGTTCAATTCCATCTTGACTTCAGGATTGAGATTTGTTGTCCTTAAAAATGTGGAAGAAGTACCTTGAAGTGGCTTATAATAACATCCCCAATTTTCCATAGGATGATAATCTCTGAAAATAATCTCTTGGAAATAAAAAGTGCCATGAAAATATCACTGAGAAATTTGAAAACATACATGGAATTTTTATATCCTAAACTCATAGACTAGATAAATCTAGTTTGTTTAATTTTTTTTCAAATGTTTCAGATTGAATCATTATGTGTGTGTTCACAGGATTGAACACAAAGCCAAACTTGGTTTATAAATGCTTTTCTCCTGAGCTTCAAGATCAGCCATTCACTGTGTTGCTTTGTATTTAAACCATCCTTTCAAACTTTGAAAATCATCTGACTCAGAAAATATAGAGTTTTATTATTAGAAAACTAAAAAGTAACATTCTACAGTCCTGCCTTGGCTTCTAGTGTATTCTCTGATCTGAGTTTCCTGATAAAGCTAAAAATTTCTGGAAGCTAAAGCAATTGCAATCAGTTACTAACACCATTACTTGCATAACAGTGTTGCTTCCTACAAAACAAAACAACAAAAACACTGATCTGAAGGGAGGGTGAATCAGAAGGGAAGTGTGCTATTGGTGTTATGAGTTCCAAGAATGGATTAGAGTCAGTGTTTGGCATATCTACCTGACAGACATCTTAGCTCTCCTTCTTTCTCCTTCTTACTGCTCACAGCCCACGTGTAAGGATTCCAGGGTAAATACAAAGCAGAAGCCCTAGCCAAGTATTTCCTGATGCTTCCTACCTGTATTCACTTAGTCTGGATTTCGGACACGTCTGTGCTCATGATCATTAATTCAGAAAACAATGATTGAATACCAATCATATTCTAGATGCGGTGTAACACTTGAAGACAATGTCAAATTAAGACAAGACCATTTCTCATCAGTTAAGAGAGAAAATAATTAATGCTCATAATGATTCCATATATCAGGATTCCCACTGCCCCACCCCCTACTTTGTAGAAAGACAAATCTTTTTGCAATAACATAAATAGTAATTCCCGCCTACAAGCTATTTCAGAAAATCTAATTTTCTTTTCCTTTAAAGTATCCATTTTTCAAAATACTAATAAAAGATAGAACACAGTTTCTCTTAAGAAGATCATCAGTGTGTTGACTCACATGTTCAGAGTAAAAGGACACTCAGTACCATCCCCAGGGTGACAGGAGACCTAAGGGGACCATGAGAATTACTCAAGCATGCTGACTATGTTTATTAATACATTATTGCATCTGTTTATTAAAAAGAGACTTATGAAGCCCCACTTTGTGTAAGCAGACTCTGCAGTCTCATAAAGATGACTTCATTGCTACCTCCGCAAAAGAAGCTCACAGTAGACATTCCGAAGTAGATGAGCAAGGCCTGCTTAGTGACAAGCCAGTGTCCCTTCCATGAAGTCACATTCCTTTGAACAACCATCTCATGTTTATTCAGTTTGCTACTTATACTAGTTTGTATTATAGTACCACAGACCAGGTAAGTTTTAAAGAAAATAGATCCGTTTTGGCTCATAGGTCTGGCACCAGGTTGCAAGGCTGCATCTGATGGCTGCTGCCTTCCAAACAGAGTTCTGAAGTGAAAGAGAGGACATTTTATATCTCTGTGCATCCTCTGTCCATCCCTCCTTCCCTGTTCCCTTTTCTGTCCATCCCTTTTTTCTTCTTTCCCTTGTAAAGCAAGCAAGAGTCAATCATGAGAACTCAACACTAATGAGGACATCTAATCCTAATTGTTCCCCAAACACCCTGCTCAAAATACCATACCAGAATTAAATTACCATCGCCTCCAGACTTAGTAACAAGAGTGAATACCAACACATGAATCTTGGAGACAGTCAAGTCATACTCTACCCATAATATTAACATCATGAGTTTGAACGGATTTTCGATGCTTTAGTAGATAGAGCCTATTAACAGATGGAATAGACACAGGAAGCTCAGAAGAGTAAACAGATATAGGTCTACAAAGTGGGTGGGTCTCACATTCATCCTACACAGATGCTTTGGCATGCATGTGCTCACACACAATTATTATTATTATTGTTGTTGTTGTTGTTACTATTATTATTTTAAAATTAACCTTTATAACAGATAGAGATCATTACAAGGAGTCTACAACTTGTCAAAATGCAGAGAACTAATCATGGGGATCCAGTCCCAGCTGATATTTGTACAACACAACTCCTATACATAAGGTTCAGGGAACATCTTGGACAAAGTGATGAAATATTCTAAGAGCCAGAGAACATCTTCTGTGAGACAGTGTCTTTGAGATGTGACAGAGAAGCTTTGTCTATGAAATATCAAAAGTATAATCACTTTACTAAGACACAAATAATGACAACACCAGCTGACATGTCAGGATAGATGGGGGAATCCCATAAAGCCCCATTCATAGATGAAGAGCTACAGGCACTCCATGGCTGCTGAGAGAGGAAGAGGCAGTCTGTTTCAGGAATGAGCCCCCTAATACAAGTCATCCAATGCCAAGCACTTAGACCTAAACGCATGTACATATGAGCTATACTAAATGGTCTTAGCAGGGTGTTTTTATACATCTATATTCTTATACATATTTTTGCAGTAACAATTTTAAAAACAAGTCACGAGTTTGAAAGAAAGTTGAGGAAGGGCACCAGGGGAGTTGTATGAAGCAATGGGAAAGGTGAAATGATTCAAACACAGTACTCATGGATGAAATTTGTCAAAAAAAAAAAAGAATGGAAAAAAGGGAAGAAAATGCACATTTGTTTTGAGAATACTTTCCTTAGAGAGGTACAAATAAATTTCTACACACTCCTTAAAGGACTTCAACAACAAGCCAAAATAAGATTTGATTTCATCTAAGTCTAGTTTGGGAAACTAATGGGTTTATTGCATCTATTACATAGCTAGAGTTGAGAGGTTACTTCCCTGACTGTGGGTTGCCACAAAGCAGCTGCCCTACCTGAAACATTCACCAAGCATGGATAACGACTTCTTAGCTGTATAGACTGAATACCACTTCGGTTAACTTTCCCATGACCTGGAGGTCATATGCAACTAGAGCAGAATTACTTAGACCTGGTGGGAAGATTTCAAAGAGCATGGATATAATCAGCAGGCTCTCACCTAATGATGCTCCCATCTTTCTGTCTTCCACAGGGTAATCTCAACAGTCAACAGCTGCTTTGATGAAGATGAGGACTGCTTATGCTCAAAAGTTGGTGATCTACAGACACATCATTACAGAACCAAACAGCTCGGGGTTGGTGCTCAATGAGAAGAGTAGCAGTCAGGAGAGCACAAACCACAGGAACTCTCACACAAGATGGCCTTGGGAAGTGTGAAGAGGATTTCCGCTGGAACTTGAGAACTGAAGCCAATTTAAGGAAAAAATTTGTAGTAATTGATTCTGGCCAGCTATCTCAAAATTACCACACTAAAAGTAGTTTGCATTTCTAGGTTACAAGTCACTAGGCTTTTTAAAAGTAGCTATGAATGTTCTTAAGACCTTCCTGATGTCATTTGGACACAAAAGCCCTTGTTACCATCTTTCTAGATGAAGCTAAGCCAAGTCTCTGGAGTAAAGGGAGCAAGCATCTGTGTTACACCACTCTCAGGCAGAGTCACACAGTGAGTAGAGGCAGGATGACATCATTCCCAGCCTTCCTGCAGACAATACTGAAGAGTTTAACAGGGTCTCATGAGCTAGAAAAGGAATGAAAAAATAACAAGTTAAGTGTGTGTGTGTGTGTGTGTGTGTGTGTGTGTGTGTGTCTCATTCTTTTTTCTTCCCTCCTTTTTCTTTCCTTTCTTCTCATATGTGTGCTTGTATCTTCTCTCCTTTTGCTCAATGCCAGCTTTTTGTAATAATCTCCAAAGAAACTTTATTTCTCTTGAAGAGTGGTGTCAAAATTACCGTTAATTTTCTACAAGGAAACTATTTTTTTGAAATCCATCGTATACCATTTTCCTTCCTTTCTCACTCCTTTTCAAATGCTGACAGTGCGTTGGCTGTGAACACGTAAGTATAGTTGCTTTTGAATGCTGCAAGGTAAAATGCAGAAAATGACAGCTTAAATGGAATCATTAAGGTAGACGTAGGTAATATCCGAATGCCACCCAGCCTTCTGTGCAGAGCTCAGCCTTGATTTCTGCTTCTGCTGCCTTGCACCTTCTCAGAAAACCTGACAGCCTATCATTTCTTACTTTCCCCCCATTTCTAGCATGAACTCAGGGGTCTCGTTTCTATCTGAAGTTATAACCTGTGGATTGGTGCAAGAGGGGAGAAATGTACACAGCTCTCCCCTAAACGGCTATTTCCTGGCAGTGAGGCAGTGAGTTCTGTCATCTCTCTCAATGACATTAAGCATGAGAAAGTCACAATAAAATTGCTACCTGTCCATGTTCTGGGCGAACACAAAGAGTGAGTCTTGGAGTGAGGCTAGGGACTGTGCAGAAGCCACATCTTAGAAATGGCCAGACTTGCATACAAAAGAGATACAGTGATGTTTTGCATTTCTTTATGTTATGCTTTCAACCAAGCTTTCATTGTATTTTCCCACTGACCTTATAAAGAATGTAGTATAGTTGCTTTTATCTACAATAAAGACACAAACAAAAACGTACAAAGATAATATTTTTAATGCATTAAACAGTTTTGTTTGGCATGCAGAATGTGGTATTGGTTACTGCTGTTGTTGTTTTATTCAATGATTTATACAACATTACATGCCAGATACCTTCAAAGTTCTTTGTGGTATTAATTCACTTAATCTCTGTAGTAATTCACTATTTTATGCCTCGTTTTATAAGAGAGAGAAGTGAGAATCAGTGTCATCCAGATGAATGTGTGGGAATTTGGGCTAGACTGTCTGTCTCTGTAGTTCACTTTGCAACACCTCCAAATCTGCCTACCCATCCCTGAAAGAAGCAGTACAAAGAAAATAAGCAAATCTCTTGTTTCTCTTCTCTCTCTCCATCCCTCTCCCTCTCCCTTTTCCTCTCCTTCTCCTTCTTCCACCTTCCCCCTCTCTCTCTGTGTCTCTGTGTCTCTGTGTGTGAGAGTGTCTGAGTATGTTTGTGTGTGTGTGTGTGTGTGTGTGTGTGTGTGTAGTATATGCATATGTATGTATATGATTAAACAGTTGCACTCAACTGTGCATGCTAAAGATGTCTCCCTTAATTAGTCTTCACTTTCATTCCAGGGGACAAGGTCTCTCACTGACCCTAGAGCTCACTGATTAGCTGACTAGCTGCTTATTGAGTCCCCAGGTTCTTGTCTCCTTCCTTGGAATCACCTTGGTTAAAGAAGCTGCCAGGATCAGCTTTTGATGTAAATGCTAAGAATCAAATTGAGGAACATGCTTACAGAGGAATCACATGACTTACTAAAGCCATTTCCCCAGCCTTCAACCTCATACTCTTCTATTGGGAACCTTTTGAATCATTCTTTCAGCAAAACATTATGGAATAATTATGACTAACAGAAGACTGAATTCCCAAATTAGGGCATCGAAAGAAATGTAAAAAAAAAAAAAATGCAGCCTCTGAATCATCCTTATTTATGGATTCTGTATTTGCAAATTCACCTGCTGCTAAAACATATTTGCAGCCCCCAAGCTAGAACTTGGGAGCTTGTGCTTAGCATATTATTTTTGAAGCAGCTGAGTTCAAGTAGTCTGGTACTCTGCCATCTTATCTGAAGAAGTGACAGAAGAGAGGAGAAGACGATGCCAGCAGTTCAAGACACACTTTGAGTCACTAGGGGCACAATAACATGAGTATTTCAAGCCATAAATACACACAGACGCATGAGAGAGACAGAGAACATAGACATAAAGAGAATCAGATCCAGCTGATCCTGTGAGTGCCCGCATGCAGAACAGAATAATTCCCTTGAGTTGTTGAATTAATTCTTCACCAGTTGGTTAATATGAATCATTCCTTTGTTATTAACTACATAAAATATGGGCACAGGCCCCTAGTCCTAGCAAAGCCATCATAATACAAAAATAGGCGATCCAATGTTAAAACAGCACTATGCTGTAAACCATAAGTCAGAGTCACATACTATCTTCTTATGACATACAACATCCTTTAGATGTCAACCCCCCATGGCACACTGTCCACATCTATAGTGCTTGCCTTAGCTTCCCTGTTCTCTAGAAGCCCGTTCATTCACATGCCCACTTCTCACCAACCCTCTCCTCCACAGACTCACCTCCTAATCAGTCCACTTCTATACCCTGCCCCCTATGTGGCAACTCTTTAGTAGCTCTGCTTCCCCAGCTGCCTGCTCTGCCATTAGCTCTGTTCCCCCAGCAATCGTACTCCATAAAGATCCTGCTCTCTGATAGCCTCTCTCTTCAGGACAACCCCAGCTCAGCAACCTGCTCTCCAGCAGCTACCAAGGGCATTCTGTAGTCTTCTACTCTGCTTACTCCCCACACTGTCAGACTACCCTGGAGACTAAACCAACTCAAATAAAACATAAACAAGGCACTTATAGATATTGTAAAGGATAGTATTGACATATCTAAACATTAAGAAAAAGACTAAGGTTTGTAAAATTAGGCGACCCATCTTAAGAGAGGATAGTCCTTGGAGCACTCAGAATAGTAGCTGGCTCCAGCGCCTCTCACACTCTCTTGATACACCTTCCTATAAACAACACCGCAGTATAACACCTACGTTGCTAAACAATACTACTGTGTTCTAATTTCTTAGAAACAGCATGGATAAAATCTTTTCACTCTTGTTTATTAGAATTCATTGGTGACAATCCTTTGCAAAGTAGCAGAGGGTGTAATTAATTCAAGTACAGCCCTAAGTTGCATATAGAAACTCAGCAGCATTTACTTTTGACTTGAAATGATCCATCACTTGAGAACATGGTGTGGAGGCAGGGGGAAGAAGGGATAGCACTCATGTTCATCATTCTCTGAAATGCCGTCCTGCTACCCCACACAGCTAATGATATGTACACACACTGTCAGCTCCACAGGGTAATTGTATTTTTCTTTATTCCTTTGCAGATCTTAGGATGTGATGCTCTATGCAGAGGGGGAAAAAAAGAAGGAGGTGTTTCCATACTGTGGGAGAAATGTTAATAGAATGACTATTTAGAAATGTCCTAACTGACCATGTAAGCACTTGCTCTTACTAAAGCCAATTTTCATTGTCCAGGACATTTGGTAAATTAAGGTAAAGGTGACTTCGCAGTAATATAAAATAAAAATTAAACATTATTTTAGTAAGTCGCTCAAGCAGTTACTTGTGCATGTATGGGTGTTATTAAGGGAACCACTGGCCTTATTGTGTTAAAAGTCCAGTACCTGACAATTCTGAAGGTCATCATACTGAAGAAAGCAAAAAAGGGAGCTGTTATTCTGGTCTTGTAACAAACGCAGAAAAATAAGTGAATTGGGAAATAAGAAAAAACTAAGGGCATGTTATAATGTCTGTGTGGAGTTCATACATTAGGAAGTTTATTTGTTGGCTATACAATTGGAAAATGTAAGGTCAGAGAGAAAAGGCTGGCATTCAGGTAAGTCCTGTTTTGTTTGTTTGGCTTTTAAGAGAGTAAGGCTCACAAGAGATGGAAGTGTCTTTGAGTTGCAATTTTTTCAGAATTATCTCAATTTTAGAGGCAAGCAAGAGAAACAATCAAATGAGTAGAGTGGTAACGATGTCTCTGATAGGGGCCCATTGCAAAGCTAGAACAACGGGAACATACCAGCTCTCCAACAGCAAGCTAGCCGAGATGAAAATGGGCTGCCTTCAACAGCGCAGGAGGGAGAGCATTTAAGTTGTGTGTGTTATCCAAAGCTTGCTTCTGAGCTGAAGATTCTACACTGTGAAATTATATGAAAATGGGATTTTCATTCAATGTTTTTAAATCATTTTAGATGGTTAGTGAGGCTAAAGAGTACAAAAAGAAATGTTGGGGTCCTGTTTCATGACTTAAAAAGCACTGGTGCATGCAGCATCCGTCCTGTGTCAGTCTGAGAGACTGTGATGGTGACTTTACTAAAGAGCAGACTGCAGCCATCAGGTTAATCTTCTCAGGAGGCTACATACCGCAGAGCAAGTAAGACTTCAGCCAGAACCCTCTTGCCTCAGATTCCAATATTAAGAATTCATAAATGAACAACAGTAATATGGGCCCAGACACCTACCTACCTTGAAAAATCCATCCTCAAGTAACAAGCTACACCTTCTAATAACGCTACTCCCTATGAGTCTATATGGGGCATTTTTATTCAAACCACCACAGTTAAGAAGTATGGCTTTGTTGGAGGAAATACATCAATGGGAGTTGGCTTTGAAACCAAGCCAGGTGTCTCTTTCTCTGCCTGGCCCTTATGGATCAGGATGTAAACCTCTGAACTACTGCTCCAGACCCATATGTGTCTGTTTCCTGCCATGATGAACGCTGGCCAACTCTCTAAAACTGTAAGTTCCCAATGAAATGGTCCCTTTTATAAGAGTTTCTTGGTCATTATGTCTCTTCACTAGAGCACTTACCAAGACAGCCCCAATAGAGACTTTTTGATGAATAAACACTATGACTGAAGTATAAAACCTACCAAATTTAACTCATTCGAAATTCACTTTTGAGGGTATGGATAGTTTATTAACAAAGCAAACTTATGATATACATTCATCCTTATTTTAATATAATTACTCAATATGATATTATCAGTTTCTACCATAATTTGGGTTCTATTAAACATAAACATTTATAACTTAAAATTAAAATATAATTGTTTTCAGAGTGCATAGTTACTGAAAATTGAACACACTTTGATAAAGAGGAAGTTGATACCATTTGAAAGCACAGAGATAAAACATTATATATTTTAGATTTAATATGAAATACAAATTATAATGAATGAGCCAAGCTTTGAAACTACCAGTTTTATAAGCTGACCCATGTAATAATTTAACAATTTAATATTACTTATTTTTGGAAAAATTAAATTCAGCAGGGTGATGGATGGTACATGCTTTTAATTCCAGTGCTTTGGGGGCAAAGGTAGGTGTATCTCTATGAGTTTGAGGCCAGGTTAGTTTAAAGAGTTCCAGGATAGCCAGGCCTATATAGAGAGACTCTATTTCAATTAACAAAAATAGTTAAAAATATTTCCAAAGTTTAAATATCCACAAAATTGTTAGCATTTACAAACCCACTCACCCTTTATGCATGTTATATCCAGCAAAAGCTACATTGTGGTTTTACATACACACATATGTGTGTAAATATACATTTAATTTCCTGTAATTATGCATGTTCTCTTGGCAACTATGCTATTTGCAAAACTCGTATACTCATCAAATAGAGACATGTGCAAGACAAAATGGACTTCTATCCTACTTCAGAAATTGACCACGTGCCTGCCTTCTGAGGGAAAAGACTTTGGGTATTAATGTTTCTCATCTTAAGTATGTTTTGATTCTCTCAAATGCTCCCTAAGTTCTGAACATTCTTTGCCCTGTGCTTTAAAGTGCTCAACTTACAAGCTTTCATGACACTAAGATGTTCAATTTCATATTTTGAAGACTTAGAATAAAAGGTATGGGGATGATTTTTCTAGGACCTGCATGATATTAGTCATGAGGGCAAGTATGTAGTAATGGAGCCAAGAAATGTAGCAATATATTCTATATTGCCAGAAACTTGGATAATCAAGCATACTTTGTGCTATGCAGGCAAGCATTCATTCTACCACTGAAGCCCTGATCTTTTCAGGCAGTATCTCTCTATGCACTGTAGACTGACCTTGGACTATAGAGCTGAGGCAGGCCTTGAACTCAAGATCCTTCTGCTTCTACCTGCAGAGTACCAGAATCATATGCCATCCTTCTTCTCTGATGAAATTTTATTGTCCTTTGTTAACAATATTCATTTCTGTGATGGACGGGGAACCAAAGGTCTCACTCAATCATGCTGTTCTGGTGTTCTATCACTGAGAAACATCCCTGTCAATCATGTTCTTTGTAGTGGTTTGAATGAGATGCCCACATAGTCTCAGGCATTTGGACACTTGGTCTCCAGTTAGTGACAGTGGTTTTTTTGTTTGTTTGTTTGTTTGTTTGTTTTGTTTTGGGTTTTTTTTTTCAGGTTTTGGAGGTGTGGGCTTGCTGGAGGGCGGAAGGGCTTTTCAAGTTTCAAGATTGACACCATTTCAGGTCCTTTTTTTCTGCTTTCTGCTTACAATTCAGAAGGTAAGCTCGCAGCTTTCTGCTTCAGCCACAGTGCCTGCTGCCTGCTGCCTGCTGTCTGCTGTCTGCTATCTGCTGTCTGCTATCTGCTGTCTGCTGCCCACATTCCACAATCACCAATTTTAACCCTCTCGAATGGCAAATCAAAATAAACTTTATTTTACTATAAGTTGCTTGTACATGATGTTTTATCACAACAATAGAAAAGTAATTAACACACTCCTTTCAATAGATATGCCCTGTTAATTTTTTTTGTTTGTATTTGTTTATCATTTCCTGAAGCATTTCAGATAAGCACAAAGGCTCTTGTGCTGGCTAGTCTCATGTCAGATTGATACAAGCTAGTTTTCTGAGAGAAACATGCCTCCTTAAAATCCAGCTGTAAGGCATTCTTTTTAAAGTAGTGATTGATGGGTTTGGCCAGCCCATTGTGGGTATTGCCATCCATGGACCTGGGATCCTGGATTCTACAAGAAAACAGGGTGAGCAAGGCAGAGGAAGCAAGACCCTTCCAAGGCCTCTGTATCATCTTCTGCTTCCAGACTGCAGCCCTGCCTGAGTTCCTGTTCTAACTTCCTTGGATGATGAACTGTGATGTGGAAGTGTAAGCCAAATAAACCCTTTCCTTCCCAGTGTGCTTTCTGGTCATGGTGTTTCATCCCAGCAATAGAAATCCTAACTATGACAACCGTCTGTCTTTATTTAATAGTGGTACTAACTGCTAAGGCCAGTATTTAAGTGAGTACCCCTTTATGGGCCACATCAATCCTCTATGGTAGAGATATCCTCTAAGTAAAGACAGATAAATGGATTCCATTTAAAACCACATACAGAATCAGCAAGGGAATTTCTAATTTGAGCTGAAATATATTATGTCTGAAGCCCCTGGGATGCTGTAATCAGAGATAATTTAAGATGCCTCTTGCCTATCATCAGAGTGTAATGCTTATACAGCTCATGTTGAAAATGATTTAGATTAAAATTCTGAGTTGACTCAATGGTCAGCTGCAAGCTAGCACAACAGCCAAAATGGGTTTCACTGTTTCCGTGGAGCTATTCATGGATAAATCAAATGTCATTTAAAAAAAAAAAGTCTGGGTCATGGAAAGACTCTTCCAGTTTCTTTAGTTTTTTTATCAATGTGGAAAATCCCTGCTGTCATTCAACTTGATTCGTTCAATGTGTTTAGGGTCTTGGTGAAAAACAGATAAAAATACTCCACCTAGACCCTGATCCCTAGAGCAGGAGCACCCAAAGAGTCATTACAGAAAGAATCTGAGGAGTGTCTGCTGAAGCCACAAGTTTTGCTGCTTTCTGTTATTCAAAATATCAATTTACACATTTTTATTTCTCAGGCTCTATGATTAAAAAACAAACAAACAAACAAACAAACAAAGCAAAGCATGTAGAGGCTGGATTCTTGAGACAAGTCCCAGAATGAACTATTTGTAGTATAAGGTTGGGCAGGTCTCTGAGTCCCATTCTCACATCTGCATAATGAAAGGATACAAGTATCAAGATCATGCCATTGCACAGGTCCATGTGTGTTGCTGCTTTGTTGTTGTTTGGTTTATTTTGTTTGAGATTTCTTTTCAATTATGTACACTTATTGTGTGTATGTATGATTGTGTGCACATGAGTACAGGTGCTGATTGATGTCAGGAACGGCACTGGATCCATTGGAGCTGAAGTCAAAGGCAGCCAGTCAGCATAGGTGCTAGGAACCAAACTGGAGTCCTCTGCAAAAACAGTTCTAGCTATTAACTTTTGAGCCATCTCTCCAGTACCTGGTTCAGTGTTAATGGCTGCTTGCTTTGCATGTCTGGAATGACTCCACAGAGAACTCAGTATCTATTGCCAGGAAAGGTTACCATTACAGATAATGTCATCAGATTTACCTAAGCTGAGACTGGCACATATTAAATATTCAGAACACTATCTTCATAGTTGACTTGGTAAGAGGTTAAAGTAGAAAGAGCAGAGAATAGCAAGAAAACAACAACAAAATGTCACTAACTTTACCATGATATTTAGAAAAAGACTATACAACTGCCAACTGCTTCTCTAATCTGATAAACAACAATTTGCAATGAGGACGGAAGGAAGTGTGGACTCTGCCAGGAAGGAGTCACTTGATATTCTTAGATCACAGAACATGAACCATTAGAGAATCCTGGAACTTCTTACCTAAATGAAAACCCACGTGACCAAGCAGTGAATCTCCTTTTCCACACGTAACTGGGTGACTGGGAGTGAACTGACCACTGTAGCTCACATGAAGGATTTGTGGTGAGTGCTGTTGAAGATGTATTAATCATTGGCTGCACACAGGCACGACGCTTGACAGTGACATGAGTGGAGACGGCATCAGTCACTGCCACTCAAGCTGCAAATCTTGTAGTCATCTGCAAAGATCAACAGAAAAGGAAGCTGGCAAGTTGAGCCATAGCTGAATGGGACCATGATAGGAGGTCAGGAAAGGAAAAGGAATAGAGACCAGTAATGAAGGCTGCCTTGAATAAAGGGCTCTGTGCTGGCAATGAACTCCACCTAAAACGTCTGACAGGTAACAGGAGGAGGAGGGAATGAGAGAGAATTCAGAACTGGCTTCAAATCATGCCTCTACCACTTAAAAACGGCTTTGAGCAAGCTAATATTGCTAAGTCGCAATCTACCCATACATAAATTAAAGAATTTTAATAAGTTAACAAAAGGGTCTACCCACAATAGTCTCTAAGTTCAGGCATTTGGAGGCCCTTAATTCCAACTCCATGAGCTCCTGAGGTGGGTTAAGTTTTACAGCTAGGAGACAGGGGTAGGTTGGTCGGAGACTGAAACACAATTAGATTAAGTAGTTACCCATCAGAGTGCTCACAATAAGAACAAAACCCCAGGAGAAAGCAGAAGAGCAAGGGCTGGAGGCACCAGTAAAAGAGATTCCAAGAAAAGCTAGAAATGTGTAAGGAACGAAGGAATGCAGAGTCTGGAAGATGAAGGTCACATGTTCTCTCTCATCACAGACTCTAATTTTTATGTTTATTTATGCACGAATGCATACATGCAGAAGCTAGGAAACAACATTGGGGGTGGAACAGGCATTAAGCAAATTCAGAAAAGAGAGTAAAAAAAAAATAGGGGAATACTGAGAGTGTAAGGGTGAAGAAGGGAAGATAGGTGGGGAAATGGGGGAGAGGGAGGTGAAGTGGAGCAATAGAATCTATGTATAAAACATTACATAAAGAAATCGGTTGCTTTGTGTGTTAATTTGAACAAATGTAAAAGGTTTATAAAAGGAGAATGGCAATGACCGGGAAGGTCATGAGACCAAAGAAAGAAAACAGAGGGTATAAAACAAATGGTACATGGAAAGGTCTGACCCTGAGAAGTAGGATGACGTCTTGGATTTTAGTCACACCTCTCAGACCTGCTTCTTATTCTGACATGCATCTAGGAAACATTTCTGTTGGCTCATCCAGTCATAGTAGAGGCCAGTGTTGAGGAGTTGCCTGTCTCCCTCTCATAATTCACTATTACAGAACCACACAGAAGGAAGGTTGTGCCAGTTAAGCCCCCACTGAAGGGCAGTTAAGCCCCCCACTGAAGGGCAGCAGCCTGGAGCAACCTACTGTTGGCTGGACAGCTCAGTGATTGCTAAGAGAATCGCATGAGCAAAGCAGGGTACTTGCCAGGTCTACTCAGATTCAGCTACTCTTTCAGCCAGTGGGAAGCAGGGCTCAGGAGCTCAGATTATAAACAAATATTTAACTCAATTGTTACTATAGTTTTGCCTATATTTACTCCTCTGCCTGGAACTTCAGAGGCCGAAAAAGTACACAGGTATGCATATTGAACCCAATATTGAAGTTCTTCCAGGGACTCGGACTTTTAAAGTTAAGCACAAAGAACCAAAGAAAGCAAAGACAAAGTGCATTTGGGAAAATGATCTATTCTCTAGAAATAGTTATGAGTAATGATTTCTGGAACTAACCATACATTATGTTCATTCATTAGATAAATAATATATTTATGTAAAATTGTGTAATGTCTGCAACTATTTAAACATGAATCAGTCCATAAATTGTGTATGGCATCTATTTTGACACTGCCTGTATGCTCGAGACCATGGAAACAACCAAATGGATATTTGGATACTGCATATGCAAAGTATTATACTAGAAATAAATTACAATAAATAAATAAATAAATAAATAAATAAATAAATAAATAAATAATGTGAAAGGTGAGATTGGCATATCTGTTATCTCAACTATTCAGGAGGCTGAGGCAGAGGACCACTTCAACTAGAGATTTTTTAGACTTGTAGAGATGTAGGCTCAAGTCTACTCTGCCACAGCGCACAGCTGTTTGGTGGAGAATGTGGAGAGTTTGACTGTGCTTATTCCACACTACCAACTGGGCAGGGACTTGGTTGTAGGGAACATTGAGGCACCACTTCGGGGGTGGGAAAACTTGGTCTGAGATGTGGGAAACTAGAGTTAATTTGGGGTCACCTGGCCTATGACAAGTCCACGTCTCTTTAACGTGAGAAGCATGGCATATGTTCCAAGTCAGGAGTCTGGCAGGGAGCTGGGAGTCACCTAAGCCTCAGGTGTGTGCCCACCGAGTCTCCAGGTCTTGACCTGCTGTACCTTACCAAACTTCCTGGCATGGTTTTTCGTTCCACAGTTTTGCCTGAGAAACAGAACTCTTCCAGAAAAGGGATGGGATGGCCAGCTCCCTTTGAGAAACATTCAAATGATTGGGAAAAGTTTTTCTGAATTAAGAATATTTGTGATTCACTGGAGTGAATCACATTTGTGTGTTTTACATTTGTTACTGTAAAATTCAGTTTCCCAAGGTAAAAAGCATATAGTGAGGTCAGCACTGAAATGGCATTACCATTAAAGAAGCAAGGTCTATGTGGTGTTTCTGATGTTGTCTGGTAGGAGATAAAGACAATAAATGTTATCTGAGTGGAAGCTGATGAACAGTACATTGGTTAGTATCAATAGCACCAAGTCATCGACACAAAGAAACCATCAAAGAACCTAAGGGAGTGGCTAAGAAAGGATAACACAACGTAATGTAAGAAGTGGGTGGATAGCTCTCGCTTTTTTATCCCAACCTTCTTACAGAAAAGACATGGACATAGTAGTTCTTAGGGAAAGGTCACCCAAATTTAGAATGCTAGAAGCACAGAGTTCACATTTCTTGTTCTAGTTTATAGGTAAAAGCAGTCTTTGAAAGAATATAATAACCTGCTATGTGTCTTAGCAGAAAGGGGAGATAGAGGTGAGAGTACAGAAAGTAGGTAGAAAGAAGAGGAAGAAAACTGAAGGAAAGGAGAAGAGGAGAGAATAGGAAGGACAGAAATAGGAAAATAATTAATGTCACAGACTTCAAGAGTAGTTATAAAGGACAATGAGACCGTCAAATTAGATAGCTTCATCACCAGACAGCCACCAGACAGAGCTTTTGTGAGCATCATTTTGCTTTGCTAAGAGCTGGATTAGACTGATTAACTGAAGCCCATGTGCATAAAAACTCAGCAAAGGTTGATATTTAGAAGGAAAACATTGAGTTTAGGCCATTTTTTTAAAAAAATGAATATTCTATGTGAATAACATTAAAATATGGTAATGACAGAAGAAACTCATGCTGTAATTATTGCTCCATATGTTACTGCCTTCAAGGGAAAACACACATGTAATGTGAGAATCTATGAGTTTCCAGACCTGTTTTCCAAAGCGAGTAATCTTAGGTTCTGAGGAGGAGCATGTGTGCTTGACTGTGAGTGGAGTTCCTTATGAGGAATCAGCTCTGGCTACAGAACAAAGGTAGAGACAGAGGTCAGTAGAGCTGGATGAGGAATGTAGAGCTGCAGATTCCTTAGGTTGGAAGGAAGATTCAGATAATTAGATAACCCTTCTCTTCTCCACTTAGCTTCCCGCCCTTTGTTGCATCCATCCCCTTTGATAGGCTCCTCCTCTCTGTTAAGTCACCTAATTTACACTGTCTTGGAGCCATGTTTTCATTCAGCACGGATTAGAGGTATTTAACAATGCTGGGGAGCAGGTTTAAAGATGGCAGGTAGAATGTACATTTCATTCACTTAGAATCCTTGGGAAAACAGTTTCATCTGTCTCCCCAGGAGTGAGCTTGTACCTGAATTGTTTCAGATGCATGTTGCTCTGAAAATCATAATTTGAAATGAAGTGGACTGTAAATTGATAAGCAAAGTACTGCTTGATAGGTGCTTTGGAAAGAAAAGCTAAAAAATTTGAATGGAATTTCCAACAAATTTTTACCCACATATATTTCTTGTCAAGTCCATTTCGACTTGGATCATTTTAGATGTTAGATTTTTTTTTTTTTCATTTTCAGATTAAATTGTCTCCTGGGTCATTCTGGTCCTGTCTCTGCTGCTGGAGATAATTTAGTAGGAATTTTGATGCTGACAGTACTCTGAGAACAGAGCTGCCTGCTCTCTGTTGGAACATTTTAATCCCGTCCTTTGTCTTCATCCTTACCAAGTCTTTAATTCACTGAGAATTTTTTTCCTTCCAAGAAATAAATAAATACCACAAGAAATAATCAAAAAGTTAAATTGAAAAAAAACTAAAACTGCATACGGCAAAATTAAAAGGAAAATCAATGGAAGGATCCCATCATTTTAATAACTTCCCAAACTGCAAACATCGACTCAAGAGTCTTAGTAGAAACAAGTCACTGTAACCTAAAACTGCAAGGAGCTAAAACTGCATAGTAGGGGGAAAATATGTAAGTGATTACAATTGACAAAACCTAATATCGTTTAGCCCAAATTTTGATCTGGAGAGTCTTACTTAGTTTCTTATAGTACATAAGACTAGCATAAATGAAGAATCAGACTGGTAAAAAAAATATTATAAGAGTTTATATGGTTGATTGATGAATCAAATCCTAATTGTGAATTTTATACAAGACTAATTATTCCTGATTAAAATAATTCTCAATAAATAAAATAGAACTGCATATAAAAACAGAAAGTCATTTAACTGTATTGTATAGAAATTTTTACAGGACATTACATTGGCCTGAGATGATGACCAGAACTGCTTTCAGGGAAAGCTCATTGACTGAAATACATCAGCGTTTACTGAATTCTGACTTATTAACCTCGAGTTCAAATGTTATGACTTTCTACATGTTGAGGTCAAAATTGCCCCAGGTTGTCTACAATGTCTTCAAAGAACAAATAGTAAAAGCCCATATCCCATGAATAGGCTTCTAAGGAAATACAGACTCCTATGAGACAAACCCAATATTTATGCTAAAGAAACAGTGTATTTTAAACATGGTCACGTCTCTAGGAAAGAAGATCATATTGAAAGATCATTTCACCTTTCTCTGTAGCAAACCACTGTGTTTCTTACATTGACTATAAGGAATTCTATTAACAGCTGTGCCTGCTATACTACTCCATAGCAAATCCTGGATCAGTGATGGTGCAGAGCTAAGTCAAGCAGATGTGGAGTGCAGGGAGGTTGTTCAAAGATAGTCTGAATAGCTGAGAGAGAGAATGGGGAACAGCAGAGCTCAGCGCTCTCCTACCCATGACATGCTCCGTGAGTTGCCTCTTGCCAACTCCTTCATATGAATAAAGCAGATAACAGAGCAATGAACATGAAATAGCTTCCACTGAATGGTGACTCACACTGAGGCCTCATTAGACCCAAGTATCTTGAGAACAGAGCTAGAGATAGCAGGAAGTCTGAGCAAAGCCAGAGGTTCAGATGTTGTTTTACAAGATTCTTTTAATATATTCACGCTATCAGAACTAAAAGTGGGCCTTAAACTGTGTGCTTGAATCAATCTAGCACACAAAGGTGTTAGATGAGATTTCAATCTTTAAAAATGCAAGAATTTAAGGTTTCGTTTGATCTCGCCAACTTCATAGGTCAGAGGCTGCAGCGAAACAAGAACTTCCTTCCCTACCCAGCTCCCAAGACAGGAAGTGATTACCACCCACTTCCTGGGGAAAATCCTCACTGCCCACTCCCAGCATTGCAAGTAACCGTGGCTGCTAGGGCCTAGAGACCCAAGAAGGACATATAAGCCACTCCTGCAGGGTCTGAGCTCTTAGTGCTGTTACCTAAGGATCATAATTTGGTAGCCAAAAAGCTATGGCTTGGAAAACAGCTAGCAGAACAGGCTCCTGTACCCTGAACTGCCCTAGGGTAGCATGCTGTTCCGAGTCTGTAAGTAAGGCTGGAGATGCTGTAGAAGATGTGATTTGATGGGGTCTAGAGTAGGCTGAAGGAGACGGGAAGAACATACTTTCCTATTCACTTTGTGGACCAAAGAGCATGTGTGTGTCTCACTGTGGAACAGTGAGTTTTGCACAGACATTTGGAGTTTGTTGTCTCATACAAAGAAAAGGTGCTGGGTTAAACGATTTTCTTGGAGCCGAGTGGATGTAACCTCATACCACTTCACCATGAGTGAACCAGATGGCAGGTGGTCTCTCACAGTTGATTCAAGCTTTCCAGAGAATTCCAACAAAAAAGGGAGTTCACCAAGAAATAAACCCTAATTTGTTTAATTTTTAATTTGTGGGGACAGATTTATAGATTTGGTTAGTAGATGCACCAATGTCTCAGGTAAATGATCATTTATTGAGTGTAAATATTTTAAGGAAAGTAGAAAATAGCTAACTAGCTCCGGCATGTAATAATTTTTCCTTGTTAACACAATTTACTTGAAATGCACTGTTTTAATTCAAAGTTTCTGAATACCTAAATTATTTTGTGCTCTATAAAGACTAAAATACTTCAAGAAAATACTAAAGTTTATTGTATTTCATTTAATTTTTGAGAAATCAAATAATAGTTCACAGCTGTGATTTTTAAACATCAATATTTTAAGGCTGTGATTATTTGTGAATTAGTAATATTTCTTGTTGCTATGGAAAAAAAGAGAAATATCTGACAGAGCATCTTAAAGCAGGGGGAGTTCATTTTGGCTCACAGTTTGAGGGTGCCAGTCCAATGTTTTGGAGAATAATGGAAGCAGGAACTGGTCGGGCTAGTCTCACCACATCACCAGTCAGGAAGAAGGGAAGTGAGTGTAACCACTCAGCTTCTTTGCTCCTTTCTCTCTTTTTCATTTACTCCAGGACTCCAACCTGTGGGAGGACACTGCCCACATTCTAGGTAGGTTCTCTGTCTTCAACTAAAGCTGACTGGAGGAAACATCCTCACACACACACACACTCATCCAAAACAAACTGTGTTTCAAAACAAAGTGGTTCAGAACTCAGTCAAGTTGATAGTGAAGATTACCTGTTGAAATTGGAGTTCTTTTTTTTTAATGAATAATAAAGTTTTCCCCTGGAGTACACATCTCTGCAAGCAGCTTACTCATTCTTGATTCAGTTTCTGGTGAGATGCTAGTCTGTTTTTTACCTCTAATTTCTGTTTTTAAATTTGGAAGTTCCACTTGCTCACTTATAAAATGGGGAGGATGGGGGAAAAACTGCATTATTGAAGTCCGTGGTTTTGAGAAGGGAACCTCAGAGTGGTTTCTGTCACTGCCCACATTTATCATTCCTCTTCCGTAGGAACTCACTGAAAGCCAGATGTCCACAGCTGGTGTTATCTCCCCAGCAACCACAGCTGATAACTGCTCCTCTGCAGTTTCTTCCACAAGTTGTGTTGACAGCAGTAATATTGTCTGGAGGGTGAGCCTTGCCCATGCTGAGTTAGTAATTAGGGTGTCTGCACCATCAACTCTAACTGGACATTACTTCTCCACAAATAAGGTTGTGCGTGCTCTTGGAACAGAAGGGCTGCTGGATTCCAAATCCCTCCTCTCTGGTAGAGAAGTTGCTCATCAATTTTCTGCTGACCTCAAAGAAGCCTTTGCAGGGTGCTCTGCCTCTCCACATTTCAACAGGCTGGAGGTGTTTCTCTGCGGTGCCATGGCTGTGTTCATCTGCTCACACTGAGAGGATCTGGTGAGTTAATTAGATCCACCAGGTGCCATGGGAACCCTGCTGCTCACCGTGAAGTAAATTCATGGGTGACTTAGCCAGAGTACTCTGTCTAAGTTTCACTCAAAGTCCAACATAAATAATGCCTTTCTGGGCACACTGACTCTAGCCATGCCAAGACCATGCCTCCAAGAGTAGCCACACATGATATTTGGTAGGGACTGTGTGACAGTTGCACAGTGATCTAATACAGACTCAAAATCAATATTCTAGTATCAATAATGTATAATGCTTAAATTGGTGAATTAACACAACCTCTCAAATGTTTTGATATTTTTGGACACCATAGCTTTGGTATCCCCAACTCTTCAGCTTACAGACTGGAAGATTATAATTAGTAAATTCTTTAGGTCTGGTCCTTCTCAGAAAATGAAGGTAATAATAATTATCTCATGGCGGCCTTGTACAAAGATCGAGGTAGTGCTGGGGAAAAATACTTGCCATACATGCATAGGGCCCTGAATTTGGGCCCCCGGGACACACATAAAAAGCCACACGTCAGCATGAGGCTTACCAATGCTACTCTGAATGTAGAGATGGGAACAGGTCTAGACTTTGTGGCCAGCCAATCTAGCCTAATCAGTTGACATCAGATTCAAGTGCTTCTCAAAGAGAAGCCAGGAAGATACCTGCCATGGATCTCAGACTCCATGTGTGCACATCCACACAGATGAACATATAAACACACAGAAATAGATTTTAACAGTGTATGCAAAATGCTGATAACTGTTCAATCACTCACTCCTACATACTACTCTTCTTTATGAAAGGTGAAATAACAACTTAAAGTTAATGGACCTACTGATGCTGGGATGATCTTGCGGGCTTTAAAGTCAGATCTGAGTCTTTAGCACTTTCCTATCTCATAACTTAGAACACATTACTAAAAGCTTATAAGCCTCAGCTGTTGGAGCTGAAAATGGGTATGTATATTAATGGTTGCTTGAGAACATTGTCAATACTGCAGATACGTGAAATATTATAAGAAGAAACAAAGATCTATGATCATATTTCTCTTGTTTTCTTAAAAGAATCAGTCTAGGATTTACTGAGAAATAGCTGTGGGGGTAACTGCCTGTCCTATCATACTTTATAGGAGATGCCTTTAAAACTGACTATTATATTAAAATAAATCAGGCTTTCCATTTTCTTTGATAGAAATATTTTTAAAGCATTCTCCGTGTTTGTGTGTGTCTCTGTCTCTGTCTCTTTCAGTTTCTCTCTTTCTCTCTGTCTGTCTCTCACTCTTTGTCTCT
The DNA here is from genome assembly GCF_011762505.2 of Arvicanthis niloticus. Taxonomy (NCBI): domain Eukaryota; kingdom Metazoa; phylum Chordata; class Mammalia; order Rodentia; family Muridae; genus Arvicanthis; species Arvicanthis niloticus. The sequence goes on along the minus strand of NC_047671.1, from coordinate 57,114,876 downwards.
CTGTCTCTCTCTGTCTTTGTCACACACACACACACACACACACACACACACACACACACACACACTCCACTTAGAGGAAGCCATTAGCACCCTGTGAGGAAGTCCAAGACACCCTAAACAGATGACAGGCAATATAGGGAGGGTTGAGGGTTCGCGCCTCCAGTCACAGGAACAGAGGAGTTTCCAATGACTCTAGCCATGAGCTTCTGAGTCCTCTGAACATGGACTTTGAGAAGTAAGCACACAGTTTCTTTTTAAATGTCTTACCCTGACTTCATGGATCTGTAAGCAAAGTAATGGCTACTTATGTCACAACGTTCTGGGGCAATTTACTATGGAACTAAACAATGGAATAATCATTTCACCTAAGAAATATCAGGTTTGAAAATGCATGTAGTATAGTTCCATTTATGAAAAAGTAATCCAAACTATAAATGCTTCTGCAGACATAAGAACTATACATATGTGGTATTTGCATGAATATATGCATGTATGTGTGCTTTGCTATGGTGAAAAGGTCTATGTCTCTTGCCCTGAGATCTTATATTAAGCCTCAGATTTAAGGCAATGGTATCCAGAGTTTCAAGTTTTAAGGATGTGATTTCTTAAGAAGAAAGACTTCAGAAATAGATATGTTTTCTTACTAAAGAAGCCATTTGTTGGGGGTGGGGAGAGCTGATTCACACTTTCTGTCCTGTGTGGACACAGCTAGAAATCATCATCATTGAAGAAGTGGTTCCAATTTGCTGATTTTTTGATCTCTGAATTCCCAGCTGCCATAATTACAAGAAATGAATTTCTATGCCTTATAAGCGACACTATTTATGTTATTATGTGATAGCAACTGGAGCAAATTGAGACAGTATGTGCATGTGTGTTTCAGTGTGTGCAGATGACTAAGTTTTATATGCTTGGACCATATATTTATTATTATATAAGCAGCTGCCTACGATGACACACAGTACAGTTCAGTGTTACCTCAAGACGTGAAGAAAGAAAGACGCAAGGAAAGTAACAACATACAGTATATTTTTTTTCTTCCAAGGGAAAACAATAAATAGTGTTTTCGTAAAAAAATGTCATTTCTCAGTTATACTCCATTACCACCTGAGATAGCCCAATACTAGGTCAGACTATTTATCTTCCTGTTGGAAAAAGTCTGTCTGTCTGTCTATCTATCTATCTATCTATCTATCTATCTATCTATCTATCTCTATCTCTCTCTCGCCCCTACACACACACACACACACACACACACACAGAGAGAGAGAGAGAGGGGGGGGGAGAGAGAGAGAGAGAGAGAGAGAGAGAGAGAGAGATACAGACAGACAGACAGACAGACAAACAGACAGAAGAGGGAGGGTTGTTCCTCACTTAAAAAGCTAAAGTCTGTTTTGAGAGGTACAAGGGTTCCTGTGTAGAGTTGAAAGATCATTGGGACCCTTGTACCTTCACTTAACTATGCTTTCAGACGAAAACAGCTCTCAAAAATAACTGTCAAGTAAATAGGAAGATGAAAGCCCATCTATAATAAGTGCAGACAGAGTCACAGGTGACCTCCGAGAAAGGAAGGACTTAGGACTTGAGAGTGGGTAGATCTGACTTATTGGACGCCGAAAAGTGTGATGAGCAGTGTTCAGGCAATATGATGTTTGGATCATAGCAACTATGCATTTACCACGGGGAACACTTAAGAAAGAGCATGGGAATAAATTGAATAGTGAAATAACTTGTAATATCCGTCATTGGCTAATTCATACAGCCATCTACCCAGTTCAAGGAGTCAAAATGGAGGGCTAATTCTGATGGCACTGAGTCTTACAATCAAGATACATTATTTCAGAAAAATTTGGTAGTGGCCTACACAAATTTTGCCTTCAATATTAGATTCCAGAGCCTGAAAAAAAACAGAGCTACAGAATCTAATGTATTCAATTATTAAACATTTTTCAGAAAAAAAAAAACAAATAGAAACAAAATAAGACAAACAACAACACACTCCAAGAATCCCATATCCTAAAGAACATTTTGCTCAGAAAAAGGGAGCTTAAAAACATAAGTAACAAGAGAAATCGAGACAGGGGTGCCAACATTGTGTGATGGGGATTTGAAGGGTTACAGAACACCCTGTGCACTTAATTAGGATGATCACAGTTTTCCAGGAAAGATACGTTAAGAGAAAGTCCTTCACCATCAACAATATCATCACAGAAAAGTGACAGAGATGGGGGACAAGTGCGATGCCATCAAGGGCCTCTCAGTCTTGCTGCAGCATCAGAACCTCAGGAACGCAGCCCGTGGGCCACTGGACACTTGCTCGCAACTGTATGTTGTATGGTCTTAGTACTGCCTGCACTGATGCTCCCAACATTTCTGCTTCTGTCAAAGATTCTTTCCATTTTTTTTTAAATAAATTGACAAGTCCCAATTTGCTCCGTTGCATGTTTTCCTTTCTATACCTTCTGCTCTCTTCTCTCCCCAAAGATTTTATTCATCTTCACAGTCTACTTCCCGGGGACCTGTTATTGGAAGCCATTCATGGACTCCAGTTTCTTCACAGCATGCCCTCTACCCTTGACTTAGGGTGACTTCAGAATAGAAGTTTCTACACCAGTTGCGTAGGGTGAGAGTTGAAGGCCACCTACCTGGCCCAGATATCCATATCCAGGGCCCTTGCCTGCAAGGTCGGACTTTAATTGGTCTCTTGTTGACTCCTGCCACTTTGTCTTCCTGGCAGGCAAGCAACATGGCAGGTGGGTCACCACACACACACAAGCCTGTTAACTTTACCAGTTTGCAATATGCTCCTCGAAATCCGCAGGCATTTCCCGTTTCTTCTTCACTTCTAGCACACAGTTTATAAAGCAAAAACAAAAGAAATCTGAATTTCTATTGCTGGACCACCTAAATGGAAACCCTTAGATATATTGATGAGGTGGCAGTGTTGAGAAGAGAGCAATGGGCACATAGTGAAAAATCATAGAGGCCAAAGGATGGGTGGAGGGGTTTCCTGTATCATCCAGAGGTGAATTAGTCAGAACAATGAGATGATATTGAAAGGATACAAATGTATGTTCTGCTGCTAAGAAACAGCTCCTAACTAAGTTTCACCTAGACAATGAAATATCTTCCCTGGGGAAACAGTTGTAGTAGCTGGAAGGGTGTGTGAAGTTATATGTAGGTACTGAAATGTTTCAGTGAAGCCCATTATTTTGTACAGTAATACACGCAAAAGAAAAAAAAAAAAAAAAGTAGCAATTGCAGAGAATTGGAAACACACTCGGCAACTGCCTGACATGCTTTGTCAGCACACAGTGATGGCGGATTTCCCAGTCTGGGTCCCTGTCAATCTGGCTTTGACCGACTGGAAAACTGCTATTCACTTTCTGGGGATTTAAAGTGAATCCTTTAAACTGTGATCAGGGAAATGTTGCTAGCTCTGACCCCCAGACACACATTTTTATGACACCTTCACTTACTAAACAATCTTTGGATTCATCTGGGTCTGTGCTATGCCTGGATCTGTGAGAACATCCAGCAACTGACAGTGTCGTTCACCATCCTTGCTTGACAGTGCCTCTGGTCCTATGTCACCTTTTTATATACTGTTAAATATTTTTATTACTTACTGCTTTAGCAAGTTACCAAGATTGTTGAGGACTGAAGATACTGTATTACTTAAATTTTTTAATTTGAGAATTTCTACATGGCAATCAACTGTAAATATATCCCAAACCACAATTATCAAATGCAATTTAAAAATCAATAAAAGTACAAATTATTAATGAATTCAGTATCAGACACTACAATATTTTAATTTCGTATCCTCAGAACAATGTAATTGATATTATTATTCTCATTCTTTGGGGGGGGGAGGTCAAAGCTTAGGAAAAAAAAGAAAAAACAATGTCTGAATCACCTCATTAGTAAGTAATTGAGCCAGAAGTCAAATCTGTGGGCTGCCACTGCCTTGGTTTGAAGGTCATAGACTACAAGTCTTATTGTTTCTTAACACATGTGGAATGGCTAACTCTGATGGATGTGATTTATCAGGCATTGAACTGCAAGTTTCATCTATTAGCTACTGCATGATGCCAGTGCTAATGTCATAGGAAGAGATGCGGGTATACAGCATAGAAACATGAGTCCTTCTGGCCTAAGGGATGAACTGTGATTTCACCTCAGTTGCCCATTCAAGAACCCACAATCTTCAGTACTACCGTGAACCACCACTGCAGTACAAAAATCAAATATATTTTCAGATGTTCAGCCCATTCCACTGTCACCACAGCATTAGTTAGGATTCAGTAACTGATTAGAGATAGCTTCCCCCAAGGTTTCACCGGTTATCTACCTCTTAGTCCCCCAAGTGTAATTTAATTAATTTTGGCAAGATAATTTAAAATTGTTCCTGTATCTTTCTAATTCCAAAATGGCATCACAAGTCCTTGGCGTTGAATGAATTTTATGCAAAAATTAGTCTTCAATGTGTCTGTGTAGCAGGGTGGGGAAGGGGGTGGTCAGAGCAAGGTTGTCCCTGAAGATCTCAGGAGAAAGAGGGAGTGTGTAAAATACAGTGTTTGGAGATTTGAGTGATGAAATACATCTGTGGTTTAATGAGTTCTGATGCACAGTTTCCAATGGTTCTGATCATTCATTTTATTGAGCCATAGAGTTAGCTCACCTAACACCAATGATAGCACAGTATAGAAAACACAGCCTACTGAGTGACAGGGAACCAGGAATTTCCCTAAAACCTGGATAGTATCTTCCAGCTATCTCTTGAGCCCAAAGCACTAGTGATAATGTAAGTAAAAACTGTCATCCACAGACTTTTGTGACAGTTCTTCTTCACCATAGGTATAGAGAAGGGTGAACTTCATTTAACAGTACTGCCTATATCACTCAAGAGCCATGACTATAGGCGTGAGCTACCATACTTGGTATATAGAGTGGTGGAGACATGTATGTAGGTAAACACTGTACCAAGTGAATCACATCACCAGGACCTTGATATAATAATACTCCTATTCACTAGTATAACTCCCTCCATTTAATGAAATCAAAAACCCAGAATGAATGAAATGGCAGATGGAGTAACCAGAAAAGACAAGGATTTCTGAGTAGGAAAATACATGCCTGAATTTAGGAAATTTAAACACTTGTACCTGACATACTTTTAAATGAGTTTGAATTAAACAAAACAAACAAACAAAACCCTCACCCTCCTGCTCCTATTTCTTATTTTATTTGTACTGCATCAAAAGGGGAGTGAAAAGAAATAAATTCTTTCTACAGAACGAATTAATAAACCAATATTATTGCTGAAGCAGGATTGATAGAACTTGACGACTTTAGTACTCAAACGAAGATGTGGTGGCTGGAAAAGACCCTGAGAGTATGAACTTCAGCTATAGGGAGAAACTGCAGTAATTCCATCACTACACAGAACAAGCCAAAAAGGAATTTGAGAAAATAGAAAAAAAATTACATTTGACTGATGGAAGTGAGCATATACAGGAGGAGAAAGTACATTTGTCTCTTTAAGTCATTTCTAACCCAAGCGGAAGAAATTAGAATGTCCATGTCAGAGTGGAGACAATTGCTAGAATAAAGGCTTCCGCAGCATGCTGACTCTACTCAGTTTGTCTTCTCTGTCCTGCGAAGGGCAGCTCATAACCTAGCAAGCATCAGGAGGAAAGGCAATATCTGCAAGGTAGGCAGATGAGTTCACCCTGGGCTGGGCTGAGCTAAGCTCTTTACCTGCTTATAGACCACTATCCTCACAAGAGCCTTGAGCACGGTGAATTTGAGAACTCTTATTATCTCCCCTTTACAGACGGGGATTAGTAACATTAAGTTACCCAAGATGACAGTTAGGGAGCCATGAAGCCAGGATTCAGCCCCAGGTACTTTGATGTCAAACTCTTAACAGCTTTCTCCTCCTGCTGAGGTTTGAGAATTACAATCTGGAACGTCATCTTAATTCTGTACTTGATCTGGATGCTCAACAGTAGGCAGAATCTGGATAAACCTGGATTAGGAATAGGATTGTTTCAGTTTGAGAGACCAGTGAAGACACAGATGTGAGGAATATGCATATACATTTCCCATTTATTGATACATTTTGATTTGGTAAACTTTTTAGCATTGATAGCCTCATGCCCCTCCAGCTGTCTAACTCTTTGAGTAAGTGAGCAGACACAGCTGGTAACAAGCCTTGGTTAGACAAAGGGATTCCAAAACTATACTTCCATCTTTATAGGACCTTTTTTTGGGGGTTCTGTGGAAAAATAACAGGTTTTGGTTGATTTATATACGAGTACCACATTTGCTTGTGGCTTATTTTCCTATTTTCTTCTCTCTTCCTATTAATTCCATTTCCACTTGTAAAGTACTGCTTCTGCTATCATCAATTTGTTGATAGAAGATAACAGATAGATGATAGAGATATAAATAATGACAGGTTGATAGATGAAAGTTATAGATTGATAGGTGATAAATAGATAACTACAGATAGATAACAGACATACTTATAGATATTACATGGTAAAAAGATGGTGATAGATACATGTAGTTGATCATATCTATGTATGTGTTGCTTTTCCATATGGTCCTTTAGCCCCAGCAGATAATATTTCTGTGTTTTATTGTCTCAGGCCAAGCAACAAACAGCTAGAGACTAACCCTGTGGCCTAAAGTTTATTCTTGTTTTTCAAGAAGATAGTTCTGCTGGGCCTGGTCCTTCTGTTGGAAATCTCAGAGATGACCATGGTCTAAGAGCCATTATAACTATTTCTGTTTTACACCTCCTGGTGTTCTTGGATCTTTTCCAAGTTACATGTTTCCAGGCCCTGGGAGTATGATAAATCTTGCTTTCCTGAGTCTCTGTTTGGTCTTCCTTTTGAGCTGTACCTGACCAGCATTATGTAAAATATCCCAAAGCACACAGAAGTATAAAAATAAAGAAGTATCTCCAAGATATATAGTTAGTACAGAAAAGCAAGAACAGAACGCCTCTAAAGAGCCAGTGCTGATAAAAGTTAAAGTATGGACCAGCTTTGGCTCACTACCCTCTTGGGGGCAGCCTGTGACTAAAGGATGATGTTTACATTTTTTAAGTGATTAGAACCAAAATAAAACTTATGTGGAATTTCAGAATCCCTTAATAGAGTTATCAACATGCAGCCATGCTTATTCGCTGTGGGCTGAGCATGGCTACTTTTAGGAAGTTCAGTAGCTGTGACTTAGACATTGGGCCAACAAAGTCTGGAGTGCTGGCTGTTGCTCTGCACAGCCCACTGATTCCTGAAATAGAGATCAGAAATTAAATATTGTAGAAGAGGAACACACTATCACCAATAATAGACTCGACACCTCACTATGAAAAAGAACTGGAGGACTATGCGAAACTTCCTGGCAAATATGTTACAATAAGAATACCAATGATCCCCAAATGAAATAGTTTCGCCTACAAGGTTGTGACTCTACAATGTTGTGGAGCAAATCCCATTAGGTAAAATTATATGTTGAATATGTGGTTTTTGATCTTTTGTCTAAGGCAAAAATATTCAGAATGCTAACCTCTAAATGTTGGGCAAGGATGGGAGGCATATTCATTGCAATGTCATAAAATGGAGCTGGATGTCAAGGCAACTGCTCAAAGAGAGTAGAGACACCCAGAGCCACTGGACTTTTAAGTCTCAAGAAAAGCTACTTGTCAACTCTAAGACTCACCAGAGAGTAGCCAAGAGAAACCACCTGCTAGGACCAAGTTACTATCACCTAACATGCAGCAGACTTCATTCCATACTGTGGAGTGTGACTGGGAATAGCCCTCTGTATGTTTCCTGTCTAAAGTCAGGATCACACCAGGATAGCAGACTCTACTATTGTCAAACTAGAACAGTGTTCTCACAGACTAAAAAGTCTATATAAGGGCACTTTTATTTGAAGAGAAATTCAAACACAGAAACCCCTCAGTGTTTTATGTTCATTTCTTGGTGAAAAGACTCCCCTTCTCATGGATAATGGATCTATTTGGGGTGATGCTCCCATCTGGGCCTAATGGAAAGTTGCCTCTTAGGTGCCCTGCTCTAGACTTATAATGTTCTACCACCCATTGGCTAAAAGCATCCACAGGAGGAGACAACCCTTCAAACTCTTGTGTCTTCTAAAAGCTTTCTGCTTTATTTATAGATACAAAGCACTGTTCTTTCACATAGCCATCTGGGTCTTACTGCAGACACCTCTGGTTTTGTTCGAAAAAGAATGAAGTAGAAATGAAGGAAGAAAAGAAAAAAGACAGGAAGGGAGGGAGAAAGGGAAGAAGGAAGGGAGGGAAGGAAGAAGGGAGGAAGAGAGGGAGGAAAGGAGGGAGGGAGGGAGAAAAGGAGGGAGGGAGAAAGGGAAAGAAGGGCAAGGAGGGAGAGAGGGAGGGAGGAAAAGAAGGAAGGAGGTAGTGAAGGAGAGAGAAAGGAAGGGACGAAGGGAAGAAGGGAAGGAGGAAAGTAGGAAGAGCCACTTTGGCATGTACCTCTCCATTAACACTGACGAGACAGTAGACAGCTGGTCATTTATCTTCCTTTGAAGATTTTCATTTATGTCAAACTTACTTTGAATAAAATAGCAAAAGATTATCTTTTTAACTAGCTCAGTAAGTCCCAGGAGCTTTTAAATCTTAGCTCTTTAAAGGACTGTGCCAGTCTCTTCTGAAGCAGTTAAGCTGCTTGAACAGTACTATTCAAAACATCAATTTTGTGGAAACCCTCACATGTAGAAAGGCAAGAGGACCTGGAGAAATTAGCCAGGAAACTCTAGGATTCTAATTCCGACTCTGCCACTTGATGGCCAGGAGATTGTCACAAACCCTGTGGAATCCCAAAATGGTCAGATAAGAGGTATGGAAGATAACAGTTCCAAGGCACACATCATGATTGGCTTTGGAAATCAGAATTCACACATTCCAGCCTTTAGAATTCATCTGACTCAGACAAATGTGCTAATGCGCACCAAAAAAAAGTCCAAAAAGGCAGAGTGATGGAACACCCTTTGTGAAAAATTTGAAATTCAAAGAACTCTTGTAGGAAAGAGGAAAGAAAACAAATCCTTAAGCAGGGGCGTTGATGTAGAAAAAAAACCAGGAAGGCCAAAGACTTGAGGTATGATCAAGGAGATGTGAGCCAGCCAGTGAGCCCAGGGTGAATTGAGTATGCTAGTGAAGGGATGAGTAATGAGTGCAGAAGAGGTGAATGGAAATCATACAGCAAAACCTAGGATGCCAAGGTTAGACATACAGAGTTTACTCAGTTGATAGTCTGTAACTGGGCAATGGCACAGCAGATAGACCAGGGATGGCTTGGGAACATGCAGAATTGACTTGGAGCTGCCACTTCCTCCAGGTTGGGGTACAAGAAGGACTGTAGCTGAAGTTGTGCTGTCTGATGGGAAGGGCTCAATCACTAGGTAGGACATAAAGGAAGAATGAAGTGCTTCTCCCTTGAGTCTGAGTAACATAAGGGAATGAGATGTTGGTGGCAGAGGCAGACAGAAGAGGGAACCACATGGGGAGACCATATTAACCAGTTTCTGCTGCTGAGCTGCCTGGTTTTGAGTACTTGAAAAGATTGTTACATTTCATGTGGAATGGGCTTTGAGAGAGAAATTATATTGCATGTAGATTTACTCTACCTGCCCTTGCTCTGGGAAGTGGCCATTCTACCAGGCCTCTCCCAGCTTCCCTTGAATCTGAGGATAAAAGACACACACACACACACACACACACACACACACACACACACACACAGCTGTTCATTTTCAACTTGCCTTCTTGGCATAATTGCTGCTTGCTATTATCTCCTGCCTGGAAAAGTGTGCCCTTATCAATTTCTTATCTTTACCTCTCCCACCTGCCCTAAACTTTAGTGGCTCAGTTGCATCTAGCTTCTTCTAAATGCCCCTGACCTCTCACCTATAGGAGCGAACTTCTCCAGGGACTCTCAAGTCCCACTTATCCCTTCTGCCCAGCAATTGGCCCATGGCTTTCTTTACTGACATATCAAAAAACAGTTGAGGAACAGGACCTCAGTATCAAAATTGTCTCTACAGAATGGGACAGAAGCAACTGTATCCAGTCTTCATATTCAGATACATTCTCCAGGACAGGCAGAAGGAAGGCAGAGTGACCCAGGAAGCAGAAAGGCAGCTCCCATAGGACCATAATACTATAATAGTGGACATGGGACACAGGACTCTCCATTAAGGCTCTCCATAGTCTGACTTTTACTATAGGTCCATCCAACAGATAGACCTGTAGGAGAACTAAACTGTCTCTGAAACAACTAAATAGGGGAACCAATCACCATGGAGGTATAACTTAGATGAAATGTACTATTTTTATTACTTTTCTAGAAATTTGACAGCATTCTTGAACCAAAGTGGGTTTTTTTCCCCTTTAAAAATGATTGACACTCAAAAGGTAATACTCTTTAAACTCCTCCAATTAAAGCAAATTTAATTTTAAGTTTAATTAAAGGAAACTTTAATTAGAAAGAAGATTAAATTTTAATTAAATTTCTTTAAAATCTTCATACTGGCCTTTACGGATAATATTTCTGTCAGAAGCCAAATCCCTTCTTAATATTCTTAAATTCTATTTTAGCATTTTCCTTCGTATTAAAACTGCTCCTCACCAGCTGTACCTGCCACTGTGAAAATTATTCCCACCTTAAAATACTTGAAAATGCAACAGAGAAGCCGAGGTCTCCCTGGGCAGAGAAAGGAAAACAACGAATTCCATTATTGATGAGATTTTTTATTTTCAATCTTTTCTCAGCACTTTCCATTGTGATGGGTATAGTAGCCTGCTGTGAGCCAGTTGTGATGCATCCACACATCAACAAATATTTATGGAACACCTACTGTGTGCATGGCCCTGCACTAAGTTTCCTGTCTAACAAGGAAACACAGTTAAAGTGCTAGCTCAACCAGAGATTCTGGACAGCAGAGCCTGGACCAGCTGTGCCTGGTAGGCTCTTGCTGCTTTTCCATTCTTAAGATTATGAAGGAAAACACCAGCTTTAACACTGGCCAGGCTGTTCTTCTGCTTGACTCCGCTTAATGTTATCATGGCCTTGGGAGATTTAAGTCTAGACCTTGACTGCTATTAAATAGCCATACTATTAGTGGAACTGTAAGCCCACTATTGCTCATGCTTCTCATCAATAAAAATTGATTAGTAAAACTCAGGGATGATTTAAAGCTCCGTTGAAATGATTATAGGCAAGGAAAGATTCTGCAGACCACAAAATGCTGCCAGGGTGAACTGAGACACTACTTCTGAGTCTCTGCCCTATTTCCACACTTTGCTTGCTGTAGACTCACCTGATAGGGTCTCGGCATCTCTGAACGTATGCCCACGTTGCTCACCTCTTGTCACTTTCCTGTTCTCAGTGCAATAAAAGTGATCCTTTTAACTTTTCTATTGATAGAGCCTCCCCATTGCCACATGGTGTATCCTGAATCTTAGCATCCATGTCCTGGAGCCCATAACCAAATCCATACTCCTACTCTTCCCAGACACCCATCAGGTATTGTTAACATTGTTAATATAATCTCTCCTCCTCTAGACTGGTAAGTGGCTCGCTCTCTCTCTCTCTCTCTCTCTCTCTCTCTCTCTCTCTCTCTCTCTCTCTCTCTCTCTCTCTGTGTGTGTGTGTGTGTGTGTGTGTGTGTGTGTGTAAAGGCCAGAGGCCAACCTTGAAATTTGTTATTCCTCAGGATCTTCCCACCTTGTTTTTTTGAGGCTGAGTCTTTGTCCTGAACCTCACTAAATAGCTAATTTGGCTGGCCAGTGAGACTCAGGGATCCTCTGGCCTCTGTGCCCTTGGCATTAGGATTATATATAATTACCATCACACTTAAAGTGGATTCTGGGGCTCACGCTCCTGCCATGAAGCTTTCAAAGGAAACAACAACAGAGCTTTCTTCCTAGCTCTGTCTATCCACTTTTGAGAGAGCCACAGAGAGAAGTCTCTGTTTCAACAACATGAAACAAGGTTCAAAACTGCTAATATAAGAATGAAGTTAATCAAGTGAGAATAAATAATTTCAATAGGTATTATTATCCTTAGCGTGACTCTTATAAAATATCCTTTTCACATATTACCAAACTGTGTTCCCAGTTATTGTACATGGCTGTGCTGAGCCCCCCTCCACATTTAAGCACACATCTCACTCCTTGAGTATATCACGGATGAAAAAGCTCACGTAGCATGCTCCAAAGAAAGATTCTCAAAGTATTCATTTTACTGTTCTCTAGCAAGACAGACAACACCCAACTCCATTTCTTTAGACTGGTAAGAATGTCACTATACTCTGTATTTATCGAAGCTCCAATATCATATTAACTCAATCTCATTTAAGAGTTCAATTTGACTTCTAGCCCTTCGGTTGAGTTCTATGTTTCTCTTTCTTTCTTTCTTTTTTTTCTTCAGAAAAAAAAATACACACACACACACACATACACACACACTATACATATATATATGTGTGTGTATATATGTATATGTATATATATATATGTATATATGCATATATATACATATATATACACACATATATATACATATATGTATATACATATGTATATACATATATACGTATACACACACACACACACACACACACACACACACACACACACACACACACACATATATATATATATATATATATATATATATATATATATATATATATAGTGAGTATGCTGTAGCGGTCTTTAGACACACCAGAAGAGGGCATCAGATCCCATTACAGATGGTTGTGATCCACCATGTGATTGCTGGGAATTGAGCCCAGGACCTCTGGAAGAGCAGCCAGTGCTCCTAACTGCTGAACCATGTCTAAGACTTGGAAATACACACACACACACACACACACACACACACACACACACATCCACATGTACAGAAAACAAAAGAAGAAAACAAAAGGCACTGACCAGGGCTTAACAGGATTCCCTGAACCATGTATTCGCAGCTGCCCCTTCACCTGCTCATGGATTCTTCCATGTTTTCTATTCTCTGTTGTCACTGTACTCAGCCCACTGGCATAATATGCTCAAATTATATCCATTAACTGTGCTTTGCAAAAGATTAGAAGCCCTATTCTAACTTGTTAGAGGCATTTTTTTTTTCAGAGCAGCACACATGCTGATTTTGTGAGCATGTGAAAAACAGACGTGGTTAGAAATGGAAAACCGATCAAAGACTGGTGCTGAGATTGGTGGATTTGGCATGGGGCAAAGTGTCAACAGAGTCTCCTGGGAGGTGTGTGAGGTACAGAGGCCCCAGAGTGAGAGCAGTAAGCTAGACGCAGAGGAAGCAGAAGGCTACACCTCCACCCTTAGCTCCAGACCTTGGTTATTCCCTATTCAATTGTAAAGTGGGCTTGGCAGAATCCATGTAATTCTCATGTTTTCACTTTAAGGATTACTGAGACACCTGATTACAGATCATTTGTAAAAAGCTTTGAGCTCTTCAGAAGATGGATAGCTAGAGCTGTTCAAAGGATGAGTTCCTCTACTGATGAACAGTTGCTACACTCTGTTACATTGAAACAGAATAAATGGCCATCAGCAGTGCACCTGGCTGCTTCTTCTTCGTGTTTTTTCTTTCTTAAATCACTACTTGTGGGATATTTTTTTTCTTCTTTCAAGGCTAAATTAGAATTGGTCTTCATTACTTTTTTCACTGGCAATTAAAAAAAGATCAAAATGGGACTTTTAACAAGTCAGCATGCTAATTTTTTACTCTGTAAAAACAACAGAACACATCTCAGGAACTCTTTTTAGACTGTCTTTAAGAATTTTTGGAGATAAGTGACTTTTTGGGGTGGGGGGAACCAGAGCTCTGAGAACTGGAGGTGTAGGAAGAAGTTGCTGGTTTTGAATGCTGATGTCCCTTTTTTTTTTCATCAGCTGCCAAAGTCCCAAACTTCCAGAAACCCTGCTACAGTGTTTTGATAACTGGAAGCTCAGAATATGCCTGTCATCTCATTATCAGGATGTTGCTAACAAGGAAGCAGAAGATGCTCACACTCTGTGCGGCTCTGTCTCTGGTATATGTCTCTGTCTCACATCTCTCCCCACCAAGAACAGTCGTTGGGAGATGTGATCCCAAGGTTAGGATAACACTGAGGTTGGATAATTTTCTTTTTCTGATTTGGTTATTTCTTTGCAATTTACTTTCTATTCCTGGGTTGTTGACTACAGTGACTTGCTGATGTGCTCCCGGCTTTATTTCCTGCCTTTCTCTTGACCAGTTTGCTTCTAGAAGCATCATCACTGGGAATCTTGCTTGTTAGGATTTTCATCAGAGATTTATCATTAGCCATTGTCATTGTCCTCGCTTCTTCCTTGTTCTTTTTCCTCCGTCTCACTTGCTCTCTCTGGCTCTCTCCTTCATTCATTACCTCCTTTACAAGAATGGGTATGTAGATGGAGATTAAGAAGGAACAATGGTGTGGATATAGAAGCTGGCCCAGGCTGAAAACTACACATTTCTCACACATGCTACAGTGTGAGCAGAGGCTGGGGCAAAGGGAAGGGTCAAAGCAGCAGAGTCCAAAGCACTGAAGAAGATGGATAAGGTTGCTTGTAACTGGATATAAATTAACCATCTTAGAAGAGGAGGAATAAGGTTCTGGAAAGATATATGTAAAGCAGTATTCTTTCTAATGCTGTTGATTGTTACAGATTAAATGTTAAGTAAGGGTGGTTTCTAATAAGAAACTTCCAGCTAGTTAACTACCTCAGACATCACAGACCAAGAGATAACTATGAAATAACTAACATGGATTATAGCCACATCTTGGTGGTTATGACATTAACTCTCTGTCATGGGAAATCTACAAGCTGATCGTGTAAATGAGAGAATTGAGAATAATTAACACCTAAGCAGAAAGCCTAGATCAGTGGTCCTCAACCTTAACAAATTCTGAGGCACTTTAATACAGTTCCTCATAATGTGGTAACTCCCCAAGTATAAAATTATTTTTGTTGTTATTTCATACTTACAACTTTGCTACTGATATGAACTGTAATGTAAGTATCTGATACATAGGATATCTGATATAAGACCCTTGTGAAAGGTTGTGAAAGGTGACCCACAAGTTGAGACCCACCGGTCTAGATTAATAACTAAGAAAACTAGAGTCAGAGTCAAAGATGAACATAGAGGGGCTTCAACTACTCCTATCAGACAGGAAAACATATAAACAACACATGATTCTCTTCCTGTTGGGTTTAGGGGGGACATGCATGGAGCATGAAGGCCCTACATTGACTTGATCCATGGGGACCTAGAGGATTGATTCCCCAATTCTATTGCAGTTACCTTAGTCTTTGTCCACTTTCTGCCAAGGCACTACAAAAGACTGTAGACAAAGGAGTGTGTGAGTATCTTCTTCTCTTAGAAGTCCCTCTCAGTCTCAGGAGTTTCTCTCACTTTACCTCAATTTTTTGCATTTCTGCAATTCTTCTTAATAAAGGTTGCTTCCACTGGGCATACTTCTGCAAGAGTTTGTGTCTTCAATTCTCAAAGACATCATTCTCAGAGACGCTGTCTCCAGTTGATGTTTGGCAATCACTGAGGATCTGCTTGGTACCTTAGAACTCTCCATCACTGTCAACTGCTCAGTATCTTCCCTTTGTTAGTTTAATCCTCCAGGGAGTCTGAACTAGACTCTACAATTTAAAATAATAATAAACAGTAACAAGCCCAAAATCAGTTGGCTTAAAAAAAATTCATGACCTAGAATACTTTTGTTTCATTTGCCAAAGTTGGATGCTGAGAGATTCCACATCATAATCACCCCACACACAGTACTACTTACACAGTACTCAGTCAGCTGGTTACTGAAATAATGTTCCCCATGACTGACCAGTAGAAGCAAAAGAAGCTTTCTGTGCCATGAAAACACCAGAGACTTCCAAAGTCTCTCTGACAGTCTCATGTCTCTACTTAGCATGTTCCCAAGTACCGTAAGAGGGGTCATTCATGTCATAGTAATAATTGCTGCCCATATGACTTTTCAGTGTGAAATGTTTAATGAGTCCTCTGTTTTGAAACATTTTCCTCCAAGAATTCGATGCTTTTTCAGGATTTAGTATTACTGTGGTAGCTTGGTGTCATTGGTTAGTGTGAACAGCAAAGCCAGGCCTTTTCAATAATAGTTCTTTATTCTATTACAGAGAGAGAGAGAGAGAGAGAGAGAGAGAGAGAGAGAGAGAGAGAGAGAGAGAGAGATCTCTTTAATATTCACGGAATGCTAGGGTAGAAGCAGTACAATGTTCTTGCTTCTTTGCTCCTTGCCTGAAATTCCTACCTCTAAAGAATATCTGCCTCAGCTTAAAACACACACACACACACATACACACACACACACACACACACACACACACTACATACATAAGCATATAACGTCTACATTATGTCTTATTGATTTGTGTGTGTGCATGTATATGTGAGCCTGTAAGTATGTGTGTGCTTATGTGTATATATGTGTGACTGTGTGAAATTGGACATTAATCCAGAGCTATTAAGCATTAATCAGTTTAAAGATTTTTTTTAACTAAATTCCAAACTAACTTCATATGGTGCATCTCCATTAGTAAATCTGAAATGCTCAGGCCTAAAGACTTAGCTAATGCTCTCAACCAGCAAATCCCCATTTGTGTATGTGCCACATCTCATGTCATTCACTCATAATTAGGCAGGGAGGATGGACAGTCAGCAGGCATTTGGGAGTGTTGCATACAGTAAGGTAAAGAGAAAGCTATCACCATTCTAAAAATATGCTAGCACACTTAGCTAAGAGAAGATTCCCCATGGGAAAAATATGGTTTTTATTGGATGCAGGGGCTAAGAGGAGACATGTAGGTGAAGGGAAAAAAGATTGTAGTCTAGCAATAGGAAGTGGTGTCCTCAGCTAGTGGAAAGCTTGCATACAGCCTCTCTGTTTCACAAGGCTTATCATTTGACTATTATTAACATTTGACCTTCTTTAGCAAAAATAAAAGAGGTTAACATGTGTCAAAGGAATCCGGGGTATGATTTCTGATCCCTGAAACTGACAGGCCTAGAGGAGCTAGGGCCACAAGAAGCTATGGGGGGTCTGAAAAGGAGCCTAGACACGGTCCTTCCATAAAACTTGATGGGCACAGTATGATGATATGTGTATCTCGTAGGCAATTGCACTTCATACCCCCTAGCTAATTATATGGAGACTGGAGAATTTCAGTTCTTTTTTTCTAGACTTACTTCTTCAGGACAAGGTCACTCTCCCATGCCAAAGCAGAAACACTGAATATACAGCATAGGCTTCATCTCTTTATTTTTATTAAAGTTATGCATGTATACCTGAATTCTTTCCAGATATCTTAGTTCCACATATAGATTCTAATGAAATTCAGAAATCCTGAGTTGTAGGATAATATACAATTTACAAATGGAAGCTTGTTTTTGTTTTTGTTTTTTTTCCATCCTGTGAATGGCTGGGAATCTTTGTCTTCTCCTAACACTGAAGAAATCTCTAAGCAACGAATGCGGAGGGTTGCTGGTCACAGAGACAAAGTGGACTTGAGGAAGAGAAGTGATATATGTATAAGAAACCCTTGAAAGTAAGTCTATTCCAAGCCTTGTGATGGAGGGATATGCAAAAGAATATGGGTAGGGACCTAAGGAGAGAACTGAGGGAGGCAGGTAGCTTAAAGCCCTGTTCACTGTAGAATACAAAGTCTTCCTTGGCACCATCTGTGTTCTACTAGTTCAACAGGGGAAAAGAATACACGGGTAACTTGAGAAAAATCAATGTTGAGTTCGTAGACTATTAAAAACTTGACTTGAGTGAATTATTTTGTTTTGATTTCATTAATTCAGCTTTGTCCAGAAGTGGAAATACATGACACAATCTCACTTAGGTTCCTCAGTGCTCTGGTCCCTCTTAAGATTCACAAACCCTGAATATTTACCTATAGGCCACACAATTCCTCTTTGCCCTCACAAAGATAAATTTCATATCAGCCCAGCAGCTAGCCATCATCTATTCTCAGGGGAAGAGTATATAGCATGACCTCCCTTGAAATATTAGCTCTATTTACACTTGCTTGTGTGGACCACATTACTCAGGAGTCACCACAGGGAAATGGAGCCTCCAGTAGATAAAGCGATCAGAACAAACCCCTGTAAATAAATCTGAAATTTCAATGAAGGTCGTGCCAGGCCTGATTTATTCTTCCGAACCCTATGAAATAATGTTGACCAGGTAAGTGGTTTTCATTTTCTCCCTCCATCCATGTGAGAGAGAAACGTATAGCTCTAAATGCTTGTCTTCCATGTTACAACGAGTGGCCAGCCAGAGAGATAATATTCCTTGAAACGGAGTAACCTTTATTCGTTTATTAATATCAACAATGAAAGGCCAGTTCTTATAGCAAGAATTTTCTTAATTTTTTAAAGTATATATTCAATCTGATGATATAAGTTCTTATCACAGAACTTAATGGAACAGTTGGGTTTTACAATGTAATGATTCTACTGAGAAAAATAAAGCCAATCAGAGTAGGTGATTTTTGTTTGTTTAATTTTGATTTTGGAGTTCAAAAATATCATACATCTTTCTGAAAGTGAATTTTCTGGTTTTCTATTTGTCTTATTAGACATTACTCACATGTAGCCAAGAGACAGAGGTCCCAGAGGATCACCCACTGAGCAAACAACTAGATACTTATTAGTTTCTTTAAAAACAAAAAACAAAAAAAAATCAGGGGCTAGGAGATTAGCTTTTTTTAAGTAAAGATCTTGCCATAGAAGTGTGAAAAGCTGAATTCAGTCCCAAGTACCCATCTAAAGAGCTGACTTTTTGGGGTATGCTTCCTAGCACTGGGGATTTGGGGTGGATTGGAGACAGATGGATTGCTGGGTCTTGTTGACCAATCTGTCTAACAAGATGCTGTTGAAAGGGGGATGGCTGCAGGAGCAAGAAGAACACACATCTAGCCTCCACATGCATGCACATCAATGTGAATGCACATACAAATAAACATGTTTATATACGTGAACATACAAATACACACATATAAATGCACACAAAAAAGAAAAAAAAGAAGGAGAGAGAGAGAGAGAGGATGAGAAGCCAACCATACTAGGGAATGAGTCAAGAACTCTCACATTAGCCTGGGGTTCATATCACTAAGATTCTTGCTTTCCCTGATGTCTGGGAAATGGCTACTATGTGTAGATGTCAACAAGAACTGCAGTATGGGGAAAAGAAGACTGTCCTTGTATTACAGTCTGACTTCATGTAAGAAATGTGAGTTCTTGTTTAAATCTACTTAGAATCTTCATCTCCTTCACACTATCCCAACTTGGTGCAACTCTACTTCTCTTCTAACAAATATGTCTTCTGAGGGCATGACTACCCTGTGGAGAATTCAGTGCTTATTCTTTCTAGCAATTCTGATCTCAAATATAGTGTGATAACCCACTCGGGGGTTAAGGGGAAATATATATATATATGGATTTTTAGTCCCTGATCACAAAGGTTTCAGAATATTTTAACCAGGGAGAGAATTAGTGAAAACCCAGGGCCATTCTTTGTCATGCTGAGGCCCTTGCCTGAGTCCTTCCTCTTTTTTCCATTCGATCGGGCTTTATGTGTGCTTTGATCCAAGCAAAACATAACAAAGATATTTTTCAGTTTCGAAACTCCAACTACATATCCACTGAGGGCAAATCCGGCACTGTCGTTAGGCAACAATGATGCTTTGAAATCCTGGCTGTTGAGTTTTGTGGAGCACAGTCTCCTTTGCCTTTATGTGAATAAAACTCTTTATAATGCTTCTGATTCATGATGCCTCCCAGTTTCCCCAGCACAGCCTTGCTTTGTGAGTCCCTTCTTACTGCTAAAGAAAGAGAGGACAAGAATGGCTAAGTGACTCCCCCAGTTATTCACGTGGATTAAAACTACTGTAAGGAACAAAATGAGCTATCTCTGTGGTCCCATTTTCTGCCTTAGTGATGCTAATACCGAGCACTACCTGGAGCGCCTGGACCTTTGTCTCAGTTCCTGCTTATTCCATTCCAGTTGTCCCTTGTTGGAGGAGGGTTAGGGGTGGTTTACTGCTTAATTTCACCCTCAAAAAGCCTATGTAAACTTCTCAGAAGTTTTTTAACTACATGTCTCATTTTTTTTCCACCAGAAGTTAAAGACCGAATCCAGGGTCTTGCGCTTGTTAGGCAAGCACGCTATACCTAAATTTTGTCCTCAACTCTTAGGTCTTACTGTTGACCTAAGACTGGACAATTTCTCCTCACTCCATACAGGTAACCTCAAGGACAGGAACATAGCCCTGCTTCTTTCTGTTTACAGAGATGCTCCTCCTACTTCGCTGTAACAGTATTTGTTTGACAATTAGTCCAATGTACCTGGGTTGTCCTCTGGCATGTCCCATGTACATCAACTCTGGCACTCAGATGCATTTGAGCATTGCAGGTGAACTTGAGAGGACCTAACTCACCCCACTTTAGAATAAGCAGCTATGTTAGGCCTTAAGCTTTGATTTCCCAGGACAGCCCAGGTTTTTTCAGAAAAACTGCAGGCAATCAGAAGTGTACAAATATTCCATCCCATTGTAGAGTGAAAAATTATAAGACCATTTTATGAAATATATGTAGACTTTTTCTTTGCCCTTAGACCTGAGCAGAAAAAGTGCAGGTTCCAGAACACGGAACTGAATGTAAGATTTCAGGCCTTCACTGCCCTGGGACACATTCTGGGTGGAGGGCATTATCCCTGAATCAGAGGACACTTGCAGGATTAACATTCCTCAAGCCTCAGGGTGGGGAAGGCCCAAAGCAAGAAGACACATTCCTGACCACAGAGAAAGATGCAAGTCATCTAGGTGGGGCTATAGCCTGAACAAATGAAAAATAGTTAACCTGAAATAGTTGGTAATGACAGGTTAGGGCACAGTGACATGGTAAAACTACATTTTTTAGAAGAATGAGTGTGCAGAGTGATTTTCACATGACTCTAAATCATTTAGGGTGAGTTCCTCTGAAATGTTCCACTATTTTTATGCTATGTATCCTTGACAACCCCTCACCCCCTTCCCACTCCCCTGGTTTGTGGTTTACTCCTCTAAAAACCCTCCTCAGACTGACTGGCTTTGTCAAACTCTACTCCTGCTCGAGTGTGCAGTTTGGCTGCTGGCTGCCAGCTCTCTTCCCTAATACACCTCTGCTGATTGCATCCAGGTATGGTGTCTTGGAGTTTGTGGGTGGTCACGACTTCCCAAGACTTGAGTAAGGGTCTCCCGTGTTTGGGGGTCTTCACCATAACCTCAACCAATCCTGGTAAACGTCACCCAACCGCAACTGGAGAAAATCCCTAACTGGCTTTAAAAGGAGGTTCTACGCTTTCCTCATGAATGCCGTTTTGATTGTTTGATGTTGCTCAATGCCAGGCTCATGACAGACAACACCAGGCCAAATAGTTCCATGTGAGGTTCATTTTAGGAGATGGGGCAAAGGTGGTAGAAAGAAGGGGGAGGGGAAGAGGGAGAGAGAGAGAGAGAGAGAGAGAGAGAGAGAGACAGAGACAGAGACAGAGACAGAGACAGACAGAGACAGAGAGAGAGACAGAGACAGAGACAGAGAGAGACAGAGAGAGAAGGTCAGAGGGTTCTGCCTATTTATATGGA
The DNA here is from genome assembly GCF_011762505.2 of Arvicanthis niloticus. Lineage (NCBI taxonomy): Eukaryota > Metazoa > Chordata > Mammalia > Rodentia > Muridae > Arvicanthis > Arvicanthis niloticus. The sequence continues at coordinate 57,093,110 of NC_047671.1, read as the reverse complement.
TAGTGACATAGCCTCTCACAGGTAAAGGTGGGAGGTGAGCCAAGTGGATTCTGGGAATGTGTGATGGTTGCCTTGGCAACAGAAGTGGGGATCACCTAGATGTGATGTCACTGGGTTCAGAGCTGATCTTGATACCAACAGTTGACCTCTGCAGGCTGGCTGTCTCTGCAGAATAAAAGCTTTGCATACTATTTGAGTCTGGGGTCTTCTTTCAGTGATTTTGAACCCTTAAAAATCTGACTAGAGTTATAAATAACCTGGAGTAAGTTCTGAGAAACAAATTCTCTTTTAGCCCCACCTACATTTTAAATCACAGGATACAGTGATGTTGGTACCCTCCTAATTCTGGATAAACAAAAACATTACAGTGTGTAGTCATCCTTTGGCACAATTATTATCACCATTGTTATTGTTATTATCTCATTAAATGAAAAGAAAAACTATCTAGAATTGGGGATATTGAGGATGTATGATACAATTAATAAGCTACAATTGATCTCTACTAATTTTCAGTTTTCTAATCTATAAAATGATAATGTTAAAAAAATGTTGACCATTCCCAAGCTAAAAGTGAATGGTTAAAGTAGGGTCTTTTTGGCAGAAGCCTAGAGTTCTACTCCTGAATAGAAGTGGATGTTCAGACTATGTCAGGCCACTGGCCCAGGCTAGATCTGGCAGATGTGAAGGGGTTCAGGCTGTGCTCATGAATATGGTGAGGAGGGGGGTACTCACTATTAGGATAAAGGCAGCAAAAGGTACCTTTGGCTGGTCTGAGGCCAAGGTAGGTCCCTAGAGATTGTACCATACAATGGATGTGATATAAGAGGTTCATTTCAGAAGAGGAAAGAGGGAAAGGCTATCTCCACATAGGGAAATAACAGAGAGATAGAGACCATGAGGCTGGAGGACAGAAAAGGAGAGAGACAGAGAATGAGAGACTAAGAGACAGAGAGAATGAATAAGAAAGAGGGGGAGGCAAGTCGGAGGAGGAACTGGAGCTATTGGGATTTGGGGTGGCCAGGACCTACTAAAAGGTATGTGTGTATGTAATAGTGGAAATGTACCACACCTGGCAGCAGTGGGCAATGATAGAAATAGAACCCAAGTCACTGAATGGCAGGCTGGTTGAACGCCTAATTTACAACACTGACTGGACTAGACCCTAGAAAAAAACATAGGAAATCCCTGTGTGGAATATGGTAGTCCATTGCTCTTTTTATTCTTTTTAAATTAAATTCATCAGATATTATGTTTCTTTGTGAATGTCTACCAATAAATATGATGGCATTCTAAAATTTTCCGAGTGAGCAGACAGCATCATTTTAGTTAATCTGATAATAGTCACAATAATAAATAAAAATCTATGCAGAAATCTATGACTTTGAGACAACAATGTCACAAGACATGTACCTACCCACCCATGGGTACATTTGCACTGCCTCCATCACCCTATTCCACACCTAGACTCTCCTCTTGATCCTTTTCTGATTCCCCCTTCCTCTTGTCACTCCTCTCAGTCTCTGTCCACTCTACTCACCAGACTCCCTTCTTCTTTTGTCTGCTGCTCATGGCCAGCTGTGTCCCTGAATGTTTCTAGGTGGTCTACTTGTATACACTTAGCACTTAGGAGGCACTCAACAGACATTTGGAAGGGATGAATTACAAATAAAGAGTCTGTATTCTGTATTTTATGGGAGTGAAAACTTACACACACACACACACACACACACACACACACAGACACGAAGATATGAAGACATTGTAAGCCTAGACAGGAAAGAGAAGTTGATGTTTTGAGACAAAATGGGAGCAGGGCGAAATTCCCAAGTAGGCATATCTCCTGCCATATTTGCCAGCTTTCGGCAGAACAGAGGGTTAGAGAGTAACAGGCTGCATTGGGTGGTGGCACCAGTTTCTTGAACTGCTGAGAATCTGTATTTGAAAGCTTTTCAAAAAAATCACTTGAAGTAATTAATGCTCTAGAAGACACTAATGAACTGGCAAAGGGGCGAGAAATGTATGAACTTCTGTAGTGATTTGGGTGACGGCATAGCCAGACTATTTAAATTTAGAGGCAATTGCCATTTTAGTGAACAGTTCTTTTCTCCTCATGCCAACATTTGTGAATAATTATATCTACATCAGAATACTTAGATAGGAGCTGACTCCAAGTCCAAGAAATCTCAGGAAATTTTGGAAAATGCCAGAAGACTGCAAGTAACACCCATCTGTGTCCTAATTTATAGTATATTTTGAAAAGACACCTTTCTTTCGTTCTATGTCCATCTCTTGTCTGGAAATGGCACAGCAACCTGCCCTGATAGATGACGAACAAATATCACTTGCTCTTTTCCTGATCTCCTGTCTACCCAAATAACAGCAGTCCTAAAAAGATGCCATTGCCTGTTGAATTTTGGTGATACGGTAATGGATACATTGAGAGACTTTCTTCAAAAAACAAGTACCATCTGAAAGTCAAGGCTATGAGGCTATACTGCTGCTAAGTGTTTTAATATTTTTGACTACCTAAGACTGTTTATCCAGGAAAGCTCTGCTGTTGAGAACGGGAGAATCCTGCTTATCTAATGTGTCTGGCCTGGACATTATCTTACAGGCAGTCATTGCTGGCATATATGCGGGTACTCACTGTTGGCTTCTCTTGTGTTGCCATGCTTTCAGAAGCTTGGAGATGAATTGTGGCATGATCTATAGGAAATGGGTTGTATTTTACTTGGTTTTACTTGAATTCTACTTTAAATCTGCCCACAGATAGTCAGTTACAAAATAAAGTTCATTGCTTATGGTTGAATCTCAGGTTGATTGTTCCACAGTCCATTTTGTGTGACAGTTGCCTAACTCTATATATGGAGGACAGCCCATATTAGCACTGGCAAATTATGACATATAACCCTTTCCTGAGTTCACACAACTTTACTAATGTGTTTGTTGTGAAACAGTTTCCTCTGTAGCCCAGGCTGGCCTTGAACTCAAGATCCCCCAGGCTTTCCTTCCCAAGTACTGAGATTACAAGTGCACACCACCACACCTACCTCACATTCATTAATCTCTAAAAGTATAAAAACCACACAGGCCTTGTGAGTCTTCACTAGCAATTATTGGTGGCTATCATGGTGGGCTAGAGAATAGCTAATTGTGTGAAATTCCTGTGGTAATGTGGTTAGGGCCTTTTCTTCATGTGGAAACTTCACATCTCTATTGATTTCAGTTGGTAAATATAGAAAGTTAAACCCTGGCAGGATCTATGAATCACTTTTCTGCTCATTGACAGAATGCTTACACTAACCTCACTTTTTTTTTTTAATGAAAAATCTTGCATATCTTCTCTACTAAAGCTGTCATAGAATCCAAGATGTGGATTCTCTGAGAGAGTTGTCCTCTACTCAATATGTGCCAAGAGAAAGAGGGGGAATTTTTGATGGCACATATATTCATTTTTTGCACCATTGACTGGCTTAAGTGAGAGAAAAACTTAGATTAAAGAGAATACACTCTGAATAAGACATTTCTGAATTAAATCAATAGGACAGAAGTATGATCCTGATAAAATTATGAAAATAGTGACAGCAAACAGGTAAGCATCTGAGGAACATACTACAAATGTATTCTTTTTTCTCTTTATTTATTTTTTATTGGATATTTTATTATTTACAAATGTATTCTTACTGGACACTTGCCATAACTCCACAGAGAAGAAAAGAAGTAAAGGGAGTTTGGGTTAGCTTGCTGGGTGACCACATGGCCCCCACACCTGCATTTCATCAGTGGACACATTTACTGTTTTCCAGTAACTCTCCTGCAGTTAGGATGTGTATAAAACTTTGAATCACTTATGAATTACATGATGACAGAGCAGTGAGTACCAATCCAGTTATATTGAATTCATGGTGGCAGATAGAGATGACTGCAAGATGCCGAGGAAGCATTGACTCTGGTGGAGACAGGAAAATCACACAGACAAGCAGTGTGAGGAAGAAGTCTAACAGATTTCAGAAGGAGAGTGAAAATCTATCAGGCAGTTTAGACTAAAAGATACAGATGAGAAAAACAGCCCTTTGCTGGGCGTGTAGCCCGGTGTTAGAACACTTTATTAAAGTATATCACTTGTGGAATGCCTTGGGTTCAACCAACAGTAATATACACATACAGAAGAAAGATGATCTTTTAATTTCAAGGTGACCCTTGGCATCTCTTCTCTTGTCCGTGAGCTACCTACCTATGAACTTCTTGTAAAGCAATCAGCTTAAAACATCATTTAAAATGAAGCCACATTTAGTTGGCTGTGTTTTCAGTTGTAATTAAAAACATTCTGTCATCAAAATCACCTAACCTAGATTTTGTTTGCTTGTTTGTTTTAGCATTATGTAAAATATTCCCCTGCAACTTTACATGTTTCAACTATCCTATGCTTTGACCTGGTGAGAACATATGCTTACTACTTCAACACACATTTATTGAATGTTTTTCTGTGAGAGTCCCCAAGCTGGGGGTCTAAGAATCTAAAGACTAATCAGACATCTTACTCTTCTCAGAGCTCACAGTCTCATAACTAGGGTTTGTAGACGACATATAAAATCAAATTTAAATGATATGTACTACAATATGGTAGCAACATCACGTAAGCTTCTTTGGTGGAAAAAGAAGAAAGGAAGAGGAGGAAGAGGAGGAGAATGGGGAAGAGGAAGAAGGAGGAGGAGGAAAAAGAAGAAGAGGAGGAGGAGGAAGAAGAAAAAGAAGAAGAGGAGGAGGAGGAAGAGGTTGTTGTCTGGAAGGAAGATGGAGAGCATGATTTCCCCAGAGAAAGTTTCTATAGGGCACTTTGGGAAGTCCTGTTAATGGTGGGAACTCTGGGCTCTATATGATAAAATAAAGCCACAATATCAGCTTCCTAGTTTCTTATTGTCTAGAAATTATGCTTCATGCCAGGATATAAAAGTGATCCCTGACCCACAAAGGAAAGAAAATCCCCCCCAAAAGGAAAAGGAAACCATAAATGCACTGTTCTTAGCTTATGAACACTTCTTCCTCTCCCCTCCCCTCCCTTTTTTTCCTCTCATCTCTTTTTCCCTCCTCTCTTAAACCCTACCACTACTACTTTTTTCCCTACTCCCCACTCCACTCTCTTTCCTGAAGGAACTCACACATGTTAAGCATAGGCAAACACTCTACCACTAGGCTATATCCCTCACCTCTACTTACTTAATTGTTGTACTCTTTCCCATGCCTGAAACTCCCACTTATTTCTATAATGAAAATCTGGAAATCTATGTTTTGGACATAAAATTGAGGTTGGCCTGAAAGGAAGGAGGGCATGCCAGAGTGGATGTTTCCAGTATAATCCGAATGGCAACTTAGGTTGTGAGTATTAGCTTGGGGAAAGTAGAGGAAAGAGAGATGGAACAAATGAAATAATAGTTCCCTGTTGAACATTTATGTAAGTCTCTTATCTGGATTAGTCAGTTAGACCCAGATTAAAGATGAGTGTTTTCCTACCTCAAGATTTGGATTAGAAGTGGATCATCCTACTTCAAATTAAGCAAAACATCTTTCACGGGTGTTCCCTCCATTTTTGAATTTTAGTTAAATCCAGTCGGGTTGACAACCAAGAGCAGCTACCACAGAGACCTTGGTCTGTGCTTGAGTGGGAGGAGGGTGAAGGTTTCTACTTCAAGTGACTAGGTCAATGGCTTTAGCATTTGTGGAATTACAAAAAACAACAACAACAAAAAACAACAACAACAAAAAACAACAACAACAAACAACAAAAAACCCCACAAACCTGAAAACCAAGTATTTGTGGATAAAGGCTCAGTTTTGGTGTGCTGAATTTGAGGTTTTTCAAGGTTGTTTCAAAGCATTATATACATCAGGGTACTTGCTGGTCCTGGAGCTCTGGGTGTAACAACCACCATATATACAAGATTGTTATGGACACATCCCTATCTATAACAGCCTGAAAGAAAAGAACCACAAATAAACCTAAGTGAAGGGCCTCTACAGTGAGAACTCTCAACCTTTGAAGAAAGAGATAGAGAGATACTAAAGTGTTGGAAGACATTCTATGTTCATGGAATGGTATAATTACTATTGTAAAAATGACTGGATTACCAAAAGCTATTTACAGACTCAAAATAATCCAAATTAAAATTCCTAGTCGCATTAATCACATCAAGGTAAAAAAAAAAAAAAAAAAAAAAAAAAAAAAAAAAAAACTATCCTAAAATTCATTTGAAATCAAACTTTAAAATACTCCAGATCACCAAAACAATCCAGAACAAAAAGAATATTGCTGGAGCAATTACCATTTGTGATCTTAAGTTATCTTACAGAGTCATCTTAATGACATTCTGCTGTACTCATAGACTGGTGCTTTATTCAGCCATCATCAGGGAGGCTTCCTCTTGCAGCAGATGGGAACAAATACATCCAGACATTATGCAGAGTGACAGACAGGGGAGTGGTGTGGGAGGGAGATACAGAGAGAAAGAGAGAGGATTAAAAGAGACAGAGAGACAGGGACCTTGGAACACTCAGATCTACATGGGATGTTTTTATTAAATATCTCCCTTCAGAGCTCACGGAAACCCGAGGAAGAGGAGGTGGAGAGATTGTAAAAGACAGAGGAGATAGAGGACACCAAGAGAACAAGGCCCTCTATATCAACTGAGCAAAACTTGTAAGAACTCACAGAGACTAAAACAGCAAGTGCAGAGCCTGTGAAGTTGGCACCAGGTCCTCTGTGTGTATATTATAGCTTCCAGTTCAGCGTTTTTATGGATCTCCTGAATATGTGTATGAGTGAAACTCTGATTCTTTTGTCTTATCTTTGGCTCTTTACTTATGTTGGTCTGCCTTGTAGACATTGATGTGACAGTTTTTCTAATATCTTATTAAACTTTATTTGCCACCTGTTTTTGTTATCTCTTAAAAGGATGTTCTTTTCTAGTGAAAAACGTAACAAGAGTTCAAGGATCTAGATGGGAGGGGAGACAGGGAGAACTGGGAGAAGAGCGAGGGGAAACTGTAATCAGGATATACTGAATAAGAAAGTAATCTACTTTCAATAAAAGAGGAAAATGTTTAAATGATATAAATTGTTTTCACTTAAAAATACAGTACCCAGCTTAAGAACCAAATCCACAGAAATTTGCAGATATATATTTATGTATGTGTATACATGAATATATGTATGAATATGTATATATACATATGTATATATGAATATATATATATGGTAACAAAAACAATATAGTTCTAGCACAGAGAAGAACATGTGATGTAAAACAATGGTAAATAACTGAAGACCTATACAACTGCACATTGCTTAAGTCATTTAATATTTGACAAATATGGCAAAAATATGAGTTGGAGAAAAGAAAGCATCTTTACTAAATGATGTTGGAAAAATTGAATACCCACATGCAGAAGAATGAATTACACCTGTATCTATCACCTTGTACAAAAACTAACTCCAAATGTATAAGTGACCTAAACATGAAACACTGAAACTACCAGAAAAGAGCATAGCAGTACCCTACAAGACATAGCTGTAGGAAAGGGCTTCCTGAATAGGACCCAATATGCCGAAGAATTAAGGCCAATAATTGAAAAATAGACTTCATAAAATAAAAGGCTTCTGCATAGCTAAAGAAACAGAACTGGGTAAGTGAATGAATGAATGAATCTTTATAAGCTATATATCTCTAAAAGAAGATTAATATTCAAATACATAAAAAAACTAGAAAACCAAAATGTCAACAAAATAAATAAATAAACCCATTCAAAAAGTGGTCCTGGGACCCAAATAGAGCATTCTCAAAAGAAAAAAATAAAATGTCTAAGACATATCTCAAAATAATTTATTATCCTTAGCAATTATGGAAATGCAAATCAAAACAATTTTGGAATTTCTTTTTACCCCAGTCAGAATGCCAAAACCCAACAAAGCCAACAACAACAAATGCTGGAGGAGATGCTGGGAAAATGGAAGCCTCCTTCACTGTTGCTGGGGTTGCAAACTGGTGCACCCCCTATAGAAATTACTCTGGAGCATTCTCAAAAGATTAAAAATGTGTCTACTATGTGGTCTCGCCATACCACTCCTTACCATATGCCCACAGAACTCAATATGCGTTTTCACAGATACTTGCTCAGCCATGTTCATTGCTGTTCAATTCACAATGGCTAGGAAATGGAAACAACACTAAAGTTTCTTAGAGGGGACGAACAGTAATAAACTGTAATACATGTACACTAAGGAACACTATTCAGATTTAAAAAAAAATGAAATCATGAACCAAGGATACTTAGCTTTGCAACAGATGGAGACCATTATCAGAAGCTAAAACCAATCAAAATTCAGAGTTGAGGAGCTGGATGCCAAAAGATATGCATCTATAAAAGAACCCCAGCATCTAAGGCTCTAGGGCCATTGCAAAGGGAGTGGAAAGACTGCAAGGTCCAGGGAGCAATGGGTTTACTGTGAGACTGTCTCCTAGAACTGTTAAAAGCTTGTCCCAGAAAGTCTCAGCAATATGACTGCCCACACATGAGATTAATAAGGGTGACACCAACGGACAGAGCCAAGTGGATAGGGAAAAGACTATGAGGCCTCAATCCTACACAAAGAACTATAGGTAACTAAGGATGCTGACAGTGGGACAAATAGTCCTCTTCAGAGAAGAGGACGCCAATTGGTTACTCGATACCAAACGATCAGGCCTAAAAAGCATACATACAAGTAACATTCTGGATTGACCAGGTTGTATTTAGCAATACATGTGTATTCATATATGTATGTAATAACAATCAATGAAAAAAGAGGCCATGAATTTGAAAGAAAGTAGAAAGGGGTTTGGAAGGGTTTAGAAGGAAGAAAGGGAAGGGAGAAATAATGTAATTATATTAAAATCTTAAATATATAAGAAGAAATATTTAAATGCTTTCTCCAAAAGAAAAAAATAGGTTTGGAAGTGTACCTCTTTGGTAGATCCTTGTGTAGACAACACAAAGCCTTGAGTTTAATTTTCAATCCTAGATTCATGAATATGTGCATACATATACACATGCACATACAAATTAGTCTGTGGTATTGAATTTTTAATTTCAGGGCTTAGAAAAAGCTCAACTATTAAAACCACTTGCCGATCTTGTGGAGATCCTAGGTTCAGTTCCCCGCAGCCACATAACGGTTCATAACTGTCCTTAAGCACAGTATCAGAGACTTCCGGCACCCTCTGAGGGTACAAATATTATGCAAAACATACATGCAGGCAAAACACCCATATACATAGACTTTGAAAAATCTTTCTTAAAAGAAATACTTAATGAGCATTAGAGACAGACTGACTCTCCATTTCTTATTTACAGTTACTGTAGTATCCAAACTAGTATTTCTAAATGTGTGATTAAATCTAGTCACTCAGAAATGCTTGGTACCCAGTATTGGTCTTGTTGCATGCAGGTATGATGCAGGAGAAATGTCAGAGGGCTTGACCATGGCTTCCACCACAGGTCCTACATAGGATTCTCAGTGGTATGTACAACACACACACACACACACACACACACACACACACACACCACTATTCTGCTTTCCTGAAACCTGAAACATGGAGAAACATGATCCTAACAGACAAGGACAGGAGTGGGTCATGGTGATGTTGTTGACCTAAATGACAAATATCTGTGTCAGTGTTCTGCTTAAGGGGCTTCAGAGAAGCTAACTGCATCCTGGGGCTCCCCTCCATGGGCACGTCTCAGGATTCTGATGAGCTCAAGTCATGAAACAATCAATCCCAACAGAGGTAGTATCAATAAATAGGGGGATAATTTTGGCCGTCAAATCTCCACCCATCTTTCCCCAAACCCATCTCACCTCTTTGAAAGAGCGAATCACAGAATCTTGCCCATCTTAATGTTGGAAAAGAATTCCCATTACTGCAGAGCTGACCATGTCAACATGTTCTAGCAGGAGATCGTGAGTCTCATCCAGCAGTGACTCTAGTTGTGCTGACAAGGAAGCTGCTGAGCAACTGAAAAGAGAGAGGGGTAATGTGGCCAGGTCACAAGCCATCAGAAGGGCTGCAACCACTGCCTTCAGAAATGAGAGGGCCAGGCAGTGGTGGCGCACGCCTTTAATCCCAGCACTTGGGAGGCAGAGGCAGGCGGATTTCTGAGCTCAAGGCCAGCCTGGTCTACAGAGTGAGTTCCAGGATAGCCAGGGCTACACAGAGAAACCCTGTCTCGAAAATCAAAAAACAAAAAAAAAGAAAGAAAGAAAGAAAGAAATGAGAAGGATACGGCAGAATAGAGTCCCGGGTGAGCAAAGAAGCAGTTTGGAACAGTGGCTCAGGATCTGAGCTGTATTCTGACACGAGATTTACAGTAACACACACAGCAAGAAGTTAGGACTCAGGCTAGAAATATGCCTCCGTGAGTAAAAGCACTGGTTGCTAGTCCAAAGAACCCAGGCTTTATTCCCAGCACCCCCATGGCAGTTCACAACATTCTAGAAGTTTTGTTTCAGGAGATCTGACTCTATCTTCTGTACAGTATGGACACCGGGCATGCATATGGTACACATATATCCATGCAGACCAAACACTAGAACACATAAGATAAAATAAATGTGTCAATTTTATGTTTAGTTTTCAATTCTGTCATCTGTATTGGGGAGAGTCAAGCTGTTGCTTGCCTGACTACCTCTGGGAGTGTGGTGGAATGCACTTGCTCAACTTTGTTGCCCTCACTTTCCTTGTCTGCAAAATGGGGATGGCAATAGTGAGAAATTTAAAAAGACTGACTCTTGGTGACTTGTGAAAATACAATCCACTGCCATTATTCTGTACAATGGAAGTCTTGGACACATTTCCTCTAATCAGGAATTTGTATCTTTCCGTATCATTCCACTACCTCTCTTAAACATTGTAAACAGTAGTCATCTGTGTCTATCTGTTAATTCAACTGTTAAAGACTCAATAAAAGAGTAAAGCAATATGTACTTACTTCTCACTTTGCCTTATTCCATTTACCACATTGTCATCCAATATCACCTGTGTTGTAAACGGTGGAATTTCTTACTTTATAACAGTTGGGTAGGATTATTGTGAGTAACCACGTTTTCTTTACCTATTCATTTGTCAGTAAACATTTAGGTTAATTTCATCTTTGCTAATGTGAACAATTCTGCAATGAACATATCTCTTTGACACATTGGATTCATTTCAGTTGGAATCAAACTCAATAGTGAGATGGCAAGATCATATAATAGTCATATTCCTGAGTTTTAAAGAAAAAAAAATTCCTCTTAAAGGACTTAAAGAAAATTTAAAAGAAATTTTAGAAAAAAATTTAAGAAAAAATTTATTTAACCTTTAAAAATAAAAATAGTTTCTATAGCAGCTGCCTTAATTGATAGTCCATGTATAGCCAACACACACGGTTCCTTACCAACGTTTGTCATTTTCATTTTTTCAGGAGCCACACTAATGTATGTGAAGCACTGCTCTTCCTATGGTTTTATTTGCTTTCCCATGCATTCAGTGATTTGAAAATCTCTTATGCCTACTAGTCATCCCTGGGTCTCCTGAGGAATGTCCACCTGGGAAACTGTGCACACCATTAACTGGGTTGTTCCTTTCTGTTGCAGTGAATGCATTTGTATGTTTTAAATAATGCCCATTTTTCAGAATTCTATTTGCAAATATTTTCTTCCATTCTGCATATTGTCTTTCCCTCCATCCATGGTTTCCTGTACAAAAACCCGTTTGATTTAAAGTATGTCATCCGGTCATGACATGTGTGAAAGGAACAGTCATACGCTTCTCCCATCTGTACAGGTGAATCCTCTTTCTCAGGCAGGACCCAGCTCAGCACCACTCAGCATCACATATGTTTGAACAAGTACCTAGAAGTAATTTGAAACTTTCTAAACTCTTTCTGATGCTTTTCTATGAAAACTTTCTATATGTTGGCCTTATTTTCTCCAGTAAACCAGAACTTTTGTGGATAAAGAGGATGTGGAATACAAAGGGACTCTTGGTGTGTCCTTTGCCCTTTCACAGACACAGAACACACAGACACAGAACACACAGACACAGAACATAGCAAAACATACTTGGCCAGATAACTTAGAGAAGAATGTATGGTTTATCTGCCTTTCTATATATTTTCCTACAAGGAAATATGAATTAAATACAAAGAAATATTTAAAGATAAGACATGGTGAAAATTAGGGAGTCATAAAATATGGAGGAAATCAATTTGCTGTATTTATATTATAATTAAATTTTGTGTGATTTATTTATGTAATAATGTAAATTCTATGTGGTAATAACTCACTCATGGAAGTATATGATGTACAAAGCCCTTTCCTATAACTTAGAAAGGGAACACAAAGGAGCACAGAGCAAGTGACCGATGCTCTACACAGAGGAATGAGTTACAACTTCATCCCAGTCAGCAGAGAAAGACTCCAGAGGTAATTACATATTAAACTGAAAGTTCATTTAGTTTTTACCATTTTGCTTTGTCTATGACATCTATGAAGAGTAGCATCTAGAATAAGAGAATAAATAGGACTGTGAAGAAGATCAGAGACAGTTGTAAATATGACAAATATGACAAAGCAAGTAACTCAAAATGAAAATAAAATTGTTTCCTCCAGTACTACTCTCTTAAATCTAGAAGATTTTTGTATTATTTTAGAAAATGATTGCATTTTATGCCTTAGAGAATACTATTATTGAACATATTAGCATCAGTCAAATATGTGTTTTTCTCCTTACATAACATCTTAGTGAATAAGGAAATTAGGTAATATCTATGCTCCCCTTCATACAAGATCTTCTGGGTATAGAATCTAAGAGCCCAGCTAGCATAATTACTGTTGATAGCTAAACACAGCAAATCAGAAAGAGAAAGCTGAGAACAGAGTAGATTACAGGTCTGTTACTGTGACAGTATTTTACATTAATATATCACATCCTAGTTTCTTCGACTTTCCTCTACCACAAAGCATTGCCCCCTGCCCAAAGTCTAATAAAAATCAGGCAGTAGTTTTCCTGTATATTAAATATGCTTTCTTACACTTTCCATGGTTTTTAATTCTATTTTTGTGAGCTTCTTTGGCTGAGGAAAATGTGGCTGAAGTAACAATGTCTTGTGTCCCACCTGTAGGCTAATATATACTCCAAAAAGCACCCTCCCAACCCTCTTGCTTCACAGAATGAAGCCACAACTCCCAATAGTTTTGATGTCATGCCAACATAGAGATTAATACATATTTATGACACACAGTGGGATGTTTGAAAAGGATGCTTGAAACTATGGGAACCATGTGCCTACCCTCAACTCTGTTTGACCATCAAGTCAATATCATGGCATGTACACCAATTTGTAGAACTGTAACGTCAATAGTTTACCGAGAAGCAGATTTGATCTACAATATCTGTAAAATGGAAGACTTACAAAGGAAAGAGATATGATGTTTGAATTTCCACCATTCCAAAAGCACCATTTTTGAAGCTTTTATCATTAAAGGCATGAGTTAGAAAGAATTAGAATAGTCCCAAGCAAGCAAGGATTTGTGGATGAAAACAGTAGTTGCCAAGGAGATTTCTGCTAGTCTTATACAAAATGCATAATGCCTTCATGTTTCACATTTCTGTAAAACACTTGGTCTTGAAGACTGGAAAATTTAAATATAGAAGATAAGCTGAGACGGATGTTTCCTTGAACTGACAGCAGCAGTCCATGTGACCACAAGCCAGATACATTGCCTCAGACTCTTTCAACATGAACACCAGCATTTCCATGGTAATTATCATTGGTAGTTTCTAATGATATTTGTAATGATACAAATAACGTAGCTCAAGAATTTTAAACTCTTTGAGTAATGAATAAGCCTAAGACAGATAATTCATTCAACTCTCTTTTATGAAAACTACCCTCCTCCCCAATTTTTAAATAAAAAATGTTATTGCAAAAATATGCAGCAAAGTCTATAGACTATGCACAACTTATGCAGGATTCATAAAGGTCTATCTAGAAATAATTAATATCCTTTGATATTTTGTCTCCTATTATACCTTTTAGTTGTATGCAACTCTCATTTTCTTGGATAGTTATGCAGAGAAGAGTGTCTCAGAAAACATGACAACAATCTGAAAAATTGTTATACTTTGTTCCATGTCATGTTATTGCCTATGTGAACAATAGTTAATTTTACACAGTGCTGTGGTAGAGCCAGGTCTGGTGCTGGTAATGCAACAATGGGTTATTGACGCTGAAAGTATTTTACAAACTTCCCTTGCCAATGGCTTCCACACTGAATTCTCCTCAAATGCCGATCTCTGGGATATCTGTTTTCTTTATATGCTGCATCCTTAAAGATTTGACAAAACCTTCTTTGTTGAACTAAAAAAAAAGTTATAATAGTACATTTGAAGACTACAGAATGCTTTGTCGAAAGAAACACACACATACACTAAAAACCTTGTGATTTTCTTTGCTTGTTGTTTGTTTGTTTTCCTCTCTCTGTACTTGCATTGAGCAGAAAAATCTTTGCCTATTCAATTCATTTGACTCCTTTTTAATCTCAGTTTTTACGAGGACACTAATGACCCTCCCAGATTGTTGCCCTCCAGTGAAATAACAGAACATTCATAGTGGCACTATTCCAGTGGAAAGGGTTCTGAGCTCATTGTAAATCTTCCTGTTCTGTTGTTCTTCAAACAACAGGCTTTGCCATCTGCCTTATGAATTCAATTCTTTTGCAGTATTTCACATGATCTAAAATAGGGTTATTGCCATGCATATACCCGAGTTCCTGGAGAGTATTAATTAAGTCCAAAATATTGCACCAATGTGCACAATGAAATGTAAGACAAAGGCCATAGTATGTTCATCTCACCACATGCTCTGCATTTCACAATCACTGTTCTCTCCAAACCAGAGACAATTGGGTTGTAGCTGCTAACAAAGTTAAACCTGAAGGCTTAAATTCAGGTGAATGAGATAAATTGAAACAGATCTTATTGCTCCCAAACACTCTCTTGGAAATAATAGCATCTTGACATTTTATCAGTCACTCAAGCGGTCATTCCCTGAGGTATCAGCCAGAGCTTGAAGGATAGAGCCGTAAAGAAAAGACTGTCAGTCATAAACATCCCTCAAAACCATGAAAACCACAAATGAGCCCTTAAGTAACGGAGGACGCAATACCCTTGATATTTCAACAATTACTGGCAACAGCAGGCTTTGTTCTGGACCTCAGTCATTTTTACACAACCCTTACTTGTCAGGACAGAACAGGATAGCAAGAGGAATGCAAAGAAAGAAAAGAGGGGCAGAGAAGAAAAGGGAGGAGATGAAGAGCGTCTGATGCGATGACATTGGGCTGAGAGTGAAGAGTTAGCCACATATTTAGAAAAGCTTTCAGAAACTTTCCAAGGACAAAAGCCAGTGAAGACAGATCGAAGGACATTAATATTATTAAGCTTGAAGTGGATCTTTGAGATCATTAGAAAGATGTTTGGGCTGCTTAGCTGTTTCCTCTGTGGCCATTTCAGGTGTCAGTTTATATAGTGGAGAAAAATAGCTGGGAACACATTGGAAGGAAGGGAAAATTGGAATGAATAAGAATGCGAGTGAAGGAAGGTGAAATGAATTTAACTTCGCTAGGCACTAAGACCTTATCACTGTGTCATGGAGAAAGACTAATTTTAAGCGAACTTCAGTGCAATTATTTTAGCAACTCAGAATCAAGAAAATGAGATGCAGCTTGGCATACAGAGCACCAGAGTCATGCACACTCAAGAGACAACAAACACAGAAAGGTTAAATGCCCTAGCAATAATATTTGTGGACTTTCTCCACACAGAGATTGGTGGTTCCTTAAAGCAAAGATATAAATCCTAGCCCGTGACCATTATAAAGAAAAACACAAGTCTCTGCTTTCTTGGCTTTATCAGATCAATTTTAAGGAGGTTTATCTTACACTTCTCTAACATTTAATGAGGAGCAAATTGTTTTTTTTTTCTTTCCGTTTCCTCTACCCATGTTGACTTTTTGATATTACCTGAGAGAAAACAATTAAAATAAATGGGTCTCTGACAGAGTGTTAATTTGGTTGTCTCTGAAGAAATTGGAAAGGTTCATTTTATGGCTGTTTCCTCTGGTTTCACAGTTTATCATAAGTGCTTAGACTGAGCAGAGGCCTTCTTAGATGAGAAAGAGTTTAACTGTCTTTTGGCTACTTCCTCAACCTTCACATAAGAACCCACTCATACGGGCTTAGCCTGACATGAATCTGCTTTCTTTCCACTGTCTCCCAGTCTACATCAATCAGAATTTCAGAATTAAACTGCCAGTCAGATCTAGCTCCATGTAGCAACTCTAAGTAAAAACAAACACAAAATATGTGAGCGAGTTCAGTACACATCACATAAAATATCCCCAAGCAGCTTAGTTCTGAGCAAAGCCAGGACATAGCCCATTTTTAAACTCTATGGGAAATGAGGAGAAAATGAAGTCAATTGACCTTCTTGAACACATACATGGTCATATACATGTGTATATATGGCCAAGAAGCTATGGTTCAAGAAGCTGTGTGTTAGAATGTGTGTTATCTATGGTTCAAGAGTGTGTCTGTGTGTTAGAATACTGAAACACAAAGCATTAATGAACCGTTAGGAGGCGCCAAGGTCAATCCCTGTGAACTGTACTGATGTCTTTCCTGACCTAGGATTCCTTTGTTCGTCTGCCTTTTCTTCAGTTTAAT
Organism: Arvicanthis niloticus; assembly: GCF_011762505.2. Classification (NCBI taxonomy): domain Eukaryota; kingdom Metazoa; phylum Chordata; class Mammalia; order Rodentia; family Muridae; genus Arvicanthis; species Arvicanthis niloticus. The sequence goes on along the minus strand of NC_047671.1, from coordinate 57,076,309 downwards.
CTCATTTTATGACTTGGATTTCTATGATGGAGCCTTGACAAGCTTGACAGTTTAAAAGAACAGACTTACCTCTTGATATAAGTCCAGATATGTTTTGTAACTTTTTATTTAGTTACTTTTTAAAACTTTTTTCTTTCTTTGTCTGTAGCTGTAGTTCTAAATTCAGTTAGAAACTTGGAATATCTAAACTTTTCAATAGGAAACAAACAAAGCAGAGCAAATATTTAGTTACAATGGTCCAAGTTTGAAATAAACAAGTGACACTTTTGCCTCCTTAAATGAGCCATGAATTTTGTTTCCATTAAAAGAATAACATTTCTATCCTGTGGCTGTATCTTGTAATCCTGCATCAATACAAGAACATTTGAGTACTTTTGTTTGGCTGACCTGTAAAACAATTTATGACGACCCCAATATTTTCCTTTATGGACAATAAAGTACAAAATAGCTTAATCCCACACATACAGAAGCCGCCTGCAATATCACAACAAACAAAATGGCACGGTGAAGTACATACAAGCCTTTCCTACAAAGGACTGCCCATTGATTTAAACCTTGAGTACACCCACAGTCTGAAAATGCAGGTCACAAACAAAGGAAGCTTTGAGGAGACTATTTCATGGGAACAAAAGGCCCAGTCCCTTTGGTGCTCATAGGAGAGAGAAAAAACACGTGTCATTTCTCGATATGAAATAAATGGCATATTTTGTATTTTAGCTATGGTGCCATTGTTCTTTAAAGCAGAAGCTTTACATAGAAAATCTGGTTGGTATAGGAGGGTACTGAGATGAATACAGACTTTCTATCCTCCCCCTACCCACTCCACCTCTCTCTTTCTTTCTCATTCACACATACATACACACACACATACGCGCACAAGTAAACATACAATATGTATCTGGAGACTGGTGATATTTTGACAAGGAGTATGCATAAGTTTTTGATGCAAAATGTTAAAAAGTGAGCTTCTACTATACAACTTTACTTCAGCAAACTTTTAAAAAATTATATCCTTTAATACCAAAAGTGGCCAGTCTCTATTCTAGCCTTTACCTGGCTTACCTACTTTGACCTACACATTAAATAAACAAAAATGCACAAAAGCAATGGAAACCAAGTGATGTTCTAGAAACTGCCTGGCACCCAGAAGTCCCCACCAGCTTTCCAGTGAGACCTTCTGTCCACTTGGGCTGCCCTGCCACGCTATCCCCACTCCTGCTATCTAGTGAGGTCGGTCCGCTCGGGCCACCCTGCCTCACTGTCCACTCATCACCTTGCTTTTTCACTTTCAGAAATGTCATTCTATGACCCCACTTAAAACAATGTTGTACCTTTCCTTATAATTATCTGTAGTGGCTTTTCCTTATCATTGTGACAAAAATACCTGACAAACGTAGCTTGTATAGAGAAAAGATGTATTGTGGCTCATGGTTTCAGAAGGTTTGGTCCCATGGCAAGAAAGCAAAAGTAGCCTGGTTCACAGCATGGCAGCCAGGAGGAAATAATGAGCAAATACAGGAGACATCCAGACAGAAGACACAAGCCATGCAGACACACTGCAGCCTCCACTCTCTCCAATCATGCCACCATGGGATGGCTTCATCCTGGGGATGGATTACTCCCTAAGCACAGAGACCTCAGCATTAATTCTCTCTCGCCAGCACAAACAGCCAGAGGTGCACTTTACTGACATTGTGGACTTTTAAAATCCAATTAAAATGACCATCACACATGCACGCACACACTCACCCGCCCAGGCCTACGATACACTCAGTCCAGCTAATATTCTGGCCTCCCCAATTGTATCTCTTGTTTCTATTTTCCATGGTTTGTTGTTGTTGTTGTTGTTGTTGTTGTTATTGTTGTTGTTGTTCGGCTTGAACTCTTGTCATATACCAGTTCCCAACTTGGGGGAATGTTGCCAACCAAAACTAAACAGGTCTTATTTGCCTCCCAGAGAAGGATCTCCTTGCTGAAACGTAAGGTCAGTTAGTCAAAACAGTAAAAATCAACAGAAGAGAAGAAAGATAAAATGATTAAATGGAAAAAGAGAAAGAATCCAACAAGGGAAATGGGAAGTAAGAAGATGACAATTGAGGCAGGGAGGAGAAATCATTAGGCCTCCGGCTATGAGCTGTCATTCAAACACCACAGGCACCATTAGGCAGCTCCAGGAGTGCATACTTCTAGGCACAACTGAATAACAGGAGAGACAATGGGATCATGTTTATTTTGCCCATTTCTTTTCCTCAGTTCATGTTTACCTTTACATGCATTCTTTCATTCAAGAAGTATGAGTGAGTCAACTGCTGCATTGTATTTATTTATCGCCTATCCTACTGTGATGATGGCCGAGAAGAGAGACCTCTGGCCCAATTGTTAAGGGGACTTACCTGTCGATTAAAATAGGAGAGTTGTATATATGTTAATGGGTAGCTAGAAAAAAAAAATCCCTACTTGCTCTGGAAGTGACTGACATGTAAGAAGCCATACAGTGTTTGGCTATACAAAGAAAGACCGAGATTAGGTTAGGTGCCAGGAACAGCAGAGCACTGGAATTCTGTGTATAAGAAAGGGACACGGGCTGTGAAGATGGGGATGAAGAACAGAGCAGGAGGGAAAATAAAGACAGTGAGTGGTCCAGTGTGTGCAAGCGCTGAGGTTTTGTGAGGGATGGGCTGGACTAATACCTGATGATAAAGTTTTGTTTTGTTAGCACACAAACTCTTCTGCCCAAACTTTCAGCATAGATTCCCAAAACCAAATTGGAAGTATTAGCTGACAATCATTCTTGGACAGTGGCTATATCAGAAATTACAAGGAAAAGGGATATTATGAAAGGAATCTGGAATTCAATAGGTGAGACATGGAGCCTCCTCACAACTGTCATTGACAACATATCTAGGGATGAACTTACCTAGGACAGGGAAAAAGAGTTCAGGCTACGTTACATCTTAGGAAGAGAAGAAACTGGATCTGGCCAGGAAGTAAAGAGCTATAGAATACAGTGTCATCCATGTAACGAAGGCCCAAAAATCACTCAAGAAGAAAAAACAAATCAGAGCTGGCAGAGTTGGGCAGGGGGCTGGGGTCAGACAAAGTAGAATTCAATGCCCCAGCCTCACCCTGCTCTCATAAACTCAAGTGAAATATGGGCACATATCACAACATTAGTAAATAATTTGAAAGCTGTGTCCTGGTCTTGGAGGCTTTGTAAAGACATTCAAAGCCCAGAGTGAGTTAGTAAAGCATGAACCTCCACATCACAGTGCTGGGGGAGATAAAATTATTTTGGAGTATCACCAGGAGAGCTCTAGCTGTCTTTGACCTTTCCACTCAGTGAAGCAATTATTTCGGATATATATTGTTCCACATTATCGATGGTAGCGTCCCTCCTGTGACTTCCCTGTATAGGAGACAGAGTGTGCCTTCTCTGTGCTGCTGGATTCTTATCTGAATCAAGAGAATAGAGTTGCCAGCTGCCCAGGGTCTCACTTCTGATACAAAAAGCAATGTAACATTGGGAATCAAGGCAATAAAACATTTCATTATGAAAAGAAACCAAGGTGGAGGCACAGGGGATTAGGATCAGATATTAAAATGCAGCTGGTATTAAAATGTGTCAGAAGGAGGGAGCAGGGAGCAAGAGATAGATTTTCATGTAGAAACAAGTGAGTTTGGGAGAGAAGAGTGTCACGGAGATGTGTCATAAAGTTTTGCAGGTGATTAGAGCTCCAAGTGAATTAACAGTGGGAATGCAAACAAGTGCATTAAAAAAAATAACTAGCCCCTGAAAAACTTCCATGGTACATGGAGAACCTAGTACAGTCAGCATCCCAGCAGCCATCACACTGCTTCAGTGATCATTACCCTGTGGCAGATCCCGTTCTATGCCAGCATTGCCTCCACTCAGCCTTATCACTTACCAGTCGACATTCTGGAATTTTGGCGGTAATGATAAAGGATGTCGTGGGTGAGTCAACAGTGAGAAATCTGGTGAGGGAGTCTTTCTCAGAAGTGGTCAGTAGCTGAGCTGACTCAGAATCATGTGCTAACTCAGCAGGTTGATGGGAATTTAATATGATTATAAATGTTGGCTACTAGAGAGAGAGAGAGACTATGTATCATGCAACAGAACTGATAAACTCAAGCACCCGTTTTTGTTTTTGTTTTTTATTTAAAGTCCTCACAATAAAACTCTCCAGTCAAGGACAGGTCATTTACCATCCTTTCTTTTTTGGTGTTCTATCCACCCCTGGGTCATCTGCAGGAAGACCTGTGGTCAGTACCAAGCACATACAGAATTGAGTACATAGGCCACACAGTGTGTAGTCCTGAATAGTCATCTCTAATTCTTCTTATTATATGGTTTTAGAGGAAATAGCATGACTAACAGGCAACTGCTTCTTTTTTTTTTAAATCATTTTATTCATTTACATTTCTAATAACATCTTCAATCACAAACCCCCTAACCAATCCCTCTCCTTCCTCCCCTTTGCCTCAATGAGGGCGCACCTTCACCCACTTACCCACTCCCACTTCACCAATCTAGCGTTCACTTATACTGGGGCATCAAGTCTCCACAGGACCAAGAGCCTCCCATTGATGTCAGATAAGGCCATCTTCTGCTACATATGAATCTGGAGTCCTAAATTCCTCCATGTATATTCTTTGGTTGGTGGTTTACTCCCTGGGAGCTGGGCGGTGGTGGTGGGGTGTCTGGTTGGGTCATATTGTTCTTTCTGTGTGGTTGCAATCACCTTCAGCAACTTCAGTCCTTCCTCCTAGCTCTTGCATTGGGGTCTCTAGGCTCAGTCCAATGGTTGCCTGTGAGAATCTGCATCTGCATTGGTCAGGTGCTGGTAGAATGTCTCAGGGAACAGCCATCCCAGAATTCTGTCAGCAAATGCTTCTTGGCATCAGCAATACTGTAGCAGTTTGGTGTCTGCAGATGGGATGGATCTTTAGGTGGGGCGGACTCTGGATGGCCTTTCCTTCAGTCTCTGTTCCACTTTTTGTCCCTGTCTTTTCTTTGGACAGGTACATTTCTGGGTTAAAACTTTTGTGATGGGTATCTGGGCCCATTCCTCAACTGGGGGCTGTGCCTATCTACTGGAGGTGGTCTCTACAGGTTCTATCTCCCCTTTGTTGGGTATTTCAGCTAAAGTCATCCCCATTGGGTCCTGGGAGCCTCTGGCTTCCCTGGTATCTGGAACTTTCTAATGGCTACACACAGTTCTCCATCCCCTACTGCTACATATTTCTATTCAATTTCCTGACACTCTGTACTTCCCTCCTGTCCTTTCCAGTACCTGATCCTGCCCCTCTTTTTCCCTCCTCCTCCTCTTCTCTCACCAGATCCCTCTCTCCCTCTCCCTCCTGTGATTATTTTGTTCCCCCTTCTATGTAGAATTGAAGCATCCACAGTTTGGTCTTCTTTCTTCTTAAGATCCATATGGTTTGTGGGTAGTACCATGGGGACATGGTATGTACTTACTGGTAAGTGGATATTAGCCCAAAAGCTCAGAATACCTACAATGCAACTGCTTCTTAAAACTCCCTTCCGCCTTTATATCTCAAAGCATTCTCTACAGCCTGAACAGAGCTCATCAGAAACCAACATCTGTGCATGTGAGTGGCAGCTCATTTTTACCCTGAAATTATTTTTTGTGTTTGGTTCAATACAGTATGACCACACAATAGTTAACTCCCCAATGGTATGGACCTCTCTTTTTCTCTTGTCTTTCTCTCTCTCTCTCTCTCTCTCTCTCTCTCTCTCTCTCTCTCTCTCTCTCTCTCTCGCTGTCTGTCTCTCTCTCTCTCTCTCGCGCCCTCCTCTCTCTTCTTCCTCTCCTCTTTTTCTCATTCCTTTCTTAGTTTTCTTAGTTTTCTTAGTTTTCTTAGTTTTCTCCTTTTCCTCTTTCTCATTTCCTCATTTCATTTTCCTGCCTCTCTTTTCCTTTCTTTTCTCCTTTCTCTCATAGGCCTCTAATTTCAGCATTATTCTGTTAATAATGCCTCATGCTTTTTAATATGCTTAAGAGTCCCTGGCACCTTCCGGGGCACAGATGCAGTAGCTCTGGGTGATAGATCTGAACTGCTTGTTTAGAACGAGGCCCTGGTGATTCCACCAGGCTATACCACTGTCCTATGGAGTGAACTTTGAATGGCTATCCTCAAAATACCTCACAACACTTCAGTTCTAAGAATTTTGTGGAACATATAAGCATAGATGGGGAAACAGAGAAAGGAGATGAGCTATATAAGAGCATTTGCTTTCCTCAATTTTCTGATCCTCTAGTAACAAAAGTTAACAATCACTGAAAACTCTCTGCCCTCCCTACTATGCACTGTGCAGTGTGCACTGCTCTGATTATCTCAGTCAGTCTTACAGCAAGGAAACATAGAAATGATCACCCCTATGGTACATATAGGAAGCAGAAGACTGGAGGGACTAGGAAATTTACCACAACTCACAGCAACTGACTGTGAAATCAAACACAAATATTCATTCTTATGTATAGATATTCATTCTTAGACATACTATGCATAACAGACACTGTATTCTTTTTTCTATCCCTCTTTAGACTACATTTACATAGAAAATACATAATTGCATTACTTCTAAGGAAATAGGGGAATCACTGGCCACACCTGAAGCCTTCCTTCCAACTGCTAGGGTAGAATGAAGTGCAGATGGTTTCCTGACTATCTCCCCAAACCACCAGAGAGCTTATCTATCAACCCCATCAGACGCCTAAACAACTGGCTACCACCCATCCATTAGCCAACTGTCAATTGACTCTTCTTGATTAGCATACCTGCCTCTCATTGTGGACGTGAAGATCTCATTAGCTCCAGGCGGAGCCATAGAAAATCATCAGAGTGCACTCTACATCTTCAGACATATCCCAAGACTACCACCGTTCTCCCACTGATTATAGCAGTTTGGATATTAAGCAAGTTTATCAACCACAGACATAATTTCAAACTTATTAACCTCTAGTGAAGAAAGGCTTTAATAGGGCTGAAAATATGGCTTAATTAGTAAAGTGCTTGCTGTATAACCACAAGGACCCAAGTTCACATCTCTAGCACCCAAGTAAAAGCCAGTGAATTGTGGCATGCAGATATCCACTACACTGGGAAGATGGAGACAGGAGCTTGCCACCTAGTTGATCTAGCCAACTTGGGGAGCTAAAGGTTTTGTGATTGTCTCAAGAAAGCAAAGACAGTAAGGCCAATTGAAGAAAGTATTTGACATGAGCCTCTGGCTTCTACCTGTACACCTGCACCATCTGTGTAGGTGTATACATATATAAATACACACAATTTTTGAAGAACAAATAAATAAGAAGGGGCCCAGCCAGAGAGCCTTTGGGGCTGCTTGGCAAGAATCTGACATGGGCCAAGGACAAGGAAGTAGGCTTCAGGCAGGAATTTGACATTAGGCTAGAACAAAGAAGTAATTTCAGACAGGAATCTAAATATTAGGCTAGAACAAAGAAGTAATTTCAGACAGGAATCTAAATATTAGGCTAGAACAAAGAAGTAATTTCAGACAGGAATCTAAATATTAGGCTAGAATAAAGAAGTAATTTCAGACAGGAATCTAAATTTTAGACTAGTACAAGGAAGTAGGCTTCAGAAATGAAAATGACTTTGTGCTAGGACAGGGAAGTAGGCTCTGAGATTTTGGTCATCCTGATAAGCCCTTAGAAACAGTGATCACAGGAGTGTTCACATAATCGGTTTTAATGCCTTGCTTGTTCTTTGACTATTTGTGTTTATTGTCTTGCTTGTTCCTTGACTATTTGCATGTATTGTATTGCTATACCCTCAACCTAGAAGTGACCTTAAAATATGCATGTAATTAAAATGGTATAAAAGCATAAAGGAGGAGGGGGATGGGATGGAGGTTCTAGGAAGGGGAAATGGGGAAAGGGGAGAACATCTGAAATGTAAATAAATAAAATATCCACTAAAAATATATTCAAAAAAAAGAAAAAAGAAAGAAAGAAGAAAAGAAAGAAAAAGAATCCTCTCTGATGAAGACTGAGAGATACACTAATACACTCATCTATGAGTATAAGGATAAAAATTAATATATAATTTATTACTGTGTCTATTTCATAGAAAAGTTCTCTTCAAAAGCCTATGACAACCATGGGTGTTTAGATCAGTTAACAATACCAGCCATGATGTCCATCTTGTGGAGTGGGATTTAAATCCAATCAGAAAGTGGTTGGTTACTCCCATAACATTTCTGCCACTATTGTAGACCTTTGAAGTGGGGGGAGAGTCCGGCGGGGGGGGGGATCTCTGCGGCGGGCTTCCCACACCACCGCAGAGGGTCCCACATTCACGCAGCTGTCGGTGGGCGGGCCAGTGGCTGTATCAACAAGGTTCCAGGATTCCAAAAGCTGGGAATCTGGCGTTGAGACCAGGCTACACATGGAGTCCGGTTTTCCATAGCTTTATTGTTCATGGCATGTTGAGTGGATATAGATGGTATGCGCTTTCCCGCCAAAAGCCAGAGGAGCCTGATTTTTATAGGGAGGGGGAAAGGGGGAGGGAATAACTTAATTAGCTATGCCCCTGGCCTTTTGATAATTCATTAATATTTAAATCTCTGGAGGTAGAGACTTGTTAATCATGCCCTCTACCTATGTCCTTCGTGACTGAAGGTGGCAGGTTAAATGGAGTTACCTCATCCAAGGCCCAACAGCCAGCAGGATAAATCTTTCAGGTCAATACCAGCTTAATTTGACAATATCCCATTAGTCAAATTTGTGGTGTCCTCAGCAATAAAGTCTTACCATCACCTTCTGGAGGAGCAATGAAAATGACAATGAACTGTAATGTGTTGATGGTGTCTATGGAACCTCACTGACCAACAGCTTGTAAAGAGGTAACCAATATTTGACACTCGGGCTTTTATTTGATAACTAATGGTGTTTGGGGGAGCTATTGACCCCTTGATTGGGTAACTCCGTTTGGACCCCTTTGTTAATACATGGGTAGGTATATGTTTAGGAGCTTTTACAGTAGTGGCCTTCCACATGTCATTTTCCAAAGTGTTCAGCATTAGTCATCCACTATACTTCCCTCTCTATCCTCCTCGGTCACCATTCAACTCATTAGTATTTTCTGTGTCCCTATTCCCCTTTCTCCATCCTTACCACCTGTATTGTAGCCCTCTTTCTTCAAAGTCCTCACCCTCACTGACACTTTACTAGTTTCCTGCCTTGTAAACACACATGGCTAAGGTTCAGGGTTATCATGTAACTATTTCTTTAATTAGTAAATCAATTTGTAGTGTCTCTATTAGTCTAATTCTAGCTGCTTCTCCTCCTCCTCTTTCTCTTCTTCCTCCTCCTTCTCCTCCTCCTCCTTTTCCTCCTCCTCTTTTTTCTCTACCTTTTCCTCTTCCTCCTTTCCTCCTCCTTTTTCTCCTCCTCCTCTTCCTTCTCCTCTTCCTCCTCTTCTCCTCCCCCTCCTCCTCCTGCCCCTCTTTTTCTTCTATCATTCTTGGGGATTAGAATACAAGCTAAAAAATAATGGGTAGGACCTTGAATTACGGTCCCTGGAGCCCAAAGGTCACATAAGAGTTTATCAGCCTCAATGCTGTGAACATTTTAGGGCTGGAAATTGTTTCTTGTGTCAGACTTTTCTGTGCCTTTAGAGAATTTATATCAGTATCAATGACTTTTACAAACTAGATTTCAGTGAAAACAGCCAAATGTATCTGAGAAATAGCCACATACCCCTGTCTGGTAAAGTCATTTCTTCCTGAGAAGGAAGCAAGCATTCTAGAGAGAGCTCCAATTATTGCTTTGAAACAACAAAAAATTAAAAAAAAAAATAAATGAACTAGGCTTTCTCTTTCCTCTAAGCTTCCCAAGTCATCAAACTTTGCAACATTCACCCAGATGAACCCTATTCAAACCAGTAAGTAGACATTTAAACACACCACATTAAATAAATCCCAGCTATGAACTAGTTAACTAATATTCCACAGGAACTTATAGACAATTTCCCCCAAGAAATTAATTCCTCTACAAAAGTACCCTGAGGACTCAAGCACAAATCACTCTTCTTACTTGAGACGATTTATCATTTTTTAGAGCTTATAAATTATACACACCAAGCAGCAATTTTATACACCAACAAGCATAGTAATGCAGTCAGGAGGCAGAGCGGCTGAAGGGTACTCTCTTCCAACAAAGGTGGGGGGCCGGCTAACCACATTCTGCTTTAGAAGTCTTTCCAGGGACACTGCTTTGTTTTCTGTCCTCGCTGTCTTAATAGATTTCATCTTCCTCTAAAAGACAAGTCACAATCCTTCCCTGAAGACAGCCTTTATCATTAAGATGCTTCACTGGGGCAAAGGGGCAACATCATTCAGTGTGAGACAGGACACACTGACCATGTGTGACACCTTCCTTCAGGGCCAGTGTTTTGGAGAATAGAGGAGCTAAGGTGGAACTTGCAGAGGTTATCTGGTCCCTCCTCCTACCTCTGGGGGAAACTGAAGTAGAAAGCCATTGATGAAGGGTAGTCATCATTCCCTCCCTTGATTTTTACTCTCTCAAAATGGAGTCCCATTAGTTGATGTGTTTGGCTCTTATTTCACAGTAATTAAAAGAATGGGCAGTCCTAGCACAGCCCAGTCACTGTGCTCACCTCTGCTGTGCCCATCTGAGCATCACTCACAATGGCCAAAAATTCAGTGTTCAGTATCCATCTATTCAGTTCATAGAGACACATCCTTGCTGCCTTCCCGTGCTTGAAGTGGAAAGACTCATTCCAATGAAGGAATGGCCACACTATGGCCACGTACATTATAATATTTTCTATTTTTTCTATGATTTTGAGTAGCAACCTCCACATCATAATTAAGCTGTGTACAAGAGAAACAGATAGAAAATAAAGTAATTGCAGTATTTAGAACCAAAAGGCACTTTGAGATGTCTTTACTCCTAAACTAACCTACACAAAGAAAAGCTGCATGAATCAGTTCTGAAGTTCCCACTCACAGCATAGTGAGAATTGGCTGTAATACTTTACACACATTAAGAGATAGCTCCTGTGCATTTGCTAAATATACATAGACAAGAACACATGCTTGTTTGTACATACACAGAGACATATATGTGCACAGGCATTCATATAAACACACACACACATATATACATATATATGTATGTATATATATATATATATATATGTAAAAATACACAAACAGACACGTATGAATACACATATACAAACAACTATGTGCATATTGTACCTGAGTTTGTGAATCTGCTACTTAATATGATTATGTATACTATTTTCCATTGTATCTAAATACCAGATCATTAAGTTGTAGAACTTAATAAAGCCAAAAATAGGAAATAGAAAAGATTACCCAAGGTCATTCAGCTTCTCAGCAACCTGTGAAAGCCAGGGCTTCTGGTGGCTAACTCAATCCTATGTTCCACTGATGGAAGTCATGTTACTTCTCAGGAGCGGCAGCTAAAACTCAGCTCCAATGTTGCCAATAACAACCAGGGAGCCTTGGAAGTCTTGTACTCAGGTAAGAAGGAGCATTTTTTTTCTGTTATCTTTTGAGGCTGCCCGGTATTCATCTTCTCCCTCCCCACTTCGAGAATCTATTCTTTCCCTAGTAGCACGTCAGATCCCTTATCACCATGTCCGTTCATCTCAGCTGTGTTGTTTAAGTGCATTTGGCTTTAGCATCTGTTCCATGAGCTCTTCTCTGAGATTCAAACAATACTGTGTTCAGTTGTGAGGTCTTCGGGGTCAATTAACTTGTCAGGTTCCTAACCTCCTCATGAACAGGAATAAGATATCTGGGAAGGTTGTAAAACATAAGATATAATTGCAGCCAGCAATCCCAAACCCCCACTGTTTTTGGTCGTTTGGAGATGATTCTATTTTACTATTTCTAGGTTCAGATATTTTGGTCCTCCTGATAAGCCTTTAGAAATAGTGATCACAGGAGTGATCATGGGACTCTGTTTATTATCCTTCGTGTTCTTTGACTATGTGGGTTTATTCTCTTCCTTGTTCCTCGACTATTTGCATCTATTGTATTGCTAGTTCCTCAATCTAGAATTGACCTTAATACTTGCATGTAATTTAAACGTTATAAAAATAAAAAAGAAGGAAGAGGGGTGGGATAGGGAGTTAATGGGGGGGTGATGGGGAAAAGGGATAACATCTGAAATGTAAAGAAATAAAGTATTGAATAAAAAAAGAATTTGAAAGAGTCCTAAACTAAAAACACAAGATGTCCTATCAGAGGTCACAAAGTAACAACTATAGAACAGGTCTCCATCTTAGTTATAAATACTGTTATATAATTCCAGCAACCAAGAAAGTATTGTAGGAACTGTCACCAGCTAAAAGTGTTTGCTGCCAAGCCAGATGGTGTGAGTTCAGTACAGGGACCCAGATGGTAGAAGGAAAGAACCAGCCCCCAAATCTGTCCCCTGATATCCACATGCATGTCATAGCATGTGTACACACTGCCCTTTCTTTCTTACACACACATATATCCTCACATAAGATAAATAAATTAAAATAGGATTTTAAAAAGTGTTTTTAAAAGAAAAAATTATTCTTTGCATTACAGGCCCTAGGTAAGCCCTCTAAACTTCAATGAAACATGTCTTCTGAAAATATAAGACTTCCTCATTTAAACCAGTTTTGAGTTTATGCTACTCTACATGTTAACAAAAGGAAGAAGCAATCTATCTTGTACTTCTATATATAATAATGATCATCTGTAAAAATTATAAATACCACATTTGATTACCATCTTTAGCCTTTAAAATGTAACATTGATTGTTAAAAGTGTTTTTATCATTTTATTGTAGAAAAACTAAGCCAAAGACTCAAGGTGACTATAGAAGATTGCACAGAAAGTGGATCCGAGAACACATGACAGAGTTAGAATGCACTTGCTTTATCATGTGCACAGAATAGTTCTCCCTTCAGCCATTTTTCTTGCTATGGTCCCAGATATATAATATTCTCTTTATAGTTTTATATGATGTCCATAATTAAAGACCTTCTGTGGCCAGAGAACTCAACAGGGCAATGTTTTCATAATTACAAGCTGCGTGAAAACTTACACAGATGTGAAATACCAAGAAGGTCCTGGAAGAGTGAGGATTAGAAAATGACATATTTTTTAGTGTTGCTCTTGAATTTTGTTGGTATTAGTTGATGAGACATCCACTTAGGTCATCTGAAGTCCAAAACATCATTGTGGCTATAAAAGTCACACACTTTCCTTCCAGTAAATGATGGTAATGATATATATATCCTAGACCATAATGAAATTAGTGTACGACGAATGGAAGATACACTATTTTTGAACTGTCTTGGAAGCACCAGCAAATTAGGCAAAGGCACTGAGTTCTGACTTCAGGGATTTATTCACACAAACTCTTTCTGCTTACTCATATTCAACTCTCATCTAAGATCAGGGTGTTTCACCATTCAGTAAATATTTTAGATGATTTCGTGAGTTCAGAGAAGTGAGTTCCCCTTTATCCCCTTTATTTTTTGAGGGTTGGTGGGGAAAGAAAGAAAGGAACCGGTTATGGATGCTATCCAAGCTTCAAATATGATAGCAGAGATACTCTCTCAGACACTGCCTTTGAAGAAAGAAGAGATGGCTAGAGGGTCTGGAGGAAAGAAGAGTCTTGGAGAAGCCTAGATAACTCCTCCCGGTACCTTCTTAAAACCACTAATCTCCTTCTATATCTATCTAACGTATTGTAGATTCTTTTTAGGATTTAATTTGTTAAGATCTGCTTCAGTATGCATATCCAGAAAAAATTAAAAAATGAGAGACAAATCAGTGAAAATGATGTATCGTTTCGTCTTGAGGCACGAGTACTCAATAGGTCTATGCATGTTCTCATAACCTTGTCCAGCAAACCACTGGACTCTGATCTCATTTTATCTTTCCAGCGCCCAGGTAAGCAAACAAAACCCAGGCTTTATCAACAACATTTTATGGAACTAAAAACCAAATTCCAGAAGTCAAAGTATCTTGGCTAAGACTGAAATATATAGTCAAGTGACTACAAATGTCCTTTATAGCCTACTGCATTAAAAAAAAAAAAGAACAGCATATTTTTAAATATGAATTACTGCCTTTCTATTTTAACTTGATCTATCTTCTTTAGATGCAACTTTGCCTCTCCTGAAACAGTATTTTTCCATTGTGTTAGAGTCTGTTTCTTCTCTGTTGGTGTCTAGTGCCCTTCATAGATGACCTCTGCCTGGCAAAAAAATACCAAGCAACGGGCCAATTGTCACACCTCATCTCTTCCCTTTTACAAAAGAGACAGATGACTATCTTTGGGACCTCTTTGGAAGTATTTTCTCACTAATCCAAGAATGACTGTTGTGTTAGTTTTCTGGCTGGTGCCATGTGAAAGCATTCATGGGGCCTCATGGACCTTGTCTTGTCACATTCCAGTCCATTCTTGGAACATTTGGGGGAAATGCCTCATTGCTCCGCTGGTGGGAGACAAGTCTGTGTCCATGCCCGAGGCTGACAGCCAGTGCATCTATGTCCTTGGTCGCCCATGAAAACATCAACTGCCATTTCTGCCAGGCATCCCAAACTTCACTCAAATGGGATGGCAAAAAAAAATTAACCCATGTGTACTCACAGGGAGGGAGATAAACAGAATTAAGTGATCATCCAAGATAGACCAAGACCAGAGAGGAAACAAGCTTATCCTAAATGAGTATTTTTCTAGTAAAGAAAGGGGAGAATGAGCTGAATACTTTAGGTAGTATGGTGAGAAAATTTAACCTTCATATAAATACCTGGGTTACAGTAGTGTAATAGAAAGATACAAATGTGGCAGCGTGGAACTAATGGGTAACCTGCCACTAACTAGCAGTAAGACTGGAGGTGGCTATTTGCATGCATTCAAACAAAACGCCTGATACAACAACTTAATCAGTGAGGATCATTCATCTCATGTTTTCTGAGGGTGCTTTCAATGGTTGCTTGGTCCTGTGCATTTCAGAACACCTGGTTTCTGGAAGCATGTAGCAGAGGAGCTTCATCACCCTGTGAGAGACAGAAGGACAAAGAGAACAACCATCCTCATGGGCATTTTCTCCTTTCCCCTTTTTGATCACACCTAGTCTCACAAGCAAAGATGTTGCTCCCATTTAGGGTGGATTCCCTCACTCATAGGTCAGTCACCTCTGGAAATGGTCTCATAAACTCACCCAGAGAGGTGGGACTTACTAATCCTTTCTGACTGTATGCTGTTTAGTCAAGTTGACAGTCCGGATCAATTACAATGTACCAGAGAGCTAGTGTTCCAAACACCACAAGATCTGGGTAACGTTAAAGGGGATGCTGTTCGCTGGTGCACTTGATAAACATACCAAACACTCATTGCTTTTGATCAGGATGTTTAATCACAGAAACAGACAGGTAACTGGAACAAGTAGCTTCTGTTTTGCCATTTTTCACACATAGGCATCTGCTCAGAATTCACCCCCTTTCACTACCCTTTCTAGTCTCTCTTGGTTCTAGCCACACTGTTTTCCTTCTTCCCTGTGACAATCCAAAATGTGGATCCTGTTCTTAATTTTTTTTTATTTTCGTTCTTTGATAATTTCACACATGTATACAATGTCTGTCATTCTTTTTCATTCTACCTCCTTCCTCCCTTTTCCCTAGACTCTCCCATGCCATCATCCTACAGTATATATAATGTATATAATAATATACACCCACACATACACACACACACATATTCACTAAATCCACTTAGTGTTGGCTGTATGCACATAAAGGCTTCTGGATAACCCACTAAGGACAACATTCTAAAGAAAAAACTCCCTTTCATGGGGGGAATTCTTAATTGTTATAATATACATGAGGCAGAACTCTAGGACTCAGAGCAATGTATGTTTATTCTTAATGAAAGGAATTTATCTGTATTAGCAAGAAAGTTAATATGGAAAATAAAGGGACTAGAAATATCGAAGAATGGATATCTCAATCTCCATATCCCCCTTTCATTGCTCAAGTATACAAGTGTGTATATTTCAAATTCAATTCACTTTCGCTCTGTGATCAACTTCGCTTCTCAACAACAACATTCAATTAAGTAAACTGATGTACCCGGAATTAAGGTGGGTTATGTCTTGATGAACCTAGACAAGAGTTGAAAAAAAATACATGTTAAAAATGCAATTAACATATCTAATGTGTAAAATCATAGTTATTCCAGCCTGTCTTAACTGCACTTAAAACCTTTAGATACCCTACCATTGGGCTAAACTTTCTCATGTAAAGCCAGTTTCATAATAAAGCATTGAGGCTATATAGAAAAGATCTCTCAGTGGGTAAGAGTGCTCACTGTGAAAACATGAGTTAGGATCCGTCCATCCCAGAAAGCAGTGAAAAGGCCAAGCTTTGCTGTGCACTCAGTGTAACCCCAGTGCTGTGTGGGGCAGACAGTCAGATAATTGGAGTTTATGAGATGCCAATCTAGGTGTGGTTTCAGTGAGACTCTGTCTCAAAGGACTATCAGCAAGAGTGACAAAGCAGGATACATGATATCCTCCACTGGCCTCTTTCCATGTATGAAATGTGCACACCTACATGCACATGTATACATATACCCCCCATACACACACAATCACACACACACACACACTTACTAACACACACACGCGTGCACACACACACATACACACACACACACATACACACTAGATAAGAGCTAGAGATAGATTTAAGGAAAGAAAGGAAAAGTTGAAAAACTTGAATTGTTGACTAAAATCCTTGACTCAAAATCACTGGCAATACAATGCACTGTAAATCATAGACAACTTACCCTCATGCTTCCGTGGCTGACAGGAGCTGCACTCACACCATCACCTGTGTCAGAGATTGTCAATCAAGCCAAAGAAAATCAGTGCTCCAAGTTTAGACCCCAGTTTCTATTGAACTTGCGTGGCTGTAACTTAAAAAGTTGTAAGTTGGAAGACTCACAGCGGGGTGATCTATAAACGGTTTGCTAATGATAGCTTGTTTCTGTTGTCTTTGGCACATCATGGACCCCATTTTATATGTTAGGGTCTGTAGAGGCAGAGTTTATTCAGCTGCTCAAAGAAAGGGTCAACCAAAGCTCATGTAACTAAAACAGTATCAGGAAGCCTTGGATCCTCACAAACCAAATGCAAAGGCTCCCTAGGGGATCTCCTGTCCCTGACTGGTCCTGCAGTTTGCCAAAGAGAGACTCCGGGCTACCCAAGCCCCTTGCTTGCCATCACCAGTCCCATAACCAAAGCCAATATGGTGACATGTGGGGACCCAGTGCACCAACAATAAAGTATGTCTCATCTCAATATTAGAGTTTTGTAATACTGTTGGTCTGATTAAAGTTACCTGCTTCTGCTTTATTACTTAGAGATGACTCCAAAGAGTAATGAGCCTTTCTTTATACCCTTATTCCCCAATAGTCATAATAACAGGTGCCAAGCACCAGGCTTGGGATTTTAAAAAAATAATAAACAACCGGGTTTGCTGTCTCCTTTCATGCTGGAAAGGAAATTTGTCAATTGTCAACTTAATTTTTCCTCTGGACTCACACCTATTTGCTGTAATAAGACTTTCCCCCTGGGTTTCACTGCAGCGCGTAGCAGGAAACAGGATTTGGGGATTGGCGTCATCCTTCTTGGATCACATTTTCCTTCAGCAAGTCTGCTATCAATTCTGTAAGCTGAAATAGCATTTTAATGTGTTACCTGCCGGTCAAGAATGTTCCGTTCAGTCGACTTCCGCCTCTGCTGTGTTTCTGATGCTGTTTACCACGAATTTTCCTCCTGTCGTAACCACATTTTTTTTATACAAATGTGCATTGTGCTCTTTCACTTGTGTCTCTAGTTCTACAAAACATTAATCTAAGATTAAAAAAAAAAAAGACAGAGCTGGAGGAAGGGTAGAAAATGGCCTTCTCTTGCCGGAAAGACCATTTTAATGAGTTTTATTCTTCACTTGGGGAGATGTTCTTGACCTCCTTGGCCTGATAGGATGTGATTTCTTGACACTTAGAGGAACACAACTGCATTTTCATCAGAGCTGGGTAAGGTGGCCACCAAGGGGATTTCTACAGCATTTAACAAAGCTATAGATTTGCAACACAAAGTAGGGTTTTGTTTACTCTTTCCCTCGGTCCTGGGCATAGTATTATTCCAGAGGCACTTCGGCTTCCTCAAAAACTGTCCGTGACCAGAGTACTTTTCAGTGTGCTTAGGATCATAATTGGCCAAAAAACCCAAAAGGTATGCCTGTGGTGGAAGACAGCTAAAGGTCAGGTGTGACCCCGTGGGGCCCTTTTTGCAGTTTGCATAACACAGATTCCAAAGCACCTTGTCTATTCTCCAAAGTTCCCAAGCCCACCTCTGCCTTGGAGGGAGTCTTGCCTCCCTGCCAGAGCCTCCACTACAAAAACAGCCTGACCTGAATTGTCACTGAGCACTCAAGGTGCATCTTTCCTCCATGCTAGCTTCCTAGGAAAGTGAGGACCATTTTCATAAAGATGGATAGTGCAAGCTATTCCTCCTGTTACACAACAGCTCTGAGCAGAGAAATTTGTGTTTTCTGCCAAGGAAAAGAAAACCATTTATTTAATGGATGCTAAGCGAAGGGTGTTCACAGTTCACACTTAAGGGCTGAAGCTCATCCTTCACAGGCAGGGGATGGGAAGAAAAAGGTCATTTGTGCACTCTGACTTGTACATCTGGGCATGTATACTGGCTACCTACTCTTCTGGCTGCATCTCATGGGCTGAGGTCACAAACCACCTCAAGGTACCCCTACCTCTTCTCAGCTCCTGAATTTGTCCACAAAACGTAACTGCTCACCCTTCCTTCCTCCTTTCGCCTGCAAAATTGAAACCACTGGTGTTTCTTATATCTGGCTTTCCTCCACCAAATCAGGTCCTCTTTGACATTATTCCTTACTCTTCTAGAATGTACCCACAAAGCTGAGAGAACAAAAACCCTAAGACCATGGGGAGAGGGCAGAATGATTTTCCAGGTATTGATTGATCCAGATTTATCCAAATGAGTACCTTAAATAAATGAGAAATAATAAATTACAATTCATTGATATTCAGTTTGCTCATCCTATGTGTGAGGACTCATATAAGTAGTTAGTACATGTTTATGTGTGTGTTCACGCATGTGTATACAGGTATAATCATGTGTGTGTAGAGGTCAAATCTCACCTTATTTATTGAGAGAGAATCTCTTATTGACCTGGAGTTAGCCAGGCAGTATAGGTTGTCTGGTCTACAAGTGTCAGGGATTTAGATGCCTCCAAGCTCTTTGCACTAGGATTCCAAGAATGCTTCATCATCCTAGGTAATTTTTTTTCTTTTTTTTTTTATTGAATATTTTATTTACATTTCAGATGCCATCCCCTTTCCCCATTTCACCTCCCTAGAAAACCCCTATCCCATACCCCCTTCTCCTTTTTGCTTTTATACAATTTTTTTTAATGTCAACCAAAGGCTTTATAAGTTTGGTAATGCTCAATATCAATCAAAAGTGTAACCTAATACCCAATCTAGATATAACAACTATCTTTGACTGGGGAATACATGTGAATATCTGCCTCCATGTCTGGCCCCCCTCTCTCTTTCTCTCTCATCATCTAGCTCCTCCTCTCCTTCTCCTCTTCCTCTCCTTACTCCTCCTCTCTGTACTCTTCCCACCTTAGCTCCTCCTACATATCACCCTTCCTGTTAAAATAGAACTTTTCTCTCAAAATACAATTAGAGCATAACTATACTAATTTATGTCAGTAAGGTGCAAGGTAGACCTAATACCCAGTCCATCATTTTGTTGACTAAGCAGAACCTCTGTTATCTTTTCTAAATAAAAGACTTAGTTCTGAACCTGGCTTTTTTTTTTTCTTTAGAATGAATGTCATCTGAAAACCATCCTCTCAAATCTTTTCTCTCAAAGTAAATAGCAAGGATTGGCTATGAGACTATAAGTTTTCAACCTCATCAGAAATCCAGAATGACTGAGTTAACTGAAATTATGGGAAGCACAAAGCATAGCTTCTAAAACTTAGCCAATTTATAGAGACCGCTGCACACCTGGAAATCCCTATGCTACAGAACATTGGAGCATCCGACCCAGGATGCTCATTCTGGCCCAGGATCATCTGACAGACCTAGTGATGCAGAATTATTAAGGGCTGATTACTCTGTCTCGGAAGATATAATCAGTAGACTATTCTGCAAGTGTGTCCTTTTCTGGACAGTATTTTGTCTGTAGATGGAAAGAGGCAATTCTTGCCTAGTGGCTGTCTCACCACAATTGGAATAACTCCAAAGATGCTCAATTTCTTCTTAGAATCCAAGACAGGAAGCTGTCAGGAGTAGATATGTCTTTAATCAAAGTGAACATTAATACAGAAATGTTTGTAACGTCAATTCTGTGGATTTCTGATGTTTTGAAAACCAACTATCCATGTAAGGTTATCTGGGCTGTTGTCTGTTAACTCCTCTCAGCTATTTCTAAAGAAAATATAGAAAACTCCCTAACAATAAACTCAAAGCCATGAATTTGCTATAGGCCCTTAACTCACAGTCTAACCATCTCAAATAAGTTAAAAAAGTTAAAGGACTGGGTCTAAGCCTTGCATTCCTAAATGTGTTATACAGGTGCAATGCCTATGATAGTAACAATATTCATCTCACTTTTATATTTATAAGAAGCTCGTATCAATAAAAACCTTAAATTTGAAATCAAAGTAAATTTTGTACCATTTAAGAAATTATAATTTCATCTTAATAGCAATTATACATATTTCTACCAGTAAGTTATGGCTATGCAATAAATCCTAGCTAATCCTCCCTGTTCCAAAACCACTACTTTTCCCTAGAAAGACAGCCCAATATTAACCACTTCAGTCTCCAAGCTGAGGGAATAGGGGCGCCGACTCTTCATTAACTTCTTCAAGCTGATTATGGGTGTTGAGATATTAGAAGAGGGGTTGGGGGAAGAATAAATTGATAAGCCTATGACACTGTGTCTTCACTGCATCCGGCTGGAATTCCAGGACATCAGAGGTTCGAGCAGGTGTGCTCAGCTTGCCTGATGAGTAGATATGCCAAGGCTGTGTATTCTGCAATATACAATTCTCAAAACAAATTTTAGTATCAAGATAATTGTTTGAATTCTGGAATCTAGTCTTCTGGCTGCCTACCTTTATCATGTCTAATCCACATAATTCTGGGTGTTTCTATGAAGGTGTACTCCCACCATCATCCCATTTTCGCCTCCCTGTTCTCAAATTCCTCAACACTAGGGAATCCAATCTTTCAGGCACCAAGGCCCTCCACTTCCACTGATGCCTAACCCCTTACCCCATCTTTCCTCCTCCAATTACTATGAGGGTGTGCTCCCACCACTTCTCATTCCCACCTCCCTGCTCTTGAAATTCCCCAATACTAGGGAATCCAAACTGTAAGGTTCCAAGGCTGTCCACTTCCACTGATGTCTGGCAAGGCCACCCTCAACTACCTATACAAGTGGAGCCATGAGTCCCTCCTTTTGTGTTCTCAGGCTGGATATTTTAGAATGGCTACTCCAGCTTGTTTCTTAGGACCATTTGCTTGAAAAATTGTTTTCCAGCTTTTTACTCTAAGGTAGCGTCTGACTTTGTACTGAGATGGGTTTCCTGTATACAGCAAACTGCTGGGTCCCGTTTATGTATCCAGTCCATTAGCCTATGTCTTTTAATTTGGGAATTGAGTCCATTGATGTTAAGAGATATCAAGGAACAGTGATTATTGTCTCCTGTTATTTTTGTTATTAGAGGTGAAGTTATCTTTGTGTGACTATCTTCTTTTGGATTTGTTGGAAGAGGGTTACTTTCTTGCTCTTTCTAGGGTATAATTCCCCTCTTTGTATTGGAGCTTTCCTGCTGTTATCCTTTGTAGGGCTGGGTTTGTGGAAAGATATTGTGTAAATTGGGTTTTGTCGTGTAATATCTTGGTTTCTCCATCTATGGTAATTGAGAGTTTTGCTGGGTATAGTAGCCTGAGCTGGCATGTGTGTTCTCTTAGGGTCTGTATGACATGTGTCCAGCATCTTCTAGCTTTTATAGTATCTGGTGAGAAGTCTGGTGTAATTCTGATAGGTCTGCCTTTATATGTTACTTGGCCTTTCTCCCTTACTGCATTTAATATTCTTTCTTTGTTTTGTGCACTTGGTGTTTTGATTATTATATGACTGGAGGTATTTCTTTTCGGGTCTAGTCTATTTGACATTCTATAGGCTTCTTGTATGTTTATGGGCATCTCGTTATTTAAATTAGGGAAGTTTTCTTCTATAATTTTGTTGAAGATATTTATTGGCACATTAAGTTGGGAATCTTCACTCTCATCTATACCTATTGTCCTTAGGTTTGTTCTTCTCATTGTGTCCTGAATTTCCTGGATGTTTTGTGTTAAGAACTTTTTGCATTTTGCATTTTCTTTGACAGTTGTGTCGATATTTTCTATGCTATCTTCTGCACCTGAGATTCTCTTTTCTATCTCTTGTATTCTGTTGGTGATGCTTGTGTCAATGACACCTGATTTCTTTCTTAGGTTTTCTATCTCCAGGGTAGTCTCCCTTTGTGATTTCTTGGTTGTTTCTACTTCCATTTTTATGTCCTGGATGGTTTTGTTCAATTCCTTCACCTGTTTGGTTGTGTTCTCTTGTAAGTCTTTAAGGGATTTTTGTGTTTCTACTTTAAGGGTTTCTACCTGTTTACCTGTGTTCTCCTATAATTCTTTGAGAGTGTTATTTATGTCCTTCTTGAAGTCCTCTATCATCATCATTAGAAGTGATTTTAAATCTGAATCTTGCTTTCCTAGTGATATGGGAAATTCAGGACTTGTGTGGGAGAACTAGGTCTAATGATGCCAAGTACCCTGGGTTACTGATGCTTATGTTCTTGTGCTTGCCTTTTGCCATCTGTATCTCCTTAGTGCTACCTGCCCTGTCCCTGACTGGAGCCTGTATTTCCTATTTTCTTGGTTGTATCAGAATTTGTGGGGTGGGTGTAACTACAGGGGTAAGCGCTGGGGCCCAAAATCTGCTCAGTGCTCAAGCTCAGACAGGATACTGCCCGAATTAGAGCACCTGGGATCCCCGATTCCTCTGGGTTGTTGGAGATTGGGGGCAGAGCTGCCACCCAAGATCTTCTCAGTGCTCTGGCCCAGACCCAAAGGAACCAGTGTTCCAGGCCGGGAGTGACTTCCTGGGTCCTTGTGGGTCCCACTTACTCCCTGCTTGGGGCAGGCCTTGCTGTCTGCTTACCTAACATACTGCCCAAGTTAGAGTGCCTGGGATCCCTGCTTCCTCTGGGTTCTTGGAGATTGGGGGCAGAGCTGCCACCCAAGATCTGCTCAGTGTTCAGTCCCAGACTGGAAGGAACCCCATCCTAGGCAATTTTATCTGGGTTCTAGAAAGGACTCCGAGGTCATTGTGCTTATGAACAAGCATTTCACATATGGAGCGATCTTACTTACTCAGTTTACTAATCTTTAAGAGGGAATAATAAAGAGCACCTTGAAACACTGCTGTGAGATCAGGTGAAGCCACAGGTCAACACGTGGTCCATAGAGGTCAGAAGTTAGATGCACTTTCACTTTGCTCTGGAGAGAACCACAGCTGGAGATGCTAGCAGGAACTTGCTATGTAACTTCTGCCAAGTTATTCACATTTTCTGTAAGTTCAACTACTCTAACGCGCCCCCCTTTGAGCTTTGCATCCGCGGAGAAATCACGAGACGCAGAGATCAGGTAGTTACTGCAAAACGAGGCTTTTTAATCTTTATCACCCACGTGGAGAAACGCGGAGAGACGCGGAAGGGGAGAGCTGAGGAAGGGGTCCCGCTTAAGTACAGTCTAGAGTGACGTATTCACTTTTGATTGGCTGTTCGCTCACCACCCAATATGCCTCGGGATTGGCAGTGACTAAGGAAGCCTATCTGCCTAGCAACTGCGCAGATAACAGCAGCTTCCTACATCTCCCCCTGTTTAAATTATTAATATGAAACAGCCTTTGGCCGATTAAATGTAGTACCAAATAAGATTCGAACTCAAACCCGATCAAGCAAACTCCATCTTGGGGGAATAAGCGATCAAGAGCTTATAGCCCGAAGAATTTTTCCTTACCCTAACCAGGTGCAATGGAGACGAGTCCTCTGGGTGCTAAGGGCTAAGGAGATATAAAGAGAATTGACACCCATCCCTGTGCAATGGAGTATATATAGCTCCCAGGGGTGCAAAGGCTGTCAACCTATTATTAGGTACCACAATTATTTAGTCAAGAGCTGACTGTACAAGACCTCTCATCTATCCCAGTGCAATGAGCTGAGCTCCTGGTGTGCATAGACTGAGAGTGTCTCTGTCATAGGCTATTTTCTAGCCTAGATCGTCAAATTTCAGGGAGGGATGCTTGCTCCAAGGCTTGCGAGTGCTTAGGCTTTAAGCTACCTTGTCACTTATTTTGTTGGGCTCTGAGCTTACAAACCAATCATCTATGAATACTAATTCACATCATAGAGCTGTACCAATCAAGCCTATTCCCGCTCTTTAGAAAGAAAGAAAGAAAGAAAGAAAGAAAGAAAGAAAGAAAGAAAGAAAGAAAGAAAGAAAAGGCAGAAGACATTTAAGAAGTAAAATCTCCACAGGAAACAGGCTCCATCCACACTCCATCAAGGCTGGAAATCCGGATTTGCAATGGCTGTTGTGTCTGGTCCAACTTCCCATTCCACTTTCCTTTTAAATAAGCAGAAAGATTATGGCTTTAAGTAAATGCATCATTCACAAATCTTAGAGGTGAAATGCCTGGATGTGGGAGAGCCAATCAACTCTTCACTTTTGATTGGCTGTTCGCTCACCACCCAATATGCCTCGTGATTGGCAGTAACTAAGGATGCCTATCTGCCTAGCAACTGCGCAGATAACAGCAGCTTCCTACAAACTACAAATAAGGAAAACAAAACACTCTATCCTGAAGGATTATTGTAAGGATTAAATGAGATGTTCATTAAAATGGGAATTTTGCAACCCAAACAAAGCAAAAGTGTTGCCAAGAAATAAAGTGTCATTGTGCTTATGCTTACTCTTAGTAACTTTGAATTCTAGTAATTATGTCTCCTAAACTATCATCTGCGTTAACCAAGCCTATCTGAAAATATAATTGTACCTTTTAATCACATGCAGACACCAGTCACAATTCTCGATACCCGAGTTCTGGAAAGGCTGATGCTATATTGTTTCTTGAGTAGGTTTGCTCTCACAGCTGGCCAAAAAAAAAAAAAAAAAAAAAAAAAAAAATACATCTCAATCCCCTGGGCTACTCGCAAAATGGACAGGTCCATGGAAATGTAATCGTGTTGCCATTAGTCAAAGCCTTGTCACATCCTGTGATGCTGGTTTCAGTTGCTCACTGAATCTCTGAGAGTACCCTAAGTTTTCAGATTTGTGATTTTTCAATCCTCTCAGATCCTTGTCCTGAGTCTTTCTATAGCTGATATCTTGACCCCTAACAGATACTCTGCAGAACTCTAGCTGCCAAGGTTGTCTTGGATGGGGAGCAGTAATAGCCAAGCATGTCCACTTGCTCGCCCAAGTCTAGCTTTCTTCCTTGGGTATAAATTCTCAAGCTCTCACTTAAGATTTTGCTCCCAGTATTGACTTTTATTGTTCTATTCTGTCCTGTTCTTGGTTCTAGAGCCATGTCTCATTATATACAAGAGTTTTCATCCTTTCTCTGGGAACTTTTCACAGTTCCCCACCTGACTGCAAATCTAGCAGAATTTGCAACTCTTTCTGGCTGCAGATAACAACAGTCAGATCAATCTGTCTCATTCTTTATTCTGGGATTTAAGAAATGTGCTAGAACACAAGAGTCCAAGTTGGAGTTGTGTGTGACCCTGTCTGTGCCCCTCTGCCTTACAACTCTGTCTCACTATCTTTACCTGCCTACCTCCTAAGACATATTGCTGCTGATAGCTACAGGGAATGCAGTTTCTAGATGCAGACACCAGGAGAGAATAAATCTACCCAAGATCCAACTGCAGATTCTATATGACAGCTTAGCTCCTGTGGTCTGGACTGATTAAATACCAGTAAGAAACAAGTAAGGCACTATGGAATTTGAGGAATAGGGAGACATTCTGCATTGAAGAGGATGAAGGTAATGCTGGCACGTAATTATATAGATTCCAACACTGCCCTCCTTACTTGACTATTAGAAGTCCCTTGAGGAATGCATACTACAGAGTCCTCCACAACCTGTAAATACCCTCAGGTTGGGCTGCTGGCTGCAGATAAGAGTTAGTTGCTGATGCTGGTAAACACTTCTCTCTATTGTCTGCCTTCATGAGTCAGTCCTGTTACCTAAGTTACACATTCCTATCCAACTCCCAGAAGGCATTGCAGCTTTCCTGGGTGCCATGGCATCACGAGGCACTGAACATGCTTTAACTGTACTCCATCACATATTTCTCAACATTCCTCTTGGTTGAGCACTGTGGCCATGTCTGAAGGCTGTCTATCTATCCAGTATCTTGATTGATGAGTGTCACAGTGCCTATGGCAGCCTTTCCATTTCCTGCACCTCATCAGGCACTTTCATTGTCTCAAGAGATAAGAGTGTCAAAACACTTGGGGGTGATAAAGGAAAGAGTCTGAGACATAAAGAAGGCTCAGATTTCTATTTCATTCTTTTTTTCAGGTCTAATCATGAAGTTTCAAACATAACATTCTCATGCCTTCTATATTCCAAGACTTGAGTGCAAACAGTGTTGCTGTTTTTGGATATCAGACCAATCATGTAATTATGTAACAAGCTTAAAGTCATTGTGCTTAGCTCTTCTAGACTGTATGTTCTTTTTCTCCAAGTGACTGCTAGTACATTAAAGTAAATTGACCTTGGTACATCCATAGATCTGATAATGGGTAGACAGAGCTTTGGGAACCTCATATCTGGTTAAGATCTTACCACACAATCCGAATTGAAGAAAAATAACTGGATTAGGCATTAAACTAAAATTTAAAGTTAAGTAAGAGTTCTTTTTGTCTCATCATAAGATTAGCAAAATCACTACACTCGGGCAGGCTTATTACATAGCCAACAAAGATTACAAGTAGATCTGTCAGACATTTGAGTAGTTTGAAACTGGGTTTGTTTCCAGTGCCAATCTAATACAGAGCTGACTGACTCCCTGATGATTGCAGTTTGATGAGCCTGGGACAACAAATCATGGAAAGGCTGCAGTCAGAGCACCACAGTGACATGCTGTGAAATGTTGGTGTTGCTAAAGGCATTGTCCTAAGCTGTTTCTCCCAGAATTCATTGGAAGAACAGACAACAGTCTGGCCTTTACAGTGAAATTGACATTTACAGGCTGAGACTCAACAGTACCTGAAGGGAGGAGTGCAGATGCTGTAGGCAAATCGGGGCCCAGTTCCCTGTATGCAGGAAAGCAGGCACAGGACTTTGTGTGAGTAATGGGCCAATTTCCAATTCCAACAAATCAAAGGCTGAAGTCTTCTTGCATCAGCAGAGCCAGAGCTTCCTTCAAGGTCTACAAATTCAGGACCAACCTTTCTGAAGAATGGGAATTGCCTTTAATCTATGGAAATCATAGTCAACCCAAACCTGACATATAACTTGTCCAACATCAATTAAAACCCCCCTGTTTAAAGGGAGAAATAGCAACACTTTGGGAAAAGATATTATAGTTCAGACTCTGGCCATTTGGGGTCAGAGAGAGGACTTGTTATTCCAAGTCAGGTAAGCAGAGGCTCTCAGAAGCAAACTCCTGTTGGGGCTGTTTTCACATTGACTAAGGATTGCTGTGTCTTTGTTTTACCTGTCCTTGGGCTCTGCAGGTCTTGCGGGAACTGGGAGGCAGAGTGTGGGGTACTATGATTTCTGCATTCTCTTCTTTACAGTGATGAGCCTGGTAAGAATACAATGCAAACTCAGCTTCAAAATAAATTTTGAATAGGTGATTGATTGTCTAATTGAGAGAAATTAACCAAATACTTACATTTTTACGAACTAGAAATAAAATGTAAACCAGTCAGAGAAAAAAAATAAGATTCAAGTACATGTAGTACTGCATTACACTTTATGTGAATATTAAATTGAAGATATAGAACACAATATGAATATTTTGATTCCTTAAGTTATTCATACAATATATTTTAATCACATTCTGTCCCTTCCCCTAACTCCTAGTGTACCCTCCACCAGGCTCCATGGTTTTGTTTTTTTTTTTTTTCATTTCTCTACAAAAGATGAAGCACAAAAATAACTTTGAAAAATAAACTGATCAATACATCAAATTGACAATTGTCATTCCCTCAGGTCAGGAAAATGAAGAATCAGAATAACAGCTAAAATAAGCTTCTAACTTCTATACAAAATAGAATTAAAATTCATAATTCATTTGGGTAATTAGACAGAGAAAAAAATGATATAGCCTTCTTTTGTAGCCTTTAATCCCTAAAAGGAAAAAAAAAGGTAAGATTTTAGGTCATTATTCCTTTACACTTTGTAGACATTTTATTATATTTATTTGGTGTGTGTGTGTGTGTGTGTGTGTGTGTGTGTGTGTGTGTGTGTTTGTATGTATGTGTGTGTTTGTCTTTTTTATATTTTAGATATCAACCCTCTGTTGAATATAGGGCTGGTAAAGATCTTTCCCCAATTTATAGACTGTTGTTTTGTTCAATTGATGTTGTCTTTTGCCTTACAGAAGCTTTTCAGATTCATGAGGACCCATTTATTAATTCTTGATCTTAGCACCTCATGTTCAGAAAGTTGTCTTCTGTCTCAATGAGTTCAAAGCTATTCCCCATTATTTTTTTCATCTGATTTATTACATCCAGTTTTATGTTGCAGTATTTGATCCATTTGGACTTGAGTTTTGTGCTGGGTGATAAATATGGATCTGTTTGCATTCTTCTACATGCAGATATCCAGTTAAACTGTCACCATTTGTTGAAGATACTTCCTTTTTACCATTGTGTACTTTTGGCATCTTTGTCAAACATCAAGTGTCTGTGGTATGCAGATTTAGCTCTGAGTCTGATTCTATCCCATTTATCACCCTGTCTGTATGTATGCAAATACCACACAGTTTTTATTACAATTGCTCTGTAGTATAGCTTGAATTCAGGAATTGGTGATACCTCCGAAAGTTCTTTTAGTGTACAGGATTTCTTTAGCTATCCTGTGTTTTTGTTTTTCCATATGAAATTGAGTATTGTTCTTTCAAGTTCTGTAAGAAATTGTGTTGGAATTTTTATGGGAATTGCATTGAATCTGTAAATTGCTTTGGGTAGAATGGCCATTTTTGCTATGTTAATTCTACAGATACCTGAGCATGGGAGATCTTTCCATCTTCTGTGTCTTTTTCAATTTCTTTCTTCCAAGACTTGAAGTCTTTCATTTGCCTGATTAGAGTTACACCAATATATTTTATATTATTTGTGGCTATTGTGAAGGATGTTGTCTCCCTAAAATTTTTTCAGCACATTTATTATTTGTATAAAGAATGTCTACTTTTGTTTTTAGTTAATTTTGTATCCAGTCACTTTACTGAAGATATTTATGAGCTGTAGAAGTTCTCTGGTAGAATTTTGGGTTTCATTTATGTATACTACTTTATCATCTATGAATAGATATACTTTGAATTCTTCCTTTCCAATGTGTGTCCTCTTGATCTCCTTTAGTTGTCTTAGTACACTAGCTAGAACTTCAAGTACTATATTGAATAGGTAGGGAGAGAGTAGGCAGCCTTGTGTTATCACTGATTCTAGTGGAATTGCTTTAAGTTTCTACATTTAATTTGAGGTTGGCTATTGGCTTGCTGTATATTGTCTTTATTATACATAGGTATGCCTTGTATCCCTGATCTCTCTGAGATTTTTATCATTAAGATTTTTATCATATCTTGGATTTTGTCATCTAATAAGATAATCATATTTTTCTTTCAGTTTTTTTATATAGTAGATTACCTTAATGGATTTCTGCATGTTGAATGATCCCTGGGATACAATTAGGGATGAAGCCTAATTACTCATGGTGGATGATGTTTTTTTATTTGTTCTTGGATTCAGTTGGTGAATACTTTATTGAGTATTTTTGTCTCAATGTTCATAGGGAAAAATTATCTGAAATTATATTTGTTGTTGAGTCTTTGTGTGCTTTAGGTATCAGGGTGACTGTGGCTTCATTTAGTTAAAAGATTTTAGTGGCTTCCTCTATTTCCTTAGGGGTCATAGTTCTATTTAAATTGTTACTTGATCTTGATTTAACTTTGGTAGGTGGCATATAAGATTATCATCCATTTTGTTTAATTTTTTCAATTTTGTGGAGTACAAATTTTTAAAGTAAAACCTAATAATTGTTTGAATTTCCTCTGTGTCTGTTGTTATGTCTCCTATTTCATTTCTCATTTTGTTAATTTGTATATTCTCACTCTGTCTTTTAGTTAGTTTGGCTAAGGGTTTGTCTATCTTGTTGATTTTCTCAAAGAACCAACAACTTCTTTTCATGGAGTCTTTGTATTACTCCCTTTGTTTCTTTTCTTTTTTTAATTTCAGCACTGAGTTTGACAATTTTCTCTTGTGGTGTGTTTGCTTCTCTTTGTTCTAGATCTTTCAGGTATGCTGCTAAGTTGCTCCTATGAGATTTCTCCAATTTCTTTATACAGGCACTTAGTGCTATGAACTTTCCTTTTTTATTGTGTCCCATAAGTTTGTTATAATGTACCTTCCTTTTCATTGAATTCTAGAAAGTCTTTAATTTCTTTCTTTATTTCTTCCTCAACCCGGTGGTCTTTGATTAGAGAATTGTTCAGTTTTCATGACCTTGTAGAAATCCTGTTGTTTCTGTTTTTGGTTGAATTTCTGCTTTAATTCATGCTGATCTGATTAGATACAAAGGATTCGTTTAATTTTCTGGTACCTGTTGAGGCTTGCTTTGTGACCAAGAATATGGTCAATTTTGGAGAAATTTTTGTGAGGTGCTGAGAAGAAGGTATATTTTGGGGTGTTTAGGTAAAGTGTTCTATAGATATCTGCTAAGTTCATTTGATCATAACATCAGTTAGTTTCATTATTTACCTGTTTATTTTTAATCTCAATGACCAGTCTGTTGGTGAGATTGAGATGTTGGGGTGTTAACTCTCCCACTATTAATATGTGGGGTTCAATGTGTGATTTAAGCTTTAGTAATTTTTTTTGTTTGGTCTGGTTTGATTTGCTGTTTATGAATGTGGGTACTCTGACATTTGGAGCATAAATATTGAGAATTGGCACACCATCTTTGTGTATTTTTTCCTTGTATGTGTATGAAGTCTCTTTCCCCATCTCTTTTGATTAATTTTGGTTCAAAGTCTATTTTATTATATATTAGAATGGCTACTCTAGCTCACTTCTTGGGCTTATTGCCCTGGACAATATTTTTGCAGCTCTTTACTCTAAGGTGATGTCTGTCTTTGTCACTGAGGTATATTTCTTGTATGCAGTAGAAGAATGGATCCTGTTTTTGCATCCATTCTGTTAGCCTGTGTCATATTATTGGGGAATAGAGTCTATTGATGTTAAGATATATTAATGATCAATGATTGTTAATTTCTGTTAATTTGATGTTGGTTTTGTGTGTGTGTGTGTGTGTGTGTGTGTGTGCGCGCGCGCGTGTGTGCGTGCATGCGTGCTTGTGAGTGAGAGAGAGAGAGAGAGAGAGAGAGAGAGAGAGAGAGATTTCCCTTCCTTTGGTTCTGCTGGTGTGGGTTTATTTATTTTCTATGTTGTCTTAGGTGTAGTTAACCTCCTTGGGTTGAAGTTTTCCTTCTAGTATCTTTTATAGGGTTGCATTTGGAGATAAATATTACTTAAATTTAGTTTTGTCTTGAAATATCTTGGTTTCTCCACCTATGCTGATAGAATTTTTGCTGTGAATAGTAGTCTAGGCTGGCATCTGTGGTTTCTTAGAGACTATATGACATCTGCCTAGTCCCTTCTGGCTCTTAGAGTCTCTGTTGAGAATTTGGGTGTAATTCTGATATGTCTGCCTTTATATATTACTTGACCTTTTTTTCTTTCAACTTTTAATATTCTTTGTTGTGTACATTTAGTGTTTTGATTATTATATGCCAGGAGGATTTTCTTTTCTGCTTCAATCAACTTGGTGTTCTGTGAGCTTCTTGTATATTTATAAGAATCTCTTTCTTCAGGTTGCTGAAATTTTATTCTGTGATTTTGCTGAAAATATTTCCCGGCCCTTAGAGAAGGGAATCTTCTCCTTCTTGTGTTCGAAGAATCCTTAGGTTTGGTCTTTTCATAGTGTCTCAGATTTCCTGGATGTTGTGTATGAAGAACTTTTGATTTAACATTTTCTTTGACCTTCTATTGTATCTTCTCTGCCTAAGATTCTCTCTTCCATTTCTTGGACTCTGTTGATGATGCTGGCATCTCTAGTTCCTGTTCTCATTCCGAGTTTTCACCTTCAGGGTCCCCTCAGTTGGTGTTTTCTTTATTGCTTTTATTTCCATCTTCAGTTCTTGAACAGTTTTATTCATTTCTTTCACATGTTTGTTTATATTTTTCTGTAATTCTTTGAGATATTTATTCATTTTTTCCTTGAAGACCTGTATTTTTTTAAATAAGATTGAATTTAATGTCATTTTCTTGTGATTTAGATGTGTTAGGATATTTAGGACTTGTTGAGGTAGGATAGCTGGGCTTTGGTTGTACCATATTGCCCTGGATCTTGTTGATTGTGTTCTTATGCTGGCCTTTAGGTATCTGGTTGTTTTTTGGTGCCAGCAGCCCACCAGGGATGGAAACAGAGTTGCAGGGTAGGAAAAGGAGTATACAGGGTGAAGGTGTAATTTACCACTCTTGGGTATGTTTTAAGGGGACTTGGCAGGCAAGGAATTGGTAAAGAGAGTTCTTGGGGCTCATAGGCCTCTGTAAATACAAGCAGCTTTGTGTGCTAGAATGAGAGTGCAGGGGACAAGGCACAGTTAATTGTGGCTGGGTGTGCCTAAGGGGACCTGTCAGAATGGGCCTGGTGCAGAGTCTTACTTGGTTGTCCTGAAAGTTGGCAGGCCTGGTTTTCCCTGGTGCCAGCAGAAGAGCTGGATATCTCTGCTGCCAGCATGCCTCTGGGCCTATTCATGTTTTCAATGAATATATATTAAGCATGTACCACATGTTATTTTGAGTCGTTTAGTGCCTCTGGTAATTATACTTACATAACTCTTTATTCTATTGTTATAAGCCACTGTTGTAAACTAAATTATCTATCTTCCCTTTATTCTTCACTTCACTTGCTCAATTAATGTTAAAGTCCTTGTCTAATTTCAAAATTCTAAGAAATTTCAAATTCCAAAATAATATTTAAGGAAAACCAGTCTTTCTTACTTGACCAGTTTCTGGTAAATATTTTACAGAGATAAAAGGCTAGACAGAAAAGATAATCCCATTAGAAGGAAAGAACGAAAGAAAGAAAGACACAGAAAGATTGTGAGAGAGAGAGAGAGAGAGAGAGAGAGAGAGAGAGAGAGAGAATAGATTATCCTATAGAGTTCCTGCTATAATATGGAGCTAGAACCACATTCAGTGAATGTGTCCTGTGACTGAGGATGTAAAGCAGGCTTTGGAGCCCCACAGCAGAGTGGAAGCTTTGAGAATGTCCTCAGTGCCTGATTTATACTTAAACTGCTTTAAGAGTCTGAATTTGGTCCCTACTTGGAAAGTGTTACATACTACTAAAACACAGTCTTAAAGGGCCTCTGCTTGTCACTCCCGGCCTGGAACACTGGTTCCTTCCGGTCTGGGCCAGAACACTGAGCAGATCTTGGGTGGCAGCTCTGCCCCCAACATCCAAGAACCCAGAGGAAGCAGGGATTCCAGGCGCTGGAACTCAAGCAGTATCTTAGGTAAGCAGACAGCAGGGCCCGCCCTAAACAGGGAGTAACTGGGAACCAAAAGGACCCAGGAAGTCACTCGTGGCCTGGAACACTGGTTCCTTCCGGTCTGGGCCAGAGCACTGAGCAGATCTTGGGTGGCAGCTCTGTCCCCAACCTCCAAGAACCCAGAGGAAGCAGGGATCCCAGGCGCTCTAACTTGGACAGTGTCTTAGAAACTAGTTCTCAGATCTGAGGCCTAGATCAGACCTCTGCCAGGTCTGCTGTTGTGTGGACCCTGGATTCCACCTGAGACACACTGGAAGGTCCACTCAAACCAGAGCCACAGAGGAACAAATGAACTCAGAGCTTCAGACAACATATCCTGAGATATTCTAGAGGAGACACTGCACCCAGAACAGCAGACACCTAGCTGGACTAATACCTTGGAGGCACCATATCCTGAGGCATCCTAGAGGTACTACCGTAATCAGTGCAGCTGGAAAAGATCACAGAGACATCTGGACCCCTAGGAGATCAGACACAAGCTAGATAACTAGAAAGACAGGCTTCAGTCAGAGACAGCAAGTACAGGCAGCACTAGAGTTAACCAGATGGCAAAAGGCAAGAGCAAGAACTTGAGCAACAGAAACCAAAGTTACATGGCATCATCAGAACCCAGCTCCCCCATCAGAGCAAGCCCTGAACACCCCATCACACCAGAAAAGCAAGAATCAGAATTAAAATCACTTCTCATGATGATGATAGAGGGCTTAAAAAAGACATAAATAACACTCTCAAAGAACTTAAGGAGAGCACTGGTAGACAGATAGAAACCCTTAAAGAGGAAACACAAAAATCCCTTAAGGAATTGCAAGAAAATGCAACCAAACGGGAAAAGGAATTAAACAGAACCATGCAGGATCTAAAAATGGAAGTAGAAACAATAGAGAAATCACAAAGGGACAATACCCTGGAGATAGAAAACCTAAAAAAAAGATCAGGAGTCATAGACACAAGTATCACCAACAGAATACAAGAGATGGAAGAGAGAATCTCATGTGCAGAAGATACCATGGAAAACATTGACACAACTGTCAAAGAAAATGCAAAATACAAAAAGCTACTAACCCAAAATATACAAGAAATCCAAGACACAATGAGAAGGCCAAACCTAAGGATAATAGGTATAGATGAGGGGGAAGACTCCCAACTAAAAGGACCAGTAAATATCCTCAACAAAATTATAGAGGAAAACTTCCCTAACCTAAAGAAAGAGATGTCCATAAATATACAAGAAGCTTACAGAACTCCAAATAGTTTAGACCAGAAAAGAAATACTTCCCGCCATATAATAGTCAAAACATCAAATGTACAAAACAAAGAAAAAATACTAAAAGCAGTAAGGGAAAAAGGCAAAGTAACATATAAAGGCAGACCTATAAAAATTACACCAGACTTCTCACCAGAGACCATAAAAGCCAGAAGATCCTGGACCAATATCATACAGACCCTAAGAGAACACAAATGCCAGCCCAGACTACTATACCCAGCAAAACTGTCAATCATTATTGATGGAGAAACCAAAATATTCCATGACAAATCCAAATTTACACAGTATCTCAACACAAATCCAGCACTTCAAAGAATAATTGGTGGAAAACTCCAACACAAGGAAGGAAACTAAAACCTAGAAAAAGCAAGAAAGTAATCTTCCAAAAACCCTAAAAGAAGATAGTTACACAAACATCTCCACAGATATTAGCCCAAAAGCTTGGATTATTGAAGACTCAACCCACAGACCACATGAAGCTCATGAAGAAGGAAGACCAAGAGGGGATGCCTCAGTTCTACTTAGAACGAGAAATAAAAATGCTCAAGGGAGCAAATAGGGAAACAAAACGTGGAACAGAAACTGAAGGAGGGGCCATCAGGAGACCTTTCCACCTGGGTATTCACCCTATGTACAGCCACCTAATCTAAACACTGTTGTGGATGGCTGGAAGTGCATAATGTGAGGAACATGATATAGCTGTCTCCTTAGAGGTCATCCAAAGACTAAGACACTCAGAGGACAATGTTCATAATTAACCACTGATATGATCAGGGGTTTCCCAATGGAGAACTTAGTGAGAGGACTGAAGGAGCAGAAAGGGTTATTGACCCCAGGTGGAAAGCAACAATACCAAACAACCAGATCCCCCCAGGGTCTAAACCACCAGCCTGGGAACACATAGGGAGGGACCCAAGACTCCAGAGGTATATGTAGGGGAGGATGGCCCTGTCAGACATAGGTGGGAGAGGAGTTTCTTGGTCCCATAAAAAAATGAATGAAAAATGAATGAATGAACACACAGTGGGGGGGGGATGTGAGGGCGGGGAGGGGATAGTGAGGGGATAGGTGTGGTCACTGCCTCATAGAAGCATGAGGAGGGGGATGGGATAGGTCTCTGGGTGGTGGGAGGAAGTAGGCTAAGGGGATAAAATCTGAAACGTAAATACTACAACCAATTTTAAGAAGCGGGGAAAAAAAAATCTTCAGAACCAACATCTTTAAAAAAAAAATGTCAGCCCCCTGGGGGTGGGAATTTTTTTTTCTTGATACTAAAACTTGTTCTGAGAATTGTATATTGCAGAATACACAGCCTTGGTGTATCTACTCATCAAGCATATTGAGCAGACCTGCCCAAACCTCTGATGTCCTGGAATTCCATCTGGATTCAGTGAAGACACAGCATCAGAAGCTTATCAACTTACTCTCCCCCCCACCCCTCTTCTAAAATCTCAATGCCCTTAATCAGCTTGAAGAAGTTAAAGAAGAGTCAGCGCCCCTATTCCCTGAGCTTGGGGATTAATGTGGTTAATAATGGTCTGTCTTTCTAGGGACAAGTAGTGGTTTTGTTGGAACAGGGGGGATTAGCTAGGACTTACTGCATAGCCATAACCTACTGGTAGAAATCTGTATAATTATTATCAAGATGAAGTTATAAATTCTTAAATGGTACAAAATTTACTTTGATCTCAAATTTAAGGTTTTCATTGGTACGAGCCTCTTATTAATATAAAAATGAGATGAATATTGATACACTCATGGGCATGTATAACACATTTAGGAATACAATGCCTAGACCCAGCCCTTTTTTAACTTTTTTAACTGATTTGGGACGGTTAACCTATGAGTTAAGGGACTATAGCAAATTCATATTTTTGAGTTTATTGTTAGGGTGCTTTCCATATTTTACTTAGAAATAGCTGAGAGGAGTTAACAGAAAACAGTCCAGGTTACCTTACATGGATAGTTGGTTTTCAAAACATCAGAAGTCCATAGAACTGATGCTACAAATATTTATATATTAATGTTCATATTGATTAGAGACCTGTCTGCTCCTGACAGCTTCCTGTCGTGGATTCTAAGAAGAAATTGAGCATCCTTGGAGTTACTCCAGTTGTGTGGTAACAGCCACTAGGCAAGAATTGCCTCTCTCCATCTACAGACAAATTACTGTCCAGAAAAGGACACATGCAGAATAGTCGACCGATTATATCTGCCTAGACAGAGTAATCAGTCCTTAATAATCCTGCATCACCAAGGTCTGTCAGATGATTCTGGGCCAGAAGGCTGAAGATTTGATGCTCCAACGTTCGGTAGTATAGGGGCTTTTCAGGTGTTCAGAGGTCTCTATAAATTGGCTAAGTTTTAGAAGCTATGCTTTGTGCTTCCCACAATTATAGTTAAC
This sequence comes from Arvicanthis niloticus, assembly GCF_011762505.2. Classification (NCBI taxonomy): domain Eukaryota; kingdom Metazoa; phylum Chordata; class Mammalia; order Rodentia; family Muridae; genus Arvicanthis; species Arvicanthis niloticus. The sequence goes on along the minus strand of NC_047671.1, from coordinate 57,038,554 downwards.
TCAGTCATTCTGGATTTCTGACGGGGTTGAAGACTTATAGCTATTTACCGTAAGAGAAAAGATTTGAGTGGATGGTCGTCAGCTGACATTCATCCTAAAGCCAGGTTCAGAAGTAAATGTTTTAGTTAGGATAGATGACAGAGGTGCTGGTTAGTCAACAAAATGATGGACTGGGTATTAGGACTATCATGTACCTCACTGGTACAAATTGGCATAATTATGCTCTAATTGTATTTTGAGAGAAAAGTTTTATTTTAACAGGAAGGGTGATGTGCAGGAGGAGCTAAGGTAGGAGGAGTACTGAGAGGAAGAAAAGGAGTAAGAAGAGGAGGAGAAGAAGGATAGGAGAAGCTAGGTGATGAAAGAGAGAAAGAGGGGGGAGACAGGGAGGCAGATATTCATGTATCTCCACCAGTCAAAGATAGTTGTTATATCTAGGTAGGTCAGTGGGTTACACCTCTGAACAATTCCAAACTTATAACGCTTATGATTAACATTATTTAAAAAAAATGTATAAATGCAAAAAGGAAAAGGGGGCATGGGATAGGGGTTTTCTAAGGGGGGGAATGGGGAAAGTGGATGGCATCTGAAGTGTAAATAAAATATCTAATAAAAAAAAGAAAAAGAAAAAAAAAGGCCTCTGCTTTAAAGAACACAAAGCACATAGGTATCCTCCTTCTTCTCAAAGCAAGGTGCACTTTACAGGTTGCATGCCATCTCATTTCAGCCTCATGGTCTAGGATGGCATTCCTACACCTGAATTGTAAAAAACAACATCCTAAATTTAAATCCTAACTTCAGTATTTTCCAGCTGTGTGACCACAGGGAATTATCTTTCTCACAAAGCCTAGATTTATCCCTTTGTACAACAATAGTCATGGGGTTCTGAGAAGACTGAAAGATAGTTCATGTAAAGCATCTAGCAATGTCTGGCACAGAGATTACTTCTAAAAATGCCAGGTGTTCTTATAGTCATATTTGTAACTCCCCTGTCACATAAATAAGACCTCTCTTAATTATACAATATAGAAAGAAAGCTGAAACTGTGCTGGCTGTAAATGATGGTAGGCCTATAAGAACATTAACAGCCATTCTTACTTGCAGGGTGACAGTCCTATATCATACTATCTGTCTACCCATCAAGTAAACAGTTGTTCAAATATGGAAGAAAATTGAAGAGGAGATGACTGTTCTCACTGAAAGAACTTGCTTTAAGACCATCTGACCTGTGTGTGCCTACAAGTAAACCTGAAATTAGGATATTCTTTCTTATTAATCTTAATTTTTATTCTAGGCTAGTTTTACCAAAAGACTTATGATTATGTATTCTTATTTACAGACAACACAATCCTATACATAGGAAACCCTAATGGCTACATGAGAAAAATGTTCAGAACTGATAATCACTTGCAGTAAACCTGGAGACTACAAGTCACCGTATACAGATTTGTAGCCTCTGATATACCAGAAGCAAATGTCCTGAGAAAAACCTACAAAAATAATACCATTCACAGCAACTCAAAAAATTATTTAAGTAATTTTTTTGAATGACACAACTATGTTATCACAGCTGAAATAAGTGAATTGCATGGCCTTTTATATTAATTATGGAGTATGTAAATTTTAAAAGTGTTAAGAAAGACATGTTAGATATTTTAAAATTATTTTTCTGTTTTATTTTGGTTGTATTTTTTAATTTTATTTTTAATTATTTATTAACATTTTAAATATTAAAAAGTAATGGATATAAAACTGGAATATATCTTTGACTAAATTTAACAAAGGCATTAAATAATGGCTACAATGAAAATGTTAAAACAATGAAGGAAATTAAAGACTCTAGAAGACAGAAAGCCATCACATACTTATGGATCAGCAAAACAAATATTGAGAAAATGGCTCTCTTACCAAAAGCTGTCCTCACTTTGATCCAGTGTCATCCATACCACAATTCCAATGGCATGCTTCAGAAAAGTAGAAAAAAATCCTAAAATCCATATGAATTTAGGACAAAAGGCACTACATAGAGTCCTGATCAAACAGAACACCTAAAAGGTATCCTTATTCCTCAGTACCTGATACCCTAGAGAGTCACAGAAACAAAGACAGACATAATGTCAATGGACTGAACAGCAGAACCAGACATAAGCCCACACAACTACAGTCTCCTTATGTTTCTTTAAAAGTTACCCAAAGCACAAGTTGAAGAAAAGAAAGCCTGTGAAACAAATGTTGCTGAATAAACTGGTTATCAGCAGGAAAAGAATGAAATCACATTAACTCACATTTCTGTCTCTCATTCCTATACAAAAGTCAATCTATTGATTGATGGATGGATCAAAACTATTTGTAAGACCTGAAACTTCTAAACTATTTGAGTAAAAGTAGAAAAAGTCTTTAAGATGTAGATATAGACAAGAACTTTCTGAAAAAGATACAAATAGCTTACAATATAAGATTAACAATTAATAAATTAGATTATATAAAATTAACAAGAGCCACAAAGAAAACTCCAATTAAGTGAAGAGCTAGACTACAGGGTGAGAGGGAAATCATTGCTAACAGCATATCTGACCAAGGATTAATATCTAGAATATAAAAAGAACTCTAAAAAACTAAATTTCAAGAAATTAAACACCTCAATCACTAATGAGCTAATGATGAGAAAGATGAAATAGAAATTGGTGAATAAACATTTGAAAAAAAAATGGCCCTTCTCACTGACCATCAGAGAAATGCAAATTAAAACTAACCCGAGATTCCCAGTCAGAATGAAAACCATTAAGAAAACAAGTAGCAAACACTGTTGAGAATGAGAATATGGAACGAAGGAATCCTTATACACTTCTAGTGGAAAACTAAAGTAACTCAGCCACTGTGGAAATCAGTATGAAGGCTTATCAACTAAAGTTAGAAGCACTATGTATCCAGCTACAGCACTCCTGAGAACACACCTGAGGGTGTATGATGGAATCTGTCAGTAGAGGAACAAACACAGAAAATGCAGCACATATACAAAATTGAAATTTATTCAAACATAAAGATTTTGTATCAGTTGCAGGAAAATGGGTAAAACTGGAGGTTGTCTTAGAAAGCAAGGTGATTCAGACATTTTTCCTCATTTGGGGATCCTAGATTGCACACACTGCACACACACACACACTAGTTAGGGTTCTCTAGAGTAACAGAACTTGTGAAATGAATCTATGTATATAGAAAAATCAATTATTAGAATTACTTACAGGCTGCAATCCAAATAACAATTGCTTATCAATAAAAGTAAAAACAAACAAACAAACACCCCAGTTTACTCCACAAGGCTGGATATCTCAGCTGGCCTTTAGTATAATCCAGGACCCCAAAGAAATAAGCTTTGATGCCAGTGAAGGAATGGACATACTAGCAAGGTGAGAGCAAGTAGGTGTCCAGCAGGTGTGGCCCAGGTAGGGACAGAGTGACATGGTTTCTCCCCATGGGACAAGACCCAGATGTGAGCCTCCAAGACTGTCAAAGGTTGCTGTGGGGGTAGGCTTGTTTGTATAATAATATACATATTTCATATTCCTCCAAAGAATATCCTCCCTGTTAATGTTAATGACTCTAAGAGAATTAGGAAGAGCACAAGTCCAGGAGTCAAGGTTGTGGCTATGTCTCAGCAAAAATGGTAATGTTGGGACCTTCTGGACAGCCCTTCAGACTCTGAGAAAGAGCTCTAAATACATGAGATCAAAAATACATAATTTCTCAACTATGCAAAATATAAAAATGCAATATAAATTATGAGGGACTTCATGAATTTAAGGAACAAAGTCAGTTATACTCCTGTGCCAGCTTGTCACAAAGATACAAAGGCAGGCAGATTCCTGAGTTTAAGGTTAGCCTAGGACAGAGCAAGGTTATGCCCAGGTGTGGTAGACAGGATAATTTCAGGGCAGAATTCCATCCAACTAGTTTATCTATCTTGTCTGTGCTTAACAAAGACAGACAGATCTCTAAATTCTTTTACAATGTTAAAAAAAAAATGTATGTTTGCGGTCAAAGGGCAGGGATCAGGGGATGCTGATTCATAAGATAATCAAAAGAAAACCTGGAGTAAATCACTGGATTGATATGTAAAACAAAAGACTGGACCTGGGTTCTGCAAGAGATGAGCCATCCAGAGAACTTTTTATGATAAAAAGAGAGAACTGCTTAGAGAACTAACTCTCTCTCTCTCTCTCTCTCTCTCTCTCTCTCTCTCTCTCTCTCTCTCTCTCTCATCTCTTTCCCTGTCTCTCTGTCTCTCTGTCTCTGTCTGCCTCTCTCTCTCTCTCTTTCTCTCTCTCTCTCGTCTCTTTCTCTGTCTGTCTCTCTGTCTCTCTGTCTCTGTCTGCCTCTCTCTCTCTCTCTCTCTCTCTCTCTCTCTCTCTCTCTCTCTCACACACACACACACACACACACACATGCACACACACACACAAAGTAAGCAGGCCATGGACAGAGAGATCTCCTAGCAAGTAGAGCACTGGTGGTCAGTTTGGATCCACAGTATAACTTTGAGTTATTCTTTTTGCTGCTCCCAGACACTCCTTCTCTCAGAGCCCGTCCAGGCTGAGGCTGGTCCTAGGAGAGTAAGCAAAGATCAAAACTTCCAGTAGAAGGTGTGACCCAGATTAGAGGTGAGTCTTCCCAACTCAAAGTTCCAGAAGTATATCTTCCCAAGTTGAATTAAGCAAAAATTTCTCACAAGTATGCCCCTCCATTCTTGGGTTTTAGTTAATTGCAGATGTAGTCAATTGACAACAAGAAAAGAATAGCCACCACAAGTCCACCCCTCCTAAACCTGATGTACAATTGTATTTTCTTATGTCATAACTAATTTCTTAATGAAAATAATAGCCAGGTTATAATTACACCTAAACATGCTATAACTAGCCCCTGTGTGGTCACGTAAAATTGTGTGTGTGTGTGTGTGTGTGTGTGTGTGTGTGTGTATTTCTGACATGAAATTAGAAGAACAGATCTCTATATAAATGAATGGAACTAGGAAGGGTGAGGTGAAAGAAAAAGAATAGGAGGAGACCAAGGTATGTTATATTCGGGTACAAAAATGTCCTTTTGAAACCCATTACTGTGTATAATGAATTCAAGTCAATAGAAATTGAACTTCTTAACATTGCCCTGTGCTGCTTTTTCTGTGTGTGACTGGGGCTGGCCTTCAACCCACTACAATCAAGAATCCACAGCAATATATGAAACTAGAAAGGAAAAGATGAAGATGTACAGAATAATTCAGAAAGTCAGCAATGTCAAGAATGTGGAGTCATTAACAAGTTAAGGTGATAACAAAAGACAAATCGGGGGAGAAAACACATGAGCTCCAGGTAAGTGGTCAGGACGCAGCAGTGAGGCTGCCCATGCCCAGAGGATCTCAAACATGAGGCTATAAGATTTAGTGTTTGCCCTGATGTGTTTATCTAGCTTTGCTCGAATTCTTCCTTTCTGTTCTATGTTCCTCCCTCACACAATGAAAATGTTTAGTTGGTGGCATTGTATATAGGACGTATGTGATTTTTTTTTTCTTATTTTATAAAGGCTCATGGCTAAGAGTTCCAGAAAATTTTGAACTTGGACTTTTGAAGAATGTTGACACTTGGGGAAACGCTTTGAGGTAGGCTAACTGCATTTTTCAATATGAAATATTTGGTGGCAGGGGAAAGAGTGGGATTTGATGGCTTGAACATAAATCAGCTTGTATACTAAAGGTTGGTTTGAGCTGGTAAATATTTAGAAGATAATTAAATCCAGGGAGCTCTAGTCTAATCAGTGTATTGCTTCTTTGAGGGATTCATCATAGAACACCATTTTCAGGAGGTAACAAATTATAAGTCATAAGGAGTACAGACCTATTTGGGGAAAGTAGGTTACATGGGATTAGACTTTCTTTTCTTTTTCTTCCTCCTTCCTCTCTCCTCCTCTTTCTCCTTCTTCTTCCCCATTCCTCCTCCCCTATTCTTCCTCCTGTTCATCCTCCAAACTTCTGATCCACACTCTTCTATTACCGTGATATTCTGCCCTACAATAAGTCCAGAAACATGGAATCAAATAACCATGACTTTTTCTCTAAACCTGTGAGCTAAAAAGATTTTTTGTTCTTTTTCTTTCCTTAAAGTTGATCTCTAAGGCATTTCAGTCACTGTGACACAGAAAAATAATAGTCTCCAATAGCTATTTGAATAGTTTTACTTAAATGTGTTGTAGTTTTGTATATGCCATTCACCACTGATTTACAGTCTCCATTTCCTCTCTCCACTGCTCCTTCAGAGTTGCCTGGGATACTCATCTCTCAGTGCTGATAGAGTGAATGTGTCTTAAAAATGTTCTTTCACTTGGACATTTATAGATGTGAGAAAGAAAGAAAAGGCAATTTATAGAGACATTTTCAAGTTTGAGAGGTCTAAATATTTCATTCTTACTTCTGTAATTAGCAGCTTTGAACGTATTTCATTAAAAATGTATTTATAAACATATGAGAGGAGTTGAAATATTTGTCTATAGAATTATTCTCCAAATCATAAAAACCATGGAGAGCTGAAAGACAGGTAATAATTGCCTTCAAGTAAATAAAAAGCTATTTCTGGAAGATTCTGAAAAGATGAAGCACACTATTTTTTATATTGAAAATAAATTTTTAGGTGTCAATATTTGGAAAAAAATCACTGGCTCTCCTTCTATGCCCTTGCATGTTATACCAACTAGTAAAGGTATTAATACCAGGACTCTTAAAAACCAACCCACAAGAGTGAGAATGGTGCGACAGTGCTTAAGGCTTACACAACCTGTTCACTAGACCTTCACTTTTAATTCCCATCCTTCTGAGTGCCTTCCAGAGCAGACTGTCCAAGTACCTGTCAACCTAGAACAAGAGCTTCCTGTTTACGTAAAGAATTTAGATTTCATTGTTCATGGTCATTGTGGCTCCAAGGAAACTCTCCTATATACAAGTTCTTATTTTAAGGTACCAAACCTTTGACCTTTGACAGATGCTTGTAGTTAATCTGCAGTTGATTAAAATTTTAAAATGAGACTTTATGTTTTGACATATTCCTGGAATAGGCTTACTATATTCTTCCTCTTAGAAAAATGTTTGCAAACCACTAAAATGTAAGTTTTATGTTCAAAATCCATCAACCCAATATTTCTGCTAGAAAGTTAACATATAATTTACACAGTAGTCATTGATACATTAGCAGGGCAAGACTCTAAAAAAAAAAAAATAGAGACACAGAGTCAGCCCATTTATGGAGTGCAGAACTCTATAAATTATGGAGTGAAGCCAGTATGTGTTCCCAGGACAAACATAAAGGCTCATGAAGGGCTCATCAAGTCAAGTTACACCTAAGGAAACCAAACAGCTTGGCAGAATAAAAAAAAATGAAAGAAAGGAGCTATTTTATTGTTTGAATTATGATTTTGTTTGGTATGTTCTTGTCTACAAGCATAGCAGAGTATCATTAATAATGTCAGGGGTTGAATCTTTCCCATGGGATGGGTCAACTATGTTCATGACAGCTTTGTTTGTAACAGCCAGAAATTGGAAACAACCTAAATATCCCTCAACTGAAAAAAATGGATAAAGAAAATGTGGTACATCTACACAATGGAATACTAGTCAGCTATTTAAAAAAAAAATGTGAATTTTTCAGAAAAATGAGTGAAACTAGAAAATATCATTCTGAGTGAGGTAACCCAGACCCAGAAATACATGTGACTGTGGGGGTAGGCTTTGAGGTTTCCTATGCTCAAGATCCACCCAGTGTGGAATCCAGTCTCTTGGGGCCACTTGTAGAACAATAAGTAGAACTCTCATCTCCTTCTCCAGCACCATAACTGCCTGCACTCTGCCATGCTTCCCACTGTGATGACAATGGACTAAACCTCTGAAACTGTAAGCCAGCCCAGTTAAATGTTTTCTTTGATAAGAGTTGGCTTGGTTCTGGCATCTTTTCACATCAAAAAATCCATAACTAAGACAATCCTCTTCCATGGGACAACTCAGCTCCCAGACCCATCTAAGGTAGCTCACAATAGCCTGTAACTCCAGCTTTTGGGGACTGAACAACAACATCTTCGGGTCTCTGAAAGCATATACGTGCCTCTTTGAATACATATAGGCAAATACACAAATATATACAATTTTAAAAATCACAGTTTTTGAATCTTATTAAAGAAACATTTTCTGTACATTTGTTTAGCATTTCCTTTTAGGTCAAAACCAAATGGTATTAAATGACATTCCATGCAGCCAGTATCTTTTAATCACATCATAAAAGCACTGTCTAATGCATTGTGGTTTTTTTAAATGTGCTTCGAGGGTCTTATACACAGCTCCCAAAATCCTTATAACAATAGTCAATGACTACCTCAGTTCATAAAAGATACATTGGATGTTGATACCTGAGACAGTGTTAAACATATTACAAAAATTTTTCCACAAGATAGTATTACCAATATTTTCAGTTTTCTGTGAGGATCTCATTCACCTTAGTTTGCTTCCTTATATCTCTTTCTGATGAGGACAGCAGTGCGTTGACTTCTCATCCATCTTCATGACCGGTGAGAGGCCAGGATCACAGACAAGGCAGGCTTCAGGAGACATTGCAACATTTAACTCACAGAAACTCTCCATGGTTCCTCTAATGGCTTTTAAATTAATTTTATTTTTGTATGTGTATTTTCTACAGCGTTCCCATGAGCTAATGGAACATATACATGAATCTAGGTGATAAAGAAAGAAAATCTTTCTGTTTAGTACCTTGCAATAGCATGGTTTGACCAAATAAATATATTCAGACACACAAATACACAAAAATTGAAACAAAAACAGTTTTTAAATTTTATTAAAGACATATTCTCTGTATATTTGCAAGGAGTTTCCTAGTAAGGACTTGAAGCACACTCCCAACAAGATAAGATGGCTGAGTGGGCAAGTAATGCTCCTTCATCTCCCATGGACCTTTGCTGTTCATCCATTCTGCTGGAGTTGGGGTAATTTGCTGTAGCATAGTCCAAGCTTTATCATATTTTAGATATAACTGTAATGAAGTCGGTGTGAACTCATCATGTAAGCTACATGAGCATTGTTAACTTTCTGCTTCAATCCATAATGAACAAGGAGTCCAGATAGAAATCAACCGAAGCCGACCTTCTTTCCAAAGTAATTTTTGAAATTAAAAGAGGAAGAAATATTAACGCAGAGGATTTAAAACAAATCAAAAAAAAAGGAGTAAAATTATAATTCTAAAACATCCCATTGGCATTACCTAATTTCCTTCATGGGAGTGACTATATTTGCATTTCACTTTGATTTTTCAGCACCTTCTGGTGTGGCTGAACGTATACAGGGACACAAGCATACACGCATGCGTAATGGCAGCAAACACATTTGTTATACTCATGGTCTAAGGGTATTGATGTTCTGTTTGGAAGAAAGTCAGACAATACATAAAAGCTTCAGGGAAAAGTTTCTTTGCATAACAAAAGAGCTAATGCATCAAGTTATGGTTTGTTAATGGCATTCAATTAACACATAACTGTTGTTAGTTGATTAAAAATTAACTGTGAATAACCATTTAGCATTTAGCACTTACAAATGTTCCTTGATTTATTAAAATGTAGGAGCAAAGGAGTCTGGGGAAAAGTGAGAGATATTTGGCTAGATTTTTAATGGAAGCTGTAGACACATTGTAAAATATTTCTTCCTGGTAAATATACATTTGGAAATCAATCTTCATGGTTTAACCACTCATGAAGAATTTTGCAGATCTCCTGTTTTAAAAGCACTTGAGAAATAAGTATCTGCCAGGGAGAGAATTCCCATCCGTCTTCTTGTTGTTCTTCTACAGATGGCAACCACACTGTGATATCTACCACTTTTCGATTGCTCTATTCTGCACGCACACCAAGGAGCCTCAGAATCATAGAAACTAAGATGTAATAGACTAAATAGGTCATCTATTCCAATAGAAAATTTTGCCAGATTTATATAAGACTTCTTGAATTTACAATACAACTCACTTCCGAGGGGGTTCAAATGCTGCACAGAAAATTGGCTTTTTCCCCAGCTATCCTTTAGAGTAATATATTATGTTCTGCTATTAATCACGCTCTTCTCCTGTGAAGATAATACACCAGCAGAATGTACACACTCAATTGCTTTTCCAACTAAAGGATTAGACTTGCAGTGATCCATTTCCAGACACTCATCAGCACACCCAAACCAATGGCTATATTTGTAAAATACCAACATATGTCTCAGGAATAATCTGTGACCTTTGGGAAAATAACATTCAACACTTTGATCTCAGAGGAGAAGAGGTGTGAGAAACTGTGGCCCAGATATAGTATATGAGAGAATTAGTTTAATTTTTTAAAATAAAAAAGAAAGAAAAAGAAAGATAAAAACGTTTAAAGAAACAATAGAGAAAGGGAAAGACAATAGTTTAGCTGGGGTGATAGTTCAGACAATAAAGTGTTTCCCTTGTGAGCATGAAGGTCTGCATTTGATCCCAAGAACTCACACAAAAATGCAGGGTGTGGTGAAACTCTATTGTAATATTAGCGCTGTGGAGGTAAAGAAAAGGGGGGTCTCTGGGAGTCACAAGACAGAAGGTCTAGACTACTTGGCTAGTTCCAGATCAATAAAAGACCCTGTCTTTAAAAATCAAAGTATATAGCACAAGAGGAATAAGAGCTAAAGTTGTCCTCTGCCTTCACATAGGACCCACATAGATGTTCTCATAATCACACGAACATGTGTGCACACAAAATAGAATAAAAGAAAGCTGTACCTAAACCAACCACAATAGGCAACTGCAGATCTATTTCTAGATTATTCCAAAAATACTTCAACTTATTTTTAATAGCAATAATAGGTAAGGAATAGTCAAGAGAACAAAGAAATTTGGAGCAGAATTCCAAGCATGAAGGGTTTACATTTTTATGTAACATGAAGTCCATGAGAACATAGTCCTATTCAGCATTGTGACTGCCCTCTGTTGTCACCTGGCTTCTGTCATTTTCCTGTTCCTGTAGATAATATTCTCTCTGTGGTTTGCATGGAACAGACTCCACAGTAACTCCTCCTTAACCATAGCAGTGGGTGCAGAATTAATCAAAGAGTTAGGTTTAATAAATTAGAGCACTCTCAGGATTTTCTTGCTGGACATCTTCTGGACTGCATTCTGTCACCAGGAAGTGCTAATCGGAAAGATTGACAAACACAAGGAGAAAGTCTGTGAGGAAAAGGATCACTGAGGAAAAAAATGAATGGCATCATTAAACCATGGAACAGCTGCTCCCAAAGTTGGGTCCATATTTTTAATATGTGTATTTTGTAACCTCTGCAGTTTCAACCATGTTCCCATCAATTACATCTGCAATAGGCCTGACAAATATGCAGCAGCATTTACTCAGGAATGGACACAGATGTTAAGAGTTAATATCTCTTGAGGACAACATTTAATAAAATACTTTTCAAGAAAGTTGTAGCATGAGTTATAATATTAAAATTTGGGGAAGGGATAGAATAAAGAGAGGAAACTCCCAGGAAAGTAGTTTTAAAGAAACACTGAAAATCTCTAGCTAATTATGCATGTTGTAAAAGATTGACTCTGAATGAAGCATACAAAAGATAGGAAGTAAGAAGGGAGGCCCTATAGATGCACTATTCTTAGTACATGTGAAATATGATTGATAGTAGAAAGTGAAGTAATGGTTTTTAATGAGCTTGAGAGGAGGGAAAAGGTGTGGGCAATTCGTGAGGGACTTGCCACCAAGCTTAACAAACTGAATTTGATGCTCACAGAAATCCCAAGATGGAAGAAGAGAACCAACTCTCACAAGTTGTGTTCTGACCTCCACATACACTGTGACATGCACTCATCTGTACACATACATGTGCACACACAGAAATATGAATAAATATGTACATACATACAAAGACATATAAATGCACACATTTAGGTATACACATACAAAAACATACACAAAATGAACCCCTCACCACTCCCCATTGTCTTTACTACCAGGCACCAATACAAATGAGCTCCTCTCATAAAAGCTTCACTGTGGGCTCTCATTCCTCTAAAGAGTATCCTAGGCACAAACAACAGAACAGTATCCTACTGGTAGAAGCACTGTATGAGTACTTGACTCCTGTACAGACTCCAGCATCCAGAGCACCTACTACACATTTTTCATGATGACATAATCCTGTTAGAAAGACCAATAGAATCGACTTTACTTATAGATTGCAATTTTTCTCCTCTCTTACTCTCTTATCTCTGGAAAATAATTCAATTAGATGCTCTTTTTTTCTTCTCTCTTACACCATTTTTCGTCTATATCTTCCAGTCTATGCCCTAATTTTATCTTGACCTAATATGCTGTTGAAAGAATGGCTCAGAAAAAAATCCCAATAGTTTCTCCTACTCTTATCTGAGAAGTTTCTTTGTGCTCATATAAAGGATGAAAAACACATGTAAAATGTCAACAAAACTACCTACTTGATTTTATTCTTTGGACCTCATGGTGAAATACCTGTAACAACTCATAAAGCCAGATTTTGTAAGCCATGCTAACAGAAACAGATTGACCTTAATGGATACAGATTTGCATGCACATATGGATTTAGATATACAGATATGGGCGTAGGTAAAGGAAGAATTACATAGAATATCTTCTGTCTGGTGTAGCCAAGGTCCTTTGTTCTGTCTCATTTAATCTTTTCCCATGACATCTGCTCAGAGAATACTCCTTTTTGTTCTGTAAGAATGAAAAAAAAATATTCTTTTATTAGGCCGAACTTCCTCATGGTTGCAGAACACTTTATGCTGGACAACTGCAGGACAATTTCAAAAATTAAAGTCATTTGAACCATTTCTTAATGCAGCTAAAGAACAGGAAAGGTTCTACTCCATCTGACAAAAAGAAAATAAGATAGTGAAATAGCTTTCTACAAGTGCCATTATTATCTGTTCATTGGACTTCATAATAGAAATATATTACATGGGCCAGCAAATGGGGCCATAGTCCAGCAGTAGATATGGAGCTTCAGGTGAGGGATGGAAACCAGTTTTATCATTTCTGAACTCATACGGATTTGTTAATTTGGTTAATAAACATTGGTTGAATAGAGTGTTCTGTGTGAAAATGGCACATGTGTTTATGTATCTCAGAGCTAGATCACAAACTGCTAAAACAGGAATTGTGTCTTCCTTTTTCTATGTAACAGAACTCAAACCAATGAAAGCAATATTGTTGGTAGTCCATAGTTTTTTAACAGATTAATGTTAAGATGAGTAAACACTGCATGCATCCAAGTAAAATCAAATATATTTCATAAACATTACTGCAATTTTTACAATAACATTTAAGGAGATGGTAGATCCAGGCAAACCTGCAAAGACTGCATATGAAGAGAAAATGAAATCAAACAGTGGTGGCACAAAAGAATATCTTCTTCCAATGACAGTAACTAAGGGATGCTTCCCACACTTTTTATAACTGAACTACTTCCTTTTCATTAAGACTTCACTGTGAAGCTGTAACTCCCAGAACAAGTTATATGCAATTTCTTGTCTGTGGTTTCAAGTTTCCCACCAAGGACCCCATGTTCACTCTTCATGGTTATGAAAACCACTGAGGTTAAGATCATGAAGCAACATTAGGCACCTACTTCATGACCTTGTCTACAGTTTACATTCTATGGTGCCCTCTTTTTTGATTCAGGGAAGGCTGAGTGAGGACCTGCAGTCTGAGGCTCTCTCAGATATCTGGAGAGTAACCCTTATGTCATAGCAAGACAAACACTAAAAGAAGTCTTTTGCATAACCAAGCCTGTCCTCACACCAAGGTGTAAGTCACAGTCATCCCCATTGCTGTCACAGCTCAAAGTCGTAATTGGCATAATCACCAGTGTCGTTTATAGGAAACTGATGAGGGTCATTTGTCCTCAGCCATATTCAACAAGCTTAAAAATTCACTACTGTTAAAATAAGAAGAACCTTAAAACTCTAAAACATAGATGTTCTTCACACCCTGCTGGGAACTTAAAGAAAGGCAAGAGAAATCAGAAGGAAGTGGGGTGCAGCCTAAACAGCAAGTGAAGAGTCTTGACTGTCATCAAAATGAGACAGTACATGTATAAGTGTGTGTGTGTGTGTTTGTGTGTGTGTATTTGTATACACATATACCCATTTGTTTGCACATGCTTATGTGGGTATATATATGTTATGTGTGCATGTATCTGTGGGCCAGAGAACAACCTGAAGTGTCTTTCTTTAGGTGTTCAGATACCTTCTACCTTTGTCTTGGTTGGTTTGTTTGTTTGTTTGTTTGTTTGTTTGTTTGTTTTGAGACGAGGTTTTCTCATTGCCCTGATGAAATAGGCTACCTGGAAGGATTCTCTTGTCTCTGCTCTCTCACCACTGGCATTACAAATATGACTCACAATATCTGACTTTGGAAAACATGGATTCTGGGGATCAAATTCATGTTCGGTGTTGCAGAGTCCAAAACACGTAGTTAGGAAATGATAGGCACCATTTACATGAACTTGAGGGCTGGTGAGGGATTTTCACGACAGTGAAAGTATGACTCTGGAGCTGGTGATCAGACAGTTCACAAACTATGAGAGGGCGAACATTCGTACTACTGTAAGAGGCATGGTAACTTCAGCAAAACCCAGATTTCCGCTGAGAATTCCACTTAACCTCTGAAAAAGTGTCATAATCTATGTAACTAGTCTCTAAATGATGGCCTCTTATCGATCGACACATTTTGTCCTCTGAATAAATCACATAGGTATTTCCGAACACTGAGTTGGATCGTATGTTGGTAAGTGGATAAGGATAATCTGAAACATTACCTTCTGATTCAAAACCATCCATCCATTACAAGGTCATTTTCCTCATCCTGGCCTCAGCATAGTTCTTCATTTTCTCCTACCACTTTGATAATTAACTTTCTATCCTAAACATCCTATAGGGTCACAGCCAACTCTGTTCCTTTCTCCTTGCATTCATTCTTCCCTGGTTGCCACATCACCATCTCGTTCCCTTAGTTTCCTTCTGGCTATCAAAATCTTTCATGTCTTTCCAAATTCAGCTTGCCGTTAGCAATGGGCAGTGATGTGCTTGTCCTTCTCCTGTCTGAGTACATTGTCTCTATATGTACTTTCGTGTGTGAATGGCTCAAAAAATAAAAAAGCCCACCTTCATCAATCATATTAGATCTTACCATGAACATCTTACCATGAAAACTATCAGTGTCTTTTACTTCCAAGTATTAGCCTAGTAGTTTCTCCAGAAATAAGTGAGAGTGTAAATTTCAAATAAAAAAAAAAAGGTCTTTATATGTAATTTTAAACTTTTGGTTTCTGGTGTGCCTGTGTGTGAGGGGGTGTGCATGCATATGTATGTGTTCACGTGCATGAATAGGCAATAATGAGAGTTTTCCTCTATCATTCTTCACTTCATTTTTTTTGAAACATGGTCTCTCACTGAACCCTGAACTCACTGAATCAGCTAGACGAGCTGGCCAGCAAGCCCTTAAAAGCTTCCTGATTCTGCCTCCCCAGATCTGAAATTCCAGGTGCATGTCACCATAGCTGGCTTTTAATGTGGGTTGTAGAGATCAAAACCCAAGTCTCTGTGCTTACATAGCAGGCACTTTATCTAGGGAGCCATCTCCCCAGCCCCTAGAAACACTTGTAGCTTTTTGTTTATTTGATGGTTGCTTTGTTTTTAACGTTTTTCTGGCTGTGGGCACGCACGCTCGACATTAGATTACAGCAACTAGACAAGGTCTTCAGAAGGAGTCCAATGAGGTGGGACAGAAATCTTGAGTCTTACAGAAAGCTTGGCAGTGGAAAGGCAGGCACCAACTCCACCTGAACGACAGGGTGGGGAGGGTTCACACTATCCCCCAAGTTGGGAGGGTGTCTCCGGTGTCACTCATCAGAGAGTATGCAGCTCCTTTGGCAAGCTCCCATTATCCCATCACTCTCTCAGATGGTGGCCAGAGGAATCGATATTCCCAAGGCTTTAAAAAGCTTCCAAATGTGCTGCCATTCACTCAACAACAGGGGAAGAAATAAGAGAGGGAAAAAAAACTGATGCTGGCTTCTGATTTTGCTTATGTTGTTAAAAGCCGCTCCAATGCTGCGGTTCTGGAATCGGTCCCCTCTTTCTTTGAAAGCATGCTGTGTGATAGACTGTCATTTGTCCCCTGCTTCCAGAAGAGCCAGCTGGCAGCTAAGTGCTAAAGCCAGTGACTTGCATGTGTTTTTCTGACATTTAACAAATGGGAACAGCTTGCAAATCTGCATTAACTCACTCTGTCTCACAAATAATCAGGGCCTACGCAGTGTAGACGCTGGGAACATTAGCTCCGACACAAAAGAGTGAGAGGCTGGGGGAAGGCAGAAAACAAGTCAGCAAATAACGAATGTTTTAATGAAGGGATGAATGTAGCATTCTGGTTCAGAGGGAAGAGTTTTGAAGTCATTTTAGTTTTTCAACAAGCTTCTGCTAATGCCGCTAAATTCGTCTCTCAAGGCCGAGCTCTGCAGCTTGCAACCCTCATGCCTGTATCTCACAGATTGATTGCTTGTTGCCCCTTTCCCTCCTGCAGGTGAGTTCAAATTTTTCATGCTGCAAAGACAATACTCTTTCAAGAGGCTGTGTTTGACTCCAAGTGGATATTTATAAGCCATCATAGTTAGATATTAAATGAGAGTATCTTGTGATATTTCATCCCACAAACACTGTTCCATATATTGGGGTACAGATTTAACCCATGTCAGCATTTTGGATTTAAATGCAAGTACCTGCTTCATTTATACATACTATTAGCCATAAACATTTCTCTCTTTCATGAGACAGTTATCTTGTGATGTTTTTACCACTAGGCCTGAATTGCCAAAGAAAATGGACTCCTAGAACTAAAAATTAATAATAATATAGTGTAAAGCATATACTGTGAAATGTATTTGACATAGGTCTTTAAAAATCTGACTTCTAGAGAGAAAAAAAAAAATGATCTTTCCTTTCCTTAAACCTTCAGAACAGCTTACTGTGGACTCAAATGAGTCCCCATTATTCCAATCGGATTTGTGTGAAACTGAGGCAGACCCCCCCACACACAGACATTCTGTAGACAACAACAATAGGACTTGCTTTTTTGTTCATTTATTTTGTTTTTGCTTTGTGCTACCAGGTTACTAGTCTTCACAGAATACAAAAGATATAAATATATCATCCAAAGGTATGAGTGTTAGAAAGTCAGATAGGCAGCCTCACAGACATGCTACCTGGGCCATCGTCAAAATTTTTGAAGCAACATCTCTCTGATCCACCCAAGGACAAAAGAGAGATTTTCAATAAGGGTGACACCACTTCTGAGGAGACCTTTAAGGAATGGGTAATCATGGTGAAGACCAAAACCAACTTTCTGACATAGACAGAACTGCAATAACAGCTGAAGTTGTCACTGTTGCCTAAAAGAGTCTTCAGACTCCGGCAGACAGGAGAAGAGATTTGGGCAGGCATTTGTACTCAGTGAGAAAACTCAGGAGATCACCTACTGCAGGTTGGGATTAAGGTGTCACCTGAGGCCTCTGAAGACAGGCTGGCATGATGAGAGGGTCCCTCCAGGCTTGAGACTTGCTGCTCTGCTCATGGCCTGACATGACTTGTTGGTGAATCTGGGAAGAAAAACAAAAAGAAGCTGAGACCCCTAGTGCAAGACACTATATAGGATGCCACTGTTGACAAGATGTGGCTTAGAGGCCTGTGTTCCTATCACAAGGGTCCTGGCTTATTCTACAGGAGCAATGTGAAAAAACAAGCGTTCCAGACACAGTTTGACTACAAAAGATTCGTACATTATTTGTCTGAAAATGACAAAACTTAAGATTGAATTCTGAACCTGTGTCAACTAGAGCTCATTAACCAACATTAATATATTTCAAAAAGTCATCCTTCTTAAATAAGTAGTCCTGGATCCAAATCTTTTATCTTCCTTGCCATTTCTAAAGTGCCCCCTGCCCAACCTCGGGTTGATAAGATGGCTCAGCAGGTAGAAGTTCTTGCTGGCAAACCTGAACACCTGAGTTCCCTCCAGATCTTGGGATACACATTGTGGAAGGAAAAAATAGATCCCCCAAAGTTGTACCTTGGACTTCCAGTGTGTGCTGTGACACACACACACACACACACACAGAGAGAGAGAGAGAGAGAGAGAGAGAGAGAGAGAGAGAGAGAATTAATAGATGCACTTTCCAAAGCTCTGTATGTAACCTAAAATGATTAAGGCTTTCTTCTTGAATAATAGCCTCCCTCTCCTCACCCATGGGCCCATGTTTGGTGGTATTACCTCAGACAGTAGTACCACCTTCCCTTTCCTGTGGCAATTCCAACTTTATTCTTGCCTTGCTTAATAAAGTGTCATATGGCTAGATGAATCCTCTCCTTTGAAGTCCCAATTTAGGAAATACATCCTCAGGAAGCTTGGGTCTCCATTTTAGAATATCCAGAGAAGTACTATGGGGAGGTCTTTGTGTTCAAGGACATCATACTAGTACATGTCTGTCAATCTTGCAGTGATTTTTAAAGTATTTGTGTATGGGGGAAGAGACAGTACATGTTTATATGCAGTACGTGTTTATAAAGTCCAGACAGAGGTGTCAGGTCACCTAGAAGTGGAGCTAGAGATGGTTGTGAAATACTCGGTGCCAGTGCTAGGAACCAAACTCAGGTACTCAGCAAAGGTAGGACATGTTTTAATTGCTGAACCATCACTTTAGTCCCAGCCCTGAAGTGTGGACATTAGGAAGAGCTGCATCTCCTTCATAATGCCATGTCTTTGTGAATCTGGGTTTTGAACAATTGCCGTGATAAGAAAGCCCACAAATACTACAGAATAGTCACTATGAGACAGGAAATAAAAGTGAAACCAACAACTATAACTCCAGAGTTTGGCAAGAGGTTGCAGCTACCCATCAGTTCAATAAAGAGATTTCCTATTTATGTGCTTCGCTCTTTTTAAGACATTCCTATGTGTTGTGAGTGTTAAGCTATTTGTATCTAACCAGCAGATAGTACAGAGAGTTTCTAGGTTTATCTTTGGACCTAAGGCCATGAACCATGAATGCTTAAGATCATGGGCTTGCTTCTCAAGAACCCTTTCTTCAAAGGTTCTTCAAGAACCTTTCTAAGAACCCTGAGCATAATTTATAAGATCTGCCTAGTGTTCCTCTCCAACTCCTCAATTTCTCTTAGTATGATCTACAGGCATGATACAGCCTTTTTCTTTCTCAAACAACCATGTATTTGTTATTCAGGACCTTTATATAGTCTATTCTTTTTGACTACAAGAATCTTTTCTTCCTCTTCTACCACCCTAGTTTGTGCCTATAAACACCATTTTCGGAAGTTAATACTATCTCAGCCCTTCTGTGCACCCATGGTCAGTTTGTCTGCAATCTAACCAATAGAAGTGGCTTCGTGGTCCAGGAGGGTAGCTTAGTGTTGAAGAGAGCTATTGCGTGTGAAGACCCTGGAACAACACTAGTACCCAGAGAGCAAGAAGAGTGAACGGGTACACACTAGTTATATGTCCTGGTATCACGATATAGTTCCCTTTAAAACACATTTGCACAAGAAGCAATGTAATAAAGTCGTTAGTTTTGTGAATCCTGGAGTCAGTCTGTCAAACTCAAACATTTCAATTCAACTCCTGGCCAAGTTACTGAACCTCTGTGTACTCAATTGAAAGAGTGGAGTTACTTACTGTGTGATTTCCTCAGAGTTTTTAAAATACGATTAGGTAGATAGGCACACGTATCATTTTGGAAAATACATGCAGTTAATGTCTTCTCCTTTCCATCCCATAGAATTCCATGTAGAAAGAAATCACACATTCTTCGCATATGACTGTACCAGTAGTGTCACAGCATGTCTGTTCCATGACTCCTACAGTAAATATTTACAAAGGAAGAAATGAACATGAGATGGCTCATCGGGTAAGACTACCGACTACATGAGAGGGCTCGGTGGGTTAGAGTACCAGCTGCTCTTTCGGAGGACCTGGGTTTGAGTTCTAGCACTCATGTGGTGGTTCACAACCATCTGATCTGACTCCAGTTACAGCGAATCCAATCCACTCTTCTGGTTTCTGTGCTCACTATACTCAGAAACATGATCCTGAGCCTTCCTGGCATTGAGTCCTTGCCTCCCTTGAGCTGATATCACTAAACCATGATGAATCCACTGTAACACAACTCTGTTAAGTAGAGAAAAGAGAACCTAGCCTGTTATTTGTGCTTATCCTTCCTCACCCCTTTCTCAAGTGGCTCAAAAGGCACAAGAATAACAACAGCACAACTTTGTTTTTCATTATTTTAGCCATTGCTTTCTTCCATATTATATCACAAAGAAGCAAGACGGCTCTAGATCCCAAAACAGGACACTGGGATTGTAAAGTTCTTTCCAGTGGATCACCCAGAGTATCACAGATTATGTTTCTCACACAGTTTGTGCCAAAAGATGTGAAGTCACAGCTTATGGGAGAGACACCAGATGATAATATTAGAAGGGACCCCGAGGGGACATCTTCAATTTAAGGACAAGATCTACTAAAAGATGTGAAAATACAGCCACCCTGTGGGAAGCCTAATTTTAAGACAATAACATTAAAAATTAATAAGACATTAACTTTTGAGCTTTGCTAATTGTACTCTGGTTATGTAAAATTTAACATTTGTAAAAGCTATGCGAAGGGCATATGGTAACACTTTATACTAGATTTACTTGTAATTCTATGTAAATCTGCATTTTTTTTAAATAAAAAAAATTCCAAAATAGTTGTAAAATATTTAATACTAATGGCTACACAACAGGAGCTGACCCACTGGTAAAGCCAGCCTCTGTGGTGGCAGTGACAGTAAGTTTCCCAATGGCCACAGGCAACATGTAACCCACTGAAAAAGTGAAGAGTAAGTGTAGGATGGGCTGTCATGAGGATACTAGTAGACAAGGGCCATTACAAGTTAATTCTGCTCTCCTGCGCCTTTTCCCTAAGGGGTCAAAGAAAGAGGTGAAACTAGGTGGGTGCTCCTAAATAAGTCAAAGCTCCTCACACCTTTCCAAGAGCACTGAGAGAGACTATAATTGATTTTTGTCCCACCATAACACCTTCAACGAAGTTTCTCAAAAGGTTATCAATAATGAATCAATTGAACTGATCATCCTAGTTTTATGTCGCAAATACCTTGCAAGACCACCTTTAAGCTTCATGTACATTGGGAAAGAGCGATTAAATTAAAAAAATATCTTCCTGAAGTGCTCCATCAACAAAAATATTACACAAACACTGGCATCATTTTCCTTGAAGGTCCAAAGGTAATGGGGAAGGGAGAGGAGAGAGACAGAGACAGAGAGAGAGAAAGAGAGAGAGAGAGAGAGAGAGAGAGAGAGAGAGAGAGAGAGAGGAAGGATTTAAATAGCAGCATTGCTTTCAACAAATATGGCTATCAAGTTATTATGTCACATTTTTGCTGTGAAGAGTTCAGAATCATTTACATGAGAGTCCATAGTAAAATTATGTCCTGGCATGAGGTAAACAGGTGAGTATGACCCCAGAAGTTTGATATACAAAATAAAAGGGTAAAGCCCAAAGAATTTACCCTCCCCCCCCCACACACACACACACGCCTTTCCTCATGTTCATTACCTGTGATTCTGGGTTTCACCTCTCCTATCAGTGTCCAGATGCCTCGGCCTCTGATACACCAGCTCGGAAAGGACTGGCTAAAATCTGGGACTAGTGGGATTCACAGTCCATCTCTTCTTGCCAGTGCATCAGACTCAGCTGCCTACTAGCCCAGGAGGAGGTGAAATGAGGTTTGAGATAAGCAAGATCTCAGTCCTGTTGGAAGTGAGTGCCAGAGTCGAGAGATGAGGACAGAGAACTTCTTTGAGAATCAGTGTTACCACTAATCTTAGTGCCACTCTTTTAGGTGACCTTTGATGAAGCAGCTCTCTGAGATGGTCTTAGCTTGTTTGTATTTTGTTATTGTGGGTGGGTTTGAATGCTTATCCTTTATTTGAGGTAACCAAAGGTTATATAGTTTGGGGGAAGGGTGTGAGACTATCCAGGGAGGGAAAAGTCCATTGGCTGAAGGCTAAGACTACTAACATGCTTCATTTGCATGGGGAAGAATTCCAGGTGCCGAGCTACATGAGCCCCTGTGACCACCTGATTGGGAGTATCCAGGTTACTGTCCTCTGAGGCAGGCACAGAAACAGGGAGGGAGTTAGCCATACTCCTTCCAGTCTCAGGATAAGAGTTCAATCTCAATTTTTGAGATTTTTCAGGGTCTGGACATGATCCACCTCATCTCTTCCACACCAGTTCCTCTCATATCATGGTCCATGTACTCTACAACTGTCCAAGTTGCATCCTGTCTCTCTGTTCCATCAACAATAGATAAAAAAAACAAGGTCAAGAATAATGGTGAGTTAGTTGCCTGAACCTAACTTTCAAATAAATGAACAGAATTAAAGCAAGCTGTTGATTATGCCCAGTGCCCCTTTGCTGGGGTACCAGCAGTGCCCAGTTTGAGGGTTTCCCCATTAGCATTTACTACAAGCAGACAATTCCTCTTGACCCAGTTTCTTGCTGATATTCTTTTCTTGACTCCTTCCTGTACCCTACTTGTCCAGGGCAACTGAAACACTTCCCCACTCTCAGCCTGGCCCATCCTCCTAGTACTGGCTACTGTGCGTAATCTCTCACATCCCAGCATGTATCTTCTCTGAACTACAACTCTGAACAAGGCACTGCAATACTTCACGACTGACAAGTCTCAGCTTTTTAACATAGCTCCTGTCCTTTGATAATAATGAAAGTTATGGAAAAATACCAATTACTAGGAAATTATGAGATTCAGGTGTACAATGTGAATACAAACAAAACCAAGTCCACTGGGTGATAACAGTACAATGAAAAACAATTCCACAAGATACTTTTGAGCTGGTGTTAATGACTTCACTGTATCAGTATCAACTTGAATTGAACTTGAATTGACCTTACCTTTTTTACTCTGCATAGTTTTTTCCCCCAAAAGCCACTAGAGATCTCATACTCAACTTCTCCTGTCTACTGAGCACTCAACACTTTACTTCCAGGAGATCTCAACATCTCCCAAACTTGAATTCATATGACTATAAAAATTTCTGTGGCCAGGCAGTGGTGGCACATGCCTTTAATCCCAGCACTTGGGAGGCAGAGGCAGGCAGTTTTCTGAGTTCAAGGCCAGCCTGGTCTACAGAGTGAGTTCCAGGACAGCCTGGGCTATACAGAGAAACCCTGTCTTGAAAACACAAACAAACAAAAGTATTCCTGTGATAGTAAATGTCTTGTACCTACTTGGCTGGATGATAGGATGCCAGGATAGTCAGTCACCATGCATAATTCTGGGGCTTATGCGAGGATGCTTTAGGTACAATTCACAATGTAATAAATAGGTAAACCTCAAAATATGTACATGTATGACTACATTTATATGTGTATGATTATATACATTATATTATGTATGCATGTGATTTCATTTTATATAAATAATGTTGATGTGTACATCCTTTTATAAGTAATATGTAAATATTTATATGCACACATACATAAATTTGCTTCTGTTTTATATAAAATTGGAATTTAACTCCTTATGGTGAGTTGTAAATTAAAAGTAGCTTCTCTCAATAAAGAAAAAGTTCAACCAATAAAGCCTGATATAACACTATCTGAAACCAAGGGCAAACCATATATACCCTTCCAGTAAACACTCCTGATTGACTACTGAGAGAAACAGCAATAATTTTATGAGCATAAGAGATAACAAAATAGAAAATCAAGACATTTTACAATACACTTGAAATAAGAACTACTAACTAGAGAACCATCTGAGAAATGGGATCATCTTTGCTCCATAGTCATGAAGAACAGAAATGGATGTGGAAAAAGGTAAGAAGATGCTTGTATGATTATTAAAATCAATATGCCCAAAGTGGCAAAGACAGAAATGGACTTGGGTCCCCATTAGTTGGATCAGCAGTGTCAAACATCCAATGAAGACAGTAACAGCGTCTACTTCAGAGGGTTGTCATATGGATTAAATAAAAGCATGGATGGAAAACACTTAGACAGACTCAACTCTACATGCTAAGTGCTCGGTACTGTCGGCTGCTCTCATTATTAACTGTCTCTTCTGTGTAATGAAATGTAAAACCAGACAAATGCAAAAGGCACGAAAGTGGAACAGAATAAGACATAGACAGGTTAATGCAATGCAAATGACCCCCAACTTGCAATGGTTCTGCTTGCTGGTTTTTGACTTCATAACTTCACAAAATGATATCAATAGACATCGTGCTTCAAGTTTTGAATTTTGACCTTTTCTTTGGCTAGTGATTTGCAGTGCAAAGACTCTCTTGCAATCCTGGCCATCCTCAGTGAACCACAGCTACCCATCAGCCACACAGTCACAGAAGTAAACCTCCAGCTCTCACCATGTTCTGATGTATGTAGGTGAGGCACATTAAATGATTTTTTTCTCCACTTACACCATTCTCTGCCTAATGTTGAGCTTATTGCGATGTAATTCCGCTACTGTATGCAGGGTGTCTGTTTTCATTCTGAGGAATATTAATTCATTAACAATCTCAGACTTCATGAAGAATGCAGAGAAGTTGTCTGACTTCTCCCCTGAATCAGGCTGTCTGGTTGTTCTATTACCAAACAAACACAACTTCACACAGGAGTACTTAACTGTCAGAAGATAATTTCTACAGTGTTGTAGAAATTTGTGGAAGAAAAGAAAGAAGCCTAAAAGAAACAAAGCAAGGGAAATTTACTGTTCAGGACATACCTTGTGTTTCGATGTGGAAGAGAGTCATAGAAACATATGACAGGTATCAGCAGTGGGTTGAAAAGTGACACAGAAAAGATCAAGCAACTTTCCTGGAACCCTGCAGCTGAGATGCAACTTGTTCCTAATCCAGATTCCCACTATCAATGGGATTCAAATAGAAAGAAAACCTTGCAGCAATTTCATAAAGAAATTAGAATTGTCACTTGAGTTCCTGACATTCAACATGATCTACACCATCCACCCAGCCTATACTTTAAAATATACCAAAGAAAGGGTAATAGAATGACCAGCATGGAAGGATAACAGTCCAGTCGTAAGGTGGAATCAATTATACATTTAGTGAAATTTAATCAATATAGAATACCTACTGACCAGTATCCAGAATTTCAATACTCATTGATCAATTACCAGAACTATGGAATACTCCCTTAAGAGAGCTCTTGCCTGTATAATATGTTCTTATTCCCGACTGATTACAACTACAACAGCAGTTTCCTCTACAGAGATTCATGTCGACCTTCTACACCTTCTATTCCGAGCCAAGTATTTCCATCAAATCTTAGTAATAGAGGCAATTTCAAACTTCTATTTGGAAAACCATTCACAAGGCATCTCACTATTATCCATCTGTGCTTAAACTAAACCTGTAATGAAGCTTCTAGCTGGCACTTGTGCCAGACTTGAGACTTAACATACTACAGAGTAATTTGTGAGATCTGAGTCTTAGTAGATGACAGGACTGAGTACAAACTCCTCCTCAGACATCCTTGAACATCTCTTGCCTTTTCATACCTGTTCAGTAAAGCAATTCCACCAATCAACAGTGATTTCTACCAGGCAATATATAGACTACATACAAAATCATATGACTTCTTCCTGGCTGTAAATATCTATTCCTGGAACTAGAAAAGAGCATGTGTTTGCTCTTTGATTTTTTTTTCCTGGTATTTCTTTAAAGAATTACTGAGCTGAAGAAATTAGCTTCCCATATCTGTTTGCCACTTCTTCAAGTATTTTCTTCAACACTTTCTTGGCCCCTCCAATGTATATAACATGTATCATCACCTTCTGAAAGGCTCACACATGTTTTCAGCTAACAAATGTGCTGAGCACCTGATATGGGCCAGACACTGTGTTGGAAGGCAGTAAGATTGCCAGTGATCCCCACAAACAAACAACATAAAATTTTCCTGAGTTAGGAAATCAAGTTAAAGGGGCAATCTGCTATGTCTACCCAAAGGCTGAGATTCTAAATTTAGATCTGCTTTTTAAAATTCTGTCTAATTTTTTTATACAAAAATTTTAGGAACCAAGACAAGTTACATTCCTTCCAACTTTAAAATTGCAGTTTTAAAATTCTATTCAAGAGTCCTTAACATAGTATATATTCTATCAGCATATATTTCTCTCCTCTATTAACTGCTTCAATGGCCATCCCAACAGAACTTAAGCTTACAAGTTAATTCTTTGGTACATTCTAACTTCCAGTCCAATTCAATCTCTATGTCCAGAAGTCAGTCCACTATCTCTTACCCAAGTATATTACCTTCTCTATTCTCCTAACCTGAAATGTTTTTCCTAACATTTCTACCTGTCCAAAGGCTGTCCCTTTTTGTATACCTCAAGGAGAGTGTTTCCTATTCCATAACCTTTATCCTACTTGTATCAATTGACTTGAATTATTTTTTGACATTTAATTTTATGGCATAAACAGATTTCTATCTCCCCAATATCCTCATTTGTCTACACATCAACCTTCCTACTTAACTTCTCCTCTGTGCCCTCCATATAGCATTCTTGAGGAATGATTGCAGAAGAGCCATGATTAACACATAATTTAAAAAACAAAAGACAGAAAACTGGCTCTCCAAGAGGAAACTGTCTGGGAATGAGTAAATGCAAAACAATAGTGATAGAACCTCACTGGCTGGCCACATCAGGGGTGACTTCTTTACACAATAGTTTTGGAATAGGAGAAAGGCAGTTCCTCAAATTTTGTGCTATTCACAACAAAATGGAAAAAGAAAAGCGGACTTTTAGGCTTCATCTGTGTTGCTTTCCTCATGGACACTATTCCTGGAATCTAGACAACCAAACACAAAATGAACAAAAACAACAAAAAGACCAAACAAACAAAACATCAACAACAATGCTGATTTGCATCGTATAAATGCACACTGATGGCTCACTTTCCAATATCATCAAGATGTGTCACCAAGTGGAGTCACTGTACTGAAAACCACTCAACTGTGTTCTCTACAAACATTACTCTAGTTATTGGTTTCCACCCCAGCTTTCCAAGCCACCCACTCTCTTATCCCCATATTTTTTATGATTTAGTTTAATTAATTTACTATTTTATTTATTTATTCATTATGTGCATGCGCATGACATGGCTGGAGGTCAGAAGACAGCATGCAGGAGTTAGTTCCTTTTTTTAACCATATGAACCCCAGGGACTGAACTCAAGTCATCAGGCTGGGCACTAAGTACCTTTACCTGCTAAATCATCTTGTCAGCCCCTCTGTGGTCACAGCCTCAAGGATCTGTGGTCACTAGCAAAGGGCTCATAACCTGCCCTTTACCTTGGCATCAAATGTCAAAGTATGAAATAAGGACTCTTAAGAAATGTTTCCTCACTAATCTCCCTGAAAGTTTAACATCAAAAAGAACACAGGGAGGGAGATCCCAGGTTAGTTTGGTGATATAAAGGCTTTCTTTTTACCAGCTCTGGACTCCCTTCTGCTGATAGCTGAAGGAAGGATAATTCCCCTTCTTTAGGTAATGGGAAAACCCACCAGGTGTTGGGAAGTTGATCAGACAGCAGAGGTAACTATCACAAGGTCTGGGATTGAAGCTAACTTGACTTCAGAAGGGTTGCTTTGCATGTCCATCATTTCAACTGAGAATACTATGTGAAATGATCTCCATAGAAATGGAATTTGGGATCAAGCTGTATGTCTTACCTGAAAGCAACAGAGAGAGGCACTTTCATTAATCTATGACAGGTCTCCATCGTATCCAAAAGACAGCTCCTACTCTGATTATTAGTTCTTTGATCACATAATGTACTAGTAAGCTTCTCTGGGCACAACCTCTGATTTCAGCTTTCTCTTAATATTTTTATTAATGTCATAATCTTCCCCCAGACAACTTAAAACTTTGTGTTTTATAATACAGAGATTATATTTTGACTTATACAAATAACTTCCTACTTTGTAATTTTCAGTTATAGCCATTCATTGTCATAAATGCTGTTTCTAGTGTTGCCTTTTTAGGTAGTAAAAATATTGTGCATGGTGAGTGAGTCCATCAAGGACTGACCGGTATATAACAACACTATTGCATCTGTTATATTTCCCATGGCAGCCTTTCTTTCTTTCTTCCTTCCTTCCTTCTTTCCTTCCTTCCTTCCTTCCTTCCTTCCTTCCTTCCTTTCTTCCTTTCAGAACAAAGAACTCAAGTATGGAAACCCCAAATTTTCTAAACTTCAGACACATGAAAAATACAATCATAGAATTTCAATTGAAACACTTGTGTTAACAAAATATAATCACACCAATCTCTCCCATTGCCTTCTCTTACTATACTGAGATTGTCTCACAGCTGGTATAGCATAACTTCAGAACCAAGATTCTTGAGAAGACAGAAATACACACAAGCAACAGATTATGTGATGTTTGAAACTGTCCTCAGGCACCAAACTGAATCATCATTCTGGCCCAGACAAGGTCAGTGCACCCTTGAGAAACCATGACACATTGCTTGCTTGAGAAATCCAATCCTAGGAATAAGCTCATTCCACCATTTCTGAAGGATCCTGTTGTTGTTCAAACAAAATTACTCCTGAAGGTTCTAAAAAGTGACATAAATCCATACTGTCCAAGCAGAACACCCTGTGCAATTTCCCATATTTGTATTCTACTTTGAGCTCCAGCCCTCAAGCACCAATCAAGCTGTTTTCAGTATCACAGTTTATACCTTCATTCAAATAGCCTTATATTTCCTTGATGTACACATTTTACATTCCAGTGGCTTTAGAATACATTTACCTTCTTCAAATGACCTCAAGAACAAAAAAAGATTTTTTTCTTAAAGACAGAAAACAAAGGGGGAAGGGAGTAGGCTGTCTCTCCCTTATTAGTGTCTTCATGTGCCTGCTCCCCAAATTCCTCATGGTTTGGGGGAAGACAGAGAAAGGGTGGTATGATGGTAATCTTGATTGGCAACTTGGCAGAGTCTAGAACTACCTAAGAGATACACTCTAAGCATAACTGTAATGGAAGTTCTTGATTGAGGTGGGAAGACTTACCATGAGAGTCGATATTATTTTCTCAGAGGACTCTCCATGAGGAATTAAAAACAAACAAATAAACAAACAAACAAAAAACTAGAAAGGAATCAAAGCTCCAGCATTCATTACTTTGTCTCTCCTTCCTGATTGTGATATGCCAGCTGCCTCCTCACATTCCCACTGTCCTACCTCCCCAGTCATTATGAGCCATACCTTCAAATGGTGGGCCAGAATCACCTCTTTCTGAAGTTGCTTTTGTTTTGTATTTTGCTACAACAATGAGGGAATACAGAAAGCTGAGATTTTTGAAAAAATTGGGAGGGGGTGTCTAATCTATACAAATCCAAAGAAAGTGTAAAGATTGACTCAATATGGTTGTATTTAATGATATTGGTATCATGTTTCATGTAGCTTACTAGTATCATCATGATACAGCCTCCTGTATGACATTTTGCATTCTGTGGTCCTCAGATAGGATGCCCTTTCTCTCTAGTTTTCAGACATGGAAACAATGTCTTAGTTAGGGTTTTATTGTTATGAGCAGACACCATGACCAAGGCAACTCTTATAAGGACAACATTTAATTTAACAGGTTCAGAGGTTCAGTCTATTATCATCAAGGTGGGAGCATGGCAGAGTTCAGGCAGACATAGTTAAAGAGGAGCTGAGAGTTCTACCTCTTCATCTGAAGGCCACTAGGAGGAGACTGGCTCCCACGTGTTTAGGAAGACAGTCTTATTGCCCACCCCCACAGTGACACACTTCCTCCAATAAGGCCATACCTCCTAATAGTGCCACTCCCCGGGCCAAGCTTATTCAAACCACCACACAGAGACCGAGGCAAAAATTAGGTGACATCCTTGCACCAGAAAAGTATTGGTAGAGCCAAAGTTAGAGGGCCTTGTAATTCTTAAGGCGACATGTATCCCTCTTATTAAATATTCTGTGACATTGTAGATGCCAGAGTTAGAGAAGAGAGTGCTAAGAGTTAACACTGGAAGATATAATTACCGAATGAGTGGAATTATTAGAGAGGTTCAGCAGATATGCCAGGTGAATAAGTCCCTATAAACAGAATGCCAAAAGTAGAACCCCAGATTTTTACACTAAGTATGCCCAAAGACAAAAAAAAAAAAAAAAAAAGAATTCATGAAGAATATATCTAAAGCTTAACTGAAATATTTAGGGAATGTTCCTAACTTGCTGATTCAATGTATTCTCTTGTGACTTCCTGAAGGAAATTCTAGGTAGATAGAACATGCATGGTTATAAAAATTGTGTTAGTTAATACATCTATAAGACTATTAACTTCTTGGGGTCAAGGACCCTGAAATCTCCTTTCCTAAAATCTCCTTTCCTCCCAAAGACTAAAATAATGTTCTCCATTCAATAAAATAATTTTAATTTCTTATTTATTAATAGAAAAAAACATGAGGTATTTCAAGAGCTTTGCAAAGCAATTAATCTTGGAAAAGAACAATTAAACTTCATCAAGAAAAAGTCAATGGCAAAAGAAATCAAGAAAAAGTATCTCTCAGAAAACAGAAAACTGAGGGAACCACCTGATATAAAAAGCACCCCAAAACACCACTTATTCAAGCATTGATTTTTATTTTTAGGATTGTATTTGATATCTATGTTTATACAAATTAGGAGGGATTTTTCTACAGAACAACTGATCTTCAGAAAGAGAAGAACTTGGCTGACTTAGAGGAACACTGTTAATAAGATAATACAACAAACTGACTCTGACCTTGAAGTAAAATAAAAGGGACAAGCAGTATTTGGGGGAAAGTATCATTTTTCAAATATTAATGTTTAAGAGCAGTCACATTGACTGGCTTTTTTCAACTATTTTTTAACACAACAATACCTTTAGACTCAATGGGACTTATATTTTTAAATGAGACTTTTATTTTAAATTGCAGCCATAGTTGCTGTAATACAATATTTGATGATTTGTGGCATAAACCCTGAAAATCTGAGCCTCTAGTGGGTGTGGGGGTTGTGTATT
The DNA here is from genome assembly GCF_011762505.2 of Arvicanthis niloticus. NCBI lineage: Eukaryota > Metazoa > Chordata > Mammalia > Rodentia > Muridae > Arvicanthis > Arvicanthis niloticus. The sequence goes on along the minus strand of NC_047671.1, from coordinate 57,007,276 downwards.
TGTGTGTGTGTCTGTGTGTGTATTTGTGTATGTTTGTATGTGTTTGGATATGTATGGGTTTGTGTATGTTTGTGTGTGTTTGTATGTCTGAGTTTGTGTATGTTTATGTGTGTATGTGTGTTTGTGTGTGTGTGTGTTTGTATATGCATAGGTTTGTGTATGTTTGTGTGTTTGTATGTTTGTGTATGTTTTTGTGTGTTTGTGTGTGTGTGTGTGTGTGTGTGTGTGTGTGTGTGTGTGTGTGTGTAAAAGTGATTACTATGAAGCCAGCTTTCCTTGTATAAGCAAACTGAGTAAGTACCGGATCCCCCAGGAACCTTCACTGATCATCAGTCCCCAAAAACTTTTTCTGTCTCTAGGGAATGTACTTTTCAGAGCTGTACCACAGACTCACTCCAGCACCACCCTGTGGAGGCTCCTCTATCCTGATCTGATCCTCGATTGTCCTGAAAGTCCCTCAAGATCAGGTCCAATTACTTCTCCTTGTGCAAGAGCAGGTGCTTGACAAATATTTACTGATGAATGAGTTTGAGCTGGGGAATTGTAATACAATTTAATAACTGTTTGAGAATAAATATGAAAAAATCCATAGAAATGCCAAGAAAGAAAAATTATTTCTGACCAGAGGAGTCAGACCAGACATTATAACGTGACATCTGCAAAAGGATGTGTGGATGCTTCAGAATAAAGATAGCTATACCTAGGTAAGCAGAGGCCAGAAGAAATAGTGGGATGCTGCAGCCCACAGCCCTTTATACTTCAATAGAGCTTTTAATTTTTCCAGCATATACGAAGCCCAAGTGCATCATTACAAAATTAATAAAATGACAGTTTCTGCATATCTCTTAGTGATACAATCTTTCTCTATCCAGAAACCAGATACATTTTTAATGTCACTTGACAGTGGCTTATCTATTTCCAACCAGGATCAACAAAAGCCACTTTAGAATTTGGGGCTCTCTTAGAGTTTTAGGACTCTAACAACAATTCTAAATATTGATAATTAGACAACACCATTTTCATAGACTTGATCAGAATTCTTGGGCCAGGAGACCAATAGGAACTTCCCTAGATACGGATACACTTTCTTTACCTTCTTAATCTCACTTATTAATTCCATTCATAGGAAAATTGAAAAATGAAAATCATCTTGTAAAAACAACATGGATATAGGTATGCCAATTTGATTGTTGAGAATTCTAAGACTTATGGTGTTGCGATTTTGCTAGATTCGACTTCCTTCTATGACCTGCATGAAATCAATCAACTTGTGCTTGTGTGTCAAAATTGCAAACAAAACTCTATCAGTGGGAAGTCTCAGCCCAGATGTTATTCTGTTTGAGCACACATAAAATGAACACTGGTTATTTGAGCTTCCTAAAGATGCATATTAACATATTTACTCTTTGCTGTTTTCCTGAGATCCTTCAGATGTTTATTTATTTGCTTTTCTATCTCTACTGTCAAGATAAGATCCAGAATCATGATAGGCACTAAGAAGATATATAATGAATAAGTAAAGGAAAGAATGGTACCAGTTGCATTTCTCTTACACTGAATACATCATTGTATGTCTCTGCCATTATAAGTAAAATACCCAAAACAAAATATAAAATTTCAGGTTTTGTTCAACAAGAACCAAGAGCCAAGTTGATGGCTGCTGTCACAGTAGAGACTAAACTTAATGGATTCAACCAAGACTCACTTCCTCTTCAACAATCCTGTTACTGTGGATTCACATCAAGTTTATAGTCAGCTAAGACACCCCAGAGATTTTTTTTCTTAGATCTAATGTTAAGCTACATCTCCCCCAATTGAATTTACTGACTGAAGTGCAAGACCTCACATTATTCTCTGTAAGTTTTGTCTTATTGGATTTAGGCTATTACCCCAGCATCTAAAGACCTTATTGAGCCTTGAGTCTGACCTCCAGGATATTAGATATTCAGCCTTGCCTTGTGCCTCTGATAAATTGGATCAACATTCATTGACTGTCTTCACATGGGCCTACAGTGAGTAGATGGGACAAGTCTAACTTGGAACCTGGAGACTTGCTTCAAGAGACTTTCCTTCAGATTAGTGGCCATTTATCTTGCAGTTGTATTATTGCTGTAAGCCACATGGGAAGCCACAAGAAAAAGAACTAATACATCATCAGAGCTCAGAAAGACCTAGCATAACCCCAGCTCATCATTACTAATTGTGTACCTCCTAGTAAGAGATGTGTGTTGAGCCAGACTGAGAGTAGAAAAGCTCTATCCATAAAGGCAAAGAAACAACAAAAGCAGAAGGGAAGGAAGAAAAATGAGGTGTACACAGTAGCAGGAAAATATGCCACTTCAAGAAAACAGTAAACAACAGATAAGGGGTTTACTTTTAAGTTTGTCCAGAGATTTCATGATCATGTATATGTATAAATATACTGATCCTCATTACCTCATTAATGGAGAAAACCCATCATTTTAAATAACATCAAACAATTTATCTTATAACAAGTATGCAAACACAACTTATTGTATCTAAAGAACACTGAGAATTCTTTTTCTTGACAGATATGCTTTGTAAGACTGTTTCTGTGGGGAGCCGACAGAAGGCGACTATCATCCTTGCAGCCATCTTGAGCCATGTACCCTGGCAAGAGCCTTGATTACAATAGCCTACAACAGCTGAGCACACTCTGATAACATCTTGCTTTAGATACCCAGGATTTTCCTTTAGGTGTGTGAGACTTAAAGGTGTGTGACTTAAGGGTGTGACTTAGAGATCAGATTTAGAGACAAGACCTAAGGGCATGACTTAAAGGCGTGACCTAAAGGTGTGGCTTAGAAGTGAGACCTATAAAAGGCGAGAGGCAGACAGAAGAAATTATTATTATTAGACATTAGACACTTGGAGTAGGCACTTGGTACTAGAACTTGGAACTGGAAACTTGGAACTTGGAGGCACTAGGGACTAGGAACTATGGATTAGGAACTCAAGATTTGGGACTTAGACTAGGAAGAGAGACTGAAGAATACACGAAATTGAATCACACTCCGTCTGGTCTCCATTCTTCGAGTCCATCCTCACTCTCTCTCTTGCTGAACCCGACCCATGGACTGGAGCAGCTTGGGGCAGTACGGGCTCTAACAACTTAGCCCCCAAGGCTTTTGGCAGTGTGGGTTCCAACATTGATAGAGTGGTCCAGGACATTTCTGGTCCCCCAACATGGGGCAGCTCGGGCCACAACATGGTTCAACTGTTTAATTAGCCTCTAGGGTCTCCTCTTGTACAAATTAAGGATGTTGGACTAAGGTCCCTGCTACTTCTGCTGCGGAGGTAAGAGGGATGGAGGTAGAGAAAAAGTCTACAAAACTTAACTTGCACATTCAAGTTCAGGTTTAACTCTTGTTTCCCTCCTTCACTCATATTAATTAAGCTTAAACTCCAAGAACTACATTTTTCCTTTCTACTTTTGATCTTTTTTAGAAGAAAACAGAAGAACATTACTGAACCTCGTTTCCTACAAATCATCACAACCTTTAAGAAAAAGGCCCAGGGGCTGGTGAGAAACATATTCACTAAATTCCTTCATTAGGATGTGTCAAATTGCTGAAAATACTATTTCAGTCTGTCCTAAATATTACCTCTCTCTGGGAAAGCTAATATGTATGCTTCAAGTCATAAAATGATAATAAATTGAGACAATCAAATATTGCATTAGAGTTTTATTTTCTTGAAAAGATACCAATTGTGATCTCTACTAAACTGGGCTGACAACTTATAGTGCAGATGGAAGTTACAATATGTACAAATGTACAATATAAACAATACCATTTTAGACACTTCTTGGACTTCTTAAGTATATCAGTTAAGATCCTTATGGTTTTCAATGACAGAAAATTAAGTGATCTGACAATGAAATTACAAGGTCATTTCCTGTGAGATTCAGAATATAGAGCTGTTTCTCACTTCTTCTATTCAATTCACAACTCTACATCTTGCTTGTTTTACCGCATTCTGTATGAAACAAGAAGAAAGAACAAAGGTGCCCAATACCTAAGGTTTCCATCATTCCTACTGGTCTATTTCAAAAAGAGAGCCCTTTTATGTTCATCAAATCCAAAAGAACTCTGGCCTGGGTTGTATTCTAGAAACTGTGACTGATAATGCTTGACTTGAATCAGAACATGTAGAAACTGTCAAACCCAAATGAACCATGGGGGAGAGAAAAACATGGGTCACACAAAAAAAGGAGCCAATTTCTATTGGAAGAGAGCAGAAAGTGAGCTTTGCAACAAAAGGGAAATGAGCTGAGTACAGAAGAGATGGGTGTGTCAGTTGGTCATTTCTCACAAATGACCCCTGTGGCATTCACTCACTTACAATTTCTCTGCTCATCTCTGTCTTAGATAACAGCAAAAATGACTGTTTATTTCTATGATCTGAATATTTTTGTTCTCCAATACATATACACTAAACTCCAGTCCTCCTTGTGCTGGAGAGATAGCAGAGGATTTGTTTTGCTTCCCAGCATCTACAAGGAATCATACAACAACTCGTAACTCCAGTTCCTGGAGATCTGATACCATCTGATGCCATCTTCAAGCATTCAGAGGCACTAGGCATGCATTTGACTTTCATACATCTTTGCAGGCAGAATATACAAATAAAGTATATATACAAAATTCTTTTATAAAAAAGTCTCTACTGGGAGGCAATCAGAGATAATAAGATGGGCTTGTGAAAGCTAAGCCCTCACAAATGGAATTAGTAAAAATTAGTGTCTTTGTAAAAAGAAGTCGAGAGAAATCCCTCCTGCTCTATGGCCCCATGAAGACACAAGAATAAGCTAACTGTTGACCAGGAAATAAGCCACCACCCAACACCAATCTGCCAACAACTTCATCTTGAATTTCTTAAACCCACAAAAAAAAATGAAAACTAAGTTTGTATTGTTTAAAAACTGCCAAATCTGTGATATCTTGTTATAATTTAATAGACTAAGACAGATTTGTACACAAAAATGGGAAGATGACTGAGAAAGGGCCTAAAACCACAGAAGCAACATTGGAACCAGGCAATAGGTAGAGGGTAGAAGACTTTTGAGGCTCATACAAGAAAAAACCAGCACTTATGTGAAGAAACTTTTATGGGCAGTCCTGGACTCATAAAGACAGAGTGAACAGTAGAGAATCCCTAACTTCTGGGAAAGAATATGGGTAAAAATGTTACCACATTTTGATGTCAGGACATTCTGGTGTAATGGGCATCAAGGTTATCCTTTCACAACGTATGATAGGAATGAACTAAAATCTCTTGTGCTTGTTTCCAAGTAGTATGTGGTAGCTAGAATTTATAAGCAATACAGTTTTCTATTTGGCTGATGAACTATCTAAGCAATGAATTGAAAGTCTGTACTGTTCATCACCAGCCCCCAACATCACAGTAAGCACAGACACACACACACACACACACACACACACACACACACACCGAGAACACACAGAATTCTCAAGATTTGTGAGTATGTGACTCAAGCTCTAAGAGAACCATGCACATGTGAGAGGCAAATTCTTAATGAAGGCAGAGTTCCACCGAGTACCACTGTGTTGCTAACATTATCCCACTGGCTCTAAGGCATAAGTAAACTTTATGGTTCACCATCATTCACCCATCACTTCAATGGTTACTTTCCTATTTCTCCCTTTGGAAGTGACAGTATCTGTTCTGTCTGTCCACTCATATCTGATTTCACAGATACACAGAAGAGCAATTTGCACCTTGGATATCATGGATGTCTGACTTTGATGAAATTTTGAAAATTAGTCTGTTAGCACTGGAATGATTTGAAATTTGAGGCTCCTAGAATGGACTAAAAACATTTTGCATTGAAACATATTAATTTGGAGGAGACAAAAAAAGAATGATGTGATCAGAAAGCTTCACTTTCCAAAATATGTATGCTGAAATTAAATTTACAGTGTAAGAGGTATCAGGGGTAGACATTTGGAGCATGTAAGTTGTAGAGGCTAGAATTTCAGGAATCAGAGAAACATCCTTATAAGGACACCCCAAAGAGATCTCTGGCTCTATATTCTCCACATTATGCCTGAACAGTTTGGGATTGTTTTAGGGTATTGGATTTCTGGATCTTTGCACAGATGAAAAGAAGCCATCAATAAACTAAAAAGGAGTCAGGTCATACCAAGACATCAAATCTCCTTAATGCCTTAATCTTGAACCTCCTAGCCTCTCTATGTGTGAGAAATAAATGCCAGCTGATTATAAACTAACCTGCACCTATGGTGTGGTGTTACAACCACCAAAACAGTTAGGCTATCAGAAAATTCACATCTCTCTAGCAATGAATAATGCCTGACTGAGAAATGCTACTGTGGGGCTCAAAGGTCAGAAATACTTTGTACTTCCCCAGCACCCAATCTATTTTTTATTACCCTTACCCCCTTATTCACTCTGTTCTTTCCCTTTAACCATTTTTGGATTATCTGACCTCACCCTAATCTTCTTTAGGACCAATGTCCCTTTCATATCAGATCTACTGATGCTTCCGAACAAGCACTTATTTCAGGTTAAGCTTCAGGGAGAAATCTGAAGCTACTGAAAGGCTGGATTAAAGGAGCGCTGAGGTGAGATCAGTGTTTACTCAGTGATGACAAGCTAATGGGACTGCAAAACAGGCCTTGGCAAATCACCAGCACCCTACTTCCCAGAAAGGAAGATTTGTTTTGCTGGATAGTCCTAGATGCTGATAATAGGTCTGGGACACAGAGATGAAGGACACACTTTAGGCAAAGTGCCAGTTCTCCAGGACCTCGTCTGGAGTGTCTACAATCGCCAAGGGTTGTTTGCTTCCTTGCTTTCACATCTATCTTTTTGCTGTACTTGAGGATGTATTCTATATTGGTCTCGGGGCTGCAGTAGTAGACTTTCCCATATGCTATCACTGTTGACTTCATCTGAAAATGTCCAGATGGGAAGACGGAGATCATGAATAACCAGACAGCCAGCTCTCATAAAGATGAATCAACCGATGGTAATCTGATAAGACTTGTGAGATCTATTTGTTTTGTTCATCCAAAAGGATTAGGGTTCTTACTTCTGAAATCACCAGTGTGATGAAGTAACTTGATCACACGATACACTGCTCACGCTGCCCCAAATGCACTAACCAGGCATATAGACAACAGCGGCTCATACCTGTAACAATCAATTTTAAGTTGGTATTCCAGGACTATATCTATAGAGTGACAGAACCTCATCTCTCCTGATGCACCCAGCAAGCACACATCATCCTTTTTCCCGAAGATCTAATCAGGAACACTTCTGCCATGTTCATTTTTCTTTACAAGTCAAAGGCAAAGGCAGAGAAGAAATTTAAGCTTTCTGTCCTATACCCTCTTGACTCCAGGTAGAAGAGAAAGTAGTCTGTGTGGGAGTAAAACCTCAAATTCTAGCCTCACAACAAACAGCATTAGCTTGGCATGAAACAATTTCAAATGCTGTACACCAGTGACATCTAGTGCTTACTAATAAATTAACATGCTCCAAAAATATGAAAACTTAGTTTCTCATAAACACCTCAGTATTTTTCTACTTTAAAAAATTTTAAGGCTGCCTTTTCTGTTTTTGCATTCTTTTTTGAAGAAATTATTCCATTCATTTATTGATTTTTTTTTTGTTTAGAATGGAAGTATCTTGCCTCACTTTCTATCAAAGTAGACTTTAAACTCTAAAATGAACACTAGAGTTTAGTTACATAGAAATACAGGAGAATGTCTCCTTGATTGCCAGATCCTGTTCAGTGAAAATAGACTGAATTTATTCTATTTCCTCCTACTTTACCTTAGAAAACAACCCCGGGGTTGATGTGGAGTTAGAACATATGGAAAATAAGAGAATTTAAACAAACAACCTTCCCCATTGGGTTCCAGATGTAAAGAACTCACTCCCAAAGCCCAAACATAGAGATAAGTGTTCCACCATGTAGTGGCTGAGTTGTCCATTTCAGCTTCTTGAATTCCTCTGCATCCCTCAAACTGAAATGTCTAACCTGTTTCTTCATTTTCAGCGTCTTAAATTTTAATCTCCACAACAAACTCCTGCAGAGGTGTCTACTTTATCCTCTTTTCTTTCCAATCTGATAGAATTCTCCACTCTCCTTGGTGAAGAATCCTAATCTTCTAGTTAACTGGATATAGTTAACTAGCTAACTCTAGTTACCTTTACATTCTGTACTATCTTAAAAGTAAATAATATGTTAATGTGGACCTTCGTTAGTTTGGGTTCACATTGAGACTTCTATCATCACCTACTCATTACTGTCTCACAAGTCATCTCATCTCACAAGTCAGCCAAAAGTGAATCTGAGGTGGATGACATTCAATTGAATTTCTATGAAAGAATTTTGTAATTCATTACATGATCCAAATAATCTCTCATCCTGTTTCTGATTATCCAATTTCTTCATTTCATAAAAAAAAAAAAAAAAAAAAAAAAAAAAAAAAAGCTAAGATAATAACACACGTCCCCCTGATTGTTAAAATTATTAGGTCAGGAAATACAATCCTAAGAGCTTTTTTTAAAATTGTTTTTCTTGTTCAACAGTTTCATACATTTATATAAAAAAATATAGTTGTTTTCAAGCCCCATTCCCTCTCTCATCTCCCTCCCTCTTGTGCCAGAACCTTCCTTTCCTTCTCTACATTTCCCCCTTGTTCTTTCATGGCCTCTTTTTCTGCATGGCCAACTGAGTTTAATTAGAAATTTTAGCCTCGGGTGTGAGTGAGGGGTTGTTACTGGAACAAGGACAACTTATCAGTGGCTCTACTACTAAAGAAAATGATTCCCTCTCCTGCAACAACTGTGAATTGACTATAGTCTCTCAGAAAGTGGTAGGACCTAGTGGGTTTCTCCCTTATCCTAAATAAAGTGTTGACTAGTCCAATCTTCTACAGGTCTTATGCAGATAGCCATAGCTTTTGTGAGTTTATAAGTGACAGTTACAATATTTGAATTTAACATACCTTTAATAGTAGTTCTTTATTTATAACAATTACAATTAATAACATATGTACACATATTTTTATGAAAAAAGTTCTACTTTTCAAAAGAAAAGAGTTTAAAGATACATGACATTATTTTGTCTTGTTTTTCAATGACTGGCTTGCTTTACTTAATGCTTGCTAAATAACTAGATTCTTTTTAAACCGTTTTTTGTCTGTCTGTCTGTCTGTTTGTTTGTTTGTTTTGAAACAAGGTTTTATTATGTACCCCTGGCTGGCCTGGAACTTTGTATGTAGACCAGTCTGTCCTTAAACTCACAGAAATCTGTCTGCCTCTGCTTCTGCCTTTCAGAAACTAAGATTAAAGGCATGCACCACCATATTGGCTGACAACTAGATTCTTGAATTTGCCTATGCATTCAACCTATTACAGTTCCTCTTTTTAAAAAAAAAATCTATACTCCAAAAAGAAAATTTGCTTCAGTAAAAATGTATAGGGGAAAATAATGAGGAATGCATCAGAAGCTCCCTTGGATCATTGGGTACTCATGTTTGACAGCATATCAAACACAATAGGTTGACGTTTCTGAGAACAGATCTCTGTTCTTTAGTACATAAAACATTCACTGGTTTATTGAGTAGAAATTTATCTGTGCATGACTTTATGACATTTGATACTAGTCATTTAGAAATATTGACAAACAGAATTATACAGATCACCCAGACAGACATTAATGCAATATCAAGAATATCACCCTTTTAAATATCATCTCTAACCTTCAGAAACTTCTTATTGTGTTGAGAAGCTACCATGGTTCCATGGTTCGTGCAGCTAATTTGGCTTTAAAATGCATATATTTTCATTAACAATGAGTATAATATATTTACTGTTTGCTTGAAATGACAGAATGGCATTGTTCCTGTTCGTTATATTCTAAATTTTACATTATTATAATTTCCTCAATGTTTGATTTCATGGAAAACTATGCTGATTAAATGATTGCACCTGTGTGTGGGAAAGGGCAGGGTAGTCATGTTGATGACTTCATCCATACTTCCAGCTAACGTAATGGTACAGTCTTCTGTCATTTGTCCAATTAGAAACTTTAGTTAACCTGAAATATCTGGAAAAATCATTGTGATAATGCCCAATTGAACAGATACTAGTGTGATACTGTTTCTAATATAAAATGCCCATTTTGATCTTTTTCTCTCTTTTCTTTGGTAGGAAATATTAAAAACCCTTAGAATCATTTGAGTATTCACAATCTTAAGGCTCTCTTTTATTAGAATTTCTCTTAGTTTGTGGTTCAAAACACAAGAATTCGTGGGACATAGAATGTCAGGAGTTATGAGTCCCTCTTGTGTGTTTATGAGATGATTAGTCACTAGAGTTCTCAAGGTAGTTCAGTTTGGAGATTGGTTGCAGAGTATCAAAGTATGATTTCATGACTAAAATCTTCAGTTCCATATGTCTCCAAACCTCTAAAAATGATCACAAATGACTAACAATTTAATATACAAAGCCTTAAAATAAAACTTCCCTTAATAGTCCTAATCCATTGGATTCTGGGACTTCCAACTGGTGAACACATGAACACATTGGTTTTCATGTGCCCCTGTGGGGTTAGCATCCTCTGAAAGAGTATAGAAAAGTACAGCTATATGAGATGGTCAGGGGAAATCAGGAGATAGCCCATTGATCTTCTGATCTTCTGAGATGGCGGATGACCTATTGGGCAGTCTTGTGTGATAGAAGCTTTTAACCTATGGGCCATGTACAAGTGCTACACGTGTCAGAACTGAAGAGTTACAATTGCATATCATTGTAATAGCTGGTGTCCAGAACACTGTGGAATTGTGTTTTAAAAAATTCCATATATCTTGTCAGAAATGTTGAAAATTGAAATATTTCATCTAGAAAAGGAAAACATTCTAGGTGCCATCTAGTGTATTCAGGAAATTCTCTTTATGGCAGGCCTGACATGAGGGCAGGCACTTCAAGTGATCTGCATCTTTAATTTGCTAAACAATCTATTCTACTATTCTTGGATGGTATCAATTAGTATTCAGACCTTCATTATTTTAAACCAAAATATTCTTGTTTCCATGATACAGAAAGAATACATTGACTTCTTTTTTCCATATTACTAAGCCTCAAACATTTAAACTTCAATTTTTTTGAATTTCAAAGATCACTTAAACCTATATCTTTCCTTACTTCACACGCACATGCCCCCACACAAACCCACACACACACATCTTTTTATCCTCATATTTTATTAGTTACTTTTATCATCTCTGTAACAAAATACCTGAAAGAGACAACCTAAGAGAGAAAGGGTTCTGGGAGACGCGGTAGAGGCTAGTTTCAGAGTCCATAGTCTAGAGTAGCAGAGAGGCCATATTAGTGGGAATAGCTAGTCTGTGGAAGCAGAAGTTTATGACTTGTGTTGGGGATATCTTGGCAGAGAAGTCAGCAAAGATGTGACTGAAAGCAGAATGTCAATGTTTTCTTTAAAGGCCTGCCTGACGTGGCCTGTCTGACAAGGCCTCCTGCCCTAAAGGTTCTACAACCTTTCCTAACATAACTACCAGCCAGTAGTCAGTTATTCAAATACATGAGCTTACAGGGGACATTTTAGATTCACAACATAATAATAATAACACCTCCCAGAGAAAAACTTGAGCTTTTCCTGGTGTCAGATGGTTTCAAGATCCTTATTTGTCATGTTCTTGCTCTGCTTTCTATTCCTGTAATAAACACTATGATCATAGCAATTTGGAAAGTAAAAAGTTTATTTTACCTTACAATTAACCATCCATCAGGAAGAGAAGTCAGGTAAGGATTTCAAGACATGAACTGAAGCATAGATCATGGAGAAGTACAGTTACTGCTGTTCACTGGCTTGGTCCCCATGACTTGCTCAGCCTGTTTTCCTACAACCCAGAGAAACCTGCCAAGAGGTGGCAGTATGCACAGTGGCAAGAGTCCACACTCCCACATCAACATTAATTAAAAAAATAAATCCCCAGACTTGGCTGGACTGATGAAAGCATTTTCTCAATTGAAGTTCTTCTTTTCTAGATGACTCTACCTTTGTCAACCTGAAAAAAAAGAAGAAAACAAACAAACAAAAAACACCCCAAAATGTTCATCCTAAGCTTTTTCTCTTTATCCTTATTCCTTATTACCAAAGTATATTGAATTAAATAATTCAAGAACAGAATTGATTTCCTTCCTGTGCACTTGTATTGGTGCAGGATACTGTTGTTTTCTGTTTGTTTTCTATTCATTTTGCAGAAACCACATACAACTGGGGCGCAAGTTGAATTAGCCTTCAAATGCAATCATCTGGCCTTTATCACATGAACATTAGTCTGACTTCACTACTCTAAGCATGTTCAATTAATATTTTTACACACCAGAAAAGAATTTATATACTATACTGATAAATCTTGTAATATTAGACCCATTGAGAATAATGTAGATTATATGAATTTTATTGATTTTATATTTTGTATCTATAAAGAAAGCTTGATGCCAATCACAACTGAATTTTCCTCCTTGAACACATGTCCAGATTAGTTCAGTAAAACTGTAAAAATTATCTTTACCCAATAAAATATGAGTAAGTGGGTATAAGCTCCATTGAAAAATATTCTGGTCTATTCTTCTTGCTACCAAGACTCAATAATTTATCAAAAACAAACAAAACAACAACATCAGCAACAACAATAAACAAGCCAGAAGTTTATTTCTCACAGTTCTAGAAGGGGAGCAGTTAAGTCTAATTTCAATGTACTGACAGAATTAATGTCCTGGGTGGGCTACTGCCTGATTCCACGATGGCATCTTGCTGCTAGATCCTTCAGAGGAAAAAGACATTGAGTCTAAGCATAGCAGAAGACAAAGGGTAAAATGGGCTAAGTCATCAATTTGTGGGAAGATAATAAGGGCCTAATGTTATGACATCACATGAGAAAGAGAGGGAAGGGAACAAATTCCCTTCTTTAAGCTCCTTTATAAAGGTCCCATCAGTGAGGATTCTGCCTTGAGATAAGAGTCAATTCTTAAAGTCACTCTCTTAATCTAGCATTGTGTTGATAAATTTTCATTACGATATTGAACAATCCATCAAGAAATGAACCTATATCATCCTCTCTCCCCACTCTATTCTTTAGCTTAAGTATACTCTGGACCAGGGATTCTTGAACATGAAAGAGCAGAGGCAGAAAGTGTTTGATTCTTTGAATGTTCATGCAGAGAAAAGCTTCCATTTTCCCAGGAATACCAACGACATTGGAGTCACTTGATCAGGAAACAAGCCAGTGAATACTGCTAAACTTTTTCACTCAGGTTTATTTATTGTAATAGTTTAACTTCTATTCATTAACAAGTCTCCAACCTACTTACGGTGAATACAAATTAAAACACATCTCCACTTATATGTGAATATCATCATCATTATCTATCTATCCTCTTATTTCTCTCCTATACAATACATCCAGAATACATCCCTTATGCTTAGAACAAAGATGAGAAATACAATATCCGCTGATAAAATTAGGCTATCCATGCTTCAAGGCTTTAATCACATTCTAAGAAACTCCTCTTACTTTCTAGAAGGCATCATAAATCCCCAATTTGGATCATCTTGCACATTTATTTAAAAAGCCCCTTGTGTAAAGAATACCCCATCTTCCCCAGCCTTATTTGGTGTCCTTTCCTACTATGCTCACACGAAAGAAAGCCTTGCTCAAGGCTTTGTGGCTGGCTTACTGCTCCATTTGGTGCTTTGCTGGCATCTTTTTCTTAGACCACATTCGTACAAGGAAAGACATCATATCTTATTTATCTGTGTACTTGCAGTGTCACCGTGTCTGACATATAGCAAATAGTCAATAAATGCCTAAGAATGAATGGGCCCAAAAGCTGCACAGGTACTTTTAAGTTTGGACCTATAAGAGAAAGAACTCAAGAAACAGGGGCTTGAAATCACTAAATTTCCATTACTGCCAAATAAAAACTGAGTCTGTGACTGTGATTTATCAGAGCAGAGAGGTTGGTAACCTGGAGGCTGTCTGGCATTCTAAGATCTGTGAATTCTTTTACAGTCCTATTTTTGCTTTGACAGTCTAGAACTAGTCAGGGTGTCATAATTATCTATGGCGAGTCAATGCTCCATATTGCAATGAGCAGTCTCTGAGAGTCAGTGCATATTTTTTTAAACTCTGCATTCTCTTAAGCTCAAGTAAGATGAAACTTAGTGTCTCCTTATATTTCTTACTTTGAGTTCGATTTATTTAAGACCATTCATGCCAGCCAGATGGTCCACACTAGTTTCAGACAATTTATCACAGAGCTCAGCTGTTGCATTAAATCTATTTCTTAAAGGGGAAAAGGCATTCATAATTTGAGCTGGAAAAACAAGGAGATCCAACACTACACCAATGCCAATATGCCAGTTCACAGGTCCCTAAGGCATCACAATTTCCGTAACTTAATTTGAGGGACTCAAATCATGCTTGCAATTCGATGCATGTTCAAAGCCTTCACTTAATTTTCTCCCCATTACTGATAAGAAGTAGATGGGTAAGGATGCCACCCCCTCCTGATACCCCCTTGTGTTGAGTCTTTATGTGTCATCTTCTCAGGTATATGTTCCCTATATTCTGCATCACATCAACCCATGAATGAAGGTAAGCTGTCTCTTAGCTCCTACTAAAACACCATTCAGATTGCTGATGACTGGGAAAGGCTTCTGCTTTAGAAGAGTAAATGGTATCAAAGCTGTTCGGGTAGCCTTGAGATTATGCGTTGTTCCACTTCCCATTAGTTGCTTTACCTGTCATGCCTCAGCTGTGTCTTCCCCACTAATGCTTCTCCCATACATTTTTTTCCTCTCTCCCCTTTCTTTTTTTTTTCCCCATGAGACTCGGGCGGAGACGCAGGGGACATGAGCGAGCAGGATTCGAACACGCAGAGACAGAGAGCAGAAGGCCCCACGCACTCGGGCGGCCGCCTTAGCTGCTGCGCCAACGCCGGTTCCTCTCTCCCCTTTCAATTTCTGTTTTATTTACATCTCAGATCAATATAGGTGTGTCTTTTGTAGCTTGGGTTGATGTAGAACTAGGGAGGGATTACTGAGATAGTTCCCTAAATAATTACATTACTTCTTTTAAGGAGTATTGCGACACTAACTATAAGACAATAAAGTTTTAAGCCTGCTTTGCAAATATACACTGGGAGAAGGGAACGTGAAGGAAAGAGGACAAGATTGCTAACCTCTAGCATTTAGTCATTTTGTACAAAGATGTGTCCAAACTCTATGGTACAGAACTCAACCTTGCCTGTGGGCTCCCACTCTCTTAGTCAAAAGCTCTTCTCAGTATGAGCCAGCTCTTTAGCCTCTAACACTGTGGGGTGCTATAATTAGGATCTGAAATGCCTCCCAATGGCCCATTTGTATTGCAATGGCCCATTGTATCCCCTGAAGTCTTGATCATCAGTCTATAGTTTTCTATGAGGTGGTGGAGCCTTTATGAATTGAGGTCTAGTGAGAAGAATTGAGGTAATCGTAGATGAGTCCTTGAAGTGATATGGTAGACCAGCCCTTCTCTCTGTTTTCTGTCTGCTGTGAGGTGAACATATCTCCTTCAACATCTACTTCATCATGAGGCAGTGTGCCGCCATAGGTCCAAAGCAGCACAGCCAAGCAATCCTAGACACAAATAAGTTTTCCCTCCTTTTAAGTTATTTGCCGCCGGGCGGTGGTGGCGCACGCCTTTAATCACAACACTTGGGAGGCAGAGGCAGGCGGATTTCTGAGTTCGAGGCCAGCCTGGTCTACAGAGTGAGTTCCAGGACAGCCAGGGCTACACAGAGAAACCCTGTCTCGAAAAACAAAAACAAACAAAAAAAAAGTTATTTGCCTTAGTAATTATCACAGTGGTGGACAGCTGATTAACACATGGACTAACGATTCTATTCTCACCATGTCCACTTCTACTTGCCCTCTTCCCTTCAGACCCCAGCTTGGTGACAGGTTCTATTCTTGCTGCCTGGTTCTATTTGCTCTATTTAAAATCTGTATACCTAAGACTAGGACTACTACCCTGGTACAACACATATTAGGCTTATAATACTGAGCTATTGTGTAGCTCCCATGTAACTGCGTTACCACATATTTTCATAATGCTACACATTTATTGCATGTTTAAACATTTAGACATGAACTTTTAAAATGCATTTTTACCATATGTGGACACTATTTATAGATGTTCACAGTATGTTTGTCACTTTAATCCACATTTCCAGAGCTAAAGACAGAAAGCAAGCATTCTTTTCTCTTTATTGGTCCTTTGAACTCGCTGACAATGAGATGCTCTTAGCAAAGTTTCAGTAAGAATTTGAGACCCTAGAAAGGCAAAAGCCAAGAAAACCTATCAGTATATATATTAGCAAACCACAGACATAGAAATGATAAAATGACCAGAATTCAGTATTCAATTAGAGTTGGACATTTCAGAAGCAGCATTTGTGAACCTCCTAAGATGAAATTGTCAACATTCTGTCGTAAGACTATATGTAACGTAGACAACAACTCAATGTTCCTCTAAACTGTATCGTGCACATTTTAATGTTAAAGCTGGTTATTTCAAATTGTTTTAATACTTATATAAAAAGCAACACCTATCTATCTCCTTTAAAAGTTCATAAATACATGGTCCAGATGTGCTGACTTCATCTTCCAGGCACCTAGTTGTGTCAGAGAGCTGACTGTGTTGTCTCATGTAGGAAGAACATCTAGACATCTGACTGTATTTTCCCTACTCATCCCAAAATGTTGGCAGCTAACTGTAGGCAGATTGAAACTCTCTTGAAATAGGAAAGGAAAGTCTCTGTCAAATGAATATTGACAGGATACATAGCAGGGTTTTTTCCCCCAAGTCTCTGCTACAATCAGAATGCTATTTTCCAGATGTTAAGTACTGGGCCTTTATAACTCAAGTCTAATTATGTTCAGAATGAAACATCAAAAATACATTTAGTAAAATTATCAATCCTGGCAGAGGTTTTCAATTACAGATAACGTTACAGACTGGCACACAGGGAAATAAACATGTGAACATTTACTATTTAATATCTGAAAGTATTCCTCATGACTAGTTTGCACTTTATAGTTGGTGAAAAACTTAAGGTCAACTCTAAATAATAATTTAATAAATATGAAAATATAGGAATATAAATGAATATAAATGAGATAATAATATAAATGAATAATAAAATATAATAATAATAATACAATTATCTATAATGCAATTTGGGATTCACTACATCCTCATTAATAAATATATAAAATAATATTTTAATGGCCAAGGATAGTGGCAGAAGCCTATAATCCAAGAATACAATGATGATGGCAGGATAATTATTTTGAAGCCAGCTTGAGCCACATAGTGAATCCCAACTCAGTTTAAACTACATTGCAAGACACAGTCTCAAAGAGCAAAGGTTAGGCTATAGCTAAGGGACAAATGGCTTGCCTAGCATGTATGAGGTCCTGTGTGACATTCATAGGCCCATACAAAGTTCTACAATTCATAGCATTAGCAATTGTGAGTAAACTATGTGGAACATGCCTGCGTAGGAATCATGACAGTCACCACACAGAAGAATATTGCTTATAGCACTGGACATCAAACTTGAGGTCAGCAAAGTGGATCTGACAAAGGAACAGGGAGGACATCTCCTAACAAAGTGGCAGCAAACCCACCTTCCCAATCTCGACATGGGTATTCAAATCACTGTTTACTCCCTGAACCACATAGCCTCCAAATTCACATGTTCACTCAGATTACTTTGGTGCCAAGTTCACTTACCACCAATCACAGTCCTCTCCTGCCATAGAAGGTGGGTTCTTCACCTTCTAGTCTTTTATCTTTCTACTCTTTCCCGATTTCCTTCTCTTCTAAGACATGGCAAGAGAGTTTCATGTACTTCATGTTTCATCAGTTAACGGAGCCGCAGTCTGCATGCACAGGGCTCATTACAAATACCCTATTGACATGAATAAGCAAAAAGATTGCACACTCAGTAGCATTAAACTTTAAAAATATAGATAAGAAAAAATAGAGATAAAATTTCTGAAACAGACCTAAAAAATTAGTAGTCAATAATTATTTAGTCCCAAAGTATATTTTTATGAATGCCTGATGTCCACAGATACCAGAAGAGGGCACTGGACCACTTGGAACTCGAGTTACACACATTTGTAAGACACCATTTTGAGAACTGAATCTGGAGCCTCTGGAAGAGCAGCCGGTGCACTTAGGAGCTAAGCCACTCCACCAGCCACCCCCACCAACGTGCATTCTACCTGATAAGCTGGTCAGTTAAAGTTTATGTAAAAGCTTGCCTCAAATAAAACAATCCCTATTTGCAAAAACCCAACTCATAGAAGTATTGCACAGAAAGAAGCAGTTCTACTAAGTGTGTAATGGAATATCTACAGCCCATTATCAATTATGTGACACATGCCTTACTAATAAATGGCACATGTGGTACAAAGTCAGGCATTTCACTAAAAGTAAAATAAACAGTTTTAAATACATTTTTCCAAGTGTTGGTTGAAAAGGTTTTGGTTTTGGCATTTTTTTAAATCTCCTTTTAAATGTAAATACAACAATATATGACTCCCTAAAACAAAGATAAAAGGTGTTCTTTTGGTGAGCTCTCAGGTCTTCAGGGCCCAATGGTGGTGGCACTAATAATCTTAATAGCAGTGATAATGTTGAAGACAGCATGCTTGAGCCACTGAGATGAAAATCTCACTTTTGAAAAGGTCCCTTTCAGATTGTCCTTTCTTTGTTTCTTCTTCTTCTTCTTCTTCTTCTTCTTCTTCTTCTTCTTCTTCTTCTTCTTCTTCTTCTTCTTCTTCTTCTTCCTTCTTCTTCTTCTTCTTCTTCTTCTTCTTCTTCTTCTTCTTCTTCTTCTTCTTCTTCTTCTTCTTCTTCTCCTCCTCCTCCTCCTCCTCCTCCTCCTCCTCCTCCTTCTCTTCCTCCTCCTCCTCCTCCTTCTCCTCCTCCTCCTTCTCCTCCTCCTCCTCCTCCTTTTCCTCCTCCTCCTTCTCCTCCTCCTCCTTCTCCTCCTTCTCCTCCTCCTCCTTCTCCTCCTTCTCCTCCTCCTCCTCCTCCTCCTCCTCCTCCTCCTCCTCCTCCTCCTTCTCCTCCTCCTCCTTCTCCTCCTTCTCCTCCTCCTCCTCCTCCTCCTCCTCCTCCTCCTCCTCCTCCTCCTCCTCCTTCTCCTCCTCCTCCTCCTCCTTCTCCTCCTCCTCCTCCTCCTCCTCCTCCTCCTTCTCCTCCTCCTCCTCCTCCTCCTTCTCCTCCTCCTCCTTCTCCTCCTGCTCCTGTTCCTCCTCGTCCTCTTCCTCCTCATCCTCGTCCTCCTCCTCCTCCTCCTCCTCTTCCTCCTCCTCCTCCTCCTCCTCCTTCTCCTCCTCCTCCTCCTCCTTCTCCTCCTCCTCCTTCTCCTCCTCCTCCTCCTCCTTCTCCTCCTCCTCCTCCTCCTCTTCCTCCTCCTCCTCCTCCTCCTCTTCCTCCTCCTCCTCCTCCTCCTCCTCCTCCTCCTCCTTCTCCTCCTCCTCCTCCTCCTTGTCCTCCTCCTCCTCCTCCTCCTTCTCCTCCTCCTCCTTTTCTTCCTCCTCCTCCTTCTCCTCCTCCTCCTTCTCCTCCTCCTCCTTCTCCTCCTCCTCCTCCTCCTCCTTCTCCTCCTCCTCCTCCTCCTTTTCCTCCTCCTCCTCCTCCTCCTCCTTCTCCTCCTCCTCCTCCTCCTTCTCCTTTTCCTCCTCCTTCTCCTTCTTCTCCTTCTCCTCCTTCTTTTCCTTCTTCCTATTCCTCTTCTTCTTCCTCCTCTTCTTTCTCTTCCTCCTTCTCCTCCTCCTCCTCCTCTTTAATTTTTTTTGTTTTTCCATTGGTAATAATAGGTAGAGAATCACAAATAATTTCAAACTGCATTATACTGCTTGACACAAAGGACCAGGACTGAATCTCAAATCATGAGCTCTCAGCCAAGGTGTCACGACACACTCATTTTTATCTTCCAACAGGGGAATACTTCAAGATTGGTCTTAGTGTGCACTGTAATTAGATACTAATAGGAAAAGTACTAAAATGTGATTTTAAAAGACTGTATATCTGAGGTTCTACAACAAACTGTAAAACTTTTCTTCATTTCCTTTCAAATTATCATCTCCCGAGAGCAGAAAAACTGAAGATATAACTGGTATATTAAAAATTGTAAAGAATATTCTTCCTTTTTGTCTACATCATAGTCTCACAGTGACAAACTCTCATGTATCCTCACTTCAAATGTTCTGTCATCTCAGGAACAAAGAGCTTGTACTTTTTTGTCAGAACCTAAATGAGGCAACTCACTTCTCAAAGGCACTATCAACCCCACAGTCTTTTGTCACACCTACATCCTAAAGATTTGTTTGCAAATTACAGTCATCACAAAATGCTGATAAAACTGTGGGGTTTATTTAATTGTCATATACAAAAACAAAATATCAGAGAACCATTATATAGATATTTAATTGTATAAATCAGGTATAATGCAGGAATATGAAAACATGAGAAATTAAAAACTCTCCTTTACTATAACAACATATTTAAGTGACAATTTAAAAATGTTCCCCAAATTCTCTTTATTGTGTCTTTGGGTGGAGGCAAGTAAAAGCTGCAAAGGGCAGCCAAACATTCAAAACTAGATCAGAATGAGAAGGGAGACATTTGGTTATACTAGTACTTGCAATAGATTGTCAGTCATTTGCAGCCCTCTGAATAGAGAATCACCATTTTTGAGTCACACTGGGAAGAGAATAGGGAAAGTATCGGAAAAAGGGAAAATGTCAAATTCAGCTGAATGTCTAAAACTATAAAGTTAACATGAGGCAAACGTGATTGGGAAGAGAGGGGATAAAGAAATCTGTGGGTGTCAGGCAAGAACAAAAGAAGAGAGGCTGGACTGAGTGTTTAACCTTACGGGGTTTTGGAACAGAAACCTTCATCCAAAAACTCAATCAAGGGGCATGTTACAGGGCAACTAATGCAATAATAACAATTCAAAAAGAACTGAGTTCTCAGTGAAGCCAGTTCAAGGACAGCATCAAGCTGCCAGTCCTTTGGTAAGTCACTGCCATGGATCCATAATGAATTCACCTAGCAGAGACAATGTGGAATTCTTGGAGTACTGGGGAAGAGGGGGAGAGTCTCTTGTGTCCATCCCTGCAAGGTTTCATTATTGACTGATGAGCTTTTCTGAATCACTTGTTTGCTTTATGATTTGGAAGCAAACACAGTTATGCCTGAGTTGATTTGAGATTCCAACTTTTCATTTTGTGTTGCTGCCTTAACACATGAAATCTTTCCCAGTACTCATGACAAAAGCCAACCCTTTCTTCCTTTGTTCCAGGGGCTCCCTCTTCCCCAGGTGACTCCCTCCCCACAACTAGAAGTCATTTTCTGTAGAAATTTTCTCCCACCTTCCATTAGTGGAACAGTCTAATTACTGCATATCAAAGAGAGAGACACACGCAGCTGTCTGGCTTCACCACTTCCACACAATGGTGCAAAAACGCAGCTCAACAGTCCAGTGAACTGTCAGCTACGAGAGTAATTGGAACTCAGGGTTCCGCCTCCAGTCCTGGTAGTGGGGGCCATTTTTGTGTTTTGTTAACACAGAAATCACCCTAGGGAGATGGGAGTTTGGAGTCTGTAAAGATTCTTTGTAATTTTTTTTAGAAGCTGCCATACTCTTGCTCCGTCCTAAGACATTATTTTTTTCAATTACACATTAAATGACTTGGCATTTGAGGTAATGTTATCTAGTGCTAATTCACCTGTTAGGAAATTGCCTCTCTCCAGAACCTGGGGTTAATAGAGTGCAGAAGACCATTCTTATCAAGGGGTGGGAGAAAGGCGATTAATTTACACTATAAATTAAAACATAGAAAATGGAAGGAAAATAGACTGAGTGCTGGCCTTGCTCCGGAAAAGCTATTATGTTTTGCTGGATTTTTTTCTGTTTTTAATTTGTTATTTTTATCCATGTTAGCAGGCCTCTAATCACTCCAGGCATAGCACACAGCATGGATGAAACTGTACATGAAAGAATATGCTTCAGGAAGCAAAATTAATTGACATTGTAGGGACTGTAGTCACAGGGTCCACACGGAGTTAGAGCTGTGTGATTTCTAGCCACATCATAAGAGAATCATTTTTCTAAGATTTGCAAAGGCATGTTTGAAAAAGGAAACTAGGCAATGTTAAGGAGCCTTGTTGATAAGCCTTAATCCTCTTGGTCATACCTCACCTTTAATAAAAATCCTAAATCTAATCACAGTAATAAAAAAAAAAAAAGAATCTACTCAGAATCCCTTACAAGGCATTGTGGGTCAGAGGATGGCTTCCAACAGGTGGACATTAAGGTACTTGTTTATGGGCCATTACTAGTCCTTTAATGATTCTGATGAACCAACAGTAAAACCTAAAGGAGCTGAAGACAGGTAGGCTGGATAATCCTATTCACTGGCATTTCAGCAACCAGGACCCTGCTC
The DNA here is from genome assembly GCF_011762505.2 of Arvicanthis niloticus. Lineage (NCBI taxonomy): Eukaryota > Metazoa > Chordata > Mammalia > Rodentia > Muridae > Arvicanthis > Arvicanthis niloticus. Next base: position 56,984,649 of record NC_047671.1, on the reverse strand, counting down.
TCTAGTCCCCCAATCTACAGCAACTAAAGCTAACAGGTGGTCTTGTTACAGACAGCATTGTAATTAAGCTTACCATTGGCTCCCCTGTGGGGAGCCGACAGAAGGCAGCTATCATCCTTGCAGCCATCTTGAGCCATACACCCTGACAAGAGACTTGATTACAATAGCCTACAACAGCTGAGCACACTCTGATAACATCTTATTTTAGATACCCAGGATTTTTCCTTGGGTGTGTGAGACTTAAAGGTGTGTGACTTAAGGGCGTGACTTAGAGATCAGATGTAGAGACCAGATCTAAGGGTATTACTTAAAGGTGTGGCTTAGAAGTGAGACATATAAAAGGTGAGAGGCAGACAGAAGAAATTATTATTATTAAGTATTAGGCACTTGGACTCGAGACAGGCAACTATTATTTGACACTTACACTTGGACTAGACTTAGAACTAGGAACTAGGGACTAGGAACTCAAGATTTGGACTTGGACTAGGAAGAGAGACTGAAGAATAAATGGGATTGAATCACACTCTGTCTGGTCTCCATTCTTCGAACCCTTCCTCACTCTCTCTCTTACTGAACCCCAACCCTCGGACTGGAGCAGCTTGGGGCAGTATGAGCCAGAACAATTTAGCCCCCAAGGCTTTTGGCAGTGTGGGCTCCAACACTGACAGAGTGGTCTGCAAGATGTTGGTGCCCAACGTGAGGCAGCTCGGGCCTGAATCTCAATTTTCTACATCTATAATGTACGGGTTAGACACCTTCCCAGGAATCTACCCTTTCCCAGAGCATTAGACTCAGAAGGTCAAGTCAGACCTATTTTCTCTCATCAGTCTGGTGTACTTCTTTTTTTCCTTTTTCTGTTCTCTTTTAAGACTCTAACTAAGGTATCCCAGCACATTAATTTGACCTAACTAGCAACTGCTTACTGCGTAATTGATCAAGTGTTCAGCACTCACAAATTTTGTCGCCTTGAGCCTATTGTCTAATTTCTTAAACCCTAGTTTCCTCATTTGTAAAACTGGACCAACTACTTTCTCAGAGACTGAAGAAGTACTCGAGGCACCTATGCCAGAAACTCATTAAGTATTAGTCATCACATAATTACCCCAGGACCAAGCAAAGTATGTGCCACACTGGGAGGTTAAATGTGAAATGCAGCCTGGTTGTTGAATAGACTAGATGAAGAAAGACAGATTATCCCAGATTGCTATCACTATGTAAAGTGCCAGAACAAGCCACCAATCAAGTATCAATTATTTTATGCATAAAATATACTGGAAGCATCAACACAGAATCTAGAACACTGCAGCAGTTTACACTAGTTCAGATTCCCCCTGGACATGCATAGATGATACAAATGGAGATGCTGAATGCTTGCAGCAAGCAGTCAGTTGTAGTCACCAACACAACTCAAAGAGACACAGACTCTGCCTCAGGAGCACGTGCTGAATAACTTGAATTGAAGTTACTTGACATAATTCACTCTTCAATATATAATTTAAAGCCATGGACGAAATGATTCATCATTGAGAATAATGACCAATTACAAAGCAAACTCCCAAGAGTGTCGTTAAGAAATCCCAATTATCTTAAAGTATTTAAAAGTGGAAAACCTGAAATATTCCTGATAAATTTGGGAAGTTATTGAGCTTGTGAGAACAGCAGAATAAGTATGGAGAAAATAAGGACAGGGGTTGGGAGCGGGGGGCTGAATAAAAAAAAGCATCTTCAGGAAATGGATCTTTTAAAAAACAAGTTAGCAAGTTGAAAAACAAATATATTACTCTGTACCTATATAACTTTACAAACATCAACCCCCTTTAAAATTGGCTTTCTCATCTTTAAAATGAAAATTATCTGTTCCAATCTGGTGATGTAATTCTGTTATACAGAAAAGGAAGGCAGGTGAATCTTGTGATTCAAGGCTTGCATGGGCTACAGAGTATATTCAAGGTCTGCTTGGAAAGTTTTGTACACCACACACAAAAGTAAATGGATGTTAAATACACTATTTCCTGAACATCCTAATCCAACAATTGGAAATCAAAAGGCAGAGATGTTTTTGTGCACCAACATGATACCAGAAGTAGACAATTCTACCCTTGCCCTTAGTTGACAGTCATAGGCCAAATGAAAGCATGCTACAAACATACAGCATTACCTAAAGACTATGTGCAGAAGGTGGGGTCTGTATTTGAGCATGGACACAATGCTACCAAGATACCTCATACTATATGCACACACACTCCAGAATGAAAAACAAAACTGAAAGCTGAAACACCTCTACTCCCAAGCTCAGTCAGTGTCTGTCTCTGAAAATTTCTTGTTGGAATTAGAGTAATTCTTGTTGGAATTCCAGGCACAGAGTAACTGTTTGATGCAGCTGTAGTAGAGGTGGTAAAGGGGGCAACAGAAGCTACAAGAGCAACAACAACATGAATAGCCAGTCCTTTAGAGAGTCGTATTTAACCACATGTTAAATAAGAATTAGCAATATCATGCTACAAGGAGCCCAACACACACACACACACACACACACACACACACACAGTACTCAGTAATGTATCATTTTAATCATTTATGCAAGGTGGCGGTGGGGGAAACCAATGTTCAGTTTTAAAAGCCATCATAATGATGATCAGGGACATGAAGATTATGTTATGTACCTACCAGAATGGTGAAAATGAAGAAGTCAACAAAAATCAATGCCAGGGAGGATGTTGGAGGCAAGGGATATGTGAAGATCTGTTGGGAGCAGTTCAGTATCTAGTGAAAGAGGAGGGATGCCCAGCTACTGCCCTGATACATGACTCCAGTAGATGCATTGTCATCTCAAAACATGAGGACACACATACAATATTGCTTATCATAAAAAAATCTTAAATCCCCCTCTAAGGAACAAATACATGTAAGAATTTGATCACATGGATCACAATAGAACACTTGAATGTTCTATTTTCAATCTAAACTGTATGTATCCACTTGCATAAATGTTAAAACAATAATGTTAACAAAAGAAAGTACAGTGCTTGGTTTAAACAATACCGAGGAACCACAAAATAATCCATGGAATAATCCATACTAAAGTTGAGGTGATAGTTTGCTCAAGAAGAGATTCAGACAAAAGTACAGTCTCTGATAACTCATCTTCTTCAAAGAAAAGGCAAATATAGCAGAGTGACATATGAACACTGTGTCCAAACTCACAGCTATGCATACAGGAAACCCCGAGAAACACACATCCAGTAAATAATTCTCTGGCACTTTTGTTTGTTAAAAGTGTTGCCTGAGGCACCTAACTCACCAAGCTCCCTTCAAATGGAACGATTTTATAAAACTGTGTTAAGCAAATTTATAATGCTAGGACAAGCCAACCAAATAGTCTTTCACTCAAATTTAGGAAGGATACTACAAAGTCCCCAGCAGTGTGACATATCAATGAGGTACTTGTATTAGAGTGACCATGTATATCAAGTAAGAGGCCTGGGATTGTAGAAATCAACAGTGGTACTTCCTGGTAACTGATTTTCAGCAAAGGTGCCAACTCATTCTGAAAAGAAGAGTAATCTTTTCAAGACATGATACTGGGACAGCTTGATATTCTCAGGTGAAGGAACGATGTTGAATTGATAGCTCACCCAAAGAAAACTGTCACTCAAAATAGACCATACACTAAATGTCAGAGCTGGAACTGAATCTCTTAGAGAGAAAATTTATTCTGGGAGTAAAATTTTTGTGGCCTTGAATTAGGCCATGTTTCCTTAGATGCACCACTAAAAGTCAGAGACAAGGAAGAAATAAAATAAATTTCATCAAAATTTAAAATCTCTGTGTTTTAACAGACACCACCAAGAAAGTAAAATGGAATCAGAGAAAACATTTGCAAATCATGTCTCTTGATTCATGAATTCAGAAGTTATAGTTAAACCATGTATTTAAAAATAATTTTTAAAATCAACAACGTGTTTAAATAATCATTTTAAAATGTATAAGCAGAGTTGCACAATTTCTCAGCTGAGGCTTTCGTTTCAGGTTGTGGCAAGTTGAGAATTTAAAACTTATCATCACACGGAATGTGAACTGGTACAGTCATTTGGAAAAACAGATTCACAGTTCCCAAAAAGTTAAGTATACATATTCCATATCAGTCAGCAATTCTCATCCTGGGAATATTCCCCAAAGAACTTAAAACACACATGCACACTAAAGCTTGTATACCATTGTTCATAGCAGCCTGTTTACAATGGCTAACGATCAGGCAACATAAATTCTTACCAAGTATTGGGTAAATAAACAAATGTAATATTATCATGTAGAGACATCATTTAGGTATGAAAAGTAGCTGAATACTGACACATTAATAAAATTGAAAATACAGCATTTATTGGAAGAAGTCATGAAGAATTGGTCTGAGTTTGAATTGCCTTACCACCTATGTCAGTTTGTTTTGTCAATTTGACAGAAACAAGAGTCATAGAGGAAGAAAATCCTTAAAGGATTAATTTCTCCACAAATTGTCCTGTCAGCAAATTTATAGTGGTACTTTCTTGATTGGTGATTGATGTGGGAGGGGCCATCCTGTTGTGGATAGGGTCAACCCTGAGCTGATGATGCTGAATGCTATCAGATATCAGGCTGAGCAAGCCATGATGAACAAGCCAGTAAGCAGCATCACTCCATGGCCATTGCTTCAGTTCCTGCTTCTAGATTTCTATCTTGAACTCTTGCCTTAACTTCTTTTGGTGATAGACTATAATGTACAAGCCAAATAAACACTTTCCTCCTAGTTCTCTTTTAAAGTCATAGTGTTTGCCACAGCAATAGAGAGCAAACTAGAACACAAGCCAAATTTACCATCTGAAATCCTATTTGACTGTGATTAGTTGGTGGGAACTGTGCACTGTGCTCATGCTCATGAGTGAGATTAGTGCCATTCAGAAAAGAGGGCCTCAAGAACTCAGTCCTTTTTACAACGTAGAGAGAGTCCATTTGAGAGGGAGGAAGCAGAGGCCTAGGCACCAGATCTTGGTGTCTTGATCTTGGGCTTCCCAGTCTCTAGAATGGTGAGAAATTACTTCATTTAGCTTACAAGGCACGGCGTTTATATTTTGTAACAGCCCATGTGAACTGAGTCCCATATCATGCAATTCAAAGAATAGTAAAAGCTCACAGTAGGTAAAGCTATTTGTAAAAGTAGATTTGAGGTGTTCGGGCAACAGGAGAAGTAGTAAATGAGGGGCTGCTATCCAGTGCAAGGTTCTTTTTCAAGTGATCAAAATGCAGTAACATTAGATGCTAAAACTCTCAATATGCTAAAAGGAACTAAATTCGCTGTGTTAGGATGTGTCATTCACAGCCCTATACTGATATTTAAAGATTTAAAGAAAAAATTTTAGTACTCATGTTTAGGTTTTACAAAGAATGGCTTAAATATCATAATTTTTAGGACCAATAGATGTTTCTTGGAAAACTCTAAGAAAAAAAAAAAAAAACAAGTTATTGTTTCAGGAAGACTTCAGAGCAGGATATGTTGCAGCCTGCCTTCATGGCTTTAGACATTTTTCATTGGAAGTTTTACAACCTAGTGATATAGTTTTATAACATTTCCCCCAGTTTTATTTAATAATCAACCCAAGAGTTCTGTTACTAAATATTGATTTTTTTTCTTCCATTCTCCTCCTAGGCTTTATGTCTAAATACAAAATATCTTCTCTTTCTCATCTAATTTGAGGAAAGTCTTTCATGTAAATCAAAATGTGGTGATGTTATAGCCACCTGTCATTGTAATGGCAGGAGTGAGTTTTCTCATACAACAAGATGCTATAAACAACTAGAAATTATTTGCAGCTAAGCCTACCTGTACTTTTCTTGGTCAATATTTATTAGAAACACTCCAAAATGCTGCCTTCCGTGGCTTTTGAGACAGCAACAACAAAAACAAAACCGACAAAATCCCAGTGTGCATAATCACCTCTGCTTTCTGAACTAGGGTCATCATGAGAAAGAGCTACATGGTGCCATGTGCTACTGAGCCTTGTCCAAGGCTTCCCTGAGTGGCATCTACTCCCAGGCCTGACCGTCAGTATGATAACATTGGATGTGTGCCATGAGAGCATTTATATTCTCTTTAGGAATCCCTTATTTGTCAACGAGAATATTATTTTATATCAGTTTCCTTTAAAAAAGAAAAGAAATGTTTTGTAGAAATACAATGAAAATAAAAGGCCATTGTTCTGCATAGCCATAACTCCATTTATACTTGAGAGATGAAAAGCTCTTGAGTCCAGTTAATCTTCCTCTTCTAATGGCTCAGGGTTGAAGAATGGATAAATTTCCATCATTTCAGTCCCAAGATGTTGCAGAGGAGTAGAGCTAAGTGCCCGTACTTAATCCTCATGATACAGATATGGAGCTACTCACAACAACCTCTGGAGTGACCCAAACACCTTCTCCCACCTACTCCCATCTCATTAAGCATTTTTCCTAAGGATGGCAAGGGTAGAAACAGAGATGGGAGCATGTGTTGATGTGCTAGAAACGGGAACTAAAAAGAATCCTCGCCTTGGTCCAAGCAATACAGGAGATAAAAGAGCATGTTACTAGCTTCTTAATCTTTCTCAGAAATATAATTTAGTATATCACATTCTTGATGCATCATGTAGACAACATTACAGGCTCTCCCAGCAGTTGTCTATTGGTAGATTGTAAATGAGTTAGAATATGATCCGTTACACAAAAAGGTAAAGAAAACTAGTATGATGCATACTAATGTAGTAACACTATCCTGACAAAATTGAGAACAATAGGTCAAGGTCAACATAGAACAGGGATAGACAAGATCAGCAGGTTGTCAATGGTTGCATGTCTGGAAAAAAAAAAAAAAAAAAAAAAAAAAAAGCCGGGCAGTGGGCAGTGGTGGCGCATGCCTTTAATCCCAGCACTTGGGAGGCAGAGGCAGGCGGATTTCTGAGTTCGAGGCCAGCCTGGTCTACAGAGTGAGTTCCAGGACAGCCAGAGCTACACAGAGAAACCCTGTCTCGAAAAAATCAAAAAAAAAAAAAAAAAAAAAAAAAAAAAAAAAAAAAAAAAAAAAAAAAAAACCAATGTCATAGACAAAACCAAAGCAAGCAAGAAAGAGAAGATGCAACAATGGACAGCAATAGTAATAGCGTCTTCCTTTTGTAGTTGCTGTTATTGTTACTGTTTTCATACTATTAAAATAAGGCTTGCATTTTAACCTATACTATCATAGAGCGCTGAATTCTCCTGCTTCGGCTTCTCCAGTATTGGCATTACAGCACACACAGCCTAATAGACTGCCATGTTGACCAGGAAGTCTATCTCCTGAGAGACCCTTACTTTTCAGAAAGTGTCCTTTAGATGTGTGTGTACCCTGTAATCCGGCCTCCTGGACTGCAGTTAAATGGATTGGAGAAGCCTGACCAGAGCAAAAGCTATCTCTTTGGGCTTTAGCACTAGAATTTAAATTGACCAATCTGTGGCCAGAACTGAAAAAAAAATTAAATATAAGATGAGAACTTAAAAACACATAAATAAAAGAAGAGAACATCTGTCTGTGAAATGAAAAAATCATGTGTCAAAATAAGTCAAGGTAAATAAATGGTTGCATAATGGCACCTCCTCTCTCTTCCCCAGGCCTAGGTCTCAGGGTTTTCTGAGCCTTAAAGATCTTAGTAACTAGAATTAGTAAAATGGGCATTCAACCAACCTTTCTTTCAGTTACAGTTATGTGGAGTGTGAAAATAGACTATTTTAATGGTCTGATGAAATCGGTTTCTGCAAACTTAAAAATACATACAGGTCATTCTTATAAAAATTCTGATCAACTATGGATACCTCCTAGGTAAGAATGGGAACTTTCTGTATCTTTAAAATTGTAGAGAAGAATTTACTGTTTTGACTTCTGAAGTTATAAATAATGCATTCCCTCACTCTTTTAATTCTGAATTTCCATTCTCTTTGGATTTAGTGCTGCAGGGAGTTTAATTAGGGTTCTAACCTGGTGATTAAGAGGACTGTTCTGTTCTCTCTGAGTTCTTCAGGAAAGGGTCAAGCCAACTGACTCATTCTGACATTTGTTTATTGATAGGTTGTTTCCCTGACAGTGACATGAGCCAATTCAAACCAGATTAGATTATATTAAAGACAGATTTTTGGGAAGCTGTTCTTGGTTGAGTATACTGGGCCCAAGAACTGAAGCCAGGGGAGTCTTTGTTGGTAGAGAGGTAGGGGGATGGTATGAGAAAGAGACAAAAGGTGCACAAATGCAGAGAGAAGATAGGGAGAAGAGAGAGAGAGAGAGAGAGAGAGAAAGAGAGAGAGAGAGAGAGAGAGAGAGAGAGAGAGAGAGAGAGAGAGAGAGAGAAACACAAAATGTCTGTATTATACAAGGAGAAGCCTCAGGGGAAGGCCCAGGTCTGAAACTGAACATTTATAAATTCTATTTCATAAACAGGGTTTTGGTAACAGCACTCCTTGGTTCTGGCTCTGTAACCCGGAAAGCTGTTTGCCCTTTTAGCTCTAGTGCCTATTACTGTCAGGAAAAAGCACATGCAGGAGGCAGTGTTTGGATCTACTTATTTGGAATAGGTCCAGATATTTAACCTGTGCTATTTATGTTTCACCAACTTTGAGCACATGCCAGTCCTTATTTGTTTGGATAACTCTTCACTCTTTCTTCTCTTTAGGAAATCCTGAAGATTTAAAGATTAGCTCTGACCTCTGATACTCTAATCTTTCAGTATATTTTCTCCTTGATCAAGTAGAGCACACTTCACTGCCCTAGCCTCAGGTTCACAGATTCACTTCTCTACCTCTAAATCCATCTATTAATCTTCCACTCCTGTTATTGTTATTTATTTATTTCTAATAGTTTACTCTGTTCATTTCCCATAATTTTTTACTTCTTTTGCTGGAATTCCTATGTTTTTAGATACTTGAGAAGGATTCATAACTGAAGCACTCAATGGCAGCTGCTTTTAAGTCTTTATCAGGTTTCTTAGATATCGCTTGTATCAGTGTTCGTATCTGTTTTCTTTTCACATTCACATTGTAGCTTGTCTGGTTCTCCTTGTGAAAAGAGATGCTTATTTTGTCCTGCATTCTTCATGCTGCGGCACCCCTGACCCTCAGTCTTTTTAGCAAAGAGTCCAGCTGTTGAAGTGTAATGAGAGAAACAGAGGTGTGTTTATGTCCCACCTTTCTGGGCTCATTTTCCTAACACCTTACTTCTTTTCTTAGGCTAGATCAGAAGTCAGTTTGCAATCATATTAACACCACTGTTTCTGCCCATTGAGAAATTAAGCAGCTTTCACATCCTGGGCTTTTCAGTGCACTGTGAAAACATGTGGGTATAAGTGTATTTATGTTGAAAGTGAGAATACCATGTTTCTAGTTCATGTTTACATAGTTCATCATGCATGTCTCCCAGCTCTGTAGAAACTGCTTTAGCTTCAGGAATTTCCCCAGTTACCCTAGTTAGTGATGGATGCTTCTTGTATGACATCTGGTTTTCCCATTGAAATGTGAATACTCAATTTTTAATCTGAAATAGTAATGGTGACATTAAAACAGTGGTTCTCAACCTGATATGACCCCTTTGGGTTACATATCAGATATTTAAATTACAATTCATAACAGTAGCAAAACTACAGTTATAAAGTACCAATGAAACAATTTTATGTTTGGAGTTCATCACATCATGAGGAACTGTATTAAAGGGCCAGAGCCTTAGGAAAGTTGAAAACTGCTTTAACATGTATTCTTGGATACATGGTTGTTTGGAGATGGTAGTGTTAACAACATTATAGTTTTTAGTACCATGAGAAAATGCATACCACATAGATTTCCGAACATTCTATGGGAAAAAAATTGTTGAACACAGTTTGATAAGGACATCCTAAGGGAGCATGCAAATCAGTGAACCTTTTAAATATCTTTTATGTATTAGAAGTGTATGGTTTATTTGAAGGTAAAACTGTTTACATCCTAAGGCATAATAACTATGCCATAATGAGAAGAAGTGTGTAAAATCCGACAAAAAAAGAATGCTTTTTTTTGCACTTAGATAATATTAAAATTAGAAGAAATTTAATATGGATAAAATTTATTATTTTCAAATTCCAGAGTAAAGAATATTTGAATAATAGAGTCTAAATATTAAATTGCCTTTTCTTCCTTTAGAAAACAATATAAATGACTCTGGAGCAGCAGCTCTCTTCTGTAATTGAAATGATCTGGGCAGAGCCCGGGGTGGTTTAAAGTTTGAGTTGGGAGTATTGCATTCACATATTCCAAGTTTCCTTTCTTAACTTGTGACTCTGGGGCTGAAATAATGATCTATTTTTCTTCCCTTTAAAATAAATCTTTTCCCACTTCTAACTACCAGGGGAATATTATGAAAACATTCAGAACTAACTTCACAGAACTAACACAAGGCAAAAAACCACGCATCAGCATTGTGAAAAGGCTGGTATCCCCAATGAGGTAAAAACTCTCAACACTGTGAGCAACACAGAACTCTTTACTGTTGATTCCGAGAAACATTAAATTTGGAGCTCTCACTGCTCATTTAGCAAGAATAAACTTACAAGAGAGAGGTAGGAAGAACAGGAAAGGAAAGTGGAGAGGAAAGACTCCTCCATCCCCTGTGTGACTCTTTATTGAGTAGCGTGTCGGATTCTGAAAAGTTTGAGAGATGACAGTAAGGTGGGAAGGAAAAGGCATTGAGCAGAATGAGTTATAGAGTAGAAACTTCCACACAGGAGTCTTTCTCCTCCATAGTGCTGAGTTCTTCCAGAGACATCCAAATGACAGACAGTTTTAGATAGTGATGACCACCCTTTACACACACACACACACACACACACACACACACACACACACACACACAATTAAGCTAACTACCACCATCTAAGGTGGTTTCTTGCCTCCTTTTACTACGAAGTAGCTGATATTTGCTGTAGTTCAGAAGTCTTGTGCATCCTGGCAACTGTATGTCCATTTTCTTAAGTCCTGGGATGCTAAATATTTTGTTTCACTGCCTCTTCCCTTGATAAGGAACCCTTTAAGTGTGTCCTTGAATTCCCTAGACCTGGGTACCTGTTGTGTAGAAGACATTTCAGAGATCTAACCATTACTGATCCTGAACCTTTCCAATATTCCAAAACACTGATGGCTGCTCTTTCCCTTTAGAATGCTAGACTGCAGGACATTCGCATGACAAAAAGGGCCTATAACCTAGATAATGAATGCTTTGCCCTAATATGGTTATGGACCATCAAGTAACAAGTAAGGAACCTACGTTTCATGTTACACTTTAAACAACAGTAAAAATAGCATATTGACCCATTAATTTATACACACATGCATGCCCACACACATTCACATCCATTAAAGAAGACAATGTCTGGGTGAACATATAGAGAGAGCTTCACTTGAAAGGTATCCTCTCTGTGCCCAGAAGGATACCTGTTTGTCTCTGAAGATGGGATCACAGAGGAATCTCAGTATTCAAGCCTTACTAAATCTTCCTTAGTGTATGACCATTCCTTCTGTCATTGTCCATGTTCAATTATAATTCTAAACAGTCTATTGCCTCATCAAATCAACAGGAAAACACATGAGTATTACTATTTCTTTAAATTGTCAACAAATTGTGAAGGTTCGAGTGTCAAAGAAAATGATCCTAAATAAGTTTTCATCTTGTAGTATTTTAATATTAGATATGATTTTCTTTGGTTAGAAATATTAATTATATAGTTCTTAGCCATGGATTTCAGATAACTACAGGTGCCTTTTCCAACTATAACACAAATATTCCAGTTAGTTTTTATGAGCTTGACAGAAATCTGGACGCACTTGGAAAAAAATGCATCTCAATTGAGGAGTTACCTCCATCAGAATGCAATTGTGGGTTGCTAAGTAATGTGGTAGTAGCATTGTTATTTTTCTACTGATGTGACAAAACACCATGACAAAGGCAACTTACAGAAGAAAAATTTAATGGGAATTTATAATTTCATAGTTTGAGTCTATGACCATTGTGGTAGGGATCATTTAGTACCATGGTCAGCATGGTACTAAAGCAATAGCCGAGAGCTTACGTCTGACTCCCAAACACAAGGCAGAGAGAGAAGTACTTGGGATGTCATGGGATTTTGAAACTTCAAAGCCCAACCCCAGTGACACATCTCCTCCAATGAGGCCATAGCTCCTAATTCTTCCCAAACAGTTACAACAAATGGGCATTTAACCATTAAATATATGAGCCTATAGAAGGACATTCTCACTTAAGCCACCACACTTAAGTTCCAGTTCACTCAGATCAATGGCATCCTGGAAAAGTGGGGACTGAAATGTATGAGAATGGTAGCTAAGGAAGTTACTAATGGTAGCTAAGGAAGTTACTAAGTACTATTGGGTGCTTATAAGTATAAGTAGGTTGACATATACCTTACTGAGGAGACACATTAGATTCCTGTCTTAGTCAGAGTTTGTATTCCTCCACAAAAACATCATGACCAAGAAGGAAGTTGGAGAGAAAAGAGTTTATTCAGCTTACACTTTCACATTGCTGTTCATTACCAAAGGAAATTAGGACTGGAACTCAAGCAGGTCAGGAAGGCAGGAGCTGATGCAGAGGTCATGGAGGGATGTTACTAATTGGCTTGCTTCTTTTGGCTTGCTCAGCTTGCTTTCTTATAGAACCCAGGACCATCATCCCAGGGATGGCACCACCTGCAGTGGGCCCTCCCACCCTTGATCACTAATTGAGAAAATGCCTTACAGCTGGATCTTATGGAGGCATTTTCTCAAGGGAGGCTCCTTTCTCCAGGTTGTGTCAAGTTGACACACAAAATCAGACAACATAATTCCATACCTTTGGAAATGAATTATAATGCTAAAGGCTAAAAATTCAGTTTTACTTAATTGAAAATATATATCAAACAAGTTGCCTTTAAATACACACATTCAGGAAGTGAGATTATACATTGGCTAATGAAAATAATGTGACCAATTGTAGGGCTGTAGCTCTCGAGTGGGTGTGGGTTTCGTTGGGATGAGTTGTGGTTCCCTGCATATCTGCTGCTCCAGGCAGCTGGAACCGAGGCTCAGGGAGCAGAAGCACAGGAATTTGACTGAGTTTAGTCCACAGGGCAGCACCCAGACGTAGGACTCTGAGAAGTCGAAGAATTCTAATCTGGGTGTGAGATATCTCAGTCTAAGGTCCCGCAGGGGCAGAGCTGTTGGGCCAGGGCAGCTGGCAGGTGACTCAGCCCTTGGGCACCCAAGCGCTGCTGGTAGACCACAGACGCACTGAGATGGGGGGCGGCATACAGGTAGGACCATCCGGCAGCCGAAGGGGACAAGGGCGAGAAGCGCCTGTGGTGCCCTGCAGGGCAGAGACTCTTGGTCAAGGCGACTCGCTTGGCTGGGTCATGGCTGGCTTGGATAGCTTGCTTGAGTTGGTGGGTCTCTGTGGCTAGAATGCAGAGAAGTCCTCCACGGGAGATTAGGCAGTGGCTCATTAGTTGAAGGCCCCCTCTATGGTTCTCCAAGGTGGGCCCCAAAGACTAGAGGAAGTCCATGGTTTTAAAAGGTTTATTGTCATGGTGGAAAGTGGATGAAGCTGTACCCATGTCCTCAGGGCAGGCCTGAGGTTAAATACCTTTTGTGAGTAGGAGGAGGGTCTGGGAAGGAATGCTTAATTGGCTACACCCTCTGGTCTTTAGGTATCTCAATAATATGGAGCTCTCTTGAGGCTCTGCTGCCTGTGGTCATGTCCTCTACCTGTGCTATGTGACCAAAGGCCACAAACCTTTCTTTGGGAGGAGCTGTGGATAAGTGAAAGGAATCAGGGCCCAGGAGCAAAGCCAAACATCTACTGTCCCATTAGAGTATTATCCGTGGTTTGAGGCCTGTGCTTGACAAGGTATCCAGCTGCCTCTCACAGCCCACCACCCCACAACCAGTGACTTGTAGAAACTTAACTCTGTATCTCTCACTGGAGAAATGCTTCTGTGTTTAGTAACTTACTAATTATAATATTTTGTAACAGATCACTTCAACAAATGACCAGAGCCACCTGCAACTATCTATAAGTATAGGAAGCAACACACTAACTACAGAAGCCCATCCTTACAGTGTTGACAGGCAGATGCTACAGGGGGATAAAGAGTTGATGAATCATAACTATGAAAGGTGGGTAGACATGGCTTAGGTGACTAAAAAATACAACTTACCTGGGTTGGGGAATGTTCTGGACAGAGACTACAACTTGAATTCCTTGAAAGAAGATGGTATTATTACATACGGAAGGACAATAAATCAGTCATCTAAGATGGGTACACAAAATACCACCCATGGTGTACCTAAAAGTCCAAGATCAAGATCAACAAGATTGATTCCTTCAGAAAATTATGGTGAAGAATCTATTTAGTGTTGATTTGGTTTCTGATGGTTTGCCTATAACCTGTATGTTTCCTTGGCTAATGTGCTATCACTTGTATATAATATTCTTTCTCTGTGATTGCCTGAGTCTGTATTTCCTTCTTTTCCAAGGACACTCATCATACTGAAATAGGGGACTTCTGTATGACATTCTAACAATGGAATTCTAATACCTTTTGTTCAAATAAGGTTACATTATAAAATAACTGAGAGTTAAGACTTTAAAATTTAAAACTGAGGGGGAAAACACAAATCAAGCCACCCAGAAGAGAAAAGCCAGCAAACAGTGATGGAGGGATTTGGAGCTGTTACCTGCATAAGAACTGTGAAAAGTGTTGACTATTTCAAGATTATATGGTGTTAGTGTTCTGTTGACTTTGATCTATTTTAATGTTTTGCAACTCTAATTTACAATGCAAAATAATTCCTATGGACAAATGCAATTGCCTTCTCAAAAATCACACTTGGATTCATATTTCTAATTTCCATGTATTTATGACAGCTGTTTGATTCCAGTACTTTCATTGATTAATGAGCAGAAGATAATTATTAACATATGTTCATTTCTATATGTAAATAAAATCTGCTGTTTGTGCTGGTTTGAATAGGAATGTCCTATTAGATTTATGTGTTTGAATGTTTGGCCATAGGGCATGGTGCTACTAGGAGGTGTGGCCTTGTTGGAGTAGGTGTGGCTTTGTTGGAGGAAGTATGTTACTGTGGAGGCAAGATTTGAGGTCTTATAAGTTCAAGTCTGGTCAGTGTTGACACAGTCTCTTTCTGCTGTCTGTGGATCAAGACCCATGCCTGCCTGCATACTGTCATGCTTCCTATCAGAATGATCATGAACTAAACCTCTAAAACTGTAAACCACCCTCAATTAAGTATTTTTTTTCTAAGAGTTGCCATCATAGTATCTCTTCACAGTAATAAAATTAAAACTGAGACACTGTTTTTATGCTTTCTGAAAGTCATCTTGCACAACAGTGTGAAGCCTTCAATGAATGACATGCCAACAAAGGGAAATGTGTGGGTAATTTAAGTTATACACTAGATCCACTCTTGAGAAGAAAGATAGTTTCTTCCTTGTTGTCAGTGAGGATGAGCTTTATAAGTCCCATGTTTTGAGAAATGAGGGATGGTTGAGAAAATTAGACATGGTGATGAAGTAAACAGCTACCTCCAAGAGCCATTCTTGCTAACATGCCATAGACAGATGTTGTTAATAAACTCTTTTAGACTATGAACTGTTTGTTCTCCCCAAATTAGCTAAAGACTGAGGTGAATATTGTTTTTGAGGGTTGACCAATACCCCTATGGTTATAAAACTAGTTCCAACTTAACCTCTCTCCACCACACACACACCTGTAACATGTCTACTTGCCACTGCAGAAGTGTAATATAATGCCACCCCACTAAGGATCTTTAGTCTAGAGTGTTCTTGCTATCGAAGAACTTGAATGAAACATTTTACTTAATGATTAGATTTTAAGGTTGATAGCAAGTTTCTTCAAAGAGCTCTGGAAAGATACCTTAGGTTGAGTTAGCAGATTCAATGACATTCTTTCCATCAGCTCTATTTTCCTTTCCCACCTTTCTCCTGAGGGTAATGGATGTAAGAGAGTATAACTGTCTGTCCCAGTATGGCCTTAAATAAACTTTGTAGCCAAGAATGACTTCAAACACACAGAAATACTCCAACCTCAGCCTCCAGGATGCTGGGATTATAGGTGTTCACCAGCAAGGTCTCTTTAGATATCTGTAGTTTACATATGTTGTTTTGATATCTACTGTATAATTTCTGTTGGGACTCTCTACAAGAGTAGTGGTATCTCCCTGCTCAAAAGCCCTGTGATAAAAATAAAAACCATCTTAGTATATTTAATTATTTATAACTTGAGCTAAAAGTAATCTACAGCCACATAAGGAAATGGAAAGACATTTCTAAGGCTGACATTAAGCTAACTGCTGTTTTGATCTTTGATAGCACTTGGTGTGTAGGTGCTTTATGTGATCTGAATATGCTTAGGCTGCATCTCCATACTTAGATTCACAGTCAACTTCAGAATTACTGAAAGTTTTTTTCACTGTACAGAATAAAAGGTTTTTCTGTGGAATAAACCCCTTCTAAAGACTAATATTTTCTACCTTGATTGGATAGTCACCTCATGACTTGAGCATCTTTCTGTGGGGATGGAAACATGAGATAACTCGGGCTCAAAAAGACAAACCCCCATCTTTTTTCTCACATGTAACTCTTAGATTCTATCTGTTAAGTGTGTGTGGCCATGTAGGAATTAATATAGGTAAAGACCAAGAAATAAAAAAGGGTCTCAGGAGACTGGAGGCAGGAAAGAGACTTGAAAGGAGAGGTTAGAAAAGTCAGTAGCAAAGAAGAATTGGAGAATACCAGTGGCTAAAGAGTATAGTGGGGAAAGGGGTCAGGAGATGGCATCAGTTAACAAAAATTAAATGTATAAAATTTCCATCTAGAAACTAGCACTTTGTGAGACAACTGAAAAACTTAAATCTTGGCAGCTGCAACTGGAGATGGATGATTCTTTGTAAAGACATTTAATGAAATCATGCACAAAAACAAAAAAATGTAAAAATAAAGTATTTTTCCATGAAACCTTTTCTGTTGTTTATGATTCTCCTTTTTTCAGCATCAGAAACAATCTCAGCTCAAGAAAGGGATTTCTCCTTTTTCCATTTCATTTGAACGAGGGATTTGCATGTCCTACGGATGAGATGATTACAACCATGCAAAGTAAATGCATATTTCAGGTGAGTATTATACATAAGTCATAAGCTTACTTATGTGGCACCCGTGTGGAACACTTAGAATTCATAAGGTATACTGCTGTGTCTGTTGGAACTTTTTTATTTTATTATTTGCTATTGTTACACATGCATTTGCTTTTCCAGCACATGCCCTTCAGCATAGGATATGAGTTTTGCTTTCTAGTATTCACTAAATATCCAAGAATAGGGGCAGACATTGACACTCAAAAAAAGAGTGATTGATGTTAAATTGCTTATCTTTTGAGTAATGGCTTCTTGGTGGATGACAGTGAGAATTTACAAATCCCTGTGTTTATTAATTGTTAATCTTTTAAATACTGAGATGAATAGTAAACTACATAACCCCAGGGCATCCCACTGGAGAAAACCAAATTAAAATCCCTCCCCCCAAGAAGAAATACAATAAATTTAATTCTTAACAAACTAAAGAAAAAAGTAATTTTAATTTCTATTCTTCCTTATGTGAGAGGCTAAGTTTGCAAGTTAAATAGGTTAAAAGATTGAGCCCAGAGTTGGAGAAAGGTTTGCAGAGCAGTGGAAGAATTAACACCTACAGAAGAACTCTCTGAGATACCAAATTTTATCCAAAAGGAAGCTAGCAGGACCATTTATATGATTTGAATCTCAGAATGACTTTATAAAATCATTTTGTCTTTCCTTCCAATACCCCATCAATCAGAGGTTGTACCTGCACAGAGATTGTCTTCCACATTGAGAATCTGAGCTGCTTCTTAGTTGTAGATATCAGTTGAGAGAGAGACAGAGACAGGGACAAAGATAGAGGCAGACACACACGAGAGAGAGAGAGAGAGAGAGAGAGAGAGAGAGAGAGAGAGAGAGAGAGAGAGAGAGAGAGAGAGAAACTCCAGGCAATTATTTTTCAAAACATGTTGGCTCAACTTCGGATACTACAGTATAGATTACAAAGAAACACAGAGGCCTAAGTGAATGAGTCCCAAGGAATAAGGCACATTTCACATTCCTGATCCTTGAGTAAGTAAGTTAGGGAAGGACATGTTGACTCTGGTCACAAAGCTGGGGAATATGTAGAGATTTAAAGCAAAGTCATACATGACTTAGTGGCCTGAGGCAGATCACCCACTTCTTTATATGAAAACATTGAATAATTTTAATGGATGAGTGTGTCAGTATAAAATAAATGCCACTCCAAATGCTTATCATAACTTTTCCTTTGATTTCTAAAGGGAATTAAAATATTTTCATCAAAATCTCGGTCTAAGGCCATTTTCTTACTCTGGCAGTAGAGAAGCCACTGCCAACTTGATGAAGAATGTGGGAGGAAAACCTCATTTGCCTCTTGGCCCTCAATAAGTTAAGAAAGAAGAAAGGAAGGAAGGAAGGAAGGAAGGAAGGAAGGAAGGAAGGAAGGAAGGAAGGAAAGAAGGAAGGAAGGAAGGAAGGAAGGAAGACAGACCAGGCTGTGTATGAGGACATTTTTGATCAGGAGATCATGATTCAGAACAGCATAGAGATGAGAAGCCACTCAGAAGTGAGGCAGAGCCTTGCATTCTCATCTCAGAGCACAATTCACGAAGGCTCCATAAAGGTGTGGAATGGGGAAAGGCAGGTGAACGGGACCTGAGTCAGATCAAGGACAGCACAGCCAAGTGAACAGAATTCAGTAATAATGGATGTAAGTGCTAAGAGAAAGAAAGTACAGAATGAAAAGGAGGGAGAGTGAAAATTTTCACTTCAGAGTCTCCAATTTCAGTTATGTGTCTCTTTAAGGATTTCCAGAGTAAATACTGCTACCATGAAGAAAGGGATGCTTGTTTGGCTGGAGATAAGAACAATAAAATTCAAAGAGACAATAAAGCACCTGGACTTCCATGTTCCTAGAGACACCAAGTCAAACTAGAATACAGCTCTTCAAGTTTTTCTCTTTTATCATAAACCAAAACCCAAGTGTTATTCAGCATTGATTCTTCATAAAAAATTTGTGGAGCATGGAGCCATGTTTTTGCTTACTAATGGAATTATTACTGATATTTTCCTCAGGTTTTGGGTATGACAGTTCTGAATAACATCATTTCTTGAATATTCAGATCACATTTTTATCTTTACCCAGTACTGAAATATTGGATTCCCCCTTTGTGATAATTATGTAAAAACATAGTAAACAGAAAATTTGGAAAGTGTCAACTGTTATGAGATGGAATCAGGACTATGGTCCTGGAAACCTCTGTAACAATATTGCCATTAATTATGAATATATTTTCTGACTTAGTCATTGTTCTATTGCTGTGAAGACGAGACGCACCATGATCAAGGCAACTTTTATATAAGAAAGCATTTATTGGGGTCTTATTTACAGCTTTAGTAGGATAGTTCATTATCATCATGGAGGGAGCACAGCAGCACACAAGTAAGCTTGATGCTAAAGAAGTAGCTGAGAACCACATACTTATCCTCAGGCAGAAGTCAAAGAGAGGGAAAGACCCTGGGCTGGGTGTGTGCTTTGGAAACCTCCAAGCCCAGGTCCAGTGATACACTTGCTCCAACCAGTCACACCTACTCCAAACAAGACTACACCCTTTTCCAATAATGCCACTCCCTAGTGACTAAGCATCCAACTAGATGAGCCTATGGGGGCCATTGAGTATGACAGTTCTGAATAACATCCTTTCTTGCATATTCAGATCATATTTGACTACCACATGAACTTCATCTGTGTTTCATAAAAGCCTCTTCATTACTATATACTATTGATTAATTAATATTTCCTCACGATGACCAGTGCTGTAACAACCATCTTAAGAAAACTTAAACAACTCAGAAATTTCTGCATAAATGCACTATAGCCTCCAGACTTTAAGAACCACATAAAAATCTTTAAACTTTGAGTACATAAACATAAAGCACAAAATTGTAAATGCACGGTATCAAATAAAACATAAAAGGGGCATTTGTTTATGGGAAGACCCAGAGTTTAACCTTTGCTTAGAATGTATGATCCTTATATCTACCAATTCTCTCCACAGTGCATGAACCCCTTGGCCTCAAATTCCCTCCCATTTCTCCATGGCATACTTCCTCTTTCCCATCTCTCTATCACATATTTTCTTACAGGGCAGGTGCTTGGTTGCCTCTCTTTGGATCCTGGTGAGGATCCAGTATTGATAGTGCAGCAGAAGCCAGAGGCCTCAAACCAGATCATGACTAATGGCAATGAACAATTGTTTGTAAAGGGTATATTGTGTGACACTCTATGACACACCTAAGCTTCCATGCCAAGTTCTTTTTCATTAGTTTGTTTGGTTTATATTGTTTCTTTTGGGGAGATTGCACAGTGGAGGAGGGATATTAAGGGGGAGGAAGGGAGGATATGGGTAAATATGTGAAATTCATGAAGAATCAATAAAAGATTTTTAAAAGATTGTACAATCCAGCCTTGATGTTTTCCACTCTGCATTAGTGTCAACTGTGGGACTGCAAATGTGTTTAATTATGTAGACAAATGTATAGTAGTAGCATCTTCAAATAATAGCAATCAATAGTATTTTTCCTCAGAAGGAAACAAAGCTCTACTCTAGGTGTGGTCCACCAGATGTGATCCACTAGAAATTCTTACAGAGATAAAAATCATGATCTTGTAGGTGTGTATTTATTCCATAAGCACAGGGGTCTTCATTTTTCATGAACAAAGATCAAACTGCTTTGAGCATATTAATTTGGATTTCTTATCATTTGCAGCTTCAGAAATTTAATCCTGTACCAAGTATAGTAAATTGCCCATGGTCATGCTGGTAATTATGGAATTATAGAGTTGCAACTTCAATATAGTTCCCATATATTGCACTCAAGTGATGCTTCTCTGAGATGCTCTAGGCCCTGAATAGTTATGGTTCAAGCAGCCCTGGAAGCTGTGGATTGTCCTGGTAGTATTTGATTTTGTATTTCTCTATGCTTTCCTTAAAACTTAATAGTCAGGATTCTCTAGACTCACAGAACTTATGGAATGTCTCTATATATTAAAGGAAATTATTAGAATGAATTACAGTCTGCAATAGTCACCTGTGAATACAAAAATCCAAGAACCATGTATTTGCTCAGTCTCAAGAGTATAAGTGTTTCTCCTGGTCTTCTGTATAAGATAAAATCCTGAAAAAGTAGGTTCCAGGAGATGTACTGGCAAGTAAATGCAAGCAGGCAGAGAAGAGTGAGTCTTCCTTCCAATGTCCTTATGTAGGCTTCCAGCAGAAGGTGTGGTCAAGATTAAAGGTCTGTACCACCATGCCTTTGGAACTTGATCTGTCTTAGACTGGCCTTGAATTCAAGAAACTTGCTTGCCTCTGTCTCCTAGGAGTAAAGGCTTATACCACCTTGCTTGGGCCTAAAATTTCATGGCCATTACACCTCAAGATCTGGATCAAAAACTTGTGTCATCCCATGTTAAGATTGGGGTCAGAAGCTTGTGTCTTCCAGTCTCAAGATCTGGATCACAGGTGTACCCCCTTTCCTGGATTGTAGTTTATTTCAGATATAGTCAAGTTGACAAGCAGGAATAGCCATCACAATACTTTTTGAGGTTGTTGAAGACATCTGTAAGATGTATTCTCACATTTCTTAAGTGCCTTCACAACTTTCTAATAAGCTTTGAGAGGAGGTAATTCCATTCTTCATACATCCTATAAATGCTTTATCTTCTTCCTAAAGTCTGTTCCCTTTCTCAATGTGTTACTTATTTAAATAATTGACTCATTTTTATATTACGTTTTAATCTTCAGACACAACTGTTCCAAACTCTGAGTTATCACTGAAATCTCTACACTTGTTGATATGAATATATCTGCACTGTCATTTTAGGTAAATGGCTGGGAGCCAAAATTAATTTATCTTTGTATTTTCCACTCCAGAACAGCATGCATATTTATTATTGCACCTGACATCTATTAACAATTTTCAGCAGATATTTATTGGACATCTGCCACAAGCTAGACATTCTGCTGGAAAAAAAAAAAAGACTCCAAAATACAGCCTCTATCTTATCTGAGTTCAGACTCACAGGGAAGGCAATTAAAACAACAAAAAAAAATGTGCAGTCACATGTCAGTAATATGGATGCATTTTTCTGTCCTTTACAGACATGTTTATACCTCCGCACCAATACAAATAAATTAAAAAATCTTTTGAAAACAAGTTACATCAATCATTTATTGAAATTATTAAATAAAACAATATCAATGCAATTGTTTTTCAAGTCCTATCCCATTCCTTTTGCTTTATCTTCAGCATGTGCTCTGAACTGAAGTAGGCAACAGGGTGTTCTGGTATCTTAGTTATAAATTGCTACTGTTTGTTGGCTTACCCACCATAACTATGGATGTTGGAAACATGATATCACAGGATCAGGGTAAGGAGTAAATTGTTTTACAGGTTGCAATCTACCAATTCTCATCATGCCTTCTCATAACAAGAGTGTCAGAGGGCTCTTTGGCCTGTTCTATATTTACTTATAAGTGCTCTAATCTTTTTCATGAAGACTCTACCCTCATGACCTAGTGATTATTCACCTTTGTATCAGTGCTTTGAACCAGCAAAAGAATTTTGGAACCACAGCATTACATCATGTGGAAATAATCCCAAGGCCCATAGTAATTGAAAGATCAGGTCTTCATGAAGTTTGGAGATTTTTCATTAACCCAAAGCAAGTACCTAAAGAAGACAGCCAGTGTCAGGTGTTACATATTCTTTAATTCTCTCTTAAGATTAGTAAGCTTTCATCTATAGTAACAAAAAATAAAGTGTCTTAACTTGAAATATAATCATGATTTACCTCATAAAAAATTCAGATGCAAACAAATGTAATATTATTTGGTGACTCCATTATGGCGCCAAACACATAAGGACGCCAACTTCTTCCCTTCTGCCAATTCTAATTTTTACCTTGTATTATCAAATCACGTCTGAAGTTCTCCATATGGTCTTCATTTTATCGTGACATCCTTCTATGTGAGAAGAGAGACCGAGCACAGTTGTTTACAAATTAAATTCAAGCTCTTCTAGCAAAGGAAGAGGGTGCTTAAAATTCAGCAGGGGGTGCATAGATGGTAATCACTCATGCTCACATCGTGTTGAGAACTTTAGAATTTGTTCTGTAGAGACATAGCAAATTAAAAAGGAAGAAAGTACACATAATGACTCTGATCCACTCTGCACCAACCAGTCCAGGATGCCAAACAAAGCCTTGGTAGCTGCCTGATTAAAATGATTATGACCTAGTAACTACCAGCCTTCTTGGATCTACCCCTTTCCCATCTTCCAATTTTGAACCAACCAGAGAAAAGCAAGTATGATATACCAGCCAGTTGTTTAGAGACTGAGAGTTTTCCTATACTTTAGAGTATTACCCATCACTACATGACTTCTGTATCCACCTAGCATTCAAAACAGAGATGAAGTAAAATAAATGATACTGAGATTTGATGGCCAAGACTGCATACTATATTCTTTCATTTCTCCTGATGTCACGTTCCAGATTGAGCCTTATGGATTGAGAAATGTGGTCTTCCAGATGACTCAAAGAAAATGATGAAATTCAGCACTTACACAATGTTACCTCTGCCACAGAAAGTCACTTGTACAGTCAGAAGAACTTGGGATCTAGGAATCTATAATTATAACCACCAGCTATGTCGTGACTTTTCTCCATGAATTCTGTACTGCTGGAGACTTGATATAGCCACATGTGGCCACATTGCACTTCTCAGAGCCTGTATTTTATCAGGGTGTTCTGTACAGAGAGAAGAAAAGAGGGTACAGTTAATCATTAGTCACAAATATATAATGTCCATGGATATAGATAAAATTGGTCCTGTCTCTGGAAGCTCTGGGTGTTAGAAATGAGAAGATATGCCACGTTTGAGTCAGAAAAAGAACATGGAAAAGCAAATTATAATCAGAAGGAGGCTACGGAGCATTGCATTATCAAAAAGGATGTTAGTGACAATATTGTTTACAGCATATGCTTAGCTCAACAACCAGTGAAAATGATCTTTGTCAATTAACTAAGTCAAAAAATAAGGGCAAGTTTCATAACTCTAAAATACAGAATTGGAGGCTTAAGAGATGCTTTACTGTATAAAGTAATTGCTGTTCAAGCATCAAGATTTGAGCTCAACTCCCCAGGAATCATATAAAATTGGGCACAGTATTATGTGTATTCAAGTCCAGTACTAGAAGGGTGGAGCCAGGTGAATCCCAATGACTCTCTGGCTACAATGAGTGACCCTGTTTGAAAAAAAAAAGTAGAGATCAATACTAGGAGACACTCAACATTGATATCTAGCTCTGCATGTGCACATACAGTTGCCACCTACAAACACATATTTTCACACATTCTTACAGCACACACATGCACACGCACACACACACAAACACCTATCTAATAAAGCAAAATCTGTATTCAACAAAAAAATTAAAACATTACTGCAACAGTGGAAATAACAAGATCTTTTCCATGATTGTTTTCAATCCAATTTCCTGATGTCTTGTCTGAGTACTAGAGGTCACTCCTATAGTATTTCCTATATATCTAGAGAAGGGAGGCACCAAGAGTTCTGTCCATAATACTCTTGCAGTCTCTCAGTCTCTCAGTCTCTCAGTCTCTCTCTCTCTCTCTCTCTCTCTCTCTCTCTCTCTCTCTCTCTCTCTCCCCTCTCCCCTCTCCCCTCTCCCCTCTCCCCTCTCCCCTCTCCCCTCTCCTCCCCTCTCCCCTCTCCCCTCTCCCCTCTCCCCTCTCCCCTCTCCCCTCTCCCCTCTCCCCTCTCCCCTCTCCCCTCTCCCCTCTCCCCTCTCCCCTCTCCCCTCTCCCCTCTCCCCTCTCCCCTCTCCCCTCTCCCCTCTCCCCTCTCCCCTCTCCCCTCTCCCCTCTCCCCTCTCCCCTCTCCCCTCTCCCCTCTCCCCTCTCCCCTCTCCCCCTCCCCTCTCCCCTCTCCCCTCTCCCCTCTCCCCTCTCTCCCCCCTCTCCCCCCTCCCCCCCTCCCCCCTCCCCTCTCCCCCCTCTCCCCCTCTCCCCCTCTCCCCCCTCTCCCCCTCTCCCCCCTCCCCCCTCCCCCCTCCCCTCTCCCCCCTCTCCCCCTCTCCCCCTCTCCCCCCTCTCCCCTCTCTCTCCCCTCTCCCCTCTCCCCTCTCCCCTCTCCTCTCTCTCTCTCTCTCTCTCTCTCTCTCTCTCTCTCTCTCTCTCTCTCTCTCGTGTGTGTGTGTGTGTGTGTGTGTGTGTGTGTGTGTGTGTGTGTAAGTGTTTAAGTGCATGCATTTGGAGGCCAGACATCAACTTTAGGCATATTCCTCAGAAACACGATGGATTTTAGTTTTAGAGGCAGGCTCTATCATCTGAATTTGCCTGATTTCATCTGAGCCAGCCCCTCTCAGTAGTTTGGAGCTCACCAAGCAGTCTAGACTGATTAACCACCAAGCTTTAGGGATCCCCTGCCTCCACCTCCAAGGCACTTGACTTACAGGCACAAATCATTGTGTCCAACATTTTATATAGGGTCTGGGGTCCAAACTCAAGTACTCATCTTGCATGACAAGACGCATGCCACATACTTCACTGGCTGAGCCATCTTCCCAATTCCATAACCAAAATCTTTTTTTTTTCTTTTTCTTTTATTGGATATTTTCTTTATTTATATTTCAAATGTTATCCCCTTTCCCAGTCCCCCCCACAAGCCCCCATTCCATCTGCTCTCCTCTGCTTCTCTGAGAGTGTTTCCCCACCCACCCACTCCTGTCTCCCCGCCCTCAAATTCCCCCACACTGGGGCATTGAGCCTTCACAGGACCAAGGGTCTCTCCTCCCACTGATACCTGACAAGGCCATCCTCTGCTACATATGCAGCTGGAGCCATGGGTCCCTCCATCTGTACGCCTTGGTTGGTAGTTTAGTCCCTTGGAGCTCTGGGGGGTGGATCTGGTCAGTTGATATTATTGTTCTTTTTATGGGGTTTCAAACCCCTTCAGCTCCTTCAGTCCTTTCTCTAACTCCTCCCCTGGGGACCTCATGTTCAGTCCAATGTTTGGCTGCAAGTATTCCCTCTGTATTTGTCAGGCTCTGGCAGAGCCTCTCAGGAGACAGCTATATCAGGCTCCTATTAGCAAGCACTTCTTGGCATCCACAATAGTGTCTGGGTTTGGTGACTGTATATGGGATGGATCCCCAGAACTTTCTAGGGAAATAAATGCCATCCTATTCCTGCTTCAAAGCTGAGATGTTTGACAAGGGATGAAAATTCAGATCTTCTTTCCTTACTTGTGCCAAGGAGAAGACAGTTTTTTCTTCATGATATAACATGATTGCAAAGAAATTTGCATTTAAGTATGATTTCATATTTTCACAATAAGTCATGTCTTATCCTTCCTTTTTTATAGCTAATGTAAATTGTATTCTTGAATGGTATCCCCTGGGCCTTGGGGGATCCTTCACTAAAATGACTGGTGGATATTTATTAAGTCAATGCTTTTCCATATTGTCACTTGAAAAATTTTCAACATCTTAAATTAGGGTAAGGCTTTTAGCATTTCTTAGCACTATTGTATGTTCTATCAAGTTATTGAATTTTAAAATACTTAAGGGTATTAGAAAACTTATAAGAAAATTTTAATTAGAGAAAAGGGATTTGTGAGGCACTCTTAATCTTTCAGTATCATAATTTGTTCATGATGGAAGCTCAATAATAGATAGTTGCCTTTAAAGCTCTAATTGCATTTTTTAAAATTATAAGCTAGAGAGAATAAATTGGATCTTGGAAATGGGAAAAAGCTAAACTGATTATCACTGCGAGTCATGAGCAATTGGAGGAAGAGATCACAATGAACAAATTTCTAAACCATTATTAAAAACTGCTATTAGAATAATTAAACATGAAATTGAAATGAAATGGAAAACAAAAACAAAATAAAAACTGCACCTCCAAAGGAAAATTAAATGCCAGATCACACAGTCAATAGGACAGGCTATTAAACAAAGAAAGCATTCACAGCTGTAAGCTATTTCTCTACAGACAGGCAATTGTAGCTGCTTGCAGTACAAATTGTGTTGCATAATTATTAGTGCGTGTTATATTCATGAGTGAAACGAAAAAATAATTCTTTTCAGAGTGAAGATGCCTGAGGCTTTCATATTCCCTATGGATATGTCTTGCCAATTAGATGTCTAAAATCCACCAATAATCTGACTTATGTGTAGTCTAGAAGAGACACTATCGGCTTGAGTTTATGGGACTCTTACCATACATAAATGGATTACCAAGACAATCCTTAAAACTGGCTTTGCTTTTCTTGAATTATTAATACATTTAGCATTGTGTTGTGTCCATAATTATGTAGGGTTCAATTACTGTTATTTTAATTGTTATAAGCTACCTGTAGAGGGATAAAGCTAGAATAAAATAAAAAAAATAATAATTTGGAGGCAAATTAAAGCCAAATAATACCGCGGTAATTAAACTACCAATATGTCATATTAATCAAAATAGAAAAGAGTGGTTAGAAAAGTGGAAGTTGCCCTGTGTAATAGTTGCTAAATTTCAAAGAGCCAGTTCAGTAGGAACAGTCAGTATTAAATGCCATACATACTACAGGCTATAGAGTTCCAACAAAAAACTGTAATCTACTAAATTCCTGATTGGGAGTTTTATATGTAATTATATTTATTTGGTGATGTGTGTGCGTGTGTGTGTGTGTGTGTGTGTGTGTGTGTGTGTGAAAGAGCGAGAGAGGTATATGTATGTGCATATGTATATTTATGTTATAATTTATAAGTTAAATTTTTTATTCCAAGAGGAATTTAATCTCTAAATCCAGACAATTTTATTATTTTCACATGCCAGATTTTATAGTGTTAGATAGAGGGCCCAGTGATGAAAAGCATTTGTTGCTCTTCCAGAAGACTTGAGTTCAGCTCCAAGATCCACATGGGGGCAGCTCACAATAGTCTGTGACTCTAGCTCCAGGGGATATGGCAACCTCTTTTGGCTTCCATAGGTACCAGCATTCCCATGACAAATACTTACATGGACACATAAACACATTTTCAAAAACAACCAAAAAAAGAAAACACTAATGTTTAAACAACCTGATTCAAAACCAGCTTTATAATCTCTGTCAAAAGTATGCCAAAAATAGAGTACTTGTGGCTATTGTTTTACTCTTGCACAGCTCTGGTGTTTACAAATTTCTTATTTTATTGATGAAAACATGTTTTCTGTAAGTCATAAGTATTTGGTGGTAGTTATTGATGTGTTTATAAAAGAATAAACAGGAAGAGAATGTGTTTTTATGGGTGTATGGTGAGATATGGGGGAAGGGGATGTCTCATTGGGCCCATTCGAGGCATCTCTTCCCCCTGAAGGACCAGCCAGCCACATACTGGTATAGTATAAAATAGAGTTTATTCAGGGCATGGGGAGGGGAGTTAAGAGGGTGGTAGAGGCAGAGAGAGGCAGAGAGAAGGGGGGAGGGGAAGGGAAGGAGAGGGGAGGAGAGAGGGGGGAGAAGAGGAGAGAGGAGTGAGGGGAGAGAGGAGGAGAAAGGAGAGAAGAGAGAGGAAAAGGAGAAGTAGGGGCCGGCCATGACCACATGGAGAGGAGGGCAAGGGGTCAGAGTGATCAAGAGAGCAAGAGTGCAAGAGAGCAAGAGTGCAAGCGAGCAAGAGAGAGAGAGGAGGAGGCAAGCAGCCCCTTTTACAGAGGGCCAGGCCTACCTGGTTGCTGCCACCTAACTTTGGGGGTGGAGTTTAGACAATGCTAACAGTTATATGTAGACAAAAGTCAGATTGTTCTTTTTGTTTAATTCATTCCATTTCTCTCAAACTTTTTTGTTTTTTAATCTTATCACTCAAAAATTTAAATAACATGAAGTTGGGGGTTTTGTTTTAAAATGTGGTATTTATTATACACGACCAGCAATATGGTTCAGTAGGTAAAGGCATTTCCTACCAGCCTCACAACCTGAGTTCTTATCCCCAGAACCCACCCACAAGTGGAAGGAGAAAACCAGCTTCCTGAAGGGTAAATTTTATATCTGTACTTCGTGTGTGTGTGTGTGTGTGTGTGTTTTGAGAGAGGAGAGAGAGAGAGAGAAAGAGAGAGAGAGAGAGAGAGAGAGAGAGAGAACAAAATTGAAAAACATCCAGAAAGCGAATAACCTCTAAATATAGTAAATTGGACTTATTAAAGTCAGTTTATTAAGACTCTGAAGGGACAGAAAAAAAGAAACGTATGTCAAATTATAATTGCTTTCAAAGAATTTCTAAGTACCATTGTAAATGGAGAGCAAATTGTTAGAGCATGTTAAATGTTACAAGAATAACTTACAGACACTCAGATGATTCAAAAATCAAATTTCAAGCCGGGCAGTGGTGGTGCACGCTTTTAACCCCAGCACTCGGGAGGCAGAGGCAAGCAGATTTCTGAGTTCGAGGCCAGCCTGGTCTACAGAGTGAGTTCCAGGACAGCCAGGACTACACAGAGAAACCCGCCCGGGGTGGGGGGGGGGGGGGGGGGGGGGGGGGGGGGAGGGGGCGGGAGAGGGGGGAATCGAATTTCAGTTATTTTCAGTTTCTAGCAAGAGCTGTAGAGTTTTGTGCCGAACTACACATTTGGTCAGAATATACCCAATACGAAGCACTGAAACAGAAATATTGGTAGTGCCAAAATGAAACTCAGGTCTTTCTCAGTGTTTGTCTAGTCCTTTATTTTTTTATCCTTTTCATGACACAAAAAGGACTTCTGCTGGAAACGGCCAATTAATAATCAAATATAAATTGGCCAAAATAATGTTGTGCTTCTTCTTTATTTGGATTGCACCATGTGAACGTTATTACATTAATTTTCAGCCGAATTCCCCCAACCTCAAACAAAGAAGAAAAAGAAAAATACAAAGTTTTGTCAAAGCAGGAAGACTGGAATGTAACCATATAAACCATGCTTCCTGGCTCCTCGTTTGCCCTTAAGCAAGATGGCTGGGCTCCATTTGCACATGCGTACAGCAGCCCGCCCAGGGGTTGTTCCGTCGCGTTTGCTTTCGTTGCGAGCGGGGATTGCTCGGTTCCGGGCGGAGGGGCGGAACAGGAAGTTTTCATGTTTTGAGGCAGCGGCAGATTCTTCCTGGTGTCTTCCCTTACGGGTCTGTCACTGTGGCGTCTCGTCTCCCGAGCTGGTCATGGGGGAGGCGGAGAAGTTTCACTACATCTACAGCTGTGACCTGGACATCAACGTGCAGCTGAAGATGTGAGAGCTGAGCGGGGAAGCAGGGCGGCGAGGGGCGGGGGTTCCTCGGGAGAGGGGCTGCTCTTTGAAGAGAATCACCCGCACGGAAGCCCCGCCAGGGATGCGGAGCAGTTTGCATTTTCCGTTTTTGTGGGAAAGCTGCGATCTAATTTTACCCAGAAAAGCCATTGGAAACAAATTTCCTCGCCTAAATGAGAGGAAGAAAATGAAGGTGTTTTCTTTAGAGCAGGGCTGGGAAAGTGGAAGGGAGTTCGGAAATCGTGAAGGTGGGATAACTGAGCACATGGGTGCAGCTTTAATTACACAGGACACGAACTTTTGGACAGTTTGACATTTGAAAGGTAGAGACATTGAGAGGGAGTGGGAGGCCGTGTCATTTACAGAGGGAATCAAGAAGATGGGAGGAAGAGACTTTTTAGTAAGACCTTCAAAATAAAGGTTTAAAATAAAGATCAAGAGCATGGCGTCTTGAAATGAGAATCCCAGTGGGAAAGAAGAGTTCCCAGAGATGCTGACTTCAGAATAGCAGAAGCTTTTGCGTAAGTAGGGACGCTCACCCTTCCAGACAAGAGCAGTTTTGCTGTGTAGTTTCTATAATGTCAGAACTGACCGGTGCCATTTTTCAGGGATAGGGAGAGAAATTTGAGGGCTGTTCTTGGTGAGAGCCTTCTTGCTGGTGAGCACTTCAGACTCCTACCTGGAGAGAACACATTGTGTGTGCTATTCTTTTCTTCCTTTGCTACTGTCTCCTACATGCCATTAATTAGGCTTACTTCAGGCATCTGTGTAAGAGACTGAGAGGCCACGCTGGACACTTCTTATGGTGGGAAGACAGGTGACTTTGGACTCCTTGCTCTGCTCCACATTCTCAGCTGTTAACTTTTCTATCTCAGGTAATGAGTGTGATCTCTGAGTTTCAGCATCTTCCTTTATCAAATGAGAATGTGGTCTTTAAAAGCATAAATTAGATTTCTGGTATAATATTGATGCCCAAGAAATGCTCCTGCTTCTTTGACAGTGTCCATGCATATTCCAGTATGGCTTAAAACAGTATCTTTTTTTGTATTATGAAATAGTGAGATAGTATGCCTATATAGTACGGGAAAAAAAGTAAAATATATATATATATATATATATATATATATATATATATATACCCAAGCAAAAGTAAAATTTTCTCTTTTACAAAAAAGGAACACAGGCAGTTTTTTTTTTCTTTAAAAAAAAAAAAAAAAAAAAAGACAGGGTGCACCTCCACCCACTCACTCCAGCATCCCCCTACACTGGGGCATCAAACCTCCATAAGACCAAGGCCCTCCTCTCCCACTGATATCAGATAAGGCCATCCACTACTACATATGTATCTGAAGCCATGGCTCCCTTCATGTATACTCTTCGGTTGGTGGCTTAGTCCCTGGGAACTCTGGTGGTCCAGTTAGTTGATAGTGTCTTCCTATGGGGTTGTAATCCCCAGCTAAGGCTAGGTAAATAAGTTGACAATTTGAAATCAGTATTTATTTTACTTTGTTTATTAGAGACAGGGTTTTTCTGTGTAACCCCGGCTTTCCTGGAACTGTCTTTGTAGACTAGGATGAACTTGAACTCAAAGATCAGCCTACCTCTGCCTCCCAAGTGCTAGAATCAGGAAAGCTAGTCTTAAGGCCGGGATCAAGAGGACAACAGGGCTTAAAATGAAGAAGCCCAAAGAAGAGACATCTTTAATGAAGATAAAATGAGTTTAGCAATGTTAAGATTTTCAGAATTTTTTATCATATATAAAAGTGACGTTACTTTTAAAAATAGAAAGGCATTATTGGGTAGTTTATGGCTATTTTAACAGAGAATCAGCTTATTAGCTCTTTATATCTCTC
Source organism: Arvicanthis niloticus (assembly GCF_011762505.2). NCBI lineage: Eukaryota > Metazoa > Chordata > Mammalia > Rodentia > Muridae > Arvicanthis > Arvicanthis niloticus. The sequence continues at coordinate 56,952,252 of NC_047671.1, read as the reverse complement.
TGTGTATGTTAAAGTAAACTTTGTGTCTGTGCTTTCAGAGGGAGCTTGGAAGGGAAGAGAGAACAGAAGAGCTACAAAGCTGTCCTAGAAGATCCGATGTTAAAGTTTTCCGGGCTCTACCAAGAGACATGCTCTGATCTCTATGTGACTTGTCAAGTGTTTGCTGAAGGGAAGCCTCTGGCCTTACCAGTCAGAACATCCTACAAGGCCTTTAGTACAAGATGGAAGTAAGTTGTTTTGGGGGCATGGGGTTTGTTGTTACTGTTTGGTTTGGTTTGGTTTTTTATTTACCATATGAAAGATTCTAGAGTGACTTTTCATTGCCTTACTAATGTTATAAGTAGAGACAGTTTTTCAGGGATTACTATAAACATTAGGTAGACTGTTGGAAGTACATATTACACATGTACACATAGTTGTATTTATGTAGTAGTGACTTCATGTTTGACATTTTGAAAAGGAAATACTTTACTCATTTACAACATAAAGGAGAACAGAACCGTGTCTGGACTCTGTCTGTCTGTCATGGTTTGGTTTGAAATGGACAACCTGTTATTTGGTTCTTTAGAAGTGGATCTTATAAGTTCAGAAAAGGTATATATATATATATATATATATATATATATATATATATATATATATGCACACACATATATATGTATACGTATACATATATGTATACATATATATGTGTGTATATATGTATATTTGTATATTATGGATCCTTGATCTAATGTCCTGATACTTCTTATCTAATAGACTTTATGGGGCATTTTAAAGTTTAGTCAGTTTTAATTCACAATCATGTAGGCTAACAGATGCTTAGATGTCTGCTATTTTTTGCTTTTATGTCTGTGTCAGTATTTTACTTGACCAAGCTATCGTGTGGGTCCTGGGAACTGAATGCAGGTCATCTGCAAGAGCAGCAATTATGTTGCTGAGTTGTCTCTCCCACTCCGAGCATGTGCCCATAAGGAATGATATGTGCTCACAGCGTATGGAAGACAAAGCATAGCCATGTGCACACTCACCCTGTCATTGATCCTACATGCTGTTTATATATTGGTATAGCATTCTAAATCTGGGAAGGCTTTTCAGAGAGAGGGAACTTGAACTGTACTAGTCTAATACATCCAAATTTGTTTTTCAATAGTAGGATTTCTATAGTTTCTTTTTGGTGTCAGCTATGTATAAATATTTATATCTACACAACGCACATACACATACATTTATTTAATACGTTTTATTCTGGAAAATTTCAGCTGTACAAGTATATCGAAAATTAATATGGCTAGGCATTGGTGATTAATGACTTTGATCTCAGCACTCAGAAGGTAGTGGCAGGTGGAGCTCTGTAAATTTAAGGCCTGGTTTACATAGTCAGACACTGACTCAAAAAGCAAAATAAGCAAAACAAAGCAGAAATATTACTGTAGTATCAGCATCACATCTAAAACAGTGGACTGGAGTTCTCCAGTTTAAAATATATTTAAGTGTAGAAGGTCATTGTCTTAGTGCCTTTGGTGAATATCATTTTCTTTTTTGGTAAATAAAAAAAAAATATTTTCTGTTCCTTACACTGACAAAATGAATTTAGAACAAAGACAACTTCTCTTCTCATTTACAAAATCTTTGATTCATTGTTTATGCTGTTATATGCTCACAAGGTTGTAAAATTATCAAACAAAGGTAAAACCTAACCGTATTGATCACTAAAAGATCTAAGACAACTGTAGAAAATAGATTTGAGAAAAATATTTGGAGTATGTAACAAGAAAGTAGGCATTTAAAAAAAATAGACGGAAACTAAAGGAAAATTTAACAGGTTTTGTACGGTCTGCTGTTAGTATCTGTAAGGTGTAACTATTGCCTAACTCCTAAAATGAAATAATGGATAAACACTTTACACTTAAACATTTCACACTTCCATCGTCCTGTATACCTCATTACCTACCAGAAGTAGTCTGTAAACTGGAAAAAAGTTACTTCATAAAAGAACTTCTTGCTCTGTTAATTTTTGCATATCCTTTTTTTAGATAATATATTTAGAGAAACTATGAGGTACTAGTGTCTAAATGTCTGATTGTGACCTGTGTGAGTTCTAGTAATAAGGAATTCACCCCACACGTATCCAAGTCTGTCTTAATACATCCTGTTCCGTCATGTCCTTCCGTAAGATCTCATAGTGAAGGAGAATATGGCTCAGTGAATAAAGGCACTGTCCGTCAAACCTGACAGCCTGAGTTCTGTGCCTGGACTTTACATTTTGGAAGGAGAGAACTGTCTCCTGAACGTTGTTCTATGACCTTAATCACAATTAATGTAGATGTGCACAGAGAACGCAAGGTCTTGTTTTTAGTTTTCTGTAATTCAAATGAAGAGATTTGTTGTTGTTACTGTCCTTTAGGCAGGTTTTTTTTTGTTTTGTTTTTTCTTTTCCTACACAGTGCTGGAGATTGAACTCACAACTTGTGAATGCTAGGTAGGCACTCTACCACTGAGGTATAGCCCCAGCCCCTTAAACTTTTTAAACTGTTTAGATGACATCTTTTCTAAAACATTTGAAAGAGAGACAGGGTGGAGGTGGATATTAATTCAATAATTTCCATTTCAAAGTGTATTCATCTGTCCAGAGAATTAAGTCCACGGGGCTCATGGTGGGATTCCAGTATCCAGATTCAGGTTTTGTAATCTGCAGAGGGATTATCAGGGATTGGGCAAGCACTGATGGATGGGAAGGAGGATGACAAAATGATGCTGAGAACGCACAGCCTTTGGCGTTTGAATTGATCCTTTCATAGATGTTGGAATGTCTAGAGTAGTTTCTCCATGTGTTAGCTGAAAGACCACTTCCCTCTAGAGAGCAGCTTGTAAAACAGGTTGAACTGTAGTTGCTTTGATTTAAGGAGATCTTGGGACCAGGAGTTAAAGACCAGAAGACTTGAGGAAAGGATCAAGGTACTGTCTCTCAGAATGTAAGCAAGATAAAAACTTCCACAGATTAATTTGGATATTGACAGTAGTTTTGCTCTTTAGCTTTACCTCATGTTAGTTGACTCCATGTCTGTCAACTGCTGTGGTTTCTTCATCTGCAAATAATAACACTGTTCAGTATTTCCTTTTCAGTCTGTTTTGTCATGTGAGTAGTAATTTGCTTATCTGAAGCATCTCTTAAACATGCAATTTGGTTTCTTAAAGAACTTTATAGAAAAAAAAGACTTGATAATGTTTTGCTTCTAATCAGAATTGATGACATCTCTCATTTTCCTGGAGTTTCAGAATTTGCAGCTGCAATAAATACATTTTCGTTGTCTTTGAAAATTCTGTTGTTTCTTATTGATGTGTGTATTTGCTCTACAGCTACGTTGCTTTGAGGGTAAGCACCAGTAAATAGAATTCTGTCTGCCTTTTGGGTATTCATGGTTTTGTGTGGGATTCTTTTGGAATATTAAAAGCCATGTACTCGAAGGAGTGGAAATTATCAAGTGAGCCCATTTCAAATGCAGAAGAATATTACAAAAATGAGTATAGCATAAGAAATCGCTGGTTATTTCTGTATTCTGAACAAACACACATTAGCAAGTTATTTGCAGACATTCTTAGGGAGCATTAAGTGCTAACAGCTAAGTGTCATCAGTGCCAGTGAAATAAGTCGAAGTGCAATGATCTAACTATATTGTAAAAAAAATTTAATGAAAAACAAACTTGATGAGATAAAACAGATGTGCAAGTTGGTGCTTTCCAAGTGTTAGAAAAGCAAGTTGGTTTTGGCTCATGAGGTTATTGTTATTTGAGTGTTGTTTTATTATCTCAGGAATGCATTAACATAACATAATTGATCATTTTATAATTGCAATATGATTTGGTTATTTTCATAGTGTAAAGTTGTGTTCTGGAGAGTTGTTAGAGAAAACAACAGTTTGGTTTAAAAGTTTAAATATATTTCCTGATTTGCTTATTTTTATTTTCTGCTGTTCTGTTCCCATACATCATAGTGATATTATAACTTTTTTTTTCTGTTTTTTGGTATCATTTTATAGCCTGAGCTGCACTTAAAACAAACTCCTGAAGCTCTCTAGGTTGGTCTTGACCTAACAATAATAATCCTGCTTGATGTTAAATTCTGGAATTATAGGCATATGTCATACTGCTCACTTTGAGTGTCCTGATTAAATGTCTTCACATACCTGTTACTTTTCATGAGCAAAATTCAAAGTTCATATTTTTTTATTTGATCAAACAAAATTGAAGGGTTTTCACATTATTTTTTAGCATATAAACCTAATCTTTTTAGAGCCTTCTCATCTGTCTGAACCGTCTTTTATGGGTTAATTTGAAAGAAAGATATATGTATGTATTCTGATGACTTTGTTCTCATAGTTGGAATGAGTGGCTGAAACTCCCTGTGAAGTACCCTGACCTGCCAAGGAACGCCCAAGTGGCCTTGACTATATGGGATGTGTATGGACCGGGAAGAGCTGTGCCGGTGGGAGGAACAACCGTGTCACTCTTTGGAAAATATGGGTAAGCATTCTGCCTACTAGTGCACATTTTTGAGGTTGGATCTGAGTGAATTTTGTACAGGATACACTGCATTAGCTACTTTTTTTTTTCATTGCTAAATCAGTGACAAATTGATGACAGTAGAACCTGAGGGGATCACAGGTTGAAGGGTTCATGGGTGGGGAGGGCATGGCTGTAGAGTGAGGCAGCTGGTCCCATGGCAGCTGCAGTCAGAAACAGAGGTCAGCAGTTTGCTTTCCCTCTGTTCATGTCGTCATTGTCCGGGGTGCCGGCTTGGAGAGCGTTGCTGCCTACATTAGGATGGGTCATGGGAGTTAATCCAATTTTAGACACTGCCTCAACACACGTCCCAAGGTTTGTCTCTTAGGAGGCTCTACATCTTACAAAGTTGACAATCAGTTAACCATCACAGCAGCTAAAAGAAAAGAAACACACTTTGTATTATTCTACCTTTAAGAGAGTGCTAATGTCGGTTCTGTTAGAAAGATGGAGTTTGTAGGAGTGAGAACCTGGGCTGCAGATCGTGAAACTGAAAGCTGTAATGCCTTCTGGTGGAATGTGGTCACTGCTGTCACTGGCTGGCTGCTGCCAGATGCTGCCTTAATTTTTGTTTGTTTTAAGGTTCAAACGTGTTCATTTACACATCATTAGTTGTAAATGAGAGTTATCATTTTAATAGGTTTCTTCACTATTTTCTGTAAATGACTTCAATGGTATCTTTTGCCCATTTTCTTTTTAAATACAATTTTCACACAACAATCTTTTTTTGATGTTGCTAAGACAGGATCTGACTGTGTAGCCCTGGCTGGCCTAGAACTCATTGTATAAATCAGTCTGGGCTTGAAGTCATAAAGACCTGCCTGTCTCCGCATCCTGAATTTCAGGATTAAAGGCAAGTACCACCATGCTCAGCTAAAAGTGCCTTTTTTCTATCTCTTCATTTCTTAGTGATGTCTAAGGAATGTTTGTATATGAAGTAAATTGTCTATTTGTGTACTATGTTAAACAGTTACTTTCAAAATACTATGTTTCTTATTTTTTGGTTGGTTCTTTTATACAAACATGTATGTATATATGTATATATGTACATACATGTGTACACACACACACACATATATATATGTGTGTATATATATACACGCACTAGATTGGATTTACACTTTTATTCCTTTATATTTAAATCTATAAACTTTTGTGGACAGAGTTATTCATTATGTACTAACTTCAACCACAAAAGCTTGTCTTTTATACATGTCTCGACTACTTTACATAATCCGTCTTCTCTGATAATTTAAAAGAATTCTCTCATTATATGCTGAACCTAAGAAAAGCAACATAGTAAGGTAGTGGAGTGTGAGGGAGGGAGGTTGAGATAGTTACCTAGATCAGATCTTTTTCTTTTTCAGTATCTGGTCTCCTAGGGGAAGGTAGTGAATAGTCTCTGTTTCTTCTCCTGTAAAATGAAATCATATATACTTCATGGTTTATGGTGATCATCTAAGTATATTTCATAAGCCTAGGGAATATTTTATTTACTAATAGTACCTGTGTTGGCTCACTGTAGAGCTATGTCACAAAACAGACTAAGAAATGTGCCGGGGCCGGGCAGTGGTGGCGCACGCCTTTAATCCCAGCACTTGGGAGGCAGAGGCAGGTGGATTTCTGAGTTCGAGGCCAGCCTGGTCTACAGAGTAAGTTCCAGGACAGCCAGGACTACACAGAGAAACCCTGTCTCGAAAAACCAAAAAAAAAAAAAAAAAAAAGAAAAAAAAGAAAAAAAGAAAAGAAAAGAAATGTGCCGGGAGGAGCAGGCCAGCCAGCGGCCTAACCCCATGGCTTCTGCTGGGGGCAGTGGCTTAGTTTTTGTGGGATGGGCCTGGAGGTTGTGGGCAGAGTAGGCGGGTCCTGACAGATGCTGGAGAGTATAGGACACTGGATGTTTGACCTGGGCTAAATCTGGGATTAGGGGAAGGTCCATGGAGCAGAGGATCAGGCAGACTCACTGAACCCAGGCAAAGCATGTCTGTCATTCTTTGTGTAGCTCATTGAATTTTTTTTTTTTTTTTTTGCTTCCCACTCAAAGGAAGTAGAAAGTGTGCCTGAAAGATAAATTAAATACAGAGATCTCCAAGAAGTTGGTAGTACCAATTAGGAGTGAAATTTGTTTGCTGGAAATGAACTAAGATATTTAAAGCTTGGAAAAATCTGTCCATGTTGTTTATCCATGGCCTGTGCTACCACAGTTCTGTGACTTGGGGAAACACTGCTGGGGCCATAGTTTTCTTTAGCAATACAGTGTCATCAGTGGCCTCTTCCGAAGGATCCTGGTATGTACTTACTAGAGTAGCCTGAAGAAGTGACTCTGCTGCAGCAAATGCTCCTTAACTTGAACATCTAGCTCTGGAGATTTCTAAGTAGCTTAAGAGCTGGTTGGTCATTACTTGGGTCGGTAGGACCGTAGGCAAATGGCAGGTGAATTCTGACGTCATGGCAGTGGCTGCCACAGTGGCATGGCCCTGCCAGCCAGTGGTAGCAGGTATCGGGACTCTGATGGAGCTGAAGGAGGGCCTGCTGTGCTGCTCTTCTGTGTCATCTGTTTGCCTGTTAATCTGTTTGCCCACGTGGATGCAAGGCTCTGTACATTGCCTGCCTCGCTACCTGGGGCCTGTGTAATTTTTGGCAAGTTGCCGTTAGTGTCCAGAGAAAGGGGTGTGATCACTTGATCATCACCAGTACTCTAAAGGTCTCTGATGTATCCCAGGTTGCATAAATCATTTAGTAAGCTGACCTCCTGCCATCTCTGGTTGTTTGTGTTTAGTTCACTTCAGCCAGAGTACTCACTGAGGAATGGAGAGGTAGACAGAAGGAAGGGACATTGTGTCCTTTTGTGAGGTGTGTGTGTGTGAACACACATTTTTAAGAGTGATGTTAGTTACCTCACTGTCCCCAGTTCCTTAGAGACTGCTCTAAGGTTGCTCTGTTCTTTGTTTTGTTTTGTTTTATTTGAGACAAGGTCTCATTAGATTGCCTGTGTTTGTCTAGAATCTGTAATCCTCCTGCCTCTATGCTGTCTGATCTATTTGATTTTAAAAGAAAGGAAACTTTACAAGAGGTTGCATGTGTGTGTTTTTGTAATAACCTTTAAGAAAATATATTTTTAATAATGAGAAAACTGATATAACCAAGGAGTCACATTATTTATTCACGGTCACAGCTACACATGCTATAGGTGATACAGCTGTTACTCAGACCAGACAGGCTTATAGACAAATTATGTAACTAACAGTTTTGATTTCCATCCTGTACTTATGGGATTATTCTATTGGCTAAAAATGCAGTGTCTGCTATTCTAAGATATCTGCTGAAGTGGTTGTTGAGTGCTGTTCTCCAAACAGCAGACACCATTTTCCTCAGAACAACAGTGGATATTCACTGGGGTCCCTTTTGATTGGCCTTGTTGAGTTGGCACTCTTCCTGGAAGGAGGGTGTAGGAGCGTCGTCTCTGGGCCCTCGTGTGCTTTCCAGCTGTTTATGTGCATTTCTGCCTTGATGGTGGCCTCATTTTATCAGGAGGTGTTGGTTTATATAGACTGGCAAACTAACTGAAATGAGCCTCTTATCGGTGTGACTGGGGAAGTCATCTGTTCTGTCTAGCTGCCTTGCAGACACCGAGTTTCTGTGGTGACTGCCCACTTATGCTCTGAATTTTACCTTGGTTTGCCACTAGAACCATGTAAGAGAGAGGTGCATACTTTCCTAAGTCTGCCCAGCAAGGAGTTCCCTCAAGAGTGATAACAGGTACATTGGGTTGTAGATCATTTTTATAGACGTCTCTCATTCCCTAAGGGAGAAATTCGTGGCCTGGAGAGGCTTGTGGTTTTAGCAGTGTAGCTCATTGTCGAACAAACTGTGAGGGTCTCAGCCTAGCAGGTGTGCATGACACACACTTCCTTATGCTGAACTGACTTAGTTCACTTCTACTCTGGTCTTTTCTTACTGTAGAATGTTTCGCCAAGGAATGCATGACTTGAAAGTCTGGCCTAACGTCGAGGCAGATGGCTCTGAACCCACACGAACTCCCGGCAGAACAAGCAGCACGCTCTCAGAAGATCAGATGAGCCGCCTTGCCAAGGTACATGGGCTTCAAAGACAAGCAGAGCTCTGAGCAGAGCGGATCCTAGGTCCTTGATGTTGTGAATCCTACGGCTTGTCTTGTCCATTTAAATTCACCTTAGTAGCAGTTTTGAGATATGATTCACGTGTCTTCACTCTTGAAAGGTGTACGATCTATAGCATTTATAATCTTCCTTGCTATATGACTTTAGGATATTTTTACCTCTAAAAGCTTCATGTAGTCAGTAGTCATTCCTCAGTCCACCCGCCCTGCACTTCTGATGGCTGCGGGCTACTTTCTGTCTGTGCACTCTGTATGCTTGGAATCACGTTCCGTGTGGCCTTTTGTCTAGACTTGCATCAGGTTTGGAAATGTGAGTCTCTGGTATTTTCATAGCATATCTATTTTGTGTAATGCTCTTTTAAGTGAAAAAGGTGTCATAGGTCTGGTATACTCTTTTGAGCTTACTTTCCCTCTCCAAATGAATAAAGATGCATTTCAGCTACTGATTTCTAGGTCTTGCTTGTGTTCTTACTGGGTGTACAGGACAGTTCACAAACTTCTCTTATGTCTGTCCTCTCTTTAAGAGTCTGTCAGGAGTGAGCTTTGATTTAGCTACTTTCTATGACTTAAACAATTAATAGATATTTTATTAGAATCATCTCATCTATAGTCTGTGGTCTACTAAAATTTGAAAGACTCAGTTTAAGGGTCAGAAGAACATATTATCAGACTGGCTGCCTAAGGATAATGGGACTGTGAAATGAAGACCAACCACTTAAAGAGCCCATGAAAAGATGGTGCTGAGTAATTAATTATTAAACAGCAAGTGTCACCTCCAAGCTGGACTTAATCGTTACTTAGCTGTGGAAGTTACATTCTGACTACAGTATGAATAAGTAACATCTGAAAGCCTGCTTTCCAAGTTTATCTCTTTAAAAACAGTTCTTTCAGTGTGGTTTGAAAGGAATACATCTTTCTAATGATGTAGACTCTTTTATAAACCTGCCTAATTTTTCTTTGAGGAACGATAGCTATGAGAAGAGGCGATAACATTGTATTTGCTCAGCTTAAGTCTCCTTTTTGTTTTTTTGTTTGCTTGTTATTGTTGTTTTTGTTTTGTTTTGTTTTTAATGTATTTAAGTACATTGTAGTTATCTTCAGACACACCAGAAGGGGGATCCCATTACAGATGGTTATGAGCCACCATGTGGTTGCTGGGAATTGAACTCAGGACTTCTGGCAGAGCAGCCATTTCTCCAGCCCCATGGCTGGCTCTCTCTCTCTCTCTCTCTCTCTCTCTCTCTTGTTTGTTTGTTTTTGTTTTTGTTTTTTGAGACAGGGTTTCTCTGTGTAGCCCTGGCTGTCCTAGAACTCACTCTGTAGACCGTGTTGGCCTCGAACTCAGAAATCCACCTGCCTCTGCCTCCCAAGTGCTGGGATTAAAGGAATGTGCCACCACTGCCCAGCTGGGTCTCATTTTTTATAATTTGGATTTCCAAGAGTTTTAATAAGGTACAGAAAAAAATATATGTATTAAAATCTAGTTCCTGCATCTTGCTTATTGTCCTTTTTTTTTTTTTCCTCCATCTCTAAACGTTTTCAACTAGTGCTTACTTCTGTTTCAGCTGATATGTGAACATAGTAAGAGACCAGACTTAAAGACTGTTAACTTTCACAGTCTGGACCAGCCTCTTGGTAGTGATGGCCAGTGTCTACACTGCTCCCGTCAGTGTTGTTTTTCAGCTTGCCAGTGTAAGAATTTTATGATAGGTTGCTCGCCCTCCTAGGGCTTTGGATCTGACCACTGGGCTCTGGCCTTTGATTTATATTGAATCTGTGTCTTTGGACTTGAAAGGTTAGTGCAGAGCATGCTCTCCACTGCCTGCTTCTCATTTTACAGCTCCGCTTGATGCCATCGCAGTGTGCTTTCCTTTCTGCCAGTTTGATTAAGAGGAGGCAAAGAGACGGTATCAAGTAGATGGAATGTGTTTCTTGGTCCATGTGCATTGAAGGTATGGGGAGCTGAGCATTGAAGCAGACAGGAGGAAAGCCGTGGAACTTCACAGCAGCATCTGGTCCCTGTGGATTGTAGAGAGGATAGAGGCTGAGGTCTGGATCTCAGGCTTACTGCAACAGGAACCAGAGGACAGAAGGTGAAAGTGATGCACAGACAAGACGAGATGAACTAAATAACTGTCCTGACGTCTGCTGCCTGCATGTGGGTTGTAGACTGAGAGAGGGTGCGTATGTTCTTACCTGCTGTCTGTACTTTCCTGGACTGCACATGCTCTTCACATCACAACATAGGAACTTATAAAAGAACTGACCGCAAGGCAGAGTGCTTTCAATCAAACTCCTCAGTTATAATCTAGATCATTCAGTGACCACATAATGGGCTTTAACAGTTGAAATGTGACAGCTGTCTCAGTTATAGTCTAGATCATTACCTGACAGCACACTGGGACATAATAATTGAAAGAATGAAAACTGTCTGAGTGACAATCTAGATCATTCAGTGACCCACAGTGGGACAATAACAGTTGAAAGGATGACAAATCTCTACCTACATGAGGACCTAATGCAGTTTAGATGTTACTTACAAAGGATACCACATTCTTAAGCAATGTGTGGACACAGAAAAGAACCAATTGAAAGTACTGTTAGAAAGTTAGTCCCAAGAGATAAACAGTTGAGACGTCATTATATACACTAATAAATGCACTACAGATAATCTCACTGCCTGTTCCCTGTAGGGATGGACTTTAATCACATGAGCAAGCTCAACAGTTGTTTTCTTAAAATGCTTATCTTACAGAGGAAAGTTATTATTGGTTAACAGAGCTCACAGAGAAATCCATTGTTCTACAGATAGTAACATACATTCCTGGCCCTAGCATTTCAGTTGTGGAAAGAGACCCATGTTGATTCATTTACCTATTTAGATGTCTTCTAAATGATAATGATAAAAAATAGAAATACAGTAATTGCTGCTGTGGTTTGTGTGAGATCGCTCGCCCATGGTCTCATATATGTGAATCCTTGGTCCTCAGTGAGTGGGACTGTTTGAAGAGGACTAAGGAGTGCCTTGTCTGACAGGGTGTCATTTGGGGCAGGTGTGGAGATCTCAGAAGCCCACATCATTTCTAGTTACCTCTCTCTGACTCCTACTTACAGATCAAAATGTAAGCTCTGAGGGGTTTGCAGCCATGGTCTTGCTCCACCATCATGAAGTCTAACTCTCTGAAACCCAATTAAAGCTCAAATTAAATGTTTTCTTGTATAAGTCACCTTGGTCATTGTATTTTAGCACAGCATAGAAAAGTAACTAAGGCAATTGCTATAATTCTTCAGACTTTAGACACACCCACCATTCCCACCATGATGTGCAACCTTCACAGAAGCCATACTGGTTGCTCCAGATCTAGCCATGTGTCTCTCAAGAGGGCAGTTTCTTCAGACCATGGGAAATAATGAAGTGAATGGTATAAACCTCTGACTGGGCTTACTTTATACTATAGGGAAATCGGTAAATGCCCAGAAGCCATTTGTAGTGGCAACTATTTCAGTTCTGCAGAACTTCTGTAACTAAGCTGAGAAATATCTAGAATTTTTTTTAAATATCAAGATATAATATAGGCAGCTATTGAATAGTCATTGTAACATATGCAAATAGCTCTTGATTTCCCATTCACATTGGAATTCATCATTATATTTCTCTGATGACGCATACAGCCATGCCCGCTGTTTCTGTTTGCAGCATTTTACAGTGTATATGGCCTAGTACTTACTAAGCAGCTCCCACAATTGAGGTCTGGAAGGTAATTTACACCTGGCCTCTGTGGTGGCTTTATCACATTTAGTTTTGCTTCTGTGTTAGCTGGTCAGAAGATTGAGAAAGGTCATATTTGGTATACAGCTAAGAGGGAAAAAAGGGCCTGGCATGTGTAGGGAGTGACATGTATTAGTCACAACATAAATGCAGCTGCTGTAGAGGCTGCAGAAAGTTCCCAGTGCATAATGGAGAAGAAGGAAATCTACTTCAGTTTCCACGTCAGGATACAAAGCAAGATGGTTCTTTCTTCAGTAGTATTTTTGTATTACAGTGGGCCTCAAACTTTTTAAAAAGTTTTGTTCTATATGGATGAATGTTTTACCTGCGTACATAGAAATGCACCACATGTAGGGTCGTTGCTTACAGAAACCAGAGGAGGGCATTGAGTCCCTTGGAACTGGAGTTACAGATGATAGTTACTCTGTGAGTTCTGGGAACTGAACCCTGATCCTCTGCAATTGCTGCAAATGTTCTTAACCACTGGGCTATCTTTTTAGCCCCAGAACCTGAAATGTTTTGCATGAGGTTAATAACACATTTAATTTCTGAAATACTGTGGACTCGTGGGTGTGATGTTGTCAAGACAAAGAGTGCTGGTGGCTTCAGCTCTCAGTTCTGAGTGGGGTACTAATTCATGGTGCATTTGCTGTTCTTACTGGAGTACTGCCATGGCATGGGTGGGGAGAGGAAATCGATGAGCTAAGAGATGGGCTCATAGAAGGTTTGGATGCCCAGCTTTGCTTCATTTTAGGAATTTGTTGAAAGGGACTTTGATAAGCAAGTAAAGCTGATGTTTAAAATATGCACCGTCAGGAACACGTTGAATTCTAATCCGAGGCCCTTGCAGTTGGTGGTGATTTCTCTATGAATTGATAAAAACAGTATGATGTAATTTCTGAAACTAGGCCAAGATTAGTGTGTAAGACTTCAGTGAAGTCAAATATCAGCAATGTTAGAAATTTAAATCCTTTATCATTGTTTCCTAAAATAAGACAACATTCATGTGTGTGTACGTAAACCTTAAAGTGGTGATTTATTGGTCCCCAAGAATTACCTTTGTATAAGTCATTTTTTCAGCATGTTACATTAAAAGTGGGAAGACTAGAGGAAAGAGGATGTGTTATTCCTTAGAGGCTCTATCTATTCTTACTGTAATTTCATCTATGATCGTCAAAACATAAGAATTGTAAGACATGCAAATAACACTGGGGGAGGACTTCATTCTGCTCTTGGCGAGACTGCAGGCTTGATTTTAAAACTTTTTTTTTTTTTTAAATGATTTTCAGTTTTAGAAAAAGGTTTGCCTCTTGCTTGGTTTCTTATTCTGGTATAGTTTTGATTTGTAATAGTGCTTTCTCTGTGGGAATCTGAAGTGTAGGAGTGTTTCACATGTTGAACGTGATGTCCTAGCTATGTAGATTTATATGTAGACTTGGATGTATAGGATTGCTTCACGTGTGTAATCTGATGTGTGGGACCACTGTGAATGTGGACTTGGATGTGCAGAAGGGCTTATGTAGAGGTGATATTATAGGCTCGGCATCTTTCAGCTTAGATCTTTAAAATCCAAAAGTGTTTTTGAATCTTGGGTCATTTTAGAATTTGAAGTATTTGTATATACTTGATTAGATATCTCGAGAGTAGGCTCCAAATATAAGCATACATGTATATTATATTGTCTTAAGTAGTGTTAGAATTATTTTTAATGTCCTGTGTACAGTGAGTGACCCATCCTGTGAGGCCGATGGGGAGTTCTCCCACTGTGGCCTAAAATGCCTTGGATGCATAGAATTACAAACACCTAATTTTCACAGCAGGGTTGAGTGGTTGCTGTCCTGCTTCCTTCTGTTGGATCTGTGTTGAGATTAACCCTGTTGTACTTTTCTGCAGCTTACCAAGGCTCATCGGCAAGGACACATGGTGAAAGTGGATTGGTTGGACAGACTAACATTTAGAGAGATAGAAATGATAAATGAGGTGAGTTGCTTCCTTTCATACATCAGGAATACATTCTGAAGGTTACTAAGCTAACATTCTTTTTTAAAAAATAATTTTTTATTGTCAGCTGTCTGTTAGACATGGGCTTCCTTCAGTTACTTTGAATTTTATATTAATAAGCAATAAACCTGGCCTTTTAAGTGTTGATGTCATTTGAACCATTAGCAGGGCTACCTACTTACCATATGTGACGGCTCAGTGCCTCATGTGTATTGCCATGTTGGTCAAGTTCCTGTGACTGTTTGCTGAGTCTCCATCAGCAATAGTCTCCTCTCTGAGGTCACCATGTGCCCTCTTTAAAAACTGCTCTGTCCAGCCCACACCTCTGTTTCAGTGCTTCGTTTACTACTCCCTGGGTGGTGTAACCTCAGTAAGGACTCCATTATACATAATGTACCCTTTTTTGACCTTGTGTATTGAGCCATTATAAATATTTAATTAAAAGATGACCTCATTGAGTCTTTTAAAAAGTTGTATTTGCTAAAGCTGGTTGTATTTTGTAGATTTGTTTTAAGCATACCCAAGGTTTGATGTAAGAATTTGTGTCTTGAGAATGAAAACAACTTTATGAATCAAATTCCGAGAGGAAAGTATCACTCTCTAGCTGATGATTACCACTGTGGTGTATACATCACATGACTTAAACCCTCCATGGGTTCTTAGCAGGGGAGGAGGAGAGGGAGTCGAGAGAAAGACGTTGGAGACTGAGTGTGACACCCCATCATTCTTGTCTTAAATTAATCTGGCCGTGCATAACACCTATATTGATTGTACAGTTGCTATCCTTTCTAAATGTAGTCACATGTTCACAACACGGACTACTGGAAGACTTAGCTTGTGCACTTTTAATAATAGTTCCATTAGAAAAATAGTTCATTCAGAACACATATGCTTTCTTCCATGTCAGTGCTTTGTGTGTAGAGATAGCATTGGGCATGCTTTCCCATCTTGGCTGTGTTGCCCTTCCTCTCTGCTTTTCACAGTAGATGGCACTTTATGGAGCTGAACAATTTAAGTGGCCTTGGTGTTGTGCTTGCTTATATGTCTGTGCACTGTATGCATGCAGTGACAGCGGAGGCTAGAAGAGGGGTCCTGATAAAAGCTGCTACATTCAGAAATTGTGGAAGTTTTATTAAAATTACTTAAACCTCTTACTTTTGGTTACAAACTTTAAAAAAAAAAAAAAAGACTACTTTCCTATATGTATCATAATTCCTGAAATGAATTAGTTATGTAA
Source organism: Arvicanthis niloticus (assembly GCF_011762505.2). NCBI lineage: Eukaryota > Metazoa > Chordata > Mammalia > Rodentia > Muridae > Arvicanthis > Arvicanthis niloticus. The sequence continues at coordinate 56,936,544 of NC_047671.1, read as the reverse complement.
CTTAAAGGTGAAATTGCTGAACGTTGATACAAGTACAAACTGTCATCTTTTTTTTTTTTTTGAAATAAATTAGTTCTCAAAACTCAAGTTTTAAAATCATGAAATCTAAGGTGCTGAGTAAGCCAGATGTTTTATTGAGTCTAGAGATGGTCTGTGGAGTAACATCCCTTCTAGATAAAACAGCGGTGCTGTGTGACTATTGCATGTGGATAGTAACAAGAGTTATATTTTAAGTAGTAGTTGATTGATTCATATATTGCTGAATTTTGGTGAAGACCTTATTTAAGAAAGTTTGAAAGTCATCATTTATATCTCTATTTTTCTTTTTCAGAGTGAGAAACGAAGCTCTAATTTCATGTACTTGATGGTTGAGTTTCGCTGTGTCAAGTGCGATGACAAGGAGTACGGCATTGTTTACTATGAAAAGGTATTCTCCTTGGGGCTCTGTGCTTTCTGCTCTCAAGGGCCGGCCTGCCAATGACTGCTCTTCCTGCTTAGACACATGGTGTGGTTGCAGAACCAGCGGCTTTCAGCTTCTGCATACACAACCACACCACACAGCTGCAGCACATTTGGCTCATGTAGGTCTGGGCACAAAATTCAGTTAGTATGCGAGTGATTAAAACATTCTGATTAAAATTGGTCTGCAAATCCGTGAGTATGACACTAAAGTAATAGCATTATTTACAGTTATCCATTTGTACAATAAATAGGAAATTATAATGTTTTGTTGACAAGACTCTGTAAGTTCAGGTGTCTGTTATTTAACATGTACACAGTATGTTGGAATTATATGTGTGTCTTTGCTTATGAAAGCCGTTGTTGACATGCTTGTATATAGTTTATTCAAAGTTTTGAGACAATGTTTTTACTATACTGAAGTAACAGTCCTGTATTGTTCATGTTTGCTCATTATAGGAAGAATAGCTCAGTGTTCTGAATGTAGCTATTTCAAATTATTTGCTTTAAATTCAGGTTGAAAGGGTTTCCTTTAAATGATGCAGAATACTTATATAGGTAATGTATACTTGTTTGAAACCTCCTAAGTAGAGTTTCTTTCAATATTATGGAAATAGTGTTTAAATTGCATCAGGTGAGAACAGAGTTAGTGTATGTAACACGAGATGAGCACTGGTAGCACACAGTCAGTTTACACATAGCTCCCTTGTTCATTAGAAGTAGCTCATTTGCATGTTGGTGTCATTTATTAACGCTGCCTCCAGTGACTTGGGCCTGTATAGTTTACAGATGGCTAAGTGAATGATTTTGACAAGAGAGGATTTAGATTTGCCCTGGTATTGATTACTGTGTGATCCTTCTCAGCTACTGCTCTTACTTCTTCCCTCCATCGTTTATTTCCGCTTTAGTGCAGGATTAGGATAAGTTAACTTATTTTGGCCTTCTGTGCATGAGAAAGACGGGAAGACAGGGATGTAGGCTAGTTAACACTGTGTATGAGTTTATTAGAAAGCAGGAGTCAAAAAGAAAGGAAAAGGTGACTGAGCAAACTTCTCACCGTGTATTTTTAAATGACCTGTTTTGTGCTGTACATGTTTACTAAAGCCACACTGCTACTCGAATGGGGCTTCTGTGTGAAGAAACTGGTAATTGGGTAAAACTTTCAAACATTGTGAGGGACCTTTTGAAAGGCAGCATATGCAATAGAGGAAATAATAACAGAGTAGAAATTGGAATCATTTTTAGAAATTTTGAAAGGTTACCCCTTCTAGGTAGTTGCCCATGAATTAATGCCTGCCTACCCACCCTGTCATATTTACACTTAGTGTAAGGATTGCTGGGTCAGTGCGGCACAGTCTAATGGAAGCAGACTTTCTTGTCACCTGTCTTCTGTGACACATAGCCTTAGTGAAGATGAGCTGCCACAGTTGGGCTGATAAATGTGTTTTCTGGTGTTGTGACCGAGAACAAGCCAGTTATACAACAGCTGTGGGAATTTGTTGTTTCGGGTAAGGCTCAGTTACTGAGTTACATCGGAGTGCTTTTTCAGTTGCTCCTGATTTTGTTGTATATCTATAGTGAGGATGCAGTAATCTGAGGACAGCAGAACTCTAGCAGTGCTAGGTACACAGTCACAGGGGACGAGCTTTGATCATAATTAGCCTCCTGCAGTAATTTGGCAGAGACATTTATTAGACTGAGTTGGATTAAAAACAAAAGCTCATTCTTCAGGGTTGATGACACCAGCAAGATAAGGCAGCTTTAATTCTTAGCACATATCAAGAATTAGTGTTATGCTCTTGTCCCTGTGAGGGCTTGTTTTGTCCCCTGAGATGTGGTGTTGCTGGAATCTCTGACGGCCAGAAATGTGACCCACACTAGAGACTAGTCCTACTAGCAACACCTGGACTAAGTTAGGTTGAAGAGCGGATTGTTTTCTTATCCTCTGCCATAATAAACCAAGACTTAAAAATTGTAGCCAGCCACAAACAATAAAAAACAAACTATTTGTTTCCAGACTTCATATCTTTACAACTATAATAAACTTTTTCTACTTATTTTCCAAAGATTTTATTTGTAATAGAGGTAAAAAAATAAATGTGAAATTGAAAGAAGACAAGAAAATTCTTAACAAAACAAAAAGTGATGTTTTAAAAGTTGAATTTAAATAGATTAGCATTTTATCATATTATGTCCACTTACCATTTGGAGAAATGTCTTCCTTTTTTATCTTTTAAACCCTGCAATGTATTCTAGGATGGTGACGAATCATCTCCAATTTTAACAAGTTTTGAGTTAGTGAAAGTTCCTGATCCTCAAATGTCAATGGTAAGCTGCTTTACAAAGCTTTTAAGAACACACTGTTCTCTAGAATGAACACAACTTAAACCCATGTAATACGTTTTAACATTGTAATACATACACCCAACATATCCTGACATGTTCACTTGTAACAAGTGCTCTCCAGCTACTGGGGATTAGATTCAGTGGCTGCTGATAAGCAACACTGGCATCTTAAAAGTGAGGTCTGACTAATGCAGAAGTGTCTGCAGTGACGTCATGGGTCCGGAGTGCCTGGGAGGTTTTGCCTGGTGAGGAGATACTGGAGTGAAAGTGAGGATACTTGGAGGATCTAAGGATCTGGGTGTGTGGGAGCCTGAGGAAGCTGGGAGGGAGTTGTGTGCATCTGCTACTGGAGCTTCACTCATGTAGTTTCACAGCCTTGTCGTGGGTCCTTGGGACTGAAGTGGCACCTGAGTGACTCAAACATCAGACATCTTAACATGGCTTAGAGGAAGGACTTTGCAGTTTGTGACTATTGCAGCTTCCCTCTTGTAAGGTTTACATTCTCTGTATGTCTAAATAATTTCAAGGAGAATTTAGTGGAGAGCAAACACCACAAGCTTGCTCGGAGTTTAAGAAGCGGACCGTCTGACCACGATCTCAAACCCAACGCTACCACAAGAGATCAGCTAAATGTAAGAGAACGTGCAGCCTGGATAAGAACAGCCAATGGACATTTTAGTATAGCCAGTAACTTCATCTCAGAGTTTGCTGAATTATGTAACTTCATGCTTTCAAAAGTTTCCTGCTGTCTGCAGAATAACCGGTTTTGTTTTTGTTTTTGTTTTGTTTTGTTTTTTTAATCACTTTGAGACTTTTAATAATTCTGTCTCTGTGGAGACATAACTAGAAAACTGTAAATATTTTCAGTTTGGTGTTCTTAGAAATGAGCTATGAAGTGTTCCTTAAAAAGACTGGCATGTAAGCACTAAGAATTGTGTGCTAATTTGACAAGAGGAGGACTCATTTTGTTTCCCCTGATTTTATGGTGAAGGACATTGCCACTTTGGCTTCCTTTCTGTCTAGTTGAATTCAATAAGCTCTGAAGTCATGTGTTCATACGGAGCATGGCCATCTTATTGTTCCCTGCATGCCCTAATGAGTTGCTTTGTGAATGGATGCCTCAGCACATATTTTGCCCTAAGTGGCTCTATGTGCCTTCTCTCAGCTTGTGTAATAATTGTGTTATAGAAATATTAAGCCAATGAAATATTATATGAAATGGAAATATGTATTAAGTGTATGTTTGACAAATCTAATTCTTTTTCTTTTATTTTAGATTATTGTGAGTTACCCACCAACCAAGCAGCTTACCTATGAAGAACAAGATCTTGTTTGGAAATTTAGATATTATCTTACTAATCAAGAAAAGGTGGGTCTTTTGAATAGTTTATGCATCAAATTTACTTACAGCCTTTTGTACAAATGATTAAAGGAAAGTAAAATTACACTAGAAATGCAGTGATGGTCAAGCAGACTTGCTACCTAGCAGTTTACTGGAACACTGGTGTTGACAACGTGTGTACACAGACACGTATTCCTCTGTGTCAACTCCTAGAAAATGTCTGAGTGAATCGTGAAGGCAGATTTGGGTTCAGTTTCTATCTCTGCAGTTTGTATCCATTGCACAGGAGAGAGCAGTGTACTTCATTTCTTCTTGTTCTAATGGAGATGGGTTACCATTCTAGATGAGACAGCACAGCCCCTGTTCCAAAGAGTGTGCAGAGTAAACTTGAGTCCTTTCTTTCTTACCCTCTTCGCCTCTTCATTCCTGGGTGATTAGGAATGCAGTTATACTGATTACAAGCTTGTGAATTCTTCAGACCTTGGAGATTGAGGAACAGTGTGACTTATAATGTGGAAATTGAGTTACTACACTGTCAGGCAGCTGGTTAGCAGGATGGAGACGAGAACTGCACCTTTGATAAGGAAGGTGGAGGGCGGGGTTTCCGGAGGGAGAATTGTGATGTATTACCAGAACTAGCCTCTAGTCTGACGATTTGTTGTTGTGTCTAAACTGTTAGCACTCAGCAGCTTTAACTGCAGGCCAGTCATTTGACAGACTGAAGCTCAAGTTTTCCTACTTGATATTGGATGATTCCTTGATAATGAATGTTATGTATCTTGTCATTCTTGAAGTATTCTTAGAGTGAGGGCTGAAGATTTATTTTAAAGAAACAGATTCATTTATTTTACTTTATGTATATGACCATTTGACCTGCATGGAGGTATGTGCACCACATGCATTCTTAAACAGCTGATGATTGCTAGGGACCTTTAAATCCACCGCAAACCCACTGCGCACATGTACATTACTGTCACACAGATCAGGATTCAGTGCAGAGCCTCAGAACTATCATGCTCCTTCTTGAGATGCTCACATTCATGCTTTAGAAGATCTAGAGACGAGAACATAGAAGATTTGCAGCGGGTTTCTGGGCACATTGGAGGCAGAGCAGAGATGCATTAGGAAAGCTTTGCATCAGGAAACTGTCATCTCGTGCTGGGAAGTGAATCAGTGTACTGCAGTCTCGTAATGTGCTCTACTTGGTTTAGTTTACTTTTCTAAGGTAAAGGTAAAAATGAAGTTAGGGATCATTTCAAGCTCTTCAGCGTTTGTCTTGTTTCATTTATTGATGGTTTGGGAAGCCCTTCGTGGATGAGTCTTCACTGTTATCCTTATATCTATGGAAGGGGAAGGAGGGTTTTATGTTACTCCAGCTTCTGAGTGTTTGCTCTTCCTCCTCAGCAGCATGGGGGCTGTGATTCGTATTCTGTAGAGCGTGTATTAGTTACAACTCTGCTGTGCTAACTGAAGAGTTGTGTGGTCAAAGAAATCATGGCTTGAATGCTGAGGTCATGTAATCTGCATGGGAAGATGGAGACTTTAATTCAAGGATGCACAGCACCAAAGTCTAGGGCAGCCTTACAGAGGCCTTCCTTCAATGGAAAGGCTTGTAAGGTAAATCATTTATCTTAGAAGGTACTTCCCACTGAGTTCAGTCCCTTCTAGATGAATGTCAATGATTAAAACTGTGTGGCAGGTGTCCTGTTGTCTTCAAAGATGCTGATGGAGCCGCAGTTCTCAGACCAGAAGGATCTTATATAACTCGCGGAGAATAAATAGTATTTTTAATGTGCAGGAAGGGCTCTTGAGCAAACCAGTGTAAATTGGCCTTGACGTGTCAGGAGTAGTCATCACTTGGCAGCCCATGTGTCCTGTGCGGATGCAGCCCTCACTGATGCAGAGCCTCCTTTCAGTCTGTGTCTCACATCAGGATGGCCTCTTGGGTCCTGGAGAAGTTCTCATTTCTAATCTCAGGAAGGCTCTAGAGACAATTTAGTGGATTTTAGTTATTAGGAAATGATACTTGCAATTTTCATTACATTTCCTTGGTGTTACCCATCCCCTCTGGCTCTTACGGTGTTTCCTCCACCTCTTCCATAGGGTTCCCTGAGCCCTAAAGGGAGGGCTTTGATGAAGACATCCACATTTAGGGCTGAGTACTCTCACTCTTCACATTCTCCATGCGAAGACGATGGTGACTGATACTGATTGAGAGACACTGATCTCTGGGTATAACAGAATGCCATTAGGAGTCACTTTGGTTTTCCCCTAGGCCTATGACCTATCTAGTGTCAGGTTCTTAATGACCCAAGCAGTATCAGGCATGGCTTCTATCTTGTGGAGTGAGCTTAAATCCAAAGAGATAGTGGTTGGTCACTCCCACAGGCCTGTCACTATTACACCAGGGTACCATCCAGGCAGGTCATTGTAGATCACAGGGTTTGTAGCTGGGTTGGTGTTTTATCTTTCTCCTCTGGTAGCATGCAAAGTGCCTTCCAGTACCATGAACACTAGTCAGCACAGTTGAAGTCTCCAGTTAGGTACCAGCTTGGCTTCTCCATGCTCAGTGAGTACTGTCTTCAGCAGTAGGGCCTTATCTTTAGATTTTGGAAAACAACCAAGCTTTGGCAAGTGCCTGCACTGTTTAGTGTTTTCCTGGGTCCTCTTTGACTCTTCCTGTTGTTACCAATTCTTGGCACTGGAAGTTTCACTTGCTTAGGAAAGCTGTCTAGTTGGGCAATGTCTCCTCCATCATTTAGATTTCCATTTAGATTTCTTTCATTCTCATAAATACATGTACATGTATATATGCACATATATGTATAGGTTCTTTCACTGTAGTAGGTTATCATATGACCCCTAAATGACTCTCACTGTTAGCTGCCCCTCCCCACATGCCCTCTTTTACTACCCACCATCCCCTCCTCCTACCCATTTAATCTAGTCTTCCTGCTATCTCTGCACCTAATCCCATACTCTGAACCCAGCTTCTGTGGTTATATGGATTGTAGCACACCTCCAAAGGCTTGCCACATATAAGAGAATACATACTATATTTGTCTTTTGGGGTGTGGGTTACCTCACTCAGGATAATTTTATCTGGCTTCATCTATTTATCTGTGAATTTCATGATTTTTTAACAGCTGAATAAAACTCTTATTATGGAAATGTATCACATTTTCCTTATCCATTCCTCTGCTGGTGGATATCTAGGATATCCAATCCTAGATATCCACCAGCAGATATCTGTGTCCAATTTCTGTCTATTATGAATTGAACAGCCATGAGCATGGATGAGCAGATATCTGTGTAGTCGGATGTAGAATCCTTTGGGTATATGCTCAAGAGTGATTTAAATGCATCTTGAGGTAGATCTCCTCCAAGGTTTCTGAGGGACCACTGTTCTGCTTTCCATGGTGGCTGGATATATTATATGATCTGTCAATAAGATTGCTGTTTTGAATAGCATAAATCTTGCTTGTATCCCTTCCTGGCAAGGCTGGCATAGGTCAATTACTCCTAATAATTTCTGCCAAGTTCACGTTCTACCTTTGAACTTGTAAGAGTTTGTCTGAAACCATGAAAAGCAAAGTGTTAAACTGTTTGGTAGCCTTTCAGACTTGAGATCTGTGGCATTACAGGAATCAGCATAAGGGGAACTTCGGAAGAACTGACAGTGGTTGGGAATGGATTTAGAAAAGCACTGTTGGGGTCTAGTAATGATTTGGGTTTGGGAGAGAGTGTTCCTAGGTATAGAACGATGCTGTCTGCTTGGTTTAAGGAGTGAGATAGTGGTCTGTCTTCATACTGCTCTCTCTCTCTCTCTCTCTCTGTGTGTGTGTGTGTGTGTGTGTGTGTGTGTGTGTGTGTATTTTGTGAGCAGGTGTTGAGTGTGTGTGTGTATGAACAGGCCGATGATTTTCAAACTTAGGTGTCTTCCTTGATTGTTCTTCATCTTGTTTTTTGAGCCAGGGTCTTTCAGTGAACTTGAAAGATACCCACTGGCTACACTGGTTGGCCATGGAGCCGCAGGGATCCTTTTGTCTTCACCTCCCATCCTAAGTTCCTTGTGCTTATGGAATGGGCACTTCTAGAAGAATTGAGTGTAGAATTTTGTTGAAAGAGTTTGAAAGAATTAGAGCTATCTTTCTTTATGAGCTACTTTGTAAATGACAGAATAAAAAGGGCTTTACATTTTGCCTGGGGTGCTGCCAGGAGACCTGGCTTTAGGGTTTAGTGTGAGGAAATACGGAGTGTGCTTTTCTGAAGTCAGTTGTGTATTGTTTGTGATGTCAGCACTTGGCCTCTGCCAAGCAGCCATGTTCACACTTGAGGACATGGTATTGCCGAGAAGTAAGCCTCTAGAAAAATCCTGCTGTCTGCCACACAAATTGCTCATTCTGTACCTAGCTCTCTTGCAGTTTGGTTTTGAGTGTTTTGAATTTTTATCTTTGGTTTTTGTTTTAACTGAATGTCTCTTTAAGGAGTTGCTTCTTAGAGAGGCATCCTGGTGTCTGTTTTATCTTTTAGAGTGTGTGTACCAAAGCTAAGGAACTGACCCTTACCAGATACCAACGAGACCAGTGATGGGATCTCACCATGGCTTGTTGTGGTTTCCTTTAACACTGTTGGTATTACAGAGCTAAGTTTTGTCCAAGGCATGTTAATGTCCATGGGACTTGCCTCACCTGTTCCCTTGTCTTGAGGCCACCAATATTTTAAAACTAGAAAAACAGATTAAAAAAATTTATTGTGTTCTGCAATTTTTTTTTATCTTGGAAAATATAAAGTTACAGGGAAGGTTTTTGGTTTTTTTGTTCTGATGTTGTTGGTTTTTTCCTGTTTTTTGTTTTTGTTTTTGTTTTTTGTTTTTTTGTTTGGTTTTGTTGTTGTTGTTGTTCTGCACTGCTGCTCTAGGACCAAGATTCTTCTGTCAAGGCCAACTAGACCTCTGCCTTTACCAGAGGTCTTTGACTTGGCAATAGGATATAGTTCCTAACTATTAAATCTTTTCTGACTCTAGGCTCTGACAAAGTTCTTGAAGTGTGTTAACTGGGACCTGCCCCAGGAGGCCAAGCAGGCACTGGAACTTCTGGGAAAGTGGAAGCCAATGGATGTAGAGGATTCCCTGGAGCTGCTCTCCTCTCATTACACCAACCCAACCGTGAGGCGCTATGCTGTGGCCCGCCTGAGGCAGGCCGATGACGAGGTACATTCCCCCTGTTGACTGTTCTACCGTACATTTAAAGTACCTAGTCTAAGACTAATCACTGGTTAGAGACTCCTGCATGTGTGTGCTGTGAGAGATACAAGATTTTCTGAGGGAGTATATAGACCAGTGGGTCTCAGTCTTCCTAACACTGTGCCTCTGCTACAGTTCCTCATGTTGTAGTGACCCACCCATAAAAATATTTTTGTTGCTACTTCATAATTGTAATGTGCTGTTAAGAATCATAGTGTAAATACCTGATATGTAAGATTTCTGTGAAAAGACCCCTCATTCCCTGTAAAAAGACCACTGAACTCCCAAAGGGTCCCAATCCATAGGTGGAGAACTATTGTTACATGCAGACAGACTAGATAGGTCTCCAGAAGCACTGACAGTATTTCTGCCAGGGCTGCTGTGAGAGGAAGTGCATTCAGGCTGTCACGTGATGGTTTTCTCTCCCAGGGCCTTCCACTGGCACTAGAGCTTCTGTTCCTCTGTCTGGAGAAAGGGGTTCTAATGCAAAATGCTCTAATGCAGCACAGCAAGGGAGTAATTCAGATCCGTTCCAACTCAGTATACAAGAGGCCACATTAGTCGTAGCCCTGCAGAGCCTGTAAGCTCTTGAAGCCCAGAGGTGCATGGCCATCACTCTCTTTCAACCCCTGCCTTAAACGTTAGTTGCTGGCAGTTGTAAAATATCCCAAGATAGTCTTGCATCCTCTGGGTACCCACAGTAATTGTAACTTTCATGCTGAGTGTCCGTATGCACCTAGCACTGCAGAGGAACATTAGTTGACACAGGTATTGTTAGACTTTGCCTTAGTAATTCCAGTGAGGTGGACTAACCTGGCAATTTTTCTTGTTTTATAGAGTGAGTGTATTCTTAAATATGACTTACTAGTTTATGCTAACCCATTGGGCCATAAAACACAGTCTCCATCACAATCTCCTCTCTAGTGGATGACTAGGGACACCCCTGACACCCATTTACACCTCCGTGCTCTCTTTCAAATTCATGGCCTTGTTCTTCATTAATTGTTATCTGTATATGCATATATGTGTGTTATGTGTGTGCTCTGTCTGTAGAATGTTATATTTTTGTGTATATATAATTTCAGGCCTCTCCATTTAGTTTTGGATAACTAAACTGGATTGGATAACTAAATTGGATGTGCTTTTTCTCTTACCGGCTGGCTGTGAGTTGGGTTTTCCATGTTCACTTCCTTAGGATGCATGACTTGCTAGAATGACATACAGACTGAAGAAAATACTAATGTTTATTGCCTGTTAATTAGAAAGGGCATTTAAGGGAATCATTGGGTGAAGTCCTGAGTCCAGAGCTTTCATTCCCATGGAAGTTGAGGTGTAGCATTGTTCTATGTGAGGACACATTCTTCGTGCTATTGTTTGGTGTTCTGGCCTCATGTTGACATGAGTAATGAAACCATTGGCGATTGGTAACTACAACTGCCCTTTTGGACAGGCAGGTCTAACTTCTGGACATTAATTCCTTCCACAGTGTTTAGAATAGCTGTAGTTTTATGAAACCTTTACAAGAATCTTAAACTTAAGTCAACATAAGAGACAACAGCTTTATGAAGTTGAGCCTTTTTGCCTGGCACTATGATTTTATACTTAGGTCTCTTACAAAGTTCTATGTAGTTTATAGATTAAATTATATCTGACAGTTGTGTTGTTACTATTACAATGTATTCACACATTTATCGTTCATTAGGTAAAAGCCTATTTTTTATCCCCTCACTGTGTCTCTTTCTGGTTCTTATACATACTTCCTGGGCTCTCAGATCTCCCGGGTATAAGGCGATACTGGGAAAGCTATGCCTCTTTTTCTCTATTGCTCTCCTCTCATTGCAGCCAAGGACAAATCATGTCCCAGCTCAGCCTTGCTTTCACTTTTATGAGAACACTTTTAGTGTCTTCCATCTGATGTATGTTTAATGGTCATTTCATTTAATTCTTATTGTTTGCAAAATGGTTCTTTTTCTGTAGGCTTGTGTTCTGAGTGTGTGAGTGTAAACCAGGAAAGCTCCTTGATCACCTTTGTCTCTTGTTCCTATCATGTTAATCTGCATTGTGATGTATTTTCCTAGGGCTTTACCATTCATGTAATTGTAATATAAGTCTCTTAATTCCTTTATGAGTTTAGTTGTTTTTAATGATTCTATTTAGGAATGGTAGAGTGTTGATTCTTACTCTTATGTGGTTCACACAGAGAAGTTGTGCATAGGAATTGAGTGTGGAATGTGTTTGAGACACTGAAGCAAAGCTGTTTTATTCCAGAGAGTGCACAGCATGAGTACAGGCAGGTCACAGCAGCAGAGTGTGGGAAGCCAGAATTGTACATGCACGGACAGTGATGTCTGTCTGCAAGCACAGAGACTGCCTCTAACACAGCCTGGCTTTCTGAACATGCAGTACACTTTGGGGAAGGTGGTGAGCACTACACGTATCCTTGCTCCAGGGAAATTTCTATTGCATGGACTTAGGTAGAAATCTGATTTTATACACACACACACACACACCCTGCTTGGGGACTTTATTTTTCAGCATAATGAGAGAGCAGATGGCTTACTTAGTATTAGCATTAATTTATTTTCATACAGTTGAAAAAAATGTGTTGTTTGAATGTGCACTACCAAATGTCCAGCAATTCGATGGGGATACGGGACTTAAAGGAGGGGCATTTTCCTGCTCGCTCTTTCCTGGGCAGTTCAGTGAGAAGCAGTTCTTCCGCTTCACTGGCTGATTCTTGTCCATCATTGGAAAACATTTTCTTTTTAAAAATAACTTTTTGTTTTTAGCATTTCCTTAATAGTGCTGGAAAAGAGCACATTACTACATCTATAGAGACACTCGGCATTCCCTCGCAAGCCCTAGACTTGGAGGCTTCACGTTAGAGACACTCGGCATTCCCTCGCAAGCCCTAGACTTGGAGGCTTCACGTTAGAGACACTCGGCATTCCCTCGCAAGCCCTAGACTTGGAGGCTTCACGTTAGAGACACTCGGCATTCCCTCGCAAGCCCTAGACTTGGAGGCTTCACGTTAGAGACACTCGGCATTCCCTCGCAAGCCCTAGACTTGGAGGCTTCACGTTAGAGACACTCGGCATTCCCTCGCAAGCCCTAGACTTGGAGGCTTCACGTTAGAGAACATTCAGACGAAGAACGACTTCTTGTTGTGTTTAGCTCCAAGCTCCTACTGACCGCCAGAGAGCAGCAGAGGGACTCAAACTGAGATACTGGTGTTTCAAGCCCTTTCTTTGTTTTTTGGGGGGTTTTTTGTTTGTTTTTGTTTTTTGTTTTTCGAGACAGGGTTTCTCTGTGTAGTCCTGGCTGTCCTGGAACTCACTCTGTAGACCAGGCTGGCCTCGAACTCAGAAATCCACCTGCCTCTGCCTCCCAAGTGCTGGGATTAAAGGCGTGCACCACCACCGCCCGGCTCAAGCCCTTTCTTTAACCAGAGGGTTAGCATCTGCTCACAGTCTCTCCCATGTGCTTGTTTGAAAAGAAGGATAGTGGGGTGTGGTAGTGGGAGCCAGGGGCTTTAGAGGGGTCTGTGGGATATCTCAGAGAGTAATTGGAGGAGGAGGAAGAAGAGGAGAAAAGAAGGAGAAGGGCTCCAGGTTATAGAGCTTTTGAGCTTTTAAGAGTTTTTAAGGAAAAGAAGAACAAAAGTTGTTTCAGAAAGGATATCCTGAGACAGAAATTCTTTTGAAGATGTGAAGTGTATTCTCCAGCAGTCGTAGACATGGGGTGTATTTGATGATGTGCTGTTAACAAGGCCCTTCTTTAACCCCTTAGTTTTCTCTGTGGCAACCATCTCAACCTCCCTCCTAACTTCTCCACTTTTCTGTTCTGCTGTTCAGACAACCCTACTTAACAGAAATCACCCACTGGCCACTTACTGTGGCCTGCACACTCTCTACTCCCTTTCTTTGACTAACTTGCTTTATGATTGTGATGGTTTCTCCAATATTTGCTGTCCTGGTCTTTTTATAAATAAGGACACAAGGGTGCACCCAGCAGCTCAGTAGCTTCATGTCGTGCCAAAGGCAACAAATGGAAGAAGCCGAAGTCATGTGTTTTTCCTGACTGCTGGAAATAAGTGTGTCTCTTCTTACTTCATTTATTTCTAGGATTTGCTGATGTACTTACTGCAGCTGGTCCAGGCTCTGAAATATGAAAACTTTGATGACATAAAGAACGGTTTGGAACCTACCAAGAAGGATAGTCAAGCTTCAGTGTCAGAAAGTCTGTCAAATTCTGGAGTCACTTCTGCAGAAATAGATAGGTATGGCCATCCAGGGAAGATTATTTTTAACAACTTCTCTGTTGTCATGTTAGCCTCCTTTCCCTTTGTACTGTTGACTTCTGCCTTTCTCCCCACACGTACCACATGTGTGTACATGTATGCATAGATTACTAGAGTTCAGTCTCCTGCCCACTGCCTCCTTAGAAGACCTGTGATACCGTCTTAGGCCTGCCTTCTCCTAGTTATGCAAACTTCCTATGTTACATATTTGTTTACATGGCTCTGCTTTCTCATCTCAAAAGTCAGGATAACAGGCTGGTGTGGTGGCGCACACCTTCAATCCCAGCACTTAGGAGACAGAGTTCTGGTCAACAAAGCAAGTCCAGGACAGCCAGGGCTTGTTATATACACATCAAAAAACAAACAAACAAAACAACAACAATCAATCAGGATGGCAATAGCAGCTCCTTACTTGCAGATAAAAATGACTACACAGGATTTTACATGTGGGTTATCTCTCATATTATGTTTTCAGCTCTCAAATTATAACCAACCCTCTTCCTCCGGTGGCCTCTCCTCCTCCTGCATCTAAATCAAAGGAAGTTTCTGATGGGGAAAATCTAGAGGTGAGTAAAAAGCTTTTCAAGATTTCGGTGGAATTGGTGCTGTCAGTAAGCTTTCTATGTTGGTCTTTAAGACCTTGGTTTGATTAATAAACCATTGTAACTTTGTTCAGTAATGGGTTATGGTGCATGGTTATGATGTTTACCCTCACTTAATGTGCTGGATATTGCTCCATTTATTTTATTGGTGTTCTGGGCATATAAGTGGGCTTAGATGTTATTTAAAAATAAATTATGTTTAAATATTCTATTAGGGAGTAGGATGTTCATTTTAATATATTAATGAATGTTAGTGCAGTTATCAGTATTTGTGATTGTACTATAAAAATGTATGTTTCTATAGAATCATATACTAAGCAGGTGTTTTTAATTCATATAGACTGGTAGACTCATTTTTGAAGGGAACAGTTCTCCTAGACTAGTAGTTATCTGAAAAGATGCACCAGGTCTTGTGTGCGTGTTGAGGACATGAGCGTGGAAGAGCTGAGGTCAGAGGGGGAAGTAGGCAGTCATTGGTGTCGGGCCTGCAGGTCATCACATGGCTTTTCTTAAAGCTGATGAAATAATTGAGATAGAGAGCTTGGCAGCCTTAGCTTCTCTGGGAACACCTGGTCATGAGACAGGACCAGGCTCACCCTCCTTACCACCTGGCTTTCAGCTGTCGGTTGAACAGCTTTTAATGTCCTCCTGACATTTTTCTTGTGACTGATAAACTAACATTTTCTAGGCTGACTGGTACTCACAGAGTTCAGATAATCTAAACCTTAATAGAAAGGTGGGGATCCTTCTGAGTGATGACCCTCCCTTCCTCTTAGGCAGCCTCAGAAAAGTAACAGTATCCTACAAGGTATCGGCACCTTCAAGTTGTCTTTCTCAGTCACCTGATATCCTGGTGAAGAGAACCGGGAACTCCATATCCTCTATGTGCTGTCTTAGTTTGTAGTCAGTTTGGTACAGTGGGTGGATTGTAGGATGGATGGGAGAGGTGGATGATGGATGGATGGATGGATGGATTGGATTGGATGCAGCTGTAACTTCAGATGAAAACTGGTCCAGCTTAGGATCTCTCATTGTTTTCTTTCTGTTAATAACAGATGGTGATATTTCTTTCTTTTAATTTTTTCAGCAAGATCTATGTACCTTCTTGATATCAAGAGCCTGTAAGAACTCAACACTGGCTAATTATTTATACTGGTATGTGAAAATAATTTTGTTTTGTATCACC
Source organism: Arvicanthis niloticus (assembly GCF_011762505.2). Taxonomy (NCBI): domain Eukaryota; kingdom Metazoa; phylum Chordata; class Mammalia; order Rodentia; family Muridae; genus Arvicanthis; species Arvicanthis niloticus. Next base: position 56,921,064 of record NC_047671.1, on the reverse strand, counting down.
CATTTGAACTATATTTCTTATGCTGTAAGCACAGATGATTTAAGATGAAGGCCATCACCAAGTGCCTCGGTGCAGTGCTCCTGCCTCTGTTTGCCAGCTGTGGTCACAGAAGTCAGTGTCATCGTAGTCTTTCTAACACGAGTTTTTCAAGAGCTAAGATGTAAATGACTATGATCCCTCTCCCCAGGTCGGTCGGTTTTCCTTTTCTGCTACTTAAGTAGTATATAACACTTTATAACTTTGCAAGAGTGTATTTTACATTATTTACCAGACAACTAGAATCCTACAAAAATAGAAAATTGAAATTAAAATGATGTTCTCTCATTTTAAAGATGAAAAGGCTGAGGCAGAAGGATGCTGTAACTGAACTTGTCAGCCCCGGTTACAATAGACTGTCTGCCATTTCTAGAGCAGTCTGAGTCACCATTTCCTCTTCCCTGTGTAGTTACAGGAGACAAGGATAGCCATGATGGTTTACATGAATACAATGCAAAGCAAAGGTACAAAGAGGCCACTTCCTGTACCAAGGTAGTAGGAAGTGTGGCCATAGTATTGAGTACATTGAATGAGTGGGAAAATCACTGGGATTATATACTGACAAGTGAGTCCTGTTCACTTTTGCAGAGGATCTTAGGGCACAGCCTGCTGGGTGAGCCTTCTGGAGACCTCAGTTAACTATGAAATGATTTCTGACTTCGTCTTATACTCAATTTATGGCCTTAACTTAAATGGCACAAATTAATGGACGTTCATTCTGAAAATTCCTTATTTTTTTAATAATCATAAGGCATTTTGCTGTTTTTAAAGTACTAAAAGTGCATGTTATTTCAGACTAGGTCTGAAAAGCCTGATGTTTCCTTTCTCAAAAAGGAAGGGAGTCTGAGCACTCATAGAGAACACAGATGCCCGGTCTGTAGAAACAGTGTTGTTGAAGCCTCTATGGTTTGCTCTACCACTAGAAAAAACTGGTATTGATTACTTTAATGACATCAGTCATGGTCTCCACTGAACCTGTGTGTTTTCCACACGCCCAGGGGCTGAACTGCTAGAAGCAAAGTATCTCCATGTGTCTACTTCAGTAGTTGAATGTAATATTTGTAAAAACATATTCCCCCACATAAAGATTAGGATGCCCTTGAAAATGCATTAAAGAACACTCTGGTTAGCTTTAAGTACCAGTTTTCCTTCTAAGAGTTTACTTACAAATCCTCATATTGCCAAATTGCTATTTTGATTTAATAGAAACCTACAGTTAATGGTTTTTGCGTTCCTATCTGAATTCTTTAGTGTATTTCTGTTCGCACTATTACAGAAAAAACATTTCCTTGTGAAAAGCTAAGTAAATAGTCAAAGACTAAACGAGGTAAAAATTGCAGGGAGCATAAAACATAGACAGCCCCATTTTCCACTTGACCCGGCCTCTGTGGGGTTCCCTACGCTGTCTCTGATGCACTGCACAGTCTCTCCAGTTTTGGAAGGCTAACTGTTCTTTCCATTGTGCATGCTACATATTTAGAAATATTCATTAGTGGAAAAAAACATTGATAGTGATGCTTGGCTTTGATACTCCTATTTTATAGAGTGTATGGTAATTATATGAGAAATTATTTCTAAGTTTTCCTAAAGTGATCTAGCTTCCTGTGAACGTGAGCCAAGTCTCTGAGGATGGAGAGCTTCCCTAAGCTTCCAGCTGTTCTAACAAATGAATTTAAAGTTCAGTCACTTAAAATAAGTAATTTTACATTTAATTCATCATGCTGTTTTCTTCTGAACACCCTAGGTTTATTTTGCCATTTTTCCTCCCTTTCCAGTAATTTCAGTAATATTTTTGCTATCCCTAAATCCTTGAGGGGCTGATAACTATGCATACAACCCCTTTAAAATGGATAGCGCCCATGTTTTAATACACAGAGGGGAGTTCTGCCTCTAGTCTGTAAAATGCTGGCATCAGAATGTATAAGTCTATGCAGTTTTATATTTTCATCGTCCTTACGTGTGTTGAAAGTGAAAGTCAACTATGGATGCTGTGACGTGTTTTCTCTAAGTCCTAAGACCTTTCAAAGTCGTGAATGTTAGTTACACCACTAAATGAAATTGTCACAGAAGAGTGAGCCTACTGGTGTCATCTTATGTTGAGTACTGGATAAGTTGTCACATTTTCCCTTCAGATGACAGCTCTCCAGGAAACAGCATGCAGGCTCTGTAGACTAGTGTATGGGTGTGAGAAGCCGAGTGTGAAATGCTTATACTCCGGATCTTTTGGTCCTCATCTGGCCATGGAGATAATGCCCGTGTGTTTTAGATGGCTCATTTCTTATTCAGCAGAACATTGGCTTGAAGTACTAGAAATGTGTTTAATTATGGAGATCACCCTGCATCTTCAAGCCCTGGAAGCTTCTGTAGCTGTAGTATATATTTAACACTGAAGTTAGGGGCTGCTGAATCAAGTGGTATGCTCTGAGGACGTGGTCATGCTCATTTGTGAGTGAGTTTGCTACTTACGTGCATAGGAAAAGAAACAGCACATACAGTTTGTGTGTGTGGGGGGGGGGGCCGCATAAGCAGCCAGGCTTAGGTTAGCGTGATAACAATGATTGTGAAGCTTGCAAACACTCTTGTTCTGACAGTCTTATGTGCAGTTCTCATGTGACTGTGCATTCTGAAATACCATAATAGAAGATGGGGGTTTTCTTGTTTGTGTCCTGGCTCGGTCCTCTAGAACAGAGCCGTCCTCTAGCCTTGTTTAAGTGATCCTCAGAGCTGTTTCTCTGCCCTCGGTACCTGGGAGGAAACACTGAAGTTTGAGTCTAATCTGATTTGTTATTGCTTTTGTTATTTCTTGAGACTAGGTCTTATGTTAAAATCTGTGCTGGTCGAGGAGTCAAGTTGCACCTGTGTCAGCCTCCCAAAGTGAAAGGATTATAGGCATGCGTCATCACAATACCTGGGGAATTGGCATTCATTCTAATTTAAGACAGTCATGTGTCCAGTGGTGGTTGTAGATGTTCCAGAAGCATCTCTAGTCCTTCATACCTTTATTAATTTTTAATTTACACTCTTGTTGAGAAATGATGTACTATACCTAGATCAGGTTCAATTCCTCACAGCACTTTCCTGGAAATTCCAGGCCTCAAGCACATCTGCTGCTGTGGTATAGCTTAGCTTGGGACAGGAAAGAAAATAACACCTACCTATTTTGGAGCAGTTATCTGTCTATAAGGTCACGTCAGATACACCGCAGTTTCTGAAAGCATTTGAGGTATGGCATGTCCGTCAATGCTAAGAACTGAACATGAGGATCGCTGACAGACGGGGAGCTATTGTCAGTACCACTGCCTGGAGGATCCCACTTATAGAGGAAGTCCAGGAGCAAGGTGCATAGACTTTCTGTGAGTGGAGAGAGGATGGGAGGATGAAGAGACAGGAAAGAAAAGTGTCTTTAGCGTACGCTGCCATATTTGCCAAATCAGAAAGTTGGTGCTTAGCAGCATCAGAGAGGACTGGCCTGCCCAGAGTAGGAGCACGTATCCAGAGATGTGGATGGAGCCTCGAGCTTGGGTAAGCACAGCTATTTGACGTAGTTGAAAGGGGGAATGATGATGTTTCTGCTATTGTAGGTAGGACAGTTATGGTATTTTAAAGAGAATATGAGTGTTGTGAAGTTAAGGAATAAGAATGTTCTTGTTGGAGTTAAAGAAGTGGGACCCTAGTGTGGAATTCCCATAGTGGCAGTCCGGCTGGTGCAGAGCCATCATGTGCATTTAGAAGAGACAATTAACAGGCCGCACTGAGTGACCGAGCACAGGCATGTTAGGGACAGGTGGAGGACCACAGGTGGAGCACGGGTCTGGGTGTGTGAGTCAGCAGAGAACACAGTGCCCACATGGGTGTGTTAGCCGAGGCTTCTGCTCTCTGATTTGGCTGTGCCGTGCCTCAGCCCTTTTACCCATGTGATGGAGACATAAGTGTCCAGCTTCACTTTTGAGATTTTATATTGAGATTTTGTATTTTATTTACTATGTGAAAATTTTCATCCTAAAGCTGTGAGGGATTTATTGACAGAACATTCAGTAATTAAAGAAAGGTTTGATTTTATATACATTATTTTAAAATACTGCACTGTCTTTTTTAAAGGTTCTGGGGCTTGAAAATCACTGTGGATAAATATGAAACTGAGCTATGTAATAAAATGGAAACTACACCTTACACAAACAAAAGATACATAAATTCATATTGTAGAATTACCATTCTTGAGATTTTGCCTAAATCAATGGCATTGAAGTCAGTCAGCAAGAAAGCTCATGTACTCCCACCAGGCATGAGCCTGCTGAGGGTAGAGTGAAGGAGAAAACACGAGTGCTCCTCTGGGTGGCTGAATGGACTCCTGCAGTCATAGTATGTATAAAGGATAACAGTCTGTGTATGTGACCAGCCAGCTGACAAGTGTTATCAGTTAAGCGGTTTCTACGTTTCTTGTGGTTTTTGGAGTTGGAGTAGAGTTGAGTAAGCTTGGCAGAATAGAATTCTTCCAGGGCTGACAAGATGCTCAGAGGGCAGGGCATCTGCTCCTTAGCCGGAAGTTTGGATCCCCAGTACTGACATAGAAAGCCAGGCGAGTGGAGGACACCTGTAACTGCCATCCTTGGGGATGAAGAGAGGAAAAGGCCTGAAGTTCAGCAGCCAGTTTTCCTAACAAATTGGTGAGCTCCAAGTTCAGTGAGAAATTCATTTTTAAAGAGGTCAGAATCAACCTCTGACCTCCTTAGGCAGGAGCACATATACGTACAAATGCATGTCTGCTAGTACATACACGTGTTCCTGAACGTATTTGTGTACATTCATATACACACTCACACAATGGCATGCACACATGCAGTAACACATGCGCTCATGCATGTACGTACACACGCACACAATGGGGTGTAGGGTCGGGAGGGAGAGTGTGAATATTTGGATTCTGACATGGCAACCCTGAGTCAACCAGAAGTGCTATCCTGAGAAGTACATACACTCTCCCGTTTTTCACTGTTTTGAGTCAGGGTCTCATGTAACCCAGGCCAGCAGTAAGTACTCTGCCTCCCAAGTGCTAGAACTAGACTTGCCCACCATGCCTCTTCTCTCCAAGTTCACTGTTGATAAACAAGAAGGTTGATGGAAATGTGTTTATCAGGGCCCACTGAAAGTGATTTAAAGTTTCTTTATAGTTTAGCATTAGTAAACAAGAGAGAAGTAAGAAATAGTAAGTCTTACATAATAAATAGAAAAGTAAGAAATATTAAGTGCCATAGGGGTTCTACTTTTTAATTTACTGCATCTATGATATGTGTGATGGTTTGTTACTATCAAAACATTTCAAAACATGTATTAAATTACTTCTTACCTCAGCTTATTTAAATATGTGTGATGTTTATAATCATTCAAGAAATTCAGATTTAGGAAAACAATTTTATTAACTGTCTAAAACAACTTTTAGAATAGAAGCGTTGAAGGTTTTATTTGGGTTTTTGAGAAATAGGTAGAATGGATTGAAAATAAAAAACTCAATTTAAACCTTTAGTCATCTTGCAAAAATATGTCAAAAAAAAAAAAAAGTAGCTCCAGAGAAATTTTCAAAGTAAGAACACCTTTTATTGTGCTAAGTGTGATACGGGAGAGTAATAAGTGTGTTGTGCAGTTACTTGGTGGATATGCAAATTTGATTGACAAAGGAAAAAGGAAGGCATTACTCTTTCCGGGTATTTCATAACATAGTGGAACATGGTTCCAAGGCATCACAGAAAAACGTGGAGCCTTGCAGATTGATGCTATCCCTGGGTAGCATGGAGCTGAAAGGTGTCTGCTACCCCTAACTCGTTTAACCAGGTGTTGATCTATTCTATGAAACCATGCAAGTACAAGACAAGATGAATCTGAGTTTCTCTTACCTTCCAAGCGTCTTAACCCCAGTTGTTTTTGAAGGTATGTGATAGTGGAGTGTGAAGATCAGGACACCCAGCAGAGGGACCCAAAGACTCACGAGATGTACCTGAATGTCATGAGGCGATTCAGCCAAGCCTTGCTCAAGGTACTAAGACACTACACCTGCGTGGCGGGATCTGGCTGGTTCTTCCTTCAGTAATCTTACCAGCTGAGAAAAAAAGTAAAGAGGGAGCTGGGGAGCTGGCTCAGTGGTTACAAGCACTGGCTGCTCTTCCAAAGGACCTGGGTTCAATTCCCAACATTCACACAACAGCTCACAACAGTCTATAGGTTCAGTTTAGGGGATCTGACACCCTTCTAGCCTTCATGGGCACCAGGCATGCCTGTGGTGTACAGATTTACATGCAGACAAAACACTCAAATAAAAACAAATCTATGTTTTAAATAAGAAAGAGATTGATGTTTGTGACACATGAAAATTATTTGAAATCCCAAATTCAATGTTTATAAATAAATAATTGGAACATAGTTACTCATTATCTACTGTGTATTATGGCCTCTTTGTTTGATACCCATAGGTGAATTGTTATTTCAGATTTTTTGCTCTTTATTAAATAGATACTACATTAACCAAACAATGAGTAAATCCCTGCTCCCTTAATTTTACTTTTCTGACCTTTCTTTTTCATCTAGTCTCAGTAGTAATAATTCTCTTGTAGATATTTTACCTGACTTCAATAACATCTTACAGGGCCATTTTCTGCTGCTTTTGCTTCTCTAGAGCAGTGACTGTGTCTGGCCAGCAGAGGGCGCAAGAGCAGAGAAAAACAGTTGACAGTGCTACTGAGCTATTTCCTGGTATCTTTTTACTGCATCTGCTGTTTCCTTTTTGAACTCTTTAAAAAGCTAAACTACAGCTTGACAAATATTTTTAGACAAAGCTTGTGTACAGGTCCTGGAGCAGTGTCAGGCTAACAAACAGATGAGACCTGGATCTCACCCCATTACGGCCTTGCTCTCTCTCTGAGCTTAAGTGTTTTAAATGGGATGATACCATTTTCTCCACTGCACTTTTCAGGCAACTGTGAAGAACAAACTAGAAAGTATATTATGTAATATTGTATGAACTGGGAATTACTGCATGTGATATCTGTTTGCTAAAACATTTGGTCAGCAAATGTTTGCTGCATTTGGGTATTTGTTTTTCAAGAAGATTTCCACTTGAAGCTTTGGAATTGGGATCTTTTTAGCAAGTAGAAGTATTTTAGAGTGAATAAATCTTGTTCTGTCACATGGTCATATACACTAACAATTGCTCAGGACCCAGGTAATTTTCTACCCTAATCTGTTGGTTGTGATTACCCTAGACAGCAGGTTTCTCGTTACTTCTGAGTCAAGATACACAATATTTTTCAGTTTCTTTTTGCAGTTTAGAAGAGGAAAGGAAAGAACCCCCACTGTGAGAGCATAGCTGATTGTCCTCACTTTGCTCCCTTAGGGTGACAAGTCCGTGAGAGTCATGCGCTCCCTGCTGGCGGCACAACAGACCTTTGTAGATCGCCTGGTACATCTGATGAAGGCAGTGCAGCGAGAAAGTGGGAACCGCAAGAAGAAGGTAGGCCACGGGTCTGACAGTGACGTCCCATCCTGCGATCCTGAGTGCTGACGTTGTCTTGTTGGGTTGTCATATTACACAAATGTACATTGTTTGCTTCCTTTTTAGGGACAGTTTCTTCTATGCTCTGTAGCCGTGAATTCATCCTCCGGCCTCCCCGTCTTGAGTCCTAAGTTTAAAGCCATGAGCCACAGTGCCTGGCTGTATATGAACTTCTCATAGGTAGTTACAGTTGCATGAGCCCAGAGCACTGATGATGTGGGATCCTGTTTTGTAAGTTAACACGTTAACATAAGGTGGCACTAAATGGCAGGTTTAGAGGATTGAGGGATTACTTGGTCTAATGTTATAACTCTAGTAAGTTTTGGAACTATTTGTCCCAAAGCACAGTTTCATCTACACTGCATTGCTGTCTTTTATCCTAGAATCTTAGTTGTTTAGAGACATAAGGTCATTTACATGAACATTTTGAGAAAACAGTGGACCAGAGAACAATGGTACCTTGCAGAACCAGTCTGCTTTTATGTATGCTCTGGCTAGCAGCCGTCTTTCTTGTAAGTGGGAAACTTCCACATAATAAACAAAATAGCTAGGCTTCTCCTCTGCAAATGTTATTTTTTCTGGGCCATAACTTTAATGATATGAAGGACATGGTGTCTTCCCTTCTCCTAATCCAGTAAGATAATCATAGACAGATGTTTCCTTGGTGGCTTTTGTCAAAGACTACAACCCATCTGAGGGATATAGATATATAAGATCAAAGATAAGACAGTTTAAGAGTTGAGTCAAGTCTTAAGAGGAGGAAGAAGAGGAGTGAGGAAGAAGGGAGGGAGGAACTGGGGAGCAGGAGGAGATGGCTGAGGATGTGCTCGTGTCTCTAGCAGTCTAAGGTAGTTATAATATCTAGGTTAGGTATTGGGTAACAACGCTAATTGTGTGGACATCTTGTTAATTGAGCATTACCAAATATATGTACCAATTGGATAGCCATTAAATATTAAGAGTCTTCATTTACCAGGTACCACTGGATGGAGGGTATTATCTGGGCTCAGCCAAGCTTTGTGGAGACAGCGTGGGAGATTGGCAGAGCCATCTCCCACACTGGTGTCTCATGGGTGCCAGGGCCGGTGCTTCTGGCTGGCCTGAGCCGTGGTCAGAGCTGAGCAGCTGCAAGAGCATGCTGCCACTCTTGGCCTCAGGCCTTGTCTAGTCGGGAACATGGTGGCCCCATAAGAACAAGCCAGATTGACTGCCACTGTTTTAAATATTATCATCAACACATAAGGAGGTTCTTCTTGAAGGCATGCTATTGCTATTGAAAAGTGGATTATTTATAAACGATTGTTGCTTCTTTACATACTCTTGTACTTTGTTATGCAAACATTTTTAACTCTAGTAGAATTATATCACTTCCCTCTTCCCTTGCTTCCCTCTAGGCTCTCCCAATTGCCCTCCCTTGATCCCCTCATACCCAACCCACACTCAAGTGTTACATATACACATATCTCTGGTGGTGCATAGGGCTGGCCACTCTGCATTGGACAGAACCAATAAGGGGGCTCATTCTTAGGAAACTAATTCTCCTCCCACCAGTAAATAATTAATTGCCTATAGTTCTGTGTCTAGGCCTGGGACCTTGTGATCTTGTTTTTCCCCTTCCATGTTAACATATCCATTGATATTGCTTCAGTTTCTGTCTTATTTATACAACCACTTATTTATACAGACTGTTGTACGGCAGACCCCCTGGTGTTACAGCTCTAGCTATAGACGCAGTGGGGCCTGGGAGAACGGAGCTGATGAAGGATGCAGACTCAAGTCTCATGCAGTAGCCAACTGAACTCAGAGCCTCAGATGACTTTATGCTCTGAGAGTTAAGAAGGTCACATGGGTGGGGTTCTCATGATTTTAAGCTCTGTACAACCACAATGATCAACAGCATGTGGCGGTCACATGTTTTTCCATAGAAGCATAATTGGATAGCAACAAAAAACAATAGTGAGTAGAGTGATGTGAAGTAAACTCACTCCTATCCGCTACAGCTGGAGGAATGTGAAACACATTTCAAGAACAATTGCTTGTTTTGAAGAAAATGAGCTTACAGGTCTCTTGCCAGGTTTTGGCGTTTTCTCACAAGTACTGGAACTCTTTTCACGTGAGTCCATTTTTGGACTGTGTTCCAACACCTGATATTGATCCTTACACTTCTTTTATCCCCCTTTCAGCTACATTCACTGAGCCAAGATGCAGAAGCATCTTGATGTACATGTATCCATTGGGGCCGGGCTCCCCACAGTCAGTTGAGCGATGCATTGTATCCAGTTGTGATTTTCTGTAGTGGCCTCTGTTTTCTAGAATGGGAAGCTTTGAGGGGTGGACTTCTGTGGGTAAAAGGAAAAGACTTGGAATGTAGTAAGGAATTATGCTGGCTTAGCAAAGTGGAGATCGTAGATCATTTTCTAAGATCGATGACCTCACTATTCCCAGGAAGTTGGTTAGGTTTCTGTCCTTTGGAGTAGGCTTTAAGTCCCAGTGGATGACAGTTGTTGCTGTTGTTGGGTGAATGCAGCTTCTTGGAGCTCTGTGCACGTCTTGCCATGCTGGTGATTGTGGCCCATAGGTGTCACAGTGAGGCAGGAACTGCTTAATTGCTTCCCTCCCTTGGCAGCTTGCATTGTATTTCCTGAAAGCATGAAAGCTAGACCTCAGGAAAGAGCTTTTAGGTCAGATCCAGCCTCAAGGTGAGTCCTGTGTCCTAAGTGTGTGGTGTCTCCAGCAGTAGGGCAGAGGACAGCAAGATGTTTGACAAAGCCTCTAGAAACCATATTCCTTTTTTTATTATTATTTTTACTTATTCCCTTCACATCCCACTCACAGCTCCTCTGTCAGACACTCCTTGTACAATCCTTCCCCATCTTCCTCTTCTCTTCTTCTCTGAGTGGGTGTGGCTCCCTGGGTATCCTCTCCCCCCAATCCTGGCATTTCAAGTCTCTTGTGAGGCTAGAAGCTTCTTCTCCCACTGAGGCCAGACAAGGCAGTCCACCTAGAAGAATATATCCCACATACAGGTTTTGGGATAGCCCTTGTTACAGTTGCTTGGGACCCACATGAAGAGCAAGCTGCACATCTGCTACATATGAGCAGGGAGGCCTAGGGCCAGTGGTTGGTGATTGAGACTCTGAGAACCCCAAGGGTCCAGGTTAGTTGACTATATTGGTCTTAGGAACCATATTCTTTTATACTTACCTCAAATTACATTCAACATATATAAGTATATGTATAAGCATATTTATATAAATGTGTGTGTGTGTGTCTGTGTGTGTCTGTGTGTGTGTCTGTGTCTGTCTGTCTGTCTTAAAAGACATTAAATGCCATGGTCTGACAGGACTCCCTACAAGAACCATAGACTAACAGAACCTCCAGACCCAGACATCAGAAACTGCCTTGTGAAGGGTGAGGGTTGTCCTAGTGACTTCCTTGGTTGTCTCTTGGGTGGAGGGCAGGGCCTTGTTGCTGTAGTTTTTCAGGTACTTTTTTGTGCTTTGCAAGTGATGTTAATAGAATCAGTTTTATGCTGTTATATTAATGCTTGGAATGATCTTTCACTTCCGCCTCATTACTCCTTTCTAATTCATTCTAGAATGAGAGACTTCAGGCATTGCTTGGAGATAATGAAAAAATGAACTTATCAGATGTGGAGCTGATCCCATTGCCATTAGAGCCCCAGGTGAAAATCAGGGGAATCATCCCTGAAACAGCTACCCTGTTCAAGGTGAGTGTGATGGGTCTCCACTGTGTCCAGTCAGAGCAGAACTACCGCCGTGAGAGTGCACTGCCTGTGTGCCAGAGCATCCTGTACAGCTGAGCTCACACAGATGACAAGAGCTTCAGCACACAGCATAACCATACCAGTAGCATCTATTGTTTCAAAATGTTTTTTAATTGCTTAAGAGTTTTTATTGTTTCTTTCTTTCCTTGTTTTTTTTTTTTTTTTTTAAAGTTAAGTATGATTGTCACTGTGTTGCCCAGAAGTGGCCTTTAAGTTTGAGTCTCTTATGTGTGTCTTAAGCAGCATGGTGGCGAGGTGCTCTGACAGTGAGCTACAGCTATAGCCTTTCAATTTTCTTAGATTTTAAGTATTTCTTTCAGCTCATCTGATTGGTTTTGAAATTCATGAATAATTTACAATCTTCAACTTAAATACTGATTTTATACCCTGTAGTACACATGTGGCTTTCTCCTTACATTCCGCTAGGAGCTTGAAACACAGTGTGCAAACTGCATTCGCTCGCTCGGGATAAACCAAACCCAAAGGGCCAGTCAGGTGTGATGAGGTCGCAAAAGGATCCTTTTGATGCGAGGTGTTACACGATTCTCTCATTTAAGAGATTTGGGCATATGGCTAACCTAATCTAGATGTTTTACATAACCAAGAGAAAATTCTAAAGAAAAAGCAAATAACTATTTCAGAATAAGGTTCAAAGATATTTGCAATCTCAACTTAACATGATTTTGAGCCCCAAAGATACAAACTTAATGGTATGTAATTGCCATTAAAACACAGCATTAGTGACTTTCATCTGCCTGTTTTGGAATGGCATTCTTTGACCTTTTTGTTTCAGAAAGTCCCTGGAACCAAAAAAACATGGTGAACATGTATCCAGTGTTAGACCCACAGGTGTCAGGCTTGGGCCTCAAGGCTTTCTACTGTCTTAGTAGAGGGGTAACCTTGGTTCACAGAGGAGGGAACAGCTTGAAGACTCTCCACAGGTCACTCTGCTGCTACCTGGCAGCATGGCATTCCTCTGCATTCTGGTCTGATTCCAAAGCCGGGCTGTCGCCTCACTCACAGTTCCTTGCATGGTACCCTGCTTTTCGTTCTGACAGCCAGCTCATTGCTTAAGGTCCTTTGTATCTGTGTGGGTAGCTGAGAGGCGGTATTTCCTTCTGTATGTGGTAGATCTTCATTCATTAACTCCCATCCCAGTTTCAGTCAGTGTCTTTCTTTTGCAGAGTGCTCTTATGCCTGCCCAGCTGTTCTTTAAGACAGAAGATGGAGGCAAGTACCCAGTTATTTTCAAGCATGGAGATGACTTGCGTCAAGATCAGCTTATTCTTCAGATCATCTCCCTCATGGACAAGGTGAACACAAGTCTATGCTGGCAGGGAACTACACTTTAGAACTACAGTGTAGCATGTCCACGTTCACAGACCCAGAAGCATTTGTGTCCTTTACTTACAATGCTGCAAAGCTCAGCCGTCTCCACTGACCTTGACCAAGCTTGTTGTCACTGCAGAGTGGCTCTAATGCAAGTAGGATTGCACATGGCCGTACACCATTTTTCCCCAAAGTTTCATAGTATCGTCAGATTTAGTAATAAACTGAGTTATATTTTTGCTAAATGCCATTCCTGTCTCTGGCTTTTAGAGAAAGGTAGTTCTCCTTTGTCTTTGTTTCCACCTTTCATGGCACTTTCTGTCTCGGAAGGTCAGCGTGAAGCATTAGGAATAATAGTGACGTTTACTGACAGTATGACAGATTCAAAATAGATAAAATGTATCTTATCACCCAAACAAATGAGCTCATTCTGACTCTGAGAGTTAGTGTGTTGCCCTTAAGATTGCTCCTGTCTTTATTGTATGACTGTGCAGTGGTGTGTGTCCACAAGCCTGCTTCCGATGGCATTACATTCATTTCATGTATTTTATCTTTCAATCAAAAGCTGTTACGGAAAGAAAACCTGGATTTGAAGTTGACCCCTTACAAGGTGTTAGCCACTAGTACGAAACATGGTGAGTTCCCTTTGCATCATGATCGCCCTTCTTCAGACCCGGTCAGTAACTTTGCCTTTTAAATTGAAAAATTAAGAAAGTTAGAGCATGAGTGAGCTTATTCGGAGAACTGAAGACTTGTTGGGTTGTCCTTCCCATCTCCCTCCCCCTGTTCTGTCCCCCTTCTCCTTGTTCGCACTATTTCATTCATTTCTTCTTTCATCTTCTTCTATTTCCCTTGTCTTCCCTGCCCTGCTTCTCCTCCCCCTTTGCTGTTTACAGTGATACAGGGTGTGTTGGGAAGATACTTGCACATGTACATCCGAGTAACGCGTCTCCCTGTCTTCCGATTGACTGTAGTTCATAGGATTGTCCCACAGCTGCCTGCACAGTACATTGAGAGTTTCTGTGGCCCAGAAAGACTATGAACCACAAAGCCACTTGGCAAGTGTGTAGTGGGCTGCATTTACAGTGTGTACCGTTTGAGCACACACATCACACTGTAGGTCTTCGTGGTACTGAACTGCATTCACTTCCTACATGCTTTACTTAGCCTCCCTTCCTCTCCCATGCCTGTTTGGAGCTGTCCTCCTCTCAGTCTCTCCTGGGAGTGAGATTCTGAAAGTACAGGTAAGGGGTTTGTGCCCCTTTGCTTTTCTGCAGCACTTTATTTCTAGCCTTTGTTTGCTCTTGGGACAAAGATAAAGAGGAGGCTACTGAACTGAGTTGTGGATTGCTGACAAGCTCCTGCAGCTGTGTCCAGCTGTTCCTTAGCTTGTGCCCCTCATAGGCTTTGGTTAGAAACCGTTGCGTTTCTCTAAGGCTCATTCAGACTGGGATTTAAGATGTTGGGATCTGTATCTGACCCTTCATTTCCTATAAAGCTTCACCTGTCACTGCACCGCTTCTTAAAAACATGGTCCAATTATGTTGTGGCTTTTGATTCCTGTCTAACTTGGGTCTCCCTCCTCAGCTTTATGGTGTCCTCTCATTTATAATGTTAATTCCAGTAAAACTTGAACTTTAAGTTATACATTTGGAGAAAAGCATCTTTTCTTGCGTGTGTGCCAGTTTATACTACAGTATAGAAAGCTAACAAATGCCTGTTGAAGTGAGTGGTTCCAGACTTTTCCCTCTTGTACTCTGCAGGGATGCTCTTTGCCCACAAGGTGTCAGGGCCACTGAATATGGGCCATGTTTGCCAAATCCAGAGATGCTGTCACTCACTCAGATTTACGTGTTTGTTGTTTTATGCTCTTCTCATCCCACGTTGACCAGCCCTATTCTAACTCTCACTGTTGTGTGCTCCAGCCTTCTGGGTCTGGGTTTTGGTTTGTTGTTGTTGCTGTTGCTGCTGCTGCTGCTGCTGCTGCTGCTGCTGCTGCTGCTGCTGCTGCTGCTGTTGGTGTTTGTTGGTAGTCTAAGGAGTTTGCATGGCCCTTCTCTGCCTTTCAGGAGATAATAAGAGGTGGAGTAAGTGGACAGAACTCCACATTTCTTAGAGTGATTTTTTACATTTTTACTGTTGTTAATTCCTATTTGTTTTAAAGTTATGGAAGGTTGCTAGGTTTAAGAAATATAGTTCTTTGTGCTGGATAGAAACACTCCTAGAGAAACATAAATAAATCAAACTAATTGAAAAAAGTTGCCTAGTAATTCTGTGACCAACATAAAATTAGCACAGTTGCTACAGACCTTGCTCTGTAGACAGAAGATTGTATCACTGTGGGGCAAGGTTTGCCCAACAGAGCCTTGGCTTCTCTGGCTAGCCAGCCCAGGTGGACTGCAGGGCATCGGCCTTCCTGATGGGCCTGGGTGTGCCTAGTGTAGTGTTCAATGGACTAATGTTTCTTTCCATGTAGGCTTCATGCAGTTCATACAGTCAGTTCCCGTCGCCGAAGTTCTAGACACAGAGGGAAGCATTCAGGTAAGGATGTCATTTTGTGATCCTCACAACTGATGAGGAAGGACCCTGGTAAATTCAAGTCTCCTTTTTCTTCTTTCTGCAAGCCTTTATTTTCTTCAGACATAAGAGTACTTTGTAGTTGGAGGTTATGCTGTTAGTCATTGGGACGCTCCAGCCGTAGAACTAACTGTAGGTGGCACACAGCGGTCTCAGTATCCATAGCACATTAACTAATCCCACATAGACTAAAGCTTATAGTTGGATTCTGCTCCAGCATGCAGATATACTGTCATTTATTTAGCCATTAATTGATGCACATTTTTAGTTATTTTCAATGTTCATTCTTAAAACAAGTTTACACCAAATGTTGTCCTTAGACATCCTTTGTACAATTGTGCCCATATTGTGGCAAATTTTTAATTTGGGGAATTTTTTTCTATTTTTCTTTTTAATTTTAGAGGTCTTGTGGGGGAAATATGTTTATTTCGTCCCTTAGAAGAAAGAATTGTCTTCTGCACCACTTTGTGGCATTTTTCCATCCGATCCTGCTGTGTGCCCTTTCCCTGTGGCCACACGGGTCGTGTGTGTCTGAGGTTCCCTTAGCTCTCAGTCAGTAATGGTGTTGCTCATGTGTGCTGCCTGTGAGGACAGTTTGCTTCAGGAAAGATTTCCTCTGCTGAGTCCAGCCACAGCTGGTGCTTGTGGGTAGCTTAGCAGTTCACATGTCATTTATTTTCAGATTCTATTGAATTTAAAGTTTGCTTTCACTGTAGTTTTACCTTTTCTGTCTCCATCCCCATGAGCATAACAGTACCTATCAGGAAGGTCTGGCACACTTCTGACTAACATTTCTAGCTATCAGGATCTCAGTGTAACTTTCCTGTCTTTCCCTGATTGCTTACAAGGTTGAGCATTTGAAGATACATGTGGCAGAGCTCCTGAGAAGTGCTCCTTCTCATGGTAGTGTTCCTCTGGGGTTGTTTGCGTGTTGATCAATGCATACGACTCACTCATATATTCTAGATACTGATCTTTCCACACACTCGGGCCGTGTCAGAAAGCTCAGAACACAAGCCTGGGCCTCAAGTGTGCTACTGACTGTCCAAGTCCGGTTGTGTGCTTAAGGCTCCCGGTACAAAGGGGTTAACTATGAATGGGAAGGAAGTAACCAAAAGGTCTCTAGGCTCTTGCAACAGCATGTATTACTAAGCCCTGCCATTGCTGTGTTTATAGCCTCAACTATAAACTAGTCACTTGGCCATTGCTCATGATTAGGTAATACTTGTTTAAATGTTGTAAACTTGCGTATTATATGTTTGCAGAACTTTTTCAGGAAATATGCCCCAAGTGAGACTGGACCCAATGGCATCAGTGCAGAGGTCATGGACACTTATGTTAAAAGCTGTGGTAAGTGTTTTGGGCTGTTTTTCTGTGGGTGTATATGAGTGAAGAAAAGCTGGCCATACTGATGTTGCTATATTAATTCATAATTACAACATGTTAAGATTGAAGTGTTTTATAAGAGAAAAAGTAAAAGGTGTAGGTGGTAAAAGGAATCCATGGACTTGTGAAATGGTAATGATGCCAGTCTGACTACTGTCAGTCACAGTGGGCACAGGCTCCCTCACTCAGCTCACTGCTCCCCCATGTGAGAGCTGATTAGTTCCCGCTGAAGGTTCCTGTTTTGACCCTTTCTTTATCATTAACTAATGTATGTGGAAAACCTTAGTCAGCAACAATACTCTTACTAATGCTGAGCAGATCTAACAGTCCTGCTTGGAGAGGGACTCTTGGGGCCTTGGAAGGTGTTTGTTCTCAGAAGGAAGTAGGACAGCCGTGCTTTGGGGTTTCTTTATAACTTCCTGTGTGTCAGTCACTGTGCAGCTTGTACTCGGGAGCACTGATTCTCTTTTCTTTAAGGTAGTATTTTATAATGATAGTTTTAAAGGAGGGATTAAAAAGAGATGATACTAAGCTAGAGTATTGGCCAGATAAGCTAATTGTACATTCTGGGGTGATTGACAGTTTACCTTACATGTATTTATTTAGATAGTCACCAGTGGCATATCCATTTCAGTGACAAGTTCTAGATGAGAATTTCAGTTAGGGTTCATGAAGCTTACATTACTGAAAAACCTGATAATTTGACAAAAAATCTTGAAGATTTGTTGTTGTTGCAAATACTAATTTCTCTAGTGTTCAGGATATAACCGTCAGGGAGGCTGCAGTTTCCTTAACTTAGTGAGGATATTGGAGACAGTAAAAG
The DNA here is from genome assembly GCF_011762505.2 of Arvicanthis niloticus. NCBI lineage: Eukaryota > Metazoa > Chordata > Mammalia > Rodentia > Muridae > Arvicanthis > Arvicanthis niloticus. The sequence goes on along the minus strand of NC_047671.1, from coordinate 56,903,586 downwards.
CCATGTAGAAATTAAAATAGCACTTATCACTCTTGTGGTCAGTGTGCAGCCTAGGTGCTAAGTGTATCTTTCCCAACTGTGGTTGTTTTCCAGCTGGATACTGTGTGATTACATACATTCTGGGGGTCGGAGACCGCCACCTGGATAACCTGCTGTTAACAAAGACAGGTAACAAGTTGATAGAAGATGTATTTTTGTACTGATGATTTTTCTTTTATTCTAGAATCAACCTATTAACAAAATGAATTGCACAGTTATTGGTAAAGTATAGGTTCTCTTAAAATGTTTAATTCACTTCATTTCTGTATGTGTATGTGCATGTTATTGCACATGTTCCAGATATAACATATATGGATGGATGTCAGAGACAACTGTCGAGAACCAGTTCTCTGCCTACCATGTGGTCCAGGGGATCCAAGTCACTGGGCCCAGGTGGAAAGCGCCTTTAACTGCTGAGCCATCTCACTGACCCAAGATTTTCCTTGGGTCCCTTGAAATGTGGCACTGGAAGGACACTTAGGGGGAAGCCCTGCTTGAGTAAGAGCACGTTCAGAGGGAGCCTCTGTGCAGAGAACAGCTTGCATGTAGGCAGCCAGGCTCTTAGGAGCCTCTCAGGCTAAACTATTCCTTCTCCTGCTCCTGCATGTTCCCTCACTTTTGCAGCTATCTCTGTCTCGGGGTTTTCTCTCCCCGTGGAGGACAAGGAATAGCCATTCCTTTCTCCCTTCTTCCTGCCAACTTATTAACTCATCTGTCTGTTTGATCTTAGAAGTCTTCCTTCCTCCGCCTCCCAAGCACTAGGATTCCAGGTTCCACCACCCACCTGACCTTATCAGGATTCTTAAATGCAGTTTCTGAACCTGAAGTTCAGGAACTCACTGCTGTCCCTTGCTTCAGCTTGGAATAGCCATGTATGCCAGCTGCTCCCTTCTGTGATACCTCCCTGTGGCCTTGTTCTCCCTTCCTTCCCAATCCCTGAAGCCTGCTACTGTCTCTCCTGGCTCCACCTCACGCCTCCCCCTTGTTAGTAAGTCTGTTCCTCATTTCCAGTACCCATCAGTAACATGCCAGCTCTGCATTTTCACTGTCTCTTATTGAAGCCACCAACATAAAATCTCCCATGCTTACCTCTGTCTACATGTCAAATCACTGCTGCCTCCAGGCAAGTGCCCTCTTTCCAGAAAGTTCTTTGCTCCGGTCTTTATAGAGCATACTTTGGTTATGTCTGAGCTGAATTAGGATGTTCTTAGCAGACCTGCAGTTGTCTGACATCCGCCTTGTCCTCTGCCACTCTGTACGTACTTCAGTTTGTCCTTTTGATGTTGATTGAAGGTGTTTGTTTACATCAGCAGATATGTTTTAAATACCTGCTAGATGCAGTGGTCCTTACTGGATACTGATCAATCATCCCCAGTTAGGGAGCAGGGCTGTGGGAACAGGGGCCTTGTCTGTCAGCTGGCAGCATGCCTGTAGAGCGGCAGGTACACTTAGCTAAGAGAACAGGAAGGCAGGTTGGAGCAATAGAGTTAATCATCTCTGCTCTTCCCTGTAGTCCTTTCTTTAAGTAATCAAAGTTTCCTTAGTCTTTTACAGAAACTAGGTTTCAAATTACCATTTAAAGCCATTTTTCTTATAGGAAGATATTTTTCTGCCTTTTAGCATTTCTCTAATTATGATAGCAAGAACATAATGGAATAGTTGGATGTATTCTGACCAATTATTAATATACTAAACCATGTTAACTTATATACTATAAATGGGATTTCACATACTCATTTTGAATTATTGCATGTGAAACTTATTTGTGATTGAATTTATGTCTTGGCTGCCATGTTCCTGTCAAGGCCAGATGGTGGGTGTCTCTAGTAGACAAGCCCAGAGGACACTCTGGTTGTCACAGAGGCTCTTGGCTCATGTAAACCGCCATGATGGGTTTGAGAGCATTCTCATGAGAAGAAGCTCTCATGTGTCTCTTCTGTAGCTTTCTTCCAGAACCACAGGGATGCCGGCACTCCTGGCTTGAGCTGTCTTACAGCCATGTGCAATGCAAGGCAATTATCTTGCTAACACCGCATCACATGATGCCTATCTATGTTTTTTTCTTTTATGTGCCTTTTTTTTTTTTTTTTTTTTTTTTTTTTTTTTTTTTGGTATTTTTTTTTTTTGGTATTTTTTTCCTTATTGATTTTCTGGTTTCGTCTCTTGTGAAAATGAGAGAAGAAAACATGAAATTGAGTGGGCAGTAAGGTAAGGAGGAAGGAGGACCTGGGAAGAAAAAGAGGATGATATGTCAAAATATACTGTAAGAAAAGACTTAATTAATAATAAAGAAAGACATGAAACCCCTAGAAGAAAACTCAGAGGAAAAAAACTTGAAATAAAATAGCAAGTTTTGGTAGTATAATGCACCTTTTCCTGTTGTATTATGTGAAGTGGTCACTCTGGGATGTGTTAATTTTAAAAGTTAATTCGGAGAGGATAGTCACCTACCTGATTGGGTTTTTTGTTTGAATGTTTTATTTTATTTTAATTAATTATTTATTTTATTTATTGACCTAAGTTTCAGTGGTTTAGAAATCAGATTATGAATTTTTACAGTTTTAAGCATGTATCAGTTTCCACTAGAAAGTGCTTCAAGTGCTTTAGATACCAGACTTCTTTGAAATGTGAAGAACATTCTTTTCCTTTCTAAAGACTATGGTTGATTTGTTTGTTTGTTTGTTTGTTTGTTTGTTTTATTCATCTGTCTGGTGATTATTTTATCCAGCTACATTGTGAAGTAAGCATTTTTAAGTATCCTTTATTAGAGAAATTAATTAAAAAATAAATATTGGCAAACATAAGTCCAGCTGAGCTTGGTAACTCACACCTGTGTTCCCTGCACTGGGACAGCAAGGCCAGCCACCTGACTGAAGAGTAAGTGCAAACCCTGCCTGCTCTACAGTGAGATCCTATTTTAATTAATTACTTAACTAGTTAATTAATTTAATAAAAAAAATTTTAAAAGAATATCATAAAACTGCTTTCAAAATTATCAGATTAGGGCGCAGGTGGTAATGTTTCAAGACAATTTCATGTTATATTATCTATAAGTATGTCATAGCTGAGTCTTTACAAAGTGAATTCTGCCTATTGGTTCACTGCAGGAAGTATTTTTCAGTTGTTTTATTCTAAAATGCCTCATTTTGATCCTCTTGCTTTGTTTATTTTTGGTCCATTGTGCCCTGAACATGGATCATATTAGAAGATCAGAACTTTGGGTTCTCTGTGTAGCTGCTGTCTTTCAACAACTGATGCAGACTGTCTCTGCTTCTGTTCTCATTCCAGCAGAGCTAAGGTCAGGCAGATGCTCTGCCGATGACAGTGGCTGTGCTGTGCATAGTCATAGGCCTTCTGTCATCTGACAGGAGAGGCCAGAGGCTTCAGATTCAATTCACAGATGTCCTAGGGAATATAGATGGGCCAGGAAGAACTAGCTGTGGACTCTAGGCATGTGTGGAATAGGTGGTTCACTTAAAGTGGAAATTTAAATGTATGTTTAAAGGCAATGTGCTGAAACCAAAAGTCTGAGTTGAGATTCATCCCTAAATTTCATTTCTTGGTTTGAGTACTTTTCACTAGTGTGCTATTTCCTTAGTTGTGCAGCAGGGGTCACCATGTATCCACCATTAAATTGAAAGTTGTTATCAGAAGACCTTGTAGTATAAGGCCTCAATTATAAGGGATTTTTTTTTTTTTTTTTTTTTTTTAGGAGGGGGGAGGTCGTTTTGTTTTAATAGGTTAGAATGGAGTTTCATTTATTACTGAATTATACCATCCTGAAGAGAACAGAAAGCTACAAATTTAAATTGGCATAAGATTGAAAAGAGGACTTTTGTTATTCAGAGTTGATGCCTATGGATGAAGCATAGTTTAGTCAGGGTAACCAGTCATGGTAGGACTTGTTTTAGTTGTTGCTCTATTGCTCTGATGAAACAACATGACCAAAGCAGCTTTTAGAAAAGAAAGCATTTAAATTGGGGCTTGCTAGTAGTTTCAGAGGGTTTTAGTCCAGAGCCATCATGGCAGGGAGCATGGTGGCAGGCAGGCATGGCACTGGAGCCAAGAGCTTATTACATCTTGATCTGCAGGCAGCAGAGAGGGAGTGGCTTGGCACGGGCTTTTGAAACTTCAAAGCCTAACCATGTGGACAGACCTCCTCCAGCAAGGCCACACCTCCTGATCCTTTCCAGACAGTTCTAACTGAGGATCAAGCATTCAAACATGAGTCTGTGGGAGAAATTGTCATGGGGATAAATTAAATATGGCTTGACTTTATAGTATTTTGATGAATCGTTTTTATTTCTAGAAACTAGAGGCAAGTAATCAAAGTAACTGAAGAATGCCTTTGTTGCTTATGATATATAATGTAATAAAAGCACAGAGACGAACCCTGGATGCTAGGGATCTTGACTAAATGGGAACATACCTGCAGATCCTCAACCAGCCTGTCCACTTCTGAGAAGCCAGTGGTGCCTTTGCATCTGCTTGGAGGCTTCTGTTAGAAAGCTCAGTTAACACTGGTCACTGCTGACCTAAAGGGACAGTTACTCAGAACATCTCCTGTCCTGATTTTTTTTATCATTCTTTAGTTTTATGTGTAATTAACTTTGTTAAAAAATTCTGAAGAAGAAAAGAAAAAGCTGACATAACAGTGCAGGTTATGTCTCTGAAATAAAACTCTCAGGACTCTGGGCTCCTTAACCTAATCTGTGCCTCTCAGCTGAACACAGTGAGCTAAGAACCTTCTGTGTGTGTGCTTGTGTGAGGGGGTAGCGTGGTCCACGTGTGCTGCAGGTACCATGAGCACTGTGGACTCCCCTCCGGGGTGAGCTGTGTTCTGACTGAGCTAAGAATGCCCTTTTGGCTCAAACTAACTAGTAGTTGGATGCATAATTTTAAAGATAAGAAATTACCTGATATATTTACTATTTCCTTTTATCTGCTGCATTTTTTGAATGATGCTTTAATAAGAGCTTTATGGCTTATGAGAAAAATATTTAATCTGATAATATTTAGTGTGATAGTTTCTATGTATCAGATAAGGTACACTTCAGTATTTCAAAACAAGTGGAGTGTTTAATTTTTCTTTTTCGAGGTACAGTATGATTTTAAGGTTATATTTTTCTGGAGTGGAACTTGATTGTAGAGTCAGGTATGCTATCCTTGCTACTCATGGTTTCCTTAGTTTAATCTTCTTGCTTTTTATAAGAAGCTCAAGTTGAAGGGGAAATGATTAGCAGATAATTGGGATGTCTGTACTGATTTGGATTTCTGTATCCAACCCTTTGTTAGGAAGCCATTACTGCAAAAGTGGTTCCTTGGCTTTAGCTGTGTCTGAGACTCCGTGTAACAAGCATTGGTCTTGCTACATTGGCTGTGGTGGGCTTGCAGCTGGCCTGAGCCTGAGGTTCATTACTATGGTGGGCTACATCTTTGTTTCTGATTTTACCAATAAAACGACAAGAAAGGTATAGTCACATAGGAAAGAAATAAAGGAATTAAGGGGAAACTGATAAAATGGTTGTCTACAGAAAGAAGCTGAACTAACTATGAAGCAGAGTGAGGGGCAGTCATAGAGTTGGGATTATACAGGATCTTAGGAGGTTAGAGTTTTCAGAGCAGGGAACTGCAGAAGACGGACAGAGAGCGGGATGTCAAGCAGAGTGGAACAAAGTGAGAATGACTTTCAGGTTGTCTGGCAGCAAATGTTTATTAATGTCTGTACAAGAACGACAACAAATCAGTGATGTCACTCAACCCCATTTCCCTAGCGCCTCATTCACTGTCTTACAGGACAGAGGAGATAATTACTGTGGGTGACTAGTTTTCTTTGTACACACTTTACCACTTGCTTGTGGGTGGTTATGACCACGCTTCTTGAATTTCTTGATTTTTTTTTTACTTTATAAGGTGCACTTTTTAAATTTTCTTAAAATTAATAGCCTCATAAAAATACTTGGCTCTTTGAACTTGTAAACCTTAACAACGGTTTCCCTGTTAGAGCCATATGACCCTTGCAATTGAGTCGTAACCTCATTCTGTGAATTTCCTTACAAGAAGGATAATAATATAGCCTTCATTTACAAGCAGTGATAAACAGCAGACCTTGGAATTCCAGTAATCCTGTAAAGAAATGAAGAAATTGGATGAGGTGCTTCTTAGACAAACCAAGACTTTGTTGACGAGGAAAAATCAGGTTGGGCACCTGATTTTTGGACACCTCCGCTGTGAGGCCTAGGAGAAAGGACACCATGAACACATCCATGTTTCTGTGACTCAAGACAGTCTTTAGTACTGTACGCATCCCATCTCTTCCCCCTCCTAGGTAGCACAGTTAGCATAAGAACAGAGTGCCTGGACATATTCAGCTTAGATAGGCAGAGAACAGCACTTTGAGGGAAAGCTGTGACATCCTTATCCTGATGCCCTATGCCCTTGGATTGTAAAGGCTTCAGAAACATGCTATTTCATTGAGCTGGACAGGTTTCAGATTCCATATTTTGCAGCTGATTGTCATATTGTTTGAAAAATAGGCATATTTAAGAATTTTCCAAATCCTTTTATCATAATGAGAGGGAAAGTAAGTCCATTTTAGGTTTCTTATTAGGCGGTGTCTGTTTTGGTGCTGGACTTAAGCCTTGAGTCTTTAAATCTCTATGCATATACTCTACCACCAAATCCTAGCTTCTAAAAACATGTTTTTCAATCCTGAGAGTTGTTTGTGTCTCAAGTGGAAATGAATATCACAAACTTGATATTGATGTCTTGTGTAAGTAGTTTGACATAATTATAAAACATCTATTATTAAAAATATTATAAACTAATAAATTGACTCTAATAACATTAATGAGTCAATGAATATACCATTGAAACCTTGTGCCATCCACAGTGTGACTGGGGGTGGATTTGGGCTGTCCTTCCCCTATGAAGATGCTCAGGTGTCTGCCACGTGAGCTCCTATAGATCCACTGTTCAGATGCTGCTGAGTGATTTCAAAATGCAAACTGTCTCTGACCATTTTTTTTAATGGCTATACATAGGTGATGTATAGCCATTAAAAAAAATACATTTTTGAATGTATAGTTGTATGATTCTCTTCATCTTCTGGGCAGCACAAAAAGCCACAGCTCGCAGACATCTGTGTGATCCTGGGACTAAACAGCTGGTCCTCTGTAGAATGGGTGGCTGCCAGAGTGTGGGGCTGGCCGGCTGGGTTCAGGGAGTGAATTATTTTACTACTCACATTTTCATTTCGTGGTATGTTTGCAGAGTTGTAATCATTATAATTGAAGGAGCATCTGGATAGCTAGCCATTTTGTCAGTATCATTAGCTGGAAACATCTAGAATGGTTGAGCTGTAAATAAAACCCTAGACCCAGAAATCATAAGGCATAGCAAAGCAGTAAGCAGTACCGTGGCATTCAGATGAACTCAGTTATCTGTTTAATACAGGATCAAGGAAGGGAAGAGAGGCATTCAAAACATCTTCTAATAACTCTCCAGCGTCTAGAAGAAAATTTCCTGTATCAGCAGCATTTACCATTGTCTGGACTATAACCAGAATTAAGAGGTCTTAATAAATGCAAAACAGATACATTGAGAATTCCTGGTAGAGATTTCCCAAGTTTCAGGATAGTAACAATAGAATATTAGCTCATTGTAAGTAGAGTAGGGGAGAAAGGTGAGTGAGCATGTTTTAGTATAGTCTATTTTTAGTGTGGTAGCAACTGCTTAGGACAAGTATGTTCTGCTGTTGCCAAAGCTGTCTTTGGAACAAAGCACACTCCCTTCTCTGGTGATATCTGGATATCTGGGTGTCTTGGTCTGTAACGCTGTTCTCTCACTGGACCATTTATACAAAAAATAGCCATTAAAAAAACGAATCAGTTCCTGTATAATTTGACCATTTCTTTATTTATGGAAAGGCGTAGGGTGATGACTCAATAAAAGAGAAGCTTGCTTTTCTGTGTTAACTGTTTCACTGTGAGCTGTTTGTTCTGTGAGCCTTTCCGTAGTTAGGACAAACATCCACTCCTCCCTGGCCTGCTCCCTATGCTGTGAGGTTGTTTCTCAGACTTGGTGTTTGCAGCTGAGCTGTTCAGGCATATTTCCCTTACTCTTTTACCTGAAAATGTCCAGTTTAATTAATCATTTAGTTTGTTCTCATAAAGATGCTGTCTTAGTTAGGGTTTTACTGCTGTGAACAGTTACCATGACCAAAGCAACTCTTATATGGACAGCATTTAATTGGGCTGTCTTACAGGTTTCTCTAGAGGTTCAGTCCATTATTGCCAAGACGGGAGCATGGCAGCATCCAGGCAGGCATGGTGCAGGAAGAGCTGAGAATTCTACATATTCATCTGAAGGCTGCTAGCAGAATACTGGCTTCCAGGCAGCTAGGATGAGATTTTTAAAGTCCACACCCACAGTGACACACCTACTCCTACAGGGCCACACCTTCTAATAATTCCGCTCCCTGGGCCAAGAATATCACAGATGCCTAAAAGTTACAGAAAGGGGGGTGGCATCTCTATATCTGTAACTAATATCTGTCATCTGTAATCTCAGGTACAATCAACTCTAGACTCTCAGACATCTTTAAATTGGTTGTTATTAACATTTTATTATCATTTATTTATTTATTGGCTGACAATGCCTGTGAAGGTCAGAGAATAGATTGCTGGAGTCTGTTCTCCCTTCTGCCATGTGGGCCTCAGAGATGAAACTCAGATCAGCAGCCTGCCAGCAAATACTTTCCCTGCTGATCAGCGTGCCAGCCTCAAGAGTTATTTTTGAGAGGAGTTCAGAGTTTAATTTTTACATGTTATTTGAAATGCTTAAATATTTATGAGCTACTTGAAGAGACTTGATTATTGCATGGTAAATGGCCTGATTTAATTTTAAATAAATCCTATCATTTTAAATTGTTTCCTCCTTTACAGAACAAGTTAAGACTTTAATCACTCCTGCCTTAAGGGTTTTTTGTTTGTTGGTTGGTTTGGTAGTTTTTATTGACAATCTCTGTGTGTGTGTGTGTGTGTGTGTGTGTGTGTGTGTGTGTGTGTGTGTGTTAGAATGATAGTGGCAACTGGTCTTTCGAGTATTTACTGAGTGCCAGGTACTGTATGTTCTCTTTTGATTCTACATCTGAGGTACTTGTCCATTATAGTTGACATAAAGGTTCTGTGTCCATTGCTGTTGCACATCTTCCAGGGAGAATGCACTTATGTGATATTCACAATGTATATATAACCGCAGTGACTGTGTGTATCAGTGTGCAGTGACTGTGATGTACACATATATGCACTATACACGATGACTGTAACAGCACTCAGGAAAAGCAGTGAACAGGAAGGCATGGCCAACATCTTGACCAGGAATCAGTGTGGAATATTGGCTTGCACAGGGTCCCTTGTGCTCACGAGCAGTAAATTCAGTGCACTGAGGCAAGGCTGGTGCTCTTGATGCATTTCCACATGAAACAGTCATAATGGATTGCATGTCAGAGTGGGTAGGATGCCCTAGAGAAGGTTTTAGTCAGCTCTTTAAGCCAGTTGATTCCTTCAGTCAGTAGTCGGTGCTTGCTGTATACTACAAGCTGTGCTAAGGCAGAAATTACCAGCACTGAGTCCCAAGGCTCTGCCCTAAATTTAGTCTTGAGTATCCTTGCTTCATGCAACATATAAATCACTAGATGCTTCATGGTTTCCACTAGGTGGGATGATCCCATTCCTGTGTGTCTGCTCTGAGACAGTGTAAGACTTTTGTTAGAGGAATTACAGCTCTTGGCAGTCCTGAGTATGGTGTTCCCAGTCTACAGCTAGGGATCAGGTAGACAAAGCCAACCATATAACTTGAAATTTGAAGGATTTTTTTTATAGTAATAGTTTCATAACAGTCAGGGTTTCAAGTTAGGAATATAGACAGTTATCCATGACAGAAAGAGCAGTTTGCCTGAGCTTAATACTCAAGACAATTTCTTCTGACTTTGCTGCTGCTGATTCTTTTCAGAGTTATTTGGATGTTTGCTCCTTGATTCTGCAATTCTAAACATGAAATTTTATTTTTTGAATTAATATGAATTGGGATAGTTTTAAGCTTGTTTTATTTGTTTTGTTTTATGTCCAAGAATTGAACTACACTGTGCTTTGCGGGGCATATTTGAAGGTATAGAATAATTTAATGAACTAATTAATCTTTCTCAGAAAGGCATTCTGATAAATTATATACAGTATCTCCTTCCTGGTTTACAGTGATAACTACTGTGGAAATGACTGAGTTTCTTGTTCACACCCAGGCAAACTCTTCCATATAGATTTCGGGTATATTTTGGGCCGAGATCCCAAGCCCCTTCCTCCTCCAATGAAGCTGAACAAGGAGATGGTGGAAGGGATGGGTGGTACACAGAGTGAGCAGTACCAAGAGTTCAGAAAACAATGTTACACAGCCTTCCTCCACCTTCGAAGGTAAGGGATGCCAGAGCTACGGCACGCCACAGCTGCCTGTGGAAGTTTGCTTACCGACATATCTTTCTCAGAAAGACATAATGGTGGTTTTGAAATACACATTTGCTACATAGAATAAAACGTCAGCATCCCAGGATAGTTTGCTTGCCCACGAATTGTCACATGTTGAGCTGCTGACGTTTTATGAGTGTGAGAGTTGGCTGACCAAGAGGAGCTTCCCTCCCTCCTCTCTGCAGGAGGCAGTAGAAAGGAGCATGGCAGCCACAGCCCTGCCTTAGGGACAGTCATGATACTCCAGCCTCTTCCTTCTCTAGCACTTTGTCCAGCTCAGCTTTGGGTGCTGTTCAAGGAGCATCCAGAAGTTTCCTTTTGTTCTCACTGCCTTATGGCTCACACTGCTTTGAAGAAGGTTGATCTCACTCCTTTCGTCTTCAGTGTCACTCTTCCGTCTTTCATCATGGTTTGATTAAAAAGACTGGATGACTTATATCAGGAGAAAAATAAAACATGTACTTGAACGTGAACAGAGCTCTGGTGGTTAGTCAAAAGTTACAGGATCATGGGATTCTGTTGCTATTTCCTACCTAACTGTGCAAAAGGAATTTTCCTAGTGCAGCAGAAATCCTATTGTAAGACATGCCTACATTCCCTCCGAGCGCATGAAACAGGCTGGTGTGGCCAGCCTACAGGGCCTGTGCCTCTAACCTCACCACGTTCTTTCTTATAGTGTTACAGCATCCACAAATAGCAGTCTGATTTTTGATTTGTATGTATTTATTTCTCTTGCTTGGTTTTGTTTGCTAGAGCAGCTAAACTAAATGAGAGCAGTGAGAATAGACATTTTTGCCTTGGACCCTACGACAGTATTTAGTCCTTTGAAATTAAGAATGATGTTAGCTGTAGGGTTTTGATAGATCTTTCAATTTTGTCTATCCCACAAAGAGCCATGTGTTAAGGTTTTGTTCACACGGTGGCACTCCTGGAGGGTTCTATAGAATTTTAGGTGGAGTCTTTAGGTGATTAGTCATGAGCCAGGTTGCCCTGAGCAAGAGGGCAGACAAGAGGTTACAGACTGATAGCTGGAGGAAGAAGATTCTCACTGAAAGCAGAAGGAAATCTGTGTGCTTTACAAAGTGCTGGTGGAGCCTGGGAGCACATAGGGATGGACCCATGGCTCCAGCTGTATATATAGGGGAGGATGGCCTTTTCAGGCATAGGTGGGAGAGAAGGTCCTTGGTCCCGTGAAGGCTGGATGCTCCAGTGTGGGGAAATTCTCCGGTGGGTAGGTGGGAGTGGGTGTGTGGCTAGGGGCACATCCTTATAGAAGCAGGAGGAAGGGGGATGGGATAGGGGGTTCCTGGTGGGGGGGAAAGGGGATAACATCTGAAATGTAAATAAAATATCCAATTAAAAAAAAATAAAGTAGTGGTGAAGCATTGGTCGAGTGAGAAAATAGAAACAAGTTATTAATGTAGAGCTGAGGTTTGCATTCCGTACTGGAAACATCACTAGATAATGACATTGTGGGTAACTACACCAGTTGTCTCAAGGAAAAGTGGAAGTCTTCATATTATACAATTTCTAGTTTCTAGGTCTCATACCATGGAATACACTTGTAGAGTTTTTATTTAAAAATGGCATTCCTCTCATTTTCAGAAAGCATATTCTTTATAAAGAACAAAGAGGAATATACTCTCAGTTCAACTAGAATTTTGTAACACTGAAGATCTGTTATTTTTGATGACAAGTGTCTGCTTTCTATGACTAGGTTGTCATTTATCAAGGGCTAAATCAATGTCAGGGAAATAACATCATCCCACGAGTCACTCATGAGTGACTCCATAGAATGGAACAATGACTTCAGCAAGCACAGTAACGAGTGTGTGTTTACTCATACTGTCTTTTCCTTTGAATTAATAATAATCATAAAGTTACAGTTGTCACCACTTTTGGGGGTGTTCTTGATAAGGAAAAGAAACCTAAAATTCTAACTCATTAATTTAATTTTTCTTTCTTGCCCTTTTAGGTATTCGAATCTGATTTTGAACTTGTTCTCCTTGATGGTTGATGCAAATATTCCAGATATTGCTCTTGAGCCAGATAAAACTGTCAAAAAGGTAATTTTGACTTCTTTTTGTATGTAACCCAGTTCACATTTCACGTATAAAAATGGGTAAAGTCTTTAACAGCGCATGCCTTCTTTTTGTCCCAGCCCTTGGACTAGTGGGTCTCAACCTTCCAGATACTACAGCCCTTAAGTACAGTTCCTCATGTCGTGGTGACCTCCAACCACGGTAATTTCCCTACTATGATGAATTCTAATATAAATATCTGATATTTTGCAGATAGAGGTCCTGAGCCACAGATTGAGAAACACTGCCATAGACTAATATTAAAGGAAGAGTCAGTCCTCTCTGTACTTTTATTCACATTTCAGAATGGCAAACTCTCATTTTTTTGGCAATCCTGCTCAGTTCTCTCATCTCTGTACACATGTGGGTAGCTCTCCCTTTACCATTGCCAACAAGCTGCCTGACTTGGTGGACGCAGGTGGAACATGTTAAGGATGCCGTATCATGTAGATGAAACTGTCTCTTCCATAGTCCCATATGTCCCTCTGCTTTGGACTTTACTGGGTCACTGTAGAGTCCTGGTTTTTGTTTTCTTTGTAAACAACCTGTAGAGATGACAAGGGGAAGCCGCCACATGTGAGTGGCAGTCAGTCAGCTAGCTGTCTTACTAGACTTTGAGCAGGAATGGGAGGAAAGGACATGGATTTGAAGCCTTTCCTTTAATGTGATTTCTGGTAGTAGCTTCTGATAAGAGCTGACGGAATAGTGCTTTGTGTATCCAAAGGCAAAAAAATGATGGACCATGTCAGTATTCAACTTCAGAGAAAGACTATGCAGCACATTAAGTCATAGAGCAATAAAATCTCTGAAAGACAGTAGCATTCTCTAAGATAGAGGTGCTCCGGATTTGAAAGTAGAGACTGACATCAACAGATCCTGTGTCTAATCGAGTGGACTGTGGAGAATTAAGTTCAGCTCTAAATGAACCGGAAGGAGATCAGCTCTTTCCTTAGGTTGCAGGCTAAGAAGAGTTTGAATGGCAGTATTTTATTTAGTTATTTAATGAAATAAACCCTTGAAGGGCTCCTGTTTTATTCAGGCAGATGGCACACTGGCCTTTCCATTTTCCCCTTTACCCAGTCAGCACTATTTAGTGGAATTTCTTTTTGTTTCAGAGGAGATAAACTGAGTATGTCTGGGTTTTTTTGTTTGTTTGTTTTGGGGGGTTTTTTGGGTTTTTTTTGGTCCTTTTATTTTTGCTTTACTGATAAAGGCTACCCATCAGGAAATATAATTGATTCATGGAAACTGTTGAGCTGTGAAGGATGACTGCAGCAGCTTCAGGTGACTCCGTGTTCTGTTTGGGTCTGCTCTGTTAACTATCTCGTTGGTGATGTCTTTCAAGCTGGTTTTCATGATCTCCATCATGGCCACTCTTCCCTGAGTGTGGATGTTCAGAGGTCATCTATGAGGTTCAGGCAGTGTTTATCAGACAGGGATTAGACAGTGGTTTCATAGGCAGTGCTACAAAGGTTACTGCCCTGAAGCTTCCCCTGCCTGTTAGCATACCATCGTCAGCTATAAACAGGATACCTGGTAGCCATGGGTCAGTGTGTCAAACAAAGCTCAGTCATAGGAACAGCTCACTCAAAGCTGTCATAATTCTTCCAGGCCAATTACTTCGAATAAAGATTGTCAGTTTAATAAATAATAATTATTTTGATGAAATTAAGTATTTTATTATTAATATAACCAAAGCTTAGTGAATTAAATTCCAGCAATGAGTAAATAGATCCTATTAGTTGATTACATTAGCGTAATATGTTTCTTTATAAATATTAAAATGTATGGGAAGTACTGAAATCATATGAAAAAATACTTTTGGTATAGCAAGGAAGTTGAATAGGTAAAGGTATTTGCCACCAAGCCTATTGACCTGAATTTGATCCCTAAAACCTAAATGATAGAAGGCAAAAGTTGATGTTCAGAAGTTATCCTCTGACTTCCACAGTCACACCCATACACATATCACACACAGATGTGGGAGTGTGCTAAATAAGTAGACAGGCAAACGAACACACGTGCACACGAGAAAGCTGGGGCAAGGGGATTTGAGTTCCGAGCCAGCCTGGGTTACATAGCAAATTCTATGCCATGTGGGTCATGTAACAAAACAAAAATCTTAAAAAGGAAAAAAGTAAGAAAATTAAAAACTAAAAGTATAGCCGGGCAGTGGTGGTAGTCTTTAATCCCAGCACTTGGGAGGCAGAGGCAGGCGGATTTCTGAGTTCAAGGCCAGCCTGGTCTACAGAGTGAGTTCCAGGACAGCCAGGGCTACACAGAGAAACCCTGTCTGGAAAAACAAAGCAAAACAAACAAAAAAATTAAAAGTACATAAAAACCATTGTATTCACTGTCTGTTTGGCCTGTGTTAAGAACCTGACGTCTGTAGATCAGCTTTTCTGAAATGAGCATGGCTTTTCTCATTCTCTTCCTCACTCCCTGCAGTGCTGACTTGTTTGTGAGGTCATCCTGGTGTTTTGTAGAGATTAGTAGAACCCATTTCCCTGTGCCAGGGAAACTGCCTTGTACTCAGAGAAACTGACCACAAACATGACACAGTGCATTCAGTCCAACTCACTAGATGATGGTGGATGATACAGCTGAGAGAAGACGGTGGGGCAGCACCCTGAGCTGCCAGTAATGGTGGTGATGTTAGCTGTGGCCAAGAACAGGCCCACTGGGGAAGGAGATACAAAGCCTTGATAAGGAAATTGGGAGGAGACTTTTCATAAGCCTGCAGCACTGAAATCAGACTTCTTACAACAGATGTGTACATCACTTAGACAAAACATGTACTCCCTAACAGGCTTCAGCTTTGTGACTAGGGATGGTAGGTTGAAAAAGATGATCTTGTCTTCTAGGAGTTTTAATCTTCCTAGCTTTTCAGATGTATAGTTGTTTAAGAGAGTTGGAGGGGGAAGGCACCAAAGTGAAGATATTAATGGATCTGCATATAAGCATGGCCGCTTAACAGTGGTGCCTTGTCATCCCTGTTCCCTTTATTGCAGTAATTAAAGAGAAACCTCTAAATTCCGATGCCAAGCCTATTCCAGAATTTAAGGTACTGTTTTCTATTGGAGGATTTAATGGAGACATTTTTTAAATTGATTTCCTGCTAAACTTTAAAACAAAGAAATTATATGTATTACGAGAAGCTATAAACAGATGACTGTATTTGAGATGACCTTTAAAATTAAATTACCCTGGATTCCTGTAAGATTGTCCATGGCTCCTGCTGGATCAGCCTGTAGGCTCGGCAGCTCAGATTCCCTTGCAGTTTGAGGGAGTTTGGCTGGCTGGTACAACAGCTTATGTCTGTGTAAGCAGTTTCAAGCACTGGCTCTTCTGAAGCCATGGTTTGGTGGGGATTTGGTTTTCCTCTGTTTTTTTAAAGATACTCTTTAAATCCTTTTCTGTTACACTAAGGAATTTTGGGTTGTATTCTAATATGGCACAAATAAATGAACTCGGCAAGAAAATAAGTTAAAACATGTCCTTTCATCTGAATGAAACAATTGTGTTTCTTAATCTACCTTTCTAAATAGGAAGAAGTTAATGAGGAAAGTCTACATTGCTTTTAATTGAAAGCTGCTATGTGTGAGAAATCTTGAACATTGGTAGTTTAAACAAAGGTCTTTCTATATTACCTTGTGTAAAATTGAACACTAAACAAATACTTAGTTTAAACAAAACCACTATGCTTCTTAATATGAAAATGTGTTTTAGAGCTTTATTGGGGAAATTTCCTGTAAACTTAGAGAGAGAGAGAGAGAGAGAGAGAGAGAGAGAGAGAGAGAGAGAGTGTGTGTGTGTGTGTGTGTGTGTGTGTGTGTGTGTGTGTGATTGAATGTGTCAAACAGGCTAATTCTGGTATGGTACAAAAACTTTTAACTAATCTATGTATTTTATTATATTCACATTTAATAAATTGTTCTCTATAAATAAAAGACTAAGTCTTATTGTTAGTAGAAACAGGGAAAGTTATACCATTGCTCAGAAATTGCTTGTACATATTGCTTGCAGGTTAGTGGGAGTGGAGGAGTGGAATGCTTTTGAACTTGCTAAGTGAATCATTTAGAGAGAGTTGTGTGCATAGCACTTGCATGTAAAGGAGCTAGGCCGTTAACTGTATCACGTTGCAGGGTAACTGTATAATTCAAAAGCAAATGGGGGCCCCAGGCTTAATTATGTCCTGTGCTTTGCCTCCTTCTGACCATTTCATTTGGAAGCAGTGTTACAGTTACTGGAGACACTGTTAGGTGTGTGGCCCATTGTTGACTAGTATGTCTATGTGGCGCATAACTGAGCCTATTTTGGTTCACTTATACTTTTAGAGCATTTGAGCATCTGGTAGTGGTAACATAGACTGCTCAAAGGGTAATTATCCACTGCAGAAATGTTGTTGCTGACAAAGTGACTGTTTTAGAGAGGTTGCTTGTTTCTTGCAAATAAGTGGTTGAATGGATCTGCTGTGGTACAGGTCACAAGTAGATTTTCAGGAACCAAGCAGTGCCAGCAGTCCCAGAATGAGGAAACACTCTGAATGTACAGATGTCTTTTCCATGTTCTGACATAACCCCTGGACTGACTGTTAGATCACAACAGTGACCAAGCATGCAAGTGGCACTTACAAGACAAGGTACAAATAAACAGAACTGGGCTTCTAGCACAAACATAAGCAGAGTTGTTATGAAGCAGTAGGTAAAATTTTCAGTTTACAACTAGGCAATTTTCAGGTTGTTTGAGTTGATAGAAGTAAATATATCAAAACTAAGCCAAGTGTTCATCAGTCCTTAGTGTTCAATTAACCTCAGCCAGTTTACCTGCCTGCCCACTAGAATGAACCTTCACATCAGTACAACAGAATTTATAGTCTCTATTCCATACCATCTAGACTGTGTATGTTAACAGATAGGCAAATGTGACACAAAGCCGGAGAACACAGAAGCAGTGAGTGGAAGCACACTGAGGTGGACAGGTGCCATCCCTGCAGTTGCTGCTGCACATGTGCACATGCTTGAGTGCATGACTGGGCATGTGAGTCCATCAGAAAAGCTAGAAAGGAAGACCAAGGACCAGAGGAAAACCAGAGCTGCAAGTGTGGCCCCGTATGTGTTAGTTAACTTCCACAGCCAGAACAGCAAGTGCTGTGTCAAGGCCGTTTGTGGAAGTTACATAGACAAAGGAGAGAGGCTATAGGCTATGGTTTGATGAATTAGCAGACTCTTGCAAAGCCAGAGGGCAATGACAGGTGGCCTAGCACCAGCCAGGGAGAGCAATGCTGACTGACTGCACGTGAGAGGTTTCTCTTTAAAGAAAATGTTTCATATTTCGTAAAGAGCATTTTATGCCAATTATACATTTTCTTCATGGAAGTACTTAAGTATGCAAGTTTGATAAGGTAGGCTAGAGTTTTATTTTGATCCTTTTGCTTTCTGATTATTTTTAATGTTCTTGAAAGAGTACCAATGTTGTCAGATATTCTGCCACAGAAAAATCTGAAGGGCAGAGACTCAAACTCAAGGAGAGCCAGATCAGCCCTCCAAAGTGCCAGACTGTCCCTGAATTTCGCATCTGCTTTCCTTTTGCCTCTCTCTCCTGGGCTGTGGAATCAAATCACATGGCATGCCTCCATGTTGCAATGTGCTGTGTCTGTGGGTAGTTAAGTCTCATGAATAGCTCCTTGCCTTTCTTTGTACAAGCAAACCTAATAAATTCAGTGAGGCACCAATATTCAAACCAAAGAAACAGAAAGCATAGGGAAGTAGAAGCAAGATTAGGGTCCTAGCTGGGAAGAGGAGGGCAGTTTACAGGAGTGGGTGGCAGCTAAGCAGGCAATGGAGGGCAAATCTGATGACTGTACAGTGCTGTCAAAATAAATGAAAATATAAAATTAAGTAGTTGTATCTACTTGGAAATCTTACTTTCTCCCATTCTATGTTGAAGGAGTATATGTGAGTTATTTATAATAGAAGAGTAACGTGCAGTGATTGTGTGCAGGGCATAAGACTATCTGGAAACACACACCTCTTTACCAGTTTCTATGGCAACTTTCAGCATCCTTGGCTTCTGAAGATAGATGTTGTCTTTAGCAGCACCATAATAAAGTCAAATAAGAGACCTTGTAGACTGTATACACAGGTTTTAGCCAAAATAGTTTTTCAGTCACTGGCTTTTATGTTTTAGGAAAAACGCAGGTACATGTACACACATGCATGCGTATGCTTCATTCTTCTGGTACTGAATGCTATGGAAAATGAGCAGTACCTTAAAGTATCAATTTTAAAAACCCACAATCCCATCTTTGGACATTATAGACCCATTGACATAATCCTTGCCAAGATCCAAGGGCTGCTGTGGTCAAGGCTTTTTTAGAAGACCTGTTATTTTACCAGTGATTGATGTAGTTGCTGTGCACTGTGACCATAATGGTGTATGCAGGCCAGGGTGATAATGTAATATGCTCCCACCTTGTCGTCTCTATTTCTGTTACACAGTAGGTCTTGAGCTGGTGTAGTAAAGTAATAGCATTCTGTTTTCAAAAGGAATCAGTGTCTGATTGGAAGAGAGGCATTCAGAGCTCCTCATGGGCATAACTCTTGACATGACATCTTAATGATGTCTGTGTCCATCTTACTCTGTCTCTTCAGAGCACATTCCTGACTTGTCTCATTAAAGAAGTTGCTGTTGTCTCTGGCTCTCTCCAGGTTCAGGACAAGTTCCGTCTGGACCTGTCGGATGAGGAGGCCGTGCACTACATGCAGAGTCTGATCGACGAGAGCGTCCATGCACTGTTCGCTGCGGTGGTGGAGCAGATCCATAAGTTTGCCCAGGTATGGTCCCAAAGGCCTGGAGAACTTTGGTGGCATTTGGTCCTAACAATTTCTCTGGTGAAGCCAGCTTAGATTAAAAGGCCAAGCACCAGCTAATGTCTGTCCAGGAGAGAAAATGAGCTCAGGTAAGGACTGTTACTGGTAAGAAGTTTTAGGTATGACTTCTGATATTACTAGGAGACAGTCTCACAAGGAACTCTTTGATTCTGTTCCTGCTTTTGCAGTGTCCCTGAGCCTCAGGCCTGGCCTTGCTTTGGCCCCCCCCCCCCCTTTTTTTTTTCTTCCAATGTATATTTTTGGCACCTTAAAAACAACCAAACAACATCAACAACATCAAACCTAGGTGGATGTAGCTGCTTGGGTTTGAATGAGTCCTCTGCTCTATTCCATTGGTCTCTGTGTCTGTTTTCTGACAGTGCCATGCTGTGTTTATTACTGTGGCTCTGTAATGTAGCTTTGGCCCTTTTTAAAATAGTTCTTCAGGAGTTGGGAGCTGAATGCTTGGAGCCAACTCTCATGCTTAGTTTTCTTTATTTTTTTCCCCCATAGTCAGACACTTTTGAAGTGTTTAAGAAACATTTGAGACCATCTGTTCAGTCACAGGATTTTTCTCACACACGCACATAAAAACATACATAAACATGCATGGGAATTTTATTTCTGAAATGCTTCCAGGATCTTCAGACTGTTAGTATGTCAGTATAGGTCCTTTATAGTTTGTCTTTTATCAGCATGTTCAATATTTATCACATGAAAGCCTTTTAAAGGAACTTTGTAGGTCTTGTGACAGTCCCTCCCTGAAGTCTCCCTGACCCCAACCAGCATCTCACCTAGGCTGTGCTGGGAGTGAGTCTCCTGCTTGAGAGGACTCTAGAGATTGTTCTTCTAGCTGGGCTGCCTTGTCTGGTCCCAGTGGAAGCGCCCAGCCCTAACAAGACTTTTTAAGTGCCAGGTACAGGGGTACCTAGAGAGAGTCCCCACCCACTCAGAGGAGAAGGAGAGGGGGAAGGTGGGAAGAGAGGAGGTGACCTGGAAGGGGGCAGTGAACAGGATGTAAAATGAATAAGTAAAAAGGAAATAAAGCAGTTGAGTTGCAGAGTGTCAGGGCCTCCCTGCTGGGTCTGAAACATCTGCCAGTGTTACCCATTGAACTTAACCTGCTTCTTGCATTGTAATTTTGTGTGTATCAAGGACCATCCTTTAGAGAGTTTGTTTGATGGATCCTTTAATGAAAATATTTAAATTGCTTCTGAAAATGTAAATTATTTATTTCATTAGCATAAAATAAACAGTTTACCATATTCTCACTCAAGTCGATAATTTAACTTGTATCAGATTAAATTCAATAGGAATCTTGGTAGTAGGTGTCTGCACACTGTAACTCTTGACAGTAAGATTTCTCTGTCATTTTACCACGAGATGGAGTTCATAGGTGCTAAAGACATGAGGGGTGTGGATGGTACTGGATGCGCCCATCTTGGACTCAGCTGTTTGCTGGCTTTGTTCTTTTATGATTGCTTTAGGTTTGGTTTTCAGACCAATGCAGAATTCAGCATTTACATTCTGGAAGAAATAGCAGCTGGCCTGTTATTGGCAGAGCGGGGCACTAAGAGCTAAGCGTACTATTTGTAGTGTAACTTAGGATGGTTTGCCTTTCTGTACTTGGTTGAGCTTCTTTTTTTTTCTCCTACATAATAATTCGTCACCTTGGTCTTGTGCTTACAACTCTTCCTTCAAACATTTTCTCACATAACTGACTCCCCAGCAAGCCTCAGGAACGCCATACACAGTCACTTCAGTCCTGATCCCCTTGGGAGGTTCAGTAAACCTTTTATTGATTGTTGTTTAATTTTTCTTCATAAACAGAAAACTAAAATATTTTTGTTTGTTTTTAATTTTGATAGTACTGGAGAAAATGAAAGTGGATTTGGCCCATCGTGTTGCCTGGTTCAGTAAGAAAACACACAAGAAGCCACTGCTGTGTCTTACGGAGATTAGAGAAGGAACAAGGAAGAGAAGGTGTCCAGAAGTTACATCGTGCCCAAGCTTTGTGTCCGTGGATGCTGCTATAGAGTAGGGCGTAGTCGCTCAATCTGTAATTCCATAGTGTGAAGAGTGACACATTTTTGAAGCCATCCTCAGCTACATAACGACTTCTGGGCCAGCTAAAAATCACTGTATATATTTGTTTTATAATGTATAAAGATGAAAAAAGGATTATGTATATGATTTAGGAATTCTGGGGAAGTTCTATTATGAAACAGTAAAGCATTTTAGCCTGAGTCTGATACGCTTTGTTTTCCTTTTCCATAAGGACAGCACAAATTCCTCAGTTTTAAAGATGAGTTTTCCTCCTCTCTTTCTTTCTTCCTCTTTCTACTTATCCTTATTTTTGTTCATTTGTTCTGCCTAATTTACATACTATTTTGCTTTTACATTTCCGAGTTTTATACACTATCGTACATTCTTCTTACAGTTGAAGCATTGTTGTTTTAGAGAGCTTCTGTGGGCAGGGGATGAGAAAGCAGGACTCAGTGGTGCACATCGTCCCAGCCCTGGCCTTGTGGCCTGTGACCTGTCAGGCAGCGCTGAGTGACTCTGCAGGGAGTGGCAGAGTTGTGTGTACAAAGTCAATGGGACCAGTTACAGAGCAGTTGCTTCTGCCTATAGACAAATGGAGAGGCACACAGTCAGGGAGTGCCTTGAGTTGGGGGCAACATTTCAAGAACACTTCTTAGAACTATGCATATCAGGGGTTTTGTTCTGTAAATTGTAGCTCACTGCACTCCTGGGTTTTGAACATGTAAAGTGGAAGGTGAAAGTGTGGCATGATTGGAGATACAGTAAGAGGCTCTCTGACATTCGTGTGACACTATATGTTACCATTCTGCAGTAATTGATACAAGGTTTTTACCTTTATTAGTGTGCTTGGGGAGGTGGGGGCAGCATGCTGCAGTACTATGTGGAGGTTAGAGGACAACTTTTAGGAGTATGTCTCTTCTTCCACCTACTGTGCTCCAGGGAGCAAACTCAGGTGGTCAGGAGTCATGGCAAACATCTCTTTACTCAGTGAGCTATCTTGCTGTCCCAATAATTTTTTTTTTCTGTGCAGATTTGGAATAGCTCAAGCATGTAATGCATCCTTTCTGATCTAAGCAAAGTAATGTTTACCTTTCAAGACTAGAATTCCCACCAATCTGTCTAGCTTTTTTTCTGAAGAATATTGAAAAAAAAATGAACATCTACAATGATAAAGTCCCTCAAATGTACCTCCCACATTGCGGTCACGCAACCTTGTCAGGAAAGTGAGTGTTCATGTTTAAGACCCAGTAAATAGTAAACATCAAATAACGGGATCTATAAAGGTTGCATTACTGCACAGTTTCTGAGAATTCCATTAATGGTATTTCTCCCAGCTGTGAAGCAGGCGCACAGTTAAGGGAGACAGTGTCCCTTAGATTCTTACCACATATTATCTTTATCATTACTGTTTGTATGAAGCACTTATACAGATTAGAAAAACGATAAAGAGGAAAAGATCTTTTAAATCACCATTAAATCTGTGCCTAAAGTGATTGGCCAGGTGCCCTTTCTCCTTTCCTCTATATGTCAGTGCCAATTTTTGTGGTCAGACATCTTAACCCTTGTGTGCTTTTCAGAGCCCTTGACGGCTCTTTCTCCAGTCTTCTCTGACTGGCTCTGTTGATAATGAGTTAACTTCTGAACAAGGCCTCCACAGCGTTATATTTAGCATGTTGGTGAGTTGGTTGTTTCCATTTTTATGTCTCCTGTCTCTGGTTGGCAACTGTCATGGTAAATATCTTCAGCCTTAAGAAATTTGGACTCCTCATGTCTGCTGTTGCAAACGAAACCAAGCCTCCCACAAACATGTAAACAAGTGAGTAAGGTCAGATACTGGGCTCTGGCTGTAATCTACAGAGCATTTTGGAATTCATTGACAGATAAAATTGTGTCATCTTACTGGTCTTTACAAACACAACATGTATGGAAAGAAGCGGCCATCAAACAGTGCTCAGGAAATGATTTTGCACTAATAGGGTTCGGTACAGGCAAACACTGCTGAGTAAGACTTGCCTGGGCCTGGCTCTACCAAGACTGCTTCCCCACTGCCTAATGTTTTGTGCAGTAAGCCAGATCTGATGGCAGCCTACCACCTCCCACCTACAGCCACTGTCTTCAGAGCCAGCCGTGCCTTCACACTCGGTACCTGTCCTTCCTCCTAGGTCCCAAACAACCTTTTAAACTTCGTTTTAAAAATTAGGTTTGTGCTTTTAAAACTTAATATACTAGTACTGTCCTAACCTTGGCTATTTCCTCTTGAAAATGTATCTGCATAAAGACGAATATAAATGTTCTTTTTAACTCTCTGTTTTCCTTTTTTGTTTTTTTTTTTTTTTTGTTTGTTTTTTAGTGTTTTGTTTTTATGCTTAGCTTTTTGAGACACTTTCTCTCTTATCTGCAGCTGGCCTGTGTTTTCTTTGTTAGCATAGGCTGCTCTCAGGCTTCCTCTCTGCCTTCATTTCTTTTCCGATGCTGTGTCCTCCGTGGACACATCACAATCCTCCATGTCAGGAAGTGAGGGCAGCAGGAGCATGGAACAGCTGACACCACATCTGTATTCAGAAGAAAGCAACCAGTGCTCCTGCTAGTGCCCAGCTGGCCAGCTCTGCTCTAGACTGCCCAGATTTCAAACCAAATTCTTTGCCGGTCTCATGAATTTGAGATTTAGAGCTTCATAGATTATTGACTCCTTTGGTGGTTATTTGGGCATGGGACAGTCATTTTCGGTTGTTGTCACTGGAGAAGCATCGCTGTAATAAGGCAGTAAGAAGAAGGAATGCTGGAGATGGAAAATCCCACGTGAGTAACGAAGTGGCAGTCATCTGTTCTGTCCAGTCTCGGATTTACTGAGCAGGGAACTCTGGGTAAAAGAAAAGCTGCTCTTGTAGAGGGCATTGAAAGATTCAGGTTAGGTGTGGTGATGTCACAGTCGGACGTGGCCTGTCCGATGTTGCTAGATTTTCTGTAGAAGATTCAGATAGTGACTGTGTGGAAGATGCTTGAAGAGGAAGGGGTGGGATGTATGCTAGGGCCCTTTCAGAATATCAAATTTAAAGCTGAACAACAAACTAGTTTTAACAATTGAAATCCCAGGTGACTGAAGAGCTCAGCTATTGGAAGATCACATAGAGTTTCTTGGTGAGCTAGAGAGTTTGATAATATGCTAAGAAAACTTGATACTGATTAGCTTGAAGTGTGTGTGTGTGTGTGTGTGTGTGTGTGTGTGTGTGTGTGTGTGTGTGTTCTGCAAAATGGAGTAAGCACTAGAGTCCAAAAACCAGGTTAGTTTGTTTCCATATCCTTAGTTTTAGTGAAGTAATTTTGGCAGGAACCTCCAATTACATCTGCAAACTATGTGAACTAAGATGTATCCTAACAGCTGTATTTTGGGGTCAGAGGAAGGTCTTTTCTGTGAGAGCTAGAACTATATTCTGGCAAAGCAGCAAAGTGACTTATTAACCTGTAAGGCAGTTTGCTTTTTCAGTTTGCAAAATCGATTACCAGTCTACATTTGAGAATTTCCATCAAGGTAGAAATTACTACTAATTTTGCATTTTATAGTTTACTTTTAATGTGACAGTAATCTATAATTAAACTGTTCTGGTGAGTATTTACTACTATAGTATTAATATAATATCCATAAGTATTTGTGTAAGGTGCATAAGCACATTTCCCATAGGGTATCTCTCCTCTTGCATTTCATTGAAACATTCATTTGTTTCTTATGCTTTTATTCTTTGAGAATTTCTCACATGTGTTTTGATTATATCCTCCCTCCTTCCCAATACCTTTTGCTGCCCCCCCCCCTGCTGTCCTCTTATTTTTTATGAACTTCTGAGTCTTCTGTATGCATGGGTGTTGGGCCATCCACTGGAGAAGGAGCAACTTACAGTGACCACAACCAAAAAGAAAATGACTCTTCCACACCCAAAGAACCACCAGTTTCCAGTAGCTCTTCAGGTTGTCGCCCCACCCCCACACCAGTCCTTCCTGGAATTTGGACTGGAAGGTCCTCTACAGGTAGTGGCAGCTATTGTGAGCTCATGAGAGCAACAGCCATGTCATGCCAGGAAGATAGCATTCCATCTCATCCTCCAGCTGTCCCCTCCTTTCCACTTCCAAAATATTCCCAGAGCTTTGGAGATAGTGACACAGATGTCCTGCTTAGGACTAAGTTCTCACGGTCATTTGTTCTCATCACCTTGGCCGGTTGAATGTCCACTGACTTTAAAAAAAAAAAACAACAACAACAACAAAAAAAAAAAAAAAAAAAAACATTTCTCTGACTGAGGTCGACAGCCCAAACTGCTTATAAACGTTAAGTACTTAAAAGGTAGTGTGACAACATGATCATTTTACAAAATAGAAATAGCAGACTATCACCTTTAGGACCTATGACCTCCTGAACCTTGTGCTTCTGATTGGGTAGATGACAGTAGAGATGGTTTATTTAAACAGATCTATTACTGCAGCCTCATATATGGTGGTGATGATGCGAGGAGCAATAATGCAGGGAGTAGGGCAAGTGCAGGAAGGAAATCTTTACGAGAGTGAGAATCCATGTCTCATGGAAGAGCAGTTCTGCCCTGTAAAGAGAAGGCACTAGGAACTCCCTTCCAGGATGTGTAAGTGAAAATGAGATACAGATGCATGTGGAAGAATGAAAACTTGTCACCCAATCCAGGTGTTCGTGAGAGTGAAGCCTTCTGTCCAGTTTTACCCTATAGATAGTATAGGGGAGATATTTAGAAAATGGCACCCAATCTGGCTTGTTTCTGGGCAGCCACCATGTTCCCACTGATTTTCAGCTCTGACCCTGGCTATGGCTAGATAGATGCACAGGCCCTGGCACCCATGAGATGCCACAGTGGGGGATGGCTCCTCCAATCCCCCATGCTTCATCCACAAAGCTCTGCTAAACCCCAATATCTGCCATTCTCACAGTACCAGGTAGAAATGAGACTCTTAAAGCTTTTGATTATCTAAAGGATATTTAGAAATGCTCAATCAACAAGATGCCCACACAATTAGAGTTGTTACCCAATATCTAACCTTTTGATAGAAGTTGCTGCCCAGGACAGCTTTCGACCCATCCGTGGTTCTCTATGGCTGATAGCCCCCTTCTTCTCCTCCCCTTCCTCTTTCTCCCTTCCCCTTCCTCTTTCTCCCTTCCCCTTCCTCTTTCTCCCTTCCCCTTCCTCTTTCTCCCTTCCCCTTGCTCCTTTTCTCCCCTCCCCTTCCTCTCTTTCTCTCCCAGCTCCACCTCCTCTTCTACTGCCTAATCACCGAGCTCCATTGTGAATACAATGTAGCAGAATAAGTATCCTGCTATAAGATAGCATAGCAGCTGTGCTCAGGGTCCCTGCCAATCCAGTTTCTTGTCACATATACAATGCTTTTTAACAATGGCATGTTCTTTCCCTTCTCGAATGACTTTGTTTTATACAGACACAAGCTCAGACACACAGGGGCAGGTACATGCCTACTGCTTATGGTGGCCAAAGGGAAAGGAATTGTGTTAACACCACACACACTGCTCTTGTCCACCGCTCCTTGTAGAGCTATGGTATAACTAGGCCTCACATGGGTTTTATGGCAGAGCACTGTTAATATTCTGTCTAAACTCCACCTCCACAGTTACCTGGCAACAGCCAGGTATCCTCCTCCCCACAGTTACCTAGCAACAGCCAGGTAGGCCTGGTCCACTATAAAAGGGGCTGCTTGCCCCCTCCACTCTCTTACCCTCTCTCTTAATCTCTTACTCTTACTCTCCTGCCTCTCTCTCTGTCCCCTCCCCCTCTTCCTTTCTCTCCGCGTGGTCATGGCCAGCCTCTACTTCTCTACTCCTCTGCCTTTCTCTCTCTCTCTCTCTCTCTCTCTCTCTCTCTCTCTCTCTCTCTCTCTCTCTCTCTGCCTCTACTACCCTCCTGGCTCCCCTCCCCATGCCCTCAATAAACTCTATTCTATACTATACCGGTGTGTGACTGGTCCCTCAGGGGGAAGAGATGCCTCTTCATGGGCCCGCTGAGACATCCCCTTCCCCCATACCTCTCCACACACCCACAGAACATACTCTCTTTATCTCTCTATCTTTTTATAAACACTTCAAGCACAGCCTCTGGTTCCTCCATCTTGCCTTGGTACTTTTCCTATGTAACACAGACTTCCCATATTCTGCTTAACTGGGGACACATACAATTATTACAAAGGGCTGTTGCCACTGAAATTCATCACAGGAGTAAAGGTTTCCTCACAATTATCTAGAACTAACCTTTGTTGTATTGTTGAGGTGGAAGAGGAAAAGAGGACATTTGAACTCTTGGTTACTAAATATTCTGACAGCTCTTCCTAGTTTGCCCAACTACAACAGACAGTAAAGTACACTTTAGGCATAAGCAAATTAGTTTTTCATCACTGAAAGACAGATGTAATTGCCTATACCCAGCAGGGAACTGGAGCCTGATCAGAAACAAAAGCCTCTAAATAAAACCAAAGTGGTTCGCAGTCCCCTGGGTATTCAGTGTGGCCTTAGCTACTTTCACTTATTCACATAGGAAGCCCTCTCCATTCTCAGTGGCTCCATCCTAGGTAATTAAGAACATGAAGAGCAGGAAGCAGGGCAGCAAGTGCAGATGGTGACGCCTGAATGACATCAGCTGGAGAACAGAGGAGGTCGGAGAAAGTTGGGTGGAAGCAGTTTGGTCACGTATAAAAATTAATGGGGGGCGGAGTCTCTTTAGCAGGGACTTTCTGTTATAGGCAAATGACATGCCATTGGCCAGCGTTTTCACTTAAAAGCTTTTAAGCATTTTTTTTTTCTGCTTAGAATTAGTGATCGTTTTCCCCCTCTTCTTTAATAAAAAAAAAAAAATCTTCAGTGGCCTGTGTTCTTTGTGAAATGTGGTTTTAAACTGCTTGTCTAACAACAAGTGAATTTATAAAATTGAGCATGTGGTAGGTAATGTGTGATAGATAGCTTAGTCACTATTTTTAAGTTTGTTCCCTTGGTGCTATAATTTAACCACAGCATTTCTCCCTCCCTTTCCTCTAAACCCTTCCATATCCCCTTTCATGCTCCACTCCAACCCCCTGGCCTTTTATTCCCTTATGCTGCATGCGTGTATCCACATGTCTATACATCTATATTCCTAGGTGCGACCTGCCCGGTTGTCGCCTGTGTAATGTCATTTGTATGTGCCTGTTGAGGGCTGAGGGGGACCACCTCTGCTGCTCCCTGCTTTCCTCACTTGCCTGCAGTTCTTTTTTTAGGGTAGAGGCCTCATGGGGTGTCCCTCAAAAGCCAAGAAGGCTCTAAGCAAATATACAGTAATTTATACTCATATTCATAGGGGATTGGGGGTGTGAACATCCTGGAAGCTCTTCATTTTAATTTTCTTATTTGTATTTTCTTGTATTTTAACAAAAAAAAAATACAACTTTTGTAACAAAAACCTAGTAACTGAGAAATCTTAAACATGGGAGGAAATCAGTATTAGAAAACTGAGTAGAAATTCACAGGTTAGATTAATGGAGGCACCAGGACTTCTAGGAAGCCATAGTGGCCCCACTGGGATTAGAGAGACTGAGAGAAGGAGCAGCCGCAATAGACCTCTGTAGTAAGAGTGCTTTTAGGTCACTAATCTTTTAAACCGTGTGATGAACAGTTTGAAAAGAAATTTTAGTGAAGGGATGCCGGTAAAAGCTATGCCTTGGGCTAAGAAAAAAATGATTTCAAACTTAGATTTATGTATTTATTTATACATATATATGCATATATTTTTTCATATCCAGTCAATTGATTTTTAAATATCCGTGACTCTGCTGAACTCTCTGTATGCAGATAAAGGGTTGCATATTCGAGCAGAGGAAGAGAGACTAATTTCCATAAGAACAAGTCATAAACTGAAGAAAGTGTTACTACTAACTGTGTCACCTTCTTGACTTTGACAAAATATGAAACACTGATTTCCAAGACATCAGAGATCCTAAGAAAAGCAGAAGCAGCGAACAATGGGACTTGCAGGCAAGGATTCGTTAGGAACTGAGATACCGACTGTGTGTCACCAGGAGCTTGAAAAATTAGCTGGGCTGCTGTAGAGGAACATTTGTCTGCATGTGATGGATGGAGGGGATCAAAACGCCAGCGCTAGCAGAGGTTTTTGAATCTAAATAAGCTGCTTAATATTGCTGAGCAGAAAAATAAATCTAAGTGTTTTAAGCTTTCTCCTTAGAAGGTTCAAACAAAAGGAAAAAGATGAAAAACAGTAACATTGTGTGGCCCGAGTCTGATCAAGGTTAACAGTCATCAGAGGAGCTAAAGACTTTTCCAGTTTTACATGCGCGTGCACACACACAGTACTTCGACCAGTATCATCTTTTAGCCTTCCTTCCCCACCAAGCCCGTTCTTTCCTACAAGTTCCCTACTTCCTCCTAATTCCACTTCCTTAGTCCACTGTTTATCTGTACAGATGCTTCCCGCGCTTGCATTGGGGTTATTTACTTGAACAAGGACAACTTTGCCATGGCTTCCCCTCAGGAATATGATCCCTTCATTAATGAGGCATTGGCTGCCTGTAGCTCCCCAGGAAAAAGCCTCATGAGCTCCTTTCATCACTGATGGATTGTAGCGTGACCTGGATGTCCCGCTCTTTCCGCATCCTCTTCTTTCTCACTCCCTGAGCCGTGGAGGGAGTGGTTTAAATGTCCGTTATGATTAAGCATTGGCAACCGCTCATTCTTATCTCTTTGACCCATTAGGAGTCTCTGCATTCAGTGCCAGTCACCGCAAAGAGAAGCTTCGGTAACCAAGGCTGAGGGTAATACTAATCTGTGGGTATAAACGAATTTTTAGAGGACTGTTTGAGACCTGTTTACTTTCCAAAACATGAGTGGTAGCTTCTCACCTAGGACCAAGAACCTCCCCAGTCATGGGCTTATGACCAGGTTTACAGTGTAAGTCCTGCCAGTGCTGCTGGCCTGAAATCCATCGAGGAAGGATCCTCTTAAGAAATATTCCATCATTTCACCAGGGGGAACATTATACCTTTGTTCTTTGTTGATTACCTTACGAGGATCACTTAATCACCTTACAGAAGAGTAGATTTCCATAGGTAGGACTTTTTCATGCACTCTTCATAATGATCCTCACCGACCTCCCCCACCCCCACATAAACCTTTCCACCCCAAGTATTCTCTTCTGCTTTCATGTCACATGTATTCTGTCCCCTCTCCCAATACTTCTAAGATCCGCCCCCTTTCTGTGTTCCTTGCCTCTATAGAAGCCTTAATGCTATTTTTTTAACTTTTTTTTTTTTTTTTTTTTTTTTTTTTTTTTGTGAAAAGCTGACTTCATAGGGCAATTGCTTACTGGAAGAAGTAAAGTCCTTGCCTAGCATGAATAAGACCCCGTGTTCACTCAGCACAAGAAAGCATGGAAGGGAGTGGATAAAGCCCCAACACTGGCTCCATTCTCTTTTAGAACTAGTGATTATATAAAAGTTTTGTTCTAAACTCTGAGTTGTCAGTACAGTGCCTCAAGGAATTTACTTTGGTATAACTCCTCTAAGCTTAGCTTAGAAAGGACAAGACTGCTAATCTATATGGAGAATAAGATGTGGAAATTAAATAACTTACCACTTATGGGATACTACTACAAATTTGGGAGATATGTGAGAAGTGCTTAGCCTGATGAGGATGAAGCTCTGTTGGCATCTTTAGAACCTTTGGAGGAGACGCCAGAGCTCAGTGCCTCTGGCTGCTGGTGCTTCCACATTTCCCTGCCTCCACATGATGTCTATCAGGGGTGTTCAGCCTCTTGATAATTGTGAACTGCTGTCATCAGCATCCCCACTTGTCGGACTCAACGTGTCCTCTTCAGACTTCTGCTTGAACTGTTACCCCTGCTCACCCATGGTTATGACCAGTTCCATCCTCTCCAGCGGGGAAGTTCGTTACTGCCAGCCAGAACCTCTGCTGTCCTAAGCTGACTCTGAGTCCCAAGCCCAGTGTGCACCAGAATGATCTTGAGGCTTGCCTCAGTTCCAACTGCTCTTGTTCATCGGGGTTTGTTTTAAAGACCCAGGGAGTATAACTCCTGTCTCTCTCTTCACGCAGTAGATAAGAAACTGAGTTGCAAGGCCTCAAGATCATGACCATGCACATACTAACTAGGCTTGGGCAAGAAGACTGAGTATTTGATTGAAGAAGAGCCAAACTGGAAAAGTTTCATACTAATTCAAGCCTGGGTCTTAGAGGAGCTGAACCTGCCATTTCGAGCAGAGAGAGCAACATTCGATTACATTGGCAGCTCCAAAGAGAGCTTTCTGAGCATCCATGGTTGGCAGTGGATGTCTGTTCTTTCAATTCCACACAGGCAGGCACCATTTCAATAGGACTGTGGGACGGGGGCAGGGAGGGACTTGGTCTCATGAGTGGCCTGTGAAGTTCTGCCTCCTCACTCCATGAGTCTGAACTCTTTTTTTTTCTAAAGCAGTTTCTTCCAGATTGAAACATTTCCTCAAGGAAGCAGGGAGTCGGGGATACTAGGGAGCTTATGGGCCTCGGGAAGTAAACAGACTTCACACATCTAGGTTTTAGCTCTGAAAATAGGATAAGCACATTTACCAATTAAAATATCCATAGGAGCAGTATTAGCATGTGTTCTAGAAATTACCGATTTGAGTCAATACAGGATTGATTTAATCCCATCTCCAAGCAATGATTACACTCTGACCTTTTTAAAGTATTTTTGAATAAAAACAAAATCCATTTTTCATCCTTACTTTAGTTCTAAATTTAAGTTTGAGTATTTCATATATACTTCAGGTGGCTAGAAATCTGCCCCTCCCCCACCCTGTGTAAACCGTGGAAGGGAGAAGGTCGGAATGAGGAAGAGCTTCATTCCAACTCAGCAGCTCTGCTTTGTGATTTGGGCCTGCTATCTGGTTCTCTCAACCATGGTGTTTAGCAGAAAAAACTCCTGGGTGTGACCAAAAGGTCAGTGTCATTTGTCCCCCTGTTCCCATTACTCTTGCCCACTGGTTAATTTTTCTGCCATCCTTCAGTGACAACTTGATACATCTCTCGCATTTTCATGTGTAAGTAATGACACTACTTTCTAAGCACACATTCCATGTATGTTAAGACTTAGTTGATGGTAGCAGTAAAAACTTCCATTACCACCCAGAGTCAGGGATGCTGTCCTCCAC
Organism: Arvicanthis niloticus; assembly: GCF_011762505.2. Classification (NCBI taxonomy): domain Eukaryota; kingdom Metazoa; phylum Chordata; class Mammalia; order Rodentia; family Muridae; genus Arvicanthis; species Arvicanthis niloticus. Next base: position 56,870,820 of record NC_047671.1, on the reverse strand, counting down.
AGGAAACTCTGGGTAAGAAATACAGGCTGGATCAGACTTTCTACTTGCCTTCAATCCTGGGCAAATGTTCTTGAATTATTTATTCTCCATTTCTTCAGACTATATGTAGCTTTTTTTTAATAAAAAAAAATGTGTATGCATGCTTTGTCTGTGTGTGTATCTATGTATCATTTCCATGTCTTGTTCCCTAAAGACGCTGGAAGACACTATCTTATACCCTGGAACTAAAATTATAAACAGTTGTGAGCCACCATGTAGATGCTGAGAATTGAACCTAGGTTCTCTGTAGAAGTCAAGTACTCTTAACCATGGGACCATCTCTCTAACCCCTAACTATAATTTTCTGAGCAGAGGACTGCAGGGACCTTTCAAGATAGATACAAGGAGAATGGTTACAGGTCTACCTTGTAAGATTCTATAAAGCTTGAATGGCTCGTTATGAAGCTTGGCACATGGTGGCAAGCAAGCGTTATCACACATAGCCACACAGGTGACCACCCTGATCTCTGTTTCTATAGGACAGGCAGAGTGGGGCTGGTGCTGGAGAAGCAGAGAGGAGTGTGGCCTTTGGCTTCTCCACTCTCCTACTTGATAGGATGTGGCTGAGGAGAAGCAGCAGCACGGCCATTTCTTTGGACTGGACTTCAGCTACAGGAAACAGAAAACCTGAGCAGGGTCACTAAAATCATACATCTGGTCAAGGTGAAGGAAGTAGTCCGTGGACCACACTGCCTTGGTGAAGAGTGGCAGTAATCTATAGCTTAGTCCATGAAATTGGTGCACTTCTAAAATCCATGTGTAAATGTTTTGGCTGAGACTTCAAATGGAATTGGAAGATCAATAGGAGTGAAAACATCAAATCATTTGCCCACAGACTGTATATGCTTGTCAGCACATATGATGTTGTCCGTTTTAGACATGTGTCTGTGTTCTTAGTGTGTTCCAGCCCTGAGCATGCCTGATTGCAAGGGCTCCATGAATCTGAACTGATACTGACATCTGTATTCACCTACTGAGGCTCATTTCCCTCATTCAACAAAGCTCTGCCATATTTTAGAGATTCACATTTCTCTAGGTTTTATAAAGATTTCTCAATCAGAAGGAGCTTCTTTCAAGTTGAACCCACCAGCACAGTCACCCACATTTACCGACCTTGCCGAATCTTCCCACTCATGTGTGGGACTAACTCTCCCCAGCTCTGGGGCCTCCCTATGGGCTAGTTCAAGGTCTTGCTGACCAGCTCAGCTGTGCCTCCTCTCTCTTCATAGCAGCATGTAAAGCCCATCATACTGTAGTCACTGTCATTGAGCCACACCACTGTCATTGATGCCACATGTTCTGGACTTGCACCACTTTAACATAGCCTCATTGATGTCCTCTCACAAATCATGGAGCCCTAAGCCTCCTCTGGTGGACATTATACACTGGCCATTGAGCCTTTGACCCTGATCGTTCTTTAGATGCTTATTCTCTCTTGGCACTGTACAATGATGTGGAAAACATCACTTGGCACTACAGTGATGTGGAGAACAGATTCAGGAGGGGAAGAGGAAGTCAATGTTCATGGAGACAAGAACAAAGAACAACGAACTATAAGCCTGAACCAGCTCCATTGCCTGCCATTGGAAATGTAGAGCCGAGCTATGTGTCAACTCCCCATTGAGGGATCTGGCATGGCCTGAACCACGTGAGAGCTGCTTGACCAGCCCGAGTGGAGCTCCCTCTGGATAGCCACACTCCACACATTTCTCCCACTTCTCCGTTCACTTTCCCCCTGTGTTTCCTGAAGCTGGGGATAAGAATTATAGTTTGCTAATAATGAGTCATATTGGTTTGGGGAAAGCATTATTCCAGATCTTACCTTCTTACTTAAAACCATTATGATGCCTCAAACTATTCTGTACCTTACAGCCCAGTTACTAAGCTAGGCAACAAAAGGAACGGCTGATATCTGGGTAGCATGAGATAGCAGTGGGCAATTGGTGCAACGTGAGCCCTGGCTTTTCAAATGTTACATTAGGATTATCTTAATGTTTTTCATGTTAGTTGGGTTGTTTGATAATTATCTTTATTTAGTACATCCAATGATGATATGTGTCTTAATTGCATTTGCAAAATTAGTCTGATACTCTCACCTGTTTTTAAAACTCAAGTCTTAGCATTGGAACATCCTATTATATTTATGTTTACTTTGTACATGAATAAGTTGGGGTTGGAAGTCTATGAATAATATGGGCAACTTGTGACCATCTGTGGAGCTGAAAATAAAATAGACTTTGTGTGTGCAGGGGAGAGAGGGTAAATGTGTAGTGTGTGTCTCTCTCCGTGTGTGTGTGTGTGCATGTGTGTGCATGCTCTTGTAGGAGGATAAGGAAGAGGAGAGAGGAGAAAGGAGAGGAGAGAGAAGGGGAGAGGAGGGGAGGGGGGAGGGGGAGGGGAGGGGAGAGGAGAGGAGGATCTTTATGTTTGCATCCTGGTTTTGGAATTTAGAGTTTCTGACTTGTCAACATTATAAATGATACTGTATATTTATAAAGATATTTGCAGATCTTTTATCAGATGAATGTTCTTGGTCAATTTAATATTCTGGATATTACTTGGAAAATAAATTAATATTTTGAACTAAGATGAAAGCTGAGGGGATTTGGCTCACTGTCAGTTCTAGGGCCTCTCAACCTTAGGGTTGTGACCTTTAGAGTTAGTGTGGCACATAGTTAAATGAGTAGTACAGAGGCTCCCTTTGCTTCTTTTTTCCTACACACACATCTGTGTGTCTGCAGTGTCTCCAAATCACCCTGGGCTCTGCTGCAGGGCAACCCTTTAATTTCAATCTCTCTTCTATTTTAAACGGACCCCACTGAAGACCTCAAACATGCAGATTTAAAAGAATACAATTCGTTAGTAATCTTTGCAACAAAAGAAATTTGGCAAAGTGTTTTTGCATATTTCAACATTTCCTTTTCTTTTGCCCTTTCAGCCTTTCCTTTCCTTCCCTTCCCTGCCTTGCTCCTCTCCCTCTTCTTCCTTCCCTGTTCTCTTTCCCTCTGTCTCTCCCTCTCTCTCTTGCTCTCATGCTGAGGGTGAATCCAAGTTCTCATGCATTATAGGAAAGACATCTGCTGTGGCTTTGTTTTCTAAATCACAAAACTCCCATCTCGTGGGGAGAACAGGTTTCGTGGAAAACACTGTACAGGCAATGAACTGACAAGCGATTGAAAGGATTTATTTTATCGCCTTTGACATGTTTCTTTGTTTATATCTGCCCATTTTTTGTTTGTTTTGTTGATGTCCAGTTCTTTGAGTTATGTATTTTGGATATTAGCCCTCTATCAAATGTGTAGTTGGTAAAAGAAAAAAACAAAAAATAAAAAACAGAAAAACAAAACAAAACAAACAAAACAAAAAGGAAAACCAAAAAACCAAAACCCCTTTTCCACTTTGCAGCCTGCCGCTTTGTACAAATGGTGGCATCCTTTGCAATACAGAAACTTTTCAATTTCCTGAGTTCCTATTTATTACTTGTTGATTTTAGTGCCTGTGTTATTGATCTTCTGTGCCAGTGTGTTCAAGACTATTTCCCACTTTCTCTCCTATCAGATAGTGAATATTTGATCTTATACGGAGATCTTTGGTTAATTTGGAGTTGAGCTTTGTGATAGATCAGGATCTATTTACATTCATCTACATGCAGTCATTCAGTTTGGCCAGCACTGTTTGTTGAAGATGCTGTCTTTTTTTCTCCATTGTGTATTTCTGGCTATTTTTTTTTTAATGAAAAATTAGGTATCGGTAGGTATGACTGGGTCTTCAGTTTATGTCCAGGTCGTCAGTTTTATTTCTTTGATCAATATGTCTGTTTTCGTGGCAATACCATACTGTTTTTATTAATATTGCCCCAAAGTAGAATTTGAGGTCAGGGATGGTGATACCTCCTGCAGTTCTTTTATTATTTGGGATTGTTTTAGTTATCCTTTGTCTTTTGTGTTGTCCATTCAAGTTCCGTAAAGAATTGTGTTGAAATTTTGGTGAGGATTACACTGCAGCTGTAGATTACTTTTGTCTTTTCATTTTCCAACACCTTCAATTGCTTTCTTCAATATCTTAACATTTTTACTGTACAAGTCTCTCACCGATGGCTTGCTTAGAGTTATCCCAAGATATCGCATTGGCCCATCCTCAGCATGAATCTGACTCCAAGTCAAAGCCGAGCCTAGTCAAGAGGGAAGGAAAACCCTATTTTGAAAAATATTGACACAGTTCTGAAACTACCCCCCTTATCTACTAAGCTTAACTAATAAAGCATCCCACTTCATTAAATTTGTCCATAAATGACTGGCCCAAAATCCCAGCAGCGTGACTCTATCCTTCCTCAGTCTTATTTTTTATTTCCTTTCAAAAAGTGAATTTCTTAAGAACTTCTTACATGATTACTGCATCTGCATCACTTGCCACCCTCCCTACCTTTCAGCTTCTGTGTGCTCTCGCTCGTCCAAATTCCAAATTACTGTTAAATATATGTACACATGTGTATATGAAAACATATGGATGTGTGCATACATATGACCTATTGAGTCCACTTAGTGTCCATTAACCACTTAGGATTGGACAGCTTATTCGGGAGCTCATCCAGGGAGGATCATAGCTCTCCTTTTCTCACAAGCCATTGACAACCTATAGCTCTTCCTCTAGGTGTGGGACCATGTGGAATTCCCCTGTCCATGTTGGCATGTCAGCTGGCATTGTCACCCATGGGCCTTTCCTAATGCCTATGCGTAAGTCTAAGCGTATGCTTTTCTATAACAATAATCTCTGACTTTGCCTCACACTGACTCATCCCGAGTTTCTCTTCTGTGCCATGAACTCTCATCTGCATCGGTGCAGAGGCCTCGGCAAAGAAATCAGGTGCATAGCAGCAGTGCTGAGCTGCACCCCAGTCACCTCTGATACCTCCATCTCCCTTCCTAGTAAACTGGCCTGATTTTATAATGTCAAAGATTCGCACTCCCTGGCTGTTAAACAGATTTGTCACTATGTAACTAGTGTTTTAGGAAAAAAAACAAAAAACAAAACTCTGGGTTCCCACAGCCCCAAAAGGCTAGGCTCAGCCACCCATCACATCTCAAACCAGGAGACCATTTAAACAATTGGGAAGAAGAAATAAAAGGTATTCATGAGAACCCTCTTCAGGCTACTGGCAAGAGGAACTAGGAAGGGGGGTGGGTAGCAGTCTTGGTCAAAGTATGGTCTGACTGATCATTATCTCCATTTGGGTTCTGTAAGGTGGTCAAAGAGGGACTGTGGGGCCTAATTTGCTGCCTACAGGATGATCACTTCTGCTCTTACCTGTCAACATTACCTGTGAGGCGATCAGTCAGATGAACACCAATCATTCCTGGGATGTGAGGTAACTTCAGGGTTCGACAAGGAACTTATTGGTGTGCTGTCATCCTCAAAGGTGGTGGGTAAAGGAGGCGTGTGGCAAGCCCTGCATGGTTAACATGCCTATCTGGTCAATCAGGAAGCAGACAGGACACTAAAGGGGGGATGGTAACCTTTCACCTGTGTGTAGTTACCGTGTTGGCCAAAGTTAGCGGTTAGAGCTCTAGCGCCTCTTGTTACATGAGCACTCAACTTGATGTTGTGCATGAAACAGAAGCACAGGATCTTGTTGGACAAACCCTGGCCACTCCCCTGATTTGTGTCACTGAATTATTAAAGGGCAGTGTCTAGCAGACTGTAAACTCACGACTATGGTCATAACGCCTACCAGAAGCAGTACTCCATGGCCTTATCTGCTACTGGAAAACAAGAGTCGCTGACTCCATTTTTTGCTACTATTGTGTGTGTGTGTGTGTGTGTGTGTGTGTGCATGCTCAGTGTATGTATGCAGATATGTATATGAGTTTGTCGGTCAGAGAATGCTGTGGGGGGTTCTTCAATTGCTCTCTACCTTACTTTTTGAGATAGGGTTTCTTTTCTATTAATTAGTTAACTAATTAATTACTTTATATCTTGACCACAGTTGCCCTCCCACCTCTCCTCCCAGCCCTTCCTTTCCACCCCCATCCATTCCTTCATTTCTCTTCAGAAAAGGGCAAGATATCAACCAGTGCTGGCATATCAAGTTGCAATCAACTTAGGTACATAGTCCCCTACTGGGGCTAAACAGTAGGAAGAAAGGGTCCCAAAGGCCATCAACAGACTCAGAGACAGGCCCTGCTCCTGCTGTTAGGAGTCACACTTGAAGACCAAGCTACACAACTGTAACATGTGTGAGGGCCTAGGTCAGTCCCATGCTGGTTCCCTGGTTGGTGGTTCAGCTGCTGTGAGCCACTATGGGCTCAGGTTAGTTGATTCTGTAGGTTTTCTTGTGATGTCTTTAATGGTTCTGGCTCCTACAATCGTTCCTCCCACTCTTCCATAAGATTCCCCAAACTCCACCTAATGTTTGGCAGTTGGTCTCTGCATCTGTTTCCATCAGTTGCTGGGTGAAGCCAGTCTGGTGACAGTTAGGCTAGGCTCCTGTCTGTAAGTAAAGTAGAATGTCATTACCAGAGTCAGGGGTGGGCTCTCATGTCTTGAGTCTCAAACTGGGCCAGTCATGGTTGGCTACTTCCTCAATTTATACTCCATTTTCACCTCTACACATCTTGTAGGCAGGACAAATTGTAAGTCTCAGATTTTGTGGCCGAGTTAGTGTTTCAATCTCTCCATTGGAAGTCTTGCCTGGAAACGACTGCTTCAGGTTTCATATTCCCCATTGCTAGGACTATTAGTTAGGGTCACCCTCATAGATGATGTGTTTTGTGAAGCCAAGGGTGTGTTTTGTAGATCTCAGTATGATGTACTAGGAGAAGTTGGCTCATCAGGCCCATGATGAGGCATTTCTTTCCCACCCCCCAGGTAGAGCTTATTTGGGAAGTTGAGAAGGTAGTAAAGACAGAGATATAGAGTAGACAGAGAAGGAGAAGAGAAGAGAAGAGAAGAGAAGAGAAGAGAAGAGAAGAGAAGAGAAGAGAAGAGAAGAGAAGAGGAGAGGAGAGGAGGGGAGGGGAGGGGAGGGGAGGGGAGGGGAGGGGAGAAGAGAGAAGAGAAGAGAAGAGAAGAGAAGAGAAGAGAAGAGAAGAGAAGAGAAGAGACCAGAACATGTGGAGAGAGAGGTGGGGTAGAAGAAAAGTGGAGAGAGGGATAAAGGGGTCACACAGAGAAGAGAGTCAGAGAGAAAAAAGAGACAGGAGAGATGAGAGAGGAAATGAAAGAAGAGATAAAAAGAGAGAGAAGAAAGAAGAGAGAGGAGAGGAGAGAAGAGAGAGGAAAGAGGAGAGAGGAGAAAGGAGAGAGGAGGAAAGAGGAGAGAGAGAAGAGACAGGAGAGAGGAGAAAGGAGAGAGAGGAAAGAGGAGAGAGGAGAGAGAGGAGAAAGGAGAGAGGAGGAAAGAGGAGAGAGAGGAGAGAGAAGAGAGAGGAGAGAGAGGAGAGAGAGGAGAGAGAGGAGAGAGAGGAGAGAGAGGAGAGAGAGGAGAGAGAGGAGAGAGAGGAGAGAGAGGAGAGAGAGGAGAGAGAGGAGAGAGAGGAGAGAGAGGAGAGAGGAGAGAGGAGAGAGGAGAGAGGAGAGAGGAGAGAGGAGAGAGGAGAGAGGAGAGAGGAGAGAGGAGAGAGGAGAGAGGAGACAGAGAAGAAGAGAGGAGAGAGAGAGGAGGAGAGAGGAGAGAGGAGAGGAGAGAGAAGAAAGATGGAGACAGAGAAAAGAGAGGCCAAACAGTTCCTTTCATAGCAAGCCAGGCCTACCTGACTGTTGCCAGGTAACTGGTGGGGGGTGGGGGTGGGGCTAGAAGGAATGGTAAGGTGCTAACAATAGATTCCTGGCATTTTCCATTGGTCTAGGTTCCTAGAGATGCCTGCTTCCAACTCCAATTGTCTCTCACATTACTGTCTTCCTTTGTCTTCTCCAACCAGATCCTTCCTGTTCTCATCCTTATTCCCATCCCTATCTAGTCCCTGTCCCTGTGATCCCTACCCGGTCCACCTATGTCTATTGTATTTCTGAGATAGTGCCTCTTACTGACTCTAGAGCTCACTCATTTTCTGCAGATATACAAAAGGTGCTTGGAGTGGTGAGCATGCCAGGGGACTCCAAGGACCTATCTACCCATCTGCCTCCCCAGCATTGAGATGCACACACTTCTTTTTTTGTTGTTGTTGTTTTTTTTGTTTGTTTTCCTTTTTTGTTTTTGTTTTTTAAAATGAATTTTTATTAAATATTTTATTTACATTTCACATGTTATTCCCTTTCCCCATTCCCCTCCAGAAATACCTTATTCCATCCCCCCTTCTCCTGCTTCTATGAGGATGTGCCCCACCCACCCACCCACTCCCACCTCCCCACTCTTGAATTCCCCCACACTGGGGCATCAAGCCTTCACAGGACCAAGGATCTCCTCTCCCACCTATGCCTGACAAGGCCATCCTCCCCTACATATACAGCTGAAGCCATGAGTCCCTCCTATGTGCTCCCAGGCTGGTGGTTTAGACCTTGGGAGCTCTGGTTGGTTGGTATTGTTGCTCTCTTCATGGGGCCACAAACCCCTTCAGCTCCTTCAGTCTTCTCTCTAACTCCTCCATTGGAGAGTCCATGATCAGTTCAATGGTTGGCCTCTGTGTATGTCAGGCTTTGGCAGAGCCTCTAAGGAGACAGATATATCAAGCTCCTATCAGCATGCACTTCCTGGCATCCACATCAGTGTCTGCCTTTGGTGACTGCACATGGGATGGATACCCAGGTGGGACAGTCTCTGAATGGCCCCTCCTTCAGTTTCTGTCCCACACTTTGTCTCTCTATTTGCTCCCATGAGTATTTTGTTACTCCTTCTAAGAAGGACCGAAGCACCCACACTTGGTCTTCCTCCTTCATGAGCTTCATGTGGTCTGTGAGTTGTATCTTGGGTATCGAGTGCACAATGTAGTATTACTCAGCTATTAAAAACAACGAATTCATGAAATTCTTAGGCAAATGGAAGAAACTAGAAAATATCATTCTGAGTCAGGAAACCCAGTCACAAAAGAACACACATGGTATTCGCCCACTGATAAGTGGATATTAGCCCAAAAGCTCGCAATACCCAAGATGGACACACGTCTACCCCGGCTCTTTCCAAAGCCTGGATATTCAACCTCAAGCTCTATGCTTGAGCAGCTCTTTATTGACCAAACACCAATAACCCAATCGCCTGTTGCTGCTATTTCCCTCCAGTTTGCAGATGGAGAAAAAAAAAAAAAAAAAAAAAAAACAGCCCAACTGCAAGTTAACTTGATCAGAGTCACATGGCTGGCTACATGGGCGTGGGCAACTGAAAGGTCTTAGGGTCTTTCTAATCTCATCTGACAAAGAAAAGCAGACTGTCATTGATGCAGCTTTTTTTCCCCCCTTAAAACACAATCCCCAGAGAGTGGGCATTTGGGTACAGATGGCTGGATTGGGGAACAGAGAGGCAGAGACAGAAACCCTGGGTTAATACCCTCCCTGTTTTATGACCATCATTTAGGCTGCTATATATACAAAAGGTACTTGGAGAGGCTATAAAATAATTCATAGTGCATGAGAGGAACATTTATGCTTCAATTGTCTACGTTTAAGAAGCACTTTGCATTTCTGTTCAAGGCTTCCATCATGGTCTTGAATATGAATGAGAGAGGAGGAATGAGAGGAGGCCCAGAGGCAGAAAAGTAATTAGAGGGTCCTGGACAGGGAAGACACATGGATCCCCCAGTCACTGTGAGATCCAACCATGACCTCCATGTCTGGTTTGATCTGGTTTCTCATTGAGAATGGCAGCCTCCACAGAGGCTCTTAGATTGCCTCAGAACTCTGCTCTCCTAATTGGCCTGTGTGGGCTTCATGCAGTAAAGGCTGGTGGGCTCCCACCAACCACTTTATAAACTTTCAAATGCTCTAATTAGGTTTATATATGCAGCAATATGAAAAGGAGAGAAGACCAATAGCTTTCAGCCAAATTTATCTCTGTTCACAAGGGCCTTGAAATATCTGCCTTTTCTAACAATGAAAATGAACTCGTGTCTTTGTAGTGCAGGTATGACCAGTAAAGATGTCTGAGGCTTTGTGTTCCTTTACCTTTATTAAGCCCAGTAGCTAAAATGGTATAGCATCTTCCACACTGTTACAGAGGCTGAGTTAGATTTAGAAAAGCTGATCAGCTAACAGAATGGAGTGGATACAGTACATTTCCACTAGATGGCAGTGCTTACTAAGCCAGAGGCGGAAGCATGGCTGCTAGGCCCACTGCCCAGATTCTGTTTTGCAGGACAGAAGCTCAGTGCATCTTCTTTGTGCCCCAATTGTGCAATGGAAGCATCTAGGATGTGACATCTGTCAGCCATAGTTTAGTCCAGGATAGAACTTGGCCTTCTTTGGGTAAGCTTTTGTGTTTTAAATAGGTGAGTCTTATTTTTAGGACAACACAGAGACGTTTCTTAAGGTTAGATTCTTATATTTTTGGTTGTGAGCCGAGCCTTTAACGGCTGAGCCATCTCTCCAGCCCAGGTTAGATTCTTTAAAAATGATTAAAGAGGATATAGAAATAAAGAGAGACTGCTTCCCTGGGCAACATATTGTTTTATAGAAACAAGGCTAAGCACTGAAAATAATGCTTGGCCAGAAAGTCATACCATTTGGGTAAGGTTTTGATAACAAGAGTAACAACTCAGAGGCCTGCAGTATTACTTTGGAATTTCATTCTTTCCAATTTGCATCCACATCTACAAGGAACAATATCACAGTATGAAGCAGTCTTCTTTCTCAGTGCTGTTAATATGCGTTCATTCTTTTCTCTGAAGCCCTAAAGCCATGACAGACTGAGGGTTTAATTTCTCATGTGTGTGCGTGCGTGTGTGCGTGCGTGCGTGCATGCATGCGTGTGTGTGTGTGTGTGTGTGTGTGTGTGTGTGTACATGGGGAAGTTATATAAACAGATCCCCATAGATGTGCTCATGTAGAAGCCAGAGGTCAACATCAGATGTCTTTCTCAATTGCTCTCCATCACATTTTTTTGAGACAAGCGTTCACACTGAATGTGGAGCTCACTTATTCAGCCTGACTGGACAGTCAGCAAGACCAAGGATCCCCCTGTCTCTGATTTCTCAGGGCTGCTTATGGTACCAGGCCTGTTGTTTTGTATGGGTTCTGGGAACTCAAACACCGGTCTTTTTGCTTGTGGACAAGCAAGTCCATAACTGAACTATCTCCCACCATTGATAAATACAGACATCAGTTGTAATCTGTTTAGTCTAATAAACCGCTTCCTCCTCATTCAGTACAGTACATGTAATAAATGTCTCACATTAGTGAGTTATATTTATTAGAAATTGATGAAAGGGTACTGATGTAATTAACTGCAGCTCACAGTTTAAGTGTGCTTCAGTGTTTGCACTGTTTTATGAGTGCTAGTTAATACACAGTCACATGTGTTTGCCATCTTTGTGCCATGAAGAATTCCTTCCTGGCTTTAAGGTCTGAGCACACAGCATACACATTCTTCATTTCCTTTGACAATCAAATAACAACCTTTAACCATATGGGCCTCTCCTATGTTAATACGTCTATAGTTTTACCTTATTCAAACTACCATACAATTAAAATCATAGACTATTTAGTCCTTTATATTAGCATATGTTACTGACAGCATGCTTTCAGTTTTTATTTCTTTTCATGGCTCACAGTTTATTAAAAGTTGCTTTGCTACTGTTTGTTTATCCATTCTCCTATGGAAGGATAATTGTTTATCCATTCCCCTATGGAAGGATAAATCAGTTGCTACCAGTTTTTAGCAACTCTGAATAAAGTAGATAGAAACATTCATGTGCAAGTGTTAAAGTGAACACAAACTCCAGTTTATTTTGGAGATGGATTGACAAATTGTATGATATCAGTGTGTTTAGCTTTGCCAGAAACTGCTGAACTGTGTTCCAAAGTGTCGGTGCCATTGTAATGAGAGCTCTTGTTGCTAACCATCCTTACAATACTTGGTGTTCTCAATGCTGAATGATGGCCATCCTCATGGGTATATAGTGATAGCAGACTGTCTGTCTGTCTGCCCATCTGTTATCTATCTATCTATCTATCTATCTATCATCTATCCATTGCTACTACTGATAATATGCAATTTTTTTTAATGCTGAGGCTTGAACCTCGATTCTTTTATACATTAGGCAAGTGTTCAAATTCAGATTTACATCCTCAGCCCTTTTTAAAAAATATATTTATTTATTTATTTTTATTCTTTAATTTTTTTATACAGTCCAGTCTTCACCCTCTCTCTCAGTCTGCCCCCCAATGACTCTCCATCCCATACCTGCTTCCTCCCTCCCCACCATCCCGTCTTCTCTTCTCTCACTGAGGCCAGACCAGGCAGTCCTCTGCTGTATATGTGTTGGGGGCCTCATATCAGCTGATGTACACTGCCTTCTAGCCCTTTTATTAGCTGTTAACTTTAAGACAGAGTCTTTTTACATTGTTCAGGCTAACTTGAAATCAAGTCTATAGCTCAAACAGGCTTTGACTATAAGATCCTCCTGCTTCACGTTCTAGACAAGCTTGTATTACAGGCCTGGTTTTGTTATTTTAAATTTTCAATTCATGAATGACATATTATGTATGAAGCTGAAATCCTTTCATTATATCATTGGCTCCCTACATATCTTCTTTCTTGGTTCTGGAAGTATCTTTACAAATCTTTACAAATGTTCCAGTGTGGGAGAGCTGGGCCTGCGGATCTTAAGTGTGGGAGAGTTGGCCCCCAGAGTATGAGAAGAGGAGAGAGAGTCATGCCTCTTACTGGCTGCCACAAGCAAAAGAGCTGCCGTTTATTACTTGGGCAAAGCAGGAGAGCAGGTCCTGGGGTACCAACAAAGGAACTCTGAGGGGCTTACACAGCCACCAGCCAGCCTCAGATTCTGAGTTGTCTGACTCCAACATCTACCTCATCTGTGAACTGCTAGAGCACATAAAGGGGCTGGTCCTGCAGAACCAGACTGTAGGATCTCTGTGATGCAGGGCAACAATAGAATATCTTAGAGGTGCCCCTGTGAGGATCCACCATTGATAGTGTAGCAAGTGCTAGGAGCCTCAAATCAGACCAATGACTCATTGCAATGAACATTTGCAAGTAAAGCTGTTTGAGCAAAAGGATGTACTGTAGGACACACTGTGACACACAGCAATTTCCACAAGATATATGTTTTTAAAGACATGGTTTCTCTGTGTAACGCTGGCCATTCTGGAACTTGCCTTGTAGAGCAGATATCTACCTACCTTTCTGCCTCCAGAGTCCTGGTATTAAATTTGTACACTACCACCACGAACACCCAGCAAGACTTTTTTATGTTTTTTTTTTTTTTTTTACTTTTTTGTGTTATTTTTATTTATGTTTTATTCATTTATTTTGTTTTCCTTTGGGAGGAGATTGCAAGGGTGGAGAGTAGATATGGAGGCATGTGAAAATGAGTGGGATTGGGGTACATGATGTGAAATTCACAAAGAATCAATAAAAAGCAAGAAAAAATCGCTAAGGGAACAGATCAACAGTAAAAGCGAAACAAGATGGGAAAGCTTCAGAGAGGTTTAAGAAAAAAAGAAAATATCAAGGGGCCAAAGAAATGGCTCAATAGTTAAAAGCATATGAGCTCTTGAAGAAGAACTGTGTTTAGTTCCCAGAAGCCACATGGTAGCTCACAAACATCTGTAACTCTAGTTTTAGGGGATTTGACACCATCTTCTGATCATACATAACTATAATTCTACTACTGTTATGAATCATAATGTAAGTATCTGATATGCAGGATATCTAATGTGTGACCCCCTGCAAGGAGGTTGCAACCCACAGGTTGAGAACCACTGCTTTAAACCATAAAGGAAACGACAGATAAATCTAACACATTAGTTTAAATTTTTTTTTCAACATAAGTGATAGTGCATAAAGTTGGAAGTCAAGCACAAACTAAAAGGCATAAGTAAAAAAATTTGTAGAAAAGAAGTGATACTCAATATTCATAAAAAACAGCTATGAATAAGTTTACCAGAAGATAAACATCTCTATATTAAAAAGGCATCAAGGCTATGAACAGGCAATGAACAGAGGAGAAACCCTGAGAGAACTAGGTGTATGAAAGCACATAAAAATACAACCTTGGTCATAAGATGAAAATGTAAAAAGAAGCAATGAGATTATATTTGACACTAATAATGTGGGCATTACAGTAAAGTTGGACAACATTATGTTGACAAGTACATTAAAAGCACTCTTAACATGCAGAAGACAGTCTATAACCACACCATCCATGTTTCATTCCAATGTGTGTGTGTGTGTGTGTGTGTGTGTGTGTGTGTCTGTGTATACATATACATACATACTTACTTGTTGGGAATAGCCAAGGTTCCTCATTACTTCCCTGTATTTCAGGAATCTCTGAACTTCAAAGCTGACCCTGCTTCAAGATACAGAAGATGCCTTGTTTCTAAACTTACTTCATATATGAATATATATATATATATATATATATATATATATATATATATATATGAAGGTTTCTTTTCATATTATGTGTGGTAGTCAAGACAATCATTAATAAAATGCCTACCATGGGTAAATAATGTATGACATTATAAGTGGACAGCTGCTCAACATTAAAAATAGTCAAAGGATGACTCTCCAAGAAGGCAAAGAAGACACAGTGTTGGGAAAGGCTTCTATCCTATGTGCAAAGACCTAAGACCTCGGAAGTCTGGAAAACAGTTAATGTGGTTAGGCTCATGGTGATCATGTAAGAGACATTGTATTATTCATCAAAACCCTCAGAATACTTAGAATATTTTCTAAATTAAAATATCCCCATTTCCTGGCTCATCCAAGTTGATAAAAATATTTCTGTTTTTTTTCTTTTTGAGTCACTTGTTTGCTAATTGTTAAGATCATGTGTTTTAGTAGATTTCTTTTGAAAATACTATCTCCCAGCCTTGTTTTTTAGTCTTCTTTAAATGGTTTCCTTCTTAGGAGCTATCTTGTAGCTAACAAGAAAAGTTGATTTCTTACCTTTCTTCCTATAGTTTCTCTCTCTGTCTCTCTGTCTCTCTGTCTCTCTGTCTCTCTGTCTCTCTGTCTCTCTGTCTCTCTGTCTCTCTGTCTCTCTCTCTCTCTCTCTCTCTCTCTCTTTCTTTCTCCCTCTCTGTGTGTGTGTGTGTGTGTGTGTGTGTGTGTGTTTGTGTGTGTGTGTTTGTGTGTGTGTGTAGAGGCCAGAGGTCAGTCATGGGTGCCTTCCTCTACTGCTCTTCATCTTATCTTTTGAGACAGCATCTCACTGAACCTGAGACTCACTCTCACTGTTTTAGTTAGACCAGATGGTAAGGGAGTCTATCTGCTCTTTCCACTTCCAACATGCAGTGCTTGGGCTATAGACACCAGCCTCTATGCTTAGCTTCTTTCATGAGTACTAGGGCATCAAAATGAGCTCCTCACAATTGCTTAGGAATTGTTTTCACAACAAGACATCATCCCGGGTCCTCATGACATCCTTGCATCTCAGAAAACCGAATTTCAAAGCTGTTACTCTGTTTTAAGATACAGAAGATGCCCTATTTCTCAAGTTGCTTTCTACTTGAATGTCTATCATTCTTTATGATAACTGCAGAATCTCCACAGGCTAGGACTATGGAAGCTGAATTCCACTGGGGAAGTAGGGTTTCTGTATAGAAACTGAGATTCTCTATATGGGACCTGAGCTATTACATCTGGAAACTGAGATGCTGTGTGTGGAACTTGAGCTTCTGTGTGTAAAAGCTGATTTTCTATGTAGAAGCTGAAGTTCTGTGTGGAAGTTTCTGTGTGTGATATTTAGGATTCTTCACATAAACTGATGACAGAAATGGAAAATTCAGTCTTTCTCATATTGAGTTCTGCTTAGTCTTAAAATATTTACAATTCTATATGTAAAAAGAGATTTAATTTTTAGAATACTGCACTGAAGACTATCACACATTCAGATAATGAGATGAAACATATATTAGTGAGGCTGAAGAAGGAAGCCCCAACAATACCAGAAACCCAAAGAAAGTTGGAAGGTTTTTCCTGGAGTCAGCCTAGAAATAATATTAGCATTTAATTGTGTGACATTTTAGAAAGAAAAGAGTGGGCTTTCTGCCCTTCATCCCACTAACTCATAAAAACTTTTGGGATAGAGTATGTCTTAGTTAGGGTTTTACTGTTGTGAACAGACACCATGACCAAGGCAACTCTTATAAGGACAACATTTAATTGGGGCTGGCTTACAGGTTCAGAGATTTAGTCCATTATCATCAAGGCAGGAATATGATGGTATCCAGGCAGGCATGGTGAAGGAGGAGCTGAGAGTTCTACATCTTTATCTGGAGGCTGCTAGCAGAACAGTGGCTTCCAGACAGCTAGAATGAGGATCTTATAGCCCACAGTGACACACCTACTCCGACTAGGCCATACCTTCTAATAGTGCCACTCCCTGGGCCGAGCATATACAAACCGTCACAGAATGAGATCACACTTCAAAGTCAAAAGACAAGAGGCAGATAGGAAAAAGGAGATCCACCATGCATTCAGGTGCCTTAAGGTTTCTCCAGGATTGCTTTGTAGCTGACCTCAGTGC
Organism: Arvicanthis niloticus; assembly: GCF_011762505.2. NCBI lineage: Eukaryota > Metazoa > Chordata > Mammalia > Rodentia > Muridae > Arvicanthis > Arvicanthis niloticus. The sequence continues at coordinate 56,854,138 of NC_047671.1, read as the reverse complement.
TGCTTTTCTCTTTGCCCAGGATGACTTCCACCTCTAATTCCTGCATCTCCTCTTCCGACTCTCTGCTACCTATCCTTCTTGATTCTATCTCAGTTGACAAGTTCTATTTTGTGGAGATACACACATATGTTTCTGGTTTTCAATGTGTGAGTATAAGGTGGTATGCATATGAGTGTGTATAAATGTTTACATGTCTATGGGCACACATGCGTGTGTGTGTGTGTGTGTGTGTGTGTGTGTGTGTGCATATGCATGTGTGCATTCATGTATGTGCACGTGCTCTCATGGGGAATCTCAAGTTTACTGATGTCAAGAATCTCCATGACTCTTCTTTATACTTCATTCCTTGATCTTCATTCCACAGTCTGCAGATGTGGTATGCTTGTGTAGAAAGCAGCTTAATAAAGGAGCTATCCCCAGTCCAAGAGGCTAATGTCTTTTACCTGTCTTAGCTTTTTGCCCTCCTTTTCGACACATTTCTCTCCTTGTAAGACCAGCCAGTCTCAGTTGTTAGTTGGGGCTGTTGCTGTAGCTTTTGCAGAAATGTGGAAAACTGCCTCTCAAGTCAGTTCCTCAGCTGAATTCTTGCAGACCTCGTGAGTATTGATCGTTGACATTTCCACCAAGTTCATCTTCCGTTGATAGTTTCCAGTCCATCAACAAAAGCCCAAACTATTTTCTAAAACCACCTTCACAGCTTCTTTTGACTTTGTAAGATTTTAAAATTCCTTTTGACTTCTACTACTGTGGAGTTATATATGATCTTGCCTTCTGGTGTTGCCATTACATTTTAAGTATGTATACTTAATTCAAGATAGATTTAAAATGTGTTTTTGAACGGTCCTAGAGATTGAACCCAGAGTCTCCACAGTAGGGCATGTGGGACCATGTTACCAGACAGACCTAAGAACTGGCAAAGTTGAGTAAGCTCAGAACCTCAGAATCTCAGAGATCTGAGACTGGTAGGAATGGAGCCACTCCCTGTCTATGTACCTGCTCTGGAACAAGAAACCACAGCACCCCACTGAGAGGATCATGAGCAGCCAATCATATAAAGTGACACCTGGAATTCTTCTCAGTGCTAATGAGTCTTCAGCCAATGAGCTTTCTTTCCTAGGTATCCCTTCCCTACAAAAGATACATAATTTTTGGTTCACCCCAAATAAAGTGTGTGCATTATATCCACTATCAAATAAACCAGTATGAACAAGAAAAAATTATCTCAGAGATCTGCTTCATTAAGAATCTTCAACTAAAGAGCCACATCTAAGACACCCAAGGAAGGCTGTCTCCTTCCAGCCCCTCACTCTCAATCAGACTGGACTCTGCTCATCCCAGGCTCTGGCCTGATAAGAAAAGTAGACCTTGGATCCCTGGTTCCTGACTCCTTGTCTCAGCAGGTATACCAGCCATACTTGGGTACCCAAAGAGGAGGCTGGGAACCACTGTGGACTCCCATTTCAAACTTTACTCTAACTCCCCCTCCCAACGGCGGAGAGGCAGGACATAATATAGCATACCATATACTAAGCACTCTGTCCTGAGCTATGTCCATAGCTAAAGACTCTCCCAAAAGACCCACTCCAATATGTTCACCATTACCTTTTCTTGTTTAATGCTCCTCATATACTTATGCTTTCAAGGGTCTGTTGTGTTGTCTCCTGCATTCTGCTTCTTCCTCTGGGCTTTAATTAGCCTCTTCTGTTCCTTTCACAAAGCCATTTTATTAAGGGTTTGCAAGTAGTTCGGCCTTGGAGGTTTTGTATTTCTGAAAATGTTTTGCTATGTGCTTTCGTTCTTTGTAAAATATGTTCTGCTATTTATTTCCTATCACTCTGGAAATATTGGTTTTTCTGCTTGTCTTCTGGATTTTATTATTATTTATGCAAATATATAAGACAAATTGAATTATCATTTCTTTTTAGGAAAATAATAACTTTTTCTGATAATTGTTGAAATTTTTCTTTTCTTTCTTAGATTTTGTAGCTTTACTAAATAAATGTCTAGTAATTTTACATGTCTTGCACAGAACACATTATGCTTATTAAATCTCAAAATTTAGATCTTCCATTGGTTACATTCTGATCCCTCATTTTATGTCTATATTGTCCTTCTTTTATTATCTTTACTTTATGGTCCTAAGATTAAAGTTAACAGCATTACTTAGAAGCCTGATTTTTTTTTTAATGTAGGTGATTGATGTTACAAATTTCTATGTATCCCTTTCACCATAATTTCATAAAAAATTACATGTTGCTTTTGCATTTCACTCAGCTCAAAATAGTTTCAGTGTTCCTTCAAATTCTTGTTTAATTCACAACACATTAAGTATTATTTAGGATAATTCTCTGTGTGTATGTGAGACACTAGGAAGTGTTTTCTTCATACTACTATATGGTCTCCATGTGCCATAGTTAGTTTCAGTTGTCAACATGACACAAATCTAGATTCATCTGGGTAGAAGGAATATAGGCTGAAAAAATGCCTCGACCATATTGGTCTGTGGCCATACCTGCAGGACATTCTATTAATTGGTAATTGATGGGAGAGACTCCAGCCTACTGAGTGCAGTGCCCTCCCTAGGCAGGTAACCTGAATAAGAAAGCTGGATGAGCAACCCAGTGGAAGGCAGCTTTTAAGCAGTGTTTCTTTTCTTTAGTTCCTGCTTTCTGGTTCCTGCCTTGAGTTCCTGCCTTGGCTTCTATCAATGATAGAATCACCTGTAAGGCAAAATATACCCTTTTCCCATCTGACTTGCTTTATGTCAGTGATTTACTACAGTAACATAAAAACATAGTATGACACCATTCCTCTGATTTCCATGGTCTTCATGCCGCTTCCATAACATCTGTGGCTGTGGTAGTGTGAATAAAGTTGGCTCCCATAAGTTCATATACTAGAACTCAGTGTCACCAAAGAGTGGAACTGTTTGAGAAGGATTAGAAGGATAAGGAGCTGTGACCTTGTGGGAATGGGTGTGACCTTGTTGGAACAAGTATGTCTCTGGATGTAGGCTTTGAGGTTTCCAAAACCCATGACAGGCCCAGTATTTATTGCTCTGCCTAATCCCTTCAGATCATGAAGTGAAGCTCTCAGCTACTGCTCCAGTGCTATACCTGTCTAGTTCTCACTATGATAATGGACTAACCCTCTAAAATTGTAATCAAGCCCCCAATTAAATGCTTTCTTTTATAAGAGTTGCCTCAGTCAGCTTGTCTTTGTATAGCAATAGAATAGTAGCTAAGAAAATGACCCTGGTTTCCATGGTATTCCATCTTTTGAGTTCCATGGTCTCCACAGTTTTGGCTTCCATGGTATCTATTACTCTGCCTTCTAAGTTCTCTATGCTTCTGTCTTTCATGTCCTCCATGTCTCTAGGTTCCTTGGTCATTATAACTCTGGCTTCCTCGTCCCAAGAATCCTGAATTTCAAGATATCTATACTTCTCTATATTTCTGATTTCTATGATCTCTCTGCCTCTAACTTCCAACTTTTTTTGTGACTCTGACTTTCATGGTTTTCATGTCTCTGACTTTATAGTCACTATGGCTCTGACTCTCTATGTCCCATTAGCTTTCTTTATGTCCATGCCTCTGAAGTGGTGTCCATGTTTTATCTTCTATGCTTCTGACATAGTTGCTAATCATTTGGCTTGGTCTCCATGCCTCTAACTTGGTCTCCATTCATCTGGCTTGGTCTCCATACCTCTAGCTTATAGACTTCATGGCCCCTGGCTTCCATGGTCTCCATGCCTCTTCCTTGTTTATAAGATCTCTTATACCATTAGTTTATTTTTCTATCCTTTTGATTTGATATAAGTTTATGTTAGAATTTAAATGAGTAGCGGTGTGTCCATATAACAGAATACAATTTTCTGTAGAAAGAAATGAAGTACTAATGCATGCCATAGTGCACAGGGAGGGACTTAGATAACACTAACAAGAAACTGGATACAAAAAGCTATCACAGAGCATATGAATCCATTCCTCTGATATACATAGAAGAGGAGAATCCATGGGGAAATAAAGGCTTCTAAGTATTGATTGAGGGGAAGTGGGAAGCAACTTTCTAATGTGGTACAGGCTTTGATTTTCAATGATGAAAATGTTTCTGAAGAGACAGAGCAATGACTGTACAATGTTATGATTGTACTAAATAGCAATGAATTATTCATGACAAGATAGCCCATTTCATGTACTGTAAAATTTACAAGCTTAACTTGAACAAGGAAGTCTGAATAGAAGTTACTGGTCTCTAATAGTGGCCAATGGGAGATCACTATTTTCTAGCCTGGGAAAAGAAGCGTAGCAAAATACATTTGTGAAGTTTGTGTATGAAAATAAAGGAAAAACAGATGGAACAGACTACATGACATCTATTTTGACTTTCTGGAACACTAATGATTAATACTTTCAATAAATTAAGACAGAAGGAAGATCCTTGAGAGAGGTGAATTCTGCTACACAGAGAGCTTCAGAAATCCCATTATAGACTTGCTAATGTGATAATAATTTAAAGACTACAACCAAATGAGAGAAAATATCAGAAAAGTGATATTTTAAAATGTTGAGTATAAGGTAATAGGAATGTCTGAATCTGGAGTAATATTCATTGAGTTATTTTTCTTAAAAAAAAAAAAAACAAATTCAAAATAAAAAAGGTGGTGAGCCCTTGGCAAAGGCAGCAAGAGCCACACCCTGCAGAACGTCTCTCTGCTTGGAGAAGAGGATTGCACTGTGCCTGTGAGTGCTTGGGTCTGCACAGAAATATGCATTCTTCTAGAGCTACAATGAAAAGTTTCCAAGGAACCAAGCAGCCAGCAGTAGGACCATTCACACCTTAGCTCTGGAGCCCCCGATTTTATTATATAGTTTCTGGAATACGACCGTTGTAGACAACTGTCTTTCTGAGCAATTAAATTCCCTGTATCCCCATCTCAGATGCTGCACAAGGAAGTAAATAAGAAAGGGAGGCAGTGTCTGGGGGAGAGGGGGCTTCCAGGTTATTTATTACTTTAATAAATCGGAGCTCCTCCCAGCCTGCCTCAGACTCTTGCTTCTGTCAAGCTCCGAGGACAAACGATCACTTAATTGTAGAGTTTGTGGGCCGAGGTGGGCTCCAAGCACAGCAGTTTATTGTGCAAGAAAGGCTCTTAGTAGGATGAGATGATAGTGCCCTAGCCAATAAGTCATTAAAACAGAAATTAAAAGCAGAAAACTGAGTGCCTTTTCTCTAACTCGTGTTAACCTCTTCAAAGCTGAACGGGCTCTTTATAAGACTAGTGGCAAGGCACAGGCCAAGGGAGGTTTGGTCAGGAGAAGGGCTTGGTGTTAGCTCCATCATACAGCATGGCTTCTGGGTGAGGGGCCATCCTAATCTGCCTAGTCCCATTAACAGGGTCACAGCTGCAGAAGACCTCAGGGCAGTGTGTCCTCACAGATCGCTACTTATGGAGTACTATGTCACCATAACATAGGAAACATGTTGTTATCACCACATAAATCACCAGAACACTCTGATCTGAGCTGCAGTTTCAATAGGAACAGGACTCTAACCTCAGGAAATCTATCTGGTCTCTAGCTGAGTGTTCCTCTAGGTAGCATAATAATTCTCTAGGTATTGAAACAGTTTTTACCTTTGCAGATAAAGATTAGAGTAACTGCAGAAGGTTGACTAGTGGCCATTAAGAACTGCATGTAGCACTGAGATTCAGGGCTGGCCATGGAAAGGAAGTGGAGAACCTCACCTCTCTTCTGCTTTTATATCTGTCACACTTCCATCTACAGAGGCACAGATTCTGTCTATGTGCAAATTTATTTCCAAAGTGTCAGTCACCCGCCATAAGTCATGGCCAGAATACTGTTGACACTTCTTAAAGAGAGCACACACTGAAATAGCATTTATTACATTGCATTGTTGTAGCTTTCCTATTTGAGGCCAGGAGAGATGGCTCAGTTGGGAAATTGTTTGCCCTGTCAGATGGAACATGTTAGGTTGTTTCACAAAACTTAACATTTAAAACATGTGTCCTGGATTATGTTGTGCTTGTAATCTCAGCACCGGGGAGGCAGACAGGAGGATCGATCGCTGGCCTCATTGGCCAGCAGGCTTAGCCTACTCAACAAGCTCCAAGTCAGCGAGAGACCCTGTTTTTAGTTTTGAAAAGAATGGTGGACAGCACGTGGGAACAACATCTGAGATTGTGGTCAGGTCTCCTCATGTGTGTGCATATATACATGTGCACTCATAGACATTTACAACTGCACACATCACATATGCATATACACGATAACTTTCCTGTTTGATTGTTAGCTATTACTAGTCTTACTCCTAATGTCAATTTATGTTTAAGTTCATATAAAAAGGACTCTTAGAATACCGTACCCAATGTTACACACACATATGAGACTTTGCATGGAAAATGAAAACTTACAAAGCAGGTGGATGAAAGAGTGGCATTGTGGAAAAGAAACCACGATGCATGAGAAGGCTTGAAAAGCCAGAGTTATTTCACAAGGTCTCTCTTCAAATAAATCTTTCTCAGCCTTTAGTCCTATTCCTGGTGAGAAGAATCCTTTTCTCCTGGTACAAGGTGGGCAGTAACCTTGCTTACATATGTTTTGTTTGTTTGTTTGTTTGTTTTGCTTTTTTTGTGGTTTTGTTTTTTGATTTTTTTTTGTTTGTTTCTAAGTTGCCACTTAGTTCAAACCAACCCTTATTCTGAAGTGAAGTATGCTGGGTTAGCATGTTCCTCCACCAGTGAGGGGCATGTGGTCACAGTGTTTCACAGTATTGTTTCATGACTTTAAAAATCTCTCATGCTCCAATTTTATGCTTCTTTTCCTCAGCTCCTGATAATTACAGGTCTTTGAACATTACCATGGCTGGTGTTTCCTAGAATTCCACACAGTTGGACTCATATGGTATTAAACTTTTTGGTGTGACTTCTTTTATTTAATAATACACATGTAAAGCACTTCCTTGTATCCCCATGGCTTAATTATTCATTTCTTTATAGTGGTGAATTACATTCTATTTTTCATCCGGGCCTTTCTGACTATGAGAAATAACGGTTGTTCTAGACCCTAGCTTATGACATTCTGTTATATAAAAACTGACATGTACAGTTGGAGTATGATTGTTAATAATGTCAAATTGGCAAGATCTATAATCACCCAATAGACAAATCTCTGCCCATGTTTGTGAGGGAGTTTCTAGGATGGTTTAGGTGAAATGGAAAGACCTAAATGTGGGTGGCACTATCCAACTGAATGCGACCAGAGATATAATAAGAAGGTTGGAGCAAGCTCAGTCTCAGCACTCACTCCTCACTGTATCTAACTGCAGACACCGTGTGCACGTGCTGCCATGATGTTCCCACAGGGATGGATGAAACCCTCAAACGATCAGAGAAAACAAAGCCTTCTTTTTTAAAGCTGCATTTATCAGGAATGTCAGTCACAGCAACAAGAAAACCTATCCAAGGATTTTTACAGGAAATGAACAAGCTGCTCCAAAGCAACTGCCATGTTAAAGTTCAACCAACACTGAACACAAGTTTTTGCTGCCTTCCATCTACGGGCTTCCATGCTATCTGGAATCTGGATTCCAGATTAGCTGTTCTAGTAGCTTAGTAGGGAGTGATGGTTTTATCTGTCTCTTTCAATGTTTCTTTGTTGCGTCATGACCTCATTTCTGACATGGATTTTTTTCTTGCCAGCTTCCTTTCTTTACATCTCCCACCCTTGATTTTTGTCTCCTTCCTGATAGTTTATTCATGCTCACCCAAATCTGCTTTCTCTTTCCTGCATTTCTTTACCTTTCCCCCATTTCTTCTATTCAGAATGCAATTGAAGTATAAGATCAGTTTTGACTATATGTTGGTGGTATTAGATATATTAGTTAGCTATTTATTAAAAACAGCATGTGTTGACCATTTTATATTTCTCTTAGGGAAGCAGCACCTAATAAATCAAGTTCCTTCTTGTATACAGTTCATGATTTATTCTTTTCCTATGGAGTTGCTAAATCTCAGAACGGATTTCTTCCTGACTGTTTACTCCACTATTAGTCTGTCTGAAACCCACACGGGTTTTAGCAAATGGAAAAAATTGATCTTAACATACTTCTGATCCTATATATTGTTCAGATTGGAACACAATCTTACCTTCTCATTTCTAATCCATAGCTGAGGGTGTTGTTTTTCTTCCACTATAGTTGAGTGGGCTGGTGAATAATGACCTTGATACCCCCTCTCATTCTATAATGATGTTTGCTTCAAATGTTCCTTTCTACTTATCTTCTGCCATTGTTGATTATGATTACCTAATATGTAGAAATAAAGTAGAATGATCCTGTCCTTCCAATGTCACCTAAAGTACTCTGTAGCAAACCCACAAACAGCCATCACTCATACTAGACAATTTCCTTGAGTTTATTACTTATTTTTAGATTATGTTTTGCAGAGGTGGGTGTCAAACTGTGGGTGTCTGATACGTTGCAAATGATTTTTGTTAAGTAAAACAAACAAATCCCAAATATAAGTTTTTGCTGTGCTGTCAGACACTGATCAATTTGAATAAAACTTTGAAACATGTCCTCCTCCCCCTCTTCTTTCTCCTCTTTGAACAAATAAACCCAATGTTTTTAGGTAAAGATTAATTTTAGTGAAGCAGCTGATGGCATGTCAGATAATGCCAGCATAGAATAACAGTGACCAGGAAGTACAAGTCTAGGCTCTCCTTGTTTCAGAGGTCATTATTCATGATGACACCTGTCCTTTTTTTCCCCACCTCCTCCGTGGTACTTAACTTCTTGTGTCCAGAAAATACCAAAGCCCACTTTCAGTTTTGTTCTCCACCTACTTCCTAGGTGCCAAATTACAAGTATGTATCATTGCGTTCAGCTACAAAATCTTACACTTTTATTTCACTTATCAACTATGCCACCCTTCTGATTCTTTCACTAAAGATGTAAAATACATATTGATGCATATGTCTACTCATATGGGCTTAACTTAGTGAAAAGTACCTTGTTCAAGTTTAGCCCAAGTGACTTGTGGGGGCTCCTCTTGTCCTATCTGCAGTTTGTCTTGCCTTTCAGAGTTTATAGAGTTGACTTTTTAATTCTAAAAAACTAGGAGATACTTTATTAAAACTTCTTTTTCCAAAATTTATTTTTATTGGATATTTTATTTATTTACATTTCAGATGTTATCCCCTTTCCCCATAGCCTACCCATAAATTTCCTATCCCATTCCTTCTCCTTTGTAGAAGAAAAAAAAGCAATTTTAACTTGACAATTAAAAGAGCCTTAACACATGCACTGATACTTGTTTGAAATCAAGATCCTGTCCCAACTTTATCTTCTGCTAACATAACACCATAGAGAACTGGAACTTACTTCCAAATATTTCTCTAAAAATGTCCAGAGCCAGCCTTACAAATGAAGACTGTTATTTCCAATATTGGATTGATTTTTAGATCAGTACATGATTGAATCTGAATAACTGGTCACATTTTAAAAAATACAAGAGCCATTATAACTTCTCTTTGTGATTCTCTGTCCCACAAGGTCTAAAAACTTGAGGCAAGGCAGCTTGTCCCATCTGGGATATAGGAAAACAAAGGTGGGTCAGGAACATATGTCCAATACAGCTTCCCAGTCACCATTGTCAGGGCACTCAGCAAGCTCACAGGTCAGCATCATTCTTTGTCCCAGCATTAGCATGTCTCACCAATTACCCTGGCAGCACCATGCTCCTTCAACATCCTACAGAAAAAAACACAAACATGCCCTCCTCCCCATATTAGATACCTGGTCAGGATCATGCCATGTGCCAGTAAGTGGATCCTTCCTTTTCACCTAGGCATAAGTATACCTAGCTGTAAGGTGCCATAGACACTCAGCAGAAAGTTCCTTGGCATACAAATTTTTTAAAAATAAAAAGAACATGATTTAAATAAATTTGTGGTATATGGGGATATACTTCCCCCTTTTTATTTTATGAAGATATTGTTTTAAAGTTCTATGGGCCCACTCCACAATACCTTGTCCTTGAGGATTATAGGGAATTCCAGTATTATAGGTACATTTAAACTGTTGACAAAAAGTCTCAAATGCTTGACTGCAATAGCCAGTTCCATTATCTGTTTTTTATTGGATATTTTATTTTCTTACCTTTCAAATGTTGTCCCCTTTCCCTATTCCCCTCCCCCAAAGACCTTTACCCCATTCCCCTCCTCCTACTTCTATGAAGATGTGTCCCCACCAATCTAACCATTGCTGCCTCCTTGCCATCAAATTCCCCAACACTGGGGCATCCAACCTTCCTGGGACCAAGGCCTTCCTCTCCCACTGATACCCAACAAGGACAGCCTCCACTACATATAAAACTGGAGCCATGGGTCCTTCCATGTGTGTTCCCAGACTGGCGAGGTTTAGACCCTGGGAGCTCTGGTTGGTTGGTATTGTCACTCTCCTCGTGAGAATGCCAGCTCCTTCAGCTCCTTCAGTCTACTCTCTAACTCCTCCATTGGAGAATCCCTGATCAGTTCAATGGTTAGCTGAGAGCATTCACCTCTGTGCATGTCAGGCTCTGGCAGAGCCTCTCAGGAGATACATATATCAGGCTGCTGTCAGCATGCACTTCCTGGCATCCACAACAGTGTCTGCCTTTGGTAACTGCACATGGGATGGATCTCTAGGTGAGGCAGTCTCCAGATGGTCCCTCCTCCAGTCTCTGCTCCATATTTTGTCTCCATACTTGCTCCCATGAGTATTTTGTTACTCCTTCTAAGAAGGACAGAAGCACCCACACTTTGGACTTCCTTCTTCTTGAGCTTCATGTGGTCTGTGAGTTGTATCTTAAGTATTGTGAGATTTGGGTTAATGGGCACTTATCAGTGAGTGTATACCATGTGCGTATGGTTTTTGTTTGTTTGTTTGTTTGTTTTTTGTTTTTTTTTGTGATTGGGTTACCACACTCAGGATGATATTTTCCACTTCTATTCATTTGCCTAAGAATGTCATGAATTCATTGTTTTAATAGCTGAGTAGTACTCCATTGTGTGAATGTACCACATTTTTTTTGTATCCATTCCTCTGTTGAAGGACATCTTGGTTCTTTCCAGCTTCTGGCTATTATAAACAAAGCTGCTATGAACCTTGTTGAGCATGTGTCCTTGTTATATGTTGGGAGTATCTTCTGGGTATATGCCCAGGAGTGGTGTAGCTGGGTTCTCAGTTAATACTATGTCCAACTTTCTGATGAACCGCCAGACTGCTTTCTAGAGTGGTTGTACCAGCTTACAATCCCACCAACAATGGAGGAGTGTTCCTGTTTCTCCACATCCTCACCAGCATCTGCTATCCCCTGAGTTTTTGATCTTAGTCATTCTGACTGGTGTGAGGTAGAATCTCAGAGTTGTTTTGATTGGCAGTTCCCTGATGACTAAAGATGTTGAACATGTTTTAGGCGCTTTTCTATCATTGGAGTTTCCTCAGTTGAGAATTTTTTGTTTAGCTCTGTATCCCATTTTTTAAATAGGGTTAGTTGATTGTCTAGAGTCTAATTTCTTGAGTTCTTTGTGTATATTGGATATTAGCCCTCTATCCAATATAATATTGGTAAAGATCTTTTCCCAATCTGTTGGTTACTATTTTGTCATATTGACAGTGTTCATTGCCTTACAGAAGCTTTGCAATTGTATGAGGTCCCATTTGCCAATTCTTGATCTTAGAGCATAAGCCATTGGTGTTCTGTTCTGGAACATTTCCCCTGTGCCCATATGTTCAAGGCTTTTCCCCACTTGCTCTTCTATTAGTTTTAGTGTATCCGTTTTTTGTGGTGGTCCTTGACCCAGTTGGACTTGAGCTTTGTACAAGGAGATAAGAATGGATCTATTTGCATTCTTCTATATGCTGACCCCCAGTTGAACCAGCACCATTTGTTGAAAATGTTGTCCTTTTTCCACTGGACAGTTTTAGCTCCTTTGTCAAAGATCAAGTGACCATAGGTGTGTGGGTTCATTTCTGGATCTTCAATTCTATTCCATTGATCTTTCTGCCTGTCTCTGTACCAATACCATTCAGTTTTTATCACTATTGCTCTGTAGTACAGCTTTAGGTCAGGGATGGTGATCCCTTCAGAAGTTCTTTTATTGTTGAGAATAGCTTTTGCTATCCTGGATTTTTTGTTATTCCAAACAATTTTGAAAATTGCTCTTTCTAACTCTATGAATAATTCAGTTGGCATTTTGATGGGGATTGAATTGAATCTGTAGATTGCTTTAGGCAAGACGGCCATTTTTGCTACTGATTTGTTTGAGTTAATTTTATATCCAGCCACTTTGCTAAAGTTGTTTACCAGGTTTAGGAGTTCTCTGGTGGAAGTTTTGGGGTCACTTAATTATACTATCATATCATCAGCAAATAGTGAAATTTTGACTTCTTCCTTTCCTATTTGTATCCCCTTCCTTGACTTCCTTTTGTTGTCTAATTGCTCTCACTAGGACTTCCAGTACTATATTGAATAGGTAGGGAGAGAATGGGCAGCCTTCTCTAGTCCCTGATTTTAATGGGATTGCTTCAAGTTTCTCTCCATTTAGTTTGATGGTGGCTACTGGCTTGTTGTATATTGCTTTTACTATGTTTAGGTATGGGCCTGGGATTCCTGATCTTTTCAAGACTTTTACCATGAAGGGATGTTGAATTTTGTCAAATGCTTTCTCACCATCTACTGAGATGATCACATGGTTTTTTTCTTTGAGTTTGTTTATATAATGGATTATGTTGATTGATTTTCATATATTGAACCATCCCTGCATTCCTGGAATAAAGCCTACTTGATCATGATGGATCATTGTTTTGATGTGTTCTTGGATTCTGTTTGAGAGAATTTTATTGAGTAGTTTTGCATTGATATTCATAAGAGACATTAGTCTGAAGTTCTCTTTGTTGGGTCTTTGTGTGGTTTGGGTATGAGCGTAATCCTGGCTTCATAGAACTAATTGGGTAGTTCTCTTTCTATTTTGTGGAATAATCTAAAGAGAATCATTATTAGGTCTTTTTTGAAGATCTGATAGAATTCTGCATTAAAGCCATGTTTCCTGGGCTTTTTTGGTGGGGAGACTGCTGCTATTTCTTTAGGGGTTATGGAACTGTTTAGATGGTTTATCTGATCCTAATTTAACTTTGGTACCTGTTATCTGTCTAGAACATTGTCCATTTCATCCAGACTTTCCAGTTTTGTTAAGTATAGGCTTTTATAGTAGGATCTGATGATTTTTTTTGAATTTCCTAAGTTTCTGTTGTTATATATCCCTTTTTATTTCTGATTTTGTTAATTTGGATACTGTCTTTGTGCCCTCTGGTTAGTCTGACTAAGAGATTATCTATCTCATTGATTTTCTCAAAGAACCAACTTCTGGTTTTGTTGATTCTTTGTATAGTTCTTTTTGTTTCTACTTGGTTGATTTCAACCCTGAGTTTGATTATTTCCTGCCATCTACTTCTCTTGGGTGTATTTGCTTCCTTTTGTCCTAGAGATTTCAGGTGTGTTGTCAAGCTGGTAGTGTATGCTTTCTCCAGTTTCTTTTTGAATTCACTTAGAGCTATGTATTTTCCTCTTAGCACTGCTTTCATTGTGTCCCATAAGTTTTGTTATTGTGTGTCTTCATTTTCATTAAATTCTAAAAAGTTTTTAATTTCTTTCTTTATTTCTTCCCTGACCATGTTATCACTGAGTAGAGTGTTGTTCAGTTAGGCCTTGGTGATCTGATAGGATGCATGGATTATTTCAATTTTCTTATATCTGTTGAGACCTGTTTTGTTACCAATTATAAGGTCAATTTTAGAAAAAGTACCATGAGATGCTAAGAAGAAGATACAGTCTTTTGTTTTAGGATGAATGTTCTATAGATATCTTTTAAAACCATTTGGTTCATAACTTTTCTTAGTTTTACTGTGTCTTTGTTTAGTTTCTGTTTCCATGATCTTTCCACTGCTTAGAGTGGGGAGTTGAAGTCTCCCACTATTACTGTGTGAGGTGCAATGTGTGCTTTGAGCTTTAATAAAGTTTTTCTTATGAGTGTGGCTGCCCTTGCATTTGGAGCATAGATGTTCAGAATTGAGAGTTCATCTTGGTTGATTTTTCCTTTGACAAGTATGAAGTGTCCTTCCTTATCTTTTTTGATAACTTTAGGTTGAAAGTAGATTTTATTTGATATTAGAATGGCTATTCCAGCTTCTTTCTTGGGACCATTTGCTTGGAAAATTATTTTCCAGCCTTTTACTCTGAGGCAGTAAGTGTTTGTCACTGAAGTGCATTTCTTGTATGCAGCGAAATGCTGGGTCCTTTTTATGTATCCAGTTAGTCTATGTCTGTTTTGGGGGGAAATTGAGTCCACTGACATTAAGAGATATTAAGGAAAAGTGATTGTTGCATCCTGTTATTTTTGTTATTAGATATGGAATTATGTTTGTGTGACTATCTTCCTTTGGGTTGGAGGAAAACTACTTTTTTGCTTTTTCTAGGGTATAATTTCCCTCCTTGTGTTGGAGTTTTCCCTCTATTATCCTTTGTAAGGCTGGATTTGTAGAAAGATCATGTGTAAATTTGGTTTTGTCATGGAATATTTTGGTTTCTCCATCTACAGTAATTGGGAGTTTTGCTGGGTACAGTAGCCTGGGCTGGCATTTGTGTTCTTGTATGATCTGTATGACATCTGTCCAGGGTGTTCTGGCTTTTAGAGTCTCTGGTGAGAAGTCTGGTATAATTCTGATAGGCGTGCCTTTATAAGTTACTTGACCTTTTTCTTTTGCTGCTTTTAATATTCTTTGTTTTGTGCATTTGGTCTTTTGATTATTATGTTATAGGAGAAATTTCTTTTCTGGTCTTGTCTATTTGTGGTTCTGCAGGCTTCTTGTATGTTCATAGGCATCTTTCTTTAGGTTAGGGAAGTTTTCTTCAATAATTTTGTTGAAGATATTTATTGGTCCTTTAAGTTGGGGGTCTTCACTCTCTTCTATACCTATTGTCCTTAGGTTTGGTCTTCTCATGTGTCCTGGATTTCCTGGATGTTTTGGGTTAAGAACTTTTTACATTTTGCATTTTCTTTGACAGTTGTGTCAATGTTTTCTTATGGTATCTTCTGCACCTGAGATTCTCTCTTCTATCTCTTGTATTCTGTTGGTGATGCTTGCATCTATGACTCCTGATTTTTTTTCCTAGGTTTTCTATCTCCAAGGTAGTCTTCCTTTGTGATTTCTTCATTGTTTCTACTTTCATTTTTATGTCCTGGATGGTTTTGTTCAATTCTTTCACCTGTTTGTTTCACAAAAATGGATTTTTGTGTTTTCTCTTTAAGGGTTTACCTGTAATTTTTGTCTGTATTTCTTTGAGGGAGTTATTTATGTCCTTTTTAAAGACCTCTACCATCATCATGAGAAGTGATTTTAAGTCTGAATCTTCCTTTTACAGTGTGATGGGGTAGTCAGGACTTGCTATCATGGGAGAACTAGGTTCTGATGATGCCAAGTAACTTTGGTGTCTGTCACTTATGTTCTTGTACTTGCCTTTTGCCATCTCACCATCTTTATTGCTACCTGCACTCACTGTCTCTGACTGGAGCCTGTCTTTCCTGTTATCTTGGTTGTCTCAGAATTCCTCAAAGTCTAACTGTCTCTGTGATCCTGTGATTCTGAGATTCTGTGTGTAAGAGTTCCTGAGATTCAGGCTGCCTCTGTTATCCTGAAATCCTGGCTTGACCAATCCCCTGAGATCCTGTGTTCCTATGATCCTGGGTTTGTAGGTGTGTTAGAGCTCCTGGGAGACCAGTCTCCTCTGAGTGTTGTGGGATTGGGTACAGAACTGACATTCAATGTCTGCTCGGGGCATCAGGACAGACCCGAAGAAACCCATGCCACTGGCAAGGAGTGAGTTCCTGGATCCCCATGGGTTCCAGTTACTCTCTGTTTGGAGTGAGTGTCACTGCCTTCTCACTTAGGATCCTGGTTGTGTTAAAGATCCTGGGAGTCTAGCCTCTTCTAGGTTTTCAGGGATTGGGTGCAGAGCTGACATCTAAAGTCTGCTCAGTGCACTGGTGCAGACCAGAAGGATCTATAATTGATTTAAATGAGTTAGTATTTCTCTATGTTCTAAAAATGTGTTATTTTTTTTACAGACATAACCTACATTTCATACTGTTCTTTAATAAATTCTTATCTGTTTGTGAAACAAAGGCAGCCTCCTTACCCATTTATTAGATTGAATATGTCACCTTTCTCTTCAGCAAAATGGCTACTAACAATAGGTTCATCTAAAGAAAGCTTTTATGTTCACAGAAGATTAGTTATTGCCAGATCTCCACTTGTATCCCATGAGATTACTCACTTCTGCTTATCACTTCCTATCTCTTACCCAATTTGGGAGCTCTGTGGGGAGTCTATCAGTAACAGAGCATGTTAGAGGCACTCTCTTTGATCTCAGTGACATGTCATCCAGGTTCTGCCTTGGAGTGGTGGGTTAAAAACCAATCACATATTTTTTCCCATTTTTAAATTTATTCACAATGGACTAGGCACTGCCTGGGATTAAATAAAATATAACATTTATGCCTTTCCTCTTTGTTTTCATATACTGAAACTAATGTGTCATGGTGTAGATCCAAACAGATGGGAAAAGGTCAAGGTTCTTTTGTTGCTAAGTATGTTTCCATGGCTACAGAATGGTAGCATCTCTTGTTTGGCTGCTCGTAGCTCATTAGAGGAAGGATGAACTCTGCATTGATGGTTCAGTGTGGTTGATTTTTGCTTACTTAACTTTTCATCTTCATATGAGAACCACAAAGATAGTTTGAAATACAAATAAAACCTATCTCTTTAAAGATTAATCTAAATGAAGTAGCTGAATGCATGTTAGTTAATGTCTGAGTAAAATAAAATGGTGAACCAGAAATCCATGTCTAGGCTCTGCTGGTTTCAGAGATCACTACTCATGATGGCACCTGTCCTTTTTCTTCACCTCTTCCTTGGTACTTGGCTTCTTGTGTCCAAGGAATACCAGAGAGCCCACCTCAGTTTTGGTTTCTTGGGCATTACTATACCATGCCTGTAATGCTCTTGTTGTATCGTACATGATTTTTTCCTGAGGCAACACATTCTGAAGATTATTCTAACCATGTGAAGTCCTAAAATATGAATCAGAGTAGACAGTGAGTCTACTCTGATTCAGATTTAGGATGTTAAGGTCCAGAGAAAGCAGAGGATCATCCTATGTCCACTGTTGATGGTAAAGCAACAGTCTCATGTTGCAACAGAGAGAGTGGGAGTTTATGAATACCTTGAAACTGGCAGCATTAGAACAAGAACTGACCAGAGGCAGGCGGATTTCTGAGTTCGAGGCCAGCCTGGTCTACAGAGTGAGTTCCAGGACAGCCAGGGCTACACAGAGAAACCCTGTCTCGGAAAAAAAAAAAAAAAAAAAAAAAAAAAAAAAGAACTAGAACTGACCAAATCCACCCTATGAATGTGATCTGTAGTGAATATGCTTAAAATACATGTATGACAACTGAAATTTAATTCTAGACAAATATAAGAGATTTTATGGGCCTCAAATATTTCAGGGAGTATCTTCTGTCCATTTGGAAGAAGTCAAATCTGTCAGGCAGTCTGTTTGGTTTAGAGGAGGAGACCAGTCAATGGTTAGCGATTTGGGGCAAAGGATCCTTTCTCAGGAAGAGAAGTTGACAAGGCAAGCTTTCAGAGACTTCATCTAAAGTAGACTTCATTTCATGTCCATGTTTTAGCTCATAGTGATTATATGGGCATCTATGCCACATCAGATATTTAGGCTTTTGTCCAGCAATAATAATCCTATAGCCTACTGCCATAAATCCACTGCTTACTTCAGTGAAGTATATGTAGTACATCTGTCACAGGCCTGGTACTCATTCGTCCTTCCATTTACAGTGAGTAGAGCTAGGGGAATTGTAATCAGTGAGAGATGACCCTGAAGAATCAAGAGATTTTGCTTTCCTCCATGAAAGATGGAAGAGACCAACAACTAAGAGCTTCCATTGTCTGTTGAGAGCACATTTACTCTGCTTCTTTCCTGTCCTCTATTGTTATTGATGGTGTCCTAGTTAGCTGTAACTGTCGACTTGACATGACCTAGACTCATTTGAGAGGAAAATTTCTATTGAAGAATGTCTAGATCAAATTTACCTGTGGATATGTCTGTGAGATGATTGCTTTATTATTAATTGGTATGAAAAAAGTCATCTCTACAAGGTGATACCATCTCCAAGCAGATCTTGGGTTGTATACAAAGTCTAGGCAAGCCTGAACAAGCCAAAAAGCAGTGTTCCTTCATGATTTCTTCCTTGAGTTCCTGCTTGTACTTCCCTCATTGATGGACCTGGAAGTGTAAGCCAAATAAATCTTTTCATCCCTTAAGTTAATTTTGGTAATAGTGGTTGTCATAGCAACAGAAAGAAAAATTAGTATATGAAAACAGGACTACTAGAGTCCCAAGAGTGTGGCTCTTAGTCTACTTCTGACAGTGATGTCTCAGAATGGTCCTCTGACTTGTCTAGGCTTCAGTATCCTTCACCTGACTCCTGGTGGACTTACTGATCAGCCTTCTAGGCCTTCACAGCCCAAACAATGATCTTCAGACTGTGTAGGTTGCATCAGCAGAAGAGTACCAGGTCATTTACTCTTCTTTAACAGAATATTGGAGACTAGATAACTTACAAAGAACCCAGATGATTCTTTCTAGTTCTGGAATCTGTAAAAGCCAAGATTAAGGAGCCAGGCTTCTCCTTCAGAGGTAGAACATTGTTTCTATTTTTTTCTAAAGGTGCTCCCATAGATGGTAGAAGTGACAGAGGATCCTACCAAGCCTTTTATAAGATATTAGTATATTAATTGACTCAATGCCTACATATTTTATATGTATTTAACCTATATTATGTAGATGATATGATACATGATTGATACAGTACACTAATTGCTTGATTGCTTTCCAGAGGTTATCATCTCTTACTAATACCACAGTGGACATTTAGCTTTAAAGTGAGTTTTGTGAGGGACACACATTCAAACAATAGCAATTGCTTGGAATCAGGATTTTAAAATGAAATGAACCAGTCCTTGGCTACCATCAAGTGAATAAAAAAAGATCTCCTCATCCATCTGATTGATGAAGAAAGCAACTCCATCTCTCCCACTTTGCCTGCTACTATTCTAGTCTGGGACACGACCTTTTTTCAGTCCTGGTTTATTAGTCCTGCCTGTGTCTAACTAACCAGTCTTTTCTTTTATATACCAACTCATGGCTGCCAGAATTATTCTTCTTAACACTAACATTAGTCTTCTTGGAGGACTACTTTGAGCGCTACCACTTACAGGATAAAGAATAAACTCATTAGTTCTCGATTGAAAGCCACACACAGCCCATCTGTATTTCCCACCACCACTCACAAGAATCAGATTGCCTGGGCTGTGTGCACCTCTAAATGGGCTGTTTTCCCTTCCTGAATGCTGCTGTTCTCCTGTGAGCACCTATGTGGTGGTGTATTTGTATGAAGTGGGATCTATATAGCTGGTGCTCTACTCATCTTTTCCTCATTAGCTTATGGGCCGGGAAGAGCCTGGCATGTGTTCTCAGTGTAGCGTGGGCTGTGGCTCCTTGTCTACCCAGGGGCAGGCCTCTTCTCTCATGTTCCTTATGGATTCCCAGTTCTAGACTAAGTCTTACATAGTTGAACAGATGATAGATTTTCTTTTACTCATATTATGTCTCATTTTCAAATTTCATTACTGCTTGCTTTGCTTACTTATTCTCTATTTTCAAATTTCATTTTTATTCATGTGAATATATGTGTAATGCCATTCGTGTGTAGGTGAGCCTGGAGGCCAGGAAAAAATGTTTGATCCCAGAGTACTGTAGCTACAATCAATTGTGAGTTACCTAACATGGGTTCTGGGAAGCAAATGTATGTCTCCTCACCCCTGATCTCTCTCATTCATGTTTATATATATTATTGTTGTTGTTTCTGGGGGCAGTTGAGTGTTGGACCTGGCACACTCTTAGCAAGCACTTCACCACTGAGCTGCATGCATCTTCAGCCCAGGAGTCTTTGCTTTACGTCTCTCTTCCAATCCCATTCATCTCTCACGACCTACTTTCTGTCTTTCAAGGACTGTCATGTACACCACTTCTGCAGTGAAACCTTGCACAGTTCTCATCCTCAAGTTACATTGATTGGAAATGTTTGGAATGAAGCAGGTGACTCTCGGAACCTGAGGTTTCATCTCATGCCATCAATACATACTTGTGGAATAAATATTGGTAATTCATATTGCCAAAAAGCACTTTCGGTCCTTTTACTTGAACGGACAGGATAAGAACTTTATAAAGGTTGGGGAGCTGATGTTAAAACTGCATAAAAACATTGAGATTCATGTAAAACAAGTTGGCAAAGATCATAGCTTCAAAGGGAAGAATGTCAAATTTGAAATCCTTATTTCTGACTTATACTGAATTGGTTTTGCTCTTTATGCAATGAGGCAAATGTCAGTTCCTCCTCATGGATCCAGAGATGATGCTTCCACATTTATATGGCTTTGCTGGCTTAACTCTTCTATCATCAGATGATCCAGCCAGCTATCTATCATATGGAAAGAGAAAGAGCTGATACTGGTTAAACCTGAGGAACAAGAATTTTATATTAATTATGTCATTACAAACCCCTTCTTCTGAACTACTTATTTATTTGTATATGTGTGTATGTATATGCATATACATGTATGTAGGGGGTGCTTACATGTATGTGCATATGTGTGGATGTTAGAGGTTTACTAGGTGTCATTCCTCAGGTGCCATCTACTCGGGTTTTGTTTTTTTTTTTTTTTCAGTGTATCTCATTGGTCTCGAGATTGCCTGAGTCAGTCTAGACTGGCTGTCCCATGAGCTCCAAGGATTAGCCTGTTTCCTCCCCAGGGTATGGATACTAATGTGTACCATAAAACCTGACTTTTCTTATTGAGTGTTCTGCATCTTGATTAAAGCCCTCGTGCCTAACAGCATGCACTTTACTGATAGACTCATCTTCCTAACCCAGCAACTTATTTATTATGTTAAGAAATTCATTTTGCATGATTTATTAATTCCTCACTGGAGAATGTAGATCTTTTTGAATAAAGATTTTTAAAACCCCCCCCCCCTCTCTCTCTCTCTCTCTGTGTGTGTGTGTGTGTGTGTGTGTACATGAGGACAGGTATCTGTGGACAGCAGAGGCATCAGATGCTCCAGGAGTGATAGTTTTTGTGATTATAAATAAGCAGATGTGGGCACTAGGCACTGAACTCAGGTCCTCTGAAAGATCAGTAGGAGCTTTTTACTGCTGAACCATCTCTCTAGCTCCCAAGGGGTTCAAGTCATTAGCCGATGTTTGTATCAACCTGTAAGTAGGAGAAGCTGAATTCAAGTGTTGTTTTCTAGCTTAGAATATGTAGTATTTTTATGTACCATGCCACATCTAATACAAGAAAGGGGAGAGGACACCACCTACACTTCCTAATAACAACATTTGAAAGAAGTCTTCTTTTGTCTACCCTTTACATTTTTTATTATCTTATTGTAAACTAATCAGCCAACCAAACAAAGAAAACCAGAGAACTTTCTTTGATCCAGTTTGTTCTTTATAAACCCAGAAAACCCTATTTTTTTTAAATGAGAAAGTTACACAATATGTCGTTTTTGCACACAGCTCACAAATAATTTTCAGTACTACAAACATCATGTTCTTAGATAAAGCAGAGCTCTGTCTGGGGAGAAACGGCAGGGGAGGAAAGAGTTTGTGTGCTATTCTTTGTATGCCTTCTTCTGCTATACTTTGTCTTGTGAAGATAAAGCATTGCACGGGAGGAGTTGGGGGATAGATTTTTCTCTAACCATAAAAAACCAGAGTGTAACATTTGAAATGAAAAAAGCAAGGGCATTTCAAAGATAACACCAGGGAGCTGATGGAAGTCAATAGATAGACTGTTTTAAAAATAATATTGTGTGCTACAGCCAGAATTATTACACATGCGGATCTTCCATGGACCTGGAAGGCTAGTCTGTCCATGTGGTCACAAATGACTCAACTTTAAATAAAGATTAAACAGATGTTCCCTGGCTTAGAGATGCTTGAGAAATGACAAAAATCCTAGAATGGGGTAATTGTTGATTTAAAAAGGTTCAGAAGCTTTATAGAATATCCTGGAGAATTTCATTTCTTTTCTTTTTTTTTTTTTTTAAAAAAAACACTGGTCATAACCTTTCAGTCAGGTATAAAATCTATTCAATTTTTAACATAAATAATGTCACAGAGCAGAACTGAAATAATAAAGCTGGTATACAGAGTGAGACTGGGCATTATTTCTTATTATGTGATTTAACACTTATTTCTTATGGTGAGCTATGTTGGAATATTTAAAGCTGTTACGCTAGACCCAATACTTCAAAGATTTGGGGAAGTATCTGTTTTCTCATTTCCACCTGTGTCCTGTATTTGGCATAAAGCCAGCCTGAGAAAAAATTTCATAGTGATACTACTTAGGTTCAAGATAAGGATTTATGTTAGTATAAGGAATCAGTTGAGTTGTACACCCAGCATTGTGATCTATCACTCAGATCTCCATAGACCTCAGATACAATCACTCATCGTTTACTCTTTGTTCTTTTCATGTTACCAGAGCCTATCTTACAAAATGTATGTGGAGGGGATAGGTGTGTGTGTGTGTGTGTGTGAGTCTAGGTCTGTGTGTACATGTGTGTGTATGTATGATTGTGTGTAAGTGTATGTGTGTGTTTTGTGTGCATGTATGTGTATGCACATGTATGTATATGTGGGTATGCATGTGTATGTATGAATGTGCATGCATATGCATGTGTCTTTGTGTGCATGTCTGTGCATGAATGTATAAGTATATGTGTGAGTGTGTATGCTTATGTGTGTGTAGGTCTGTGAGTACGTGAGTGTGTGAGCATGTGTATGTGTGTACTTGTGCAAATATGCATGGGTATCTCTGTGTGTATGTGTATAATTGTGCGTATGTGTGTTTCTGTGTGTGTGTCAGTGAATGTGTTTATGCATATGTGTGTCTTTCTGTGTGTATATGTATGTATGTGTGTGTTTCTTTATGTATGTGTGTGGTCATGTGTGTGTGTGTGTGTTTGTGTGTCCATATGTGTGTGAGTGTTTGTTTGAGCGTGGTGTGTTTCCGATTTGATATTCGGTTATTTAAAGGTTTTACTTTTGAAAGAAAGCTTTATCAAAACTTGTAAGTGGGAAAGCTTAGTGAAGCGTAAGTGGAGTTCTTCTACTAACTCTGAAGCTACTTTCAATTCTAGCATAGTCCATTTACCATTCCTTCTTGCTTTCCTTAGGAAAATCATTCAAGGGCAGGTAGAAACATGCTACTGTCCCTGAGGTGTTTTTCAATTACATAACCATGTATATGTTATGTTATTCCCTATGAGCTACTTACCACCTTAGGTCACCACATGGGCACTTGTGGCGATCAGGGAAAGAAAGGGCTGAACAGTTTCTGTTCATTTAAGAGTTAGGAGAGGGATGGCTGGGTCATAGGTGATGGCTCTTCAGGTTAGTTTGGAGGGTCACTAGAGGCAAGAGTGTGAGATTTCATGGATTACTGAAGATCTCTAGAAGATCTATGAGGCTAAAGAATGAAGATGATATGGCAGAGGGCAAAGATAGAGTGTGCAGTGTGATTTTGTCAAACACCTGGCTTGAACTCTGCATTTCCAGGAGAATATGCAAGAGGTAAGTGACATCTTGAGAGCACAGGTGGCCACAGCCTCCTCTGCATTTCCTCTGCATCTCTCTAGCCAGAAGGAGGCTAACGGCCAGCCCTGATTGAGTCTGCTCATTCTCCAGGCAAAGTGCCATGATCTGAGAATCTTTGCCAACCCTCCTGCCCTGCAAAGCTGTGAGAACACCTGTGCCTTATTTCCAACCATCACTCTGCTTCTGGAATCTGCATCTCTGTTTGGGAAGTGGATCCAAATCCAACCGCTCTGGACTTGCTCTCATGGCGGAAAGCCTAACTTGTAGATTATAGGGCTTTTGTTCTTAGTTCTTTAATTTCAAGTAGCCAAATGAAAGAAAGAAAGCATTAGTATGGAGCAGGCTCAAACTGCCCATTTCCAGGAACAGATGGCTGTGGATGTGGTTTAATAGAGGAGGGTAAGAAATGAAAACACAAGAAACCGGAATCAGCAAGCCTGTACGTTAATCTTGAGTTTTCATTGTCTCTGTAATATTTATGGAACTCACTCAACCTTAACAAAACATGCTCATCTTCTTTTAATCATAAGTAAGACTAACCTCTCATATGTTCTTCAGAGGGCTAAGGCAACCCAGTGATTCAATAAAGCAAAACTGCCTTTGACATCATAAAGCAGTATTTGAACACAAAGATATTTGCCAGTATTTTAATTACTTGCCCAGAGAAGGGTTCAATAATTGTTGAAAGAATGCATGAATCAATGAATGAGTGAATTTAGTCTTTAAACTATTCTGCAGTGTAAGGGGCTTGTGCAATCTTTCAGTTCTTCACATTCTTCCTTCTATATAGTTTCTTGTTGATTAACTGCACATTACCTTCCCTTTCTAATAATTGGTTTTCATACTGGGTAGTTCTGGGCATAGCTTAATCCACCAAATTAATGAATGGTAACCAAGAACTATTCTTGAACTCTAAAATTTAGCAAAACACTTTCCCAAAAAAAAAAAAAACAAAAACCGTCTAAAACCTTGGAGCAGTCTTTTTGAACTAATTATTCCCCACCGTTTCATCTTCTACTGAGAGGCAGATTTATTTCACCAAGCTTGGCCAATACTTAAATATGCAGAGTCCACAGGTGAACAGATTTATTGATTCAGAATTCGTCCAGAAGGAATGTCAGCCCTGAGGTCTGTCTTACCTGTTTATAGATATAGCTTCTAAGGTTCACAGAAAGGAAGAAATCCAAGCTCTCCTCATGTGTCTGTCCATGAGAGAATCACTAAAGTCAGTGTTGAGGTTACGAGAGCACTGGTTGGTTGTCTATAATCCTGAGAGAAGACAGAAGAAACCCAAAAGAATGGTCTGTATGGTTTGTTTAATTTTTAATTTTATTATTTTATTCATTTATATTCTAAATGTTGTCTCACATCCTGGTCACTCCTCCACAAGTTCTTCATCCTATCCCCATTCCCCTTTGCTTCTGAGAGGGTGCTCTCTCACTCACCCATTCATTCCCACCTCACCTCACTAGCATCCCCTTTCCCTGGGGCATCAAGGTTTTAAAGGATTAAGCTCATCCTTTCCCACTGAGACTAGACAAGGCAGTCCTCTACTACACATGTAGTGGGAACCACAGACCAGGCTATCTATACTCTTTGGTTGGCCGCTTAGCTTCTGGGAGCTCTGGGAGGTCCGGGTTAGTTGACACTTTGTTCTTGCTATGGGGTTACAATCCCCTTAAGTTCCTTCAGCCTGTCCTCTAATTCTTGCATAGGGGTCCCCGACCTCAGTCCAACAGTTGGCTGTATCTGCATCTGTCTCAATCAGCTGCTAGTAGAGCCCCTCAGAGGCTCCTGTCTGCAAGTACAACATGACATCAGTAATAGTGTTGGGGTTTGATGCCTGCTCATGGGATGGATCCCAAGTTGTACCAGCAAAGAAAAGGTGAATTTCAAAGTCCATGGTGGTTCCACCACCCAGTTTTGAAGTCTCTTCTTTAAAAAAAAAAAAAAACAAAAAACTGACAGTCTAGCAATGTCTTTGGGTGCCTGTATTCTCTGGAAGCTGTTCCATCTTCCTTTCTACCTTCCTTCCTTCCTTCCTTCCTTCCTTCCTTCCTTCCTTCCTTCCTCCCTCCCTCCCTCCCTCCCTCTCTCTCTCTCTCTCTCTCTCTCTCTCTCTCTCTCTTCCTTCCTTCCTTCCTTCCTTTTCTCTTGCCATTTCATTTTGTTCTGTCTTCTTTTTTTCCATTTTATGGGATACAAGATTGAAAGCTATCTTCCATACTGTTTGGCCGTTTTTTTTTTTTGTTTGTTTTTTGTTTTTTGTTTTTTTTTTTGTTGTTGTTGTTGTTGTTGTTTTGTTTTTTTTCAGTTTCAATTGATGGATTTCCTATCAAGCTTATGAGATAAACCCTACACTACTGGTCCTAGATACACTGAGTAAAGTTTAAAGAAGTTGGGGACATGTGGAGAATAGAATCTCATTAGATATGGTTTCCAAGATTGACTTTTGAGTATATAAGTTAGCCCAAGGAACAGCTAATTTATTATTTTTTTTGAAGAAGTTTGTACCTCTATTGCCAATTGCAATCTCAGAGTTTTTGGTTTTCTTTTCATAATATGATAGCTTGTTTGTTGTAGTACATGCATTCCCTCAGGAAGAATCCCCTGATGTATTAGATACATCTGCTTTAGAGAGATTTGAAGAGGACAGAAGCAGTTTTAACAAGTAGCTTCCCTTAGTTGTAAACAAATGTAAATTTACTGTTGTTTTTATGTGTACAAAATAAAATATAGATTACAATGTGCTTACATGTTTGTGATAGCTCTTAAGCACTGTTGGCCAATAATTTTTAAAATAAATTTCTATTGCACTCCTGACATTGTGAGAAGTAGTAGCTAAGGTCAGCCCTAGGCTAGACTACAGGTGGACTTACAGACTCAGGTTTGATATATTTTGAATATGTGATTTAGCTGCTCTTTAGTGTCACTCCTGTCCCCATTCCCTCTATCAGATAGGATGCATGTAGGTTACCTCATGTGCTGCCCAAATTTCTCTCCTAAAGGCAAACCTGCCACCTATCTTCAAAGTGATGGCTTTCCACATTCTGGTCAAGACACAAGCATGACAGAGGCTGCCCTTGGGCTGAGGCTTGTTATAGTTTAAATCAGCCATACTCTCCATGGCCCTGTGTGTTTAAGCAATTGGTTCTCAGGAGATGACAATGTTTGAGAAGGTTGTCGGACCATTAGGCAGTGGAATCTTACTAAATGAAGGGGTCACTGGATACAAACCATAAAGTTCCATAGTTCAACTCCATTTTGTATTCGCTGCTTCTTTTCTGAGGGTATAATGTGACTAGCTGGTCCCCAGTTTCTGTTTTCCCCACCATGATGGAATGAATATATCTCTTCAAAATGTAAGCTAGAATAATCCCTTTCTTCCTTAGATTGATTTTTGTCTGGCTTTTTTTTTTTTTTTTTTTTTTTTTTTTTTGTCAAAGCAATTGGGAAGGTGAAGATATTAAAAAAAAAAAAAAAAAAAAAAAAAAAAAGAAAGGTAACTATACGGTGAGGTTGTTCCTTAATGTAACTGTGTGGACTTCTGAGCCTTTACAGTGAGAAGTATTCACAGGGCCATGCCCACATAGGATTGGTCCTGGAGTTGATGACTGTTTTAGTTTTATGGGGGTGAGATAGTACTTGCAAAAGTGGATTGTTCTAGTAGAGAAAGCCTGGTTTCCTCCAATCTTAGTTGATAATACACAAGAGAAATAAAGTCTGTCATTACTTGTTTACTACTTGCATATATGCAATACCTATGATGCGTACTTCTGCTGGCTTATCTGAGAGCTGGAGGCTACTCATCAAGAGGATCTGGTTTTTCTGAAAATTGTCTGACATGGGCAACTGAAGAAAGAATAGATATGTGAAAAAAAAAACAAAAATGTTTTGATGCTAGAGACAAGTACAGATCAGCCATATGAAAGGTCAGAGACAGAACTGCTAGTATGTGGGAGGTAAAAAAATATGGCAACTTCTGTACAATCTTAGTTTAAGAAGAACTTTGAGATGGAGAGTGAGCAACTAGAGAATTAAATGTTATAATGCTATTACACTGAAGTATTCCAAAGAAGAGTGCAAATGCTACTTACTCAGAGAGCCATATATGTCCTATAATTAAAGCAGTCATCTTGCTATGGTTCTTGCATCTTTTCAGTTGACTTCATACTCACCTTTTCATATGATTCTTGCCAGGATGATACTATGGAAATTAATATACTCAGTAAGCCCGATTCTACACACATTGATTTATTAATGCATTAATATTTATAATACACATAAATGCAGTTAATACTCACAAAACCCTTCTAAGGCAGGTCACTATTTCTGTCTAAGATGGACAGTCAAATTAAGGCAACTTGTAGTTAAATAACTTCCCTCGAGCCTCATAGCTTATAAATGGCAGTGTTCTGTTTTATTTTATTTGCTTTCCCCCCCTTTATTTTTCTTTAGTTTCATTTTCTTTCCTTTCTTTCCTTTTCTCTTCTCTTCTCTTCTCTTCTCTTCTCTTCTCTTCTCTTCTCTTCTCTTCTCTTCTCTTCTCCTCTCCTCTCCTCTCCTCTCCTCTCCTCTCCTCTCCTCTCCTCTCCTCTCCTCTCCTCTCCTCTTCTTTTCTTTTCTGAGACAGGACTCAATCTGAAGCCCAGGCTGGCCCTGAACTTCTGGGAGATTCTCTCACCTCAGCAGTTTCAGTACAGGATTTTGATTTGTGAGCTACAACTCTCAGTGTTTTAGGCATGATTTGAACTCTTACTGTTAAAGCCAGGGTCTGTGCACTTGGATCATTTCACTGTGTGACAGAGAAGCAAGCTCAGAGATGTAGGTAAGTCATGTTAGCATCTGTCCATCTGAACAAGACACTGAGCTGTCAATTCCAGACAACAATTGTCATGCTACTGTGTTAAATCTTCTGATTCATTGTCATTTTAGATGGCTCATCTACTGTTTAATGTGCCACCTAAGTGCCCCTATCTTTAACATATATAGGATAAAATAGTCTGGTTTTGGCTTGTGTGGTCTGCATTTGTGATCTCTAAGTTTACTTAAATCTATGACTAACTATTTTGTTCTGCCTTTCCCAACACACAGGTTGAATGTTGAGGGATAATGTCTGGCTTGTTCTGATTTTGTCTTACTGTCCATTCTGTACCATATGGAGTAAAGTCAGGAACAGCTAAAAAGGGAGTCTTTGCTGCCTTTACATGGTACCCATCACCATACTCCAATGGAACATTCAAATGCCAATAGATTCTTTGCTACATACGATACTGACAGAGTCTGATTTGTTTGACTGGTAGAATTTGATGGAGACTGTGCTCTGCCATTGCTGGGGTTACCATGAGTAGCTGTACATCATCTGATTAGGCCTTCTGGCGCAAGGACATTTGGGATACTTCTGAAACCTACCCACCTTTTGTAAGAAGGCCAAGCCACATAAAGAGACCAAGTAGCAGCACTGCCTCATGATGCCACTTCTGGGCTCCAGGACATCAGCTGGAGCTGACTGCCAGGCATGTTGGCCCAGGCTTCAAAGAAAGAATTCAAGATATCTCAGTGGATGAGAGTCTGCACCAACTACCCCGCCCCTCAGCTAACTCCTGCTTTCTTTGTAGTGTGGAGTTGATCAGCCCAGCCTAATATTTTCAAGATTCCATATAGAAGTGTGAGTCAAATAAAGTGGTTATTTTAAGCCAGTCCGGTTGGGGATGTTGTTGCACAGTAGAAGAGAAAAGCAAACCCTTTAAGCAGCTTAACCAGAGACAATCCCTCAAAGCTGTCCCTTTCTGCTACCCCTTTAATCTTCAAGCTCTCTGATAGGAATTTTATTTACTGCCGAGACCTCACATAGGCAATGGGTGTGCAAAACTCATTTTTATTTTGTCAAGGATGACTTGGGCGGTTCCATTTTTGGACTGGCTGCATCTGTCATATGGACAGAGCTGACAGGAAGAAAACCCCAGCAAGAAAGAGAAAGAGAAAAAGAGGGGAGGAAGGAGAGAGAGAGAGAGAGAGAGAGAGAGAGAGAGAGAGAGAGAGAGAGAGAGAGAGAGATATCAGCTGTACTGGCCCTTTTGAAGATACAGTTTGGAGAACTAAAACCTTTTCCTTAGTGACCTCTGACCCTCCATGGATAACACCTGTATTATCTGTGGAAATGATGAACAGGGAAAGAGCCAAATGTGGTCCAAGGGTTGGAGCAGCTGCCAGCTTGACACTTATGGATGCTCCAAGCAACAGAGGATTCTGCCCACTCACCCTGCCTGTCATCTTCATCTTGGAGAACATAGGTGGCCATGTCTGAAGACAGGAAAATGAACAAAACACCTGTTTTCTATGGAACTGCAGACTAAACAACATGTATGTCCTATAGGAGTGACTTAAAGTCTGTGTGGTACCAGACACCTAGAAAAATGAATAGGTTGTTGTGTCCTATCTCAAACAACTGCACCAGGGACATGCAGAAAGCTAATACAAACAGGAACTGTTAAAGAAATAGGACACTCAAGAATGAGTGCTAGCTGTTGACCTGGGTAACAAACAGCACCTGCTCAAAAGTGCAGGGTCACAAGTTGCAAGGCCCTTAGTTAGAAACTACATAGAACTCTCCTTTCCCACATTTATATACTATATGGTCTCTCTTTCTCTGCCCCTGCCCCTGCCCCTGCCCCTGCCCCTGCCCCTGCCCCTGCCCCTGCCCCTGCCCCTGCCCCTGCCCCTGCCCCTGCCCCGGCCCCTGCCCCTGCCCCTGCCCCTGCCCCTGCCCCTGCCCCTGCCCCTGCCCCTGCCCCTGCCCCTGCCCCTGCCCCTGCCCCTGCCCCTGCCCCTGCCCCTGCCCCTGCCCCTGCCCCTGCCCCTGCCCCTGCATGTTCTGTTGCATGTAACCCAGGTAAGAAATGCTTTCAAGTTTTCTGTCAACCAGCTCCTTTCTTATACTAGTGTTCATGGAGCTCTCTCATTCTCTAGTTTCTCTCTCTCTCTCTCTCTCTCTCTCTCTCTCTCTCTCTCTCTCTCTCTCTATCCTGTCTCTTTCTGTCTCTGTCTCTCTGTCTGTCTTTTTCTTTCCCCCCTCTCTCTTTCACACACACAGTGAAACACACAGAGAGACAGAAAGACAGAGAGAATATACGTGTATACAGACACACAAGCATGCATACAGATAGTGCATAGAAATGTGTGCGCGTGCGCACACACACACATACACACACACACACATATATATACATGTGTGTACATATAGATATATATACTCACAAACACAGATGCACGCACACTGGCACATATACATACGGACATAAATAAATGAACAGAAAATAGTTTTACATTCTCCCACCATTTCCTTCCTCATATTTAAATCTCAATTTTCTTCTTTTTCTTGCCTCCCAGTGACATTTTGGGCTGATTCCATAGGTTTCTAATCCCTTTGTGACAATATAAATTTGTACCATGTATTTCAAAGCCAAATTCTATTTTTTTTTTGAATTTTTAAGAATCTAAGCTCATGTTTAAGTGCAATTTTTTCTTCTTTTAGTGCAGGCTTAGCTCTTGCCTGGGACCCCAAGGTGGTAACCTCTGCCTCTCTCTCTCTCTCTCTCTCTCTCTCTCTCTCTCTCTCTCTCTCTCTCTGCCCCTCTTTTGCTTCATATTTTTCCAAGTTCTGAGGTATGAGGACAAGAAAAGATATGAGCCAGGGATTAGACATTAGACCATAAAGAGACTTAGGGGCTTCCATGATGACAGAGGATTTGTCCTCTTGGTTATAGTCACTCCAGATGTTGTTAGATTCATGCTAGTTGGCTGTTCACAGAGTTCCATTTCTTACTGCCACCAATAGGAGGATTTCTGAAGGACTGTTTCTGATGCCAGAGTCATGTCTCCTAAATAGATCCTTGCAATAGCCATTGAATTCTTACCCATCTGGATGGAATTGTATTAAATTACATAGAGCTCAGTCATGAACTACTTGTGGCATTTGTGAGTGGGGTAGGGACAAAGACATAGTTACACACTGCCACTCTCAGTAACTTTGGAGTTTTCTTTATCTCTGAGAGACCACAATTCAGACAATCCCAAGATTCATGGATTTGACATAGAAAAGAATTTCAGGATTAGCCAACACAATGATGAGTTAGGGTTTTGTTAATGATATTTTAATGTAGACTTTAAGCATAGGGAATAAAGGAGAGATGTTCAGAAAGAAAGATGCTCTTGACAGCATGGGGGTACGAACCTCCACGAGACAGAGTTAATTAGATTTTATGCATGGATGTTAAGAAAAGCAAGCTGGGGAAGAGAATAAGCCATATGAAGGTGTGGGCGTGGGCCTCTCAAGGGAGATTCATGGTTCATTGTCTTACAACAGTCAGATGTAAGATTTTGGTGGGTTTGAAGCTATTATCTTCAAAGGGTTGGTAAGGAATGTAAATGAGATCACAGAATGTTTCCCAAGGGGCACTTGACAGGATTATTATTGATAAGGTAAAGCTCCAGATCACAGGGTACAGAGAGGTACAATACTGTCATTATAAATAAAGTTAATAGTCTTATTTAAGATTCCCAGAGAACGTTGGGGAAAGGATTGAGGTCCTGCCGAAGGTCATGTGCATTTAAGCTGTAAGCTTGGTTCATTACCACGTTTACATAAGGTAGCTTTATATAAAAGAAGTACTATCTCTGAGATTTCAGTCTTCACAGAAAATGCTAATTTTCTCAGGTAGTCTTGCTTCTTAGCTGGCCAGAGGCTTCAAATAGACACCAGGGTCAGGGGCTTCTTTTCTTCTCCAGGTCCCCATAATTGCCCCTATCTTTCTGTCCTATCTCTTTTTTTTCTTGTTTTCTGGAATTATTATTTAAGCCTATAAATCTATTTGCTCTGTCCCCTGAGACTTTGTGCTTCTGTTTCCAAGGTGACAGCTAGCTGGCAGGTAGATTAACTTGTGCTTAGCTCTCTGTTGCTATCAAGGAGGCAGCTCTGAGTAATCACAAGTCTTTAAAACTGTGTAGTACTTGAGCTTTTTTTTTTTTTTTTTTTTTTTTTTTTGCTGAAGTAAATTGACTCTACATCCAAAATACCAATTTCCATAACTATATCATTTGTTTGTATATACATATGTGTGCTTATGTGGATACAGGTGCACATGCAGGTCTGTGTATGTAGAGGGTAATGGTCAACACCAGCTGTCTGTCCTCAGTCTCATCTGACATTTTTTGAGACAGATTTTTTTTCTCACGGGGTTGCTGATTAGCTAATATGGCTGGCCATGTAGTCCAAGACATCTATCTGCCAGTCAGTGTTTCCCCAGTGCTGGAATTACAAGCATGCACCATTATGCTTGAATTTTTAAGTTTATAATGAGTCCTGGGGACTTAAATTTGATCCTCATGCTTGTGCATCGAACACTTTATCAAGTGAGCTCTCTCCCCAGCCTAATTTATGCCATTTCTAATCAGAACTAGAGTCATCATGGAAACATACCTCTTGGTGTGTCTATAAAGGTATTTCTAGAAAGGGCTAATTGAGGTGAGAGCAACCTTAAGTGTGGACAAGCACAAATCAATTGAGGGGTCCTAGAATGAACAAATAGGAGAAAGACACCCAGAGATGCTCATTTCTCTTTGTATTTTGATTGTTCTTGCAGTGTGACCAGCTGTCATATTCCATCATCAAGGTTTCCCTGCCATCATGGAATTTATCCCCAAATAATCACCCAAAATGAATCTACTCCTTTCTTCAGTTGCTTCTATCAGATGACTTGCCCCAGCAAAGAGAAAAATAACTAACACCATTGTTGCTTATGTAGGCATGTAGGCCATATGATTGCAGCAAATATTGCTCATTGTTTTATTGATTTTCATTTAGATTTTGGGACACTCTGAGCCTTCATCATATGGTCAGGATGGAATGAGAGTAAAACATAGTTTTCTTAAGAGTCATAGCATTTCAGGTAACACACTAAATAAAAGTTTTATAAAGCTTTTGCATTCGTTGTGTTGGGCAACCACAGAGAGGGCAAGCTGTTGACTCCTCCAATATTAATGGTCATGTCCAATTCTCCAGGCCACTTCAAGCCACTGTGGTATAGAAATTGGGCCCTTTGCCACTGTATTCCAGGTCTCTACTTCTTGGTAATTGTTGAAACAAAGAAATGTAACAAATATAGAAAATTGGTACTGAGCATTGGGCCATTGCTCTGAGGAACCTGAATACATGTTCCCTAGGATTTCTGAGGTAGTTCGTGGTGGGAATTTGCCATTTTAAAAATTGTTGTAAAAAGAGTTTAATGGGCAGATCCCAGGTGGCAGCTCTGCCCCCAATCTCACAGAACCCAGAGGAAGTGGGCCTACCAGGAGCTCTAACCTGGGCAGTACCTTAGGTAAGGAGACAGCAGCACCCACCCCAAACAGGGAATAACTGGGACCCACTAGGACCCAGGAATTCACTCCTACCCCAGAGCACTGGTCCTTCCAGTCTGGGCCTGAGCACTGAGCAGATCTTGGGCCCCAGGTCTAAGCCCAGTAGTAACACCCACCCCACACAGTTCTGAAACAACCAAGATAATAGGAAAGACAGGCTCTAGTCAGAGACAGTGCGCACAGGTAGCACTAAGGAGATCCAGATGGCAAAAGGCAAGCACAGGAACATAAGCACCAGCAACCCAGGGTACTTGGCATCATTAGAACCTAGTTCTCCCACACTTGAAAGTCCTGAATTTCCCATGTCACTAGGAAAGCAAGATTCAGATTTAAAATCAATTTTATTGATGATAATAGAGGACTTTAAGAAAGACACAAATAACACTCTCAAAGATTTGAGGAAAACACAGATAACCAGATAGAAGCCCTTAAAGAGGAAACACAAAAATCTCTTAAAGATTTACAAGAAAACACAACCAAACAGGTGAAGGAATTGAACAAAACCATCCAGGACATAAAAAAGGAAGTAAAACAATAAAGAAATCACAAAGGAAGACTACCCTGGAGATAGAAAACCTAGAAAAAACTCAGGAGTCATAGATGCAAGCATCACCAACAGAATACAAGAGATAGAAGCGAGAATCTCAGGTGCAGAAGATACCATAGAAAATATTGACACAACTGTCAAAGAAAATGCAAAATGCTAAAAGCTCTTAACACAAAACATCCAGGAAATCCAGGACACAATGAGGAGACCAAACCTAAGAATAATAGGTATAGATGAGAGTGAAGATTCCCAACTTAAAGGGCCAATAAATATCTTCAACAAAATTATAGAAGAAAACTTCCCTAACCTAAAGAACAAGATGCTCATAAACATACAAGAAGCCTATACAACACCAAATAGACTAGACCAAAAAAGAAATACCTCCCATCACATAATAATCAAAAGACCAAATGCACAAAACAAAGAAAGAATATTAAATGCAGTAAAGAAAAAGGGCCATGTAACATATAAAGGTAGACCTATCAGAATTACACTAGACTTCTCACCAGATACTATAAAAGCAAGAAGATGCTTTTATAGAAGAAGACCCTAAGAGAACACAAATGCCAGCCCATGCTACTATACCCAGCAAAACTCTCAATTACCATAGATGGAGAAACCAAAATATTCCACAACAAAACCAAATTTATACAATATCTTTTCACAAACCCAAAACTACAAAGGATAATAGTGGAAAAGCTCCAATACAAGGAGGGAAATTATACCCTATAAAGAGCAAGAAAATAATCCTCTAACAACAAATACTAAGGACAATTCCACCTCTAATAACAAAAATAACAGGAAGCAACAATCACTGTTCCTTAGTATCTCTTAACATCAATGGACTCAATTCCTTAATTAAAAGACATAGGCTAACAGACTGGATATGTAAATAGGACCCAGCATTTTGCTGCATACAGGAAACCCACCTCAGTGACAAAGACAGACTCTACCTTAGAGTAAAATGCTGAAAAACAAGTTTTTAAGCAAATGGTCCTAGGAAACAAGCTGGAATAGCCACTCTAAAATCTCCAGCCTAAGAACACAAAAAAGGGACTCATGGCTCCACCTGTATAAGTAGTTGAGGGTGAACTTGCCTAGCATCAGTGGAAATGACATTGGCCAAGGACAAGGAAGTAGGCTTCAAGCAGGAATCTGACATTAGACCAGAACAAAGAAGTAATTTAGGAGTCTAAATCGTAGGCTACAAAAAAGAAGTAATCTCAGGCAGGAATCTAAATATTAGCCAGAACAAAAAAGTAATTTCAGACAGGATTCTAAATTTTAGACTAGAACAAGGAAGTAGGCTTCAGACTTGAAAATGACCTTGGGCTAGGATAAGGAAGTAGGCTCAGATACTTTGGTCATCCTGATAAGCCTTTAGAAACAGTGATCATGGGAGTGTTCATGTAACTGGGTTTAATGCCTTGCTTTTTTTTTTTTTTTTGACTATTTGTGTTTATTGTATTGCTTGTTCCTTGACTATTTGCATCTATTGTATTGCTAGACCCTCGACCTAGAACTGACCTTATTACATGCATGTAATCAAAATGGTATAAAAGCATAAAGGAAGAGAAGGTATAGGATAGGGGGTTCTAGGGAGGGGAAATGGGGAAAGAGGATGACACATGTACTGTAAATAAATAAAATAGCCAATAAAAAAGAGTTTAATGGGGGAATTTTAGTGGCAGTTCAGGAGACTGTGTGCATAAGGTTTCAGAACTTATGGAGGAGTCTTTTGTGTTCCTATGGGAGAGAGCCTTGTGGACACCCACTTACAAACACCAGGGATACCAGCTAAAGTTGTGATCCCCCTCTTTCTTTCTCTTTTTCTCTCTCTGTCTCACTCTCACATGTGCTCTCTCGCTTACTCTCTCTCTTGTTCTCTCGTTCTCTTGCTATCTCATTCTTGCTCTTTGTCCCCTTCCTTACCCCTCCCTTTCCTCCTCCCTCTCCCTTCACCTTCCTCTCCTTCTCTCCCCTCCTTTCTTTTTGTCCTGTGTTGCTTTTCAGTCATCATACTGGATCAGCTGGTGCGCCCTCTGATCACATCTACTTCAGTAGCATACCACTTGGCAGCTGATTCGCAAAGACCAGTCTCTGCCATTTCTAAGTTCAGGGTCTGAGTTCTCTTTATGTGAAAAAAAAAATGTCTTTTTATTTTACTTTTTCTTAATTGGATTTTGAGACTGAGCCTGATCTTTTTAGAAATGAAGGGAAATCATGCCACGCAGGAGGTGGCGATAATGAGGAGCATCACAGAGAAGGAAAGAAATGCATGTGAGTGGTTGTGGATAGAGCCAGCTTGGCCTAGGACTTCAAAAGACTGTATTCTCCTACTGGATTGTCATATTCCATGCAGATTAGCTCTCCAGAGACCTTTGAACAGTGGTCTCTGCCTCCAGGACATAAGAATATTCTTTGTGAAATCTCAAAGTCATTAGAGCAAATGATGACCAACTCACCAAGCCAGCTCAGGGTAGCATGCTTTCCGTCCCTCTATTCCCCCTCCCTCCTTCCTCCCTCCTTCCTCCTTCCTCCCTCTTTCTGTCCCTCTCCCTCTCTCTGTGTGTATGTGTGTGCCTGTATGCAAGCACTGTTTTATAAAGTGTTCTGTCAGGCAAGTACATATTTGACATAAGAATGCTGAGTTATCACTTTTTATTCAAGGACAATCATATATCATGGGAATCCAGAGCCAAATTATATTTGACATTTTATTTAAAGTCTGAGGCATCTTGATATTAAACCAGTCTGAAAGTGCTAAAATGGAGACTGTTCCAACTGAAAGTCAGTGTTTCTATTCCTATCCCACCCATATGAGTGATGGACAAGTCCTGGGAGTCTTTTTCATCCAGATGACTCACTGAGAGTACTCTGCTGAAATGAACCAGCTCAACGTAATTTTTCTCTCTAACAATGTGAAGAGTACATCTGGAGTTATTTGGAAGCTGAATCACAGATGGTATTTTGTAATGCAGTGGTTAAGAAAGTTGTATTTGTATGGATTCTCATCCACACTGAAAAGGTATGGAAGGTTTTATTTGTGTATGAGTAGATTTGCATAAGCATGTCACCCATCAATCAAATAGCATCTCCTCCTGGGGCAGCCAGTGGCTCTGAAGGCTGGGCAGCCTGAGGTTAACTCAAAGAGGCAGTGACTCTCCACATCTTTCTTCCTCTGTATGAAAATCTCATACTTTCCCATATAGGTTTGAGGAGGAAGGCAGGGAAAAGAAAAAGACACAAAATGAAGGCTGGTTTATACCACTGTTTTTCTGGTAATGAGAAAATGAGTTTTTCTCTACAATAAGATGACATTAGATACATTACATCATATGGCAGTTTATTTTATTAGTTACTTTATTCACTACTGTCACATAGTTCCTGGCAAGAAGCAATATATGGGAAGAAAGAATTTATTTTGATTTGTGGTTTGTGGAGATACAGCCCACCATGCATGGAAGGTGTGTTAGTCTGCATTTTCCCATTATCAAAGACCATGAAGCTGGAAGAAGACAGGAAGTAGAGCAAGGCTGTGGACTCAGGACCCCTTCCTCAGTGACCAACTTCCTCCAGCTAGATCCCACCTCCAAAGGTTCTTCAATATCCCCAAACAGCATCAATGGCTATGACCAAGTGTTCAAATACATGAGTCTGCAAGTGATGCTTCATACTATATCACATACATATACTCATTGATTAAAAAATGTGAGATAATGATTTTTTAAAGATTTGTGGACCATACAATCAAAAACATTAGGAGATAATCAGCTAATGGCTTGAACTATTGGTCAGTATTATTTTTTGCCTCAAGAAGTCATAAACACCAGGGTTTGGTTGGTACTTAGGAATGTCTAGCATGTAACTGATGGTCCTTGTCCTTAGTATACAATCACATGAAAGAATATCCTGCATGCCAAGTGAGATGCTGAAGGCTGGGAGTCTGCACCCATCTTTTCATGTCCTGGCTTTGTGTCAAGCAGACAAGCACCAGGGGGTCAACAATAGGTGGTAAAGTGAAGGTTTGAGGACTGAGGGAGTACACAGATAAAAAGGTGCAGTCATTCTTGAGCTGAGGGGGAACTCCAAAGCAAGATCACACAGAACAAGGAAGCAGGAAAGGCTTATGAGGTATAAATTCACATTGTCTTTAAGTCCCCTAAACAAATCCTCATGGTTAAGGCTTCTCCAAGGATGGGCCAGGCACATTATTACCTCAAATGTGGGCAATTTTTTTACTCTTCTGTACAAAGTGAGTATTTTGTTTTAAAAGAATACCTATGAAATATCACAACCAGAAATCAAAGCACAATAGAAGTACATTGTGAGTTGCTAGAACAACAACAAATCTGCAACAGCCATTCTCGGTCTATCATGTTCATCATGTTGGTACTGTGACACACAGCCACATGTGCATTCCATAGCATCTTATACCAAGATAGGATGATTTACCTATGTGCCATCCAGAGCCTGCTATTTGACTTTGTAATGATGTCTATTTCTCACAGCTCTGAACTGTACACCCATCAAACATTTTTCCTGATGATGTCACGGGAAAGCAAATGGCTTTCACAATGACCTCCTCTAATATCCATCCAGGACCATACCTAACTGGCTTGTGCATCTCCTAGGCACAGGTGTGTTGCAGCTGGCTTGTATGATCCACCAATCTCATTGTTACATTTTTAAGAGTTTTACAAAGTAGTCTAACATAGCTAACTTTCAACTGCCCATGAGCACCAGTTCCTCATTCCTACACAGCACAATTTGCTTTTGTTTAGGCTCTCAACTTGCTAATTACAACAGATCTGATATTCAGCCCGCAGAATTGTCTTCTACACATCTTGTTTGTGGTATCATTGTTCTCATGTTTCTTTTATTTCATGTGTGTTCCATGGACTGAAAAAATATATTGAAAAGTTTATGGATTTGGGTTACCCTTTTCGAGCTGATTTCAGTGGGTTTAGATGTAGAGTGGTTGGTATATAAGAAGACACATGAGATTTGGGCAAGCCATTGTTAGTAAAACACTGGTCCAAGATAGAAGCAACAATGGGCAGTTTACTGTTCCCGCCATTGAAAATCAGTTTTCTCTTGGGATTAGCAAAGCAGCATATTCCAGAGTAATATGAATGCCACTCCTCATAAACTGTTCACCTGTTAATATGCACACTAATTCAAGGTCTTACCTGAGGTATTAACTATTAAAATTTCTAATATTAGAAATCTCCCCATTCCCCCATTCCACCATTCCTCCATTCCTTCTCCCCCTGTCTCTTTCTCTTTCTCTCTTTTGTTATTACCTGATATTGCTGGGCAAAGAAGTTTCCCTAAGCAGGTGGGATACTTTGTTATCCTGAAGTTTATGCCACAAAGGTAGGAAAGATGGCCAATTTGTTTAAGAGCATTTGTTTCCATGTTCACCTCAGATACTGATAACTGAGATCTCTAAGTCTTTCCTTTTAAATGATCATGATGTACTTGATCAACTCTTTCAAGCCACTAAACTCATTATTCTTTTTGAGGTTCAAGTTATCATAACTTGGTCCATGACAATTTCCCCACACTGGCTTCTGAATGTCTCAGTGCAGCCTTCCTGGTTTACTGTCTCCAAGAAGTCTTGACCTCTCTTTGCTCTTTTTCTGCCCCAGAAGTGTAATCATCACAATCAGTCTTTTCTCTAGGAAACTGCAGTTTTGTTTTTTATGGGGAGTTATTAGATCTTGTCTGGATACTGGGGCTGTACATTTATCCTAGGGTTTATATCACTTTTAGAGTTTCCCAATATACTAAGTTTATGAATGCATATATAAATTTAAGTTAATATATCTTCATGTTAAAATTTTGTATTTGTGAATGGTTTCTACAGAAAATTTGGGTTCTTCACATTATAAAATGATTGTGTGTATGTGTGTAATTGTTTGAAAATAACAATATCAGGATTCTAAACTTCTGAAATGGGTTTGGGTCTTTTCTGTGTTTCTTTCTGGCCCAAATTCCTATTATGTATTGATAGTCAAATCATGGAGTTTCCTAATCTTTTGAGTGAAAATTTCAATTATGATTTATTAGAGAATTATGTTCATTATTTCACTTTGACTTCAACTTAGTTTTGCTTTATAAAGTTTAATTTTTTGAAAACTAGTAATCATTCAAAGATTAAAAAAATCATAAGATGTGTGCACATGAACCTCATGCTTTGAATATTTCCCACTCAACGGCTTTGTGTAATCATTTAATAGTTATTTTGTTTATATTTTTCTCATATAATATCTGAGCAAATATATATTTATAATTTATCATCTCTAACATGTTTCTATTTACCTATCAAAAATTTAGTTAACACCTATATGTATTTATCAGGTATCTGTCTTTCAATCACCTATCATCATGCTATCATCTGTTTTAATGTCTTTCATCATCACCATTTCATCAGCATTTATCATATATCTAGTTATCTATCTATCTAATCTATCTATCATCTATTTATTATCTGTCTATCTATCATCTATTTATCATCTATCTATCATCTATTTATCATCTACCTATCTATCTATCTATCTATCTATCTATCCATCATTTACCTATCTATCCACTTACCTACCCATACATATCTTCTTTTTTCTCTTCTATAGCAATTTTGTGGTCTGTTCATATAAATACATTAAATACCGTCTTCATTGATTTTCACTTCTACTAAAGGCTTTTATTGAACTTGTCTCTATTCTTTGGGTTCTTCTGAGTTTTGCCTTTTTAGGAGGCGTGGTTGTGTATAAACAGAATTACAAATTCAGCTATCTTAGATTTGGCAAATACATTTGTCTATTTCTTAGGTATCACCATACCCTTCTACAGAGCCAGTGCTACCCAACTCATAATATGATCTGTGAACCACAGGGACTTCTAGTGCTCCATCTCAGACTGTGCTGTGAGACTTGAGGTAAGCAATACAACAGCTTCCACTCATAATGCTTTTTATTGTCATTGCCCTTTTCTCTTTATAGTGTATGTTTGGGTACAAGATTATGTATAAATTCATGTGTGTGTGTGCATGTGTGTGTGTGCATTTGCATGTGTGTGTCTGTGAGTGTGAAGGAGAGACTTCAATGTCAGGCGTCTTTCTCAAGTTACTCTCCACCTTACTCTTTGAACACTGGCTGACCAGTGAGCCTCAGTGATCATCCTTCTTCACCTCCAAATGCTAGGATTTCAAATGCACACTTCCATGCTGAGAATCAAATCCAACCTCATGTTCATAGAGAAATCACTTCACAAACCTGACCGAGCCACCTTCTCTGCTCTCACTTGCATTTCCTTTAATGTGCATGTGATATTGAAAGTCGCATATGTTTGAAGGAAAATTCTGTATGGTTATTACTGTTTCTTGATTGTTCATTAGAGACAGAATTTCATTGGATCTTCCCCTCCAGCCTTGTATGCCTGCTCCTCCTATTTCAGCATCCTTAGTGTTAGGATTGCTGGTATGTACCACCATGCTGGGCTTGGTGCTGTTTTTCTCATTTTCCTCTACCATTGCAGTTTGCTTTGGATGGATGTGTGGGAAAGCTGTCCTATAGGTCACAGTCTCTCATAGCTGTGATCTCCTTTCACTTCGTCAATTATACTTTTTTTCCACACAGAAATTTTCATTTCCACTTGTCACATGCATTAGCATCTTTTCTTCCATGCTCTTTGTTTTTTAGTGACATGAGAGTTTTATGAGAATAATATTATAAGTGCTCTATGGTATTAATGAGATTTGTATTACATAATTTAATTGTATTTCTACTTAGATATTTGATTTATTTAGATTGTTGCCTTCAGTGTTGCTTTCAAAGTCCTTGATAGGTGGCTCACACCCCACTGATATTTCACTTGGTGCTTAACCTTGTACACTATGCCTAAGTCACATAGTTTCTTACATTTTAGCTCCTTAGAATCCTCCTTCTCTGTACCTCTCAAATCCCACTTTTCTTTCAAGGCCCGGGAGAGTCCTGTTGTCACTAATGATATTATGGACAGCAGAGTCAATGTTTGCCTTTGAAACTGTGAATTGCACTTGGTTTCTGACATCATGAGCTTGTAGCAGACTCAGGAATATGAGTTCCTAGTTGGTGTCCATATAACATATCTAACAAATGAGCCCTCAGGGAAGAGGTCATATTTTATATTTCTATGAGCCTTTCAGTTTCTGACAAAGCACCCTGTGTTCTATCCAGACTCCTACCATTTGATCCGTTTTTATGTGTAGAAAGCATTTTCTCTTGGTTCTTTCTAGACTTCTGAGGAATGTCTTGTCACTATTACATTGCCTAGAGAAAAAACTCATTAAATTAAAAACAGGTGTGAACAGAAAAGGACAGGAGTGTAGCAATTGAGAACTGCAATTTGGACCCTCATTCAATTCATGTGGCCATTGGCTTTAATCTGCATGGAGGCCATTGGCACTCAATAAATGATAGACAATGGACAAAGACAGGGCTGTGGGATTTCTGCAGACTGGAGCCTCTAGATCTTGTTTCCTCCAGGTAAATAACTTCAAAGGGGCATTCAGTTTTACTCAATTTTTTATTTTGTAATTAAGAAGGGATGTAGGGGTCTGTTGGTGCCTAGTACCTTGGAGAGCAACTCAAATAGAAAATTGCCCTGTTGATCACAGCTGCAAAGGGAGTAAAGAGAGGTTGAAGCCAAAGGGCCAGGTACTACTGGGATGTGAGGTGTAAATCACATATCAAGTTCTTGGAAAACATCATTGAAGACAAGAGTGGAACAAATCAAATATGTAAGTGTAAATAAAATTAGATTATGTGAAAGAAGAAAGTAATAACAAATAAGTTTAAAACTACAGAAAAGAGAAGATTTTTCTCATGTCACTCAAAACCCAGAC
The DNA here is from genome assembly GCF_011762505.2 of Arvicanthis niloticus. Taxonomy (NCBI): domain Eukaryota; kingdom Metazoa; phylum Chordata; class Mammalia; order Rodentia; family Muridae; genus Arvicanthis; species Arvicanthis niloticus. Next base: position 56,810,424 of record NC_047671.1, on the reverse strand, counting down.
GAAGGAAGAAAAAAGACAATAAATGTGAATACATAGAAAGAAAAGAAAGCACCCATATTTCAAGAATTGTCACTGTCAAAATTAACCTTTGTCCAGCAAGCCAAAGTTAAGACAAAGCGGGATGCATCCTGCTTATGCAGTGATAAAGAGAGTATGTTTTGGGTTATCCAACATTTTCTTATACTACACAACTGTTTTCCTTACGGGGACTGATGCTTTACTCAACTACTGACTTCTTGCTCAGAGCTGCAGATGTGAGTCTGGCTGTGCCAGGCATTTTCACCAAGACCATGGCCTCCTCCAAAGGGTCCAGAACCACTGAGTCCAGAAGTATCTCCTGTATGCTTGCACCTTGCTGGTTAGTCTCATTGATGCATTCTCATGATCGTTTCTGGAAGCTTTGTGCCTAATTGGTGAACACTAGCTGGCACCAGTAAAAGAATACTATGTACATGGCAGTGGTCATTTATAGCCACATTCATTCATTTACCTGCAATGTACTAATTAACTATTTACTGTCTTCTAGAATATCAGGTATGTCCAGATATGCAGAATATAAGATCTAATCTTGCTTCATGGGATCTTATAGTATGAAGCACTGGTCTTCTGGCATTCTTGGTCTCACAATCCAGCATTAAACACTATCATCATGCTCCCCAATTACTTTTAATTGTTTTTAACATGTTTTCTGTTCTAGTATGAAAAGTGTTAAATTTATATAAAATTTTATTTTACAAGGCAGTTGTGAAAATTTAGAGTTGTATTATTCTCAGATGGTCTTTGAAAAGTATTAAACATTAATATGAACAAGACATGGGCAGTTAAAGGAGACGGCTCAGGATTGGGGCATAACTCAGTGGTAGATCACTTCCTTAGACAATGTAAAGCCCTGGCTTCAATGTCAGCATCAAAATCAGAATCAAAACTAAACAATCTCATGTAGATACAAACAGAAATGGGCTGAGCTTGTTAAAAGTGCCCTTAGCATTTTTCTTACCCACAGACTAGAAATGTTGATGCCTAAGTGAACATAGTGCTGCTTGGTTCAGCTGAGTCAACATCAAGAGCATGTTTTCTTCTTCCAATACTGACGACACACTATAATTTCCTTAGAAAGGGACCATATGTAGTACATAACACCTGCTAACAGGAAAATCTTCTCAAACTGACCCCAGTTCACGTGTAAAGACCTGGTGATGGTCTGAGTGATTGTGGGGTGAGTTTGGAATGAAGATAGATTTTTAGGGTGCTCTGTAATATTCTGAGTAGATGTTAATGGCAATACATCTCACTCTTGAGTTAAAATGCAATTGCAGCATGATTTATATTTAAACACATAAAAGAATTCACATACTGAACTTGAGCTCTGTTAGTTGATTTTAGCAAAGGATTTTCCACTTTCCCATAGTCTCTGAAGTTGGCCTTCTCCAGATATATAGTAGTAATGCCTTGCACCCTAAAATTTCTCCATCAATTATGGCACTTGAGGTTTGGGGGTATGGAATCAATTTTATTTTTCTGACTTAAATTCCCCTTAAAGTCATAGTTGAGAAATGAATCCCTTCCATGCAGAAACATGAGCACCATGCTATTTCCTAAAGACATAATTCATATCTGCTTGGTAACCACAGATTGGGACCCTTTTTCAATCACTCATGTATGGTATTTTGTAAGTTATAGTAAGACATTAGTGGATTGGTGCTAAATATGAAATAGTGTAGACTTTAGGTTTACCATTCAAGTTCAAAATGAAATTAAAACATTTTAAAAATTTATACAGGCAACCTCTTTAAGAGTTAGGAAATCAGGATGTCTAATTACTGAAATTGCACTGGACAGTTCTAAGATGCATGCAAGTCATTTACAAATCTAAATCTCTCATTCTGTACTCTAGCAGTTACACCAAAATAGTAGTAAATTTTCCAAAATTCACTTTGTAAAATCCTTAGATGCCAACTTGTTACGAATATTCGGGTTTTATGTTATGTGTCTCAATTATTGATGCCTTGATAGGTTTTAAGGCTCAGTGCAGGGTTAAGCTGATGCACGTGAACAAAGCCAGGACGTTGCTACATGTGCTTTTAGCCCAGAAGAGGCCTCTGCAGTCAGGCCTGGGGAAGCTCTTAGTTTACCCTCTCTGTGGTTGTCAATCTTAACACAATAACAAGCACCGACCTTTCATTATGTTCCTTGTTCCCATAGAGACAGCCATTAAGATCCTATCTATCTAATCACACTAAGAATAAAGTAGTTACTTTCCTCTACCTCTGCAATGGAAAACCTTACTCATCTCCAAGATATCCATCCATGTTGAGTAAAGGTGACAGAAGTTATGTAAACATTTTAAGCAGGATGAAATGGAATAGATAGCATTAATACAACCTTTAGGATGACAACAAATGAGTCTAGAGTTCTATGTGACAACTGACAGCAGGGCAGGGTTTCCTTAAGACGGCCCCTTCTTATTTGAAGTAGTACCAAAGGATATTCAGTGACTCTTACATGGACAGGAGCAATGCATACATACAAATACCTAGAGCTGTTGGCACACACTGCTCTATATACCCTTTACTCTCTGCTGCTTATGTATGTGTGGTTAGTCTAGAAATCTCTTTATTCCTTCAAACATCCATTTGACTATTTACAACCAGTTTCTATGTGAGTGTTTGTAAATAGTAATTTTAAATAAATATCAGGAAGAAGGAAGGAAGAAAGGAAGGAAGGGAGGGAGGGAGGGAGGGAGGAAGGAAGGAAGGAAGGAAGGAAAGAAAGAAAGAGGGGAGAGAGAAGGAAAGGAGATGAAAAAAGAAGTCAGAAATGGGCTTGAAGACACGAGATAGAATGCTTTCATCATGAACAAAGAAAAAATAGAAAAAACTGAAGGTATCATCGAAAAAGAAGGAATCAGTGAAAGAAAAGTAAGAGATGGAGGAACGGATGGAGATGATATAGGAGTGCAGATGAAAAGTTCAGTATAGCTACACTCTTGACTCTTTGCCTGGTCTTCAAACACATTGAGAGGCAGCTGTGCATTTAGTCATAGTGTTCCCACCATGGTGCATGGGTATGGTGACCACACTGCTGTTTTTCTGGCTCAGTTTCCCCACGTTTCTTTTGTCCTGGATATTTATTTGCCAGTTTTTTATTTGTTTGTTTGTTGTTTTTCATTTTCAAAAATGTCCTTATGTGTGTGGAACACAATGTGAATATAGATGCTAGGCTAGGAATGAGGCTTTAGGTACAGCTATGCATGAGCCAATATCTTGCCAATATTTGCTATTTTCCTGAAATATGGTCCCAGAATAATCAGGACCCCCATTTTCAGATTTCTCTATTAATACATTTTTTCACATGATCAGATTTTGTTCATCCAAAGTATAGGGATAGCTCCAGCTTTTTGGAAGCCAAGACAGAAATAGAATACTTAGAAAAGCTTGTTCTCAGAATTTAGTGCTGTGCTTGGTTATCACTTGCTCATGACTTGCCACCCTGAGGCGGTGGTATGCACCAATTTTCATGATGAACAGTCGATATAACTGTCTCTTTCATCAAGAACCACCAAGGGGAGCACAGAGAAGGACTTTGACTATTTAAGGACTTTCACTGATGAGCTAAGCAGGAGTTCCCCATTTCTCCACCCTGGCTTCGTAGTTGTCCTCAGCCTGTCGGCCTTGTCGCGGCCCTTGGACCTTCTCTTCTGTGTGGCACCCCAGCTGCAACTGGCCGCCTGGGAGTCAGGGAACCCCAGCTTCATCCCCCGCCCCCAAATCTTAGACTGCATTTTTCCCACACTCTGAGCGGTATCTCAGCTCTTCCCTAAACTGCAGCTCGGGATCAATAGAGTCTAGTGCGCTCTCTGCACCCGAGTGGCAGGGCAGAATGTGGACCCCCAATGTGATATGTTCTGATCATGGTTTCTCCTCCCCAAACTCTTCCCAGATCCTCCCCACCTCCAACTCATGCAACTCCACTTCCCTTTCATTCTCTGTAGAAAATAGACTAGTTAGGAAAAGCAGTGACTCTTATGTTTGTGTTATTGTAAAATGCCAAGTCATTCAGAGGAGGAGAGAGATGCTCTCCAGATTATACAGTTATATGTGTAGGCTTAGATTTCTCAAAACCTGCTTTAATAAGTGTTTTCAAACATTTCAACCCCCTTTCTAGTCCAAAGGTACGGGAAAAAAGATGGTAAATAGGACAAAAGGGTGTGGACCTGTTTAGAAATAGTTCTTTGGGGCAATTCCAATCTCTGTTGTCAAAATACCAGCAATCCAGTTCAGTAATGTCAGGGTCCCAACAGTCTAGTTCAAAACTGTGACCAAAGACAGATCAGCAGTGGCTGTCCTATCCAGCAGAAACTTCCAGGCCTCCACCGAATCAGGACGGGTGAGCAAGAGTAACCAAGACCAGCTGGAATGCCAAGAGTTCTTTGTCATGCCTCTCTCAATGAAGTGAGCAACAGCAAAGACTAGAGACCAACTAAGTGTCACACAGCTAGCTATGCAAGCACCCTGTGTCTATTGAGTCATACTTCTACTCTCTCCAAACATCATGTGTCCTCTCATGCATCTTGCTTCAGCAAAACATCACATGCGTCTGCATCACATGACACAACCAGAAATTTTCACTTCTGCTTTTTGTGACGTCTTCAAGTATATGGAATGTGGAAATAGACAAATGCTCTGGTATTTTACTGTCACCTTATTTTATCACCACAGATAGCAAGTATTTAGCTGGCTTCCTTTCCCAGTGGTGATATCTTGAGGAATCTGCAGCTTGTCTTACTGAAGTATATTGTGTAGAGAAGGAACACGACAGTGAAAGCTGGACCACAGACAGGGGTGTTTGATCCACTCTTATCCTAGATTTTCAGATTGTCAATTTATGATGGACAGGGTGCTGAGTACCTGCTTGCTCTGACCAAGAGGAGGCTCGGAGAAGTGGCATGGCTCACTGAAGATCACATAGCTTATGGTGGAACAACAGAAGGGAGCAAGGACATGCGCCTAACACTCAGCTGGCATATGTTCTCCATAGTGTAGGTGAAACTGGCGTTAGTGGGTTGTTAATACTTCCTCTGGCTCTTGGGATGGTGATAACATTTTTTGTTGTTGTTACTTTCATTGATACTGTAAGTTAACATTTTCAACAAATATACCCACCCGGTTTCCATGTTAGACTTCTGGCAAGATTAAATGGGACAGTATTCTGCATTAGGGAAAGACAGTAGCCTTTCTCTTCAAGCCTGGGAGTGATCTCCAGTCCCTACTGCTTTACCTTCCCCAGGCCACATAGTTCATTTATCTTAATTATGCAATTATTTGGGAAGATTCCGATACTGCCAACTTATCAGAAGCCTCTGAAATCACACCACGCCCCTCTGATTAAGGGCGATTAGAGAAGCACCTGATATCAAACTGTTTTCACATTTCCTTCTACATCGATTGTCCAGACGTGATTACTGCAGCTGTTGGGCGGCTGTTCTCATTAGCGTTGCATTGATCAAGGGCAGCTGATGGTTCCAAACACCAGGCTAAATGTGCTGCATTCCATTCATTGTGTGAAGCCCATAGATAAAGCAAAGAGAAATTAAAGCCTGTGTTTTATTGTCCAAAGTCTGGTCAAATTGCAACCCTTCTTGCTGCTCACGCACCTCCTGCCTCAAAGAAGCAACATTAATTAGTCTTCCCAGCCATGCAGTCCTTAGGAGCAATATCCTTGATCTATTGAGGCCTGCTTTATTAAAATTATCCACTGTGCCTGCCCTTAATAAGGTCAAAGAAGAAATCCATGAAAGCTGATTCATCACAAAGACCCTAGGGATGCATGTCATAGAGAAAACCAATTTTATTTTCCTGTTGCAAGACAGAAGTGGGTTACAAACTCCCTTACCAGAAAGGCAAAGTCTGGAGAATCCAACATTAATTTGGAGAAAAGCCTAATCAGTCTATCTGATGTGCTCTGTGAAAGCTTCCCAATGACCAGGTCACATGTGTGAAGTGGAGTGAGAAGACAGTATTTTAACTCTGTAAGTGAATGGTAATTCCTCCCAGGAGATTCTCGCTTGTAAGAGATTTCCCTCCATGATCTCAGCTACATTTCTTTAATAGTTATTAATACTACCATGCGGGCTCTGCTCTTTTGCTGTGATAGAACCTCCCCAATGGGGCTGCTTTACAGACTTTCAACAGAGCCTGGAAGACATGATGAAGCAGGAAGCAGTTTCCACTTTCATCAGCAGAGAACAAAGACTAGGACATAGATTGGTCCAGTAACACAAAATCTGTAAACTCACCAGAAAGAAACTAGATCTTGCTCTCACCCTCAAAACATGCAGCCCCCCACCCCCCACATGACCCGTTTGTCTTATTTTGTACTGTTGACATAAGTTTGCTTGCATTTCTACTAAAAACAATTATAGTTTCAAAGTTTGGAGAGTTGCAGCCAGTATTCGCAAGCTGTATACAGCTTCAAATGTCCAACAAGCATTCTGTGCTTAGCTGCTGGCTTTGGATGTCTTGATGAGACACAAAGCTGAAATTCCCCATGTGCTCATCTCAGCGCAGTGTCCATTCATGACAACCAGTTAGAAATTGGTATTTAATATAATTTATATCAAGTAAGTGCAGCTGTTTCGCTGTGGGTTTCAGAACTAGAAGCTCTGCTTGCATGAACCCACAATCTTCTTCTAGACTGAAAGACTTCCTCCTTATGGACTTGTATGTGTCTACCTCAGAAGACGGTTTTACAAACTGGGCATGGTGTACACACAGGAGGTTCAGGGGTTCAGGGTCATACTCTGTTACCCATTGAGTTTGACACTAGCCTGGGCTACATGAGACCTTGTGTAAAAGAAAAACAAAACAAATCAAAACTCCACTTTTGCCAAGGAAATCTTAGAGGTCTCTCTTGAGGTGAGTGTCATAGAGGTTTGATTTCTAGGTCATTTAGGGAATTTACTGCGCAGCATGCTGGAACATATATTTGGCAATTTCTAACTGCCTCAGGCCCTTTGATGTTAAAGGGGAAATTATGGCTAAATAATGGTTTTTATTGTGTCAATTTAGTGATCAGTTTAGTAAAATGTTGGGAAATGGGTCAGATAGATTTCTCAGAGGAGAGAGGTTTTGCTCTCTCTCTGTGGACATGCATGGGATAGGTATTTTATAAGCAACTATATATGAAAAGATTGCAGTCTATTCTAGGAATAAAACTGGCCATTGGGGTATCTGTTGGGAGCCAACTTTAATAGAAAGCAGCTAGATCAACTTTGCAACCATCTGGAACCATATACCCTGATGAAAGACTTGGTTGTCAAAAGCCTATAACAGCTGAAGCACACTCTGATAAGTATATTGTTTATCCCACATAGCTTGTTTTGCTGTTTAGTGACCTCAGCTGTATGGTGCACGTGGTAAAGTGTTTTCACCTGTGTTCTCCTGCTTGTGTATATAAATACCTCAGAATTCCCTTCAGAAAGAGAGACTTGAGAAAATAGAAAAGAGACTTGATCACACCCTGTCATGTCTCCATTCTTCGAGTTTCTTGCCCCAAGAGCCCCACCATCTCTCTTGACCAGAGCACCTAGTGACAAAAGCGTTGAGGCAGAGTAAAGGCCACAACATTTGTGGCGTCCAACGTCGGGCTCCAGTAAGCGGGATACAGTGGAAGACACCCTGCCCTGGAGAACCAGTCGACTGATAGAGCTGGCTGAATTCGGAAGTGAAACAAAGGTGATTGCATAGTAACAAAAACGGGGCAAGAAATAAGTAAGCAGAAACAGAGGAAAAAGGTTTTAAAGATGCAAGGAGTAAATTGCAGGCTGCTCTGAGTCAAGAGAGCCAAACAGATAGATAAAGGTTATAGTAACAAAAACGGGGCAAGAAATAAGTAAATAGAAACAGACGAAAAAGAATTTAAAGAAGCAAGGAGTAAACTGCAGGCTGCTCTGAGTCAAGAGAACCAAATAGATAAATAAATAAAGGTTATAGTAACGAAAATGGGGCAAGAAATAAGTGAGTAAAAACAGATGAAAAAGGCTTTAAAGATGCAAGGAATAAATAGAAGGCTGCTCTAGACAGAGAGCTAAGCAGAATGATAATGTTAATTGATTTAACTTTTAAAATGGGTGTGATTCTGAGTTATATAGTTATATTTTTCTGAATAAAAACTCAATGTAAAGGTTTTTCTGGTTACTGGCTTAAGGAAAGGCTAATTTGGAAAAAAAGGTTTTTCTATGAGTTTTCTGATGAGGTCATTAAGGTAGTAGTTATGTCTTCCAGAATTATATGGAGCAGACATGACAGAGGTAGGCCTCCAGAACACTAGATTTCAGAGAATCAAAATAATTATCTTGATACTAAAACTTGTTTTGAGATTTGTATATTACAGAATACTCAGCCTTGGTGAATGAATCTTCTTATCACCTGCATGTTCACTGATGCCCTGGACTTCCAGCTGGTTGCAGTTAAGATAGACTTCAGATGTTTATCAACTTACCCTTCCCCTCATCCCTCTAATATCTCAACGCCCATGTTCAGCTTGAAGAAGTTAATGAAGAGTCGGCACCCCAATTCCCTGGACTTGGGGACTGATGTGGTTAATATTAGTCTGTCTTTATCTGTATAATTGTTACTAAGCTGATGCAAAATTCAAGGATTTCATTGGTATAAATTTGTGGGTACAAGGCTTAGACCTTTTACTTCTCCAACAGGGGAAGTTGTGTGTTGCCTTAAAGAGTGTTGCTTTTATATCAACAGTTTAGATATTAAGTCTGTCTCTCGGGTTCATGCTGTTCAACAAACTGATGGCTTTGGTACAACAACAGATAGATGCTATTCAAATGAAACCCATACAGGTCCAATATTACAGGCTGGAAGTAGGGGACTCTGAAACCTCTGTCATCAAGACAGACGAGGATTAACCCCTAACTTACGCACTAAGCCTGATAGCCAATGACGGGTAAGAGAGCATATCGAGACCCTTTCCCCTAAAATAAGGGAGGCCTCACCATCTTAAGTGAGGATGGGGTCCTTTGTTCCAACCTAGGACAGGCACGGTTTCCATAAGTTTTCCCAGCCTTCCCTTTTGAAAAAATTTAGAAAGGGGGACCTGTTGGGAGCTGACTTTAGTAGAAAGCAGCTAGATCAACTTTGCAACCATCTGGAACCATATACCCTGATGAAAGACTTGGTTGTCAAAAGCCTATAACAGCTGAAGCACACTCTGATAAGTATATTGTTTATCCCACATAGCTTGTTTTGCTGTTTAGTGACCTCAGCTGTATGGTGCACGTGGTAAAGTGTTTTCACCTGTGTTCTCCTGCTTGTGTATATAAATACCTCAGAATTCCCTTCAAGAAGAGAGACTTGAGAAAGAGACTTGAGACTTGAGACTTGATCACGCCCTGTCTTGTCTCCATTCTTCACGTCCCCTGCCCCTGCAGCCCCACTCTCTCTCTTGACCAGAGCACTTAGTCCCAAAGCATTGAGGCAGAAGTGTTGAGGCAGAGTATGGGCCAAGACACAGTGGCCCCCAAGCGTGGGGCGGTTCTCAATAGGTATCTATCCCTTTTGTTCAATTACATGGAAGGGATGCTTCCTTACCTAGAGAGATGAAGATAAGAGCAATGAGCAGAACAACTTAACAGAAGTTACCAACCACAAAACTGAAGTTCTTTAGGGATGTAGTCTTTTCGCTGGTAAGGTCAAGTTTAATAATGTCCAGTGCAGCCGGTAGTAAGATGACTCTTACTGTACCTCTCAGGTCCAGGAAGATTTAGCTTAAGACACTTGTGTATTTTCTAACCATATCTTCCCACTTATCCAAAATTCCATAGATCCCAGGATTTCAGAATCCCAGCAGGGTGCAGTTCACCCTCTACTGGCATGAGTTCAACTCTATCTTTGCCTCTGGCTCTATCTCTAAGTTCCAGCAAGGTACTTTGAACCTTAGTATATTTTTTGCTTTTTTGCTTAGTTAGCTGGTGTTGGTTCAAATTTCTAGAATCTGACACTAGGCAGTTTATTTAGGCATATTTAAATACAGTACAACTTTGGAAAAAAGTTTCCTGGTAAGAATTATCTCAATCCCATGAGCACAATAAAGTTTAAAGTGTAACTACATCAGAACTCTTTTGCAAAATACATAGTACTTCTATTTAAGGATGAGTTCTGTAGATTAAGGGCCTAGGATCTGTTCATACATATAATGCAGAGGCCATCAGGCTACAAAGCACATGTGACATCTCCCCTAAGGATAAGTTCTATTGATGGAGAAACAATGTTCAAGATAAAGGTCTAGGGAGGAAAAGTATGGGTTAAACACAATAGTCTGGGAAAATCAAGTGTGGCCAGGCCCTACAGAGTACAGGTCACCGGGGTGTTAATTACACTAATCAATTCCCAGCCGTCTGGGTATGTCCTCTACACTTAACATATTATTTCATCCTATTCACTTACAGGTTTTATTTTAATATTTTTGAAAGGAACATTAATTTACTTTTTTATCCCATTTACATCCTTATCACGGCCACCCCCTTCTTCCAGTTTACATCTGTTGAGAATGGACTTGCTGGCCTTATTACTTTGTTCCGAGGATTGAGTCACAACAGAAAAGATTTGGCCAACACTGTACCTCCTTGCTTTCTTTAACTATTCCATTCACTGGAGCTATGTCTTTTCTCCATCAGAGAACCAACCTCAGCACAGACTCAGAAGCACAGACTCATGAAGCCTCCATAGCTTCCTGACCTCACGTTACAACAATCTGACAAACTTCTAATGCTTATGACATCTTTGTAGAGAATCTCCACAGAACTGTGACTAGTCTGTGACCAGAACATAAATAGACTTAAAAGGGAAAAAATAATGTAGTAAAGGTGAAAGCACATTTTCTTGTGGTATGCTTATAGCTACTACTTATATTAATCAGAGACAGAAAGGAAGAGAGGGAGAGACAAAGAGAGGGAGGGAGGGAGTTAGGGAGGGAGGGAGAGAGAGAAGGAAGGAAATCTGGAGAAGAAAATTTAGTCACCTTTGGACCAAGACTATGATTGTTCATGAAAAAGACTTGATACTGATGTTGGCTAGCATGTGAGGTAGCACATGGGTTCTTTTCTCCATCAGTTAAGGAATTAAAAGACAGGAAAACAACTTAGATCAAAGTGAAAGTGAAGTTTATAAGCTAGCATTACAAAGGTCTCTGGTAGATAAGGGGTTGTCAGAGTTGGGAAAAACACTGACTTTTGACAGAGGTTGTTAAGAAGTTTTATTTGGGTTCGAGTATCTCCCTGCCAGTGACTTCCTTTCTTCCATTGGTCTTCGATTGTTTATGTGTCCCTTCCAGTATGGGGATTAGTTCTCTGCCTCTGTCCGTGAGCATGGGAATAACTGTGGTGGGACTGGTTTGCCTTAGTGCATAAACTTGGGAGCAGCTGCAACAGGGTTTCTGGTCTTAGTGCGTTGTTCCGTGCGCCTCCCGTGTCCCCTTTCGCCCGTGGAAGAGAGACACGAGAGGCAGAATTCGGGTGGTTACCACAGCGAGGCTTTAATCTTGTATCAGCAGAAGTGAAGACCGCAGAAGGGGCAAAGACAGGAAGAGGCACAGCTTAAATACACCCTAGAGTGACATGTTCACTTCTGATTGGCTGTTCACTCATCACCCAATATTACGCCTCAGGATTGGCCAGTGACTTTGGCGGGCTTTTTTGCCTTTGCACCTGCGTAGTTAATTGTTTACTAGTGGGAGGACAAGATGCCTGCGCCATCTTGGAATGGCAAATGCTGACATGCTCACTGCAGCTCCCAACATCTCCCCCTGTTTAAATTATTAATATGGAACAGCCTTTTGCCTATTAAGCGCAGCACCAATCAAGATTCAAACTCAAGCCCGATCAAGCAAACTCCATCTTGGGGGAATAAGCAATCAAGAGCTTACAGCCTGAAGATTCTACCTTACCCTACCAGGTGCAATGGAAACAAGTCCTCTGGGTGTAAGGGCTAAGGGGATGTAAAGAGGAATTGACACCTGTCCCTGTGCAATGGAGTATAGCTCCCAGGAGTGCAAGGGCTGTCAAACTACTATTCAGGTACCACAGCTATTTAGGCAAGGGCTGGCTGGACTTAGACCTCTCATCGACCCAGTGCAATGGGCTGAACCCTTGGGGTGCATCTACTGAGGGTCTCAGTCATCGGCTACTTTCTAGCCTAGATAGCCAAATTTCAGGGGTAGATCCTTGCTCCAAGGCTGCAAGTGTTTGGGCGATAGTGGCCTTGTCACGTTTTTGTTGGGCTCTGAGCTTACAGACCAACCATCATGAACACTAATCTACAACATAGGGCTGTACCAAACAGGCCTATCCCCACCCTTTAAGAAAGAAAGAAAAGGCAGAGGAAATTCAAGAAGTAAAATCACCAAGGGAAACAGGGTCCATCTGCGCTCCATCAAGGCTCGAGATCCGGATCTGCAATTGCTGCTGCACCTGGTCCAGCTTCCCAGTCCAATTCTCTTTTAAATAAGCAGAAAGATTATGGCTTTGAATAAATGTATCATTCACAAATCTCAGAGGTGTAATACCTGGATGTGGGGTTGCTGACACGCAGCTCATTTGAACCACATCCGTGAGCTGCTCCACATGGGCTTGGAGCAAATGAACTCTCTGATTGACCAACAGGATGCCTGATATGCATCCACTTTCTGTAAAATGGTCAAAGTTTCAGAAGACTTTTCTGAGATTTGATTAACAACAGTAGCTGCTGTAACTTGATTAACCATGGCTAGGTCTAGTGATCCATTCCAGCACTGTGCCAAAAGGCATGCAACATTCTTACAATCCAAGATATCAGAATTATTCTGAAAGTTGGATAACATAAAGAAAAATGGGGGGTCTACACACACTGACACCGGTTGTGCAGATGCATTCTTAAACACCTTATTAATTTTAATGTTATCCAAATAGCTAGAGATATTAGATCATGTAGTTGAAACATTTTGTACTTCATGAAATACACCATTCAACAAGACAAAGGCAGATACACCTTTTTAAACATTCTAAACAATGGCTACAACACATAATTTAATTGTGTTAAAGCAGGATAAACTCAAGAAAATACACATATGATTTAATTTAGGACTTGCATCCCTTTGAAAATATCAAACAGAGGTTTAAATCCTCCTATGGTAAGCTTAAGATGAGGTTTTAGCCAAATAATATCTCTTAACAACTTTTAAAAATCACTAAGAGCAAATCAAGATTAAAAGTAAACCATTTTCTTTTGCATGTACACTCACAAGCCAGAAGATGGCGTTAGATCCCCACCACAAATGGTTGTGAGCCACCATGTGGTTGCTGGGAGTTCAGCTTTCATATTTTAAAAGTCTATCCTTTAACGGCTGAGCCATCTCTCTAGCCCCATCTGATTAGGATATAACTGAGGTCTCAAATATTGAAAGACATTGTCTTTGAATCCTTTTTTGGAGTAACAAGTACTCTAAAAATTTTTAAAGCTCATTATATTGGAGCAATGGCTTGCAGAAAAAACTTTTTTAGAGAAATCCACTAATAAAGTATCACACAATGAATAATACACACCAAAAAATTTAACCTCTTAATTTTTTGTATTAAAGCAGCAACAATATTTGTATATATAAAATGTAAAACAATTATCCATTTTCTGAAGCAATTATTTCTAACAAATATTGCTTCATGGGCTCTTAAAAATTATGAATAAATTTACTGCCTGTAAACCTTTCACCTTTACCAGAAATGTAAAGGGATGGTATAAAAACATCTTTTATATCTATAATTCTATAAGCATTTATTGAAATGGCAGCTGGAATAGACAAGTTAGGCTGTATAAATCTTAAATTTGAACTTTATTTTGGATTAATTTAATAACCAATCTTTTTTAGTCCAATGAATATATCGGATAAAAGCAAACCTTATTCTCTAATAATTGTTACATATATTAGAGGAATCTAAAGCATCTCATTTTTAACAACTTTGAATATAAAGGAATTAGAACAATTTGAACCATATTTTACCAGCAGGTACAGTTATACTCATGGAGGGAAGTAGGCATAATTTTAATGCCTCCAGCATAATCATAACTTTTAGCCCACAGACTGTTGTAAAGTCTTTGGGTCTTAGATTTATCCCTCTTCTCACAAGAAACAATGAAGACAAGAGACAAATTCTGGTAAGCACATTTCTAGGGCCTGGTCTAAAGACCCAGAACCAAAGGAATGCTTAGCACCTGGGCTTCTGTAGCTCAGTCTGCATTGTCTTAATTCAAATGTAAATGCACTTAACCTCCCTCTGCCTGCTCTCTGAGGCTTGGCTAGGCCGAATTGTGCATTTTGGCTTTAACTTTGAACCTTAAATTTAAACTGTAAACCTTAAAAGACACGTGTTGTATCTTTTCTCTATCTAACACCAACACCAAGTAGATTACCTTTATGCTGTAAAGTTTTGCTGCCACAAAGCAAAATGTAAAATTTAATGGAAAACTTGTAGCATTATATAATGGCAACCAAGTAACACTCAATAGCTGTAAACTATGACAGCGCTGCAGCATTTGAATGTACTGGCAAGGGAACAGGCCAAGATCTAACTATGTCCCATAGTGGTATACTTATCGACAAATTGAACGTCAGTATCAGAAGAATCAGGGTCGTCATCTTGCAATCTGGCTTCCTTCTTCACAATGTGTACCAGCCGCGTAGGGACCCAAATTGAATTGTTTTCACCTGTGGAATAAGCACAAACATCTCCCTTCCTGGGCCACAACAGGCCCTCAGCCAATCTTGTAGCCTCCTGTTCCTACGAGGGACAATGGCTGCACGGCATTCAGCTGTGGCATTTTCAAAGATCATCTGTTCAATTAATGGCATTGCTTGCTCTATGCTCTCGGGGCACTCCCCGTGTGCCTGCCAACGGGATGCGGCTTCCCAGAGCAGACTGTCTTCCTCCTCTGCCTGTCTTTCGTGCCACGCTCTCTTGCTCTCGCTCTGCCGGGCTGCAAGCCGCCGCAGGTAGCAGAGCGCAGACGCCCCTGCAACCGGTCTGATCCGGGCATGGTCGCAGCGCCTCTGTTCCCACAGCCCGAGCCGGGAAGCAAGCTCCTTAATGGGGTACAGGTGGGTCCCCCCCGAACTCCACTCTCTCTTCACCAGCTGGTGAAGGGTCCTTAAGCTTAATGATCTCTGCAGTAGCCCTTGTTCCTTTTGAGTACTCTGTCTCCCCAGGCTCTTTGGCCTTATCTGTTTCTCCAGGCACTTTGGCCTGATCCCCAGGTCCTTTGGCCTGATGCCGGCTAACACGCCCTGGTTCTGGTATGCTAGAGTGGCTCTCTACTGAAACCTCTTGACTTGTACTAATAGCTGAAAGCAAAAGCAACACAAACAAGAGCTATTGCTGCGGTGGCAATGGGTGAATATCCACCCGCAACGAAAGCTTCTACCCCAGAGGTGTACCTCGATCCTGTAGTCTTTTAACCCGCCCCAAAACTTGGGGGCCTCCTCGTCGCCTTGAAACTCCCGGGTTTCGGCTGGCTCCAGTTGTTCCGCGCACCTCCCGTGTCCCCTTTCGCCCGTGGAAGAGAGACACGAGAGGCAGAATTCGGGTGGTTACCACAGCGAGGCTTTAATCTTGTATCAGCAAAAGTGAAGACCGCAGAAGGGGCAAAGACAGGAAGAGGCACAGCTTAAATACACCCTAGAGTGACGTGTTCACTTCTGATTGGCTGTTCACTCATCAACCAATATTACACCTCGGGATTGGCCAGTGACTTTGGCGGGCTTTTTTGCCTTTGCACCTGCACAGTTAATTGTTTACTAGTGGGAGGACAAGATGCCTGCACCATCTTGGAATGGCAAATGCTGACACGTTCATTTCGGCTCCCAACAGTGCATGGTATGGAAACAGTTGTGATTTGGCTGAGGTTGCAATGGGATCTAAACCATCCCCTCTGTTATGAGAAAGAAAAGGCTCTCTGAAGATGAAGGCAGATGGCCTTCATTTGGGTAGGTAGAAAGGAGTGTACTTCTAGGAACCAACACGTATCAAAGAAAGGGGAATCATTATTCTCTCTAATTCTAGAGACCCACAGATTAAGTTTCCTTTGAGACTGAATACCTGTGGTTGGAAGCCAGATTTGTTTATCTTAATGGGGCTTTTCTATAAGCCCTCTGGACTAAAGAACCATCTCCCTTTCTCTATGCTGATTCAAACCCATCATCCCTATGACTCAGTAACTCCCCTTTCCATCAGAATTCACTTTTCCTATTTTCCCAAGCAGTTAGTCTGTGTGACTGGCAGCCCATCTTAAACCATTCCCACTTTCTACCCATCTTCTCTGTAGGCTCCACACCTCACATGCCTGATACTGTCCAAATCCCAAAGTATCACATCTATTGGTACCTGTTTTGCAAAACTGTAGCCAAATGCCTAACAGAAGTAAATTAAGAGGAAAGATTTATCTTGGATTAATCTTTCAGAGGGGTCAGTCCATCATGGCAGAGCAGACTAGTTTGCATCATGACAGGCAGAGGACAGAGACTGGGGCTACAGGAAGAGGCTGGGGAAAGAACAAGACTCAAGCTCTGTCACCCCTACTTCAACTACTCTCCAGTTACCATTTACCCCACCTCCTAATATTCGTAACATATTGTGAGTCTATTAAGTAATTTACCACCCAATTATGTCAAAAGTTTTCATTGCTGTGTGGGCTCTATTCCAGACACACTGAAGTATGCTTTACTATTTCCTTGGATGTTTCTTTCAAGTAAACAATCAAAAATAAGCTTCCAAACCATCCTTATGGTGTGTAATGTAACCTGTGTTCAGAGAATCTTTGGCCATTTTATTAACAAACTCAACTGTAATGCAACAAAACCATAACAAAACACACTCCCCTGGACTGCTTTGTTACTCTGCAATGGATTCTTCTCAGTCCTAATCTTAAAGGAAAGAATCCAGGCAAGAAACACAGTCATTATAAGTTGTTCAAAAAGGCTAAAGAAATGAGTATTCTAAAGAGCGACCTAAGGGAGTGTCTCCAAAGGTGGAGGAGTCGCCCTTTAAGGTTCTACCTGTGGATTTAAGTTTTTAATTAATGTTTATGAACTGGCTGGCATATTCATGGATTATGGTGACATTTTTCTCTACCAAACCATTATGAACTGGATTTCTCCTTTAAAGTATTTCTTCCAATGGTTCTCATAAAAAGCCTGCAGAGGTAGGGGAGACAGCACAAACTCCTATTGTAAGTGACATTATAATGGAGACAGGGTCCTTTGAAGATTCCTAGATGTTAGTTGCAAGTAGGAAAGTGTTGGGGTACATCACACTGGGAGCAACTTAAGCATAACATTTAACTACAAAGAGGCATACTGACTGGGGGGATGTGGGGGGCAGAGTGACAAAGGCACAGCTGTGTCTTCCTTGGCTCACATAGAATCCCATACATTCTTGGTCTTATTATTGGAGGATGGCAAGCTTAGTCATCTCTCCAGCTTTAACACTGTAACTTTTACCTTGGGGTAGGAAGAGTTTTTCAGGATATAAATGTAGTTAAGCCTGCAGGAATGTGGCAATTTATACAGGTGCTGCCTTTGAAGGGACTGAGGAGGGGCTTAGAAGAAATGTGAACCCAGAAAACAAAGAATGTGAAGGTAAGAAGAAAATAAAAGTCAGTCCTTATATTACAGAGTTGCAAGCAGGCAAAAGTCCTCACTAAGCATCAGGGGTAGGAGCAACTGGTTCTTCTCAGAAGCAAAAGTCTTTGTGAGGGACAGCATACATGCCACTTTGACTGAGAGGGAAAAGGATTGCATCCATCATCAGAATGTAGTAAAGTTTTCCAACAAGCCTCAAACAGGGATATTCTCCTCAGCTTTGAATATTCGAGGAGATCTCACTCTGCTACTTTCTCTGGCTACATGCCATCATGAGGCTATGTGATTTCCTTCCTTCTTACCCTGTAAAAAACGTTTCCATCTCTTCTCTGTAGATCTCTGAACATAGAGCTGGGGTGGTTATCTCACTCTCTGTTCTGAAAGTTCATCTTGCTATTTGTCCCCAAACCCAATGCTAGAATTTAGCAAATCAAAAGTGGGCCACAAATCCGAAAGGCGTATTGGTGCTATAAGAACATGTCTGGAGTTTTCTCTGGCAAAGTGGAGGTTTAAGCAGTACTGGAAGCAAGATTTGAGATGAGGTTCTATTTGTCCAATCTGAGAAGTAACAGCAAGTATAGCAGTTAATGATCTGAGAAAATCTTAACCACACCAGGGTGGGAGAGATGTATCTTGTATGATGAGTATTGCATTTCAAGCACTTCTCTAAGTAATTAGATTAATTTTCTTAAGATACAAAGAAATCGCTGTAAATAATTATTTAAAAAGTGTTTTGGCTCAGAACGCAGCTGGGAAGCCTCCTCAGGTGTCCAAAAATTCTACCAAGTGTTAGTGTTAGAATAAATATAGACTGAACTGCAAAGTATGTGTGCACGCGCACACACACACACACACACACACACACACACACACAGAGGGAAATAACTGGTTAGAGATCCGCTTCTAATGTGCATTGTATTAATTAACAACAGAAAAAGGAAGACAGACAGAAACAATTGAGGAAATTCGTGTGACTCACAGAGCTTGTCTTCTTAGTTTTGGAAGTGCTTGAGAGCTCTCTGATCTCTAGCATGCACATTTACATTTGCCCAAAAATCAGCTGTGAGAGGCTCAGGAGCAAGAGTCTGGCTTGTGAAGACCTACCAGGCAGCTCAGCATGTACATTTTATAATGTCTGCGCTTCAGTGCTTGTCATTACCCGTGGCACAATAATGGTTTTTATAGCTTAGAAGAGATACTGAATTGTCTGTTCTTTAGAATTCATTGTGTTTTATATCAGAAATCATGTGCTAAAGTATGTCCCCAAACATAGGAAAGAGTGAGAACCTTTGAAGATATTTCTGAGCATCTAATGTCTAGTAGAATTATCCTGGGGCTATCTTTGTTGTTACCATGGACAGGGAGCAGAGTGGTCTGGAGATGCAGGATAGAGAACTGAGCTAAGCAGACAGGCAGACAGGATAGCAGAGGCAGCTCCTGATAACACTGAGGCCAGAAGAGGAGAGCTGCTCTGCCTGTCTCCTTTTGTGCAGGACCAACTTAATCACACCATCCTCTTGGTCTTCTGCAAGCTCCTCTTCAGGAAGTTGACACAGGGGCCAGTGATGTCCCCGAGGCTATGACTAGGTCCCTGCTGCTGATAGGTTTTCTGAGCTGGTGACAGGGGGGAGTTCTCCTTTTTTATTGTGTCCAGGGATTTCTGAAGATGTAAGACAGAAACTGAATTCCTGAATTCCCCAGGCCACCACCATCTTATTTGGAGCCTGCAGCTTGGGCTAAAGCTTCTGAAATGGGGCCTGTAACTAGGGCTCTGACTCCTCTTAGCAATCATTTCCTCAGCTGGAAAAAAAAAAAAAGATGTATTTTTCCCAAGTGGATGTGTGGCTGCCTACAGCAGCCTCCCTCTAAATGAAAGCATTCTCCTAGTCTCCAGGGAACGGCACTGACAGGATTTTGAATTTCCTGGGTTTGTTATTTGAGCCTAACAAAAGAAAAATCCCATCTTAGATGCAATTAGACCATTTCTTTCTTTGTCTCTCCAGAGAAAAGGAGAAATGCAAAGGGCAGAATTTTATAGCCGATATAGGTAATTTGAAGCCCGGTGTGTGTGTGAGAGATAAAATCTTATAACAAATAAATGTGTGTGTGTGTGTGTCTCCTTTCTGCTCTTTGAAAAGGCAATAATGTGCCTTAAGAATATTCTGAACAAGAGAGAGAGAGAGAGAGAGAGAGAGAGAGAGAGAGAGAGAGAGAGAGACTCAGAATACTCAAGTAATAGGTGATGTTCTGACACAGAGTGGAGTATAGTGAGGGCCCAAAGAAATTAGTTTGAAGGTAAGAACCACAGACTGGGAAGGTCCTATTGATGCCAAGGGGTGACAGAGTGGCAACCGTTCATTATTCTGTGCTACAAACCACATCACTGCCCACAGGTAATGAATCAGAAACACTGGCATAATTTCCTAAGGAACTTTGTTGAGTTCTAGTTTACCCACAATAAAGCTAACGAGCTTAAAAGATAGGATTGGCTGCGTTTTGACAAATCCATATGATCTTCTGATTACCATCACAAACAAGCTGCTCTCACATCCTGAAATGTTCCACTTAACTGTCACAGTCCTCTCTGTCCAATGGCAATTTAAATCTGTCCCCTCCATCACTGTAAGTTTTTCATTTGCTTTACTCTCAAATATTTTCTGAGTAGTTAGCATGTTGTCACTCTAGCTACACTAAAGTGACTGATCTCCTTTCAGCCACATTCTTATTGTTGGCATTTAGTCTAGGCTCTGCCCCTCAGTCATCTGGCAACAGCCAGGTGTGCCTGACTCACTATAAAAAGAGGCTGCTTGCCCACTTCTCTCTCTCTTGCCCTCTTGTTCTTGCTCCTGATCCTTACCTGCTCTCGACCCATTCCCCTCCCCCTTCTCTCTAAGTACTGATGGCTGGCTTCTACTCCTTACTTCTCTACTCCCTCTCTCTCTGCCTTTCTCTGTCTCTGCTACCTACTCAACTCTCCTCCCCATGTCCTAAAGACACTCTATTCTATATTATACTGTCGTGTGGCTGGTCGCTCAGGGGGAAGAGGTGTCTCAGCACTGACCCAGAGAGGCACCCCCTTTCCCCCACAGCACACCATGCCTCCACTAAACATATCTCTGATCCCTATCTTTTTATAAAACACAACACTTATGATCTCGGGCAGTTTTCTCTGTGAGGTAATGACATGTTTCTACTTGGGTGAACAGAGTGTGAACATTGTGTGCTTGGAATCCAGCCTTCATTTCTTCTCTCTATTTTCAGGCCGTCTTCGAAAATGTACATCTACTTTTAAAGCTGTGAAAGGAGATTTCATATATACTGGAGTGAGGGCAAATAGATAGTGACCATTGAGAGGCAGGAGTAGTAGGTCTGGTATCATGACCATTTCTTCTCTCTATTTTCAGGCCGTCTTCGAAAATGTACATCTACTTTTAAAGCTGTGAAAGGAGATTTCATATATACTGGAGTGAGGGCAAATAGATAGTGACCATTGAGAGGCAGGAGTAGTAGGTCTGGTATCATGACCTGATACCTGATAGTGTTTTGATGGTATAGACCTTGAAACAAAAAAAAAGATGGCACATTAGGGTGGTTCTGTGGTGGGTAATGGGTGGTGAGTGAAAACACCTGTTCTTGAAAAATAATTTAAGCTAGGTGATGCTAATGTGCTAACCCAGATGCTGGTGATGCTGGGTACATATGATGTCATCAACCTGACTGTACAGTTCGGTATTCTGGGCAGTGTACTGTAAGTCTTTAGTAAATGGAGAAAGAACACCACAGGAGTAGTGTGGTATGTAGATACACACTACTCAGGGGCCCCTGGGAGTCATTAATACGTTAGAGACTATCGAGGAACTATTTTCTGTGGTGCTCATTTGGCCACTTGGACCCTCCCCCCACATTAAATGCCATATCATTAACTTTTTTTCATACCTATTTTCATAAATTTTTCATTGTACTAACTAGGCATTCATTTGTATGCAGTCTGTTGTCAAAACTCTACTGAACTTGCTGTGTCTCTCTACCATAGAAAGCGTCACAGTATTACCCTAATTATTTTTGCAATCACTGTTATCTTGTTGAGGCATTTGAAAATAGTTTTTCTGTGTATATAATGATAGAGGATTTATACTGTGGCCTTTTTTGAATGGGCCATCTGTGCAATTCCCACAATCCTCAAATGTAACATTAATATAATAGCACTAGCTAATATGCGGCTCTTATTCAAGTGTACCCCATTGTAAAGGTTACATTTTAAATGACTTTCTTGAAGACCAAAATAGGTCTCATGACTCAAAACAGGATACCTTGGGGTAGGGGCTAATAATTCCTGGGGTTGTTACATGGGAGCAGAGCAGCGGCACTGACTACATTTGAAATCAATCTTATGAAAAGTGTCCAGTAAGTACAGTTTAATTGATCTAAGGAATTTGTATATTGATTAAAATCTATTTTCTTACTTTCACTTTTTATTCCTAGCTTTGTGAGCCCTGCTGGTAATGAAGCAGCAAGACTGAGCCATTAACTACTTGCAACATCCATCTTAGCTCCATTTCTCCAGTGACTTGTAACCAGCATGGTTACAGAAGAAAGCCCCTTTACTGCTCTGGGTTGTATCAATCAAAGACCAAGGAAAAAATCCTAATACATTTAAAAAATGTTTTCATTCATCTTGGAGTTTAGTTGTCATAAAAATGGTATGCTTAAATTGTCCATTGGGTGCAAATGGCCCCATAAACTCTTGTAACTGAGTGACATGGGATAATGGAAGTACCTTCACAAAGAACAACCGAATAGATCTTTTTTTTTTTTTTTATTGCAATCATCAAACAGCGTGCTCCAAGGTATTGATTGAATTATACATAAACCTGATATGGAGCTATAAAAAGGGTGATAGCATGCTGATTCCAAACAAACCACACACAGAGAAATCTGAAGATAACTTAATTCGAATAACCTCTACAACCTATGCTGGAAGAATCACAAACAAAAGAAAAATTGTTATAATATGTCCCGTGTGTATGTAAACTTTTAGGGTACGTTGTGTGCTATTTCACCAATTAAAAGTAGGAAATGTGCATTCAAATAAGAAAGAAGCATGTTTAAACAGGGGCAAGACCAAATATTCAGTAATGTGGTCAGTTGTCCAAGGAAGTACCTGAAGATGCCACTTCAATCTAAATAGTGTTCAGAGAAGGTTAAAGTCGAAAGACATCTGGACAATACTGGTTTAAACTGGGTCCTTTGTGTATTTTCCCATTCAAAATAGTAAAGTGTTTTATTTAGTTTCCTTTGAGATGTGGTCTCACCAGATAGTATTGGCTGGCCTTGAACTTTTGATTCTCTTGGTCTCCAGCCTGCTGGGCTCATGGGATATACTTTCTTGCCTTACTGTGGAACTCTTTTAAATAAAACGGTATTTCTTTGATATTTTTCAAGTTTCAGTTGATTGAATGAATATAGTGAATGGTGTCTCTTTGGCAATGTACTCTTTCATAGTCTTTATCTCTACAGTATATTCAGAAATGGAAAATATGCCTTCTATTCTCTGCTTGAGTTTTATTCTTGTTGTGTGTCAGTATTCATCTTTATCACCTTCACAGTGATACCACATCTTCTAAAATTCTCTTCCTGCTTTTGTTTGCCCAGAGAAAAAATCCTCACCCCCAACACTATGTTCCATCCACCTTACCTGTTCCTTAATTGTAAGTGCTAAACCTATAAAATACCACAGAGAGAATGGAGGGGAAATGACTTTGAGCTTATTAAACTATTCTGAACTATCAGATAAGTAACAGTATCAGCAATAAAAGAAAAATATTGATACATTGGTTTTCTAGAAGGTTTAAAATACTGTTCTATAAAAAAGTAATTTCAGGCAGGAATCTAAATCTTAGGCTAGAATAAGGAAGTAGGCTTTAGATATGAAAATTACTTTGGGCTAGGACAGGGAAGTAGGCTCAGATATTTTGGTCATCCTGATAAGCCCAGTGATAAGAAACAATGATCATGGGAGTATTCACAGAACTTTGTTTATTGCCTTGGTTGTTCTTTGACTATTTGTGTTTGTCTTGCTTGTTCCTTGGCTATTTGCATTTATTGTATAGCTAGTTCCTCAACCTAGAACTGACCTTAATACTTGCATGTAATTAAAATGGTATAAAAGCAAAAAAGGAGGAGGGGGGAATGAGATGGGGGTTTCTAGGGAGGGGAACTAGGGAAAGGGGATGACATCTGAAATGTAAATAAATAAAATATCCAATAAAAATAGTTTTGGCTATTAAATTCCCCCCACCCAAAAAGAAGACTGTTCTATAAAGAACCCAAAAAGAGGCAAAAGCTTACTTTCATAGCAAAACACAGCATGTATTTACAAAAGATTCATATGTGGAATGCAGAAGGTGTTCTTAGAACCCAACAAAAGAAAGATAAAACAGGTATTTAAAGAAAAAGGGTTTATAGAAACTTGACTAAGACATTATGCAAATAGCAAATGAATGTGTGCAGATTCCCAGTGCTACTGAATGTTAGAGAAGTACAAATTAAAACCCTGAGCTTGCCTGTGCACTCCTCTCCAGTGACTACCATTGAAAGACACACAACCTTGAGCTTTAGCAAGAAGGGTGGAGAGACACCAGGAATGCTTATCTATGCCTGGTGGGCATATAAACTGACATTGCAACTTTGAAAATCAGTTTCATAGTTTATTAAAACAGTAAAAATGTGCCTTGCATAAGACTTGTTCTACTTTTATTTGATTTTGGTGTTTACCTAAGATGTGAAAGCATGGATCCACATGAGGCTTACACACCTAGGGCCTTATCTTCACCATGCATCTCCTATAATTCAGTGCAGATCACAAGGTTTCTGCATACATATGCATATACAGAATATACTCATATGCAGAGTATATACATAAATATATATATATACTAATATATTATATATACTCACCTGAGTATTTAGTGAGTCTATCTATCATCTATCTATCTATCATCTATCTATGTATCTATCTATCTATCATCTATCTATCTATTATATGGGGATTTGCAGTTTTGAACTCTGGTTGCCACACCCATGTGGCAAGTGCCTTTATAGTTTCTCTTTAGTAACTTAGTAAAGATAAACATCATCACAGAAATACTCAACAGGTCAAAACATAGAGGACCCCTGACCATGGGTTCCCATCCTCAGTTGACACATTTGCAACACAACTACTATACTAAGCTCAGAGAACACAGTAAACAGAGGCTAGACAGATTATCAAATCCAGAGGACTGCATGCCTGCTAAAAGGTCACGTCCTTTATCTACAAAAGAGCATTGCACCTATAAAACTGTAACAATGTAGTCTCCCAAACAGTACCTGCACAATGACAATGCCACTTATATCCAAAGAGGATGGGGAAGCCTCACAAGGCCTCGCCTGTAGATGAAGAGCTATGGGTAATTAATAGCTGCTAAGAGTGGAAGAATCAGTATTTTTTAGAAATGATCCCCCTAGTGTATTCTCCAAACCTAAGTGGAGATATATATGCAACACTAAATGGAGTGCGCATGTTGTCTATCCACCAGTCTTTTACTTATCTATCTAGATAACAAATAATTAAAGAAGCATTTGTGAATTTGAGAGGAGCTGGGGGTACATGTGAAGAGCTGGAGAGTGGAAATATGGGGTGACCATGATGAAAATACAGCACTCATGGTATAAAATTATCAAAACTAGTATGAATGTTTAATTTTTTTCTGTAACTCTCTGCCCAAGCAGAGGGTTTATGTTTTGCTAAGCAGGTGATACGTCATGGGTTTAATTTCGCAGTATTCTCCAAACCAAAGGAGACAAAGAGCAAAAGCTGAAAATTTGAGTTCCTATACTGTAACAAGGGGAACAAAGCTCCTCTGTGCAAGTCTACATTCATGAAAGAAATGACTTTAGAAGCGTGCTTCCCCTAGCTCACGGTGGCTAGTTAAAACTGAGTCACATTTGGCAACCTTGAGAATCCTGATCATGAGTATTCTGATGAGAAAAACTCACATACTTACTCTGATAGCCCACATTATATGAATTGCCTCAGTTATGCAATGTTTTCTTTAATTACAAAGAGAAGACATTCAAGAACTCAAGGAAACACTTTCACTAGTCCTTATGAAACCTCCATATCAAGTATGCCATTCACGGTATTTCCGTCAAGCTGTTCTCTTTGCCTTCTCTGTCTCATATGAAAGTTCAGGAAGCGATTGCAAAACAAGTACAAGTGTCCTATTTTTAAATATTTTCAGTGAGGCCACAGGAAATGTCTCTGTTAGCCTGAGGCATTCTGACACTTAGAGGCTTTGCGTTCTCCAGGATTGATCAAACCAGACAGAAAACTCTCTATACCACCAGGGAGCCAGCAAAGAGCTGCTGCAAGTGATGAGCTGGGAAGGGACTGTTCCTTAAAATGCAGCAACCATTTAAATAATGCTTGTCATCACAAACCAACAAAACAACGAGGCAACAGGCAGAATCCCTTCACACATTCTGTCTTGATTAGTCTTGACTTTGCATTGCACAAATAGCACTTGGAGTGAACTCTGTGTTTGCTTAGAAAAACAATTTTTTTAGGATTATTTTTTTCTAGCCAGTGTTTGCTGGAAATGTAATAAGGGACCTTAAAATTCTCAATGATATTAACCTCTTCAAGAACCTGAATATGGTTTAAGATTTCTCACTCATGGGAGGCTCTTACACCCACAACAAAGCACACAGCCCAATCTTTTCCCTGCTTAAAATGGAAATTCACGATATTCTAATTACCTTTAAAGGAGACAGGTAATATATGAGTAAGTCAGTAAGCATGGACCCTGTAGGTGACTCTGCAAATCCCCACCTCCAATCCCCATGGTAATGTGCTTTTTATGTTCCTTTCACTCTTCTGCTTTCCCACACCTACAACTAGCTGGGGTATTTTTATCTGGCTGTTAAATTCTTCTAGGGATTACTGAAGGAGCAACTTGGAATTGCACACACACTTCTCATCTCCATTTAGATGCGTGGTCAGGACCTCAGCTCCTAGCCCCAGCTTGTGGCGCATGATTAAGACCCATGCTCGTTTTTTTCCTGATCTCTAGATGAATTCAGAGGTAGTTGTACATGGTTGCACAGTAGTAACTTGAGAACTTAGCCATGTTCTCTTTCCTGAGAGTCCTTCTCTTTCCTGGCTAGTTCTTTCCCAGTGTTTCCTGGGATTGTATCCTAAATGAGTTCTTGCATTTGCTTTCTCAACTCAGCGTCCTCTTCTTTAGAAATCTAAAGTAGGGAACAGCTGAACACTTCTAGGTTTAAACAGTACTTTATCTGAAGCTTCTGATTCACAAGCTCTAGAGAAGAAGTCACTTGTCTGCAAACTTGTTATGAGTCAGATAGCAAGGGTCAGGTCTTGTACTACTGAGAAGGATACTTCATAACACAGAGAAGGTTGAGAATATGGTTACATCCTGGAGCTACTTTTTTCTTAGTATAATTCTTTGGGTAGAAAAAGACATCCCATTATACTAAATTTTGGAATAGGCATGTTTACTTTTAGACTTGCCAAGTGTTCTTGTAGTATGTGTTAACATGGTTCAGAATGAGACTAAATTCACAAAAAGTTCTCAATCAATAGTAAAAAGGGGAAAGGGATGTTGTTCATAAAATATTGAAGTGCTGATTAAAGCTGTTTTCAAGTTAAAACACTCAGTCTCATCTCTCAGCCATGGAGATGCAAAAATCTTGCTTATTTCTTAAGGCATGATACATTCAAAGGGAACAGCACAGTCAGTCCATATCAGCAGAAGTTAGAAGCAGGTGTCTACTATGACCTGTTCTTCCTTTTCTATGCCAGAGCACCACAGTTATGCACTGTGACTGTACTCAACTCTCCAGAGGCTGAAAGGGTAGGCTTCCATCTGTTGAGTGTCCACAAAATTTCATGTAATAGATACTTTCTTGCTGTCTGTTTTAGCAATTGATGGTCAGAACATGTAGATAAGTATGTGAGCCAGAATCTCAGCACAGTTCTTAATAATGTATTTGTTTGGTTCCTTTGCTCTGATTTTTCTTTGTGAGAAAGTATTTTGACACTCATCTGTGGTTCCAACCTTCTATGTTCTCTTCTGGCCTTAATTGTTTCTCTGTTGTTTAAACTTAGCAAAGAGACTTCCAGATACTTATTCAAGTCATCAGAAGGTGTCCTTCACTAGCAATGAGTTCCACATAAATACATGGAAGCATCCTAAAATTTATTATGAATCAGTGAAGAGCAGCATTTATTTAATAAATGTTAACTTTGAAGGAACTCTTTTAGGAAGAAAATTTTTAGGATTATTTAAGATTGCTAGGCAGCATAGACCTTCATATCAAACACCTAATCTGCCATTTAATTTGCTTTTCTATTCTATAAATATGTGTCACATTTTCTTGAGAATACTTCAATACTTGATACAGGCTGCATGTGCATAAATAATTTATTTGAGGTACTTTTTACACTATTACAGGAAGAAAAGACACATAACAGTCTATCCAGATAGAAGAAGAAAAGGCTGGAGATAGCATGTAGTATGTATGTAGAAGATCTGTGTTCAGTTTCTAACACTCTCATTAGGTGACTCAAATTAACAGCTCTGGGGCATTTATGTCTTCTGCAGAGATCTGAACTTATAAGGGACCTTTAACATATAAGTTTAAACTTATATGCAGACACAAATATGCAACTGAAACTAATAAAAATAAATCTAAAAGGAAGAATCAAAACAAAAAATTAACTGACCCAGAAGGAAAATTAACCTACTTTAGCTTATACTAATTTTTTTCTAATCCCTGCCAGATTAATTTTTTCAATATCATTAAGTATATAGAAGGGGTATTTGTAGCCTATAATGAATATGAACATGTCTACAATCATAACATGGTTTAGAGGAAAATAATTTAGAAGTTATGAGTCTGAATATTATGAACTGATACTGAAAACCATCTTCATGAGATGGTTTCTGTTTGAAAATGCTTAATATTTGTTATGATACCTTGGATACCTTAAGACCAGAGAGAGTACTAAAAAAATTGATCACTCAACTCATATGTTCTAGACAATAGATTTCATTTTCCCCCTCTGTAGTATGCTCTTTCATTGGTTTTATTATACATAGATACATACATACACATAATTATGTAATATAGAGATCATGAATATCAGATATAAATTATTTTAGTTAACTACCATCTAAAATCACATTTTCTTATATTTACAATTCATTTTGATTATTTTTAAATGTTGTAGGATATATTGATTTTAAAAGATTACTTATTACTTACAATATAGTTTTGATGACCATTTTTTAAAAAAAAAATTACTTCCTTAATATAATACCAGAAACTATTGGGCTAAAATTATGACTATTGCTTATAATCATCACTGGTCCAGCTTTATGTATTTCTTTTGAAATTTAGAGCTTAAAACAATATTAATAGGGTATAATATCTATTGTATTTTCTTCTTTTTTTATAGCAAGGTAAAATACTGTACCATGTCTTTGCTATGTTTTCAGAAACAAAGCCTCAGTTCTTTGGAAGTTTTCATAACTTAAAGATTTAAATTAATTAGATACTCAATGTTTCTGAATTCCATGATAGATAAAACTTGGGCGATGGCTTGGGCCAACACTGTATAATTATACATAAAAATAGATGTTGCAAAAATGAGGTACTTCTCCATGTCTGATGTTGGTTGCTGTGAGATATTGTCACAAAGGGCTTGGGAGAACCTCAATTGCTTCCGGTTTGCTGGGCTCCACCCTTCAGCAAAGGGAAACATGTTGTCTAGGTGCACTTGAATTCCCCACAAACTTGAGGGGAGTGGCAGATTTATTTTCTGTTTTACCAATGAAGGTGCCAGAATGGGCTTTGTGGCCTGAGATAAAGACCTCTTTAATCCAAGCTCTTGCCAACTTTTAACGCTCATGATCTTGTGAGAAATGGAGTTTTTGTATAAGCACTTCTAGTTGCATTCCAGTCCATTTTATGTGTCAGGTTACCAGGATTTCCAGAGATGGAAGGAGGGAGAAATCATTTAGTGATAGCATATTCATGAGATTAAGAATTTAAATGTGTCTTGAACTATGATATTAAAGCATGACTACCAACATAGACAGTTCCTATTAGCGAAGGTATGTTGGTTGGTTCCAAGGCCTTCCTTACTCTAACATGTGGGGCTAAAAGGTTTTTGGTTTTATCTGAAAGAAAGAAAGACAGACAGACAGACAGACAGACAGACAGACAGACAGAAAGAAAGAAAGAAAGAAAGAAAGAAAGAAGGAAGGAAAGAATACCTCTATTAGATCAAACTCAACCAGAACCAGTTGCTAAGATCAAGTTTTTTTAAGGCACCACATGCCTGGGTCACAGGACATGGAGAAATCAATCTGGAACTGGATTGGAAGTTTGTCCCACTGGGTAGCCCTCCTACTGTCAGAAAGGGTTGTGAAAGCCAGTGGGGGAGAATTGTTATCAACAGTCTGTTAAGATGTTGACCTCATATGCAACAATACTGATGAGCCTTCAAATATTTTTCCCACTGGAACAATTGCTATGTGGGAAACCAAATGTTTTCTGACAGGATTTGAAGCCCACTCCAAGGAAAGGAATTAATATCTAGTATTGCAACCCAGTCAAAAACCTGTTGCAGGAGAGGCTATATGCCCTAGTGAGGAAGCTGTTGCTGTAGATTTGCTAAGTGGATGTGATATGCCCATCAATTTGCCTTTTGAATAATTATCTTCATACAATATAGTAGTGCACCTGTCAGCTTTGATCAGGGAGACTTCCTTTAGTGCTGGTCAGCAGTAACTGGTCAAAAAAATGAGAAGCGACAATTGACTACTTAGACACAAATGGCACATCTATCTTACTTTATAAAACTCAGGAAATATCACCAAAAAAAGAGCAAAAGGAATGCAAGACTTATAAGCTGGAACATGGTATGGAACACCAACATTGGGCATGACATGCCCATGACACAGTTGGCCGCTCAGCAGCTGTGACTACATATACAAGACTGGGCCTACCAATATGCTGTTGTCATGGTGAGGGAAGGAGATCACTGGTATTACTCCTCATTGATGACTTATGAACAGACAGCAGGTGATGGGGAGGGAGAGAAATTTTCTTCAATTCTGCAGCCATTTAAAAAGACTGTAAACGACCCTACTCTCATGCTCCATAATGAAATATGCCAGATTATTATATATTTTAAAAAGCCATAAACACAGAAAGGTATTACTGTCCCATTGGAGACTACTTGAAAATATTTGTAAATTTTTAAATAAAAAATTTTAAGTTAGAAAAGAAAAATATTGAGTATTGGATATTCAAGATGTGTTTGTAGCTTAGATAACGGTGTGACATTTTCAAGATTGAGGGCATGAGCCTAGACGTGTCACTAACCAATAGCTTTACATTTTCACAATCACTCAGCTGCTCTGGTACGGTATAATAGTGTACCATCTTGTCAGTGTTTCTATCTGCATCTTCTTTTTATGATCATGATTACAATCAACAAGCCAAAGATTAAAAATGAAACCTTTCACTTAGGTGATGTTTTATTTGAAAGAAAATGACTTTGCACTAGGAAAAGGAAGTAGGCTCAAATATTTTGCTCATCCTGGTAAGCCTTTAGAAATAGTAATCATGGGAGTGATCATGGAGTTTTGTTCATTGCCTTGCTTGTTCTTTGACTCTTTGTGTTTATTGTCTTGCGTGTTCCTTGACTATTCCTATCTATTATATTGCTAGTTCCTCAATCTAGAACTGACCTTAATACCTGCATGTAATTAAAATGGTATAAACGCAAAAAGGATGAGGGGGGATGGTATAGAGGTTTCTGGTGGGGGGGTGGGGGGATGGGGAAAGGGGATAACATCTGAAATGGAAATAAATACAATATCCAATAAAAAAAGAAAAAATTTTAAAAAGTGCAAAACTAAAAAAAAGAAAGACAATTTATTGTTCTATTTTTTCAGTTTCTAGACAGTGAAGATGCCTGCACATTTCTCACTCAATGAGGAAATAAATAATAAACAGAAGTTAAACACACAGAAGTGAACCCTTATCTATAACGCCAGGGATCACTTCTGACTTCTGTGTTTTTTGTAAAATTTGCATACTGCTAAAGTCCATTATGCCCTCTTTTGTGTTTGATTTAAAACAGCAATCAAATTTGCTAAACATATCTAATATGAACTAATAACATACTTGGTATTACTTTCTCAATAAAGTTTTATTTTAGTATATGATCATTTTAAAACATTTGAAACTTCACTACAAAATGTAAAAACAACAAACACAGAAACCACCCTAGTTCTTATTACCCCACAAACATTTTACAATTTGGCATCTAATTATATTATCTATACAGTCATTCATTGATGAACTTGTGAAAGGAACGTGAAAGTTGTCAGCATGAGAGTTGCTTGGGATAATACACCCACAAAGGGCACACAAACCTAGAAGCTTATGAAGCCACATTCTTGCCCAGGACATTCTGGTGGAAACTGTCGTGGAAGCTTTCCAGGAGGCATCTGCAGTCTTGCACAAAGGACCTCTTACAAGGACATCTGCTGAGCAATTGTCTCTTCAACTTTAGACTGACAGTGTGCCTATCACATGCATTGTGATGTTGGAGTCAAAGAAATGTCATTATTCTCTGGAGAATCTCTCTATGATTTGTTGGTTTTTATAGATTGACAGATATATGCATCAAATATTTATGGAATTTCCACAAAATGTAAAATGTATGCACTACGCAGAAAGCAAAACAAAGTCCTTCACACAGGCACAGCTACTTTTAAATAGCTGTAACAGTGAAACGCTTTGCATGTAACTGTTCACTTAACCTTGCAATATAATGCATTTTCATTTTCAGGTCTCCTCTGGAAGAAGATATCTTGACCTTCATATAAGAATGTCTGTATGACATTCTAGACTGTGTGAAAGGGATTTAGGAAATTTTCTTGGTGGCTTGATAAAAATAGTTATTACATTTTTATGATAAGTAACTACAAAAACAGCAAATACAAATCCAGAAGAAAGTAATAAATATAATGTTTACCAAATTATCTGTGAAATTTTTCTTTATCTATCTTATTGAGAATGCAATCTACAGATATATCACTTTACTACAAGGGTTAATGCAAGAAATGGCTACATGAAATTTATGATCAAGAGTTTTGAGTGTCTTTAAAATCTCAGTTGTCTCTGTCAATAAAGAAATTTCAATTCACAAATGGTTTAACCAAAAACTTAAAATCCATTTTTTTGCAATTACTTTCCATTCTGTAACATTTGAAATTATGTGTAAGTATATAACAGCTCTTCTTTCATAGACTAATGCTGGCATTTCCTGCTATAATGTGAGAAGATTTGGATCTAATGGAACTTTTTCATGTGGTCTCTTTAAGATAATGATGGAGTTCTAATCTGTAGACTGAGAGCACACATTGGAAGTACTAAAGGCTACAGAATTCTGTGTATTCACATAAGCTTCTACATGCAGGAGGAAAGGGATTTGGGTCTGCTCAGTGCTTGTCACTCCAACCATGCCCCTGCACCTGGAACCCTGCCCCTTCACCCACAGCCAACAACATCTTAGACAGAAGTGCAGGACGGCTTCATATTTTGTAATGGCCTCTGGAAGCCTGTTTCTCCAGCAACACTGTGATCTTTAGCTGACTTCTGCAGTCACCTTGAGTAAATCTGGCCTGAGGGCAGTGGAGGTGTTCCTGCTGCTTATCCTGCCATTGGCCCAACACTGTAACACTCAGTCACAATTCTCCATCATGTTCCAAGAAGCCACCAAGGGGCAGAGTAGAACGTAAACTCATTGGCTCTGGTGGCCTCAGCTTTTCTTGGCACCAGCTGCAAGCATGCACTGCTAGAAAATATGCAGGCTAGAAGGATATTTTTGCTCTCCATAGGAATCCTTAGGAAAATTATTTTTTAAGTTTCTAAGTTCTAATCCTGCTGTTTTGACCCAGCGTTTCACTGAAAATGCTTAGAAGCAGCTCATTTGGCAAGACAGGAGGCAGCAAAGTGAAACTCCTTGGAGAACAGATCCTTCTGCCAGATTGGCAGATTTCAGATCACAGGCAGCTGCTGGCTGCATGCCTTGTGCGCCTCTCCTTATCCGTGTAAAATGGAGATAGTAACAGTACAATGTCCATATTATTGAGAGGGTCTTGTGCTTATTTCATGCATCAGAGTCTAGATAGAGTACGGTAAATGTTTAGTAGTCTCTGGTGATGCTTGGATTATGGTAAGGATAACATCATAATCATTAAGAAGTTGCCCATCTCCAGTATTTGTTTTCCATAATAGATATTAGTTGTGGGTTTTAATATTCTCTCATTTACGTAAGTCTTTTAGGCACCAAAGTGAATATTACCCATTCACTTCAATCAGATATAACAAGATGAGAAGCTATGCATAAAGTTAGAAGTGAGGCACAGAATAAAATCTAGCTACTCACCTCTAAGATCAGGTCTTTATACCACTGTGTTTGCAAATGTAACTTGAAACTACAACAAAACAAAACAAAAAAGAACAAAACAACAACAACAAAAACCAACCAACCAAAAAACCAAAACAACAACAACAACAAAAATCTTCCCAAATGCAATGACTTAAAATTTAAAAATATCGTATACTTCCTTAATACTTTTATGTAAACAGAAACAGAAAATTATTAAATTTATGTGTATGTGTTTACATGCTTTGGCAGGTGTTTGGGGAGCAGAGGGAGTTGTCTCTTGCATCATGTGGGTCTCAGTGCTGGGACCCCAGTTATCAGACTCCACCAAAAAGCCTTCACCCGTTGAGCAATCTCATCTATCGAAAGCATCATTTTGATTTTTTCCATTTTTAAATTATGAACTTAAGAAGACTAACCAAAGCAACCAGGACTCCACTTATAATTTAAGTCTTTTTAAAAAAGATGGTAGGTTCCCTCACCCACCGCTCCCCACCCCCCAGCAGCTGCATATTTCCATTCACTTTCCTGGCCCTCTGGACTTCTCTGCTGCCTCTCCCCATACCTAATTCTGCTCCTTTCCCCCCTCCCTCCCCTCTCTCACCAAGATCCCTCCCTCCTTCTGCATCCTGTGTCTAGAAAGTCCCAGAGACCATTAGCCAAAATGCCAACAGTAGGGAGATGGAACCTAAAGAGACCACCTCTAGTAGTTAGACAAGGCTCCCAGTAGAGGGATTGGGACACAACCCACCTCAAATTTTTTGACCCAGAATAGTTCCTGTCTAAAAGAAATGCAGGAACCAAAATGGAGCAAAGATTGAAGAGAGGCCAAACAGTGACTGCCTCAACTTGGCATCCATCCCATCAGTGGGCACCAAACCATGACACTATTTCTGAGGCCATGTTATGCTTACAGATAGGAGCCTAGCATGGCTGTCCTCCGAGAGGGTATACCAGCAGCTGATTGAGACAGATGCAGATACTTATAGCCAACTATTAGACTGAAGTCCAGGATACCTATGGAAGAATTGGGGGAAGTTATGAAGGAGCTGAAATGGATGGCAACCCCATAGGAAGACCAACATCAATCAACCTGGAGCCCTGGGAGCCCCCAGAAACTAAGCCACCAACCAGAAAGCACACTTAAGTTGGTGAGGCCTCCTGCACATATGTAGCACAGGACTGTCCTGTCTGGTCTTAGTGGGAAAAGATGCACCTAATCCTTTAGAGACTTGGTGCCCTAGGGAAGGGGGATATTGGGGGGTGGAGAACCCTCTCAGAAACAAAAGGGGGGATGGATGGAGTGAAGAACTCTGGGAAGGGGGACCAGGAGGGGGCAACATTTAGGATGTAAATACATAAAATAATTAATTAAAAAAGATAATATTCAATAGAAAAAGTCCGTTTTATATAAATTATACTGATCACAGTTTTGCTCACTATATCCCTCTCAGATCCTTCCCATCTCTCTCTTACCCAACCCCATAACAGTTCTTTCTCTCTCTACCTAAAATGAAACAACACACACACTCAGAGAGAGAGAGAGAGAGAGAGAGAGAGAGAGAGAGAGAGAGAGAGAGAGAGAGAGAGAGATTTGGTTACTAAATCTGTAACCAAATATCCAAACAGAAGACCAATAAGGCAAAGAATACACAAATTTAAATGAAACAACTGACTCTGCTTTGTGTTGGCCGTCTACTCCAGCGAGACTTTCTTGGAGAAAACTAATTTTTCCTCATCAAATGAGTACCAATTGTAGGCAACTTCTTGGTTACAGATAGAAACCATGTCCACATCTCCTCCTCCCCACACTTAAACCAGTACAGGCCCCGTGCATGCTGCTAGTCTCTGTGAGTTTCTACGAGCATCAGTCCTGTGGTGTCTGGAGGACACTGCTTCCTTGGAGTCATCTGTCACCTCTGGCACTTCAAATCTTTCTACCTCCTCTTCTGTATAGGTCTCTGAGCCCTGAGGAGGAGGGGCTTGGTAGAAGCATCCTGTTTAGACTGAGTACTGCATTATTTCTCACTCTGTACATTTCCAATTGTAGGTCACTGAGTTAGTTACCATCTACTTCAAGTGAATCCTGATTTTCAATCCAGTCTGCTATTTCATGTCTTTTTACCGGGAAATTGAAACTGTTAATATTAAGACTTATCAGTGTTTATTGATTCTTGTTATTTTGTTGTTATGTTGAGTTTTTCTTTGTCCTTCTGTTGATTATTGTTGTGAGATTATTTATTTTTGTGTGTCTTATGGAGTGTGATTAACCTTAAAAGACTGAAGTTTTCCTTTTAGTGCCTTCCGTAGAGCTGATCTGGCAGACAAATTTTGCTTAAATTTGGTTTTATTGTGAAATCTGATTCTTTCTTTGTCGGTGGTGACTGATAGTTTTGCTTGGTGTGGTAGGCTGAGCTGGCATCTGGCAGCTCTCAGAGTTTGTAGAAGATATGTCCTGGCTCTCATGCCTTTCAGACTCTCCAATGACACATCAAGTGTGACTCTAATAGGTCTGCCTTTATATGTCACTTGGTCTTTTTTCCTCCACAGCTTTTAATATCCTTTCCTCGTTCTGTTCAACGAGGGTTTTGATTATTATGTATTTCAGGGACTTCCTTTCCTGGTCCTGTCTATTTGGTCTTCTGTATACATCTTGTACATACTTCACAGCCACCTCCTTCTTTAGACTTGGAAACTTTTCTCTCATAGTTTTTTAAAAAATATTTTCTGTACCTTTGGCATGGGTTTCTTCTCCTTCCTCTATTCCTTTTATTTGTAGATTTTATAGTGTCCCAGATGTCCTTGATGTTTTATGCCTAGAAGATTTTAGATTTAACATTTTCTTTGACTGGAGTATCCATTTCTTCTACCTTTTCTTCAAGACTTGAGATTCTCTCTTCCATATCTTGTACTCTGTTGGTCAGTCTTACTTCTGTAGGTATTTTAGACGTCTTAAAAATTTAATTTCCTAGTATATTCCAGTTTAGATTATTTTACTGTGTCTTTTAAAAAAAAATTACTTTCCTGTCCTGAACTGTTTTCACTACTTCATTTAACTGTTTCTTTGCATTTTCACAGAGTTCCTTAAGGGATTTATCTAGGTATTTTTAAGGTCCTTGAGCATATTCATAATTGCTATTTTGAAATCCTTGTTTTGTGATTCAGCTATATTGAATTTCCCAGGGCCTACTCTGGTGGGTTAGTGGGTTCTACTGGGTGCATATTTTATTGGCTATTAATGTTTGTGCTTTTGTGCTGATGTCTAGACATTTGAAATTATAATGATTAATGTGTTTCTAGGTGATGACATCCACTCTTGTCTTTCTTTGGTGGGCTGGTTGTTGCTGCCCCTCTCTGAATTCTAGGCAAGTGTAGAGTCTGTGCGGTGCTTGGTAGAAAATGATTTCACCAGGTCAGTGGGTAGCAGAAAAAAAAATGGAGGTGTGCTGAAAAAAAAAAAAAAGCTGAGAAGGGATGAGGAAAAAAAAAAAAAAAAAAAAAAAAAAAAAACAACCCTATGGAAATCAGGTCCAGACCAGTAGACTAAGACAAAGAATAAGTTTGTAGAGAAATGGGGATAAAAGGAATAGGGGGCCCTGGGTCAGTGGCAAGAGATGAGGTCTCCAGTGAAGGAAATTGGTGCTGAAGAAGGGGCCCTTACAAGCAGGGTTTGCCATAGTTGTAGCAAAAGAATCAATAGATCTTAATGGAGAACAAGAAAGACAGTGAGCATTACCCTTTGAGTCTAAGTCTGGGTATAATTTTTGTTTTAACTAAACATGTATGTTGGCCTTACAATTAAAATGTAATGTCTATAGAAGAAATCAACTTCATGCCATTTGCATATTTGAGATTTTGGCATAGAAAAGTGGATTAATAATAGCACTTCTTTGTAAATGAACACTAGTAAATGCTAAATTACCACTGAATTTCTATGGAACCTCATATACAAGCTACTTACACATTCAACGAGTTTTTTCATGATTAATGTTACTATAATGAATTCCAGAGAGATTAATAACCATTTGCCACCATTTGCTGATTAATTTTACAATATTTTTTATTCTCATTTGTCATAAGAATGACAAGTTAGAATTTTAATGTCTAGTATGTGGTGTGAATTAAAGAACTGGCTTTGTCATGCTGACCTTTTTAATATTCTAATCTTTACACTGCTGACCCTTCAGACTTCTTTTTTGTAACAACATGGTCACTGAGTGGAGGGATAAGAAAACCTATTGGGTAAACGAATGCAATGAGGAAATATTGTAAGATGAGCTTTCATAATTCACCATCTGTATTGGAAATTCAGATTTTCAACCTTTCATTATCTTGACAAACATTGTAATGTGTGCAGAGTGTGGTTCCACATAAATCCATTTGGTGACAAAGAATGTAATGACTGTGGGAAATAGCAGAAACTCAAAGCAATCACTTCACAATCTGGAAGCAAGAGAGTGCTTGAGTCCCATTGGGTTTCACAGAAGCTCTTTTTGGCCTTTGCACAGTTGCTTTCAACAGATAACACAGCATGAAACCAGTACATCCGTGTGCTCAGAATTTGAGCTTGGACCTAATTACTTGGAACATGAGCTCCACCCAAGTAGAACATCATTAGTTTAATGAATTAATGCCCTGTACTCTCTCTCTCCTGCCATGGGACAATAATTTGACATCATCATTTATTTATCCAGGAAATATACATCTTTGTTTTGATGAGAATTATACTTCTCAAGCATAACTTGTACATTTACTTGTTTTTATGACCAACTATTCAATGAATAGTCATCAAACAACTAGACTATATGTCTTTATACTAACATAATGGTCTACCAGCCTAATAAGGTTAAATATGAATGAATATTCATCAGAAGTAGTAAAGGCTGAGAGAGATCACTTTAGAATTAAAACTCCTGGCTCCATCTTTTGGGAGAATATGAAGAAAGCCTATCCTGGTTTAAATTAGGCCTGAAGTCTAAGTGCTGTGTCTTTATAGAAGAATGGAAGTAGGTTCAGAAAAGGTACTATGAACGCTGAGGTAGAGATTAGAGTAATGAATCCATACATGTGCCACTTGAAGCTGAGATGAGAACTGAATAGAATTTTCCTCAGCAAAGCCCCAAGGAACTATCCCTACTGTTACAAACAATGGCATTTAGGCTTCTGGGGGGACAAATACATCATTAGAAACAACTTATTTGTATTAGGCAGGGTACTTTAGAGTCACAGAATTTATGGAATGAATGTGTGTGTGTGTGTGTGTGTGTGTGTGTGTGTGTGTGTGTGTGTACATTTTTGGGAATAACTTACAGACTATAGTCCAACTAACCCAACAATGGCCAGCTTAATGGCAAGTTCAAGAATCTAGTAGTTGCTCAGTCCTACAAGTTTGTGTGTTTCAGCTGGTCTTCTGTATAAGCTGGAATCCTGATGAAGCAGGCGCCAATATATGTGCTGACAGGTAAGTGCAAGCAAGTGAAAAAGAAATGAACCCTTCCTTCTTTCATTGTCCTTATATAGCCCTCCAGCAGAAGGTATGGCTCAGATTAAAGGTGTGCCTCAAGATCTGAATTAAAGGTGTGTTTTGATCTGGATTAAGAGTGTGTGTCATTCCACCTCAAAATCTGGATCAAAAGCTTGTGTCTTCCATCCTCAAGATCTGGGTCACATGTGTGCCCTCCATTTCTGGATTGTAGTTCATTCCAAATATAGTCAAGTTGACAACTGACAATAGCCATCACATCATTCCCTAGCAATTTGTTGATGAAGTTCTATGAAAGCAATCTAGACAAACTTGCTAGCTAAGGAGCTGAGAGTAGTAATGTAAATCTCAGTGTGTAAAATGGGGTTGACTCTAAAGCATCATTGTCCTCCATAAAAAGGCTAAGATGCAGGAGGTGTCTAGTACCTTCAACCTACCACTAAGCCAATTACTGGTCTGCTATATATAGAGGGAGTCACCTGTCCTATAGGAAATCTGATGATCTGCTTTAGGTAGAATGGGAGGTTACTGGATTAATTCTATGTCTGTTTTCAGCTCAAATCAGTCAATGTGACATAGCAGCTATTTGGAGTAGCCCACTCCAAACTCCTTCAGCATCTGTGTGTATTTTCTGCCAAGCATGTGAGTCTCTGCTTCCACTGCTTTAATCTATTTTCATTCTGCTCTTCAGATGTTATACTTTCTATTTTCCTGGCTTCAGGATCACGGAGTTTCTTTTCTTGTGACCATAGATTTGCTGTTGGGGGTTTATTTTCTGGATTTATTCTTTTTTGTGTTATACATTCTGTTTCTCTAATTAGAACCCCTCTTGGTTGGATGAAGGCTGTCACCTTTGTCTTTAAATTAATGAGCAGATTTCAGAGAACTGCATTTAAATGTCCATCCCAACACCTCCTGCATCTTAGCCTTTTTATGGTCAGTCACAGTAAGTGTTCTTTTCCCTACACATGAACTACAATATCTATTTATTCTCTAATTTTTCCTTATGTACTATAATATTTGTTTGAATATCTGCATTTTTAAAGATTGTAATGACCTAAATCAGTATTCTAATTTTGTTTGTACCCTGCCCTCTTTCTCTGCCTTTTCTTCTCTTTCCTTTCTCTCTAAGCCCTTAATCTTCTTCCCTTTCTTTCTCTTCATTTGTTTCCTGTTCTTTCTCTCTTCTTTCTCATCTCTCACCTTCTTTTTAATTATCATTGGAACTGGTACAGGTTATGACCCATGCCTTCAGTGGAAATGATCATATCTGGAGGCAAAGTCATTGCTCTTGCTTACACTGTGCACTGAGGTGGGCATAGAGTTCAGGTTCAGCCAACTTGGTAATATGCTGTTATTGTTCTTAGTCAATGAAATAGCAATTTTCTGTAAATAGAATTTTGTATAACAGGCCCTGAATATTTTGTGATATAATGTTGATGTTGAGCTTTTTATTCCATGTCAATATTTTAAATTTAAAATTAATTCACTTTATATCTCAAGTCCTACCCATCCAGTCCCTACCTCATTCTTCCTCTCCTTCTCCTCTGAGAGGGTGCCCCCCCCCCAGAGTATTTCCTGAATCTGACACATTATGTTTCTAAAGGGCTAGGCAAATCCTCTTCCACTGAGGCCAAACAAGGCAACCCAGTTTGGGGAGAATGTTCTACAGATAGGCAACAGCATTAGGGATAACCCCAACTCCACACATGGAGAACAAGCTGCACGTCTGCTACATATATGCTGGGGCCTAAGCCCAGCCCATGTATTATCTTTCGTTGGTGGTTCAGTCTCTGAGAGCCCCCAAGAATTCAGTTTACTTGACTTTGTTGGTCTTCCTGTGGACTTTCTATCCCCTTTGGGGTCCTCAGTCCTTCCCCCAATTCTTCCAAAAGAGTATCCAAGCTCCACCCAAGGTTTAGCTGCAGGTCTCTGCATCTGTTTTAGTTAGCTGCTAAGTGAGCCTCTCAGAGGACAGTCATGCTAGCTCTTGCCTGTAAGCATAACAGAGTATCATTAATAATGTCAAGGATTGGGTATCAAGTTGACCTGGTTATTGATTGGCCATTCCTTCAGTCTCTACTCCATTACAGTCCCTGCATTTCTTATAGACAGGATAAATTATGGATGGAAAGTTTTGTGGGTGGTTAGTGTCTCTATTGCTTTCATAGGGTTCCTGCCCAGCTACAGGAGGTGGCCTTCTCAGGTTCCATATACCCACTGCTGTGAGTCTCAGCTAAGGTCACCTTCATTGATTCCTGGGAGCCTCCCCCTTCCCAGGCCTCTGGCACATTATAAGATGTGTTGCCCCACTTCCTGACCCACCAGCTGCAGATTCCCTTCATTATTATGACCCTCTGGCCCTCTCTCCTCTCTCTCTCCACAACTGATCCTGGACTCCCCCATTCTCCTCCCTGTCCACTCTTCCAGTTCCCCTAATCCATCTACTTCCTGTTACTATTTTATTTCCCCTTCTAAGTGAGATTCAAACATCCTTGCTTGGGCCTTCCCTCTTGTTTAGCTTCTTTGGGTCTGTGGAGTGGAGGGTGGGTATCCTGTACTTTATCACTTATGAGTACAAAGCATGCATGTTCTTTTGAATCTATTTTATCTCAGTCAGGATAATATTCTCATTTTATCCACTTGCCAGCAAAATTCATGATGTTTTTGTTTTTAATGGCTGAATAATATTCCATTGTATAGATGCACCTCATTTTCTTTACTTGTCAGTTGAGGGATCCCTCATGTAGGTTGTTTCTAGTTTCTGGCTATTACAGATAAAGCTACTATGAACATGGTTAAGCAAGTGTCCCTGTGGTATAATGGGGCATCTTCTGGGTTCTATAGCTGTGTCTTCAGTTAGAACTATTTCCAGTTTTCTGAGAAATTGACAAATTGATTTCCAATGTGGTTGTACAAGTTTGTACGCCCACCAGCAATGGAGGAGTGTTCCTTTCGCTTTACATCCTCTCTAGCATGTGCTTCCTCTTGAGCTTTTGCTCTTAGCCATTCTGATTCAGTAAGTTGGAATCTCTAGGTCATTTTGATTTGCATTTCCCAGAAGACTAAGGATGTTAACATTTCTTTAATCAGCTGCTGAGAATTCTCTGTTAAGCTCTGTATCCCATGTTTAATTGGGCTATTTGGGTTGTTGGTGTCTAATTTATTGAGTTCTTTGTAAATTTTGGATATTAACTATCTGTCAGATGTAGGGATGGTGAAGATCCTTTCCTAACTGTAAGCTGTCATTCTATTGTTCAGGATTGTTTCAGCTATCCTGAGTAGTTTGGGTTTTCCATATGAAATTGAGAATTGATCTTTCAAAGTCTGTAAATAATTTTGTTGGAATTTTGATGTGGATTGCATTGAGTCTATAGATTAGTTTTGGTAAGATGACCATTTTCACTATGTTAGTACTACTGATCCATGTGCATGGGAGAACCTTCCATCTTCCAATATCTTCCACAATTTTATTTCTTCAATGATTTGAAGTTTTTATCATATCGATCTTTGACTTGCTTGGTTTGAGTTATACCAAAATATTTTATATTGTTTATGACTATTGTAAAGAATGTTGTTTCTTTAATTCCTTTCTAGACCCACTTATAATTTGTATAAACAAACATTACATATTATTCTGAGTTATTTATGTTTAGGCAGTCACTTTCCTGAAGGTGTTCTCTGATAGAATTTTGGGGTTGCTTATATAGGTGGTACTATCATACCACCTGCAAATAGCAATACTTTGACTTCTTCCTTTTTAACTCGTATCCCCTTGATCTTTTTTTGTTGTCTTATTGTTGTAGCTGGGACTTCAAGTATTATTTTGAATAGATAGAAGAGAGTGGGCAGCTTTGTCTTGTCCCTGATTTTGGTGGAATTGCTTTAAGTTTCTCCCTATTTAATTTGATGTTGGCTATTGGCTTGCTATATTTTGCTTTTATTGTGTTCAGGTATGTGTCTTGTATCCTTGATCTCTTTAAGACTTTTAACCTGAAGGGTGTTGGATTTTGTTAAAAGCGTTTTCAGCATCTAATGAGATGATCATGTGGGGTTTTTTTTTTTTTTTCAGTTTGCTTGTATAGTGGATTACATTGATGGTTCTTTGTACATTGAACCATTACTGCATCCCTGAGATGAAGCCTACTGTTTGCAAGTATTTTATAGAGTATTTTTGCATCAATTTTCATAAGAGAAATTGGTCTGAAGTTCTCTTTCTTTGTCGAGTCTTTGTGTGGTTCAGGTATCAGCATGACTTTGTCCTCATAGAATAATTTGCCAACGTTCCTTATGCCACTATTTTTGGAATAGTTTGAGTAGTATTTGTATTATCTCTTGTTTGAAAGTTTGGTAGAATCCTGCACTAAAACTATCTGGCCACAGGCTTTTATTTTTTCGCTGGAAGACCTTTAATGAGTGCTTCTATTTCTTTAGGGGTTATAGGGCTATTTAAATAGTTTACCTGATCTTGACTTAAGTTTGGTAAGTGGTATCTGCCTAGAACATTGTCCGTTTCATTAAGATTTTCTAACCCTGTGGAATACAGGCTTTTGAAGTAAAA
Source organism: Arvicanthis niloticus (assembly GCF_011762505.2). Lineage (NCBI taxonomy): Eukaryota > Metazoa > Chordata > Mammalia > Rodentia > Muridae > Arvicanthis > Arvicanthis niloticus. The sequence goes on along the minus strand of NC_047671.1, from coordinate 56,766,168 downwards.
TAGATGATTCTTTGAATTTCTTCAGTGTCTGTTGTTATGACTTTCTTTTTACTTCTGATTTTGTTTATTTGGATACTGTCTCTCTGTTTTTTGGTTAGTTTGGCTAAGGGTTTGTTTATCTTATTGATTTTCTCAAAGAACCAGCTTTTAGTTTTGTTGATTTTTATTGTATTGAATCTTGTTTTTGCATTTATTCTGTTAGCCTGTGTCTTTTTATTGGTGAATTGAGTCCATTGATATTGAAAGATATTAATAACCAGTGATTGTTAATTTCTATTATTTTGACGTTGGTGGTATTGGTGTGTATGTGTGTTTGTGTGTGCTTTTCTTGTTTTTTGCTGGTAAGGAATCACTGATTTCCTGTGTTTTCTTGGAAGTAACTTTTCTTTTTGCCTTTGAGTTTTCCTTCTAGTATTTTCTGAAGGGCTAGATTTATGTATCCATGTTTTTTTTTATTGGATATTTTATTTACATTTCAGATGCCATCCTGTTTCCCAATTTCCCCTCCCTTGAAAACCCCTATCCCATGCCCCCTTTTCCTTTTTGCTTTTATACAATTTTTTTTAATGTTAATCAAAGGCTTTATAAGTTTCACAATGCTCAATCAGAAGTGTAACCCAATACTCAACCTAGATATATAAACTATCTTTGACTGGTGGAGACACGTGAACATCTGCCTTCATGCCCGCCCCCTTCTGTCTCTTTCTCTCTCTCATCACCTAGCTTCTCCTCTCCTTCATCTTCTCCTCTCCTTACTCCATCTCTTCCTCTCGGTACTCCTTTCCCCTTAGCTCCTCCTACATATCACCCTTCCTGTTAAAATAAAACTTCTCCTGGTCTACAGAGTGAGTTCCAGGACAGCCAGGGCTACACAGAGAAACTCTGTCTCAAAAAAACAAACAAACAAACAAACAAACAAACAAACAAAAAACCTCTCTCAAAATACAATTAGAGCATAATTATGCCAATTTGTACCAGTGAGGTACAAGATAGTCCTAATACCCAGTCCATCATTTTGTGGACTAACCAGAAGCTCTGTCATCTCTCCTAACAAAAAAACACTTAGTTTTGAAACCAGCTTTTTTCTTGGCTTTAGAATGAATGTCAGCTGAAAACCATCCACTCAGATCTTTTCTCTCAAAGTAAATAGCCAGGATTGGCTATGAGACTATAGGTCTTCAACCCCGTCAGAAATCCAGAATGACTGAGTTAACTGAAATTATGGGAAGCACTAAGCATAGCTTCTAAAACTTAGCCAATTTATAGAGACCGCTGAGCACCTGGAAAGCCCCTATACTACCGAATGTTGGAGCATCAAATCTTCAGCCTTCTGGCCCAGAATCATCTGACAGACCTTAGTGATGCAGAATTATTAAGGGCTGATTACTCTGTCTAGGCAGACATATAATCAGTCGACTATTCTGCAAGTGTGTCCTTTTCTGGACAGTAATTTGTCTGTAGATGGAAAGAGGCAAATCTTGCCTAGTTGCTGTCTCCCCACAACTGGAGTAACTCCAAGGATGCTCAATTTCTTCTTAGAATCCAAGACAGAAAGCTGTCAGGAGCAGACAGGTCTCTAATCAAAATGAACATTAATATAGAAATGTTTGTAACGTCAATTCTATGGACTTCTGACGTTTTGAAAACCAACTATCTATGTAAGGCAATCTGGACTGTTGTCTGTTAACTCCTAGCAACTATTTCTAAATAAAATGTAGAAAACACCCTAACAATAAACTCAAAGCCATGAATTTGCTATAGTCCCTTAACTCATAGGCTAACCATCTCAAATCAGTTAAAAGAGTTACAGAAGGACTGGGTCGAAGCCTTGTATTCCTAAATGTGTTACACAGGCACAGTGCCCATGAGAGTATCAATATTCATCTCCCTTTTATATCAGTAAGAAGCTCGTACCAATGAAAACCTTAAATTTGAAATCAAAGTAAATTTTGTACCATTTAAGAAATTATAACTTCATCTTGATAATTATGCAGATTTCTACCAATAGGTTATGGCTATGCAATAAATCCTAGCTAATCCTCCCTTTTCCAACAAAACCACTACTTTCCCCTAGAAAGACAGCCCAATATTAACCACCTTAGTCCCCAAGCCAGGGAATAGGGGCGCTGACTCTTCTTTAACTTCTTCAAGCTGATTATGGGTGTTGAGATATTAGAAGAGAGGCAGGGGGAAGAGTAAATTGATAAGTCTCTGACTCTGTGTCTTCACTGCATCCAGATGGAATTCCAGGACATTGGAGGTTTGAGCAGGTCTGCTCAGTTTTCTTGATGAGTAGATACACCAAGGCTGTGTATTCTGCAATATACAATTCTCAAAACAAGTTTTAGTATCAAGATAATTTTTTTCCCCAGAGGGTTGACATTTTTTTAAAGATGTTGGTTCTAACAACTTTTCTTTTCCCCCCCCTTTTTAAAAATTGGTTATATTTACATTTCAAATTTTATCCCCTTATCCCATTCCCCCCACCACCCAGGAACCCCTTATCCCATCCCCCTCCTTGTGCTTCTGTGAGGGTGTGATTTTCCTGTTTCTATGATGCTGTTTCCATTAACATAAACTGCCTCCTAAATTTCTAAATCCTTCCATTTGTGTTATTAAATCTCCTATTTTTCTTTTTTTTCATATTTTTTTTTAAAAATTGGGTATTATATTAACATTTCAGATTTTATCCCCTTACCCCACTTCCTCCCACCACACAGAAGCCTCCTATCCCATCCCCCCTCCTCATGCTTCTATGAGGCTGTGCCCCCACCTACCCCCCCGCCCCCACTACCCACTCCCCACCATCACATTCCCCCCCAACTCTGTGTTCATTTTTCATGGGACCAAGAATCTTTTCTCCCACCTATGCCCAACAAGGCCATCCTCTCCTACATACACCGCTGGACATATGCTTCACTATGTTCATAGCAGCCTTATTTATAATAGCCAGAAGCTGGAAAGAACCAAGATGTCCCTCAATAGAGGAATGAATACAAAAAATGTGGTACATTTCACAATGGAGTATTACTCAGCTATTAAAAATAATGAATTCGAGATCTTTTTAGATAAACGGATAGATCTAGAAATTATCATCCTGAGTGAGTTAACCCGAACACAAAAGAACACACATGGTATTTACTCACTGTTAAGCAGATATTAGCACAAAAGCTTGGAATAGCAAAGACTTAACCCACAGACTACATGAAGCTTATGAAGAAGGAAGACCAAGGAGGGATGCCTCAGTTCTACTTAGAATGAGTAACAAAAATACTCAAGGGAGCAAATATGGAAACAAAACACGGGACAGAAACTGAAGGAGGGGCCATCAGAAGACCATTCCACCTGGGTATCCATCCCATGTACAGTCACCTAAGCTAGACACTGATGTGGATGGCTGGAAGTGCATGCTGTCAAGAACATGATATAGCTGTCTCTTTAGAGGTCTGCCAAAGACTAACACATTCAGAGGACAATGCTCACAGTTAACCACTGATATGATCAAGAGTTTCCCAAGGGAGAACTTAGAGAGAAGACTGAAGGAGCAGAAAGGGTTTGTGACCCCAGGAGGAAAGCAACAATACCTAACAACCACAGCCCCCCAGGGTCTAAACCACCAGCCTGGGAGCACAAAGGGAGGGACCCATGACTCCAGCAGTATATGCAGGGGAGGATGGCCTTTTTGGGCATAGGTGGAAGAAGAGATTCTTGATCCCATGAAAAACGAACACAGAGTGTGTGTGGGGGGGATTGTGAGTGTGGGGAGGGGGTAGTGGGGGCGAGGGGTAGGTGGGGGCACAGCCTCATAGAAGCATGAGGAGGGGGGATGGGATAGGAGGTTTCTGTGTGGTGGGAGGAAGTGGGGTAAGGGGATAAAATCTGAAATGTTAATATAATACTCAATTTTTAAAAAAAGAAGAAAAAGAGGAAAAAAGAAAAAAGAAAGAAAAAAAAAGAAAAATAGGAGATTTAATAACACAAATGGAAGGATTTAGAAATTTAGGAGGCAGTTTATGTTAATGGAAACAGCATCATAGAAACAGGAAAATCACACCCTCATAGAAGCACAAAAAGGGGGGATGGGATAAGGGGTTCCTGGGTGGTGGGGGGAATGGGATGTATACATATTTTTTAATTTGAATTTGCCTTGAAATATCTTCTTTTCTTCATCTACGATGATTTAGAGTTTTGCTGGGTATAGTAGTCTAGGTTCACATCTGGATTTTTTTTTCAAGGTTTCAAAATATCTGTCTGGGCCCTTCTAGCTTTTTGCGTCTTTGTTGAGAAGTTGGGTATAATTCTGATAGGTCTTCCTATGTATATTACCTGAACATTTTCCCTTGTCACTTTTAATATTCTTTCTTTGTTCTGTAGATTTTGCATTTTGATTATAATGTGGTGGGGAGATTTTCTTTTCTGATTCATTCTAATTGATGTTCTGTTAACTTCTGGTATGTTTTGGTGCATCTCTTTCTTTTGGTTGGGAAAGTTTTCTTCTATGAATTTGTTGAAAATATTTTCTGGTCCTTGGAGTTGGGGCTCTTTACCTTCTGCTATTCTCATTATTCCTATTATTTTTAGGTTAGGTCTTTTTATGGTATCCCAGATTTCCTGGATGTTTTGTAATTTTTTAGATTTAACATTTTCTTTCACTGATGTATCAATTTCTATTGTATCATCTCTGTCTGCTGTTCTCTCTTCAGTCTCTTGTATTCTGTTGGTGATACTTATACCTGTTCTTCCTGTTAGCTTCCCTAGGGTTTCCATCTTTAGAATTTCCTCAGTTTGTTTTCTCTTCATTGCTTTTATTTCCATTTTCAGGTATTGAACAGTTTTATTTATTTCCTTCACATGCTTACTTATATTCTCCTATATTTCCTTAAAGGATTTATTCATTTCCTCTTTCAAATTCTCTATCATTTTTATAAGATTAGATTTAAATTCATTTTCCTATACTTCAGTTGTGTTCATGGCTTGTTGGTGTGTGCTCTGATGGTGTCATATTGATCATGCTTTTGTTGTTTGAGTTCCTGTGTGAGCTTTTAGTCATCCTGATATCTTTAGTTCCTGACTCTTCTTGCTGTAGTTGGTACTGAGAGAGTGCCTAACATCAGTGATTCTGGTGAATATTGTGGAGCTGCAGGTCTGATAAAGGTGGTCAGGAATATGGAGGTCTGGTGAGAATAGTAGCTTGCTCAGGGCACCTGGGCATGAGTCCTGAGAGGACTCAGCAGGCAGGGAAGATAGGTGCAGGAAGGGTGCTATGTGAATATTTTAATATTCTCTCTTGCTTTCTTTTTCTTTTTAGTGTGTATGTGTGTGTGTATGTGTGTGTGTGTGTGTGTGTGTGTGTGTGTGTGTGTTCATCTTGGAAATAAAGCTGTGTATTTTACTTTCCAAACCTCCTTACATACGTTATGTTTCTTACCCAGAGTTGATGAGGATATTCACTGAGATTCCCTGGGCTTTCCCACTTTCTACTGCGCTGCACATTTTCTTTTTTGCACATTCTTATTATCCTGTAATTGTACTCACAACTTACCCATTTGCATTCCGACTTTATGTCAGGTGTGCTAAGGTACTTTACATATATGGTACTTTTAAAATAATTTTCAAATCTAGTTGTAAAATTGGTTATTTTCTGGATCTCTGGCTTCCCCCTGCTCACAAATATTCTGGATATCATGCCTTTACAATTCAAGAAATGCAGTCAAAGAAATACTTCTTACATTTATATACGCGGTAGTGTCAATCAGAACACCTGATTAGAAAATTTTTATTCAAGTGTGAATCAGATCTTGTAAATGTTCTAAACCTGAAATAATAAAGTAACTTGAAGCTTACCAATAAATAAAAACTTAGACCCTTTAAATGTTCCTCTCTTAATAAACAACTATTACTTTGTCTACCAAAAAGTATTTCTCTTAATGAAACATTATGAAAAATGTCAATTATATGTAGTATCTTAGGAGATTTTTGTTGCCATTCATAGAATATCCAAGACTGAGAAATTTATGAAGAAATAGTATTGCTTTGGCTCAGAATTCTAAGAACATTGTGACTATATCGGCACCAACTTGGCTTCTTGGGGCTTCATGGTGGGAAGGCATTAACTTCAAATTGGAAGAGAAGAAAATAGTTCCATTCAACTCAAGCAACGAGTTACTCATTACCATGAATAAAGCAATCAGTTCATGAGTCAGCTGTGGTTTGACAGCCCTACCTCCTTTTAGTTCAGTTTCATTATAAACCAAGCCCCACCTTGTGCTTTGGTGGAGAACAATTCATGCAATCACAAAAGGATGCAAAAGTAAAACTAATAATGAAAAAAACTCCAGGTACATTAAATTCAACTTCAGAAATTACACAGCAAAGACCAATACAGTTTCAGCAATACCTCTAACTACCTCCCTACTTAGCCCCATCAAGAATTCTTATGATACAAACCTCAGAAGCCATACTATTTGAAAACATATCCAGGATATTATTTCCAAAATATATGTTAAAAATAACAATTGCATTGTCATAAGCAAAAATATTGTTGTGGTTTTAAATTGTCTTATAAATTTCATAGCTTTATAACAGTTTTCATCCATCAACTCTGAAAATTTTAATGCTTGCATGTTGAAAGAGATTGGACACTTAATCTGTAATTTTAATACTTATATTGTTGAAGGAAACTAGGCATTTGTCTATAACTCTTTAGAGTCTAGATTTTGCAAGCTGTATCTTTGAGGTACTCAACAAGTTTTGAAACTCTTTATTTTTATAGTTTTACTTTCCTTATAGATTAGCATTTGGTCAAGTAGTTTAATAAAATCCAGGTATTGGGTTTTAAAATGAAATCTCCCATAAACTCATGTATTTGAATACTTGGCCTTCAGCTGGAGGTAGCCTTTGCAGTGAGGCCTAACTAGAAGACTGACTAGACCAGTGGGTCAGCCCTAGAGGCTTCTTCTCCAATCCGACTTGCTGTCATCTTTGCTTCTGGATTGTGGAAAAGGGTTAGTGGCCTCAAGATTCTATTGCTGTGCCTTTCCTGCCATTGGGGACTGTCTTTCCTAGAACTGGAAGGCATAATAAACTCTTCCTTTCTTAATTTACTTTTGAATCATGGGTAATGAGAAGAGTGACCAGTAGATGAGGCAAAAGTGCTAGGTAAGAGTTTTCCAATGTGAGACACTGGCTGGTTGCCTCTCTTTTACCAGCAGTGAGAGTCAACAACTAGATTTTTAAACTTATTCAAGGTTGTAAAATGAAGCCATTCCAACACTTTCCTCATTTATTTAGTCACTTACAAATATACATAAATGCCAGTATATTTCATATTTGATAGATATATTTCTGAAATACATCTATAAAAATAGCTTCAGACACAAAATTGCATAGCTTGTATATAAGTTCATAGTACATATAGGATATTTGATAGATATATTTCTGAAATACATCTATAAAAATAGCTTCAGACACAAAATTGTATAGCTTGTATATAAGTTCATAGTACATATAGTTTGAGTAGTACCTACTACACCTTAAAAGCCATAAGCATCAAAACATAACTTGAAAGTGCCTTGCAAAATATCCCCAATGTTTTAGTTCTCTTGGGTTCTAGAAAGCTATTTGTGTCCCATTGCTCAAGTATTCTAATCATAAGGAATGACAATATTAACAAAAAGATCATGATTGTGATGCTTTTACATGTGAAATAATTGTATATGTAAATACACATGTAATTACATGAAACTACATGGAAAACATTGTAGGAAATAAGGATGAATACAAAGAAGAAAGAACATTATATATAATATATTACATGGAAAAAACTGCTATATAGTTCCTTTCCAGTATATTTATTTGGAGGTCAGAGCTTCAGAATCTATTAAAATCCAAGCTAAGTTTGGTATGCTGGAACATGCCTTTAATCCCAGAACTAGGGAGCCAAAGGCAAGAGGATTTTGTGAGATCAAAACCATATTGGTCTACAGAGTGCATTCGGCACAGCTAAGGCTCCACATGATCATCTCACTAGATGCTGAGAAAGCATTTGACAAAATTCAATACCCCTTCATGGTAAAAGTCTTGGAAATATCAGGAATTCAAGGCTCATACCCAAACGTAGTAAAAGCAATATACAGCAAGCCAGTAGCCAACATTAAACTAAATGGAGAGAAACTTAAAGCAATCCCACTAAGATCAGGGACTAGACAAGGCTGCCCACTTTCTCCCTACCTATTCAATATAGTACTGGAAGGCCTAGCCAGAGCAATTAGACAACAAAAGGAGGACAAAGGGATACAAATTGAAAAGGAAGAAGTCAAAATATCATTATTTGCAGATGATATGATAGTATACTTAAGTGACCCTAAAACTTCCACCAGAGAACTCCTAAACCTGGTAAACAACTTCAGCAAAGTGGCTGGATACAAAATCAACTCAAACAAATCAGTAGCCTTCCTCTACTCAAAGGATAAACAGGCTGAGAAAGAAATTAGGAAAATGACACCCTTTACAATAGTCACAAATAGTATAAAGTACCTTGGTGTGAATCTAACCAAGCAAATTAAAGATCTGTATGATAAGAACTTCAAGTCTTTGAAGAAATAAATTGAAAAAGACTTCAGAAGATGGAAAGATATCTCATGCTCATGGATTGGCTGGATTAATATAGTAAAAATGGCCATCTTGCCAAAAGCAATCTACAGATTCCATGCAATCCCCATCAAAATTCCAACCCAATTCTTAATAGATTTAGAAAGAACAATTTGCAAATCCATTTGGAATAACAAATGTATAATCTTAGTACTTTGAAGGCATCAGACTACATAGTGATTCAAGGCCAGTTTGGGCTACATATTGAGGCCAAGTTTTAAAAAAAAGTTTTATTATCATAATTTCTCAAATATTAGAATTATAATCTATCTTCAGGTGGTGGTGGTTTACACTTTTAATCCCAGCACTCAGGAGGCAGAGGCAGAGGCAGATTATTCTCTGTAAATTTGAGGCTAGCCTGGTCTACAAAGCCATTTCCAGGGCAGCCAGGGCTCTCTTACACAGCAAATCCCTGTCTTAAGAAAAATAAAAATGATGAATGAGACGAGATTAAAGAGAATAAAAGCTGCTCAAGGAATTCAGTGAAGTAAACTTTACTTTGGACTTTAAAAATGGCACAAAACAAGTGGCTTTATGATCCTGCTCTCAGTTAGTCACTTTGTGACCCTGCTCTCAGTTGGTCACTTTGCTCAGTGAATATAATAGATGCTCCGTACAACTTTTCACATCTGTCTAATTGATGACTTCTTAAGATTCGAAAAGGGTAAACAATGATGTTACTACAGATGGGAAACCATGCCCGATTCCTTCTGAGATTGCCTTTACCTATGCAACCCATAATGTCCTTGAAGTCCTTGAACTCTAGATCCTTCTAATTCAACATTCTTTGTACTGAGATTACTAGTATGTGTTGCCACTCCTGACTCTCCTGCCTTTGAACAACAATCTTTTGTTTTTCCCTAACACATAAATATTGAGCTCCTTGTGGGGGGGCCTCTTCATCTCTTCATTCTGGCCCTTTGGTTGTTGTGCTAGGGTTAGAGTTTCAGGAATGCTAGGTTGCTATTTTTTCTCTGAGACATGGCCTCCAGCCTGTTTTTCTTAGTTTATAAATGCCTTTGCTCTCCCCATGAAGTAAAACAGGACATGCTGATTATGGACAAATAGTAACCATCACAATTCAGAGTGTAGTAGGTTTTAACTTCAATGTCTCTGAATTAAGTTTAACTGGGGACTCTGACCTTGACTTTGATGACTGTTGGACCCTTCTTAACATGTCCAAGTTTAGTTTGAAACAAGTCAAGTTGGCAAGTTATGTGTTTATGGGGCTTTTGTTTGTTTTTACTTTTCATTTGTGGAACTCAAACTGCATATTAAATTCATTTGTAGTCTCTGGATTTGGAGATAATTGTGAGTCTCTGTTCAGTGTTGGTACTTTGGAAACGGCCACACTTTAGGGTGGGTAGTTGTCTGCATCAAAGCCAAGTTATATTTGCTTTATACCAAACAATACTAGAGAACTAAAACACACCATAAAATGTATACTGTTTTGTATTTCACCTTTCAATATTTAAATAATTATATTAATGTCTCATAGAAAAGAATTCTGTTAGATAATGCAGTGATTCCTTAAATAAGTTGGTATTATGTAATTAATAATAATAATAATAATAATAATAATAATAATAATAATAATAAAAAAAACCAAGAATAGAGAAAACAATTCTCAACAATAAAAGAACTTGGGAGGAATCACCATCCCCAATCTCAAGCTGTACTACAGAGCAACAGTGAACTGCATGCTATTGGTACAGAGAATGGCAGAAAGATCAATGGAATAGAATTGAGGACCCAGAAATGAACCCACACACCTATGGTCACTTGATCTTTGACAAAAAATCAAAAACTATCCAGTAGAAAAAAGACAGCAATTTCAACAAATGGTGCTGGTTCAACTGGAGGTCAGCATGTAGAAGAATGTAAATCAATCCATTATTATCTCTTTGTACAAAGCTCAAGTTCAAGTAGATTAAGGACCTCCACATAAAATCAGATACACTGAAACTAATAGAAGAGAAAATGGGGAAGAGCCTTGAACACATGGGCACAGGGGAGAAGTTCCTGAACAGAACACCAATGGCTTATGCTCTAAGATCAAGAATTGACAAATGGGACCTCATACAACTGCAAATCTTCTGTAAGGCAAAGGACACTGTCAATGGGACAAAATGGCAACCAACAGATTGGGAAAAAATCGTTATCAATCCTCCATCCAGTAGAAGGCTAATATCCAATATATACAAAGAACTCAAGAAATTAGACTCTAGACAATCAAATAACCCTATTAAAAATGGAGTACAGAGCTAAACAAAGAATTCTCAACTGAGGAAACTTGCATGGTTGAAAAGTACCTAAAGAAATGTTCAACATCCTTAGTCATCAGGGAAATGCAAATCAAAACAACCCTGAGATTCCACCTCACACCAGTCAGAATGGCTAAGATCAAAAACTCAGGTGACAGCAGATGCTGGCAAGGATGTAGAGAAAGAGGAACACTCCTCCATTGTTGGTGGGATTGTAAGCTGGGACAACCACTCTGGAAAACAGTCTGGCAGTTCCTCAGAAAACTGGACATAGCATTACCTGAGGACCCAGCTATCCCACTCCTGGTCATATACCCAGAAGATGCTCCAACATATAACAGGGACACATGCTCTATTATGTTCATAGCAGCCTTATTTATAATAGACAGAATGGAGGCAGATATTCACGTGTCTCCACCAGTCAAAGATAGTTGATATATCTAGGTTGGGTATTGGGTTACACTTCTGATTGAGCAATACCAAACTTATAAAGCCTTTGATTAAAAATTTTAAAAAATTGTATAAGAGCAAAAAGGAAAAGGGGGCATGGAATATGGGCTTTATAGGGAGGGGAAATGGGGAAAGGGGATGGCATCTGAAATGTAAATAAAATATCCAATAAAAAATTTTAAAAAATAATAGACAGAAGCTGGAAACAACCCAGATGTTCTTCAACAGATGAATGGGTACAGGAAATATGGTACATTTACACAATGGAGTGCTACTCAGCTGTTAAAAACAATGAATTCTTGAAACTCTCAGTCAAATGGATGGAAGTGGAAAATATCATCCTGAATGAGGTAACCCAATCACAAAAGAACGCACTTGGTATGCACTCACTGATAAGTGGATATTAGCCCAAAAGCTCACAATAACCAAGATACAACTCACAGACCACATGTAGATCAAGAAGAAAGACCAAAGTGTAAGTGCATCGGTCCTTCTTAGGAGTAGCAAAATACTCACGGGAGCAAATACAGAGACAAAGTGTGGAGCAGAGACTGGAGGAGGGACCGTTTGGAGACTGCCCCACCTGGGGATCCATCCCATGTGCAGTCATCAAATGCAGACCCTGTTGTGGATGCCAGGAAGTGCATGCTGACAGGAACCTGATATACCTGTCTCCTCTCTGCTCTGCCCAGAGCCTGACATATACAGAGGTGGATGCTCACAGCTAACCATTGAACTGATCAAGGGGTCCCCAATGGAGGAGTTAGAGAGAAGACTCAAGGAGCTGAAAGGGTTTGCAGGCCCCATGGGAAGAGCAACACTATCAATCTACCAGAGCCCCTAGGGTCTAAACTGCCAGCCTGGGAACACACATGGAGGGCCCATGGCTCTAGCTCTATATGTAGTAGAAGATGACCTTGTTTACCATCAGTGGGAGAAAAGGTCCTTGGTCATGTAAAAACTGGATGCCCCAGTATGGGGGAATTTGAGGGCAGGGAGAAGGTAGTGTGGGTGGAGGGGTGGCACATCCTCATCGAAGCAGGAGGAAGGGCAGTGGGAAAAGGGTTTCCTGGTGTGGTGGAAGTGGGGAAAGAAGGTAATATCTGAAATGTAAATAAATAGAATATTCAATAAAAAACAGATAATGGAACTGGCTATTGCAGTTGAGCATTTGAGACATTTTTTTCAACAATTTAACATCACCCACATTACTGGTATTCCTTATAATCCTCAAGGAAAAGGTATTGTGGAATGGGGCAATGGAACTTTAAAACAATATCTTCATAAAATATAAAAGGGGAAGAATATTCTCATATTCCACAAATTTACTTAAATCATGTTCTTTTTATTTTAATTTTTAAAAAAAGTTCGATGCCAAAAAATGTCTACTGTTTATGGCATCATACAACTAGGCATACTTATGCTGAAGTGAAAAGGAAGGATCCACTTACTGGCATATGGCATGATTCAGATCAGGTATTTAATATGGGGAAAAACACATGTATGTGTTTTTTCTGCAGGATGCTAAAGGAGCGTCCTGGCTGCCAGAGTGATTGGTTAGACGTGCTGATTCTGGGACAAAGAATGATGCTGACCTGTGATCTTGCTGAGTGCCCTGACAATGTTGATGGGGAAGCCGTACCGGATATATGTTCCTGACCCAGCTTTGCTTTCCTATATCCCAGATGAGACAAGCTGCCTTGCCTCAAAATTTTACACCTTGTGGGACAGAGAATCAAAAAGAGAAGTTATAATGACTTGTATTTTTCTTAAATGTGACCATTTATTCAGATTCAACCATGGACTGGTCTAGAAATCAATCCAATATTGGATATAACAGTCTTCATTTGGAAGGCTGGTTCTGGACATTTTCAAAGACATACTTGGAAGTTAGCTGCAGTTCTCTATGATGTTACATTGGCAAGAGATAAAGTTGGGACAGGATCTGGTTTTCAAACAAGTGTGAGTGCATGTGTTTTAAGGCTCTTTTAACTGTCATGTTAAAATTTCTTTTGTTTCTTCTGCAGTATTTAATGTAAGTTTTGTTTTATTGCCCTGAGTATTACAGGACTTTGGTATTCTGAAAAAGGGGCTTGCAAGTACTGGAATAAGTAAGTCAGGCTTTAAGCAGAAGCAAGAGGGTAGTGGGCTTGATTATTGCTGGTATAACAGCGATAATTACATTAATTGCTAGCACCAATGCTTCAGCAACTGCTTTGACACAAGAAGTTAAGAAAGCTACTTTTGTTAAATAATTTAGCAAAAAAAAAAATGTTACTAATGCGTTGAGTACACAAAGGGATTTAGATAGGTATTTGGAACAATGGATTGATGCTTTTTATTCTATTCAACTTAATGGAAGGAGGTTGAGAGTTTAAGAGTAAGAAGCCATCTAGAGTGTCATGCCAAATACCAATAGATTTGTATTACTTCTAAAATTTACAATGATAGTCATTATGATTAGGAAAAAGTTTAAAGACACTTGCAGGGTATTTGGCATAATTCTAACATGTCTCTGGATGTTTTAACTTTGCATATTGAGATTATGAATTTAAAGAATGCTGCTATGCTGAGCTTCGATGCAGCAGATACTGTTGATAAAATTATCCATGTCCTGAAATCAGTATTTCCATTTTGATCAAGCTTCAAGAATGGCATATGTAGCTTGATCATGCTAGCCTTTTTTGTCCTCAGAATACTTTTATTCTTGCCCATCGTGTTAAAGCTTGTCTTCAACAACATCAACATGTTGGCAGGCAAAGTACATGACTTGAAACTGAAAATGGACCCCCAGAAAGAATTATTCAATTAACAAGCTGGCAAGCCAAGGACTGGTAAGATTCTGCACAGAGCCTTACCAACCTAATACAGAAGTGCATTGCTTTTGATAATGCATATTGAATGATGGTTAAGGAAGGCATTCTTCTCAGAATGACCTAAGACAGGCTCAGTTTTGTTTATGCAGTAAAAAAGTGGGAGATGTGGAGAGATTTTGGGGGCTGCTTGTCAGGAATCTGACATTGGCCAAGGACAAGGAAATGGGCTTCAGGCAGGAATCTAAATCTTAGGCTAGAACAAAGAACTAATTTCAGGCAGGAATCTAAACTTTAAGCTAGAACAAAGAAGTAGGCTTCAGGCAAGAAAATGACTTTGGGCTAGGACAGGGATAGAGGCTCAGATATTTTGGTCATCCTGATAAGCCCTTAGAAATAGTAATCATAGGACTTTGTTTATTGCCTTGTTTGTTCTTTGACTATTTGTGTTTATTGTCTTGTTTGTTCCCTGGCTATTTGCATCTATTGTATTGCTAGTTCCTCAACCTAGAAGTGACCTTAATACTTACATGTAATGAAAATGATATAAAAGCAGATTGGGAAAAATAAAATATAAAAATAAAAGGAAAGCACAATAACAAAATACAAATTAATAAACAATACTTCTTGAGATATTGACTAGAGACAAAAATTTAGTTAAAAACATCAGTTAAAATGTTATTATAATAAAACATATGTAACATAAAATTTTTCATTATTATTCAATAGTAATTGGTACATTGGTAGTACTCCATAACCACCAATATTCATCATCCAGTCAAAGACCTTCTAAGAGCTCTGAGGCTTCCCAAATATATATTCGTGTAAAAATATTTAAATGTACACTCTAAGTTGCTAAATTTTAGAGCAACTTCATTGTATTAAAAATAAAATCATAATAAATAAAAGTGCACAAAGCACTTAGGTATGCTTTTACTTAAAGGTGTTGATTTGTTACTTAGGCCCAGAAGATTCCGAAAAGCAGCATGAAAGCCTGACATCACTGCCTTCATTTGAGTCTGTCTTCTTGACTTCAGGTCGAACTCACAGGCACATTGCTCAGTCAAGAAGAACCTGTCTAACTTAGGTTACCCTTTTCAAGAATGAAGGCATACAAATAAGTCATTGCCTTAATCCGTCACCCTGGGCAACAGAAAAAGCAAATGCATCCAGAACCCCAAGAATCATCAAGAAGGGATAAGCTGAGGTGTACCCTAGAGCAGTTTGATCACTGACAAAGCTGACTGGTAACTCCATGAGATGGCAGGGTTAAGAATGTAGACCAACTCAATTGTGTCTTACTGAGAGCCAGAAGCTGATAATCGTAAAGACAATCTGTGTGAAGTTAGATAAGGAAGATTGTCGAAGGTCTGCAGCAAGCAAGCCTGAGACATGTAGATTTAAATGGTTCAAGAATTAGGGCAAAGTAAAATTCTTCATGCCTGGTCAATGATGCCAATGTCAGGGATCATTTTTTCCAGTTCAAGTTCTGGAAGGCGGTCAGATATATAAGTGGGTTGGTCTGATCCTGCCCTATAATGTCCTCCTCGTTCCCACTAAGGTCATGTTTCTTCTGATGACTCACTGACCAGTTGGGAAGATCCTGGATCCAAAGAAGCTGCTTTTTCTTCTTTCTTTGCAGCAGATACACTGAGACCATCTATTCCTTTGATAGTTGGAACACAACCATGTTTTAGGGAAATGGAGCTTAAGTTCTGTTGCCTGCAATAATTTGTGGTTAATGAATTGTCTTAAAGGTTTTATGTGTCTCTATCCCACTCTGTGGCATGGTAGCTGTCTCATCTCCATTAAAAGACTTTTCTCATTTGAACCATTTTTTATGAATAAGGGCTCTTTCATTCTTCACAGCCTATTTCATTTTATGGTCTTTATTGCATTTTAACAGGGAGACAAATGACAGCGTAAACAGGGGTGTGGGAGACTCCCTTGCCTTGATTTTATGTGTTTGAACTAACCTCTATTCATCCCTTAGCTCTGGTCGGGGAGACCTTTACTGCAAGTCATAAAAGAATTGTCAGGGCTGAAGGTCTCTGGAAGAGCCTTCTGATGGGATGTGAGGAACAGTATTTGTTTTCTAAAAGTGTGCAAGGAGTTGTACTGACAATAGTAAGAATGAACATGTAACTCTAGGCACAGGGTACATAAGTACAAGGAAACATGTATTTATTTTCCATTATATAAGAGGCATTCTTTATACTTTATTTAGTATACAAATAATATATTATGATAAAAATTTAAAAGTTTCAAGAGTGTATATAATCCATGCTGACATTATATTTATTTTTCTCCCATCAGTAGTAGTTACTAACAATTTTATTTATATGTACACATATGCACTTATATTCTTTATCTTCTGTTTACTCAAAAATGAGTTAAACATTCAACTTCACAAATTTAATTTAATTTATTTTTACTTATCACGTTCTAAAAATTCTTACCATTGCCTTTATATCATTGATGTAGCATTTTCCTCTTGCCCTCACTTTAATTACTTTTGTTATTGTTGTTATCATTAAGGGTGCAATGAACATTCTTTAACATCTATCTTGCTATAAGATACATGTCTAAAAGCAGAATCTATGTGTCAAAAGATGTGTGCCTCTTACTGTTGCTTAGACATGACAGACCCTTCCAGGAGCTGCATCCTTCAGGCCACACAAGGTGCTGCATTGTGACTCCAGGCTGTTAGCATGTCCTTCTAATCCTCAGGATTTCTGACAAAAGAAAACTTTAATCCTTATTTTTGTCAGCTGAGAATAAAAGCTCCAGATGCCTTGAATGAAATTGCCTGAGGCTACAGAGTGGCAGCGTGGAAGGCATGTTTTATCCAGGACACAGACCCAGCTCTTCCGTAGCCAGGACTTGCTGACACAGAATCTGCACTGAGTTTTGTCACTCCATTGGTTTTTATGTCTTGAAGAAGCCAGATTGGAAGTGGAGTACTAAAACACTGGAGCCCAAAGAAATAAGGAACTCCATGCTGTGGGAGGGAAAACTTAAAGCCCAATGTCAAAGGAGGCGCTTACTGCCCAGGAGAGGATGGCAGAGGTCTGACTCCTGCCTTTGTTAACTCGAGTTAATACATGTTGGTTTACTAGATTTTGTCTTATCTTTTTAATAATATAGTAATACTGACAGAGGAAAAAATAGTGTGGAAATAAAAGTCCCATTTTCTTTTGAAAATTTCCATTTCCTAATTACCTTTGAAAAACAAGAATACAAATGGAACTGTTGGCCCTCTTGATATAAGTACACAGAAGTAATACCATGTCCTTCATTCAGTTTTTATTCTCTAGAAATTCAGTTAATTTGGACTAGATGGTTTTAAAACAGGTTTGTGGTGACCTTTGACCTTAGATCCTTCTACCTCCAGCTTCCAAGTATAAAATGAAGTCATATACCATGACAACATGCTATTTTTCTTTTCAAATTTTGTTTCCTCTATTTACAATGTAACTTTCAAAGAGGGAAAACATTAGGACTGGAGTTAGATTTAATGATATTAATATGGTAGCAGTGGATTTAAAATCTCCTTTCATAAGTGAAGTGTGTGAGAAGGTCCTGCTTGCTGACTGTGCTATTCACTTCCAAATGTTTCATTCACTAACTTATGATCTTCTTCCTGTGTTCTAGGGAGGGATGTGCAGTTCCTGCTTTGGTTTTACAGAGTAAAATGATAAGAAAGAACAAATAACTGGCTGAAGAGCACACAGATCATGGTTCGTGTTTGAATACATTGTCAGCCTTCAGGGCCTGGGCTTTCAAAATGGTCTTGTTTTTCAGAAGCAGTTGTGCAGGATAAAGATACCCCTTCCTTCCTTCCTTCCTTCCTTCCTTCCTTCCTTCCTTCCTTCCTTCCTTCCTCCCTCCCTCCCTCCTTCCTTACCTCCCTCCCTCCCTCCCTCCTTCCCTCCTTCCTCTCTTCTTTCCTACCTTCCTTTTTTCTTTCTCTTCTTTTTTGACTCCTACTATAAACAAATCAGAAATTTTATAGACATCTAAAACTTACCTTTGTTGTGAAGTTAGTCCACCAAAGATCACCACATGCCATTCTTAAAGCCAAAAAGAATGTCTTTGCTGTAGGCCAGTTGTTTCATGGAGACTTATTTAAAGTGTCTTGTAGCCCTGAGCTCTTTGTCTTTTAGGCACACACACACACACACACACACACACACACACACATCCTGGTTGTCACATTTTACTTAGCAAGAAGCAGAACTACAGAAGCCAAAAAAATAAAGCAAGAGTAGTGCATTTAGGAACTTTCCTGAAACTATGGGGGAGGTCTCTGATGAATCAGGTCTTCCTTCACATTTTACTAGGGATTGGGGCCTATGTGCTGATTAGAATGTTACTGCTAATGTGGCATTAGTTGTGCTAAGATCTGAGGGCCTGTTACATTTACTAGAATGAAATTGAAGAAGGCAATAGTAGACTGAATATTCCCCCATAGCCATGGGTTGTCAGAATTAATACTATGAAAAAGTTATCTTGCCAAAAATTAACTATAGACTCAATCTCCCTCAAAGTTCTAATGACACACTTTATGGAACAAGAAAAAAAATTTTAAAACCATATGGAAGCACAAAAGATTCTCAATAACCAAAGGAATTTTAAGCAGTAAGCTTAATGCTGGAGGCATCACAATGTGGAATCTCAAGTTGTGCTACAAAGCATTAGAAACCAAACTATGTAGTATTAGCAAAAAACAAACAAACAAAAAATCGGACATGCAGACCAACGTAACTGCATGGGAGAGTCAGAAATAATTCAAGGTGCATGTGGACATCAAACTTTGAAAAGATAGTCTCTTCAAACAAATTGCAAAGAAAATATCTCACTCAGAGAGAAATGAAACCAGAGCTCCATTCCTCATGCTCCACAAAAGCCAATTCAAAACAGATTGGAGACCTGAAAGTGAGATGAGAAACTTGGACTCTGCTAAAGTAAACCGTAAATAAAGCATTTCAAGAAATGAGCAAAGACAAGGGATTTCTGGAAAGTAGCACAGGAGATAAACATAGGAACTGTCAAATGAAACTGTACAAAACTAAAAACTTTTGCACGGAAAGGTAAATAATCACGACCCCTAGAGGCGTTGCAGATAAGGCTGCTGTGTCACATGTGTAGGTGGCAGAAAGGAGAAAAGTTATGTCTATGCTCAGTGTTCTGACCTGTATTAAGAGGTTTGGCCTCTTGCTTGTATTGTAATGCTAACTGCCCCCCAAGGCCTGGTTGCCCCCAGGGGTATGAGACTCTGTACAGACACAAGTGTTGCTAAGTAATCTTGTTCCCCCTCCCTCCAAGTTATCCACTATTGGTTAAAGATACCGACAGCCAATAGTTGAGCAGAATAGGCAGGGTTTGAGTTTACTTGGGCTTGAGGCCTGAGGAGAACCATGAGAAGAGAAAAGAAGGTGGAGAGAGGAGGAAGCCGTCATGGGAAAGGTGAATCATGAAAACATAGTCATGAGGGATGGCCAATTGGAGTTAAGAGCTGCCTAGATGGAACATGACAAATTATAAAATGGGGTTAATAATTGGGAAATAGACTCTAATAACACAAAGAGTACATAAACACCCAACTCTAGTGCTGATTTAGGCTTATTAGAAATATAAAAGTTCTGTGCCTTTTATCTGGGAGCTGATCAAAGGCAGGGTAGAAACCCCTATTTGAGATTAAATAATTATGACAACAAACATGAACATCTGAATGATTAAGTAGCCTAACATTCCCTGGAAAAAAAGGCAAGCCTAAGATGACCACCAGTCTTGTTCCATGCAGTCCTGGATTGACTCACAGGTGAGACTGAGCAGGAGACATAAAACGCCTCCTCTGGGACTTCAGGCCCTGGGTGGGTGTGAGCCTGAGGCAGATGACCTTCCTTCACACAAGGCCACTCAGGCTAGCCTGGATGAGAAGTGAGCCCAAGAAGATAACCAGACCAGTGCCATGGGACCTGGACAGGGAACTAGCCTATGATGAACACCAGTTGGGCACCACATAGGGCTCAGACCATACACAAGGTGACCCCTACCAAAATGCACTAGTGGGGCATAGCACTCCTAAGACTGTCCCTGATATTACAACAGACACTCAGAGATCCCAGGCACCACTATGAGGAGCAAGTACGTGGTGTGAAAATGAAAGAGAAAGAGAAGCAGGAGGATGTGGGCACAACGAAGAAGAGAGGCAGAACTGGAGACTCCAGGGTAGTGAGGAATAGCCTGATGTGAGTAACTGGTGATGGTGATGTCACCTAGGACCATGTGTGGTGAGGTCTTGGCCTCTGCTACCACTGGGGACCATGTCTGAGTCAATGACCCTGCAGTACCGAGAGTCTGTTACCATCAAAGGCCAGGTGAAAGTCCCTTGTCTGGGCTCCCTTCAGAGACCATGTTCTTGTCTAAGGGCTGTGCAGAACTGGCTCCCTGGGAATCATGGAAGAGCTGGGCCTGGAAACATGAAAGCAGGAGAGCTGACCCACACCTAGCCAGCTGCAGTATTCATGAGAGTAAACCTGCAAATTGTGGAAGCTGCAGGTAAGCTGGCACTGAAGATAAGAGGATGGGAGAGTTGGCCCTAACTCTCATCTCTCATGCAGTGGCATGGGCAAGGGAGGGATGCCCTCCTCTCCTCTCATAGCAGATGGCAAGCAAGACACCTGATACTGAGGTCATGAGAGCAGGAAAGCTGATCCTGCCCTCAAAAGCTTCAGCACCCAAGAGAATGGATCCTGCACCTCACCTGGACAGCAGAGTAGAACAGGCTGAGGTTTCAGGGGTTGTTAAGTGGAAAGAGCTGGAGATCCAGTGGTCTGATCAGTTCATACATCTCTCAGGCCCAGATCCAGGACTTTGAATTGGAGCACCCCAGCATCTATCCCTGGAGTACATGAAGGGCCAGTCTTACAGATCCAAAACTATAGGATCTCCATGACACAGGGAAGCAACAGGACGTGTGAGAAGAGTCCTAGTGTCAACAGAGTAGTGGAAGCCAGAGGCCTCGTAGGAGAGCAATGAGTCACGGCAATGAACATTTGCAAGCAAAGAGGAGTGGACCAAAGGGTGTACTGTAGGCTGCACTGTGACACCCCACAGCTTCCATAATGAGATGTTTTTCTCTCTGTTGGTGGGGAAGGTTGCAAGGGTGGAGGCTGTGCATGAGGGGAGGGGGAGATGAGTGAGTTTGGGATGTTTGATGTGAAATTCACAAAGAACTAAAAAAAAGAGAAGAGTCAAAAAAGAGTCAAAAAAAGGAGAAGAGTCAAAAAAAGAGTCAAAAAGAAGTAAATAATCAGCTAAGAGGCAATACACTGACAGAAAACAACGATGACGACAACACATCTTTTGCCAACTCTGCACCCAACAAGTGATTAATATTTAGAATGTATAAAGAACCACAAAAATTAAATATCCCCAAACCAAATCACCCAATTTACCTATCAGCAGCAGCAACGCAAAGGACAGCAGATACTGGCAAGGGTGCTTAGTTTCTTTTCTAAATAGACACCATGACTAAAAACAACTTGGGGTGTTCTGGTTGTATTGGTTTGTTTCTTTGTTTTGTGTTTTATTTTATTTTATTTTATTTTTGTCACCTTGACCCAAACTAGTGCTATCTGAGAAGAGAAAAACACAACTGAGAAAATGCTATCAAAAAAAAAAAAAAAAAAAAGTTGGGCCGGGCGGTGGTGGTGCTCGTCTTTAATCCCAGCACTTGGGAGGCAGAGGCAGGCGGATTTCTGAGTTCGAGGCCAGCCTGGTCTACAGAGTGAGTTCCAGGACAGCCAGGGCTACACAGAGAAACCCTGTCTCAAAAAACAAAACAAACAAACAAAAAAACCAACCAACCAAACAAAAAGTCTATAGGCAAGACTTTTGAGACATTTTCTTACCTAATGATTAATGTGGAAAGGCTTAGCCTATTGTGGGTGATACCAACCTGGGCAGGTGGTCGTCAGGTGTACAATAAAGCAGACTGAATAATTAAGCAAGCATCATTGCTTTGTGGCCTCTACTTCACTTCCTGCTGAGTTTGAGTTTGTGTCCCGACTTCCCTCAGTGATGCGCTATTAACTGAAAGTGTAAGATGAAATGCACACACCTCTGTCCTGCACAAAAACTGACACCAGGATTGTGGGATATTTCCATGATAACCTATGTTGTTTTGGGAGGATTGTGGAAGGACTTTGGAACTTTGGGCCAAGAAAGCCATTGACTGCTCAGAGTTTAATGGGGAGTTGTGAGTTAGGAAGATGAGAATGCTTTAAAGATTCCTAAAACCTTGGAAGAAAGAATGCAAATGATGGAAGTCCGGGCGGTAAAGTTTTGGAGTGAAGCAAAGAACCCTGTTTACTACTCCAGAATTTGGAGTTCTGGTCAGCTGGAGATGAAAAATGTTCTATAATTAACAGGAGACCAGAAACATTAAAGTGAAATCTTTGCTACAATGGGAAAATTGACACTGGTCAGCTCAAGTGAAGAATCACTTATAATTTAAAAGAGAACAGCATCATTGAGGCAAAATCATTTGAGAAGTGTTTCTGCAGAGTCAGCACACAGAAGGTGTGGTTCATAGGAGGCCAAGGCTGTGCCAAGCATGTACTGTCAACTGAACCTGATATGGTGCTTCTCACAGAGGGCCCACATGAGTCATCCACTAAGACACTTCCTTACTGATATGACCTCAGACCAATCTGATCAAGACAGTCCCTCAATTGAGGCTTCTCATCCAAGGTGGCTCTAAATCAAGATGCCAAAACACTAACCAATACATGATGAAAAAAGGGCAGGCACATTTACTTACTGTTGGTAGGAGAATAAACTGGCTTGACCATTGTGGAAATCAGTGTAGAAGTTCTTCAACAAACTAAAATTAGATCTACCATATGGTATAGTCACACTACTCTTGAGGTTTGATCTTTTCCTGTGTATTGTAATGCTAAATGCACCCCCCAAGACCTGGTTGCCCCAGAGATGAGTCTGTACATGGATCCAAGTGATGCTATGTGATCTTGCTTTCAAGTTATTTCTGATTGGTAAATAAGAAATGCTGTCAGCCAATGACTAGGCAGAAGAGACTTAAGTGGAGTTTATGTTTCCTGGGCTCCCAAGCCCAGAGGAGAACCACGAGAAAGAGAAGAAGGTAAAGAGGAAAGTTAGAGACTTCATGAGTTAGGAGTAAAAAAAAAAAAAAAAAAAAAAGCCAAAACAAAACAAAACATGGCCCTAAGGCTGGCCAATTGGAGTTAAGAGCAGCCCAAATAAAACATAGTAATAGCTCAGGGTTATCAATAGAAAAGTAGATTCTAATAGCTTAGAGGGTAGATATCTGCCCAGCTCTTTTGCTGCTTAAAGCTTATTGTAAATAATAAAAGTTGTATGTGTCTTTTGTCCAGAAACTAAACCATCAAGAAGGGGTAGAAATCCCGAATTAGGATTAAAAATTTCTACAAGACATTACTCTTGGATATATACCTAAAAGATTTGAAGTCCATATATTCAGATTCTTTCCAACCATATTTATTGTTACACTAATTCCCATTGCTAAGAAAGGTAGATGCTCATCAACAGAGAAACACACACACACACACACACACACACACACACACACACACACACACAGGTCTTCTGATATTTTTAGAATACTAGATAAAACTGGATATTATTTTTGTAAATAAAATAAAGCAGACCCTGAAAGACAAATATGGCTTCTACTATACAAGGAATGTAGATTTAAATGTGTGTGTGTGAAAGAGAGAGAGAGAGAGAGAGAGAGAGAGAGAGAGAGAGAGACAGAGAGAGAGAGAGAGAGAGAGAGAGAGACAGAGAGACAGAGAGAGACAGAGAGACAGAGAGAGACAGAGAGAGACAGAGAGAGACAGAGAGAGAGACCTGGAGAAAGGTAGAAAATAGATTGTGAAAGAGAAGAAAAGGTTATAGAGGAGAATGAAGTAATCAAACTTAATAACATATACACAAATAATAATATATTTTTCCTTTATTTCTGAGTGGTCCAGACTTAGCTTGCATTTTCTATTGAGGTTTCCATTGCACCAAAGGCCTCTCTTGTGTGGAGAACATGTATTTTGTAGAGAGAGCACTCTCAACTTCACATCCAAGCAAGACACACTGTAAAAGAAATGGGTTCTGCCAATACTTGAGTTGGAAGATGTGAGATGCTGTTCTAACTTGAGAGACCAGCTCCAAAGTTGGACTGTCTTATGGGTTTCTGGCAAGTAGTTATTTAGTTCTCTAAAGGGTTTCTTCCAGTGGGCACCACACTGCTAATTTGTTGCACGGAGAAGAAACAATTTAAATAACCCTTTTAGTACACTGTAGGTTTCATCTAGTGCTGCTACCACACAACTTGTTGAGAAGGACCAAAAGTCCAGATCTTATACAGTAGCCACCCCTTGCCTGTTAACATTATTAGTATCAGATAATTAGCATCTTGCTCCCACTTAACATATGTATGCCTGTATTCAATCTTTTCCATTTGCATCCCATTCTTAGCTGCTTGCAGTCTGATGTGAGAAAAAAGAAGCTGATCTGTTGCTATTGTGGTAAAGTCTCATCTGGAAGTCAGACATAACTCTTCCCCAGCACAAGTTTTCATCTTTAACTGCTTAGAGCACAGCTTTGACCTTGTGCATGACCTAAGTAATCAATGCTGTTTACAACTGGCCACTGTATAGGTGATGGCTCTTGTAGGAATTCTAGCTGCAAAAACACTGCAGTTTAACTCCAATGGATTTTTAAATATTAAGGTAGTTCAATTCCATAAAAGCTAATTTTCCACTTCTTCCTAAGGAGGAAATCAGTGAAACAGGGTGGAACGGAAATTTTATGGCATCTGATAATTTGGGAGGTGAATTTTCAGAGTGCACAGGGCTAAACTATTTAATTTCTTGCTTCCCAGGAAAACAAGGCATATTTATAACTACTAAGAGGGAAATGAACTTAGCTGTAGCTTTTAACATAAAGGGCAAACAATTATATGAATATGTAATGCACTTTAATATCAAAGGGGCATGCAAGGTAAATTAAATGCCGCTGTAATTTTCCTGCATAGCTTAAAAATATAGGAAATTGATTTTTCATTGGTTTTCTGTATGGGAATGGGAGCAAAGGCCACACCTGCTTTAGTGCTTTATCCCTAGTGCAGGCTCAGACACATGGTAGATTCTCCTATGCTAATTAATTGTTGAATGAATGCGTATTGAGGATGCAGTTGAGTATAATAAAATCTGCTGAATTAAGAGTTTTACAGCCCTTGGTATCTGTGAGAATATGCACAGAATGAAAAAGTGCTTGCTGTGTTCATCGCCATTTTCAGATAGCCTGGTAGCTTGTTTTCAGCAAAAGTTGATCATTTTAAGGAACTGAACTACCCCAGTATGTGAGCATAAAGAGTAACGGTATCTGCACACACATGCTCCTGGTTACATCGTAATGATTTATTTAATTCTATCACAGAGTGTTTGTAACATATGAGTCATTGTCCTGTGTGCAAGGCAGAGCCAAAGAAGAAGCCATGGGGAATGATGAACTGCACTGGCTTAAGGAAATATATATTTATTTGCTTTATGTTTGTGTGTGTGCCTAGGTATTGTACTGCACACATGCAGGAGACTCTAGGTTTAGGAAGATACTTTAGCTTTTTAGGTTATCAATCTTTCACCAGTGAGAGATAGATCAGAATCTTCTCTGCTGTGAAGGCAGACTATAACAATGTCGACCAAGCTCCTTGCTAAAACTGAGGTAATTATAATTATTATTCTTACTTTGCTTGTATGAAAATACCATGACAATTGTAGTGATGTTTCTTTCCAGCCAACTCATGTCTGTGCATCTCTCTGCACAATTCTTAGACCGGGGCCTTTTTGTGAACAACCCCTCAAAGAATCATACAGAATTAATCTGAGACTTTCAAATGCCTGAAGCTTGAGACACAGTGGTCTCCTGGTCATCATTGTCTTATCCCTGTAAGACTCTCTACTTGTTTCCAGTCATCCCGCATGACAATCCATGGGAACAGTTATTACCATTTTCTGTTTATAGAAATGTCTACGAAGAGACAATGGAGGGAATGATTTTAAGATAAGCCTAAGAGGCCCGGTTTGTAAAAGGAGAGAGATCTTAAATTTAAGAGACTGCAATCAAACAGGGCAAAGAGTCAGTACAAGGTCTCATGTGAATGGCAGAGTGGAGGTGGGCCTTGCAACTAGGTCTTTGTAATTTTTGCAGTTTAAACAACTGCATTAAATCTTGTGAATCTACCTTCTAATGTGCTTTTAAATTCTGTAATAGTTCCCCTTCCTCTACCTGCTCTACAGCTGTTTCATTGATGGAAGTAACTGAAGATAGAAAAACCAACTACTGTGCTAGAAGAGTTCAATCATTGCAGTAATTCTAGATGCTGCAGACAAGAGACATATTCTTTCTTGCATGTGGATCTCCACCCACTTATTTCATGAATTTATTATAATCTAGACTTTATGTAGATTTCTCAGCATGCCAGGAGTTGCTATGACCTCTGTGCATTTCAGACTTGGCCTTGAATCCATCCTGTGCTCTGAAGGATGTGTGGAAGTCAGCCAATCTCCAGAGCTTTTGGTCTTAATGTTTCTTGTGCCCCTCAAACTAATTTCAGAAAACCAAACCCAGCTCAACATCATCATTAAATATACTAGGCAAAATCAAGTCTAATTAACTTCCCTTTGCTCTGATCCCAAGCTGACACATGACATAGATTCAGTATAAATACTGATTCAGATAGCTGTTGGCCCTGTGTTACATCTGAAATGTTTAAATGGATAGGTCTAAGGAAGTCATGGGCCTCAAAGAATGAGATGTTACTCTTATTCCTCCCCTAGCTCACGGTCCACAGGTAACAGAAATCTAAAACTATCTGATGTGTGTATATAATGTTGGATTGCTGTCAGCCTGTGCAATAGCATGGCTTGCAGAGGGGTGACTGGCATCTTGTGAGCCTGCTGTGGAGTGACTACTTTTCTTCACCAAATCCAAACCCCTTTGAGTGAAACTGAATGTATTGAATCAGCGAGGGCCTTCTACAGATGATACCACATACGACACTGGATGTCTGAGAATAACAGCCCCAACCTCATACTCAAGGAGATTATATAGTAGAAAAAAAAAACAGCAGGAGGAAAAAAAAGAGTCAGAGATAGAGAAGCTTAGGTGAGTGGAGGTATTGGAGTTGAGCCCTGAAAAGGGCAGAAAGGAGGTAATATGAGACAGAAGGAAATAACTAATTTCATGTGATAAAACATGATAAAACATGAAATTGCCTATGAGACAGGCAATGATTAAAATTAAAGATGGAAATAAAAATTTCCCAGGGAATCTATGAGCATCTTAACCACATAATTTTTTAATGTGGTTGTCTTCCTCATTGCTATTTGTCTCATCAAACATGCTCTCATATAAGGATTTAGATAGACACTACACAGAAGAGAGCTAAATTATTAATAAATAAAATATTGTAAAGCTTACAAGGAGATAACTAGTTCTTAATCCATAAGTTGACAAAGATTTGAATAACTACGTATTACTGGCGGAGATGCAGACAGCATGCGATTGAGCTTGGAGCGGAATGAAGGACTCGGTTGATTCCCTAGAGATTAGAACTTTTTAGGACCTGGCCATTTACCACCTGTCTAACACACAGCTGGTGGAAGACATGATGTAGTTATTGGGTAATAATTTGGTAATGTGTGTCAAAGCCTTAAAATTCTTTATGCCCTTTAAAGGATTAACCACATTTTCTATTAGTTCTTTGAAAATTTTGTAGAATGTGTTTTGATCTTATCCCTGTCATGAACTCCCAGATCCACAATGCTCCCAATTTGGTCTCTCTCTCTCTCTCTCTCTCTCTCTCTCTCTCTCTCTCTCTCTCTCTCTCTCTTAATAAACCCATCAGGTCCAGTATGTGCTGCCCATATAGTCTATTGTATGTGACCTTCCATGGAGTTTTTGCTATGTTTACTTTCTGAAGCTGTCCCCTTTACATTATAGATACTCCTTGAACATGTGCAGGGGACTGTCACTTGACGAGGAACCAGAGACTCAGTAGACATGAAGCCTGTGTTTTCAGGAGTCTAAAAGCCATCGGCCCATTTCAAGTCCAGTCCTTTTGGGATGAAAGCACAACATGAGTGGAAGAGAAACCTCCTTGGAAGGTGGCAGAGAAGATCAGCTGCATGCCTGCTCCAGTGGTGACATGTTGACAATTGTGAACTTGGTGTCCAGGGTGGCAAAGAGGAGGTGACAATGTCTCATGTTAAACCATCAGAGTCTGGACTAAAGTTTATTCAGAACTTATCAAACCCTACTGTTAAATGTTCATGATGACATCAGGGGAACTCCGTTATAACGTCAGAAACTATCATGTTCTAATAGGAAAGTGCTGTCATCCCCTTCCATATTCCAGATGACCAAGGATCTGAGGAGCCAGAAAACCTACCCACTTAGTTAGCAAGAGTCAGTCCTGGAGCTCATACCATTCTCACTCAATCCTAGTATGTACAACATGATATATCTAGGAAGAAAGAAGATAAGGGATGGGGAGGATCTTCTCTTACGAGGGTGTAGAGGGAAAGACGAACTTAAGGCAGACCATAGGAAGGAGTATGGCTCTGACTTTCTAAGAAACTGGAAACTACTAAAATATTAAGCAGGGAAGAAATATGACCAAGCTTTCCTCCTAGAGTGATCACATGTTTGCCAATCAACAAAGTTTGAGAGGTATTCTTTCAGTGTCGTGCCCCTGACCGTGGGCCACGGTACAGCTACATGCTCCTTCCAATAAAATAGAATGGCTCACAAATGGAAACCGTTGCTACAGGGGGTTAATAAAATCGCAGGAGGCCAGGAAAGTCAAATCACAATTTAAAATCCTCCTTTCCCAGTTGGCAGCCGGGGAGTGACTTGTGAGCGTGGGCAGCTGGCAGTGAGGCCTTCCTTGGCAGTATATTGCATCTCCTCCTCCTCATAAACCTTTCTGTTGATTTTGTGGGAGGGTAAAGTGCCTGACAGACTTTATTTAGCAGGAAGCCTTAAAATTTTCAAGTTCCAGCAACCTCTAAGCCAACACACACACACACACACACACACACACACACACACACACACACACACAATCTCTCAGATATGACTCTTGGAAATGTGGAGACCTGACAGGTGTGGGCTTTGTCTGTCTCTCCCTCTCATCCCCTTCTCCCACTTCTGTGACACTCTCCCTTTCTCATCTGGATTCTGCCTCCCAAGGGTCCAGTGCTCTTCCATTGCCACAGCCTCTCAATGCTGCTCCCCAGGGCATGTCTGCCCTTTGCACAACTGCCCACCTTTCAAAATTACTTTCCTACATTTCTAGTTACAGGCATTAAACTCCTCCTGAGAGCGAGCTCAAGTACATGTTAGGAGAAGAGCAATTTAATTAAATTGCCCTCCCATAAGGTATAAATAACTCACAGAGACACCCTGCCTTATTCATCCGATAGTTCCAGGTATATGGGCAATTAATGAATCAACTGAATCCCTATTGCTGTGCAAAGAAGTATGATAACAACAGCATTTTCTACATGGGGCCATGCTTTAGGATCCTGAACAACATGGCTCCATGGCAGCCGGCCTGTATGCTGCTAAGGCAGTTTCCATCCCATATGTGAGTAGTTCTACTCCCCAGTGCCAAGCACTCTTATCAGTCGTGGCCCTTCTCAACGCTTCCGTCTCCCTTGTCTGAGTCATACAGACCCAAGCTTGACTATTTGTTTTTGCTCTGTGGATGACATTGTGAAACAGAATGAAGAAGCAAAAAAGGACAGATAAAGGATTAGGATAGAAAAGAGGTGTCTGGAAGCCCAACTTGGTCTATGTTCAAATGAGAAATATAGTTCGTTAAGAAAAAAATTTGTAAACAATCATAGGGAAAGTATTAATGGGGCACAGGATAAGGGGCATGGAAGGGACACTTTATATTCTATAGTGTGAAGACAAACTTGTACTGCATATTGTACAAAGGCATCAACATATACATGTGATCAGCAACACACACACACACACACACACACACACACACCATTAAGGATTTGTTTCTTCTGAGTAAAACTCCTTTCATCCCAGGTGTTTCTGGAGGGATACAGTGTTGGTAGTTAACAACAAATGAATAGGCTCGGCATTTCAAGACTTGCTTCAACCCAGACACCACAGAATAAAGGCAGGATACGAGGGATGATAACAAGACAGGTGCATGCGACGCATGTCTGAGATCTGGCTTGCCACCTGAGCAGAGATGAAACTGAGCTTTAAAGTGACGGACAGCCTATGTCGGCATTTTTTCCCTGTGTAATCTGCTGGGTAAAGATTTGGTAAAAGAAAGGTCTTTAGATGGTTAATCCACTGTCTTCTCACTGTTCTCTAAATAAAATGAGGTTTTAAAGACCTGGTTGCTGTTTTTGCTTGATATCTGCAAATGACAGGTGGCAAAGAGCTCTGTGTTTCTGATTTCTCTTTGAGGAGGCAGTCAAACAGCAGATAGACACATTAACATTCCAATCCTGTATATGTTTGCTAATGTCCTTGAGTCTAAGTGTCATCATTTGTAAAGTTAGGGGTTGATGGATATAGCTGCAGGTCCTGTGAGACTGTGAGAGCTGATTGGTACTTACCGCTACCCAATGCTAGCTGTCATGAGAACAATCTAGACTTATGGGTCAGAACCTTAGCCTGCTTTTCAAATGTACTGAGGACCAGGGGTTTGTGTCATTGTAGTATAGAAGAAAGGCCATATGCACAGAGAGATGTGGTAGAAAGATCTTTCAAGTTGTAGCCAAAGTCTTGGGCTCTTGCCCTGGCTCATTCTCATAATAACTGAACTTTAGTTTATTAATGTAATTATATTGAGACTCAGTTTTCTTTCTAACAAATAGGGTTATAAATATCTCCCCTTCCACCTTATTGCAAACTTTGAAGCTGCATAATTGCTGACTTTTCTTATTGTCCAGACCAGTTGTGTCTTGATAGTCCAGTGAAGTAGCCTATTGTCCAGTGGCTGTCAAGGCAAGTAGGGACAAATGAGGAGTGAGTCTAGAGTTTCTTGACATCAGATTTAAAAGAAATTACATACCAATGACTTGTAACTGTTCTCTTTGGAAGTCATCTATTGGCAAACTATGTTATAATTCTGAAAATACAGTTTTTATATTAAACACTGGATAAACTACATCATAGGATACAGTAACAGCCTTGTTTCACCAGTTGAGTAGTTCAAGTGTATCTTTTTCCTACCTTTTTAAGGGCAGTGTTACAGAAAGATAAAGAGACAAGAGATTATCTAAGACAAAGAAGCTTTCAGTTTAGAGTGTAAATGCAGATCCTGGGCTGTCAGCTGTGTCAACAGGAAGCCATGGATGTGAGGTTACCAACATTTGTCTGTTCCAGGCAAAGAAGATCTTTGCTTTTGTTAGTTAGTTAGTTTGTTTGGTTTGTTTGTTTGTTTGTTTGTTTTATCTATCACTAGAAAGATTCTGTTAGACTATATGAGTTTCAAAGGTCTCTCTAGGAGGTTTCGATGATTGACAAACACATTTCCCATCCCAGACCAAGGTACTAATTTCAGGCTTAAGGAAAAGGAGTCTTGACCTCGGGCCCCTTCAAGAGCAGGGTCCTTAGAGGGTCAGGTTTGCTTTGCATGACCTGGAATTGCTTATCAGAGCTTCTCCTTCTGCCATGTTTCACATTACAGAGAGTGTGGATGTCCCCTGCATATGACAAAAGCTATCTATATTGACTCGGTCACTGCCCTCATTTGCACGGTCTGTTCCCTCTGACTTACTCATCCAAGCAGAAAAACCATTTGTAGTCTCACTCTGGTCCTATTCATGTGTCTGTGCTCGATGTTCCAAGTGATGCTAAGCTCATCTGGATCAGAGGGTCTGCTTTGCCCTGCTTTTCACTACATATTAAGTTTCTAAATCAAAACCTTGGATGTGGAGGACACTGAGATAGGCATAATAGAGACAGGAAGGAAAGAAGCTACCTAACTATATTACTATTTTAGTAAGTGAATTAATTGTCTGTCAAAATGCAATTAAACTGAAGTTAAGGAAAGGACGCATACCTTAAAAGGCTCAGAAGCAAGACATGCTGTGTAATTCATGGTTAGGGACTGATATTCAAGACAAACTTCACTTTGCAGTGAGTGACACAGAATTACAGCAAGATCTATGTCAGCCCCAACTGGGTCATTGCACATCATCTGTCAACTTCTGCTTTCAACTATGATCATTTACTTAATTGAATAAAGCTTTCCTGACTTCCTTAGATCACTGGTCCTTTTAAGAAGTGATGTGTTTTGCTGCCACAAGCCTGTTTGTTTGAACTTCCTTCCCTTTGTAGTTCTTATTTATTAAGCATCTCCTGTGTGCAGATAGCTCCCTGGGAGCTTACACGGCATAGACAATAAGACACACCCACTCTGGATGATGACAAGTCTTATGAGAGGGACAGAGAAATAAGTATTTATTATGGGCTAAAGTTCTCTTTTTCACCCATTTCATATATTTAAATGGTAACCACCAATACATCAAAGTGTTACTGTGCTGGGAAAGAGAATCTATAAAAAGACAACAAAGGTTAAATGACCTCACTGGAGTAGACAGGAGTCAAAATGACTGATGTATTTGTAAAAGGGGGAAACTGGGGCACAGACATTCAAGGAGAAGAGAATCAGCCAAGGAGAGGGGTCTTGATGATGCCATCCCTGGCAATTCTGTGAACTTGACTCATTGCTGTTTCTTTTTTTTCTTAATTTACATATGATTACATCATTTTCTCCTCCCATTTCCACCCTCTAACCACTCACATGGACCTTCCATTGCTCCTTCTCTCAACCTCAAATTCATGCCTGTTTTGCTATGAATTTATATACGTTTTATAAATGTACATATATATACACATCTATATACATTGTAAATGTATATAGATATATAAAAATTTATATAAATTTTATAAATGCATATAGGTACAACCTGCTGATCCAGATAAGATTTTCTGTATATGCTATATGATTTCGGAAATGACCACTTTGTATTGGGTGTTAACCTTCCCTGGGGAAGACTATTCCCCCTCCACCAGCACCCTCTAATTGTCTATAATTGAGAAAACTAAATGTTGAGGCCCTGTGAGTGAGATTTGCCATTCCATGTTAGAATGTATATTGGTAGCGTCCTGGTTCAAACCTAATTTAGGTAGCCATGCTGATGGGATTTCATGGATGTAGTTTCTCTGACACTTCTAGAAGACACAATCTCACAGCAGGTTTCCTCTTCCTCTGGCTCTTCCAATATCCTTTACTGCGTTCCACAATGACCCATGAGCCTTAGGTGCAGGAGTTGTGTTGGAGATGTGTCCTTGGGACTGGGCAGCACAAGATTCCTTGTTCTCATAATTTCTTTCCTTCTTGAAAGTAAATACATTTCTGTTGTTGAAGTTGGCTTCTCTATGGTGTTATTTAGAGCATCCCTTACAACCTAATGCATATAAATTAATTCAGCTCAGGAGAATGGACTGTGAGGAAAGATGTCTCTGAATGACAGATAAGTGTAGAATAATGACTTCTCCTTTAACAGTTCACATAGGCATAGAGGTGACTGTTGAGGAGAATCTATAAGGAGCTCTATTACTATTCTTACTTTGCAGATAGAAAACTGAGTCACAGAATGGTTCGTAAATTGCTTTCAGTACAGAGCTAGGAAGTAGCATTGCATGCATTTAAATAAAGGCAAACTTTTTCCAGTTACTGGTTTTATGACTATGCTACATTGGTTCTATTTAAAGTTACCAACAGTAGTAATGAACTGGGGAAGGGAAGCATACAGCCTTCCAGGAGCTACACAAATATGGTTTGAACACAGAATCCAATGCTGGATGGACCTGAGAGGTCTTAAGAGTGACACTCTTTGAATTTTAACTGGTATAAGTAGGACCTTGTTTGTATTTTATAGGTGCAGCTTAAGCCTTGATAACCTAAGTCTTCAACTTAAAACATTGTCACAAATTAAAATATGCTTATAACGGCTCCACACATCAAGAAACAAACTATTACATGCCTTCAGATATTTTTATGTGTTGAACATTTCCTCTACTACACATTGACTTCTGAAACATGAACTTGATCTAGCTCATTTTGGTCCTTTGTATAAACGCAATAATATAGAACATATTCACTTATATACAGTTATTTTGGTCATTCTGCTACTGTGGGACAAATTTTGTTGCATGTATTTGCATATACTTATGATGAATCTTTTCTCTTTGATGTGCAATATTTCAGGGTCCATCTTCCCCAATTTCTGTGTCCATTCTATTGTTCACTGATACATAGGTGGCTTCTGGTTTAAGGGCTAGAATGAAAAAATTAGGATACATATTTACATATGTAAATATTTACATAATGAACATGAGTACATGTGCAACACACACACACATACACACACACACACACACACACACACACACACACACACACACACACTTAGTGATTTCTGGGTCCTAGAATTTTCATGCACTCACCAGTAGTGTTTACTGCTAAATACCACATGAATTTGACTGTGAAATACTAAAAATTTACCACATTTGTATTTTTTCTATCTACCATTAAAAAACAAAACAAAAAAAACCAAAAAAAATTTAAAATTTTACTATGCTCCTTAAATTATCAACTAAGCTGTCTTAGTGTTACTATTTCTATGATGAAACACCAAGACCAAGGCAACTTTAAAGTCAGTATTTCATTTGGGGCTAGCTTGCAGCTTTAGAGGCATAGCCCATACTCTTCGTGTCAGGGAATGTGGCAACAGGCAGGTAAGCATGGTGCTGGAGCAGTAGCTGAAGAGTTTACTTCCTGATTTTCAAGTAGCATGTAGAAAGATTTAGTTGGGGCCTGAGATAGGCTTTTGAAATCTCAAAGCCCACCTCCAGTGATACAACTTCTCCAACAAAGCTGCACCTCTAATCCTTCTTAACAGTGTTGGCTGTGCTACATATAGACACAGGAATGAAGGTTAGCTAGGCACTAGTTCAGCATTGATTCATTGCTGTCTGCTTTTGATATGGGTGTCATATGACTCACTACTTCAAGTTCATGTCCTTTCGATTCCCTCAAACTAATGGATTGTAACATAAAATTGTAAGCCAAATAAATCCTTTTTCTTTTAAGTTGCTTTTCTTAGGATATTTTCTCATATCAACAGGAAAAGAAATAAGGGTAATAGCCATTGTGAATATGTTTCCGGATATTCTTCTATAGTATAAAATAGAAATATACTTATGTGATTATATCAAAAGCATATAATACTACTTATGCTGTTTATTCTGAAAGCTGCTTTTATCAAGTTATTAGACTAATGGTAATAATTTAGAATGATGACCGTCATGTTAAATAACTTCATGCTATGTACCTGTGTACTATTATCTACTTACTGATTATCAGATAGTGGGTTCATTTCTAATTATTTTATCTTATAAACAACACAGCAATAACAAGACAAATTCATCTATAATTTTATATTTTACAAAAGTTGAAGAATGACTCCTGAAAAGAGATAGAATACATATCAGTATTTATTTAATTGAATTGTGAAAAAAAACTTTAGGGTAGTAGTGCTGGTACAAAAGAGGCCAGTTGATGTAGGTTTGCTAGATTTGAGAGAACATCCCAGAACAACATGGCTCAATTTTTCATTTTATATCTATACCAGACATATCATTAGCATTTCTGTTGGACAATAATCTACAAGTCATCATGCAAGATAACAATGTCTGGGATATTAGTATCTCAGACATTGTAAAGCAGAGCTATTATCTGAGGGACTTAATTCTTCTCTGGGAACACCTATGTGACAGTCATCCAGGATAATGTCTGAAGAATCTGCAATCCATTTATACTTATTTCCAAGTTTTGGGTAATTTTTCCTGAGAAATATTTGCTGTTACACTCTGATATATTGAAAATGGATATGGAATAATAAATAAAGCCTGGGCTCTAGATTAAGAAAGTCCATTTGGAAGAATGGTGGAGATGTAGCCTCTCACACAGCCTGTGAAGAGCAGCACCAGGAGCTTTGTTACATCTGTTGACCCTAGAATTCCATCTGAGTTATAACCTCCTCACAGGCAAGAATTGCATCTAAAATTTCTCCTATATTTGTTCTACTAGTTAAACTGTTTCATTGAAATGACCAGTTTGAACTAAATTAGAAGCAATTTCAGTATTTATTTAGAATGTGGTTTTTTTTAGTGTTGATGGCTGTGAAATTCCTCAATACATAAATTTATAAAATGTTTCAGAGATCATTGAGCATTATGGAATAGGAAAGCACTCTCTAATGTGGGTGCCTTAACACCCACATAAGTGGATAGTGATATATGATTCTAACCTCAGCACTTGAGAGGCAGAGACAGGGGGACAAAGATCTCAAGGCCAACCTGAACTAGCAAAGAAGACTACCTCATTAATGTATTAAATAAATAAAAGGATGATCAGTATTTGGTCTGGAAGATAGGGCTGCATGTTGAGGTATACTTTTTTACATATATATTATATTTAACAAAAGGCTACATTAATTGGATTATATTTTTGACAGTTACTTATTTTCAAAAGTCTAGATTAGTAATATTTTCATAATACCATTTTACTATAGATACTATGTAATATAGTAATCTATTAGTATGTAATATAGTAATAGATACAATGTAATATAGTATGCTATGGATAGGATACTATAGTATAAGATTCTGTCTTAATTTCTTTTTCTTTTTTTTTATTAATAACTTTTTAAAAAATGTTAATTAAAGGATTTATAAGTTTGGTAATGCTCAATAACAAGATGCCCATACAATCAGGAATGTAACCCAATACCCAACCAAGATATACCAACTATCTTTTACTGGCAGAGATGTGAACATCTGCCTCTCTCTCTCTCTCTCTCTCTCTCTCTCTCTCTCTCTCTCTCTCTCTTTCTCTCTCTCTCTGTCTTTTTCTATCTCTTCTCTCCTAGCTTCACCTCTCCTTCTCCTCCTCCTCTCCTTGCTCCTCCTCTTCTTCTCCTTACTCCTCTCACCTTAGCTCCTCCTACATATCACCCTTCCTGTTAAAATAAAACTTTACTCTCAAAATACAATTAGAGCATAACTATACCAATTTGTATCAGTAAGGTGTGGGGAGCCAACAGAAGGCTAATATCATCCTTGCAGCCATCTTGAGCCATATACCCTGATAAGAGATTTTATTACAATAGCCTACAACATGTGAGCACACTCTGATAACATCTGATACTCAGGATCTTTCCTTGGGTGTGTGAGACTTAAAGCTATGATTTAGACCCGAGACTTGAGGGCGTGACTTAGAGATCAGATTTAGAGACAAGGCCTAAGGGCATGACTTAAAAGCGTGACTTAGAGGCATGGCTTAGAAGTGAGACATATAAAAGGCAAGAGGCAGACAGAAGAGTTAAATACAACTTGGAACTAGGAATTAGGTTAGACAGTACAACTTGGAGTACAACTTGGAGTAAGAATTTGGCATTGAGGAAGAAGATACTTAGACTAGAGAACTCGGAAGAAGAATTATTAGGTATTAGGCACTTAGCACTTGGAAGAAGTAACTTGGAACTTTGAGGCACTAGAGACTAGGAACTAGGGACTAGGAACTCAAGACTTGGAACTTGAAGAGAAGAAGAGAGACTGAAGAATAAACAGGATTGAATCACACTCTGGTCTCTATTCCTTGAGTCCGTGTCCTCACACTCTCTCTTGCTGAACCCCAACCGGAGGACCACAGCAGCCTGGGGCAGTGTGGGCTCTAATAGTTTAGCCCCCAAGGCTTTTGGCAGTGCAGGTTCCAATATTGACAGGATGGTCTGAGACATTTTGGCACCCCGACGTGGGGTAGTGCAGTTCTCAACATTTCTGGCCCCCAAGCATGGGTTACCTCCAGCCGCAACAGTAAGGTACAACATAGACCTAATACCCAGGCTATCATTTTACTGACTAACCAGAACCTCTGTCATCTCTCCTAACTAAAAGACTTAGAAATCCAGAATGACTGAATTAACTGAAATTATGGGAAGCACAGAGCATAGCTTCTAAAATTTAACCAATTTATAGAGACCGCTGAACACCTGGAAAGCCCCTATAGTACAAAATGTTGGGGCATTTGATCTTCAGCCTTCTGGCCCAGAATCATCTGACAGACCTAATTATGCAGAATTATTACGGGCTGATTACTCTGTCTTGGCAGATATAATCAGTCGACTGTTCTGCAAGTTTGTCCTTTTCTGGACAGTAATTTGTCTGTAGATGGAAAGAGGCAAATCTTGCCTAGTGGCTGTCTCACCACAACAGGAGTAACTTCAAAGATGCTCAATTTTTATTTAAAATCCAAGACAAGAAGCTGTCAGGAGCAGACAGGTCTCTAATCAAAATGAACATTAATATAGAAATGTTTGTACCGTCAATTATGTGGACTTCTGATGTTTTGAAAACCAACTATCTGTGTAAGGCAATCTGGACTGTTGTCTGTTAACTCCTCTCAGCTATTTCTAAATAAAATATAGAAAACACCCTAACAAAAAACTCAGAGCCATGAATTTGCTATAGGCCTTAACTCACAGGCTAACCATCTCAAATCAGTTTAAAAGTTACAGAAAGACTGGGTCTAAGCCTTGTATTCTTAAATGTGTTACATAGGCACAATGCCCATGAGAGTAACAATATTAATCTCACTTTTATATCAATAAGAAGCCCGTACCAATGAAAACCTTAAATTTGAAATAAAAAAAATTTTGTACCATTTAAGAAATTATAACTTCATCTTAATAACATTTATACAGATTTCTACCAATAGGTTATGGCTATGCAATAAATCCTAGCTAATCCTCCCTGTTCCAACAAAACCACTACTTTTCCCCAGAAAGACAGTCCAAAATTAACCACCTCAGTCCCCAAGCCCAGGAAATAGGGGTGCTGACTCTTCATTAACTTCTTCAAGCTGATTATGGGCATTCAGATATTAGAAGAGGGGCAGAGGGAAGAGTAAATTGATAAGCCTCTGACTCTGTGTCTTCACTGCATCCAGCTGGAATTCCGGAACATCAGAGGTTCAAGCGGGTCTGCTTAGCTAGCCTGATGAATAGATACACCAAGGCTATGTATTCTGCAATATACAATTCTCAAAACAAATTTTAGTATCAAGATATTTTTTGTTTGAATTCTGGAATATAGTCTTCTGGTTGCCTGCCTCTGTCATGTTTAATCCATATAAATCTGAGAGTTTCTATGAGGGTGTGTTCCCACCATCCTCCCATTCCAGCCTCCCTGCTCTCAAATTCCCCCAAACTAGGGAATTTAAACTTTCAGGCACCAAGGCCCTCCACTTCCACTGATGCCTGGCAAGACCACCCTCAACTGCCTATACAGGTGGAGCCGTGAGTCTCTCCCTTTGTGTTCTTGGGCTGGAGGTTTTAGAGTGGCTACTCCAGCTTGTTTCTTAGGATAATTTGTTTGAAAAATTGTTTTCCAGCCTTTTATACTAAGGTAGTGTCTGTCTTTATCACTGAGGTGGGCTTCTTGTATGCAGGAAAATTCTGGGTCCTGTTTACATATCCAGTCTGTTGTCCTATGTCTTTTTATTGGGAAATTGAGGTCATTGATGTTAAGAGATATTAAGGAACAGTGATTGTTGAAAATGCTGACATTTTTCCACTGGGTGGTTTTAGCTCCTTTGTCAAAGATCAAGTGACCATAGGTGTGCGGGTTCATTTCGGGGTCTTCAATTCTATCCCATTGATCTTCCTGTCTGTCTCTGTACCAATACCATGCAGTTTTGATCACTACTGCTCTGTAGTACAGTTTGAGGTCAGGGATGGTGATTCCCCCAGAAGTTCCTTTATTGTTGAGAATAGTTCTTGCTATCCTAGGTTTTTTGTTATTTCAAATGAATTTGTAAATTGCTCTTTCTATCTCTATGAAGAATTGATTTGGAATTTTAATGGGGATTGTGTTGAATCTGTAGATTGCTTTTGGCAAGATGGCCATTTTTTACTAAGTTAATGCTGCCAATCCAGGAGCATGGGAGATCTGTCCATCTTCTGAGATCTTCTTTGATTTCTTTCTTCAAAGACTTGAAGTTCTTGTCATGCAGATCTTTCACTTGCTTGGTTAGATTCACTCCAAGATATTTTATTTGTGGCTATTGTGAAGGGTGTCATTTCCCTAACTTCTTTCTCAGCCTATTTATCCTTTGAGTAGAGGAAGGCTACTAATTTGTTTGAGTTGATTTTATATCCAGCCACTTTGCTACAGTTGTTTATCAGGATTAGGAGTTCTCTGGTGTAAGTTTTAGGGTCACTTAAGTATACTATCATATAATGTGCAAATAGTGAAATTTTGACTTCTTCCTTTCCTATTTGTATCCCTTTGACTTCCTTTTGTTGTCTAATTGCTCTAGCTAGGACTTCGAGTACTATATTAAATAGGTAAGGTGAGAGTGGGCAGCCTTGTCTAGTCCCTGATCTTAGTAGGATTGCTTCAAGTTTCTCTCCATTTAGTTTGATGTTGGCTACTGGCTTGCTGTATATTGCTTTTACTATGTTTATGTATGGGCCTTGAATTCCTGATCTTCCCAAGACTTTTAACATGAAGTGATGTTGAATTTTGTCAAATACTTTCTCAGCATCTAGTGAGATGACCATGTGGTTTTTTTCCTTGAGTTTATTTATGTAGTGGATTACATTGATGGATTTCCAAATATTGAATCATCCCTGCATTCCTGGGATAAAGCCTACTTGATCATGATGGATAATTGTTTTGATGTGTTGTTGGATTCGGTTTGCGAGAATTTTATTGAGTATTTTTGCATCAATATTTATAAGAGAGATTGGTCTGTAGTTCTCTTTCTTTGCTGGGTCTTTCTGTGGTTTAGGTATGAGCGTAATGGTAGCTTCATAGAATGAATTGGGTAGTGTTCCTTCTGTTTCTATTCGATGGAATAGGTTGAAAAGAATTGGTATTAGGTCTTCCTTGAAGGTCTGATAGAATTCTGCACTAAAACCATCTGGCCACGGACTTTTTTGTGGGGAGACTTTTAATGACTTCTTCTATGTCTTTAGGGTTTATAGGACTATTTAGATCATTTATCTACTCCTGATTTAATTTTGGTATCTGGTATCTGTCTAGAAAATTGTCCATTTCATTCAGATTTTCCAATTTTGTTGAGTATAAGCCTTTGTAGTAGAATCTGATGATTTTTTAAATTTCCTGTTTCTGTTGTTATGTCTCCCTTTTCAGTTCTGATTTTATTCATTTGGATACTGTCTCTGTGCCCTTTGTTTAGTCTGGCCAAGGGTTTATCTATCTTGTTGATTTTCTCAAAGAACCAGCTCCTGGTTTTGTTGATATTTTTGTATAGTTCTTTTTGTTTCTACTTGGTTGATTTCTGCCCTGAGTTTGATTATTTCCTGCCATCTACTCCTCTTGGGCATATTAGCTTCTTTTTGTTCTATATCTTTCAGGTGTTCTGTCAAGTTTTAGTGTATGCTCTTTCCAGTTTCTTTTTGTGGGTACTTAGAGCTATGAGTTTTCCTCTTAGTACTGCTTTCATCCAGTCCCACAAGTTTGGGTATGATGTATCCTCATTTTCATCAAATTCTAAAAATTCTTTAATTTCTTTCTTTATTTCTTCCTTGACCAAGTCATCATTGAGTAGTTGTTCAGTTTCCATATGTATGTGGGCTTTCCATTGTTTTTGTCCATATTAAAGACGAGTCTTAGTCCATTATGATATGATAGGGTACAAGGGATAATTTCAATCTTTTTGTATCTGTTGAGGCCTGTTTTGTGACCAATTATATGGTCTATTTTTGAGAAGGTACCATGAGGTGCTGAGAAAAAGGTATATTCTTTTGCTTTAGGATGAAATGTTCTATAGATGTCAGTTAAGTCCAATTGGTTCATAACTTCTGTTAGTTTCATTTTGTCTCTGTTTAGTTTTTGTTTCCATAATCTGTCCATTGCTGAGAGTGGGGTGTTGAAATCTCCCACTGTTGTGTGAGGTGCAATGCATGCTTTAAGCTTTAGTAAAGTTTCTCTTATGTATGTGGGTGCCCTTGCATTTGGGGCATAGATGTTCAGAATTGCAAGTTCCTCTTGGTACATTTTTCCTTTGATGAATATGAAGTGTCTTTCTTTATCTTTTTTGATTATCTTTGGTTGAAAATCGATTTTATTTGATATTAGAATCGCTACTCCAGCTTGTTTCTTGGGACCATTTGCTTGGAAGAATGTTTTCTATCCTTTTACTCTGAGGTAATGTCTGTCTTTTTCACACAGGCGTGTTTCCTGTATGCAGCAAAATGCTGGGTCATGTTTATGTATCCAGTCTGATAGTCTATGTCTTTTTATTGGAGAATTGAATCCATTTATATTAAGAGATATTAAGGAGAAATGAATGTTGTTTCCTGTTATTTTTGTTATTGGCGGTGGAGCTGTGTTTGTGTACCTATCTTCTTTTAGGGTTGTTGGAAGATTACTTTCTTGGTTTTTCTAGGTTGTAGTTTCCCTCCTTGTGTTGGAGTTTTCCATCAATTATCCTTTGAAGTGCTGGATTTGTGGTAAGATATTGTGTAAATTTGGTTTTGCCATGGAATATTTTTGTTTCTCCATCAATATTGATTGACAGTTTTGCTGAGTATAGTAGTCTGGGCTGGCATTTGTGTTTTCTTAGGGTCTGTATGATATCAATCCAGGATCTTGTGGCTTTTATAGTCTCTGGTGAGAAGTCTGGTGTAATTCTTATAGGTCTGCCTTTATATGTTACTTTACCTTTTTCCCTTACTGCTTTTAGTATTTTTTCTTTGTTTTGTACATTTGATGTTTTGATTATTATGTGGCGGGAGGTATTTCTTTTCTGGTTTAAACTATTTGAAGTTCTGTAGGCTTCTTGTATATTTATGGACATCTCTTTCTGTAGATTAGAAAAGTTTTCCTCTATAATTTTGTTGAAGATATTTACTGGTCCTTTAAGTTGGGAGTCTTCCCTTTCATCTATACCTATTATCCTTTGGTTTGGTCTTCTCATTGTGTCCTGAATTTCCTGAATCTTTTGTGTTAAGAGCTTTTAGCATTTTGCATTTTCTTTGACAGTTGTGTCAATATTTTCTATGGTATCTTCTGCACCTGAGATTCTCTCTTCTATCTCATGTATTCTGTTGTTGATGCTTGCATCTATGACTCCTGATTTTTTTTCCTAGGTTTTCTATCTCCAGGGTAGTCTCTCTTTGAGATTTCTTTATTGTTTCTACTTCCATTTTCATGTCCTGGATGCTTTTGGTCAATTACTTCACCTGTTTGGTTGTAGTCTCTTGTAATTTTTTAAGGGATTTTTGTGTTTCCTCTTTACGGGCTTCTACCCGTTTACCTGTGCTCTCGAATTCTTTGAGAGTGTTATTTATGTCCTTCTCAAAGTCCTCTATCATCATCATTAGAAGTGATTTTAAATCTGAATCTTGCTTTCCCGGTGATATGGGGAATTTTAGTGTAGGAGAAGTAGGTTCTGATAATGCCGAGTACCCTAGGTTGCTGATGCTTATGTTCTTGTGCTTGCCTTTTGCCATCTGGATCTCCTTAGTGCTACCTGCCCTGTCTCTGACTGGAACCTGTCTTTCTTATTATCTTGGTTGTTTCAGAACTGTGTTGGGTGGGTGTTACTACTCAGGTTAGAGCTGGGGCCCAAGATCTGCTCAGTGCTCAGGCTCAGACAGGATGGAACCAGTGCTCTGACCCAGGAGTGAATTCCTGGGTCCCTGTGGGTATTTTGGGCTGGTGTTCCTGTCTCCTTACTTAAGATACTGCCTGGGTCAGAGATCCTGGGAGGCCCACTTCCTCTGGGTTTTGTGATGTTGGTTGCAGAGCTGCTGCCCGGCATCTGCTCAGTGCTTGGGCCCAGACCAGAAGGAACCAGCGCTCTGTGCCAGGAATAAATTTCTGGGTCCTAGTAAGCCCAAGTTCTCCCTGTTTGGGGCAGGTGTTGCTGTCTTATTACCTAAGATAGTGCCAGGGTTAGAGCTCCTGGGAGGTCTGTTTCCTCTGGGTTCTCTGAGATTGGGGACAGAACTGCCACCTGGGATCTGCTAAGTGCTGAGGTATTCGTAAGAGAACATTAGCCATCAATTTGCTATTAGCCTCCCAGTCAATCCTTAACCAGCACTCTACCCCAGTTCCTGGGAGAAATGAAGTTATGTGTCAATTTTTGATCTTCATGTTTTTTTTTCCTCCAGTTTTGTCTTAATCTTGGCTTTAAAATGAATCATGACTGGTTTACTGGAGTGAACCAACACTGTTATCACTGCTTGCCAACATTTTCTTGGCTGCAGCAAAAAGAAATCTATCTGAAGGCTGCTTTTATGCTGCAGCCTACTACACAGCAGCACACACATGCTACCTGGGACTCAGTACTCATTTCTAGTTACCATTCCCTCTAACGGGTTCACCT
The DNA here is from genome assembly GCF_011762505.2 of Arvicanthis niloticus. Classification (NCBI taxonomy): domain Eukaryota; kingdom Metazoa; phylum Chordata; class Mammalia; order Rodentia; family Muridae; genus Arvicanthis; species Arvicanthis niloticus. Next base: position 56,721,394 of record NC_047671.1, on the reverse strand, counting down.
GGGTCATTTGCCACCTCTATTCTTCCAACTTGTTTCCAGTTAAATAAATAGTAACAAGAAATATCTTAAACAACAACACAAATTGTTTTAGTGACATCAATGATGCTGTCAGAAGTTGTTCTTTCTGTCATATAGGATCAAAGTCACGGAGTAGGACAAGTGAATGGGTAGATTGTTCTAGCTTGTTTCTGTGTCTCTTGAGCCTTGTGGAGGAATTAAGTAGAAGGAGGAAGAAAGTTTTCAATAGGTTTTAATAGGCATCTCTGCTTTGGACATAGTAAAAGCATCAGTGGTCTTCTTTTAATATTAGACATTCTGTAGGATAATTCCTCACAGGCCTTAGGGAGGGTATGTGACTCCTTTTAAATTAAAGTAAGATCACATGGTGAAATTGACTGGCCTCATCGAGCCCTTCCTTCTGAAACCACCTTAAAGGAAAATTGTCAATGTTTCAAGGTTTATTTTAGAAAATTATTAAAAAGGAAAGATTGCTTTATGTGTATTCCCCTGAGATCAATATAGATTGAAGCCAATATGCAATCATCTCTTCATTTCTGTGTGCAACAAAGAATGGTATGGGTTGTGCTCATCTGCTAGCCCTGGTCCATATACTGGGATGACCAGAGAGGAAACTGATTGGCTATTTTAGTATTTCAAATTAAAGGGTAAATGCAATATCTGTGATCTAATGACTTGGGAATTTGGTATGAAAGACACAGTTTGGGAAGAATAAAAATCTTAGAACCCTTATTGTGTCTTATTGTGAAAAATAAAGATGAAGATTCTGTGATCTCAGAAAAAGCATGGAGTTGCACCAGAGAGTGAGGTATGAGTCTGAGAGACCGGCTTCCCTCAGATCCCCTCAGGTATGTGCACTGAGAATCCCTTTCTTGAATGCACTGCCTTCCCTCATACCCTGTAGAAGCTGAGAAACCATGAGGGGTGTGGCATACCACTGTTTGACCTCAATGTGAAGAACTTTAGTTATTGAATTATGGCGGGAAAATTGGCACGTACATGCATGAGTATGAGGCCATCCACTGGAGCATGGGGAAACTACTTGTGGTTTTGTTTCTGTTCTTTCTGTTCTTTCTTTCTTTTTTTTTTTTTTGACAATTTAATAATGTGTTTAATCAAATCTAGCCACCCCTCCACTCACTGACAATTCCTCCTCTATCTCCACCCCCCCCCCCCACTTTATGTGCTTTACAATAAGCAAGCAAGCAAACAACAACAACAACCATTGAGCCACTTAGTGTTGCCTGTATGTGCTTGGATGTGAGAACATTTTCTGAACCATGGCTAATCTGTCAGGGCCACATCCCTGAAGAAAACATATTTCTCCTTCCATAGTAAGCATCTACTGTCAATAGCTTCTCAACTATGGGTGGGTGAGTGGAACTTCATGAGCCACTTACTGTCAATGCTGGAACTTCATCTGATTTGATCTTGTGTGGGCCTTATTCATACTCTCATAACCACTTTAAGTTCATGCATGTAAATTTTCCTAATTGATGTTGTTTTTTTAATGTGAACACTTTATGTTAAACCATGTGCTTCTATGACATATCTATTTTAAGTCCATAGATAACTTCTCGCAGTCGCGTAGCTAAGTGTCTTTAAAAAGTCACATTAAGTCCTTCTTTCCTCAGCTCTGTACCTGAACAGGATAATCATGGGTGCTGTCTCACTGAGGTGAAAGACCGAATTAAGACTGTCCTCTCAGCTCTGTACTTGGATAGGATTGTCATGAGTGGTGTCTCATGAAGGTAGACAATCTCCAGTCATGGAGCCTAGAAACCAAAGAAATATACATCTTTGCTCTATAGAGTACTATGTCTGGCTTACTTTCTCTGTTTTTGGGTGTTGGAGTGCTCTAATGGATTGGTCTACAACTCTGCCTGCTACCAATATTATAGGGACATGCAACTTTTTATTTCTGTCTCCACCTCCTATATACCCAGGAAAAGAGAGAAAGAGATGAAGCTTCTTATTTCTACATTTCCCTTGCCATAAAGCTTGATGGTCTCTTCGGCCATCTTTAGATTAGTTCACAGCTTTCAAGCCTTGTTGTGGAGGTAGGGTAAGCAAGTGTGATTAAGCTCTGTGAACAGAACTCTTGAACAATATGGTAGAAACCATTATCATGGATTTGCCTACTGTAAGTACATCGTAGAGTGTGGGGAATGATTAGCTCACGTGTGGGCGTGGGTTCTTGAATCTTCTTGGGTGTTGTTTTTCCTGAGTGTCTGCCATGGCTCTGTCGACTGGAACTGCAGTTCAGCATGGCAGCCACACAGGAATTTGACTGAGTTAGTTTCCTGCGCAGCACCGGGCAGGTGCTAGAGGGTCCTGCCTGACGTGGGTTCTGCGGGGACCGACTGGTCTCAAGCTCTTGGGCCCCCAGGCACCGCTGAAGAGTTGACACTGTGGGTGCACTGGTGGAACCAGCCCACATGCTGAGAGAAGCAGGGACAGAGATAGAACTTGGTGGTGCCCCTCAGGAAAGGATTCTTTGGATATTCACTTGGTTCAGAATGGCTCAGCTAGCTTGCTTGAAGAGGTGGGACTCCATGGAGAAAACAGAGAAGCTCTCAGGGAATTGTGGTGACTGCGGCTACAGTGGCTCCTTAAAGGCCTTCTCCACAGTTCTCCACAGTTCCTCACAGTGCGGCCCCAATGATATGAGGAAGTCCAGGGTTCTAAAGGCTTTATTTTCATGGAGGATGGTAGCTGGATCTGGATGCTCCCTCCTCCCCCCAGGACAGACCTGAGTTAAATGGGGAGGGAGAAGGGGGAGGGTCTGGGGAAGAATGCTTAATTGGCTATGCCCTCTGGCCTTCAAGTGTCTCATTAATATGTAAATCTCTTGAGGCTGAGACCTGTAGTCATGCCTTTTACCTGTGCTCTTTGGGAGGGGCTGCATTGTCCTATATGGCTGAATGGTGCAGATTAAATGGAGTTCTCAGATTGCATGTCAGGAGTCTGGAATCTGGGGGTGTGGTGAGATATGTGCCATCTCTCACAGGCAATGGACCTGTTGGGTCTCCGGCTATCTCTAAGGCAGTGCTCTACCAGAAACCAAAGCATCCTAACACAGTCCCACAACAGAGGTTTCAAAGACTTGTTTACTCTAAGTACATAGCATTATCATTTTCTAATTACTAAATTAAATATTCACCTAGGTACTGCCCTGATAAAACATTGCTTCTGGAAGTAAATAATAACTTAGTTGAATTTAAAAGAGCAAGTTACCCTGGGTTAGCTAAACAGGTCCAATGGAATTAACTGTGTCTTTGAAAAGGTACCTTTCTTCCTGCTGAGACTGTGCAAGGGATTTAGAATACGATGAAGGCAGGGAAATGATAAGTATGAGAGAGCTTCCACCCACTATTAATGATTTTGAAGATGAAGAAGGGACTCAACTAGTCATATAATCTGAGCAGGCACTAGAAGTAGAGAACATCTGAAGAACTCCAAGGTAGTATACCTTCATTCTACAACATGGCTGGAGTTCTGCCAACACTCTTGTTTAACTTAGAGGACTCATGCATAGAGACTCCTACAAGGACTATGGCTGTACAGATGCTTTGGATTTGGCTTTGTTGGGAATGAAATACTGACTCTGATGTACAGACGCATGAGATGCTGGGTGGCTCTCATTAAATGAACAAATCAGTGGTCCTTTACTATAACAGCTATCTAGAGCCAAAGCACCAATAAGGGAGGAGGTACCTCCTAGACTTCACAGGGAAAGTAAACACAACTGAGATAGAGTTGGAAGCACAGCTCAGAGTGCCTGAGTGGCACACAGAAGATGCTAGATTTCAATCTTCTGCACTTTAAAAACAATCATACAAAAGAACTTTATTAATTGGTGTGAGTGGCCTGGTAAAGGAGTTAGATTTAAGCTTTACCTTTTTTAGTTTTCTGTGTTGTTTAAAAGAAAGACCCATTACTAAATGGCTAACCCTGAAAATATACACACAAGTAACATTAGAGTTAGAAATATTTGTGTATATCTATATGTGCATACATGTACATATATACATGCAATAATGATTAAAGAAGAGGCCATAAACCTAAAGGGAAGTGAGGAGGGGTGTGTGGGAGAAAGGGGGAGAAAGAAATGTAATTATACCCTCAAAAATAGAAAAATAAAAAATAAAATAAGCTGGGCAAGTCATTGGAAGGAAGCCTGCATGGTCTTTGCTTCAGCTCCTACTCCCATGTTCCTGCCTTGACATTCTGAGTTTCCTCAACAATAGGTCTAACCCGAGAGTTGTAATTTGAACTAAACCCTTCTTTTCCCAACTAAAAATGAAGACTCATTACTCAAAAGGAAGCTTCTAGTCCTTCAATACAAGGCTGTGATTCCTCTTGCTCTCTGTTTTCTCAGATTTCTCACAGCCACATACTAACCATGGCTGACCATGCTTAGCTTCCAAGACTAGATCCAGCATGTTCTAGGTGATATAGCCAATACCTCTTTTTCTTTGATTATTACTGTTATATAAGCAGACTCAGCAGGTGTATAAGGGGGTACACTCTTAAAGGTAACCTACTCTACCTCTCTTGACATCTTCAATTGCTAATTCTCCATAGCTAGGGATGGGATTCATGCTCACTTCTCCTTTGCTTCCTCCCACTTGATTTGGCTTGAACTTTAACAAGTCTTATGCCAACAGTCACAATCGTGAGTTCATATGTTCAGCTGCCCTGTCGTGTTTGGGAGACACTGCTTCCTTGTAATCATCCACTTCCCGGCTCTTACACTCTTTCTACCTCTCTCCACAATGATTATTATGCTTCAGGAGAAACTCGTATGAAATAAATATCTCATTTAGGGTTGAACACTCTTTTATCTCTTTATATCCTAGCTAGTTGTAGGTCTCTGTGTTAATTGCTGTCTATTGCAAATAAAGGCTTCTATGATGAGGAATGAGAGTTGCATTAATCTATCATTATAATGATAAGTCATTAGTAGTTGACTTAATAAATGTCCATTTAGCAGAATTATACTAGTAGGTTAGGTTCTCATATAGGGAGTATGACCTGTCTAGACACAGGCTATTGGCCAGATAATGGTAATAGATACAAAAATCTTGTGGAGTGAGACTTAAGTTCAGTGATAAAGTGTTCTTTTTGTCTTTGAGAAAGATGATTACAATGGTAAAACAAAAACTGAAAATCAAAGCAAACAAAAGCCAGTAAGTAGTATAAAATGTCCTTAGGAAACCTGGAAGCAATGCTGGGCTCTACTGATGGGTGCAGATAGGCAGTTCTCTTAGGAGCTTCTGCACAGAAGGAGGAGGTCATAAAGCTGAGCCACTCTAGGGAGCATAGGTGACAGAAGGAACAGAGAGGTGCATAGGTGACCTAAGGGGACTCACTAGGCCATGATATATCTGCCACTTTGTGTAACTCCTTTGTTACTTGGAATAAAAGGTTTGGCCTTTTCGTGTGTGCAGAAGGCTACAATGTGTTCAATGTCACAACAGATTTGTGCCTGTCTCTTCTGCTTGCCTTTGCCTAGCTCCATGTCTTATCAATTCTGACCCCGAAGATTAATATGCACTTGGAATTTGATTACAGTGAACAGCCTTACAGGAAAATGCATTCAGCCAGGAGCTGCCACTTCATGGGTGGTGTGATGGGGGCATGTCCTGCTGATCTCTGCACCACAGGAATGTTTTTGATGACTGTGCATCTATGTGTAAACCTCAGCTTGCTGCACGCATGGAGCACTGCAGTCCTGCAGCAACCTATGCATCCCCTTAACCTAAAATAGTACAAGCCACCCACCCACCCATAGCACTAACAGCTATGAAATATGACAGCAGCTTCAGAGTGAATCCTCTTTCCACGGCAGCTTGACCCTAAGCTGGAGCAAGAGGTTCTGCCCAGAGACTGGGAATGGTCTGAAGGCCAGATTAAGCCATAAAATTGAACACTTCTGTCACAGGACACTAAGATGAGCTCTTGCAGCTTTCTATTCTACCTAAGGTGTCACCATTCTTATTAAACAATAGGAGATTAAGCTCCTGTCAGGCGAGCTAATGAATTTTGGATTGATTTCTGTCTTCTGCAATGCTACTGATGTTTTTGACAGATATGATTTATAGGTCCTTCATTGAGTCTATTCATGAGAGGAGTTGTTTATTTGGGTTGATGGTAAGCTTCTAATGTTCCCAGTGAGAAATGCTGTGGGCCAAAGGGATGGCTGGGGCAAAGGTTCCCCCCGGGCTGTCTGGGGGAAGGCATCTCATAAATCTGTAATCAAGAGCCCTGAGAAGTGATGAGGGCAGGCTGGCTTGGAAATTGTTTTGGTGACATTTGACCAGTGGGATGCATCTGGAAAATATATGTCTGCTGTTTCTGCAGGTCCTTCAAATGGGAGTCCCACTTTTGTCCCATTTTGTTTTTCTCTTTCCTTTTTTTGAGATGATGTAACCAATATCTGCAGAGGGAGGCAGGAACTTTAATCCCCACTTCCTATACCATTGTGCTATAAAAACAATGTTACTTACTTGGGTTTTTTTTTTTCTCTTTAAGGTGTCAATAGATCATTATCTTATGTATGTAGCTTGTAATACAGGAACCATTTGAAAGTTTGCAAGTAGAATTGGTTCTATATTTCCATTTATTACAAAGATAATCACCCACCCAGATCCAGTGACCCCAGGTTCCTACTAACATACACATAGATCTCTTAGGAGGAACTGCCCACTGTTGAAGAATCTTCTTGCCTTAGGATATCTTCCTACTCTTTATTCCATGTGGAATAGACCAAGAGAGACATCCTTTCTTCCAATTTAGGACATTTCTGCCCAGTTGTCTGGAACCCAAACTTCTCTAGGGATTAGTTGAAGACTCAGTTGAAAGCCTACTTATATGTTTGTTTGTTTGTTTGTTTGTTTATATAAAGTCCCATTGTCCCATTCAGGTACACAGCTATAAGTCTGCCTCAGCCACCCAAGTGCTAGGGTTACAGATATGAATATCTATGGCTGGTTCTTTCTTTCTTTTCCATAGATAGTTTTTGATAACATACCCCAAATGGCTTCTTAAATATTAGACCACTTCTTAGTGTTTGCTTCTCAGGTAGAGCAGCCTACATCCCAGGATTTAAAGATGAGAAAAGTGACCATCATAGAAAGAAGTGAACAAGATGGAGTCAGAGGAAATGTCAAAAAAGCTTTTAAGAGAGACAATAAAAATGTCTTAGATGTTCCAAATCCAAGAGTTGTGTAGGTTTTCTGATGTCTTAGGATAAAAATCTGCCTACTTCCACTGCCCCCTGAGACTCTTATTTAAGTAGTTGTCTCAAGAAACATTTCCACACCATTTTTCCCATTAGGAATACTTCACCAAATGCCTGAAACTTCAAAAATATTTTCTACCTATAATGAAAAGGGTTGAGACACAAGGTAGTCTAGAAGAAACAAACCAAAACAGAATAAACAATTTTATAATTCATCTTATGATAATATTTATGTTGCATCTATCAGAATATGCATATTCCCCTAAAAGAACATACTTTGATCTGGAAGAATAAGATGGGCATCCTATTGTGTTGACTCTGGGATCACAGGGTACTGTAGCTTTCATGGGCTTAGGGAATTTGTCTTTCCAGGACTGGCAGGAGGTTTTCATATCATTGTTCTATATTTAAGGAGTATAGTTTCTTTTTAGTATCATTTCCTAACTGTGTAAGAACTTACACATTCTTTTTGATTTTTCTCCTAAATATGATATCCTGGTCTTCTTTCTCTATTGTTCAGCACGATGCAGTGATCACTTCTCTTTGTTGTAACAACATCTCTTTGTTGTAAATACATCTGAATAACATACAGGCTGCAAACAGCGAACCCAGCATTGGGAAAACCTCAGGACTGCAGAACAGTGTAGGAACATGCCTGCTCCAAACAAAAAGAAAGCAGCTAAATTAACTGAGAGGTTGTTTTCTGTTAAAGCTAGCCCATGTATGGACTGGGATTTTCCAGCTGTTTGAAATATTAATAAAATAATTGAAATAAATGTGTACACAAATTGAAAATTAGTACAAAAAACCCCCTAATATAACAAGCAAAGCCATAGTAGAGATACAAAGTCAAGACTGACAGCAGATCACAGGAGCACTCAAGGGGCCCAGGATACTGTGTGGGAATTTCCTAATAGGATCTTCAGAGGAGGAGGAGTTTTGTTGCTTTGCAGCTTTCTTCTTTGATTGACAGACTTGGTTAGTTCTGTAAGTCATTGTTCTATTAGCATGTCCTTCCCAGGATTGATCTTACTTCAGTCATATGAAAGTTTAATCATGCATCTGACAGAGCATGGTAAATAGTGAATTTACCCTAAAAGTTCACTCAGAGGACATGATTGGTTTCATTACCCATGCACCCAAAACCAGTCTAGGCTGCATCAGCACCATCCTTTTTTACCTAGATACATTTACAAAATGCTTAAATTTGGTTTATCAGGATCTAGCCATCGCCTGCTCCAGGTCTGAAGTCTCAGTATGCAGAAGGAAGTAGAAATGAGTTCACAGGAAGCAGATACATGGAGATCTGGGAAAAGAGCACTGACCTAAGGGTCACAGAGCCTGATTTACCTCTCAGTTCTGTAGCCAAGCTGTGCACTTCAGCCAAGCATCACTGACAGGAATTGTACCACCAGCCCAGCCTTCCTTTCATGTTCAGTAGGGAGAGGGGCAGAGAAAACAGCATCTCCGTGAGTCTTTTCAGATGATATCTAGTAAGGAGAGATCTCACCAGATGGAGATGTGAGATGTTCTAAGGAAGTAGTTGAGAAGGGGATTTGAGATTTTCTTTGTGTACCTGAGTCTTCCGAATCTTTCTGTAAGGCAAACACTCACTTCAGCAAGGTCTATGCATGGTGGATGGATACAGTCAGGTTTCTGTACTATCTTTCAGGAAGGAAGGCAGAAAACAAAATCAGTTTGTTTTCTCTAGCCCAGCATCTTTGATAACACACAAGAGGAAGAATGCAAAGGAAGGAAAATGTTAACTGGGGCAGAGAATGTTAAAGTGGGTCAAGGAAAAAATGAAGTAGTGCTTCTTTTTTTTTGTATTCTCTTGAGAAAATGCTGTTAAAATTAGGCTTGCCACAGATAACAAGTGTTATAAACAACTTCTGGCTTTCTAGGAAGAAAGGCTTAGCTATCAAGGAGTTTAATTCTTGTATACACAACAGCTAAGGACCTGAGCATGTACCGGACAAGAGCTATTTTGTTCATATTTTGGAGAGATGACTATTTATTCATCCACAATAGATCCCTAGTACAATAAACACAGGTGAATCTTTTTATAAGTTGCATATTCTTATTTAAAATACCAATTTTACTGATTTGCTTTGTGTGTATATATCTGTGTGAATGTCTGCATATGCATGTATATACATGTCTATACAGACATCTATGTCACACCCTTATTACTATTTTTCATCTCTCTCTCTCTCTTTCTGTGTTTGTGTGACTCTGTGTGTGTGTGTGTGTGTATTTGGGCACAAATATGGAGGCCTGTGGGCACCTCGGCTGTTATTCCTTAGGCTCTGTCTACCATTTTTTACTTTTACTTTTAATTTTTTTCAGATAGTCTCTTTCATTGACCTGGAGCTTATTAAGCAGGCCAGGCCACTAAGCTTCAGGATCCATCAATCTTTGTCTCCCCAGTGTTAGGATTACAATTCTTCCACACTGCAACTGTCTGAGTTTTAATGCTGGGTGTGGAGGTGGGGTGCAGCAGCTGGTTCTAGAGGTAAAGCTCATATCCTGATGCTTGCAAGGTATTTCTCCAGCCCATCCCAGTCTTTAATGGGCGCACATTTCTCTTTGTTTAAATGAATTCCTATTAAAACTGTATGATGACATGCTGCCTTTCCCAAGAACGTTTCCTTTGTCTTGCATTCGAAAATTAGAAAGCAATTTGTTTGCCTTATGATTTGCCTGCATTTCTGGGACTTACACTAACACACTGAAGGTAGCCTCAGGTGTTTTGTTGTTGAGAATGTTAATCCTGCTGATCTTTCTGGTACTATAATATTAACACCTACATACCTTTCTCCACATACACAGAAATAAAGTTCTTCTTGGTTTTAATAAAGTTTAAGAAGGACAATTCTGTAAAGTCCTGTGTGAGGTCTCAATCTACCCATTTTTTTTTAATCACCCCCAAAATTTCCTTTCACCCCTTTCAGGAAGGTTGACAGACATCTGAGAAAAGAACTCATTGACCCAATAAATACATTTCAAATGGCAAAAGGATACAGAAACAGTCAGGATAATGTAAATATCAACCATAGTATATTCTACATAAGGAGACAGACGGTCAGGAAATAGCAAACTGAAGAAAGGTCTTCCACAGATCTGTATTTATTTCTGGTCCTCGTCCCCAAGAAGTGAGCAAGGTGATGTTACCAGGATTTCCTCATACAGCTACAAGGAGTGGCTGACACCTAAATATTTCTGATGAAGCTTCAGAAAGGAAGTGACTTGAAGATCTAGTGGAGCTGAGAGACCTGTGTAGGTAAGAAATTGAAATGAGACAGTTTATGACACTAGGTACCAAGTTTCTAGATGAGTCAACAAAACCAAATTTATCTGCTTAGACAACCACAGGGATTTACTATAGATATAGATATGCCTTGAATGGGAATGAGCTCTGTTTCTACAACCAAGATGACTACAACCAAGTAGGGCATAGCTCAAACCAAAAGAATGGTTGCTCTGGAGGAATTTCTCTGGGCTTATACAGTCATGAATAGCAGAAGGATGCTTCTGATTAGTACTGACTGTCAACTTGGCATAGTCAAGATGAGACATGGACCTTGGGTGTTAGCATTAACTTGATTGCCTTAGTTGAGATTGTTAAGACCAACCTACTATGAGTGGCACGGTTCACTGGGCAAGGGATCCTGGATTTTGTAAAAGTGAAGCCAGGTGAGCACTAGCACACACCGACTCACTGCTCCATGGTCTTGACTGTGGATATAATGTGACTAGATGCTTCAAATTCATGGCACCTTGACTTCACCTCACTGATAGACTATAACTTGGGATCGTGAATCCAATAAACCTACTCTTCCTTAAGTTACTTTGGTCAGGGTATTTTATCATAGCAACAGGATAGGAAACTAAAACAAACCCTGGAGAGAGATAAGTCCTTTGGTGACATTTCTTAAAGGTGAGAACATGACCCCGTATGGAAAAATCAAGTGATCTTAGCTTCTCGTAACAAAGAAATTATGCCAATTTTACACTTTAACTTTAAAAAAAAATATTTTCTTTCCAGAGACATTTCTTTGTTTAAAAAAAAGGGCTATGAGTCATTTTGTTTTAGAACTGGAAGATAAAATTCACTTCTGCTATAATTAAGCAATAATTATTATTCTTTCCTCTGAGTGAGGGCTCGGGGAGATAAACAACTCCCAGATAAATAAGGCTTAGAGACTGTGGGCCAAGGCTTCTATTGATTCTCAATATATTTATCTCTCTCTCTTATTCCCCAATAAAAGAACTAATGATAGTAATTATTTTAAAAAATGAGTCCTTTTTTAATCATTTAAAATTGCTATTGTATATTCTACTCAAGTAATGAGAGCTTTAATGATTTGTGCATACATTATAGGGAGGACAAATATAGATGAGAGACTAAGAAATCCTATTCACGTTTTGGGGAAGATTTCTAAGGTGCAAAGGAAAATGAGCTGACCTTGAACTTGATATACAGTCAGGCTGAAAAAGCTTGCTTAAAGTATGGAGACCTGGATGGTTTACCTAATTATATAAACACAAATTTGGACAGCAACTCACTTAATTTACTGGTGTTTTGTTACCACTTCACAAAATGGCAGTGATTCCTAGTGTATAAATACCTCACCATGTTTATCTCACATGATCTAATGTTGAGGCCAAGTATACACTGCTCCAAAACATGCAGGCTTGTACCTCTGAGAGACTAGAAGCACCCAACAAAGACATTCTCAGATCCTGTCATTTTTACATTTTCCTGTTTTCATTTATGTGAAGAAAAGCAATTCAATGCTGAAGTTCTTTTCTGGTGAAATTTGGAGTTACACATGTTTAAAGAGATTGGCGGGTATCACATACAGCCAAGAGTAGCTCTGGATTTTTGAAGATTTTACACAGCATCCCCCAGTCTATCACAGATGTGTAGAAGAGTTGTATTAGAAGAAAATTAGAGCTGGCTCTATCTGTCTTCTTTCTGCCACATGTAAAACATCAGGAAATCTACTGCCAGCTACAAAGTGGTCCTCACCAGACACATTGATCTGGGGCTTCTCAAGCTCTAGAATTTTGAGAGATGCTTTATTATTCAAATTGCACAGTTTATTCCCTGCTAGACCAGTCTGAACTGGTAAAGGCAGACATCAAATATACTGCACTTCTTAAAATATATAAGTCCTCATTTCCTCTCAACTCATCCAAGCTCCTGAACAACTGTCTCATGGCAAGCTCTGTGTTTTCCTAGATTCCTTATTCATAATCTAAGGTACTTTTTCATATATACATAGAGAATGTGAGGCAAAACAAAACAGAAGCCAAAAATCCCTAGAAAGCCTATAAAAAGTTAAACAACAACAACAAAAACTTAAAAAAATACCACCAGCAACAACAACCTAGCAACCCTGAATGTGTGAAGACAAACCTTTGCCTACAGTGAGAAAGACAGGGAACCATCCTCTCCCTGGTAGAGTTTCTATTGCTGTGAAGGGACATTGTGATGAAGAACAACACTTAATTGGGTCTGGTTTATAGGTTCAGAGGTTCAGGTCATTTTCATTAAGGCAGGAAGCATGACAGTGTCCAGGCAGCCATGGTGCTGGAGAAAGAGCTGAACGTTCTACATCTTATTCCAAATGGAATCAGAAGACTAGAGTCCGTAGGTAGCTAGGAGGAAGCTCTTTCAAAACCCTTCCCCACCATGACACACTTCCTCCAACACAGCCACACCTCTTAATAGTGCCACTCCTTGGACCATGCATATTGAAACCACCATACGCCTTTATGATAATTTACTATAGTTGGTTTTATTGGCTGAAAAGTTGACTATTTAAAACTATTTTAATAAAATCTTCTGGCTTTATACCTCAGGAGGAACTGCCATATATCAAAATCATTTGAAAAATAATCACTCACTGCTTTTTGACAGATGAACTTTTATCTGTAAAAGCTGCATAGGTGGCATATTTTTACTTAACATTTGTTATGCATAACGTAGTTTTTTAAAAAGACAATTCACTTGTAGGACAATGCCCAGCATAGTGTTTTCTACCATACAATTTAAAAAACAAAAACTGTTTTGATAAACCACATTGTTTGTTGTGAGCAGTTTCTTAGCCTGTGCACCCAGGCCAGTCACTGGAAGTCAGATCATAGCCACAAATAGGTTACTACACTAAGGGAACAAAGAATAGTCACTGATTGACCAACTCTTGGATTTCCCTACCACTACCTCCCAAGTTCTTGGATTGTAAGTGTGCTCCATCATGTTTTTTGTCTGCTGTCCTGTGATTGGGCCCTAGACTTTGTGCATGCTAGTCAAATATTTGACCAACTGATCTGTATCCCAAACTCCATTAGCATGACTAAACCCAGACAACTGTCTGATGTGTGGTTCTTCTGCTCCTGAGCTTTCTATGGACTTTGACAGAACTTCTGGACACCCAGATCAAACAGTTTTTGGACACACCTTCCGTTTATTCTCTCTGTTAATCTAAACCAAAGGAAGTAAAGACCCTGGGTACACTGTCAGAAAGTTCACAATAGCAGTTCTCACAGCTGAGGCTTATTCAGCATTTTCTATGGGCCAATGTGATGATTAATATTGTCAACCAAAGTTTTAAAAACACTATACTAAGGTCTGGATGGGGTCATGTATCCACCTAGATGACTAATGTTATGGTCAGGAAGTACAAATAATGTTTAAGATAGGTTAGATCAGGGGTTTCTGTCACTGAGGCCAGGGGCCCATGCTACATGACAGATATTTTTATTCTGACTCTAGCCAGTGACAACTGAACTAATGGTCACCCATAATGAGAGTTGTACCTGGAGAGTGGGTCTAACTTGGTCCTCTCCATATCTATTAAAGAACACTCTCATCAATTCTGTTTGTATGATTCTTTCAAATCACAAACCCCATTCTCTGCTTCACTTTGTTCTTGTCTCTCACTTTTCATCCTGCACATATCCCTTTCTTTCTTGACACTGATAACTCTAATTTTACATTTTCAGTCATGTTTTTTGTTACATATGTGCTTTCTTGTATTTAAAAACCATCCTACACTCCCTCCAACTCCCTGCAAGCATCTAGTTTCTGTCCCTCTGGGAATGTCTGACTTGATCCATTTTTGTGCATATTCTGGGTGTTATGAAGTGCTTAGACCATGACTCTGCAACCTTTGGTAACTGGTTATTCGTGTCTTTAAGGTACATATGTGTATTTGTGTGTACGTATATATACTTAAGTAGATTGATTATGCTTAAACTATTGATGCAATCTACCTTTTAAATAGTTTTTACTTTTAAATAGCTTTTAAGCATCTTATTTTTATTGCTTGACTTTGAGAATGATTATCATTAAATATTTTTCTTAATTTTTATAATTACAGAAAAAGCCTAACACTGATATTCAAACTGTCATCAATACTTGATTCTGAATTCAAGTGAATGAGATCTAGGCCAGAATAAGAAAAATCCAACTCTATAAAAGGAAATGAAAAGCTATTTATAAACACAGGAGTGAAGTGAGTGATCTGGGGAAAGTTTTCAGGTCAAGTGTCAGAGATATTAAAATATTAAAGGTATATTTATTGAAAAGGTATCTATCTCTCATCTGCTTAATGCAGTTCTTAGTGGCCTATGAATTACTTTGGGATGATCTTTTGTTTTTAAAATTAAAAAGTGCATTACATTGACTTTTGAAAATTAATCCGAGTTCCCCTCCTCCCATTGGTAACAATTGTCAGTTTTGAGTTCTTAGTTTGGGACATTCTCTGGGGCTCAAGTTTATTTCCTGTAAAGTGGTAGAGATCAAATTGGGCCCAAAGTTCTCAGGGTTGTGTCTTTCCACAATTACAGTCTTTAGCATCTTTTTTATCTTATTCTGTCATTGGATGATTTGTGTAATATGTTTATACTGTGCTTATGTATTATTTTAATCAAGTATGAGCCGTTATTTTAATTGCACTTAAAAATGATAATAGTAGTTTACACATGGATGGATCATGAAAAGGAGAGGACTTTGTATGAGTAAAGTAACTTAATGGACTTCATGGTTTATAATAATGGTCAGGGCCTGGGTTGTTAATACAGGAAACCACATTTCTTGATTTATTCTGCCAATAGATACCTGTCTGTGCACAAGGCGATAACCCACTTTTTTGGTTTTGTTTTCCAAGAATTGTGTCATATCTCATTCAGATTTAATACAAGGTAGAAGAGTTTCACTGTTCTTGGAAAATTACATCATGAAACTCAATCTCACTAAGCTATATTTAACCCTGAACGGGGCTGGTATAGTTAGTTCTACAGACATGAGGTATTTCAACATCAAATCAAAGATAGCCCTGATCATAATAGGTTGGGTTCACCTTTAGGTTTTACAGTATGTCAGTTAGCATAAAAATACAGGTTCATATTCTATATGTGAAGTATCTATAAATCATAGATCATTTCAGTTAACTGTGAAAGTAATCACAATCTCTTTTTGTTCTTGAACATTGTAGCTTCATAACCTAGATGGCAGGATGGAATTTAGAACCTTGAATACAGTTCCCAGTCATGACTATATCTGTGTCTTCCTAACAGGTCTTGGTCCTATCAAATGGAGGGACTTTTGTGGGCACAAGCAAATACTGCAAATTGAGTTTCAATTAAAGCTTCACCATACTCTTGATCAAAGCATCTTGGGTCTAATAATGTCTACCATAGTGACTTAAACCACCTCCCAAGATGACTGGTCTAGGAATGGCCTCACACCAGGGATTCTCATGGATATAAACTTTAAGTGAAATGACTTCCTTGGCTTTTGTGGAGGATGTGGCTAGATATGGGCATACATGGCTGGCTGAAGAGGCATCCCCATTTTCATACTCTTTCAGTCATCATAGAAACCCAGGAACCTTCTAACAAGAAAGATGCCTAACAGACAATTTATTTCAAGGTCATTAGGAAGGACTCAACTGTAAATAAGTTGTTCTTGAGACCAAGGACAGAGCATTTTCTTTGGTTTCTTAGCTAATGCACTTAATTTGTCCCACCCTTAGGAATTAGTTCTTCTGGTCTACATGGTTGCCTTGTCCTTATTTGGAGGGCCAAAGGTATTTTTTTTCTTCCTCAGCTAAATTCTAAGGTCTATGGCAGTGAGCTACTCTTAGGTCAGTTATTTTGTCCTCAATAAATCATGAAAAATTGAATGACCATACAATTCATAATTTCATTTTGAAATTCTGTTTATGCAGTGTAAAGAAATGAGAATACTAGCATCATGAACCAAGAAGGGTGGATGGATGGAGGATAGGCTTATAAAATGGGAGAATAAAAAGAGTAAAGTATGCAAGTGGCTAGCCTATTAATAAATATTTTAAAGAACATTTCTGACCTATGAAATGTATAACTGAGGAATGTGACAATGCATCAGCACATTTGAATGACAGTGAAGTGAAGGTTCTGGCAGCCTTGCAGATTTGGGTGAGGCTTTTCAGTAATTTGAATTTTCTTTGAATACTGTGCACTTGTCTCTAGTCTGCAGTTTTCTGTCTCATAAAATGAGGACAATGATTCCCCTGAAACTTCCCTGGCACTAGTGTTTTCTTAGAAAATGGAAACTATTTGTTTGAGACCCAGAAGCCAGTTTAGGTTGTATAAAACCATGCACAATTAATAATGGTACACAGTGTATAGTACAATAACAGGAATGCTCAATGGACAGTTGATGGATTGCAATGAGTCATGTGGTGTGGGGCAGGGTTAAGGTTCTTATACAGCATGGGTTGGTTTCTGAGGCACTGAAAGACTCTGACTTACCTTACTGAAGCCTTAACTTACCAGAGGAGACTCCCTGAGTGAACCACGTGGAGCAGAGAATCAATGCAAAAAACCAGAGGAATTTATTGTTCCAACATGTTGGGGTTGTCCTACATCAAGGTGAAAGTGGCGACCCTGTGCAGCTCATTAGGTGAGCTTTTTATACAGTTTTCAGGGCAACATTCATTAGGCACAATGTGATTGGCAGAACAGTGTGACTTTTTAAACTGATTGATCTTTAGGGTATGAGGTGGCAAGTACTTCCCTTGTCTGTAGGTGGCCAACAATCATCCTGTGGAATGTGTCCTCACCCACAGGTTGGTCCCCTGCTAGCCTGTGGTCTGAGAAATGTAAATTAGCCTCTCCTTTCTGGAGGGTCTAGTGTTCCATGACCTTTCCAAAGTTCCTGAGCTGACCTCTTCAGCACAACAATAATTATTCAAATACAGAGGGTGATCAGGTGCTGATGAGAGAATGGTCCAGACCAAGGCCCATTGAGATGAAGGGCACAGGTTGTAGAGTTAAAAATTATAAAGATCATTTTATAAAATATATACAGGCTTTTTCTTTACCCCTAGACCTGAGCAAAAGAATGCAGTTTCACCAGTTCCAGAAAGCAGAACTGAATGTAAGATTTCAGGGCTTCACTGCCCCGGGGTACTTTCCAGGAGGAGGACATTATCCCTGAGTCAGAGGACACTTGCTGGATTAACATTCCTCAAGCCTCAGAGAAGAGAACCCACCTGTGGGTAGGGAAGGCCCAAAGCAGGAAGACACATTCGTGACTACAAAGAAAGATGCAAGTCATCTGGGTGGTCCCAGGAACTGGCTGACCACAAGATGAATGGTTGGGTGAGGTTACATCCTTATAAAAGATAAGTGTACTTTCTACTGTTTTTATGTTATGTTTCCTTGGTTACCCCTTCCCCCTAACCTGAGGTCTTCCCAGTGTTCCAGAAACCTGTAATTTAAGTCTAACTAGATGCTCTGTTAACCTAGATAAGCTTCTGCCTGCAGGAACTGCCCTCCACCCCCATTGACTAGTACAGCCTGCTGATGTTCAAAAATTGTAAAGCAACCAACCAATCATGTGTAACGGAGTGAAAATTCCTCCCTTTCCCCACCCCATGCTATAAAAAACCCCTCAGCTTGCTGGTCTTTTGTCAAATTCAGCTCCTACGTGGGCAAGCGATTTGACCGTTAGCTAGCCAACTCTCCCTAATAAACCTCTGCTGATTGCACCCAGGTATCCAGGTATAGTGTCTTGCGATTTTTGGGTGGCCATGATTTTCCAAGACTTGAGTAAGGGTCTCCCGAGTTTGGGGGTCTTCAAGGTGATAGGTAGATCCTAGAGGATGGAATCAGAGGCCCAGTCAGTGATCAGCAAAATTTCTTTATATATCTATTTCTGGGGATATGTGAATTCCAAATTATTAAGTGTCTGTATTGCTCAACTTTGTGAGACAATCACCACCAGAGTTACATTCGAGCATGTCAACATCTCATTTACCCAAAGCACACTGAACCGCTTAGTTTTTCATATAGTTTCTCCAACTAGAAACATCAATACTTGAATTTAGAACTTCCCAGTTTTCCAAATATATCTCAATGATCACATTTGAGTATTCCCATAATGTGTCTTTAGGTGATTTATTCTCTAGTTTCATTTTACAGATTAAGAAACTTGGACCTAGAAATATCAGTGATTTGGCCAAAAAGCACGTGAAGTACAGACCTAAGACTGGATTGGTAGTCTAAATACAAAGCTTATGTATTCTTATGCTTAGTCCTGCATAGCTACTCAAAAGGGACTGCACCATCGGATCAGAGCCAGCAGAGAAGGGCCCTCCACAAGTGTTGACAATAGCTGGGCATGAAGCTTGTTTGTATATTATACTTTATGTTCATCCTTCAGGGGAATGTCCTCTCTGCTAAGGTTAATGACTCCAATGATAAACAAAGACAACTTGAGTCTGGAAGACAAAGGTGTGTCTAATGTCCTTAGTAAGATGGAAAAGTTGTGACTTTCAGGACAGCTCTTAAGACTGTGGTAAAGAACTCTGAAACATAAGTCCAAGAATATACAATTTCTCAACTATGCAAAAACAAGAGGATGAAAGATGTAAGTGGCTTCATAGACCTAAAACAACAGAAAGATATTAAATAAGGAGATAAAGAGATTTGGAGAGTGGTGATTTCAGGACAAGAACCTACCCAGCTAAGTTTATTGTTTGTGCTTACAAAGGTAGGCAGAATCCTGAGTTCAAGTTCAGCCTGGGACAGAGCTAGTTTAGGCCCAGGAATGGCAGAAATGGCAATCTCAGAGCCAGATACCACACAGCTAGTTTATTGTCTATGCTTACTAAGGCAGGCAGATCTCTGAATTCATTTGCAAAGTTAAAAGAACTTACTTGCTGTCCTTTTCTAAGAATCTAGGAACTAATCTCATAAAATCCAGATTCATGGGGTAATCAAAAGGGAACCTGGAGTAAATAACTAAATTGACATGTAAATGAAAGACTGGGCTTTGGTCTGCAAGAGCTAGCAACCCAGAGAGAACTGTTTGAAGAGCAAACATAGCTCTTGTAGAATTTTTTTAGCAGAATTTCTGACTTTGGTGGAAAATCCAAGAATTTTTTTATAGCACCTTTTTCTGACTTTGGTTGGCAAATCAATTAGCTATCCAGAGAGCTTTTAGAATTTTTCTAGCAAGAGAGAGCTGCCTCAAGCAGTAAGCTATCTCAAACAGAGTATCTTGTCTTCTTTTTTTGTTTTGGAGTCAGAGTCTTACCTTGAACTTCTGATTCTCCTGCCTCTACCTCCACAGTTCTAGGATTAAAAGTACATGCCACCACACCTAGTTTATTTGGTACTGGAGATCAAACCCAGGGTTTCAAGCATTCTAGGCAAGCCACCTAGCAGCTGAACTATATTCCCAATCCCCTTGTTGCTGCTTTTTTACCAAGAGTCAGCACACTTTTTTTCCCCCTAAGGAAAAGATTGTTCACATTTGTGAACTACATGGTCTTGAAAGGTATAGAAAACTTATGAAAAAATACTAGTTCCACCAAGAAAGCAGAACTAAATGTAAGATTTTAGGCCTTCACTGCCCCAGGATACATTCTACATTCTGAGAGGGGTACATTATCCCTGAGTCAGATGACACTTGCTGGACTAACACTCAGTAGAGGAAGGGAGGGGGCTGATTAACATTCCTCAGACCTCAGGGAAGAGAATCCACCTGCAGGTGGGGAAGGCCCAAAGCAGGAAGACACATTCCTGACCACAAAGAAAAATGCAAGTCATCTGGGTGGTCCCAGAAACATTCTTACAAAAGATAAGTGTATAAGATGTTTTCCGAATGACTCTGACTAAATTATGGGTTGGGACTTCTTGAGACTTTCCTCTGTTTTTATGTTATGTTTCCTTGGTTACCCCTTCACACACACACACACACACACCCCATTTATGGGTTCCCCTATATAAGACCACCCCTAACCAGGCTGTTTTGTCAATTCCTCTGCTCCTGCGTGGGTTATGAATTGACCATCAGCCCGTTGATCCTAAAATATACCTCTTGCTGTTGCATCAAGAATGGTGTCTTGTGAATTATTGGGTGGACTTGAATTCCTGAGGCTTGAAGGAGGTCCTCTCTTCCTGGGGGTCTTACGTTCTCTTTCTGAAACAGGCTATGCTGACTCCATGACAGGCTTCAAATTGGCAGTTCAGGAGACTAGGCCTAAATCTCTGTTTCCAAGAACTGGGCAAGTCCAATCCCCATCACCTGGCTTAAGGCAAAGACAATGGATCAATAGCAGTTTCCAAGTTTCTTCAACTTACCTAGCAACAGTTTCCAGCCCCCTACATCCCAGCAATGGTTCTGGAATGTCACTAGAGATAGAGCCAATGATTAAGATAGAGGTCACTTACCCCTCCCCAGAATTCACCCAATGTGTTTTAAATCAGGCCTGGGAGCTCACTTGGGCACCTCTATCTTGGAAGACGGTAGACCCCAGCATAGTGGACTTCTGCAGATTAAAATCTCTTTGCTTTTTTGCATACTATTTGAGTCATAGGCATCATTTTTTTTGGTGAATCATAGACATTTACATTTCCTGACTCACCTCTCCAGTTGTAGTGTGACAGCAGAAATAGACAATATAAATACATAATGAAAGTAAAGGACAACTTCCTTTACAGAGGCAGAAGGAAGTTGCTTTGGGCCCAGTGATTGTTGCTGCCTGTTCCTTCTCTAGAACATTCCACAGATTTGTTTCTTTAGTAAATGGTTGAGAATTTCAAACCCAGTACATTTTGTTTATCTCATTACAAAGCAGAACATGAAGCTGGCTCTCATTTCTTCTCAATATCCCTACAATCTTGTTAGGTTGTTCCCCAGCACTTGCTCAACCTGGCTGTAGATATTTGAATGTGGATGTTCCATTATCTCGGTAGCTCCTGCTGTGCTAGCTTTTCTGGGGGAAAGCATGGAGAGGAATATCTATGCTAACTCTTTCTCCTGAAGCAACATAGTCTTAGATTGTTATTTTGTAAAACCTTGAGTTAAAGTGAATAGCAACACAGCATAGTATTTCCAAAGAACCAGGAAGGTAGATTTAGAAAGGTTACCTCTAAGGAGGCAAGTCACATATGTGTTTCAACTGTTTTCTTCCCAGGTCTTAAGGTCCAAGCTCTTTTCTCAGACATTGGCCTCTTATCTCATCCTTTGTTATGGATGGAATTCCACTTTTCCTTAAGGAACACATTCCTGGATCTTAGCTTCATCAAAGACTTGCTGTAGCAGACCTACCTCAGATCAGGACAAATACACTCCAGGCCTGGGCTCTCCACTGCTCTCAGTGTCTCACTAAGTAGTGAATTCTTTGCATCTATCCAGATCTTGTCTAGGAGCTACCATAATTGATGTGCATTGCCCACATTCTTTCTCAGAATGCTGTCTTCTTCTCAATAGTATTCTCATCATCCAGGATTCTCATCACCTCAAAAAACCCAGCCAACAGTACTAGCAAACAGTAGTCTGTTATATCACTGTTATTTAAAAATTCTTCTGTTGGTCCTTTACCATAGGACACAGAGTAAATGCAGCCAAGGCCTGTTAAACTGCCCTTATACTTCCTCCCTTCAAGCTCTCACCACTAAATGAAACACCATACTCCACACACAGGTATATATGTATACACACATGCATATGTACACACACTCTTGCACAAATTCAAATACAAACACACACTTATCTCATTTAGACACTGGATTGGCCAAGAATATATGAACCACAGGCATATGGTATTTAAAAGAAAATTGGTTACATAAATGATACACACACACACACACACACACACACACACACACACATATGCTATAATGATCCTCATTAGATAATTTCTCAGTTCTGTTGTGATTGTCTAAAAAAATTTTCCCCCTATTACAAGAGTTTTGTTATTGCTGTCTATGAAAACTGACACAAAGCTAGCCCACTGGGTTTGTTTTTTTTCTCCTGCTTTACTTTTTTTTCAGTTCTTTTACTCTACCTTGTCTTCTCCCCAATTCCCTCTCCTTTTCCTTCCTTTATTCCATCATTTTGAATTTCTATAAGAGGCACAGCACCGTTGTATGAATTGTGATAGATTCCAGAGTGTTGATAATGAAAGACCCCCAAGAGGGGAGATGCTCACTCAGGATATCACAGCCACCCAATAACTCGAAAGACACCAATCTTGATGCAAACAGCAAGAGGCTTTATTTCGGGAATCAGCTAGCTGAGGTCAAGACTCATAATGAGGAGTGTCGACCCCAAGAGCAGAATGTGAGGGGTATTTAAAGGAAAAAAAAGCCCACAAAACCAGGGGGGGTGAGGGGGAAACCAAGGAAGAATACCATAAAAATAGTGGAAAGTCCCAACCCATTATTCAGTCAGTCATGTGGGGAACACCCTGTACATGCTTTTCTCAGGAATTTAATCTTGCTGACTATCTACTTTGTGGTAAGCCAGTTCTTAGAACCTAGAGGTCACAAACCAGCTGACCTGCATTCTTGGTTCCACCTTTTTGTAGTCAGCTAAGTTCCTAGAACATAGCCAGCCTGGCTCCACTTTATCTGCTAGGCGTCTTAGGCTCCATTCTATTGGCTAGGGGGTCTCAAAAAGTTTCTATTCCTTTCAAACACACTCCCAAAGTTACCCTCTGACTTCTACATACATCCTGTGGCACACAGTTGCCCATATACACATACATTCACATACATAATAAAATGAAATTGCAAAAAAACCAAATCGATATAACTGTAGATTCACATCCAGTTTTTAAAATACCTCAGGCACATGTGTCAGAAACCAGGACCCTCGCCTCTTACCCTCAACCCCTACCTCTCCCCACCTGCACAATGTCTCCTGCAGCTTCATCTCCCTAGCAACCACAAGGTTCTGCTTAATAGTTACAAATAGATTTTTAGATGTAAAGCAGTGTACCGTATCTTTTGAAGTAAGCAGTTAGACCGCCATTGTTTCAGGGCACAGGCCAAGAAGATTCTGTACTTTCCCATCACCTGGATCCCTCTTACCCCTCCCTTTGAAAAATGTATTATAAATAAGCACTCTGTGCCCAAATATATGACTCTTGACAAGCATTTGCTTCCTTGAGTCCATTCTCTCTCTCACCCATTCTTCCAGGATTGTAATCCTCCTCGTCCCTCATGAACAACCTAGGACCTGCTGGTCAGGTCACACATGGGTACAAAGATTGGGAAAAGATCATTATGGCAGCTGTGTATATCTTCCTAAAATTTCCATTGTAAAATACATGTTTCTATACATAAACATATCAGAAAAGACTTTTCCCTCCTTTTAAAATTTAGTTACGTTCCTGTATTAATCTATTGATGGCAGGTAAATGTTTTCCTTAGTTTAATGAGTTAATTTATTTAGTGCCCATCTTTTATAGCACGTCATGCCTGAACTCTCAAGACTGTGCATCTAGCTACATATTTATGAACTTCATAAGGGATTATTGATCAAATCTTGGAACCGGTGGTTTACAATATCTTTTATATTTTCACAAGTTTCTGGCTGGAGGTTTTCTACTTTGTGTATCTACTCTTGAACTTACTACTACCCTGACTAAAGATACAGGAGAAATAAAAATCATCAATCATTTTTTTCACTGTTAGTTGTACTAACTGAATTTATATAAGAACTTACACAACACCTGTTTTAGCCATTCAGAATAACCACTGTTATATATGTTTAAGTGTCACATTTATTTTGCTACAGCAGAGGATATTAGTGAACTAGCCTGTCATTCTTTCTTGAGTTTTCTACAAAAGGCAGCGTTATCTGCTCCCCACTCAGATGCATTAGATGCATTCCTTACAGGTACCCTAGCAACAATCACCATAATCTAATAATGGCTGATTTCCTTCCACAGTGAATGATGCTATGCTAGCTTATTCACAGACAGTCTCAAGGCCCTTGCCTTTAATGCACACCAGCCAGCATGATTCAATTATGTCCCTCAATTAAAAATTTGCTAAAGTGATCTGGAAGTAATCACATATTCTAGGAAATTGTGTATGTGAAAGAGTGTGTGAGTGTGGGTGAGGGTGTGTGGGTGACTGCAAAGGAATGTTTCAATTATTACTTTCTGCTGAAGAGCTATGAGCCCAGGCTATTTATCTTCTGCTTAGCGCCATCCTTTCACTTGGCTAAGAGCCTGACTGGGGCTGGGAGAGCCAAGAGAGACTGGGGTGCAAATGAGGCTGGGGATGATTGAGTAAGGCACTCCTCTTGCTAACCACACATATTTATGAAATGGTACCTGGCACATTAGACAACATATTTAATCAGAGTGACTGGAAATCCTTTCTGAAATACTGCATTTCTCTTTCTTGTGTGCAGGACAGCTAAGTGACTTGCCCAAAGTCAGTGAGATGACAAAAGAGGTGGAAATGGACCTTAGTGAGGCCTGGATTTCCACGTGATTTGAAGTAGAGAGCACCAGAACAGAAATAGTGAAGACCTAGAGTCACAGGACTGACTGGCTTTAGGGCTAGCTCTGTACAGTAGGATGCTTGCTGACACTATCAGCCTTGGGAGTTGGGACTAGCTATGCACAGTAGGACAGTTGTTGACACTCTGTGGTAAACAAGGATTTGCTATGTGCAATAGGTCAGTTGCTGACACTCACGGACATTGACTTTTCTTAATTTTTTTTTTTTTTAAGATCAACAGAACTGAATTTTCCTGGATGGAATTAGCAATAGATATCTGTCATAGTTTCAGAAATGTCAAGCTTTTTGCTTTTCAATGATGGTAATTTGGGCAGACCTCTATTGAAATTTAATTTTGTTCTGTGTTTGAAAGGAAAAATTTCAAATCAATGACAGTTTTAATTAAGGGAGGGAGAAAGCCATTTGTTTTGAACTTTGGCATCACCTCTTCAGAAGCAAGTGAGTGCTTTCAGAGAAGTCCCAAGGGGAAGCTACTTGGTATTCTATTGATCATACACTTTTACCCATTGGGCACATTTTTATTGGATCTGTATAGCATTCAAAGCTAGGGCTAGGTTCTTCTGGAATGCAGAAATGAATAAATGCAAACCCTTTCCCTCTGTGCTCTTACAACCTATAAGCAAGGATCACAAACTTCTCAGCAGAACCCAAGGCAATATTACATGAGAGCAAAGTAAGTCCAAAGGTGAGGATAGAAACAATGCCCTTATAAAGACAGCCCCAAACTGTGGAGCCAGGAAGCATGGATTTGAACGATGAATTTGTCACTCACATAGATACTGTAAAATTCAGCTTTGTCATTTGCAAAGTAAAGGGTACATTCAGTGTGCACATATTCATCTAAAAATCATGTGTAAACAGGCACTGGGATCTGTGAATTAGGAACAATCTATAAGGGGTGGCTTTTGAATGAATCTTGGAATATGAGATTAAATAAGGAAGAACAGATAGGCACCATCAGGAAAGGTCAGAGGGCTGGCAGCACACAGAGCAGAGAGCACAGCAAATACCCAGGAAATATGGAGGATGCAGTGGGAGCACAGCAGATGCAGTGATCGTGCAGAGACACTCCTGAGACTGATGCAGGAGGCTAGGTGGTCTCTGTCAGCAACTCAGCAGTTGGTGTGTATCCTCAGCTGGCCAGGCTGGCTACAGCTTTTAAAGTGGATCGCTTTTTAGTTCTTTTTAAATAATCCGTGATTCTTGTCCAGAATGCAAGTTTCCCTCAAATACAAAATGACCAAAATGCCCAGACATTTTTATCACATGTACTATGTGACTATGAAGTTATAAAACGAATTCTCCATGTTAACTTCAAACCCAGTCATGGGCAGCTTTCAAGTCACATTCATAAGAAACCATCTCATAGCCTGTATATGGACTTTCTGATTTACTATTTCATTCCCTATGTTTCTTCTCATATTTTCTTATCCCTGTAAATAAAGCACCTTGAGGACTTGGGCTTAAAATACACTTGCTTCTTCTCTGTCAAATGTAGAGGGAGAAAAGAAGTATTTGCACTTGGAAGTGGCTCTTGATGAGCAGTATTTTAACAGAATATTTAAAGAAGTATATACAAACTAATTACCCAGCCAGGTGGTGGTGATACACACCTTTAATCCCAGTATTTGCAAGGCAGAGACAGGTGACTCTTGGTGTTCGAGGACAGCCTGGTCTACAGAGTCAGTTTCAGGTTAGCCAGAGCTATATAGAAAAACCCTATCTTGAAAAAAAAAATTACCTACTATGATCTTAAAATCTAAGAACTGTCATGGCTTATGCTGGAATTACAGACAATGAGGACAATTGTTTCAGAGAGTAGATATGAATGCAATTCTATTCTTAGCTACCCTGCCAATGAAATGAGAACAGTCTCCTACAAAGATGCAAAAAAATATATTCATATATATATAAAATTTGTGTGTGTGCATGATATATATTATGTGTGTGTGTGTGTGTGTGTGTGTGTGTGTGTGTGTGTGTGTGTGTATATATATATATTTATAAGGGTACTGTTTGGAAGAGTCCAAAGTAGAAACAAAATGTCCATCAACTTGTGAATGCAAAAACCAAATATGGCATATCTACAGAGAAGCATATTATTTAGCAGTTTAAATGAACAATGATTCAAAGTACAAGGTAGATATATCTCAAAAAAATTCTGCTAAGTGAATAAAGCCAAACAGCAAAGACTATATATTGTCTTGTTGTATATATGTGGCATTATAGGAAAAGACACATCTACATAGCAAAGGAGTCAGTTATTGGCTGCTCATAGTCACTGGATAATCTCGAGTTAGTTCCAGACACAAGATTTCATTTTGAACAATAAAAATGTCCTTTTTAGGTTGGATGATAGACACTCTGCTCCATATTTATTAGAAAACAAATTTTCACATATGTAATCTGTATTTCAATAAAACTGATAGGAAATGTCTGGAAATACAAGACATGCTTGAGGCAAAATATAAGTAAGCATTAAACGTGAGCAGTACTTGTGAGTGAAGACTGTAACTTAATAGTTAAGCTATTAGAAAGGACAAGAGTCACCTTTGATTGTGTTTGATGAAATTCTTTATGGAAAAAGGTTTCCCAGGTGACTATAAAAGAGCCTGCATTTCAGTTGGGTGATGGGAATTTATTTAACGCACTTCACTAACCTGATCCAAGCCAAACTGCCTACAGACATATCTATATTCTGATGTTAACCTTAGTTTTATTACAGTTTCACATTCACTGCTAAATACTGTTGGATAGGTCTCACCTTATCTCAGAATTTTTCCTTCTGAAAATCCCTCCATGAAAGGGATGATTCCCCAAAGCAGAGAACATGAAGCACCAATTAGCTTCTACCAAATAAGATCAGACTTTATATGCTTGACCGTTGGGACCAAGCCAGCAAGGCCAACATGATGCCAGATGTGGATGATAAACCTTTCACAGAAATGAGGGCTGGTTAATTAATTAGGGTTCAATCAAGATGCTTCTAGACTCCAGGAAGAGGAGTTAACAATTGATGTGTATAATTTGTCCAAAACAACTTGTTGGTTCAGGCTTATTCTTCAAATCAGTTCTTTCAGCAGTGTGAGCACTGGTTTAATAAAGAAAAGCTACATATCAATTAAAACATAATCTTTTGGTTGGGGTAGGAATGTTTGTAAAGTACTTGTCTGTGGGGAGTCGACAGAAGGCGGCTATCATCCTTGCAGCCATCTTGAGCCATATACCCTGACAAGAGACTTGATTACACCAGCCTACAACAGCTGAACACACTCTGATAACATCTTGCTTTAGATACCCAGGATCCTCACTTGGGTCTGTGAGACTTAAAGCTGTGATTTAGACCCGAGACTTGAGGGCATGACTTAGAGATCAGATTTAAAGACAAGGCCTAAGGGCATGACTTAAAGGTGTGACTTAGAGGCGTGGCTTAGAAGTGAGACATATAAAAGGCAAGAGGCAGACAGAAGAAAACAACAGATTATTAGGCATTTGAGAGTATAACTTGGAACTAGGAATTAGGTTAGAGAGTACAACTTGGAGTACAACTTGGAGTAGGAATTAGGCATTGAGGAAGAAGACACTTGGACTAGAGAACTCAGAGGAAGGATTATTAGGTATTAGGCACTAGGCACTTGGAGGAAGAATTTGGAATTAGACATTAGGCACTTAGCACTTGGAAGAAGTAACTTGGAACTTGGAGGCACTAGGGACTTGGAGAGAAGCAGAGAGACTGAAGAATAAACGGGATTGAATCATACTCTGTCTGGTCTCCATTCTTCAAGTTCATCCTCACTCTCTCTCTTGCTGAACCTGAACCCAAGGACCAGAGCAGCTTGGAGCAGTGCAGGCTCTAACAATTTAGCCCCCAAGGCTTTTGGCAGTGTGGGTTCTAACACTGACAGAGCGGTCCACAACATTTTGCCCCCCAAATGTAGGGCAGCTCGGGCCACAACACTTGTCTAGTACGTACAGAGCCCTTGGTTCAGACCCTAGCATCACATGAAATCCAAGTTTGGAGGTAGAGGCATGAGCTGAAGTTCAAGGTTACCACTGGTTATATAGCAGCTTTGAGGCCATTCTGAGCTATATGAGTCCATGCTTTAAAAACAACAACAAAAGCAACAACAAAGAATAGCATCACCTTTTAATTTTAATCAACCATATTAAAATGTACTCATTTGAGCTGACTTTAAACACTGTTTTTTTTTTCTTTTTTTTCTTGTTTTGTTTTTTAAGTTTCTCTGTAGTTCTTTTTGGTACTAACCTGAGGTAGGGATAACACTTTTGAGGAACACTGACTTTACCACTCTTTAGAGCAAAGCAACTTTCCATGAATTTGGTGATTTTTTTTTTTCTTCTTTTTATGTTAACATCATTTTGGGAAGTGGCAATACAAGCAATACAAATAAAATTCAGTTAGGATAGGAATACTGATCCAGATATTCTCTCTTTCTCTCTCTCTCTCTCTCTCTCTCTCTCTCTCTCTCTCTCTCTCTCTCCTCTCTCTCTCTCTCTCTCTCTCTCAGCAGCAAGCCTCTTTGTTGCTGATAAATGTATTCACTCTTGAGACTTTAATACCATGTCTATAATATTCTGTTCCTTGCTGTTATTGGGGAAAGTGCTGATGTGACGAGTAGCATGGTGACCTGTGACACATACATCATCAACTCTATAACCTCAGCTCCTGGGAGCTGGTGACCAAGTGAACTGCAACTCTGAAGTCAGCATCAATGACTTCAGAGTAAATGGGAGTAAAGAAGCCCAAAGCCTGGTGGAGTTTATCTTCCTTTTCAATATGAAACACTGGGCTTGATAACTCTCCTATTTTGAAAGAAATTGAGGTCCATGGAGCAACAGGGCTGTTAATAGCACACAAATCACACTGATGTTGCAGGGGATGGCTCCTACAACTTTATCTGGAACTCATAAAGTCCCAGAAGCCTTGGTCATCATAAGACCAAAAGGTGAGGAGATACACATTAACCTCTTTCAGAGTGAAGGGAAGAAATGCTTCCAAAACAACAGGGGCATAAAACAGCTTCCACATACACACTCCATCGCAGAGTCAGACCAGAATTTGAGATTGACTGAAATAGCCTACTGCAGAGTCAGCTCTGTTTCAAACGTACTACAGGGGCAGTTACTGCTGTCTCCTGTTAAAATTTCAAAGCCAAGAAATTAGGGTCAGCTTGTTAAACTAAACCATCAATTAGAACCATCAGTCTCAGGACCTTGTTAGCCCCAAACAGAATTAAATCTTGAAACACTCAAGGACAGCCTATTAATTTAGTTTTAGAATATTCTACAGTTTAGAGTCATATTGAGAGATGTGTTGATAATCACATGTTGTTTTTAAGCATGTTGTGCAAAAAGTGTGCTGAAGTCACACTTCCATTGTATAATATGAAAAAGCGTTTCGTTCCATTTTGAGTATGTGACTCTCAAATATAGAAACAGACTCCAAAGAAATTATAACTGAAATAGCATCAATCAGGAGGACCTCACTTTAGGGTTGCAAGTATCTAGATGGCCTACAGATTCCCATGAAGGACAGGTGAAGGAAGGTTCTCAAAGAGCTGCTGAGAGGGAAGAAAATGACTAGCCACTGAAATGAAGTGTGTGGAAGTGTAGAGTGATTTGATGACCAGAACCAAGAGACTGTTCTAGAAAAGACAGTGCTCTAACTGTCAAGTTTCAAGACTGTCCTTCAAAGTCAGGGCTAGCAGCTGGTAGACAGTGAGGAACATACCCAGTACCAATATCTGGCCTATGCTGCTCATTTGATTGATTTCCTTGGATCACACACTTTTAAAAATGATTTATTTGCCTCATTTTATGCCTATTACTGATACTACAAGAAGTTGATTAATTTTCCTGGATCTTTTTATGTTTTGCAGTTTTTCTTCTCCTTCCACACCTTCCCGCCCCCCACCCCACCCAACCCCAATCTCTACTAGATCTATTCCTCCTGTGTTTCCCTGCAGAAATGAGCAGGCCTCTCAGGGATATCAACCCAATATGTCAAAACAAGATATCATAAGACTAGGCACTAAAACCTCATATCAAACCTGGGTGAGGCAACCCAGTAGGAGGAGAAGGGTCCTAAGAGCACACAAAAGAGTCAGAGACACCCCAACTCCCACTGTTAGGAGTCCAACAAAGACACCAAGCTAACAACAGAATACCTAGTACAGAACCATGCGGGCCCCATGATTTCCACTTCAGTCTCTGTGAGCCCCTATGACCTCTACTTAGTTAGTTGGTTCTGTGTTTTTGACCCCTCTGCCTCCTATAATCCTTCCCCTCCTCTTCTGAGGTGTTTCCCAAGCTCCACCCAATGTTTGGCTGTAAGTTTCTGTATCTTCTCCCATTAGCTGCCTGAGGAAACATCTGTATTAAAGATTGGGGTAGGCACCAATCTCTGAGCATAGCAGAGTATCATCAGGAATCATTTTATTAATTTCTTTTTTACTATCCTAGGATTGTAGGTTATCCATCATTTGGTTCCTAGCCATCCAGTCAGTGCCCAGCATGGGTTCCCTCTTGTGACCTTAGCCTCAAGTTAAACCACTCACTGTTGGCCACTCCCACAAGTCCTGTGATTCCATTGCTCATCACACTTGCAGGTGGGATGGATTGTAGGTCAAAGGTTTTGTGGCTTGCTTGGTGTCCTAGTCCCACCACTGGAAGCCTTGTCTGGCCTGTTCAGGCTCCAAATTCTCCATTACCATGAGTTATCATTAAGGTTACCCTCATAGAATCCTGGGAGTTTCTACTGCACTACATTTTTACAGTGTGCCATCTCCAATGCCTTCAAATTCCAGTTGTCTCTCTCCATACTCTCTCCCTTCACCACACCCCACAACCTGATCTCTCCTGTTTGCACTGCCACCCATGCTCAGTTTACTTGTAAAACCAATCATATTTCTGTTCCCCAAGGAGATACATGCATTCCCCTGAGATACTTCCCTGGCTCTTTAATTCAAGACCAAGAATCCTGTCTCTAGCATCCTCCTTTCTGTACCCCGTCCCATACAACCACTGGCTATAGCGCACCCTCCCGCATGTACTTTTTCTTAAGTGAACATCGTCAGAGTTGTCTATTCAGTGCCATCAGTGTGAGTCACTAAAACAAACTGATGGCTCTGCTATAGAAGGTGATGGCATGACAGAAAGAAGTGTGGTACTTGTCACAGCAATCAGTGAAAAGAACTTCCTTGTGGCAGGTGCCTTGTCCTCTTCTGTGGAAAGAACTAGATTATCTTGAGAAATCCTGTCTAGAAGATTGAGGACTCAATTGTGCCTCTTGTGGACTGCATGACCTCAAGCAGATTTGCCTGTCTTACAGGAACCTGGATTTGCCATTTGCAATTATTTTTATGTTTTCTTTTTGCTCTGACCACTTGGTAATCTAGAGGTTATTATTTTTTTCCCAGAGAATCTATGTCCTGGGAAAGAGTAATAGTTAATCCCATCTGTCGAAGGAACATTCCAGATTTGGCGCCTCATTCACATCCCAAGCGAGTCCTCCTTTTGTTTTTACAGTGAGTCTTTGTTGACTAGCAAAGCAAGGAGGACAGTCCCTGCACAGCCTGTCACTAATAACTGGTGCCTGCTGTGCTGCCGTTCACTTCCTGTTTTGCACATCGTCATCCTCAGATTCAAGGGAGAAAACTGTCCCTAGAGCCTATTTAATTGAAGCAGTAGGAAATAGAAAGTATAGAGCCATCTCCAGGGATGCTTCACGGGAAGTGAGAGGAGCACAGAGGTCCTGCGATGTCCTTCAGCTTGAACCATCACTTATATACTCCCGCCTTATCAAAACCTAGCAGTCTCCTCTTTTAGACTTAGCATCCTTTATGGAACTCCTCTTATGTATTAATCTAGTTGGGATGAAAACAACTCCCAATACAGTGGATTCCCATGTCTAAGCACCAAAGTCAAAACCCCAGAGGTCCTAGGCAGCCAGAATGAGAATTTTCTCCAGGTCCATTCCCGTTGGTCTCTTCTGAGGTTTTCTCTTGAGATACTTACATAACAGGATAATAACAGGAGCCAAGGTTCCAGCTATAAATTTGACATGTGGTTACAGAATCCGAAAACTTAAAGGAAAGACAGGAGTCACAAAACGCAATCAGCGTTTTGTCCTCCTCAACCTGTCCACGTATATGCATAAGACCCAGCCCAACTCCATGTCAGAATTTGTAGGCGATTTGGTGAAAGGAACTGAATGATTTGTAGAGAACATCAACCAGACAAACCTCTTGCTCTCTTGCAAAGGCTGAAAAAAAAAAAAAAAAAAAAAGGTTGGAAATTTCCACTCACTTAGGTTCTCTGGCCAGCAGATGGAGCTGTTTCTCAGTTGTTCCCCAAGATGTCAGGCCTGAGGCCAGGAGAGCAGGGCCTGTGTATCAGATGGCTGTGAAATAGGCATAAATCTGAAAAGGATGGCAGATCCGCTCGTATTTATTTATTTTTACTTACAGTTGATGAATTCAGTAAAATTCCATGGCTGGGAGCTGAACACTTTGAGCTGGGGATGAGAGCAGGCCCAGCAACCAAAGCCCCAGAGCCGGGGAGCTGAGCGTGCTCTCTCTCTCTTTTGCTTATTTTAAAAATGATGTTTCTGTTGAACTGCCTGGGAGTTGTCAGGGATCAGGAACACCTGGCAGTGGCTCTGCTTATCATTTTTCCTTTGTTTTAGAAAGGGATCCTTCTTCAGGGTAGAGGCCTCCACCCAGGGAGGGACTTGGAAACACAAACAAGGCTCTAGAGATGGAGGATGAGAATAGGAAGGAGAGGGAGGGATCCCAGGCGTTCCCTCCCATGTGTTTACCTCAGTTTGGTCTTAGTATGTGAACTGAGATCAGAAGTACATCCACTTGTCTTCCCCCATGTCAGCAACTGCTGTACTGCTAACCTGGTCCCTCAGGAAAGAAGCAGATCTATTTTGGGCAAAAGGATGAGAAAATTACAGCTTTGAAATGTTGTTCCTTATTTGTGCCCTTTAAGGGAAATGAATGTACCTGGGATTGAGACAGGTGGTGTTTGATTCTAAGCCACTATGTCACTGTGTGGTACTGAACTTGATCTCTCACTTATAGCATGTATCCTTGGACACACACACACACACACAGAGAGAGAGAGAGAGAGAGAGAGAGAGAGAGAGAGAGAGAGAGAGAGAGTAGTTAAGCTGTATTCCTCTGAACAAGCCACCATGCATGTAAAAGGAGACTATTGAGATGTCCCAGGCACTTTGACCTGGTGAAATCAGAACCTCTAGGGTGTATCCTCAGCATGCATGCTTTATAAGATCTCCAAGGAGATATTAATGCATAAACAGGCATAAATCAGGAGTTCTCAGAGTGCTTTCAAGTCAGGGAAGGGTGCAGCAGCAGCACTGTCAGGTCTGAGAGCTAACTAGCAATGACAGTTAACCAGTCACCACAGGAGAAGTAGAAAGCTGGGGGAAGGGGAAGGGGAAGGTGAAGGGAGAGGGACGTTTGGGAGCGTGTAAGTGATAAGGATGCTGGGATGCATGCTAAGGGCTAAGGTCTGACGGTGGGTCTTACATTTGAAGAATGAGGCTTCCCTATGGCTATTCCAGCTCAGTGGATTCAGTGGTTCCCGTGAGGATAATGGGCTGTGAACACAGGTGTTGCCTCACTTCTTGACTGAAGCTTTTAATATCCACACAGGACACTTCTCTTTCTCTGCCAGATAGACCTTGAGATGATAATTGGAAAAGAAGCTAGCAGCAAAATTGTAAGATGCTTGGACCATGAGTTGCTCTATGGGCATCTTATAATAAAGGAAAGAAAGAAAACCCTTTTTCATTTGACCGAAATCCTGTCATTTGTGACTGCTTATAATCTAGCAGAGTACATAGTACACGCTGCAGTTCTAACTATTCAGTTGGATTTCTACTGAGAGGAGAAGGCACCCAAGGAAGAAGGCACAGTGTAGGCATATTTAATGGAATTTAGGGGCTGCTGGACAAAGATCTATCATGTGAGTTAGTATGGAATGGAGGCATCGGGAAAGAGAGGTGGCCAAGCCATGAGGGAGAGGCAGAACCCAAATCTTTGAACTTTCCCTGTCACCCCCACACCCAGTAACTAAACCAAAGTTTTATTCATTTCACAATTCCAGTGAGAGAATATAATTGGGCCTATAACACAAAGGCAATTTGCAAAACTCTTCTGTATTTTGTGGGATACACATGCTAAAAATGAGAAGGATATTTAAAAAACAAAAACAAAACAAGACAATAAGCTCTACTTCCTGAGGTATCCAGGAAACTGCACTCAGTATTTTATTGTAAAAACGTTGTGGTCTGGATTGTGTCTTTATCTGTTCTTCCTGTGTCTCTAACTTGTCATGGTGACACTAAGCTTTTGGCCTAGTTCCTTATGGCTGTGAGAGCCCCAGCATGGGAAGTGGGAAGGCTTCTTACCTCTTGCTCTATGCCAAGCCTACTGCTGCCTCTTTACAAAAGAATCAGAACACACCCTTTTTCTGTCCCCAGGGATGCTCTTTGCTTTTCCTTTCTGTACTTCCAGTCATTCTGCATGAGCAAGGCTTCACCAGTCTGGTTTCCCCTAATTCCCACTTCATATTCACTAACAGAAACTGCCCCAGACTTCTGCTTCATCATTTTTGCCATCAATCTTTCATGGTTATTGCTGTCTCCTCTTGTCAGCAGACTATATTATTGTCCTTGCAGCAGCTATGACTTCCATTGTGGATACTGTCGTCAGAGTTAATCCTTGATGAAATCTGTCTGCACAGTAGGAGCCTGAGTTGGTCACAGACTGAGGCAGGTTGCACTTGACCTTCCTGTGCTACCAGTTTTCGAGCTTTCCCCTGCCTTGTAATTGTTCAGACCTTCCTTCTCCCTATCTTTGTTCTTTTCTTGTGCACATGTGTGTGAGTGCATATGAATGTGAGTGTGTGATTGTGTGTGTGTGTGTTTGTGTGAGGGCATGCATCCAGAAGCCATACATCAACCTCAGTTGTTATTCCCCGGGAACAGTTCACGTTGAGTTTTTGAGACAGAGGCACTAGGACAGGGCTCACTTGTTAAGCTTGGTTATCATGCCAGTGAATACCATGGATCCACTGTCCCTCCCTCCCCAGAGAGAGGGGACTAGGATTACAAGCCTGTGTTCCCACACGTGACTCTTTTTCTTTTAGAGGTTATGGTATAATCATGACAGTTTCTCCCTTCCCGATCTTCCCTTCAAACCCTCCTATCTTACTTCCCCATTCTCATCTGCTCTCTTTCAAGTTCATGGCCTCATGGCTTTTTACATGGATTCTGGGGACAAAGTTCAGGTTCTTCTGCTTTTCAATGAGCCCTTCACTAAGCCATTTCTCCAGCCCCACATTTCTAGCAGTGAGCTAGAATTACCAGCTTGACTGAGAATCTTTCCAGTGTTTTTTGTTCATTCCTACTTTTGTGCATGCTCTCTGAATTGCACTGTCTTCTTCCTGTTTCTGTGAGGTAAAATCTCAGGAATGTGGTTTGCAAACAATGATTTCTCTGTGTCTTAGCTCATGCTTAAAGCAGGAAGGCTCAACAAATCTGCTGCTATATTCTCATATGAGTTTCCCCTCTGGTGTTGAACATATCCTGAGTTGATCTGACTGGGTCATTAAGATGGATGGAATAACCATATTGACTGTTTCGTGGGCTGGTTATTTCAGTCATCTTAATGAGAGAATTACATCGACCTGAAGGGACTTCAAATCCTCATTTGATGATTGACCTAGAAACAATCAATTGTCTATGCTGCTCTATAGGAATTCTTAGCTCCACTCAGCCTGTCTTATTATGCCCAGTCTCTTACATGTGAGATTGCAGACATAAGTATGTGCATATATATATATATATATATATATATATATATATATATATATATATATATGTGTGTGTGTGTGTCTGTGTGTCTGTGTGTCTGTGTGTCTGTGTGTCTGTGTGTTAACATATGTGAATATGAACCTATATATGTGTATATGAGAAAAATCAGTTGTAGTATCATTTGGTAGGGGTTTGATCCTATACTTTGTTATTACATTGACTGTTTCATGCTTGAATTTTTCTGCAAACACATGTATGAAAAGTCTGACAAGTTTTGATCTTTGCAGCTAAGTGGTCTTATATAACACTAATGCTAAAACCTATTACTACATCTTTACTCAAGCTATGTTTTGTGTTTAGAATGTTCTCTCAGCCTTTCTGCTTGTCTAAATTCTCCATCCCTGCATTCTATCTTTATCTCCTTCAAAGTTCTCTCTTTCACCAAAGCTAACTAGTATATTGCCTTTGTGTAATTCAATGGGGTATTTCTTTTGTATTATCCAGCATACCACTTAGTTAGGATTTCTACTGCTGTGAAGAGACACCATGGCCATGGCAAGTCTTATAAAGGAAAGCATTGAACTATTGTTCAGAGATTTAGTTCATTATCTTCATGGTAGAAAGTATGGAGAAATGCATGCAGACATGGTGCTGGAGAGGTAGCTCAGAGTTCTGCAGATAGATTGCAGGTGGCAGGAAGAGAGGGTGACACTGGGCCTGGCTTGAGCTTCTGAAACCCCAAAGCCTACCCCCCCCATCCCCCAGTGACACACTTCCTCCAACAAAATTATACCTACTCCAACAAAGCCATACTTCTAATAGTGCTACTCCCTGTGAACCTATGGGGGCCATTTTCATTCAAACGACCACACCACTATATAGATTCTGGAACATTTAATGTGAGAAAGTTGTGCTCCTTGATTTTTCAAATGGTAAAAACAGGGCATATAATAACTTTATGGGTACAGTCGTGGTATATATACCTTCATGGTAACCGACAGCTCTCTAATTGGACTTAAAACCTTGCTAGTCAAGTGGGAAACAATACCTGGTACTAGAATCTAGCTAATTACTCAATGCTAGTGAAATCATAATTATTGGAGGAGAATCTACAACCTCTAATTTACTAACTCAGCAACAACAGTCTTTAAACATTTGCCTTATACTCACAGATAAGCCTAACTTTTCCCATTGTCAAGGACATTTTCTTTGGAATAGATGGAGACCACTACAGAAAGCTAAAACCAATCAGAATTCAGAGTTGTAGGACCTATTTGTCATAGATACATCTACAAAATTCTCCCACACCCAAAGCTCTGGTAACATTTCCAAACAGAAAGTAGAAAGAGCATAATAGCCAGAGGATCAAGGAACTCTTGGTGAGATTGTGTCTCCTAGTAACACCAAAAGTTACACTCATAAAGTCTCACTAACATTAATGGGCAAACATGAGCTGAACCAAGAGGATACCAATGGACATACCAAACTGGAAGAGGCTATGCTGCGGATTACTACTGAGTGAGGGGAAGCTGTAGCTAGTGAAGAAGGCAATACATGATGTAGATGGGAGACCTGGATCCTGTCATAATTTAGCCAGGAATGCCTTGTAACCTTAGAGGAGCTACCCTCTTTTGGCTTGGCTAGATTACTGATGAGGTCTCTCCCTTTGAGATGCTACAGGGCTAGAGTTTCTGATGTTGGAGAGAGATGACCATATTCATAAGAAACAAGTGTGGATTCCATTTATAAATGAGATCAAAAGAAAGTGACCTAAAACCACAGGGACTGATCAGGGTTGGGGTTCATCCTGAGCACTAATTAGCAGGGACAGCAGAGTGAGGCCTTATGTGAGACTGCACTTTCATAAGTAACAATTAAGCCCCTGCCATCTTACTGTTTAGAGGCCAATTAACTTACATTTCTTATAGTACTTCTAACAATACAGCAATACAAGAGCTAGCATTATGGAACACAGGTCAGCATGCCTAGTAATTCATGAGAAAGTAACATAACAAAAGTATCTGCCCAGGCAAGGAGACCCCAGTTCACACGGGGATTATATATATTTTTATACTTGGCATCTGCCATGTTTACTATTTTATATCAGAAAATTGAACTACTGAACTAGTCACGGCATTTAAATAACCCTTGCTGCATTTTTAATGTTCGCCAAGTGTAGTGAAAATGAAGGCTTACAAATGCCAAATTGTAAGTTATGGAAGACAGTCAGGTTCTATCCAGAGCTCTGCCCTGCAGACAAGTCAAACTTTGCTTGATAGAGTACACAACCCCACCTCCCTCCCTCTCTTAATATACATAGGTACTTAATTGAGTCTCTCTCTCTCTCTCTCTCTCTCTCTCTCTCTCTCTCTCTCTCTCTCTCTCTGTGTGTGTAACTTTTTATTGCATATTTCCTGAAACATCTGGGCATCTATTATTAATTGCTACTGACTGAATGTTGGCCATAAGCTCCCATGCTAGCACCTTCTATAAATGCTATTATGTAGCACAGCTCTCAGAACTACTCCGAAGGAATATATTCCACTATTCTACACGTAATAGGTGGAAAGTCAAGCCTCTCTCTCTTCTGTAAAACAGCCACACTTTTGGGTAGGTTTTTCCTTTAGTGTGTGTGTATTGTCTTTCCTTATTCTGATTGATTTTTGAAGT
Source organism: Arvicanthis niloticus (assembly GCF_011762505.2). Taxonomy (NCBI): domain Eukaryota; kingdom Metazoa; phylum Chordata; class Mammalia; order Rodentia; family Muridae; genus Arvicanthis; species Arvicanthis niloticus. Next base: position 56,681,765 of record NC_047671.1, on the reverse strand, counting down.
CTCTTTTGTTAGATATTGAAATAACTACACTTGCTTCTTTCTTGGTCCTACTTGCTTGGAATACTACTTTTTATCCATTTGAAATTTGTTACTCTTTGTGTCCTCTTAGGTACAGTTACAGTGACAGATTCATTAGTTGGTTGCTTTTCACAATACCATTTTTATTCTTAGATGTTGTTACTTGAATTTTAGTGACAAATCCTGGTCACATGGTACACTTCTTGCTTCAGAGTTAAAGTCAACATCTTTCCTAAGATTATTAGGTCCGTTTAGTGGAGGATATTTAGAGGTAAAATCCTGGAAACCAAAATATGCACTGAAATAATGTAAATTGTTTATTTTAGGGTTTTTTTTGGGGGGGAAGGGGTAGATATGATGGTATTTTCACAATGTCTTTACAATGTTTTTACAATTTGTAGTGCAACATTTCAAACCTGAGAATACTGAAGCTTTAAAATACATTTCTCCAATTGCCCCATTTGTTCTTTTACTTCTTTCATAACAACCCCAACCATCACCCTATATTACACTAATAATCTCAGAGTGAAAACAAGATTTCTGTAAACAGTTTAACTTCAGATTTTATGGCAGTTTTACCTATAAGATGCATCCCAATGTGGATATAAGGTGAAAATCCTGCAGTAGAGGTTGGGTTGAATAATTACTCTTATACCACTACACCATTGGATACACACTCTACTGCATCCATTTGCAATTTAAGGATTAGGTTTTAAACATAATTTTTGTATTGAGAAAATTTGCATATTTTAATCATAAAATAAAGCTTACCAAAGCATATCTAAAGAAATTGGCTTTTTTCTCAGTATATCCAATCAAGTACTCTTTCCCTTTTATAAGTAACCAATAAAATATTATGGGAATTTGAAATGGTGTCAAAATTAGGCATTTTACACATATATGTATATTATACATATAGATTATAGACATGTTATATATCATATACTTATGCAATCACATTTTCATGTTAATCTTCTTCTTGTATATCACTATCACTCCATAATAATATGCACACATAGTTGTCAGTCCTTTCTATAGCAGCACTGTAGTCTGCACTGTGGCTGCACCATACTATCCTAGATTAGTCACATGTTGTGAATGTTTGCCTGGATCTCAGATCACCACTCTTACAGTATGGTAGAAAATAATGCCTTGCTTCCGTGTCTGCAAGTGCTTTTGCGGATAAACTTTAGAATTGTGGGATTAGAATTATACTTTAATTCCCTCCAGAAATAAACGAGAGTGTTCAACTGAACACAGATTCTTCTTTACAATATCTACTCTGGGTGTTCGTTCATTGAAGGTGTGCTTGTGACAGCTCTTTATGGTTTTTATTTGTCTTATGAGCACAGTTGGTATCTTTGCATCTGACTGGTGATTATTGAAATCTGAGTTTCTATGGCTGCTTCTTTAGTCTAACTTTTCTTGTGAAGTTTTTGGTCATTTTTCCTCTACCTCAAAAGGCTTTAGTATGCTGGAGATGCATCATCTCTCTGGTGTCTAAACTACATTTCCTGTTTGTCATTTATTGTCTCGTCTTTTCGCTGCCCACACTTCATTTCATGATGTCAGAGCCTTCCCATCTCACCAAGCGAGACTGTTTATAACTAGGAGTCCAAAATCATAATAATCAGAACAGTGAGGTTGATGATAACAAAAACAGTTTCACGGTTTTTTAAAACTTGGACTCAATTAATTATACTTTAGTTTTGTTCTACGGTAAAAGCTTCAAAAATAACCGTTTAAGTTAGATACAGTCAGAATTACCCAATATCAACTCATTTAACAAGCATCTTAAGCAAAGTTACAGTGTAAAGGGTGTGTTTTCCTGTTTTGAGGGGTCATCAGTATCACTAATCTTCTTTACTGGGTTCCTTCCCTATCAACAAAGAGAAGTAAATATTAGTGTCACACTCTGCTCTCTGTTCCCAGATATCAGTTAGGTGCAATCAGAGGAAGAGGCAGAGGAGAGATTCAGGCAAAAGCAACAGCCTTTATTATGCTCAGGTCTCAGAATCCAGCCAGTGTCTGCTGAGGTTCTGGATGCCCAGGGAGTGGTCCAGCCAGCCAGGGGAAAGGATACAGGAATTGAGGACTCATGGTCAAGTGGCTCTATTGAGGATCAGAATACAGTATACAAGCAAAAAGGTGTAAGGGGATTTTGGTGTGTTAGGAAAACAGATAATAGGGACTGGATAATAGGCTGGACTCACCCTACAATGGTCACACATCCTCAGAAGCTGTCTGTGGGGACATTGAGAAAGCAAGAGAATAGGAGTCTTAAAATTTACAACATTGCTTGAAAACTGAAGGTGACTGGTGTACTCACTTAGCACTTACTTCATTTACCTTATTAATCTTGTGATGAGCTGTCATCTCACCAAAGTATTGTTTCCTGTTGATATATTAGGGCTTGAATCCACTGTACCCCCTGCAATAGAAAAAGAAATCAGAAAAAAAGACTGTTTTTAAGCACATACACTTGTCACAGAGAAGGAGCAGACTCTAGGGAGCATGTAGAATCTTTGAAGGAAACAGAGAATTCATTTGAATGATCCAATTTCCATTTTAGGGCAGCTAAAGAGCTCATAGCTTTAGTTTTCCCTGGGAAGGATTCTCCCATGGAGAAAGAAAGGAGGTAAAAAGGCTCAGAAGATTATCACCAAAACCCTGATGTGAGAAGGGACTGCCATTGGGTGTTAAAGAAATAACTCTTGATATCTCAATTCTAGAAGCCCTCCAGAATCTAAAGTGAGGTATAATTTTGGTCATTCCCACCATAGCTATTACATAAATTTATTCTATGTCCACCTCCATAGATTTATATCTGTTAACAGAAATGCAATTCTCTGACCCTAGCCCCTGCACACAGCACAGAATGTCATGCTTCTGCTTCTCAGAGATGTGTCAGGTCACCTTAAAGCATTGCTTCTGCACGGCAGAGATCTATTATAGATTTTAATTAAACAGTCTTGTGGGTTATCACTATGAAGACCTCTGATTTAAGAGGACCAAATCTGGAAACTTTGGAGGTTGTCAAGTTGAAAACCTACTTTCTACTCACACGGCCACTGCAGTGAAGGAATCAGGAGTCATCCAAGTTTAAGTGTTTCTGACAGCATGACAGAGGAGCAGGTGGCTTCTCACTACACATGTATTCTCGAGGTTGACTTGAACAAGAATGTGCTGGGTGCCCTCAGGCAGTTCATATGACCTCTCTATGCCTTGGCTCTCTGTTTAAAAAATGAGGTTAATATAATCCTAAGTCCTTTCACCTCACTTATACTTTGTAGATCAAAGGGGACATATAAATTCACATTTATGTGATGGGACCTAAAATCAGTCTGAAATAATAAAAATCACTCCTAAAGTAATGTCTTGCTCCATGGAGACTGCCACAGACAAAGCTTATACAGAGTCAATATCGCTTGACAGTAATGATATTGATAATGAACAAAGATGTCTGTGTATGTGCCATCCTGGAACTAGCCAAGAAAGGAAGGCAGCTTTAAAGTGAAAGTATATGGAAAAGAAAAAATGAAAAATACAAAAAAAAAAAAAAAAAAATCAAACCCTAAACACCACCAACAAAACAACAATGCAGAAAGAACAGTTCCAAATGATTTCCCAAAGATGCAAAGAGTATATGACTTAAAGAGATTCAGCTAAGGGGAATTTAAACAATAAAATAAAACAGTAGCTAACATGAGGCAGATCACAGATCTACTGTGTACAGAGCTGCAGTCTTTCTGCAATGTGGACTATTCCTCTCAAAAAACACTTCATAAGAATATGTACAGTATATCACAGCAAGACAGAGCACATTAACCTATTACTTTAAAGAGTTTCCATCACAGTTTTATTTATATTTAAGCATTTAATCCTGGGATAATTAGTCATCACCAGGATTTAATGACCGGCTGGCTAATTGTATATCCCAGATGGAGCTGCCTGCAGCTCCTACACTAACAAACTGGCCATTAGCTGTTAATCAAATATCTAAAATTATGACATTTAAAGCCACAATTAACATTTTATAAACTTTTTTTTCTTTTTTACTGGATAAGATAGTCTTTGAAAGGGATTTTACCTGAAGCTGAGACAGATAGTGACTGCTGGTCTCTTTGGTGTTCCCTGCCCCCTCCCTGAGGAAAAACAGTTTCTAAATGCAGTTGATTTTCTTGATCATCATTAGGGGTGAGCAAGTAAAATCCAGTTCTGGCCAGCTGAACTATTGGGGTTGGTCCTCTCCTCATGAATCCCCCAGTGGCTTAGACGTCTGCCACATGGCCTCCTAGCTACTGGGGAGAATTCCGTTGGATTGTTTGGAGGCCACAGTAAGAAACTCTGCCCACATGCATGCTGAAATTGCAAGGCAAATGTATCTGGAAGGAGAAACCTTGGCCCTCATGAAGATAGGCAGATCCTGAGCTGTGTTGGTGAAACTGGTTTTCACCATAGGAAACCCTTTCTTCCCAGGCAGAACCTCATGTTGCCCCTTACATTTCCTCCTCATGCTCTTTCTAAAATGAAGCTGATCATCTATGGGTATGGATGATGGATCGCTACAGCTTTACAGTTAGCTGAATCCCAGGGAAAGAGTTAGCTTTACCTCTGCCATTAAGGAATCCTTCTCTTCCAGGGATGAGGGAAGAGTAGATTAGAAGGCAGTATTTTGTCCGTAGAAGGAAAAAGGCAATTCTTGCCTAGTGGCTGTCTCACCACAACTGGAGTAACTCCAAGGATGCTCAATTTCTTCTTAGAATTCAATATAGGAAGCTGTCCGGAGCAGACAGGTCTCTAATGAAAATGAACATTAATACAGAAATGTTTGTCATGTCAATTCTAAGGATTTCTGATGTTTTGAAAACCAACTATCCATGTAAGGTAATCTGGACTGTTGCCTGTTAACTCCACTCAGCTATTTCTTTCCTTCTACAGACAAATTACTGTCCAGAAAAGGACACACTTGCAGAATAGTTGACTGATTATATCTGCCTAGACAGAGTAATCAGCCCTTAATAATTCTGCAGCACTAAGGTCTGTCAGATGATTCTGGGCCAGAAGGCAAAAGAACAGATGCTCTAACGTTTTGAAGTAGAGCAAGTGTCCAGGTGTTCAGAGGTCTCTATAAATTGGCTAAGTTTTAGAAGCTATACTTTGTGCTTCCCACAATTATAGTTAACTCAGTCATTCTGGATTTCTGACGAGGTTGAAAACTTATAGCTATTTACCTTGAGAGAAAAGATTTGAGTGGATGGTCGTCAGCTGACATTCATCCTAAAGCCAGGTTCAGAACTAAATGTTTTAGTCAGGATAGATGACAGAGGTGCTGGTTAGTCAACAAAAGGATGGACTGGGTAGTAGGACTATCTTGTACCTCACTGGTACAAATTGGCATAATTATGCTCTAATGGTATTTTGAGAGAAAAGTTTCATTTTAACAGGAAGGGTGATGTGTAGGAGGAGCTAAGGTGGGAGGAGTACTGAGAGGAAGAAAAGGAGTAAGAAGAGGAGAAGAAGAAGGAGAGGAGAAGCTAGGTGATGAAAGAGAGAAAGAGGGGGGAGACAGGGAGGCAGATGTTCATGTATCTCCACCAGTCAAAGATAGTTGTTATATCTAGGTTGGGTAGTGGGTTACACCTCTGATTGAGCAATACCAAACTTATAAAGCCTATAATTAACATTTTTTTAAAAAAATGTATAAATGCAAAAAGGAAAAGGGGGCATGGGATAAGGGCTTTCTAAGGGGGGGATGGGGAAAGGGGATGGCATCTGAAGTGTAAATAAAATATCTAATAAATGAAAAAAAAAAAAAGAAAAAAAAAAAGAAGGCAGTATTTTCTTCCTGGACACCATCTTCAGAGTATATGACCCCAGTGCACATAATAAAACATACTTGCTCGTTCTGAGTCTATCACCTAGTGATTGCATTCAACACTTAAAACAGTTTTTATTCTTTACTTGTAGTAAAATGAGGTAAACAGAAATGTATGTATGTGTGTGTTCACGTATGTATTGTGCATGTGGTTGTGTGTATATGTATGTCTGTAAGTGTGTGTGTACCTATGCATATATGTGTATGCATGTGTGATTGTATGTATGCATATACCTGCATGAAGGTTTGTGTGAGTGTGTGCATATGTGTTGTAGTATCACTATTCAAATTGCCCCACCTGTGGTAGCGCATTTTCCTCACCACCTACCAAAATGCTATGGGTTCTCAAATGAAACACACACACTCATAGCCTTATTTTTAATATGCCCTAAGCAGCTCAATGGCTGGGCCACTCCCAAACTTCCAGGTTGTTAACCCCTCCCCTTTCATACTCCTGAATTATTACTTATTAAAAAATCTATATTTTTTTCTTTTTTTATTGGTTATTTTATTTATTGACATTTCAAATGTTATCCCCCTTCCCAGTTTCACCTTCACCAACCTCTCTAGCCCCTCCCCCTTGCCTCTATGAAGGTGCTCCACCACCCACCCACCCGCTCCTGCCTCAGTGCCCTAGCATTTCCCTACCCCGGGTCATCGAGCCTCCATAGGGCCAAGGGGCTTCCCTCCCAGTGATGTCTGATAAGGCAAACCTCTGCTACGTATCCAGCTGGAGCCATGAGTCCCCCCATGTGTACTCTTTGGTTAGTGGTTTAGTCCCTGGGAGCTCTGAGAGGTCTGGTTGGTTGATATTGTTCTTCCTATGGGGTTCAGCTCCTTCAGTCCTTGCCTTAACTTCTCCATTAGGGTCCCTGCCCTCGGTCCAATGGTTGGCTTTGTGCACCCGCATCTGTATTGGTCTCCTATGTTCATAGCAGCCTTATTTATAATAGCCAGAAGCTGGAAACAACCCAGATGTCCCTCAACAAAGAAATGGATACAGAAAATGTGGTACATTTACACAATGGAGTACTACTTAGCTATTAAAAAAACAAGGACCTCATGAAATTTGAAGGCAAATGGATGGAACTTGAAAATATCATCCTGAGTAAGGTAAGCCAGTCAAGAAAGAACACACATGGTATGTACTCACTGATAAGTGGCTAATAGTCAAAAAGAAGCTTGGAATACCCACGAAACAACTCACAGACCATATGAATCCCAAGAAGAAAGAAGACCACACCAAAGTGTGGATGCTGGGATCCTATTCGGAAGGGGGAAGAAATAATCTCTGGAAGTAGAGGGAGAGAGGGATCTGGGAGGGAAAGAGGAGGGTGAGGGGGAAAAGGGGGCCAATTCAGATATGGAAGGAGATCGGGGAGAAGTACAGAGGGTCAGGAATTTGAAAGGAGGTGTGTAGCAGTGAGGGAGAGGGACCTTGGGTTAGCAACTAGAAAGTCCCAGATGCCAGGAACTCAAGAGGTACCCAGGACCCATCAGGGAGGACATTAGCAGAAATACCCAACAAAGGGGAGGTAGAACATGTACAGACCATATCCAGTGGATAGGCATGGCCCCTGGTTGAGGGATAAGGTCACCTGCCGACCTCAAAAATATTAATCCAGAATTTCTCCTGTCAAAGGGAAATGCAGAAAGAGTGGAGCAGAGCTGGACAGTGGTGGCACAAGCCTTTAATCCCAGCACTTGGGAGGCAGAGGCAGGCAGATTTCTGAGTTTGAGGCCAGCCTGGTCTACGAAGTGAATTCCAGGACAGCCAGGGCTATACAGAGAAATCCTGTCTCAAAACAAACAAACAAACAAACAAACAAACAAAACAAAACAAAACAAAACAAAAAAAGAGTGAAGCAGAAACTGTAGGAAAGGCCATCCAGAGACTGCCTCACCTAGGGATCCATCCCATCTGCAGACACCAAACCCAGACACTGTTGCTGATGCCCAAAAATCTGTATTTCATCTTTGCTACCCTGTGGGCCTGTGTACTGGAGGCTTTCTGTGGATATCTCTGGCCAGGCCAGGTGGGAGGGTTCAGGTGGGGGAGAAAGGGCAAGAGCATGGAGGGGGAAATGCCTCCTCTGCCTCCGCTGCCTCCCCTGCTGCTGTTCCAAGGTGCTACACTGGCTCTGCTGCACTGAGCCTGCCAGGCTGAGCCTGTGGGAGGCAGACTAGCTAGTGAGGGGTATAAGGGAACTTCTGGTGCCTTTTGGAGAAAGCAGCTCTCTTCCCTGGCTGTGGTGTTACAGCTCCTATGACAGAAGCTCTCAGAAGACAGAGTAATTCTCATACATCTTTATTCCTTCTGGATAGGATCTTATATACAGTTTTGGAGTGGGTTAGGGTCTGAAGGTAGGTGCTTTCTTTTGACTTGGTGTGAGAGGTTGGGGATGCCTCATCTACATGTGGAAGAAGGGCTTGGGGTGTTGCCCCTATGTGATTGATGGCCACAAACCTCTCTGGGAGGGGTGCTTCAGAGGGCTGCGGCTATGTGACTGGGGCCTGGTATTGGGAGCAGGCAAAGCTCCTACCATCCCTTCAGGGTCTCCGGGGCTTCTAGCCTTAGCTCAACCTTACCAGGCTCCTTCTCACGGCCCACCGTCCTGCACTATCCCAGACCCAATTGGAGGAGTGCATGCACGTGTACATGAGTATGTGTGTGCATGTGTGTTTACACGTGGGTACATGCATATGTGTGTGTCCATGAATTTGTTTGCATATATGAGAATTCACGTGTGTGTGCACATGCCTATATGTGTGCACATGTCCCAGATTTGCTCAGGGATGGTAGTCAGTTTGTCCACTGACCACCATGGAAGTAATTTCATGATATAGTATAAGGTATTGCTAATCCGCAAGCCACATAGCTGAGATGTATGTAAGAGGCTGTGTGGGTACTAAAGTAGCTCAGGGTCCAAAAACTTCCTAGGCAAATAAAGTCTCATTCAAGAGACAGGACCACTGTCTCTTTTAACTAAGATTACTGATAGCCTGAAGGTAGGCAGTCAGGTATTTCTAAAGAAGCACAAAGGGTCATTGCCCTTGGTTTAGACGCAAGATGCAAAGTGTCTGTGCACATTAGAGATGCAATGACGTGACAGGTCAAACAAATGCAAAGGTTTGTCCATTTTATGTTTCTGCTGAGACCATTTTAAGTTTAACAATAATTTGCTCTCCTTGATAGGCAATCCCAAGGAAAATGACCCAATTTTATTCTAGGAATTCAAGTTCAGGATGTCTTAGCTTTGTAAAGAACCCCTTACATCTAACTGCTTATCCAATCTTTCATTAATGTGAAACCCAACCCAAGTCCCAGTTGTCGACTGAACTATATACTAGGACATGGTATTTGTCTTCAAAACCCAGTCCTCTAAACACTCAAGGTCATGGCTAGACCCTGAATACTGTGTGTGGTTCTAACTGGCTGGAATAACATTTCAATTGGCTAGAGACTGTGTCTGGGTAGTCATCTCTCATGGTTACTCCCAGGAATAATTGGAGTTAGAAAAGCAAGGAGAAAAACAAATATCTGAGCCACAGTACTTCATGTGCGGTTGTGCCATGTAAGTACAACTATGCAAATAACATGAGGATTTCAGAATGGCGGGTTTTCATGTAATGCACATACCATTGAAAGATGCTCTTCTTCTCTGAATGACAGCAGGTCAGATAACAAGCATCCCTTACATCATTCATGGGATTGGGTGGGTTGCTCTGAAACATTGGCTCTGATGAATTTCACATACAGGAATTGACACTTGAGAGTTGATAGGAGATGACCAAGCCTTTTTCTTCTGAGTTTTGTTACCTGCTGTGACTTTTTCTGACATTCAAAAAAAAAATTAATTACTTTTACAAAGGAATTCATGAACACATTGCTGCCCTTATTTCTGTGGCATGCTTCACAGAATTTTTTAGAGGTCATTTCCATGTGCATAGGAAGATCTTTGGGTGGGAATATCTTTGTTGGTATTTTTCTCCCTGGTATGCAAACAGATATTGTATTCTTTGACACCTAATTATCTGACTTGAAAACAGCTTTTATTTACTGGGCAGTAAAATAGTGAAACATTCCGCTGTGACAGCCAATTAAGCATTTTGTTTTGCTTTGGTGGGCTAAAAGGAATGGAAACTTTATTTATTTTTTCTCTACTATATCTCATTTTATCAGTTCCTTGACAAGTGACATCATTAAACTGTTTCTTTTTTTTTCTAACACTAAACTGCTACGAATGGATTTTAAAAACAGTTAACATTTACAAAGTATGTGTAATTGAATCTTTTCCCATTTTGTTTTATTCTGACATATTCTGTGTTTCATGGGTTTGCTTTTATTACTTTTATTCTAAACTAAATATACAGTCAGCTTTGTGTAGAATTAATACCCAACATACTGGCATAATGTAAGCCATTTCTAAGGACTGGGCACAATTCATTTTAAATTAGTGAACTCATTTAAATGAGCAAACTAGGTCATTATTTGCATATACTTGTTTCCAAATTTTATTGAGAATAAATTGGTAACAAGTTGCCCTAATGACTCTTTCACCTCCATAACCTAGGCCCAGTGATGGTTACCTGTTCTCTCCCCATGTTTCCATTTCATAGATTCCCTAATTACCACTGATCAAAAAAATAAAGTGTGTTGAATTAGTGGCAAGACCAAACCAAAACAGAACCCAGAGATACTGAATGACAGCGCCATGCCAATGTGTCAGAGGCTTGTTCCCACTTTTTCTTCTATTTGATTCAGCATATCTGGTTTTATCTTGCGGTCCTTTATCAACTTGGACTTAAGCTTTGTATAGGATGATAATTATGGATCAATTTGCATTCTTGTATATGCAGGCCACCAGTTAGACCAGCACCATTTGTGGAAAGTGCTTTCTTTTTTTTCCCAGTGTATGGTTTTGACTTCTTTGTCAAAGATCAAGTGTCCATAGGTATGTGGGTTTATTTCTGGGTCTTCAATTCTATTTCCTAGATTGCTCTGTCTGTTTCTGTAACAATACCATGCAGGTTTTTTCTTTGTTTATTTTTTCTATTGCTCTATAATACAGCTTGAAGTCAGGCATGATGATTTCTCAAGAAATTCTTTTATTGTTGAGAGTTGTTTTGGCTATCTAGAGCTTTTTGTTTTCCCACATGAAGTTCAGAATTGCTCTTTCCATGTCTATTAAGAATTGTGTTGGAATTTTGATGCGGATTTCATTGAATCTATAGATTGCTTTTAGTAAGATGGCCATTTTTACTATGTTAATCCTACCAATCCATGAGTGTGGGAAACCTTTCCATCTTCTGAGGTTTTCTTCGATCTCATTATTCAGGGACTTGAAGTTCTTGTGATACAGATCTTTTACTTGCTTGGTTAGGGTTACATCAAAATATTTTATATTATATGTGGCTATTGTAAAGGGAGTTGTTTTCCTAATTTCTTTTTTTAAATAGTGTAATTCAAGTGAATTTTATTTTATTTTTTATTGAATATTTTATTTACAATTCAGATGTTATTCCCTTTCCCCATTTACCACCTCTCCCCTAGCACTGGAAACCCCTATCCCATCTCCCTCCTCATGCTTCAATGAGGATGCACCCCCCACCTACTCCCACACTCCCACCTGCCCACCCTCGATTCCCCCACACATGGCGTCCAGCCTTCATGGGACCAAGGATCGCCTCTCCCACCTATGCCCGACAGGGCCATCCTCCCTTACATATAAAGCTGGAGCCATGGGTCTCTTCCTATGTGCTCCCAGGCTGGTGGTTTAGACCCTGAAAGCTCTGGTTGGTTGGTATTGTTGCTCTCCTCATGGGGCTGCAAACCCTTTCAGCTCCTTCAGTCTTCACTCTAACCCCTCCATTGGGAACCCCTTGATCAGTTCAATGGTTAGCTGTGAGCATCTGCCTCTGAATATGTCAAGCTCTTGCAGACCTCTAAGGACACAGCTCTGTCAGCATGCACGTCCTCACAACCACATCAGCATCTACCATTGGTGACTGCACATGGGATGGATACCCAGGTGGAATGGTCTCCAGACAGCCCCTCCTTCAGTTTCTGTCCCATACTTTGTCTCCATATTTGCTACCTTGAGTATTTTGTTACTCCTTCTAAGGACGGAAACACCCATACTTGGTCTTCCTTCTTCATGAGCTTCTTGTAGTCTGTGAGTTGAATCTTGGGTATCTCAAGCTTCTGGGCTAATATTCAATCATCAGTGAGTGAATATTATGTGTGTTCTTTTGTGATTGGGTTACCTCGCTCAGGATGATATTTTCTAGTTCCATCCATTTACCAAAGAATTTCTCCAACTCATTGTTTTTAATAGCTGAGTAATACTCCACTGTGTAAATGTGCCACATTTTTTGTATCCATTCCTCTGCTGAAGGACATCTGGGTTGTTTTCAGCTTCTGGCTATTATAAATAAAGCTGCTATGAACATAGTGGAGCATTATGTACTTGTTATATGTTAGAGCATCTTCTGGGTATATGCCCAAAAGTGGTATAGCTGTGTCCTCAAGTGATGCTATGTCCAATATTCTGAGGAACCACCAGACTGACTTCCAAAGTGGTTGCACCATCTTGCAATCCCACCAACAATGGAGGAGTGTTCCTCTTTCTCCACATCTTCGCCAGCATCTACTATTACCTGAGTTTTTGATCTTAGCCATTCTGACTGGTGTGAGGTGGAATCTCAGGGTTGTTTTGATTTGCACTTTCCTGATGACTAAGGATGCTGAATATTTCTTTAGGTGCCTCTCAGCCATTCCAGTTTTCTCAGTTGAGAATTCTTTGTTTAGCTCTGTACCCCATTTTTAATAGGGTTATTTGGTTGTCTGGAGTCTAATTTCTTGAGTTCTTTGTATATCTTGGATATTAGCCCTCTATCAGATGTGGGATTGGAAATGATCTTTTCCTAATCTGTTGGCTGCTGTTTTGTCCTATTGACACTGTCCTTTGCCTTATAGAAGCTTTGCAATTTTATGAAGTCCCATTTGTCAATTCTTGATTTTCGAGCATAAGCCATTGGTGTTCTGTTCAGGAACTTTCCCCCTGGGCCCAAGTATTTGAGGTTCTTCCCCACCTTCTCTTTTATTAGTTTCAGTGTATGTGTTTTTATGTGGAGGCCCTTTATTCATCTGGATTGAGCTTTGTACAAGGTGATAAGAATGGATCGATTTGCATTCTTCTACATGTTTTCCTCCAGTTGAACCAGCACCATTTGTTGAAAATGCTGTCCTTTATCCACTGGATGGTTTTAGCTCCTTTGTCAAAGATCAAGTGACTGTAGGTGTGTGGGTTCATTTCTGGGTCTTCAATTCTATTCCATTGATCTCCCTGCCTGTCTCTGTACTAATACTATGCAGTTTTTATCACTATTGCTCTGTAGTACAGCTTGAGGTCAGAAATGGTGATTCCTCCAGAAGTTCTTTTATTATTGCGCATAGTTTTTGCTATCCTGGGTTTTTTGTTATTCCAAATGAATTTGTGAATTTCTCTAACTCTGTGAAGAACTGAGTTGGGATTTTGATGGGGATTGCATGGAATCTGTAGTTTGCTTTTGGCAAGATGGCCATTTTTACTATATTAATCCTGCCAATCCATGAGCATGGGAGATCTTTCCATCTTCTGAGATCTTCTTTGATTTCTTTCTTCAGAGACTTGAAGTTCTTGTCATATAGATCTTTCACTTGCTTGCTTAGATCCACACCAAGGTATTTTATATTCTTTGTGACTATTTTGAAGGGTGTCATTTCCCTAATTTCTTTTTCAGCCTGTTTATCTTTCATGTAGAGGAAGGCTACTGATTTGTATGAGTTGATTTTATAACCAGCCACTTTGCTGAAGTTTTTTTTTTTTTTTAAATCAGGTTTAGGAGTTCTCTGGTGAAAGTTTTGGGGTCACAAGTATACTATCATATCATCTGCAAATAGTGATATTTTGACTTCTTCTTTTTCTATTTCTATCCCTTTGACTTCTTTTTGTTGTCTAATTGTTCTAGCTAGGACTTCCAGTACTATATTGAATAGGTAGGGAGAGAGTGGGCAGCCTTGTCTAGTCCCTGAACTTAGTGGGATTGCTTCAAGTTTCTTGTCATTTAGTTTGATGGTGGCTACTGGTTTGCTGTCTATTGCTTTAACTAGGTTTACATATGGGCCTTGAATTCCTGATCTTTCCAAGACTTTTTATCATAAAGTGATATTGAATTTTGTCAAATGCTTTCTCAGCATCTAGTGAGATGATCATATGGGGTTTTTTCTTTGAATTTGTTTATATAGTGGATTACATTGATGGATTTCTGAATATTGAACCATCCCTGCATTTTTGGTATAAAATCCACTTGATCATGATGGATGATTGTTTTGATGTGTTCTTGGATTCTTTTTGCGAGAATTTTATTGAGTATTTTTGCATCAATATTCATAAGAGAGATTGGTCTGAAGTTCTCTTCCTTTGTTAGGTCTTTGTGAGGATTAGGTTATGAGAGTGATTGCAGCTTCATAGCACAAATTGGGTCATATTCCTTTTGTTTTTATTTTGTGGAATAGTTTGAAGAGAATGGATATTAGGTCTTCCTTGAAGGTCTGATAGAATTCTGCACTAAAACCATCTGGTCCTGGGCTTTTTTTGGTGGGGAGACTTTTAATGACTGCTGCTATTTTTTTTTAGGGGTTATGGGACTGTTTAGATGGTATTTTGCTCCTTATTTTACTTTGTTTTTTTATTGAATATTTTATTTACACTTCAGATGCCATCCCCTTTCCCCATTCACCCCCCTTAGAAAACCCCTATATCATGCCCCCTTTTCCTTTTTGCATTTATACATTTTTTAAAAATGTTAATCAAAGGCTTTATAAGTTTGGTAATGCTCAATCAGAGGTGTAACCCACTATTTGACTGGTGGAGACACGTGAACATCTGCCTTCATGCCCCCCCTTTCTTTCTCTTTCTCTCTCTCATCACCTAGCTTCTCCTCTCCTTCTTCTCCTCTCCTTACTCCTTCTCTCCCTCTCAGTACTCCTCCCACCTTAGCTCCTCCTACATATCACCCTTCCTGTTAAAATAAAACTTTTCTCTCAAAATACAATTAGAGCATAATTATGCCAATTTGTACCAGTGAGGTACAAGATAGTCCTAATACCCAGTCCATCATTTTGTTGATTAACCAGAACCTCTGTCATCTATCCTAACTAAAACACTTAGTTCTGAACCTGGCTTTTTCCTTGGCTTTAGAATGAATGTCAGCTGAAGACCATCCACTCAAATCTTTTCTCTCAAGGTAAATAGCCAGGATTGGCTATGAGGCTATAAGTTTTCAACCCTGTTAGAGATCCAGAATGACTGAGTTAACTATAACTGTGGGAAGCACAAAGCATAGCTTCTAAACCTTAACCAATTTATAGAGACCTCTGAACACCTAGACACTCCCTCTACTACAAAACATTGGAGCATCTGTTCTTCCGCCTTCTGGCCCAGGATCATCTGACAGACCTTAGTGCTGCAGAATTATTAAGGGCTGATTACTCTGTCTTATTTTAGTTTGGAACCTGGTATCTGTCTAGAACATTGTCCATTTCATCTAAATTTTCCAGTTTTGTTGGGTATAGATCTTTGTAGTAGGATCTGGTGATATTTTTAATTTCCTCAGTTTCTGTTGTCTCCCTTTTCAGTTCTGATTTTATTAATTTGGATACTTTTCTGTGCTCTCTGGTTAGTTTCCCTAAGGGTTTATCTAGCTTGTTGATTTTCTAAAAACCAGAGCCTTGTTTTGTTGATTCTTTGTATAGTTCTTTCTGTTTCTACTTGGATGATTCAGCCCTGAGTTTGATTATTTCCTGCTGTCTACTCCTCTTGTGTGTATTTGCTTCTTTTGGTTCTAGAGATTTCAGATGTGCTGTCAAATTGCTAGTGTATTCTCTTTTCAGTTTCTTTTTGTAGGCACTTGGAGCTATAAGTTTTACTTTTAGCACTGCTTTTATTGTGTCCCATAAGTTTTTGTATGATGTGCCTTAATTTTCATTACATTGTAAAAAAGTCTTTAATTTCTTTCTTATTTCTGTCTCGACCAAGTTGTCATTTAGTAGATCGTTGTCCAGTTTCCACCTGTATGTGGACTTTCCATTATTTTTGTTGTTATTGAAAACCAGCCTTAGTCTATGATGATCTGATAGGATGCATAGGATTATTTCAATCTTTTTGTGTCTGTTGAGGCCTGTTTTGTGACAAATTATATGGTCTATTTTGGAGGACATACCATGAGGTGCTGAGAAGAAGGTATGTTCTTTTGTTTTAAGATGAAATGTTCTACAGATATCTGTTAAATCCATTTGGTTCATAACATCTCTTAGTTTCACCGTGTCTCTGTTTAGTTTGGTTCCATGATCTGTCTATGGCTGAGAATGGGATGCTGAAATTCCCCACTATTATTGTGTGTGGTGCAATGTGTGCTTTGAGCTTCAGTAAAGTTTCTTTTATGAGTGTAGATGCCCTTGCATCTTGGAGCATAGATATTCAGAATTGACAGTTCATCTTGGTAGATTTTTCCTTTGATGTGTATGAAGTGTCCTTCCTTATCTTTTTGATAAATTTTGGTTGAAAGTCTATTTTATTCAATATTTGAATGGCTACTACAGCTTGTTTCTTGGGACTATTTGCTTGGAAAATTGTTTTCTATCCTTTTAATCTGAGATAGTGTCTGTCTTTGTCACTGAGGTGCATTTTCTGTATGCAGTGAAATGCTGGGCCCTGTTTGTGTATCCAGTCTGATAGTCTACATCTTTTCATTGGAGAATTGAGTCCATTGAAGTTAAAAGATATTAAGGAAAAATGATTGTGGCTTCCTGTTATTTTTGTTATTAGAGGTGAATTATGTTTGTGTAGCTATCTTCTTTTGGGGTTGTTGGAAGATAACTTCCTTGCTTTTTCTAGGTTGTTTCCTTCCTTGTATTGGCATTTTCCATTAATTATCCTTTGAAGTGCTAAGTTTGTGGAAAGATATTGTGCAAATTCAGTTTTGTCATGGAATATCTAGGATTCTCCATCTATAGTGATTGAGAATTTTGCTGGGTATAGTAGTCTGGGCTGGCATTTGTGTTCTCTTAGGGTCTGTATGATATCAGTGCAGGATCTTCTGGCTTTTATAGTCTTTGGTGAGAAGTCTGGTATAATTCTTATAGGTCTGCCTTTATATGTTACTTTACCTTTTCCCCTTACTGCTTTTATTATTTTTTCTTTGTTTTCTGCATTTGATGTTTGGATTATTATGTGATGGAAGGTATTTCTTTTCTGGTCTAGTCTATTTGGCATTCTATAGGCTTCTTGTATGTTTATGGGCATCTCATTCTTTAGGTTAGGGAAGTTTTCCTCTATAATTTTGTTAAAGATATTTATTGGCCTTTTAAGTTGGGAATCTTCACTCTCATCTATGCCTATTTCCCTTAGGTTTGGTCTTCTCATTGTGTCCTGAATTTCCTGGATGTTTTGGGTTAGGAGCTTTTAGCGTTTTGCATTTTCTTTGACAGTTGTGTCAATGTTTTCCATGATATCTTCTGCCCCTGAGATTCTCTCTTCTATCTTTTGTATTTTGTTGGTGATGGGATGCTTGCATCTATGACTCCTGATCTTTTTCCTAGGTTTTTTATCTGTATGGTAGTCTACTTTGAGATTTCTTTAGTGTTTCTATTTCCATTTTTAGATCCTGGATGGTTTTGTTTAATTCTTTCACCTGTTTGGTTGTGTTTTCTTTCAATTCTTTAAGGGATTTTTGTGTTTCCTCTTTAAGGGCTTCTACCTTTTTACCTGTGTTCTCCTGTACTTCTTTAAGAAAGTTATTAAAATCACTTCTTAAAATCCTCTATCATCATCATGAGAAGTGATTTTAATTCTGAATCATGGTTTCCAATGTGATGGGTTGTCCAGGGCTTGCTATGGTGGGATAACTGGGTTCTGATGATGCCAAGTAACTTTGGTTTCTGTTGCTTATGTTTTTGCACTTGCCTTTTGCCATCTGGTTAACTCTAGTGTTACCTGCACTAACTGTGTCAAACTGGCATCTGTCTTTCCAGTTATCTTGCTTGTGTCAGAACTCCTCAGAGTCCAGATGTCTCTGTGATCCTAAGCTCCTTAGTGGAAGAACTAATGGAATTCAGGGCACCTCTGGGATCCTGAAATCCTGCTGCTCTGAATGCAGTGGTTCCTCTAGGATGGTTCAGGATACTGTGTCTTCACAGGAGCAGACCAGGTAGGTGTTCACCGGTCTGAGTGGAGTGACTCCTCTAGAATGGTTCAGGGTATGGTGTCCAATGCTCTGTGTACAGTGGCTCCTCTAGGATGACTCAGGACTCCACAGGAGCAGACCAGCTAGGTGTCTGCCCCAGCCAAAAGGACCAGGCACGGGGCAGAAGATAAGTGGTATTCCGGAAGGGCAGGGTTTAGGTGGCTGATGGGTCCTGAGCATCCTGGCTTCCAGTTGTAACTCTGGGGCATAAGGTAGTGTGAGATAGTTCTTACCCACTGTTCTGAGTGAAGTGGTTCTTCTAGGATGGCCTAGGATATGGTGTCTCCTCCACAGGAGCAGACCAGCTAGGCGTCTGCCCCAGCCAATAAAAAACAGGCATGGGGTGGAAGGCCTCTAATTTCTTTCTTAGCCTACTTATCATTTGCATAATGGAAAGCTACACCCATTCATGTTAAAAGTCTTGGAGAAATTAGAGATACATGGCACATACCTAAACATAATAAAAGTAATATACGTGAACCAACAGCCAACACTAAATTAAATGGTGAGAAACTTGAAGCATTCTCACTAAAATCAGGGACAAGACAAGGCTGCCCACTCTATCTATTCAATATAGTACTCAAAGTTCTAGCTAGACCAATTAGGCAACAAAAGGAGTTCAAGGGGATATAAATTGGAAAGCAAGAAATAGATATCACTGTTTGTGGATGATAGTATACATAAGCAAGTCCAGAAATTCTACTCAAGAACTCTTACAGCTGATAAACAACTTCAACAAAGTGGCTGGATATAAAATTACCTCAAACAATTTGGTACTATTCTTTTCAGTGCCTATTGGTTGCATACTTCTTCAGGGCCATCAACAGTGAACCTCCCTACCCTGGAACTCTGGCTTGGGGCAGCAACAAACAGCTTTTACCAAGTAACATTAGATCTCAAAATCTAGTATGAAGCAAAGAAGGAAAAAGTCTTTTCTTTGCCCTCTAGAACAAACCTGATTCACTGATATTTTCCCATCAACTAAAAGATCTTTCTAAGATTTCACAATTTTATAACTGTATATAATTTTATCCAGTAAGTCCTAGGTTGCTCCATCAATGGAACTCTAGATTTCAATTTTAGGTTACTTTGATCCCAGCTCTTCTCCATTCTTATTTAAATCTCTCTGGATTAAAATTGAAAGAGTATAAGAATGTAATGAATCTGTTGCATTATTATAGTTTCTCTAAACTTTTTAGCAGCTATAAAACAAAAGATCTTGTATACATATCTCAAAAAGAATAATAACCTTCAGTATTGGTAAATTAATTAGACCTGAAGAAATTATGTTAAGCAGAAAGTAAGATTTCATGGTTCTATGAAAGTTGAACCCACTTTCAGAACCTTAATAACAGAATGCAAGATCCAAATCTGAAGTGCCTGTGTTTACTTCAAAATCAACACCTCTTCTTTACAATTATGGGATGTGGGTTACCTGGGGTAGGAATAAGAAGTTTATAAGAGTGACTCATCTAAAAGCAAATGTTTGTTTATATCAGTGAAAATATGTGAGAATACCAGAAGGTATTGGGAAGCCACAGCTCATGATAATCCTTCTAGAGAAATCTTACACTATAGACAGTTCCTATCAATTTCATATTTTTATCCACTTTTGTCACAGAAAATGGAGAGCAAGCACAAAATTAATATGACAGTCAAGAAATGAAATAATTGGGCAAATATGGCATTAAATGTTCTTGATTTTCCATGTAGGAAATGTTAAAACTAATTTTTAATATTTCTATCACTATCCTTACCCACCATTGTCTATTTCTTTGTGACAACTGGCTTTCCTAGCTCCTGTTTCAAGCCTCCTTTAACTCTTCCCACTTTGCCATGATGCTCTTTAAACAGAGTTTAAAAGCTAACCATTGCTTATTCATCCAGCTGACAGAGATGTCAGAATCCCAAGAATAGCAGTATTCATATAATGGGACCATGGATCTAAAAAGGCTTTTTAGAGAAGGAGAAAATTTATATTTTCACATCTTATTTAGACCACTGCTGGATCTCAGGGCTCCCCTGTTGTTTCCTGCAATCTTGTGAGGTTAGATTCATGTGTAGTAAATGTTTTAGGAAGTCAGCTGGCCACTCCCTGGAGATTTTCTAATGGCTGTTTTATTTGTGTGGGTGTGTGGGTGTGTGTGTGTGGGGGGGGGGGGAAGACAACTGTCAATTCCATGTAACATGCTGGTTACTTAATTCAGTGCAGCTAACAGATCCAGGTTTGATTTTCTTGTTTTTATTTTTTTCCTCATAGAAAACCCATCAAGCCTATCTTAAAGATATGCTCTACTATCTTAATAACAGATTAGCATGATAGATCTACCAGCCACCCTCCTTCCTGGATTGCAATTTGTATTTCGGTATGTGTTGTACATTACTTATAAGTGTGAGCTTCCCTTTGTTAAGTTAGATACAGAGGTATCTGTTGTAAAGTTTCTGTTTTTTTTGAGCTGTTGCTGAAACACCATGTTTTCCAGTATCCACTATAATTCAGTATTCTTAAACATTAAATATAATTGGTGACATCAATTACATACATCAGTGACAACATTAGTCTAGCCATATCCTCCTCTAGCAGCATAGACTTTGTTATGGGCCTTCCCTGGTATCGGTGGCTGAGGTTATTTTCTTGCTGGCTTGTCTTGCCCTTCTAGGGCATGTTGGAGAGATTCTGCATTAAATTCTATAATCAGCTCCCTGAACTATCACCAGAAAAACCAGAGACCTTGAGAAGAGACAGAATCTATACATTAATGTTACTTCTCTCTTTTGGAAACCTAACATTGCATGTTTCTACCATTTTTTTTTTTAAATTTATCTGTTCCATTAACAGTTCTATAGTAAAGAGTAGACACAACACAAAGAATTAGCCAGATTCCTTATATCATACCAGAAGATACTCACCAAGGACTATAACCAATGACAAGGATAGCCAGCCTGACTTCAGTCTATGTTTATAGAGAGAATTTTGGTTTCCTAAAAGAAAACACAGAAATATTATGAGGATATGATCTCACTTTAATCCCAGGTGTGGGAAATGGGGATGCTTTAGATTGTCCAGAGCAGCTGACTATGATTTGCCTTGTGCTCTAGCAGGGGTGTGATTTTGCCAGCAGCAAATGGTTTCTGTGAGTGTGTGATATTTGAAATTTTGGAGACTCTTCAGAGAATATATAAATGCTAGAATCCCAGTACAGTAGATCTGCTGGTTAGCTGGATGGTGGTTGGATGCTGCTGGTTGTGATTTGTTGTAGAAATCAGATATCCTGACTGCAAAGATCAAACTTGCCCCAAGGAACTCAATGTTCCTAATCAGCAGGAAATAATCTAACTATATCATCCCTCTCTTTTCTACCCCTGACTTTATTCAGGGATTCTTTCCCCCACTCTCCTCTCTCCTTCTTTCTCTCCTATCTAGTGTTAAGGGGCTGAAAGAGAAGAAGGAAAAGGGTGGAATAAAGGTGGAAGAAGCCACAAAGTAGCCAAAAGTCTGTCTACCCATGCTGTCCCATAATTTCTATTCTCTTCTCAGAGCCATCTTCATTCTGCTTCCCTGACTGGAATTTAGTGAAGGGCAGGCAGAGGCTGTGGTTCACTGAATCTGTCAGAAATCTCTTTGTGTTTCACATTTCAAACCATAAAGCAGCACATAAACTAAAGAATTAACCAATTCATTGGAATGTTGTGGTTTATGCCTTTGAAAAGTTCAAGGCACCTTGTATAAGAAATAGTTTTGTTCCCATCTTGTTTTTGTAGCAGGCCTCCACCACACCCTCCTTTACTTTCATTCTCTTATTACCTTATCACTTTCTTCCTCATACAGTGACCTAGAATGTCATTGCCCTGTGGCCTTTTGAGATGATGCTTGGAGAAGCTACAAACACCAGCTGGATGATGTCCTATTGCTGTATTGAAGGAAGTATGTTTGCAAAGCTCACAGGCTACCTGGTCAAGTAATTCAGCTCAGCTCCTATTCAATGTGGTTTCACCAACCTAAATAACATTCTTCAGGAAGAAAAGAGGGACAGAAAATTATGAATCTGGAATGTGAATACCATGAAAAATTGAAGAAAAGAAGAATCTAGCTGAAGCATCCAAAGATGTAGTCACTTTTGGAAAAGCTCCTACAACTTGCAGAGAAAGGCTGTAATACTTCAAGCAGATACTAAATTCAGCAATGTTTTAATTTTCCAAGGATCTTTAAAAAGTCAATTAGAACTCAGGGTGGAGGTATATAATTGCAATCCCAGCCATAGAGGCTATGCTAGGAAGTATGAGCTTGAGCTACACCGAGAATTTTAAGGCTAGCCTGGGCTATAAGACTCCCTATTTTAAGTCCCCCTTTCCCAAAGAAAATAAATCGATGAGGCCACTCTATAGTTGTGTCAGGACAACTACAGCTGACTATATAACTTTAATTAAGGAAAGCAAAACACATTAGAATCTAGTTTTTTAGTTGAACTATAGTATCCCTATGCTCAGTACTTGTGCCCAGTGACTCTGAATGAGATGATGCATATATGAACCATTTCCTCCAGTGTTGCTCTAGACAATTTGAACAACTTCATTCAGATAATAACTTCATATAATGCCCAATATATCTTTTTCTGGAACTATTTTCTTTGCTTACTATTGTAATAACTGCTGCTCAGTCAGATTTTGTGATTATAGGGCATGTCAACAGAATGCTTTGTTTCCTCGGTGCTTACAAAAATGGGAAAGGTAAATGTGTTGATGTTATCATAACATCTTGTATTTTGTGTTAGACATTGTTCTAGATATATAAACACTACCTGTCTCATGACACAGCAGACCTTCAAGAGAAGCTGCATAATAATCTTCATTTCAATAAATGGAGAGTCAGACCATGCAATTTAAAAGAAGAAGAGGATTTCAAATTCAGTTTTGTTTGACACAAAATTTAGCTCTTTGAACCATACCCACATGCACTTACTTTGCAGACACACATGTACACAGGCAAGCACTTACAAATCCATGCACATGTGTACATGTGCATGCACACAAAAGCAGCACACACGTCTGCACCACCCAAGGTTACTCTGCCTTAAATAATGTCATCATTAGTACTTTCAGGATCACAAATAAGGAGACTTAGAGGTGTTTTTTACATGATATCCGTAGATGTAGAATGAAAACAGCATAAAACTTCAACCATTTGCTCAAACTTCTTGGTAGTGAGAATCTCTCCTGTGCCTGTCAAATAAATTTGGAGAAGTTCAGTTCTCAAATTACGAAATGAGGGCACACAGGGAAGAAAGAAAATCTCCATTTCAAATTCCAAAATGCGGAGATGCAAAGAACCGAAGTGTGTGGTTGGACAAACCTTTCTTGTGAACAAATTAATGAAGGATCCTTCCACTGTAAGTTGTCAGACCATAGTTCTCCAGAAAGGCTATTTCTGTAGTAGCTAGAGCATTTTCAACAGATTCTGAGTTCAGCATTTTTGATTTTTCAGAAGCTGGGAGACAACACCACATGGTGACAGGGACTGCAGCTTTACAGACAATTCTAA
Organism: Arvicanthis niloticus; assembly: GCF_011762505.2. NCBI lineage: Eukaryota > Metazoa > Chordata > Mammalia > Rodentia > Muridae > Arvicanthis > Arvicanthis niloticus. The sequence continues at coordinate 56,658,042 of NC_047671.1, read as the reverse complement.
ATTATAACTCTGGGTGGATTTGGGTAAGTGCCTTGACTAGTGTTGATATTTCAATTGCCAGATGTAGAGTCACTGTCAGTCTTCAAATAATCATGTTGTGGAGAAAACAAATGAAAAGCTATGTAAATATTTTTATATCCCAGTTTTCTATAAAGTCAGAGAATCAGCAAATCCCTTTCACTGGGACTTAGAACTTCATCAGCTGTAAGTCATTTGGATTTAGAAAGAACAAAGCAGCTCCACCACAGGGTTAAAAGTCCAACAGATATAGGCTGAAATCATTTATCAAGTGATGAAATTCTTAATGAATTTCTCTGGTCTTTTCTATATCAATGACTAATGTCCACTTAAAAGTATGACCCTGCACATAGTGTCTGCCTCCTCAACTATAGCATGTGTTAGTATACAATATAACTATCACTGTCTAGAATTTAGAACTAAAGTCTCTTTGCCTTTTATTGATAATAGCCTTTTTTCTTCACAGAGTATATACTGATTACAGTTTTTTCTCCTTCTACTCCTCATATTTCCTTCCGACCTTCTCTCCCATCCAGCTGTATCCCATTTTTGTCTCTCAGTAGGAAACAAACAGGTTTCTAAAGGCATACTAATAAAATAAAATAAAATAAAATAAAATAAAATAAAATAAAATAAAATGTTAAAATTAATCTCACACATTACAATAGGGAAAAACAAACAGAAGGAAAGAGCCTTTGGTGTTTGTTTCCGGTCTGTCTTCTACTTCTGGGCATGCAGCCTACCCTTAAGAGTAGTTTGTTTCCCTAGTTAAACTCCCTTGGAGAAAACTATACTTTTGTTTGCAAATGGTTATCAATTGGAGATAGCTTCTGGGTTAAGGATGGGGCATACATTCACTTCTTTCAGCTCTGGGACCCCATATGGTGCAGGCCTGTGTATGTTGCCTTAGTCTCTGAGTTCATAGCTGCATTGATTGTGTGTGTGTGTGTGTGTGTGTGTGTGTGTGTGTGTGTGTTCAATCATTTTCCTGTAAATATTGTGATTTTATTTATTTTCACAGCTGAATAATACTCCATTGTGTATATGTACCACATTTTTTTTTAAATCCATTTTCTGTTGAGGGACATTGTGGTGATTTGAATACACTTGGCCAGGGAATGGCACTATTAGAAAGTGTGGCCTTGTTGATGTAGGTGTGTCCTTATTGGAGAAAGTATGTCACTGTGGCTGTGGGCTTTAGAACTCTTCTTAGCTGCCTGGAAACCAGTCTTTTCCTAGCTGCCTTCAGAACAAGTGGTGGGACTATCGGCTCCTCCAGGCCCATGTCTGCCTGGATGCTATCATGTTCCCCCCTTGATTATGATGAACCGAACCTTTGAACCTGTAGGCCAGCCTTGGTCATGGTGTCTATTCATAGCAGAAAAACACTAACTAAGACATACATCTAGATTTTATTTTCAATTTCTGGCTATTGTGAAGAGAGCAGCAATGAACATGGTTGAGCAAATGTCTATATGGTAGAATGAGGTGTAATTTAGATATATGACCCAAAGTGGAATAGCTGCATCTTGAAGCAGTTTGATTCCCATCTTTCTGAGGAACCACCACAATGATTTTCATTGTGTACAAGTTTTCCCTACCACATCACTGGATCACTATTCCACTTACTGCACACACTCCCCATCCTGGGCTGTCATTTGTTCTATCGATCTTAGCCTTTCTAATGGGTGTAAAATGAAATCTCAAAGTAGTTTTCATTTGTATTTCCCTGATGACTAAGGGATTTTGAACATTTTTTTTACAGTGTTTTTCAGCCATTAGAGTTTCCTCATTGGAAAATTATGTTTAGATTTATAGCCCACTTTTAATTAAGTTATTTGTTTTCTAGAGAGTTTTGTGAGTTACTTATATATTTTGGATCTAATCCCTCTATCACCAATGAATTTAGTAAAAATCTTTTCCTATTCTATAACTTGCCACTTTCTCAAAATGATGGTGGGGTTTTTAAGTTGTTGCTGTTGTTTCTATTTTGACACACAGAAGCTTTTCAGTTTCATAAGGTCAGGTTTATTAATTGTTGATCTTAGTGCCTGTGCTAACTGTTTTCTGTTCAGAAAGTCTTTCTTTTCCTATACAAATGCATTCAAGGTTATCCTCTACTTTCTCTTCTATAGGGTTCAATGTATCTGGTTTTATGTGGAGGTCTTTGATCCATTTGATGTTCAATTTTGTGCAGGGTGATAGATCAGGATCTATTTGCATTCTTTTACATGCAGTCATCCAGTTTGGCCAGCATTGTTTGTTGACGATGATGACTCCCACCCACCCCCAGAGTGTATTGTGTATTTCTGTATTCTTTATCAAAAATCATGTGTTCATGGATATGTGAGTTTACCTGGGTCTTCAACTAAATTCTACTAATAAATATGCTTGTCTCTATGTCTCTGTAGGACAATTTGAGGTCAGGGATGGTAGTTCCTCCAGTAAATCTTTTATTACTTAAGAGTGCTTTAGAAAACCTGGAGGAATTTTTGTTGTTTGTTTGTTTGAAGCTGAAAATTGTTCTTTCAGATCTGTGAAGAATTGTTTTGGAATTTTGATTCGAATTGCTTTGAAGCTGTAGATTTCTTTTCATAGGATGGTCACTTTTATTATGTTAATCTTACCTATCCATGATCATGGGAGATTTTTTTCATCTTCTATAAATTAAATGTCTTTCGTCAAAACTTGAAGGTTTTATTATACAAGTATTTTACTGCTTGGTTAGAGTTACCCCAGGATATTTTATATTATTTAAATCTATTGTGAAAGCTGTTGTTTCCCTTATTTCTTTCTCAGTTGTTTTGTCATTTCATATAAGAAAGTAACTGACTTTTTAATGAGTTAATTTTGTATCCAGCTACTCTTCTGGGAGTGTTTTTCAGCTGTATGAGTTTTTCAGTGGAATTTGTAGGGTCATATATATATCCTGTCATCTGCAAATTGTTAGTTTTGACTTCTTTTTTTCCAATATTTATCCTCTTGATTTCCTTCAGTTAGCTTACTGCTCTAGCTAAGACTTCAAGTACTTTATTGAATAGATATAGAAAGAGTAGACAATCTTGTCTTGTTCCTGAATTTAATGGAATTGCTTTGAGTTCTGTTCTATTTAAATTGAAGTTGGCTATTGGCCTCCTGGAATTTGTCTTTATTACTTTGATATATGTGTTTTATATCCTTAATCTCTCCAGGACTTTTATAATGAGGAGGTGATGGATTTTGTGACATGCCTTTTCCACATCTAATGTGGTAATCATGTGATTTTTATGGGATAATTCATGTGGCTTTTAATCTTTTAGTTTGTTTATAAGGTTTATCAGTTTTCAGATGTAGAACTATCTCTGCATCTCTGGGAGGAAGCCTACTTGATCACAGTGGATGATCTTTTTGATGTGTTCTGTGACTTATTTTGTATGCACTTTATTGAATACTTTTGCATCTATGTTGATAAGGGAAATAGTTCTTTAATTTTCTTTCTTTGTTGGGCAGTTATGTGGTTTTAGTATCAGGTTAACTGTGGCCTTGTAAAGCAAATTGGGCAACACTGCTTCTGTTTCTTTTTTGTGGAATAAGTTGAGGCATATTGGCATTAACTCTTCTTTGAAAGCCTGGAGGAATTCTGTATTAAAAACAATCTAGCCATCATTTTTTCTTGTTTGTTTTATTTGTTTGTTTGGTTAGTTTCTGTTTTGTTGTTGCTGTTGTTGTTTGTTTTTTGTTTTGTTTTTTTTTTTTGGAAGAATTTTAGTGTCTACTTCTATTTTACTAGGGGCTACAGGTCTATTTAAATTGCTTATTTGATCTTCATTTAACTTAGGTAAGTGGCATGTCTCCAGAAGATTATCTGTTTCTTTTTGACTTTTTACAATTAGGTGAATTTCCCCAGTGTCTGTTCTTATGTCTCTCTTTTGTCTCTAATTCATTAATTTGGATTTTACTTTTATGTCTTTTAGTTAAATTTAGAGAAGGGCTTCTCAATCTTATTGATTTTTCTCAAAGAACCACCTCTGTTTTATTAATTCTTGTAGTTTTTTTGTTTGTCTTTTTGTTTCTACTTTATAGATTTCAGGCCTAAGTTTGATTTTTTTTTTTCTCAGTCTTCCTTTTGGTTGTGATTCCTTCATTTTTTTCTAGAGTTTTCAGGTGTGCCATTTAGTTACTGGTATGAGAGCTCTCCTGTTGTTTGTTTGTTTTGTTGGTTTATATCTAAGCACTTAATGCTATAAATTTGCTTTTTAGAATTGTCTTTATCATGTCTTATAAGTTTGAATGGGTTGTGCATTAATTCTCATTCAAGTCTAGAAGATCTTTAAATTCTTTTTTACTTTCTGTCTTAATCCATCTTTCATTCAGTAGCCTTGTTCAGTTTCCATGAGGTTGTAACGTTCCTGTTGTTTCTGTTGCTGATATTCATCTTTAATAACAAATGATGGTCAGATAGAATATGTGCTATTATTTCAATTTTCTTGAGAGTTGCTTTGTGTCTGAGCATGCGTTCAGTTTTGGAGAAAGTTCCATGAGGTGTTGAGAAGGAGGTATATTATTTTGTGTTTGGGAAAATTTTTTGCAAATATCAGTTCATTCAGTTTACAACCTCAGTAACTCCAATTACTCTGTTTAACTTTATTTTTTATGACCTGTCTATTGATGATAATGGGGTATTGATGGCTCCCAAGATCAATCAATATTTTGATATGTGAGAATTAATATTTTATTTAGGTATAGTAATGTTTCTTTTATGAACTTTGGTGACCTTATGTTTGATGCATAGATGCTAAGAATTGCAATATTCTCTTGGTAGATTTTTTTCTGTAATGGTTATATAGTGACCTTCCCTATCTCTTCTGATGGTTTTTGTTTCAAGTCTATTTTGTCAGATACTAAAATGGCTACACCAACTTCTTAGGGCCTTTGCTTGGCATATCTACTTTTATTGCCTTTTGCCCCAAGGTGATGTCTATCCTTGATGTTAAGAAGTGTTTTTTAGATGCAATAGAGTCTGGGCAGTGGTGGTGCATTCCTTTAATCCCAGCACTTGGGAGGCAGAGGCAGGCGGATTTCTGAGTTTGAGGCCAGCCTGGTCTACAGAGTGAGTTCCAGAACAGCCAGGACTACACAGAGAAACCCTGTCTCAAAAAACCAAAACCAAACCAAAAACAAACAAACAAAAAAGATGCAATAGGACAGAACCTTTTTTTTTGTTTGTTTATTTTGGTTTTTTTTTGGGGGGGGGTTGGCATCTATTCTATAAGTTTGTATCTTTTTGTTGGGGAATTGAATGGAATGATGTTGAGAGATGTTAATGACTGGTGTTTGTTGAGTCCTGTTATTTTGTTTTTGTTGTTCTTCTTCTTGTTGTTGTTGTTGTTGGTGGTGGTGGTGTGTGTGTGTGTGAGAGAGAGAGAGAGAGAAAGAGAGAGAGAGAGTGAGAGAGAGAGAGAGAGAGCATGTGTATATTTTTATCTTTTGATTTGGTGTCTTAGATTACTTATTTCCTGTTTTTTCTTGAGTGTGCTTAACTTCTTTAGCTAGGAGTTTTCCTTCTACTGCCTTCTGTAGGGCTGGATTCCTAAATAGATACAGTTTCAATTTGATTTTATCATGGAATGTCTCATTTTCTCCATCTATTGTTATACATTTTGTTGGATAGTAGTCTAGGCATCTGTGGTTTCTTACAGTCTGCAGTACATATGCCCAGGCTCTTCTGACTTTTAAGAGTCTCCATTAACTAATCAGTTTTCATTTTAACACATCTGTTTCCATATGTTACTTTATATTTTTCTTTTGCAGTCTTAATATTAGTTCTGGGTTCTGCATATTTAGTGTTTTAATTATTTTGTGTGAAGAGGAAGTTCTTTTCTGGTATAGCCTATTTGTGTGCTTCTTATACCTTAATGGTAGGAAAATTTTTATTCAAAAACATTTTCTGTGCCTTTGACCTGAGTTTCTTCTCCTCCCTCTATATCTATTATTCTTAAATTTGGTCTTTTCATACTTTGCCAAACTCCCTTAATGTTTGTGAAAACATTTTTTTTTTTTTTTTTTTTTTTTTTTTTTTTTTTTTTTTTTTTTTTTTAGATTTAACACTTTCTTTGAGAGAGGTATCTATTTCTTCTAGTGTGTTATCAGTGTCTCCTATCATCTGTCTCTTAAATTCTGCTGATCAGCCTTGCCTCTGGGGTTCCTGTTTGAGTTCCTAAATGTTTTATTTCCAGATTTCTTGTATTTGTGGTTTCTTTATTGATTCTATTTCTATGTTCAGGTGTTGAAATGTTTTATTCATTTCCTTTCACTGCTTGTATTTTTGTGAACTTTCTTAAGTTTCCTCTTTAATGGCCCTCTATCCCATTACAAAAGCTGTTTTAAGATATTTCTCTTGTGCTTCAGGCATGTTGTGATACTCAGGACTTGCTGTGGTAGGGTTGCTGGGCTCTAGAGAAGACATATTACCCTAGTTGTTATTGATTGCTTTTAAATCTTGTGTCGAGGCTTCTGGATTTGGGAAGATTGTAATTCCAGGTACTGATATCTGGGCATGTCCTTGTTGGGTAGATGTGTGTATTTTCCCTTAGTTTCTTTCAATTTCTCTAGTTTTAAAAATAATGGCATGGCTGTGTGATGTCTGCTAGGGAATTCTGTGATCCTTCCAGGTGTGGTCACAGGGGTTTCTGGGTAAAATGTGTTTGTATGTATTTGGAAGTGACACTTCGAAATAAGGATGCATGTTGGGTGAATTGGGGATCCACTTGAGAGACAATGGCTAGTCAGTCCACTGCTTGGCCACCTGGAAATGGGGGTGTGTGGAGAGAGGGAGGGAGAGACAGAGAGAGAGAGAGAGAGAGAGAGAGAGAGAGAGAGAGAGAGAGAGAGGAGATTCTGTAGAGTTGGGGATGAGATTGAGGAATTGGATATGGAGGAGAGAGGGAGACTGAAGATCTAAAGCTTGTCTACCTACTTCTCTGGTCTACTTCCTTCCCTGGCAGACTTGAATGGCAGATTCCTAGACAATGTCTGCTGGAGTTGGGGGCTGGCATAACTGAATAAACGAGGAAAGTTGGAGAAGATCTTCATGATCTGCTGGAGATGGAGGGAGGGATCAGGGGAGGCAGTAGCATGTGGCAGTGTAGCATCTGGTACAGAATTAAAGGTGGAACTGGAGGACTGGATGTGGAGGGTAGGAAGGAGAGCGAGTGTTTGAATCTTATCTACTTGTTTTTCTGTCAGAAGTGGACTGAGGTTCCCTGCCTGCTGGAGTTGGAGGCTGGAATAATGAGATTGGGAGGAAGGAAGCTTAGAGGGGAAGATCTGTATGATTCCCTGGAGACGGTGGCATACATGAAGGGGATGGTACAACAGATGGTCAATTACAGAGCTGATGATGAAGCTGAAGAAACAGATTTGGAGGAGAGAAAGAAGGGATGAAGATCAAAACATGATCTTTGTCAAGGAAAATTGTATTTCCATTCTTTTAAAAGTCAACCATAAAAGGTTTTCCACACCTGAAAGAATTGGCTAAGCAAAATATTCATTACTACTCCTCTTAAACAGAAACCCAAAAACCCTGAATAATTATATATCAAAGGGAAAATAGAGGCAAAAGACACCAGTTACAGAATTCTTAGATGGGGTTCTTGAGATCCTGATACAGGAGAAACACCAGTGATTGCTGAGGCATACCAATAAAGGCCTAATCTCTCTAGCCCAGCTCTAGAAAGCTATTGAGTGAAAGCTCCTCTATTGTGCAAAGATACTGTTTAAGAAGGCTTAGAAGAAAGCCCAAACGGTCACTATGTCCAGAAGTAATGTGACCACCCCCACTTCTGCCTTCTGCCTTGTTTTCATCATGGAGAAGGATCATGGGGAATAATACTTCTATATTTTCTGAGATGTCAGTAAAGGTTTATATTGATTTGGAAAATATTAATCTCTACCCAGCAGGGATGATGTGCTGAAGATGAGTAGTAAACAGGTTCATATATACTGGCCTGGCAGTGCTGATCTCTGCCCCCTCTTCTCCCTGATAAAGTACCTGTCAGACTAAGATAGCTAAAGTGGAATTTTAAAAGCTCTAGAACTCCTTCACATGGTATTTAAACTCTGCAATAGCAAAGCCTTTCAAATTATGAATCAGAAATAAATTGAGTCCCGAAAGCCAATCTACAAACAGATGACAACATTGAGGCAACAGAAATGTTAGAATTATCTTTGAGAAAGGCAACACCATGAGAAATATATCTCATCAGAAAGTGTGAAAAAGAAATGGACACAACAAGAGAACCAGAAGACCAGGAAACAACTGAAAGTCATAATAAAAAATAGAACACATAGAGAGGAAACACATGAGAATGGTAAACCAAAAAGTAAGATAGTCAAATTAAGAAGCTAGTAAATCCATCAGATTTTCAGCAAAGAAGCAAAAATTTAAAAAACGCAAGAAAGTGTAGAAACAATAAAACACAAATCAAGACAGCTTCAGCTGATCAAAATTCAAGAGCCTCTATACAATTCTGTACTATAAACAAAATATGATTTGGCCATTGAGGTTTCCTCCATCATTATTTGTGAAAAACTACAATACATTACAGTACATACAGGACATTTTATAAAGATGTACTTTTATATGCATGTATAATCATCTTGGTATAACAGATTTTTCAGGAGCTAAATTTAGGTGAAATATTACATCATTTTGATAAATACTACTACATTTTCATTTAAAACCTGTCCACAGGCATATTTTAAAACATAATTTGTAAACATTTAGGGATGCATTATTCCTCATCCATTCGTTCATTCTGTGTAGGTTGTATGAATACCTCACATACTTGTATATGTACAATGGTACTTCAGTGTCTACCTGAATTTACTCAGTGTTCCTGAATGTACTATGAATGAACTATATTTTACAAGTGGAGTTTTGCAGAATATTGGTGATTTACAATAAATAGTGTCATCTATTGCTCTTTGAGAAGTAGAAGGATAAACTAAAAATACTGATATTAATACTGTTTCACTTGTTACATAAAAATATTAACACTTTAGCATATCTATTGCTGAAGCTTTTGTTCAGTTCCTGTTTAGGTGGTCAATGTTGGTCAGACTTTATGGGTATAGCTGCTGAAACTACTAGAAGACCTGTGTCACAGCACACTCCTTGTCCCTCTGGCTTACAATCTTTCCACCTGCTCTTTCACAATGCTACCTAAGATTTTTGTATTGAAAGTTGTTAAATTAGGCAGAGGGGAGACCCACAAAGCCTCAACCTTGTCTGAAAAATAACATGTAATTAAGGAATCCTGAGACTGGGAAAGACAGTCTTTTCCAGGGAAAAAGAAACTCAATTAGTTAGCAAATACCAACTGGTCATTCTTGGAGACATACATAGAAGTAAAACTATACAGACTATGTAGGTTTATTTATGCATTTAGGAGTGTGTGTGTGTGTGTGTGTATAACAACATTTAATACAAAAGAGAACATGAAGTTGAAAAAGGGCAAGGAGAGGTATATGGGAGGGTTTGGAAAAAGGAGCAGGAAGGGAGAAATGATGTAATTACATCATAATTTTAAAAAACTAAAAGAAATTATGTTTAAAAATGTTACCACCGTGTGGTAACAATCATGTATGCTGCATCCTTCTTTGCTCTGAAATTATTTCACACTTCAGTGGATCAATATTATACCTCCTCACAGAGAAGAAAGTGAGGCACATTTTTTATGGTTTTTAACTTTTAAAAATTCTATATTTTGCCCCTTCCACCTCTTGCCTGGGCTTGCTGCCTGGAGCAGACACCTGCCTGGTCTGCTCCTGTGTGGACACCAGATCCCAAGACATCCTAGAGGGACCACTGAACCCAGAGAGGCAGGTAAGAACACTCACACACTGCCCTATGCCCACCCTAGACCCATAACTTGGTGCAGGCAGCACTCAGGTTTCAGCAGACACCCAAACCCTGCCCCTGCAGAATACCACTCCCCTCCCATCCCTTGCCTGGGCCTGCTGTCTGGAGCAGACACCCACCTGGTCTGCTCCTCTGTGGATACTGAATCTCGAGATATCCTAGAGGGACCACTGAACCCAGAGAGGCAGGTAAAAACACCCACAGACTGCCCTATACCTGCCCCAAAGCCATAACTGGGTGCAGGCAGTGCTCAGGTTCCAGCAAACACCCAAACCCTGCCCCTGCAGAATACTACTCCCCTTCTGCCCCTTGCCTGGGCCTGCTGCCTGGAGCACACAACTCCTGGTCTGCTACTATGTGGACATCATATCCTCAGGCATCCTTGAGGGGCCAATGAACTCAGAGTGACAGACACCATATCCTGAGACATCCTAGAGGAGCCACTGAACTCAGAGCAGTGGGCACCCATATCCTGACACATCTTCGAGGAGCCTCTGTACTCAGAGCAGTGGACACCTTATCCTGAGACATGCTAGAGAAGACACTGCACCAAGAGCAGTGGACACCTAGCTGGACTGCTACTGTGGAGACACAATATCCTGAGACATCCTAGAGGAGCCACTGTGCTCAGAGGAACTAGAGCTCAGGATTAAAAAATCACAGAGACATTTGGACCCAGAGGAGTTCAGACACAAGCAAGATAACTGGAAAGGCAGGCTTCAGTCAGAAACAGTGAGTGCAGGCAGTACTAGAGTTAACCAGATGGTGAAAGGCAAGTGCAAGAATGTAAGCAAAAGAATCCAAAGTTACATGGCATCAACAGAACCCAGTTCTCCCATCATAGCAAGCCCTGAATACCCCATCACACCGAAAAGCAGGATTCAGAATTAAAATCACTTCTCAGGACAATGATAGAAGACTTTAAGAAGAACATAAATAACACTCTCAAATAATTTAAGAAGAACACAGGTACACAGGTCAAAGCCCTTAAAGAGGAAACACAAGAATTCCTTAAATAATTGCAAGAAAACACAACCAAACAGGTGAAAGAATTAAACAAAACCATCTAGGATCTAAAAATGGAATTAGAAACAATAAATAAATCACAAAGAGAGACTACCCTGGAGATAGAAAACCTAGGAAAAAGATCTGGAGTCATAGACACAAGTATCACCAACAGAATACAAAAGATAGAAGAGAGAATCTCATGTGCAGAAGATCCCATGGAAACATTGACACAACTGTCAAAGAAAATGTGAAATGCAAAAAGCTCCTAACCCCAAACATCCAGGAAACTCAGGACACAATGAGAAGGCCAAAGCTAAGGATAATAGGTATAGATGAGGGTGAAGACTCCCAACTTAAAGGACTAGTAAATATCTTCAACAAAATTATAGAGAAAAACTTTTCTAACCTACAGAAAGAGATGTACATAAATATACAAGAAGCCTACAGAACTCCAAATAGTTTAAACCAGAAAAGAAATAGCTCCTGCCACATGATAATCAAAACATCAAATGTATAAAACAAAGAAAAAATACTAAAAGCAGTAAGGGAAAAAGGTAAAGTAACATATAAAGGCTGACCTATAAGAATTACACCAGACTTCTCACCAGAGATAAAAGTCAGAAGATCCTGCACTGATATCATACAGACCCTAAGAGAACACAAATGCCAGCCCAGACTACTGTACCCAGCAAAACTCTCAATCAATATTGATGGAGAAACCAAGATATTATATGACAAAACCAAATTTACACAATACCTTACCACAAATCCAGCACTTCAAAGGATAGTTGGTGGAAAACTGCAACACAAGGAGGGAAGCTACAACCTAGAAAAACCAAGAAAGTAATCTTATAACAACCCCAAAAGAAGATAGCTACACAAATATAATTCTACCTCCAATAACAAAAATAACAGGAAACCACATTTATTTTTCCTTAATATCTCTTAACATCAATGGACTCAATTCTTTAATAAAAAGACAAAGACTATAAGACTGGATACATAAACATGACCCAGCATTTTGCTGCATACAGGAAACACATCTCTGTGAAAAAGACAGACACTACCTCAGAGTAAAAGGATGGAAAACAATCTTCCAAGCAAATGGTCCCAAGAAACAAGCTGGAGTAGTGATGCTAATATCAAATAAAATTGATTTTCAACCAAAAGTAATCAAAAAAGATAAGGAAGGATACTTCATATTCATCAAAGAAAAATGTACCAAGAGGAACTCGCAATTCTGAACATCTATGCCCCAAATACAAGGGCACCCACATACATAAAAGAAACTTTATGAAAGCTTAAAGCATACATTGTACCTCACACAGTAATAGTGGGAGATTTCAACACCCCACTCTTAACAATGGACAGATTATGAAAACAAAAACTAAACTAAGACACAATGAAACTAACAGAAGTTATGAACCAATTGGACTCAACTGATATCTATAGAACATTTCATCTTAAAACAAAAGAATATACCTTTTTCTCAGCACCTCATAGTACCTTCTCCAAAATAGACCATATAATTGGTCACAAAACAGTCCTCAACAGATACAAAAAGATTGAAATAATCCCTTGTACCCTATGGGACCACCATGGACTAACATTAATCTTTAATAATGACAAGAATAATGAAAAGCCCACATACACCTGGAAACTGAACAATGCTCTACTCAATGATGACTTGGTCAAGGAAGAAATAAAGAAAGAAATTAAAGACATTTTAGAATTTAATGAAAATGAGGACACATCATGCCAAAACTTGTGGAACTCCATGAAAGCAGCACTAAGAGGAAAACTCATAGTTCTAAGTGCCTACAAAAGAAACTGGAAAGAGCATACACTAACAACTTGACATCATACCTGAAAGTGTTAGAACAAAAAGAAGCTAGTATACCCAAGAGGAGTAGATGGCAGAAAATAGTCAAACTCAGGGGTGAAATCAACCAAGTAGAAACAAAAAGAAATATGCAAAATATCAACAAAACCAGGAGCTGGTTCTTTGAGAAAATCAACAAGATAGACAAAACCAATATTAAAATTAGCCAGAATAATCAAAAGGCACAGAGACAGTATCCAAATTAATAAAATCAGAACTGAAAAGGGAGACATAACAACAGAAACTGAGAAATTAAAAAAATTGTCAGATCCTACTACAAAGGCCTATACTCAACAAAATTGGAAAATCTGGATGAAATGGACAATTTCCTAGACAGATACCAAGTATCAAAATTAAATCAGGAGAAGATAAACCAACTAAACAGTCCCATAACCCCTAATGAAATACAAGCAGTCATTAAAAATCTCCCCACCAAAAAAAGTCCAGGACCAGATGGTTTTAGTGCAGAATTCTATCAGACCTTCCAGGAAGACCTAATTCTTCAAACTATTCCACAGAATAGAAACAGAAGGAATAATACCCAATTCGTTCTATGAACAAATCACATTTATACCTAAACCTCACAAAGACCCAACAAAGAAAGAGAACTACAGACCAATCTCTCTTATGAATATTGATGCAAAACTACTCAATGAAATTCTTGCAAACTGAATCCAAGAACACATCAAAAGAATCATCCATCATGATCAAGTAGGCTTTATCCCAGGAATGCAGGAATAGTTCAATATTTGGAAATCTATCAATGTAATCCACTACATAAATAAACTCAAAGAAAAAAAAAAACACATGATAATCTCACTAGATGCTGAGAAAATATTTGACAAAATTCAATATTTCTTCATATTAAAAGTCTTGGAAAGATCAAGAATTCAAGGCTTATACCTAAACATAGTAAAAGCAATATACAGCAAACCAGTAGCCAACATCAAATTAAATGAAGAGAAACTTGAAGCAATCCTTCTAAGATCAGGGACTAGACAAGGCTGCCCACTCTCACCCTATCTATTCAATATTGTACTGGAAGTCCTAGCCAGAGCAATTAGACAACAAAAGGAAGTCAAATGGATACAAATAGGAAAGGAAGAAGTAAAAATTTCACTATTTACAGATGATATGATAGTATACTTAAGTGACCCTAAAACTTCCACCAGAGAACTCCTAAACCTGATAAACAACTTCAGCAAAGTGGCTGGTTATAAAATCAACTCAAACAAATCAGTAGCCTTTCTCTATAAAAAACATAAACAGGCTGAAAAAGAAATTAGGGAAATGACAGCCTTCACAATAGTCACAAATAATATAAAATACCTTTGAGTGAATCTAACCAAGCAAGTAAAAGATCTGTATGACAAGAACTTTAAGTCTCTGAAGAAAGAAATCGAAGATCTCAGAAGATGGAAAGATCTCCCATGCTCGTGGATTGTCAGGATTAATTTAGTAAAAATGGCCATCTTGCAAAAGCAATCTACAGATTCAATGCAATCCCCATCAAAATTCCAAATCAATTGTTCATAGAGATAGAAAGCGCAATTTGCAAATTTATTTGAAATAACAAAAAACCCAGAATAGCTAGAACTATTCTCAACAATAAAGAAACTTCTGGGGGACTCACTGTCCCTGACCTCAAACTGTACTACAGAGCAATAGTAATAAAAACTGCATGATATTGGTACAGAGACAGGCAGGAAGATCAATGGAATAGAATTGAAGATCCAGAAATGAACCCATACACCTATGATCACTTGATCTTTGACAAAAGAGCTAAAACCATCCAGTGGAAAAAGGACAGCATTTTCAGCAAATGGTGCTGGTTCAACTGGAGGTCAGCATGTAGAAGGATGCAAATCAATCTACTCTTATCTCCTTGTACAAAGGTCAAGTCCAAGTTGATAAAGGACCTTCATTTAAAACCAGATACACTGAAACTAATAGAAGAGAAGGTGGGGAAGAACCTTGAATACTTAGGCACAGGGGAAAAGTTTCTGAACAGAACACCAATGGCTTATGCTTTAAGATCAAGAATCGACAAATGGGACCTCATCAAATTGCAAAGCTTCTGTAAGGCAAAGGACATTGTCAATAAGACATAATGGCAAAAAACAGATTGTGAAAAGATCTTTACCAATCCTACATCTGATAGAGGGCTAATATCCAATATATACTCCAGACAAACACATAACCCTATTAAAAAATGGGGTACAGAGCTAAACAAAGAATTCTCAACTGAGGAAACTCAAATGGCTGAGAAGCACCTTAAGAAATGCTCAACATCCTTAATTATCAGGGAAATGCAAATCAAAACAACCCTGAGATTCCACCTCACACCAGTCAGAATGGCTAAGATCAAAAACTCAGTTGATAGAAGATGTTGGCAAGGATGAGGAGAAAGAGGAACACTCCTCTATTGTTGGTGAGATTGCAAGCTGGTACAACCACTCTGGAAATCAGTCTGGTGGTTCCTCAGAAAATTGGACATAGCATTACCTGAGGATCCAGCTATACTACTCCTGGGCATATACCCAGAAGATGCTCCAACATATAACAAGGACATATGCTCCACTATGTTCATAGCAGCCTTATTTATAATAGCCACAAGCTGGAAAGAACCCAGATGTCCTTCAACAGAGGAATGGATACAAAAAATATGGTACATTTACACAATGGAGTATTACTCAGTTATTAAAAATAATGAATTCGAGAAATTCTTACGTAAATGGATGGAACTAGAAAACATCATCCTGAGTGAGGTAACCCAATCACAAAAGAACACACATGGTATTTACTCACTGATAAGCAGATGTTACCTCAAAAGCTTGGAATAGCCAAGACTCAACTCACAGACCACAAGAAGCTCATGAAGAAAGAAGACCAAGTGTAGATGCCTCGGTCCTACTTAAAAGGAGTAACAAATATACTCAAGGGAGCAAATACAGAAACAAAGTATGGGACAGAAACTGAAAGAGGGGCCATCTGGGGACCATTCTACCTGGGTATCCATCCCAGGTACAATCACCAAATGTAGACACTGATGTGGATGGCAGGAAGTGCATGCTGACAACCACTTGACAGTCTGATATAGCTGTCTCCTTAGAGGTCTGCCAGAGGCTGACACATTCAGAAGCCAATGCTCATAGCTACCCACTGATCTGATCAAGGGTTTCACAATGGAGAATTTAGAGAGAAGACAGGGTTTGTGGCCCCATGAGGAGAGCAACAATACCAAACAACAAGAGATCCCTAAGGTTTACATGGGAGAGGAGATTCTTGGTCCCATGAAGGCTGAACACTGAGTTGGGGGGAATTTGAGGGTAGGGAGGTAGGAATGGGGGAATAGTTGGGGGCACATCCTCATAGAAGCATGAGGAGTGTGGATGGGATAGAAGGTTCCTGGGTGGTAGGGGGAAGGGTGATTAGGGGATAAAATCTGAAATGTAAATATAATATCCAATAAGAAATTCTATATTTTATTTATTTACATTTCAGATGTTATCCCCTTTTCTCATTCCCCACCCCCCATTACCCCCATCCCATCCCTCCTCCTCCTCCTTTTTTGCTTTTATACCATTTACATTACATGCAAGCAAGTATAAAGGTCAGTTCTAGGTTGAGGAACTAGCAATACAGTAGATGCAAATAGTCAAGGAACAAGCAAGACAATAAACCCAGATAGTCAAAGTACAAGCAAGGCAATAAACACAGTCTCATAATCCCTCCCATGATCACTATTTCTAAGGGCTTATCAGGATGACCAAAATATCTGAGCCTACTTCCCTGTCCTAGCCCAACGTCATTTTCATGGGGTACATTTTCATATTGTGTATATTAGCAGTATTTTGTGTTTACAGTAGAGGGAATTTTCTAGTTCTGGCCCTTGATATGATATACACGGAACTTTTCCTAGATCACTGACTTATGCATGGACTCAAGAAATGTTTCCTTTGTTGTTTATTGAAGAGTATTATGAAGATTCTTTTATGCTGTTCATCAAAGTATTTATGGAGACCTATTTGATGGTCAATCTTGATAATTAAATCCAAAATTAAGAATCAGTTTGTGATTCCAAAATATTTTGCACAAAATGCTAGATAAACTATTAAATATTTTACGGGAGTGGGCTGGCTAAGGTAGAACCATTTCCATAGTTCTTTATGGCATTTATATTCTGATTATATAATATTAAGTGCTGATTTTCTAAAGTCTAGGGACTCTGTTTGTAGACTTCTACAGATTCAGCTCTATTATCTCCAAGAAAAAACCCACTATCACAGAGTGGCTATAAAAAAAGGTGAAAGTCAAATGACCATTCGAAACAAAACTAAGAACAAGATTGTATAATTACTTTGATAAAGTACACCTCAGAATAAAGTTAGCAAGAAATAAAGAGGCCACTGTATATGATTAAAGCAGACAACTCAACAGGAAGACAGCAATTGTAAATATATATATGTATTGAATGTTGGGCTTTCCAGTTTCATCAGACACTAATGAACAAAGAACAGACAGAGTTCATGATATTATAACAATGAGTAATTTCAACATTCCACTGTCATCAATGGTTAGGTCACCCAGACTAAAAATCAATGAAATAACTTTAGCATTAATCTGTAGGTCAAATAAATAAATAGACATTTACAGATTATTCTAGCTAACAACAATGATTATGTATATATATATATATAAATCTGGAGGTGTGTGTGATGAGTGGGGACTTGAGAGACCTCCATCTGGTTCCAGCATTTTGTAAAGTTCTTGTCTTCCCAATTTTCTTATTTTCTTACCCAAATGTTTGTTCCTGAGTAGGCTTCTAATCTCTGTCATTTTTCCCCTAAGAACAAAGTGACTCCTTTTAGGGAGTCCGTCCCTGTTTTCCCTCCCTACCACATCCTTCTAACTTTTCTTTACTATCATGAAATTAATGCCCAGTTTTCATGACTGGACTTTGTAGGCTTTAATTTTTCAAAGCCTTCTTTGAATAAGGGTTCTTAAATGCTTTAACCTCCCTTCTAGCCCACTACCCACCATACCAGAGGTAGTGGAAAGGAAAGAACAAAGGAGGATGTGGATCTGTTTAGAAATAGTTCTTTGGAGCAAATTCAAAATGTGTTGTTGTTAGGATATCAGTAGTTCAGTTCACATGAATAACAAATGCAGGCCAATCCAGAAGAAACCAAGAGGCTCTACCAATTGCCTTGAGTCTGTAAAAGTGGCAAGAAGCCACCAGAACACCCCACCAGAAGTCCTTTAGTATATTTTTATTTAGAAAGTCATGGCAAATGATGACCAGAAAAAGATGGCAAGGCAAACCATACAACATTGGTCAGTGAAGACCAGTGTCACCAAAGTCCAACAATGTCCAGCAAAGAGTTGCAAGGCAAACCAATATCACACAACATCATCCACTATCTGTTGGGTTATATTTATCTTTTTTCCAAACATCATGTGTTCTCTCAAGCATCTGCTCTAGGAAAATATCACATGCCTTTTCCCAGGCTGCTTCCAGGAAAACACCAACAAAACATCCCACATGTCTGCTTCAGAAAAAAAAAATCACATGACACAAATGAATCACCAAAGAAACCAGATATTTCCACTTCAGAACTTACTTCACGTATTATAAAACATATAGCCACTTGAAGTAGTCTTTCTGATCACATATGGTGGCAACTATTGATCTTCTTTCTAAACCTCTCCAGCCTCTGGTTTGCACATCTCATTCAACCACCTGCTTCCCTTTGTATAGCTGATTATGTATCTGAGTAAAGAGTTTGTGTCCCCAGAAAAAGGAGAAAGTGTTCTCTGTATTCTATTCCTACTGGCAATGCTCACAAACTCCAAAAAGAAGGTCAAATAGATTAATTACTGAAATAAATAAAGGAATTCATATGGGAGAATTAGCAATGTAATTAGAAATATATTATTTTGCATTTTTCCTCCGGGTAGTCATTTACCCCATTTATGGGGATTTTCAGAAGGAATTTAGGGTCTTCCTAAGAATATTTTGAGTGAAGTGTAACCAAAATCCTGCCATCAGCTAAGTCTATATTTCATGTTATAAGGCACGATGGGTTTTGTGATCTGTTTGAGGGCACAGCACAGCACCACAAAGCACAGTGCAGCTGCCTAACACTTTATGGGACCATTTTATACAGCAGGGTTCCTCATTTTCAAAGAGCCTCATTAAAAATCTTATTAAACTATTCAATGTCTACAAGGTGATTTTGTAGCTGTAATTACAAGTGTTCATTTAGGCAAGAGCTATTTGCACCTTCACATGGCAGACTTTGCCTTTTTCTTCCTTCCAAATGTAATTGCCTAAGTTTCAACTTCTTCCTTTTGAGAAAAATATTTAAAAGACTTCAGAATAATGTTTTTCAAAAGTGAAAAAAAAATCTGACTTATTCAAGGGATAACTATGCCTTAACATAGACTCCTAGAACAGATTGCTTATTCTTTCTGCTACTTGTCTCTGGGGCCTTCCTGAGGACCCTTTGTGTTTTTTGGGATAGGTATTTTCTGAAATGTTTCAAGTCTGTTGGAATTTTGCTGACATCGATGCTGACTCAATGGCAAGAGCTGAAGGCAAATGAAGGAACATTCAAAATGCAGACTAACTCTGGATATTCCTCCCAGTCTGGCCACATGGAGAAAAACTTCAATTCTATTTTAAGCAAACTTTTGCCTTAGGCTCTTTCACTTGTTCTTCTTTTCCCTAGATGCTCTTCTCCTAGATGGCTGGATGGTCTACATCCATATTTCATCCTGATATCTACTAGGAAGTAAATTTATCACTGGGGATTTCCTGACTACCCAAAATAAGTTATCCTCTTACTTTCCACCCACGTCTGCTTCCAGAATCACGGACTTCCTTCTGTTCAAGCTGCTTAATTTTCCACTGTAGCTCTTTCAGCATTCAGCATGGTATATAGGTATTTTTTTTTTTATTTTCTGTCA
This sequence comes from Arvicanthis niloticus, assembly GCF_011762505.2. Taxonomy (NCBI): domain Eukaryota; kingdom Metazoa; phylum Chordata; class Mammalia; order Rodentia; family Muridae; genus Arvicanthis; species Arvicanthis niloticus. The sequence continues at coordinate 56,638,261 of NC_047671.1, read as the reverse complement.
GTCTCTATCTACAAAAAGACACATTCTAAAAGAACAGGGCCTTTGTTTTTCAATTGTCGTTTTCTACAAGATTAGAGCAGTGCCTGATATACAGTGGACATTAAAAAAAAAAAAAAAACAAGTATTGAATTTAAAGATATCATTTAAAATAATAAAAATGATATTATTTTAAAATATTTATCTTCATTATAAGCCAAGGGGTGTTGAGCTGCATGTGCATATGTCCACCTTCTGAATGCCTGGTGTCCATAGATGTCAGCAGAAGGCACTGGATGGCCTGGTCATGTGGATAATGAGAAATGGACCAGGTTTCTTAGCAAGAGCATCGAGTGTTCTACGTTACTGAACCATGTTTCCAACTGCAAGAATATTATATTGATGAGGAGATAAAGCTTTACAACAATATAGTGTCGCATTCTCCTTTTAGAGAGGGAGAAACTAAAGGTGGGTTAGTGGTACAACCTTCAAGGAAATCATGTGGTCATTACTAAGTCTAGGATGCCACTGTACTGATTTCAAGAGCATGTCTGGTACTTTATTTGAGGAACTGTCCCACATTTTAAGTGTTTCCATGAGGAGGACTAAAAAGAAAACCAACAAAACTCTCTTTTGAAAGTTAAGGATCAAGAAGAATTTGAGGGGTTTTGATTACTCTCAAAGCACAGAGCAAGTTCCATGTTATTGAGGACCAGAGGTAAACTTGTATCTTTGCTGTGTGTTTAACATATACATTGTTGTTGACACCGAAGCAATTGAGCAAGCAGGAAACACACTGAGAAGTCAATATTCCTCACTGCTTAATAATAAAGTATCATTTTGTCAAATGGAATGCCACAGCATGGTGGCAACTGATACCATTAGTTCTTGGTAGTGGCATTCTGTGCAGTGCAAACCCTCATAACACATAGTGAACAGGTCCTTTTGTAGTCCTTCCTAACAGGATAACTAAAAAGCTTTCTTAAAAAACATTCAACAGAACCCCCTCAAAGGCAAACCCCTATGATATTTAGTCTCATTTTAATGTGTCTTCTTCACCTTAGTACTGGCATCCATCTAAACCTAACCTTAGTCCCTGCCCCAAGGGTGCAGTGCCATATTGATGCTAGAGTCCAGTGTATACTCTGTGCACCCTATGACTCCTTTATACCACTATCAAGTCCCTTTCTTTGTCACCCATTATCTGTTTTTCCTCTTCTCACCAACTCACGAATTTAGTTTCGTGTTCTTGACCCATACACACTAAAACCTGATGGAACGTTTCCTCAAAGGAACACACACTCACTGTTCTTTATTCTTTTGTCTTTTGCCCGTACATTCTGCATGGATCATCTTCCTAGTAAAATCCCCACCCTGCTTATGTGGGAATATGCTTTTACTTTCAAGTCCTTGTCTACCATACATAATGGGGGAAAGTTAGAGTGAAATGAAAGCACAGTACCCTTCTCCAACATAGTTTCCAACTCCTTGAATGAGAAGTTGCACATCTATCAATCAGTGACAGTTCCCTGTTGTAAACTAAAGATCTAGTAGTAGAAATATGAACATTTGTGTTTATTGCAGATTTAAACATTTTGTACTAATTCCCAACAGAATACTTTTTAAAAAGTGATTTAACCCAACAGACTAAATATCTCAACATTCAAAGGACTCCGTAAAATAATATAGTACAGTCTTCTCCCTTTACAGAAAGAGAAACTGAAGGTTAGTTTCGTGGTGAGACCTTCAGGGAAACCACATACTCATTACTAAGGCTGAGTCAACACCTGCTCTCCAACTTCAAGAGCAGGTCTTGTACTTCATCTGTTGTACAGTCTAAATTTGCATAGTACAGTTGTTCCGCACAAGGCACAAAGATGGTTGCTGCCATTGTATCCCTTTGAAGATTCCAGATTCATCCAGAATGGGATTTCTTGAGAACTTTCTATCCAATTATTGTTAACATTGGAGCAGATGTTGATATCATTATGTGGAAGAAAATGGTTACTAATCATGAACATTACAAAAAGAATTGAATGTATTTTGTTTCTCAAATCAACACGTGTGAAACTCTTCTACTCAAAATGCAGACAGCTCTGCCCATGGCTTGATCTTTTTGCTTACAGAGCCCTATAAGCACATATGTATAAGTGGGGGAATAGGAAGAGCCACAAAAGCTGGTTAAAAATCTCTGTGATCTCTGAATTCACAGTTTTCCCTCAAACCATCAGCACATATGGGAATTGTTTAGAGAAACACATGCCTTGTTTATACCCATTTATAAGGAGAGAAAGAAATTTATGTGTACCTGAAGTGTGAACTGTTTATAACAGAAACATTTATTCTTTATCATAATTGGTTTCTTGGAAATAGTCTAGCGAGTTTTTACTCCAAACTTTAGAAATGTCATCTTTGCTCAAATGGAATCTGTAAACATGACACAACAGAAGCATATCCTCAGTGTTTAAGCTCAGCTTGCCTAACGAAATTATCAGCTACAGTCAACACAAAGTATGAACATTATTCAAACAAAACCATGTTTCCTCTGGAGAGGGAGAGTGCTATGCAGCATGCACATTGATAGTGTGAGGCTTACTCTAAAACTGGCATAGACTAAGGGGCCTGGGATTTGATACCCAGGAGAACTCCTGCCAGTCCTCATGATTAAGTTATCATAAGGGCCACATCATCACTTGCTCCTCTGACTCTTTACAGAGTGAGAAAGTGAGGAACGGATGTGTTACAAGGAAATGTGCTGAAAGGAAAGAATGAAGGAGAAAGGGAGACGGGGGAATGAAGAGAAAAGAGAAGAGGGAAAAGGGAAAGAAGAGAAGAAGGGAGGAAGGGGAAGGAGGGAGGGAGGGAAGGGGGGAGGAAATAAGGAACTAAGGTAGCTATCTTAGAAGCCCTAATTAAACTCAGTACATCACAAAGCAAAACAAACACAAAACAAAAGACCCAAAAATGGCATGGTAACTTGGTGGGAGGAGGGTTCTTTTTTTTTTTTATAGGAATGGAAAGTGAATAAAGAAAGTTATGAGGATGAATAAGGCTAACAATTGTCAAATTAATTTTATAAAAAACTTAATTTTAAAATAATTAATATTTTTTTATTTTATAAAAAATAATTTTATAAAAAGAAGGAAAGAAGAAAGGGATGGAGGTAAGGAAGGATAGTAGAAGAAAGGGGAGGAAGGAGGAAGGGAGACATAAATATATTTTACTCCTAGTATCAATGATTCATTATACATCTGTGAAGAACCTGAAGCTCAGTGATTCTCTCTAGTAGCCCCAGCAGGGGAAAGCTCAAGTCATGTGTACTTCTAATCATGCCCTTTTCTCTTACTTGATGTCTCTTTCAAGATTTTGCATCATTGACACAAGCATAGGTAGTTGGGGTAAAAGAATGCTTGGCTAGGCAACCAGTTTTATGTGAACCTTAAAAATGTAGATTAGCAGGAGTTAAGGAAACATCTCAGTGCTTATTGCACAAATCTGAGGACCTGAGTTCAGTTCCATAACACCCACATGAAAAGTTGGTTGTCATGGTGAACACTTGTAATCTCAGAGGTAGGGAGGCAAAGACAGAAAGATCCCTGAGGTATTGTTGACTAGCCAGCCTACCCAATCAGTCAGTTCCAAGTTCTGATGACAGACATTGTTTTACAAGCAGGGCAGCCCCTGAGGAGAAAATTACTGAGATTGTCCTCTGGCCTCTACACACATGTACACCTGCATACACTTCACTGGTACACATGTATACATACATACATACATACATACACACACAAATATACACATATGTACACAAACATACACAAACACACACATGCCAAGGACTGGCCTCAGCTTAGAGAGGGCTTCTGAGAAAAGGGGTGTTGAGAGTGGTGAGACAAATCACTCAAAGTCAAATCGTGGGTCCAAAATGACGGCCTGTGTTCTGCTCGAGACAGCTTTCCAGATTGCTTTCCCTCTGTTCTGCCTGTAGAGTGAAAAATTATAAAGACCATTTTATGATATATATGCTTTTTCTTTACCCTAAACCTGAGCAAGAGAATGCAGGTAACAGAAGGCAGAACTGAATGTAAGATTTCAGGTTTTCACTGCCTTGGGACACATCCGGGTGGAGGGCATTATCCCTGAATCAGAGGACACTTGCTGGATTAACATTCCTCAAGCCTCAGGGTGGGGAAGGCCCAAAGCAAGAAGACATTCCTAACAGCAAAGAAGGATGCAAGTCATCTGGGTGGTTCCAAGAAGTAGGTAACTTTCCACTGTTCTTGGTTAACCCCCCCCCCCCAGGTTTTCCCAGTGTTACAGCCTGCTGATGTTCAAAATTTGTAAAACAACCAATCATGTGTAATCACACGAAAATGCAACCAATCATGTGTAACTGTGAAGAAATTCCTTCCTTTCCCCACACCATGCTATAAAAAAAACCCCTTCAGCTTGCTGGCCTTTTGTCAAAATTCTGTTCTTGCGTGGACAAGCAGTTTTGACCTTGGCTAGCCAACTTTCCCCCTAATAAACCTCTGCTAGTTGCATCCAGGTATGGTTTCTCGTGAGTATTGGGGGGTCGTGATTTCCTGAGACTTGAGGAAGGGTCTCCCGAGCTTGGGGGGGGGGGTCTTCACTGCCTTTTCTGGAGATCTCCAGATAGCTCTCACTCTATTTTATGCTCAAGACACTTCTGTAAGCAGTTCTCTCTTGCTATTCTAAAAATTTCTCTGGTTAGATTATATCTGTAGAGCATAAGGCCAATTTTTTATTTTATATATCAAATCAGTCATTTACTCCTGGTTCTGGTTATCCTATGAATCAGCATCATGTGACCCCATTTTTTTAACATTGCAAAAGAATTCAGAGGTCTATCTGCCTCTGTTAAGCATAGACAATAAGCTAGCTGGGTGGGACCCCACCCTGAAATCACCATCTCTACTATGCCTAAACCTAATCTTGCTCTGGTTCCAGCCCAACCCTGAATTCAGGAATCTGCCTGCCTTTGTAAGCAGAAACAAAAACCTTACCTGGGTGGAATCTCCTGCAATCACCACTCCCTAAATATCCTCATTCCCTTCCTTAGCATTTTTTTTGACAAGTTGGCTCACAGAGCAGCTGCTTTTGTTACTTTAAATTTATGAAGCCCTCATATAATTCACATTGCATCCTTATATTTTGCACAGTTATATGTTTTTGAGCTCATATTTTTTAGTTCTTTCTACTGCTTTAAGGGCTGTCCTGAAGATACTATTTTGCTGGCACATTAGCCACACTTTCACCTTCTGAACTTGTGCTGTCTCTGATTATCATGAAGACATTAATGTTAACGGAGAGGACATTCCTCAAAGGAGGAATGTGGAAATATGTACATTATTATACAATAAGCCTTCTACCCATCAACAATCTTGAAAGCTCATGCCTGCTGGCCATGTGCCAGGGGCAGAACAAAGCCAGACCTGGCACACACATGTATACATACACATGGCATAGGCATGAACCCACGTACACACACATGCACACAGGATACACATAAACTATTATGTTACATGCTAAATATGGCTGCGTTGTTCAGATACTGTATGTCATCCAAGTACTTTGCATGTGGTCACCCCACACACCTCTCCAGTACCTCCATGCTTCTTCCTAAGGATGCGGAGACAAAGGATGATATCATCTACCCAGAGTAACACAGACAGCACCAGGAACAAACTGTTCAGCTCAGACAGTTGTCACAAAAGATAGTCAAATAAATAACATTGAAATATTGAAATAATGTTAGTTAGTGGATAATTGGAAAGAGGAAAAGGGACCTTCAGAATTCTGAGCAAGGAAGGGAAAGGGAACTTCCTATTCTTGAAAAACAAAACTAGTCATCTTATTTGTACCCATAACTAGCCTCTCTGCTATGGATGGAGAAAAATAAAACAGCATCTTATCTGTCTATATTTAAAACTTTGTTAGTTTTGAGGGTCACACATCAGATGGCCATAGTTCTGTGTCACTGGAGGTTATAATGCAATCACAGTTCTAGTAATGAGCAGAGTCCAGTTTTTTTCTTTATTCTTTGGTATTTCTGGGACATTCTGTTTTTATTCCTCTTTTCCTCAAGATACTCATCTGGAAGACAGCCCACATCTCATGAGAATACAGATCTATAGGACAAAGAATCCAGTTTTAATCCTAATTGGATGACCTTGAACAAGTTACTGTCTGGTACCATGAACCTTGTTTTTGGTTTACATACACATTGGGGACTAACACTTTCCCATTAGGTTGCTGTTGAAAATGTTGAGTGGGCATTTTTTTTTCCTTTTTTAAGTTTGGAGTGATCAGAACACTTAAGTGTCATCACTAAATTGAGAATGCACAGACTTACTGGTCATTTCTGTCAGTGAAAGAACTCCCACTCAGTCTTCAGAAGCAACGGCTATGCTTATCACATGTGTGCCGTCAGCAATTGCAACATCAAGTTTCTGATCTAAAATCCATATGGAACCTAGTGATATTTATTATCAGCCAACATACTGGTTGATGTAATATAGTTTCTTCTCATATGTGGGTTGAGTTATGTTATTCAATCTGTTTGTTCCTTGAAGAAATGTTTGTAAGTATGTCCGTGCATCTGTCTGTTTCCTTCTTGGATCAAAGCCACTTCCCTTTGGCTTACACAAACATTAGTATAACTATACCTGACCTGGAAGTGTTCTTCTATACATCCTGGGTATAAATCATCTCTGTGGACTTCTTGGTTCAGGCTTTCATTTTTTTGATTGTTCCCCTACCTCCCAGGCTTCATTCTCATCTGGCCCTCAGAGCTGATATGTTTAGAAATCCTTCATTCTTAGTAGAATGTTTGGTACCATTTTTTTTCACTAATACTTTCTACCTGGTTTATAGCTTCAGTGATACATTTATATTTATATTCCCTAATTTTATCTACACAGATTTTAATTCTAGTTGGATACAATCATTTGCTTTTCTCAGGGTCTCCTTTTTTAACATCATCAAAACATGCCCCACAGAAAATGTGGTCTTGAAGGCTAGCTACTCTGATAATACAAACTTCTATCCTCCCACACAAAGCATTTATTATCCCAGCCAGCAACTTTGCACAACTCAGGGGAACACAAAGCATCCTGATTTGGGTTGTTACATTTCCACATGCTAGAGATAGGAAGTTTACCATGGTGTCAGTCTATGATCCTAGTCTACCCGCCATGGAGCCAGTGACTTCAAAACAGATTTGATGAAACTAACATGGCCACAAGAAATGTGCATAAAGGAGAGACATTTGGTCCAACTTCAGTGAGCAGGGTTAGACAAATGTCAGTAATGATTTCTAGACATAAAGCTGAATGGAAGCTTAAAACATGTATTTGCCCAGGGAAAAAGGGAGGCCCAGGGAAGCCTGGGTATTGGAGCTGAAGATACCATGCGTGTCTCCACAATCCAAGGTGTGAAACACTTAGCCAGGAAACTAGAAAGGGCAAACAGAGGGAAAGTGGTTGCATACTCTGAGGCTTTAGTAAATAGAGTTCTAAAACAATGACTTTTCCTGACATTGTGCATTGCATTGATCTTCCTATTACTGTAGGCCTGGTGAGAGGTGGGGTTATAGAAATAGGCTGAACAACACTAGGATGAAATGGGGTTGGTATAGCTCTCTTCTTGTCTCTAAATGAGGGATTTGCTTTTATGGAGGAATATCTGTCTGTCTGTCTGTCTGTCTGTCTGAATATCTATATGTCTATCTATCTATCTATCTGTCTATCTATCTGTCTATCTATCTATCTATCTATCTATCTATCTATCTATCTATCATATATTATCTGTCTGTATTCTGTTTTTCAGGTATATTCCTAGACCCATTTTACTCTGTATGCCTACCTCTCCTAGGAAAGGTAATTTAAGTCTTCTGCATCTTGCTATTTTTTTCTTCACAAAGATAAAAGCCTCTGGGATTATTTACACCGAGGATGTGGCCACTGGCATGGCTTTTCCTTTCTATACACTATATAGTTTGTCTGCTGTTCTCTTTCAATCCAATAAAAATCCATGTGATTTTCTTTCCCACCCTGGGAGGCAGAGATGGTTCTTGAACTTAGACCACCCAGTTTCCTTGTAGGGCTCCTGTGATGGTCAGCCCAGACATATACTCTGATTTCTTTGTAGAATCTGCTCTGTCTGACTAGAGGGTACTCTAATGTATTGTATCTTCTCTCTCATGTGGGAGTTTCTCCATAATTTATAGAACATTATCGACTTTTACATTTTGTAACACAGGGGAATCAAATTTAATGCTTGGATGTTTCCAGTCAACCAGAATGAAAATTAACTTTGCAATTAAAATCCTGCTTTGACACTTGAATGAGTTCCCACTGCCAAGAATGCCTTTGAAAAGAGAGCTAACTCATCATGATTGATGGGAGGGAGGGGCTTCCTAGCAAGTTACTTCAGACAGAAGTTAATGAAGAACATTTCTGATCAAGGGTCACTGTGAGTTGGTAATTGAGGCAATCAGATGCTGCAAAGAGGTGAGCTGCGAACAAATTAACTCCTGGATGACAGCAGGGGAAAGCATGTGGTCTCAATATTTATACTGGGCATCCATGCTTTCTTTCTTAAAACAGAAGAAACTGTCATCACATGATGAAATTGGATTTAAGAGCAGGCTACCATGTGTACACAATTTTCTGAATTATTTTTCAAAGAAAAATTAGAGAAATAAATTCAGCCAAGCTATCTTTATAAATTCTCTCTCTCTCTCTCTCTCTCTCTCTCTCTCTCTCTCTCTCTCTCTCTCTCTCTCTCACTTCATTACTTTCTTTTTTCCTATTATGATACCTTTTTGGGGAACTAATTGTCTCAGAATAGTCCTATGGGATGGTTACTCATACAAGGGAGATTGCACCCTACACCCAAGGCCCTCCTATGTTCTTTTTTGACTTAACATAGATTAGTTCCTTCCTTCCTTCCTTCCTTCCTTCCTTCCTTCCTTCCTTCCTTCTTCCTTGTTTTTCTTGTTTCTTAGGAAACATATTCCTTAGATTCAGAGCTAGAAAGATTATTTAGTAGTGACATTTTGGTGGCATTTTAAATAATGGGATTGCAGAATAGGTCTGTTTTATTAAGTGATGACTGTAATTTGAAAGCAGGTAAATACAAATATCAGGCCCTAAATCGTCTGATAACTCAGCTGACAGAGCAGTGTGGAAGTACACACAGACTTTCCATGAATGAGTTTGGAATAATAGCTCAAGTCATTCTCTTCTCTTCCAAAGGCCTAGAGGAATGTGAACCATCCCTGGCCTCTTAAGGCACCTTCAGATTCTTCACAGGTATATCTGTAACTCACGACTCTGCTATATCAATCCTTTTGTCATTTCTGTGGGATAAGAAAGAATGGTGTGTCATTCCTGCTTAGCAACCACGAGTTCATTTTAATCTTGAATGCAACTATTGCCATTGTATAAGACTACACCTGTGAAAGTGCTAAGATGGAACTCTCAGTGCCTTGCCTGGGGGAGGTGACCTGCTAGGGTGCAGACTCAGTTCTGACGACTGTGTGATCCTTTACAAGCCTCAGCATCTATAATTCAGTGTTTCACCAGCTTTTTCTAATTAGTTTAGGATTGTTTCTGTGATTACATTAAACTCCTTGAGAGTAGCTGGGTGTTTCTTTCTTTCAAATTTAAGGTTTTCATTGGTATGAGCTTCTTATTGATATAAAAGTGAGATGAATATTGATACTCTCATGGGCATTGTGCCTGTATAACACATTTAGGAATACAAGGCTTAGACCCAGTCCTTCTTTAACATTTTTAACTGATTTGGGATGGTTACCCTATGAGTTAAGGGACTATAGCAAATTCAGGGTTTTGAGCTTATTGTTAGGGTGTTTTCCAAATTTTATTTAGAAATAGCTGAGTTAACAGACAACAGTCCAGGTTACCTTACATGGATAGTTGGTTTTCAAAACGTCAGAAGTCCACAGAATTGACATTACAAATATTTCTATATTAATGTTCATTTTGATTAGAGACCTGTCTGCTCCTGACAGCTTCCTGTCATGGATTCTAAGAAGAAATTGAGCATCCTTGGAGTTACTCCAGTTGTGCGGTGACAGCCACTAGGCAAGAATTGCCTCTTTCCACTACAGACAAATTACTGTCCTGAAAAGGACACACTTGCAGAATAGTCGACTGATTATATCTGCCTAGACAGAGTAATCAGCCCTTAATAATTCTGCATCACTAAGTTCTGTCAGATGATTCTGGGCCAGAAGGCTGAAGATTTGATGCTCCAATGTTCAGTAGTATAGGGGCTTTCCAGGTGTTCAGCGGTCTCTATAAATTGGCTAAGTTTTAGAAGCTATGCTTAGTGCTTCCCATAATTTCAGTTAACTTAGTCATTCTGGATTTCTGACGGGGTTGAAGACCTATAGTCTCATAGCCAATCCTGGCTATTTACTTTGAGAGAAAAGATCTGAGTGGATGGTTTTCAGCTGACATTCATTCTAAAGTCAAGAAAAAAGCTAGGTTCAAAACTAAGTGTTTTAGTTAGGAGAGATGACAGAGGTTCTGGTTAGTCAACAAAATGATGGACTGGGTATTCCAGCTCCAGCGAGCAGTAGAACTTGGCAGATTTGACCATGTGGCTCTGGCTTTAGAGTGAAAAATAGAAGGGACTACTGGGACAATTGATGTTGGTTGGATGGAGCTAAAAAATTAGTGGTGATTAAGAAGAGAACAGTATCACTGAGGTGAAAAGTGGGGAGTGTTTTCTGAGAGCACAAAGAAGCTGTGTTCCAGAGATAGCCAAGATTGCACATCATGCTGCAGCTGGACTTGGTAATGTTTAAGAGTTACCCAGGTGGTACTAGTTTTGAAGGCATGAAAGGGCCATGAAGACCATTTATCAATTCTTGATCTTAGAGCATGAGCCATTTGAGTTCTGTTTAGGAAATTTCCCCCTGTGCCAAAGAATTCAAGTGAATTGGACCGCTCCCCCTCTTCCCAAACTTTTTCTTTCTCTTTGAAACACACATTTAAAAGAAAATAAAACAGTTTTTCAGAAGAAGACTTTTTATTTTGAGAGCATTCATCTTAAGATGAGAAAGCTTTTTAAATATACCTTTTGATATCCTTTGCTGTCCTCTAATTCTTCCCAGATCATCTCCATCTTCCTACCTAGCCCACACCATGTTTATTTTTTTTCTTTCTCAATGGAGGACAACAACAAACAAAAAAAGATGGGGATAAAAATAGAAAAACTAAAAAAAATCAATATGACAAACAAAACAAAGCAACACAATGCACAATAACATGCATACAGAAATACACACACACGGGAACACACACAGAGGAGAGCAGGAAAGAAGAGGGAAGGAGAGTGGGGGAGTGAGGGGGAGAGTAGGGGAAGGGAGAGTGAGAGGGAGGAGTGGGGGGAGAGAGTTTTGTGATAGGCAACTACTCCTGGGATTGCCCTGGAAAATGGTTGGTATACACAGTGACACTCCATCGGAGAAAATTGACTTTCTCTTCCCTAACAGATATTAATTACAAACAGCTTTTTGACTGGCTAGGGACTAGACTTTGTGTCCTCTCCCTTTTGTCCATACTGGGATTTTATTCCAGTTTAAATATGTACAGTTCTTGTTCTTGGTATCACACTCTCTCTGAGAATATATGTGTATCAGTCTTGTTGTGTCTGGAAAATATTTCCTTGGAGTCATCTCCTCCCTCTGGCTCTTAAAGTCTTGCTGCCTCCTCTTCCACATATCTTCCCACGTCCTGAGGGGGAGGAATTTGATGAAGACATCCAATTTCAGACTGACTGCTCCAAAGTCTCTCACTCTGCCCATTATCCAACTGTGGATCTCTTTGGTAATTACCATCGTCTGCAAGAGAAAGCATCTCTGAAGAGTGTTGAGTGGTGCGCTGAGTCTCAGCAGTGGTTACATGAATGAGAAAATTGATCACCACCCTATCTCAGGAGTTACTTTATTGGTATATTCCTTTACCAAATGTCAAGAAGTAAAATAAATAAATGATTAAAATTTGAATAATTCAAATCTTCCCCCAAACATCAAGTTCTGTTTTTTTTACATTGTTCAGTATGATTATTTTCTCTCATTTTTGATTGTTATAATTATTTTTACATATATACACACATATAAACACATACAAACACATACACGTGCAATCTGTGGAGTCCAGAAAATGACAAATTTGTTTATTATGCAGTGAGCACCCACAAAGCTGCCCATGCAGAAACACCCAGAAGACCTTTTAGATAGATCTTGAATATGCATCTGATCCTTCAGTCTTTAGTAGCAGCCAACTTCTTTTATATGCAGTCCAACCTTGGACTTCCCCAAAATCTTATTATTGCAGTTGAACTAAGCACAACTCTCTATTATCAATCTGTTAGAAGTTATAAAATTGCTGATGTGTTTACAAACTGCCCTACCTATTCTTCATTATTGATATATGCTTTAGAAACAAAATACATGAATTTCTTACTGTTGCTTTCATTAAAGCATATTGTGTAACAATATGGTGTTCAGCATTTGGCATCACCTAGTGCAATGAATATGTAAGAAAATATTTCTATTTACCTAGTAGCTGATGTATAGGTATCTTTACAATTTATAGACGGCAACCAAGTATCCTTTTATATACAGCATTTTATGGAATGGGATCCACCCAAGCTATGCCCAGAAATCCAGGAACTAGATTGAATGAGAAGTCTGGCCGAGATATATATATATATATATATATATATATATATATATGTGTGTGTGTGTGTGTGTGTGTGTGTGTGTGTGTGTGTGTGTGTGTTTAGCTGGAATAGTTTAAATACCCTGAATTGTAAGTTTCCATTTTTTCAGTGATATATACAGTAAACTATTCTGATAACCTAGGAATGTTGTGCTATCAAAATCACCACTGTATCACTTTCCAAAGAAAAAGGCAGAGTTGAACTGAGCAATCACTACAGTTTGTTAGTGTGACACCAGGGGTAACAATCTGAAGACATCTCAAAACGTTCTGGCTATGGTTCTAAATCTAGATTTAATTTATAGAGTCTGCAAAATAGGGAAGGGGTTAGGGCTGGGTTATTCCAGGACATACTGCTTTTCCCCAGTAAACTTGTCATATTCACATTCCTGACTTGATTATAAGAACTAAGATATGCAAGCACAGGGCCAATTCAAATATATGAATTCTAGTTCAGGCAGACAGAATGAATGAAAACAAATTCAGCTTCTCCTTAAGATATAAGTGGTTTAGACTCTACCCAAAATGCTCCAATAAGATATGAGCATTGTCTGTGTGTGTGTAGATGGGTTGGGGTGAGAATTTCTTGGACTTGAAAGTACACCCTCATACTTGGTAAGTAATCACTCCACCACAAAATTAGCTTTATTCCTAGCCTGAAGATTGTCTTCCTCTGTGGTTGTAAATGCCACTGAATAAGTGCATACACGTGCACACACATGTACACACATGCACACACATGCACACAGTAACATAATAAAGAAATAAGAATATGAAATTAAGAGTTGGCTTGAAAATTGGAACAAAGAAGGCTTTGAGGGAGAAAAACTTAGAGGGGTTCAAGGGAGGGTATCTGGGAGAAAGTGCTGAAATTCTCTTTCAATATTTATGAAGAATATAAGTATCATAAGCCTGAAGGATTTGAAGGCCCATCACAGAAAAATAAATAGTTGTTACCATATTATATATTTTCCACAAGGAACAAAATGAGATGCACCACAGTAAGAAACAATTTCCATTTTGTCCTCAGCATTTTAAAATTTTATTTCTACTTTTGAGATTATGATACAATTACATAATTATTCTCTTCCCTTTCCTTATTCCAAACCCTTTTATATACCAATTCGTGCTTTCTATCAAATTCATAGTCACTTTTTAATCAAATAAAATACATGTGTACATGTGTATTCTATTTTCTTAATTATAACCTGCTCAGTCTGTGTAATATGCTAGTATGTCTGCTTTCAGAGTTGACCATTGGCATTGGATAGCCAGTTGGCATATTTCTTCCTAGGAAAGATGACTTTTCCTATTCTGAACAATGCTTAGTTTCCTGTAGTTTTCTGTTAGGATTGAAGCCTCATGGGCTTTTTTCTATTTGTATCAGCAGTCTATTGTCATCCCTTTTAAGGTCCTGTTTAAGTGGTCATATTACTGTGACTTTATGGATGTGGCTTCTGTTGTTACTAGGAGATAAAATCTCACAGAAACCTCTCTGATCTTCTGTTTTTTTACAGTACTTCCTCCCCTAGTCCACAATGTTTTCTGAGATTTAGGTGTGAAAGTATTTTGTAGATGTACCCATTAGGACTGGGCTCTACAACTCTGCATTTCAATTGGCTGTGTTCTTCTATAGTGGTGTCAATCAGTTGCAAAGAGAAGTTTCCTTGATGGGGATTGGTGTTGTGAAAAATAATTCTATCTGTTATCTGTGTGTTTAAGGACAAATGTATAGATTGCTTTTAGGAATGATGCTGGCTTTGTACATTAGTGGTTGTAGGTTTTCTTCCAATACACACGACTTCACTAGCACTGAGTAGTAGTTGGCTGTGTTTCCATCTAGCTGTGCAAGTCTTAAGTCCAATTATAGAGATGTTGATTACCATCAAGTATGAATGGCACTATTGCACTTTTAGAATTATTATACCACACTGGTCATTGATGCCATTTATAGACATCATCACTGGACAAGATGATTGTTTGCCCCCCCCTCCTTTGAAAGCTCCCACAATCTCCTTTCTCACCATGCCTCAAAGAGAAGGCATTCAGGTCATTTCCAGCTCACTGGCTTCCAGGCTTTGTTTAAAGTTCATGGTATCTTCAACAATAGAGACTTAACTTACACACCTGGGAGGCAACCAAGGAGAATAGTTTAGGCTATATGTTTTGGGAGTTTTTTGCACAGTCCTAACAAACAACTCAAAATATGGATTCTCATGTCTAAAATTGAGGTTTTGGTTCTTTATAGGGATTATTGTTGTCCCAGAAGAGAAAAGTTCATTAAAGCTATATATCTATATTTATAAACAGAATTACATGTATTATAGTTTTAAAGATGATAATTAGTAGTATGATGCATTATTATTTTTCCAAAGGTTCATATTGTTACTTATCTTCCTCTCTCCTGGTTTTGTATTTACCTAGATCTACCCTCTCTAAAGAGTCCCCATTTCCCCATTTTCCTTGATCAGATCACATATCCTGCTATCACTCTTGTTGTTTCCCTTCAGTTCCCATCTTGTCAAATGTTCCTGCTTTATTCTCCCGATTTCTGAAGTTATTCCAGGATATTCACTCACATCTGATGATTAGGAAGTAGAAGGTTTCAGTACGTGATGTTTGTATTTTTGTGTCTGAATTACCTCACTAAAAATGATCTTTTCTAATTTTGCCCAGTTACCCGAAATGTTCATGATTTCAGTTTTCTTCAATGATAAACAGCATTCCATAGTACATATACACACTACATCTTCCTTACCCACCTGTCATTTAGGTGTTTCTATTTCCTAGATATTATGAATAACCCAAATATAAATATGTCGGAGCAAGTACCTGTGGAGTAGGATGCCAATTTCTTTGTGCATATGCCAAGTAGTAGTATAGCTGGTATACCTAGTTCACAAAGTTGATTCTGTTTAAATTTGTATTTCTCTAATTGCTAGGAACAATGAACATTTAAATAATATTTCTTAGCCATGTTTTTCTTCTTTTAAGAACTCTATGTTAAAGTTCAACTTTCAAATGGGTAATCTTTTTTCTCTTCATTTTTTTTAGTTCTTTATATATTCTGAATAGTAATTCACTGTCAGAACTTTGTAGGCAAAGATTCTCTCCTATTCTATAGTAGCCTCCACCCAGATTACTACTTTTATTCTTTTTTTCTACTTTAGTTGTCCTGAAAATTTTTACTTTTATGAAGTCCCAATTTTCAATTATTGGTCTTAATTCTTGAGAAAACAGAGTCCTATCTGTCATGTACTGCCTGTGTTTTCTTCTGGCAGTTTCAATGTATCAGGTTTCTATAATACTTTTTTTTGATACATATCTGCTATTCTATTTTTAATTATCATATTGAGTATTTTTGAGTATATGTTCTTCAGGGATATTGATGGATCCCTCTTCTCTTCTCTTCTCTTCTCTTCTCTTCTCTTCTCTTCTCTTCTCTTCTCTTCTCTTCTCTTCTCTTCCCTTCCCTTCCCTTCCCTTCCCTTCCCTTCTCTTCTTTTCCTGTTGCTGTGTCTTTATCTGGTTTGGATATTAGAGTGATACTGGCTTCTTTGGATGAGTTTTGGAGGACTCCTTCTGTTTCAGTATTTTTGAACAGTTTAAGAAGGACTGACTTCTTCGAATGTCTGGTAGAACTTTGCTGTGGCTCCATCTGGCCATTGCCTTTATTTTGGCTGGAAGTCTTTATTACTGTTTCAATTTCCTCATTTGTTATGGGTCTATTTAAGCTGTTGATTCTTCTTGGTTTAATTCTGGTGTTTTTGGCTGAATCTAGAAATTAATCTCTTTGTAATGGTATTCCAACTAAAAGGAACACAGGCATTTAAAGTATTCCCTTATAATATTCTGGATTTCTTTGATACCTATTGTAATGTTTCTCTATTCACCCTTGATTCTATCAGTTTGGATCCTCTCTTTTTTTTCCTGTTATTTATTTGAGCCAAGCATCTGTCAAAATTGTTTATCTTCTAAAAATAAATGACAAACCAAACAGTTGTTAGATTAATTGATTCTTTGTATTTTTCTTTGTTTGCTTGTTTCTATTTCATTGATTTCTGGTCTGATTTTTATTATTTCTCACTACCAGATGAGTTTAGATTTGGTTTGTTTCTGTTTTTCCAAGTTTTTTGAGTTGCATCATCAAATCATTTATTTGTGCTTTCTCTGATTTTTTTTAAATGCAAGCATGTAGATCTATAGATTTCCTTCATACTACTGCTTTTAATATGTCTCAGACATTGGGTCATGTGCTTTCATTCTCATTTAGTGCCAGGTAAACATTTTTTTGTTTAATATCTCATGTAGGGGCAATATTACCCAGCCTTGCAGGGAGTCTCCTTTCAGACTCTCTTTGTCAAAATTTTTCATAAACACTTCACTAACCAAGCATTACTAGCTGATCATTGTGCTTCACTGTCCCAGAAGCTTGTTGCTGTCACAATGAGAGCATGCTCTTGTACCTACCAAACCTCAGCTTCAGACTTCAAAAATATGGGGTGTGGAATATTAAGACAAAACCTCCTCCATCTTTCTTGTTAAAATATTTATTTTAATTTGTAAGAGAAGTTTTGTGTTTGCTTGTTTTTGTCAAGCTTATAATTAATTTATTAGTTTTACTTGTTTATTTATGAATATAGGTAGAGTCTCGTGGAGCCTAGGCTGGCCTAAACTTTCTGTTTAGCAATATTGACCTTGAGTTCCTGATTATTCTGTGTTCCATGAGATTGTGTTTTAGATATGTGACAGAATGCTCAGCTGGGACACTTATTTCAATTGTAAGAGATTTTATTTTTTGTTTGTTTGGTTTTTAAGTTTTGAGATAAGATCTCATGTGGAGCAGGGTGGCCTCAAAGTCCGAACCCTCTTGCCTATGCCTTTCAACTGCAAAGATTGCAAGCAAGCATCACTGTGCCCTACTAAAGCATTTACTTAAAAATCTTGTAACTTATTTCTCTATACCATTTCAAATGAATCAGCCTTCTGTCAATGTTATGACTCAGGTATGTCTTTGTAGAGACCTGGAAACCATTTGTTAGAATTGTAAACATGGGGAGACATTTCTCTCCATATCCTACTGGCTTGGGGGATGCTTTTCTTTACCAATACTGACTCCTGGCTGCAAAAATCACCTTTTGGCAAAAGATATGAGTTTAATTTTTCTTTGTATAAAATCAATTAGATAACACAGATGGTCACTCTAATTAATAGGTAAATTTAGGATAAATTCCATGAATAAATGATGCTGTCAAATCCTCTTACTTGATAACTAATTACTGTCCATTTGGAGATGCTGGTGATGGGCTCACTCTATAAGAGTAAGATTTCTTCCTATGTCTTCTATGTCTGATAGAAATAAACTTCCTGTAATGAACATCATATTCTGGCTGAATGTGGAATCAAACTCTCTCCTTTTCTACTAGCCTTTTGGCAAGCCTTTCCAGGTTGGGACATTTTTGTTTTTAATTGTATTTCTGTAATTAATAAGTAACTTCAGAAATTCGTAGGAGTAATTTATCTTTATTAGTTTTCAAGTCCAACTCAGAACAGCCATGTCTCTCCCCTAGATTTGGATGAAACTCATGGAGAATGGAGTAGCTGTGATTATCCTGGTTTTCATTTAAATGAAGATGCTAGACTGACCATTGAGTTCTTCCAAGTGTGACCAGTCCTGGGCTTCTAGCAAACATCCTGCTCCCATCATCTTCATTCAGTGTGCTTCATTCAGTGTGTCATGGTTCGCTGGCCATGGTTTCTTTTCTAGAAAGACCTTCTTATTGGTTTTTAGATTTTGAAACTGTTTTATCTAGACTGACACTTAACCTTCACACAAAAAATAATTAGCTGTTTTTTCTCATATTTGGCTCCAGAGTAAACTACCTATTATTTCCTAAAACAAGATAGAGCAAATGAGGATATGCCCAGGACACACTAACCATTGACCTTAATCTTATGTGGGAAATATGCTTAGACTAAGAGGAAGGGGTTTCTAGACTACTTCCTGTTATCATGATAAACGTGCCTACCTTCCCTATGTTCTGCTGGAGGCAGGTGTGTGGACGAGCGTGAGCTCCACAAGGACCAATGCTGGTTTCTCTTCTTTAATTCTTCTTTGCCTTCTATTGAAAATTTTGCTGGAGAGTTCATGAGATGGTGGGCAACCAATCTGAATAGATATTTCCCAGAAAATATGCATGTGGCCAACAGGTGAGAAAATCCTGAGCATCTCTAATTCTTTGGGAAATTCAAATCAAAGTCAACCATATCAGTTAGAATGACTTTTGTAAAAAAAAGATTTTTAAAAGATGACACAGGTCAGTGATGATATGGAGAAAAGCTTGTCTCTTTTTCGCATTGTTAATTTCACAACATCATAATGTAAATACACTATTCACACTGGAGTAAAAATTAATATAGTTATACAAATTAGTGTGGGCATTTCACAAAAATGAAATAGAACCATCATCTCTCTGACAATCCAAATACTAGGAAATACTACCAAAGAGAATCAAATCAACATGTTTTTAAAAAACAACCCTATATTTCCATGTTTATTGAAGAATCATCTATAGCAGGATATGGGATAAACCACTGATGAAACAATAAAAAATAAGGTATTCAACTACGACAAAACATTATTTTTCCATTACAAACCATAAACACTGTGCCTTGACATGTATGGACTTAGGATACTAAACTAAAAGAAATCAAGTGTACAATGACATACAAGCTTGTTTCTTTTGTATGTGGAATCTGAAAATGGTTTCTCTGACAGAAGTTAAAAATAAAATATGCTTAACAGAGGCTGGGCACAATGGATAGGTGGAAGATGTGGTCATATGGGTCAAAGATACAGTATGCTACAGCTTGGTAGAAATAATTCTTCTGATGGTTTGCGGCATAGTGGGGTGAATACAGTAAACTGTTGGATATTGTGTATCTCAAAAAATTAGAAGAAAAGATGTTTAATATCATCATTATAAGGGGCAAATCTTAAGCTGTTGGATATGTTAATCACTTCAAACTCATTAATTGAAATATACTTCATAAACCTGTACAAATATTATGTTATTCAACATGTAAATTAATTAATTTTAGAATAACAGAAGTTAAACCATGACCTCTTTGAGCCTTTGCTTCTTTAAATCTGGTAGGAACTTGAAGACATTGTAGTACTGACTATGGTGCTGATGGTGAGGATAGAGTGATTTCTCCAACCAAAGATTTATAGTAAATGAATGAATGAGTGAAAATCGTATTGCAATGTCCCTGTTTTTTTTTTTTTTTAATAAAGATGTTTTCAAGCCTTTCTTAGGTGTATTTAGATGACTCCCTCACATTAGTGTGTTTGAAACTGCAAAGGATGTTTAAGAAGGGTCTTTCTGTGCCTCATACTTCACTCTTCCTTCCTGTGACAGTAAAATCAAGGCACCTCCTTGAAATGTTCAAGGCAAATTTGAACATTTCCTTGCCTTACTAAAATTACAGCTAAACATTAAAAGTTTATGCATTATTTAAGCAATATTTATATTGCTTATGTAAAGTTTCATTTCATTAAATGTTCCTCATTGTGACTTTTATTACTTCCTTTGTTTCAGTGTGATTCATGCCAAATAAGCAAAAAGGCTTCTCTACTAGCCTCCCTTTTCTGGCAACCACATTTAGCCAACTTGATTTCTTCCTGGGTTTGGTTTTGGTATTTTCTTTGTAACAGATTGTCATGTGCATCTAGATATTTTTATTATTAGGAGATACCAATGAAGGGCATGAGAAACATTGTTCAAAGATATCCCTGTTTAATGCCCATTGAAGCTACTCTTTGCATATTGAATGCAAATATGTCTTATTCTTATTGTTACTATCCAGAAAACAAATCAGAGCATTAATAGTAGATAAGATGCCAATACTCCTGCACTTTGATTCCATAGCTCTACCTATGCCCAAGTTGTTGCTACACAATGTTAGCTGAATGGTTTTTATTTAGTTAATAACTTTGCATCAAATAGAATTCAAGATAGTACTGTTACTTTCTTGACCAAAAAACAGGGTACAAATCTCATGACAAATTTTTATTTGTGGAATGAGTTGGAAACTACACAATACCAGTCTTAAAGGCTCAAGAACTAAATGTTTTTTTGGGGATGAATCCTGTGTCCCACTGTAACTGTCCCACAAAGTCACATGTGAAATGCTTGGTCCCTAAATAGTAGAATTATTTTGGGAGATTCTGGGATGCTTAATAATGAAGGTGTGACTTTCAAAGTTATACTTTATCCCTCTTCTGTCTTACTGCTTCCTGACAGACATGAGGTTGGTGTTGTTCTCCATGTGTTTCTTCTACTGTGATTTTCTGGCTTATCACAGACTTAGAAGCTCAGTGATAAATAATCATGAACTCTGCTTTCTGAAACCATGACTTAAAACATATCCTTTCTCAACTTATATTATTAATGTCCAGTATTTTGGTGCTACAATTAGAAAAATAGCTATTGTTTATTATTAGTCTCATATGTATAATCTAAGAAGGCAAGGAGAGTGTTAGGGGTGTTAAGGTGAGGAAAAGGAAGATGGTGTGGAGATATGAAAGAACAAAAGAAATGAACGTGATCACCATGCATTATCTGCACTTGTGAGAGTGGCATAAGGTCTGCCCCACTTTGGACAGTTAGCTTACTTTCATGAGAAAAGTAGGTAGGGGCTTCATTGCTACTCATCGTACTGGTTGTTCCTGCTCTTGCTGTGCTACTCATAAAAAATCAGCCAGGTAAAATGTGCCTGCTACTCTGGTAAGAAAACATTTCCCATGCAGATCATGGATCTTTTAACTCTGTACACATGTTCTTTAGATGGTTGTAATGAAACCATTCTGTGCTTCAGAGGCTGCTGTTCACAGAGCTCCTTAGGATTATGTCTCATCTGTAGACTCAGAATCTGTAGATTCAGCAAGTCTAAATGTGTGATCAAAATGTAGAAGGAGTTGAAAACTATATTATGCATGACCTTTTATGAAACTATAAATATTATGTTGTTTCACTTAACATGTTTGCTTCCACACTTTTGGTCTAAATTATTCCCTCAGTAAGTTGACATGACATTTTCTTTTTAAGATTTGATATATTATTTTTTATGTGTATATATGTGTGAATGAGTGTGTGTATAAGCATGTCTATGCAGTTGACTAGGAGTCCAGGAGAGTATATCAGATCTTCTAGAGCAGAAGTAAAGGTGGTTTTGAGTTGCTTGACATGGGTGCTGTGAAACAAACTCAAACTTGAATCCTCTGCAAGATCAGCACTTTCAAATACTTGGCTATCTCTCCAGCCTGTTCATGTGACATTTTCAAGTAATTAACTGTGAAGCCAAAATATTTAAATTGACTGGAGACTAGACTATTGGACAACCTTTAGTGGGATGTTACGATAAAGGAGAGGAAAAAAAGACAAATTAAAAGACTTAAAGAAAATTAAGGTTTCATAAGAAGAGAGCTTATATCCCATGAATGAAGCCAAGACTTCTAACCTCAGTGTTGAGAATACAAATAATAAGAATAGGATAAAAAGGAAGGAAGAGAGAGAGAGAGAGAGAGAGAGAGAGAGAGAGAGAGAGAGAGAAAAGAGCAGAACAAAAGAGAAGAAAAAAGAAAAAAAAAAGGAAAGGAAAGCAAAGGAAAGGAAAGAAAAGAAAAACCAAACTCTACATACATCATTACAAAACAAAACCAACAGTCATGAATCTGGGAAAGGTACTGTTAGGAAAGAAGCAGAAGTTGATTGGGGTATGAGGGTGACAGGACAAGGTAAGATAACAACCAGAATACACTATGTAAATACGTGAATAAAATTATCAAAGAACTAAGTTAATTTTAAAAAGCTACACAGAAATCAAGCCACCCAACCAAAATGAAGCACTTTCTTGAAGATGTTCATGGTGGTCCATGTCTATCTTCAGGAGATGAGGTAAAGAGTTGACACAAATTTCAGACTATGTCAAGTACTCTGTCTCTTAAGAAAGAAAAAAACAGTGGTACAGACCATGAGTGTTAAGAAACTGACATTAATATTTAAGACATATAAACTATGCATTAGCCAGATGAAAATAGTGCCTCTGAGCTGTGTGCAGACCATGGCAACCATGTGTCTGTCATATCATGATTTTTCAATGGCATGATTGCTTTTTGGTAACATATATGGTTTTGAAATACTAAATGTGAAAACATAAAACAAACACACTTTTTGGGGAAAACATTTATTTATCAAAGTTGTTTTTAATTTATGTCTAACCCAGTGCCCTCAGGTCTCCAAACTTTCCCTGACAGATGTTTTCAAATCTATGTATCATAGTTACAATGTGAAGCAGTTTCTGATTTATGTGATGAGCTTCAGACTTTTGTTCTTTTTCTCCCGTGCCTCAATTCTTTGGAAGATGGGTTTGTATCACATTGAATTCCAAAATAATACTGTCCAAAATGCCATGCAGCTGGCATACATGATGAGGAGAAATTGATGGGATAGAGCTTGAGTGTTGGAAGTCCATCAGTCTGAAGACTTTCTGTCTGTCTATCTATCTATCTATCTATCTATCTATCTATCTATCTAATAAATTATATATAATCATAAAATTATATATTTAATTTATCACATATATAGCTGTATAATATATATGTGTATGTATTTACAATAGGAAAATGTGTACTGATAAATTAGGAAAAGATGGCTTAATATGTAATTTAAAAAAGTACTACAGGACTTAATAGAACTGTACTGTATGAAGGAAAGTTTTTCAGCAGGCTTAAAGTAAGGGTTCCTCACAGATCTGGATCCACCAGACTTAAATGTTAATGCCATTGTGTTTCCATTATGTAACCAAGTGAGGTCAAACTAATAATTTGGCCAACAGTACTTCCATGTGGAATTATTTGAATATTTAGTAGTTATAATCAACATTCATGTGTTTTAACTCTTGTTTCTCATCTTCCATTAACTTTTGTTGTTTATTATTTTGCTGATTTCCCCAAGAAAGATTTTAAGATTTGAAATGAGAAATATTTGTATATTTCTATCATTGGCTAATATTAATGACAGAAGTACCTTTATTATTTGATTACTTCTAATTTATTTGGCTTTATTCACTTTTCAGCCACTTTCTGGGGAAAAGTGGTCATCAGTAAAATAAGCAAGACTCAAAAATATCAATATAGCATGTTATTGTCATTTGTGAATTATTGATTTTTCTATAGATATACAATGTTACACATGTATGTATGTATGTTGTGTTTAATGTATATGTGTGCATATATATGTATATATATATATGTGTGTGTGTGTGTGTGTGTGTGTGTGTGTGTGTAGTTTGTGTATGTATTTGTGAAAGCATATGTGTATGTGCGTGTGCGTGTGTGTGTGCGCATGGGTGTGTGTGTAATTCCAGTTGCTCAGCACCTGCACCATATTTTGTAAACACTCTCTCTCTCATCTTCTGATTGGTCTTAATAAAAATCTGATGACCCATAGCAAAGTAGAAAAGGAAGATGGTACTTCTGGGCAGAAAGAGGGGAACTCTGAGAGTGATTCATGGGACATTTGACAAGGAGGAGGAAGCAGACCCAGGACTGAATGAGAGGTCACTAATCAGCCAGATGGGAGGACATAAGCCAGTCCAGTTTTGTCAGATTAAAACAGCTGAGAATATGTTCAGCTATAGTGTCAAACCCTATACTAGCTCTAAGTCTCTGTGCCTTTATTCAGAACTGGGATGGACATAGAAAGACCATATAGTTAAAGGTCATGCCACCAAGTCACACTCACCATTAAGAGTTTGAGATCAGAGAGAACCAGGAGGAAGGAGAGAAACTGGCATCCATGGATTACAGTACCTATAGCCAAGCTGTAGCCCACCAGGGCTACAGTGCTTACACTGCACAGTCAACTCAAGGATATTCACAGACCACCCAAGCATATGGGCAACAAAGCTATAGAACATAAGGATAGCCTCCTAATGTCAACTATACCCAGGCTCAGACCACTGCCACCTATAGGCATACTGCATATGCACCTTCTTAAGGACAGCCTCCCACTGGTTATACCATTCCAATTGCCCCAAGGCTTACAGCCAGCCTGTCCAAGGATATGGCACTGGTGCTTATGACATCACCACTGCTACAGTCACTACAATGCAGGACTCTTACATAGCTCAGTCTGCATATGACACTCAGCCTGCCTACCCAGCCTACGGCCAGCAGCCAGCAGCCAGCAGCCAGCAGCCAGCAGCCAGCAGCCAGCAGCCAGCAGCCAGCAGCCAGCAGCCAGCAGCCAGCAGCCAGCAGCCAGCAGCCAGCAGCCAGCAGCCAGCAGCCAGCAGCCAGCAGCCAGCAGCCAGCAGCCACCGCACCTACAAGACTACAGGATAGTAACAAGCCTGCTGAGACTAGTCAACTTCAATCTAGCACAGGGGATTATAACCAACCCAGGCTATCCGCAGGTACCTGGGAGCTGCCCAATATAGCCAGTAACCGCCCCTCCACCTTATTCTCCTATCAGTTACTCTTCTTCACAGCCAACTAGTTATGATCAGAACAGTTACTTACTCTCAGCAGAACACCTATGGGCAGCTGAGCAGCTATGGACAGCAGAATATCTATGGTCAACAAAGCAGCTATGGGCAGCAGCCTCCCACTAGTTACCCGCCTCAGACTGGATTCTAGAGCCAGGCTCCATATCAATATAGCCAACAGAGCAGCAGCTACGGTCAGCAGAGTTCATTCTGACATGACCAACCCAGTAGCACAGTTGTTTATGGGCAGGAGTCTGGAGGATTTTCTGGACCAGGAGAGAACTGGAGCTTGAGTGGCCCAACCCGGTCAGGGAGAGAGGGGGATTTGATTTTGGAGGAAGAACAGAGTTGGGTGGGGAGGACACCATGAAGTGGATGCTGGAGAGTGAGGTGGCTTCAATAAGCCTGGAGGACCCATGGATGAAAGACCAGATCTTGATTTAGGCCTTCCTATAAATCCCAATGAAGACTCTGACAACACTGCAATTTATGTGCAAGGATTAAATGACAATGTGATCCTGGATGATCTGGCAGGCTTCTTTAAGGTGTGTGAGGCTGTCAAGATGAACAAGAGAACTGGATAAGCCATGATCCGTATCTACCTCGATAAGGAGACAGGAAAGCCTAAAGGTAGTGCCTCAGCAATCTATGAAGATCCCGGCTGCCATGGAATAGTTTGATGGGAAAGATCTTCAAGGAAGCAAACTTAAAGGTTTTTTTGCCCGAAAGACACCTTCAATGAACGGCATGCAGGGTGGCTTGTCACCTCGTGAGGGCAGAGTGATGCCACCACCACTTCGTGGAGATCCTGGAGGACCCATGGGTCACTTGGGAGGCTGTGGAGGAGACAGAGGAGGCTTTCCTCCAAGAGGGCCCAGAGGCTCCAGAGGGAACCCCTCTGGAGGAAGAAATATCCAGCACTGGTCTGGAGACTGGCAGTGTCCCAATCTAGGCTGTGGAAACCAGAATTTTGCTTGGAGAACAGAATGCAACCAGTGTAAAGACCCCTAAGCCCAAGAGCATCCTCCCTCTACCCTTTCCCACCTCCCGGTGGTGATCGTGGCCGAAGCAGCCCTGCTGGCACGAGAAGAGGAAAAGGTGGGCTCATGGACTGTGATGGTCCCGGAGGAATGTTCAGATGTGGCAGAGGAGGCTTATAAGGTGACTGTGGCATGGACTGAGGTGGCTTTGGTGGAGGAAGACGAGGTGATCCTGGGCAGCCTCCTGAACCTTTAAAGGAGGAAGAAGAGGCGGACATGGAAGCCCTGGGAAAATGGATAAAGGCGAGCACCGAAAAAGAGGAACGCAGAGGCCAGCCCTACTAGAGACCAGCAGAGCTACATTGACAACCCGATTCATTTTTTAAACCAGAAAATGTTTTAAAATTATAATTCCATATGTATAATGTTGTCGACAACATTATGATTATTCCTTGTCTGTACTTTAGTATTTTCACCATTTGTGAAGAAACATTAAAACAAGTTAAACAGTTTTGTTTTGTTTTGTTTTTTGTTTTTGTTTTTAAAAAGACTTTGAGAACATCTTCATGGCACCAAATTTAAGTGCTAAGCATTGTGGGAGCGATTGCAATGGGAATAATAACACTTTCAAATATTTCATATGTCTTCTAAAACCTTCCCATTGGTTTTCTGGCAGTCTTGGTGACATCACAACAGACTGCTGGAATGAGTCATCTCTTTCAAAGTATAACAACATGAACGGCTGCATTGTTGATAAACCAACTCTTGGCTGGATGTGAAGGAAAACAGAAACAGAACACAACACAACAAAACAAAACCTGCACTCTTGATTTGCTGATCCTCACTAAAATCATTAATCCAACTTAAATCAGTGGTGCAGTTATTTAGAAGTAAAGACGGGGCAAAGAAGCAAGAAATGACCAGAACTAGAGTGCTCAGAGGCTCTGCATCCAATGGAGTGTCTGCAGTGGTGCCTGCAGAGGCCAGTTACTCTCCTTGGCTTTGGCTGCACTGTAGGATTTAGCTTTACTATGGTGCAATGCACGTATCTGGACAGATTTCCTCTGTTTAGAATGGACATGCATATGTCTCTCTTTTCTCCACAGTAGTCAATAGAGTTCTTGGATCCTAAAGGGGGAGTTGTTATCAATCAAATTATATCACCAGGATTAATTTGCAAAAAAATGCAATGGCCACAGAAAAACCTACCACCACTATGGTATACACATGAAGTATATACCTAAATGTTTATCCACACAGAATTCATGATTTATAGTCTGTTTACATAGGAGAGATAATTACACACTGACAAATAAATACCTCTGAATTAAATGTCCATTGTTATCACAGAGGTTCACGGCAGACATATTTATGCTGGAATTGTGACATAAAGGGGTAGGGAGGGTGGTTAATGAAAGATATGAGTTCTATATTATGAGTAAATGATACAATAAAAATGGGAGACAGAAAATTAGTAACTTCAAATGAGATTGGCATGATGACCTGTTCCTCACAGACAATGGCCTTCTACTAAAAAATACCATCATTTCGTGTACTGAGGGAGTGGCCAAAAGCTGAGATGTTGGACATAGGTTAGTTTCTGTTTCTTGATTTCCCATTTGAACTTTCTTTATACTTTGTTTCCTTTGACACAATATTTAGGAAGCTTAATTCATAGGTAGCACAGAAGATACCATTTCAGGATAGTGTATCCTTTCCATACATTAATAAAGTAAGCTGAAGAACTTCGGGTTAGGCGTATTGTCAAGAAATGTTCTACGTGATTGCCTAGTAGCCCGTCAACATTCTGTCCACAGCTGTCCACTGCAGATGGACAGTTTAGAAGGACACCTTCAGATGTGTCCAGTTTTATCCCAGGGCAGGATGGTAATCAATAACAAGAGTTCATTCACTTCTCCTGACCAGATTGTAACTTGTTCTTCTCAGACTATTGGCATCCATATAACCTTATACAGAATCAGAGACATTTCCTATCAAAGAGTTAGAGCAACCAGGCAAGTTTAAACCATGCTAACAATCTAGCTGTAGTTCTTAGGGCTACATTAAGTGTAGCCAAACTACATTAATTAAGGGTAGCGAAGATTGTTGCGTTTGGGCTGTCTCTCACTAAGGAAAATTAATAGGGTTTATGAATTAGCTGACTATGTTTTTAGTCTAGAATGTAACTTACTCTAACAAGTGAGAGTGACAATATTAGAAAATAAACGAATAAAGGATAAAATCAAGTACTTTTTTTCAACAGAGTTACCATTGTTATTTAACTAAATCATTAAACATTACAAGGTAGCTATTATTTATTACTCATTACAGGTTTTATTACATTGAAATTAATTTCATTGTTTGTAATTAAAACACTGAACACCAAAATAGGCTTAAAGGAATAGAATTCATTCAACAAGATCTCTTGTGAGAAGTCTCAAAAAAAGTGGATTTCAGAACACCTGTTCCTAATTCTGCAGTACAGCACCACAAGCTTGATTTATGTTCTTCACAATTTTCTGTTCACATGGCTGATACAAAGATAGCCTCATCCTTAGAAGTGTTTAACACAGGTAGGAAGGGAATTGGGGAAGTTTTCATAGGCGTTTCTTTGCCTATCAAGAAGGGCTATATTTCAGAGAAGCACTAAGGAATGTTTCTCTGAGGTCTTATTTTTATGTCGTTGTTCTACTGCTAGGCTGGGGAACAATGGCCAGAATTTTCAAGGATTTAGACATTTTCAAGAAGAAAGGAAAGCAGAATGAAATGTGACCAACAATTAAAATATAGCATCTACTGAGACTGAAAGATGGTCATTTTCTAGTCTTCCAGTCCTTGCTTTGCAGTTAGTATATTATAGCTGTAGAGAATGAGGAAGCAGACGGGATTCTCACATTAACAAACACATGCTCCTAGGTACCAGTACCTACTCTTAACTAGCAACTCCACTACACAATATTCTTTATACAGCACATGACAAAAGAAACAAAACCCTCTGAGGTTGTAGATCAGAAAAGCAAGCTTTAGAAAAATGAAATAATTTACTCAATATTTCTCAAATAAAAAAAGATTCAAACGTACATAATCTATTTTTGGATTATAAGCCCCTAGTGACTTTATTTCTTAACTCTCCTTGAAATAATTGTGTTCCTCTAAGAATCATTGCTTCTCTGTCTGTAAAGATTGGCTTATTTAGAAAGAATTGTAGGGTTTAAATAGTTTAAGTTTAAAGCCATGTAGGTACCATGCTAAAGTCTTGAAGAGAAGCTGTAACTGAACTCTATTGTTTAGAGCCAGAGTTTCACAGGACAGAAATTCATAGGTCACCAACTTCTGATATTTGAAAGATTCCTGAAGTATGTGTAAGTTTTTTGGAATGTACAGGGAATAAAGTATAAAAAATTAGGTTTCACTCCATCTTTATTCACTACCAGTTATTATTTTCTCTGCTATTCTATTTTATACTATATTAAATGAAAGATGCAAAAGTTTTACTTAAGGCCTTGGTATAATCAGAAATCTATCTATCAATATATATCAATATAGATATATCTATCAATATAGATAGATAGATAGATGATAGATAGATAGATAGATAGATAGATGGATAGATAAAATCTGTGATTCTGTTTTGTTTAAGACAAAGAAATTTACCCATTTTCTAAGAAGGACTTGAACTCATGATTCTACATCTTTGCAAACATGGGCATTGCTGTGTGTACCATCACTCCAAGCTTTGTATGTTTTTGTAAGTGGTAATTCCAAAAAAAAAATTCTATTACACCATTAAAAGCTAATTAAGTATAAAATAGTTAATTAGATTTATATGTCTATTTTCTTTGAGAAAGCTATTTGAGACCTAAGACACAAGTTGAGTAGTAGGTGAGATAGTTATAGGGTAGAAGCAAGGAGAGGGTTAAGGCTATTTAGAGTACAACAATTATATACACTGCTGACATTCTGCAATACTGACACCATGAGCAAATGCATTCTTCTCAAAAAGCCAGAGATAGACAATAGCAGGCAGCCATGTGACCATCCTCTACTCTGTTCCTTTGGAGTAACAGGACAATCTAATTACATACAGAAAATTGCCTGTTTATTATTAGATGTTAGATATGTTCACGGGTTCAGTGGATGAAAAGAGGGAAACCTTGGTGAGTATTATTTTGCCATCCTGGCTGATTAAACTCTTCCAGAGACTTACTTTATATATCTTCTTATTAGATTTTTTTAAAAATACGAATGAATAAGAAATGTAGGCTAGCTTTATAAAGAAAAAACAAAGAGGCTCATAGTTCAAGCAGCATTGCACAGGCTCTGGTGAGGGTTCCCTTCAACTTTGCTATTTCATGATAGATAGTAGTGGCAGATAAATGTAGGGGGAAAAAGACCAAAATACAAAAATGAAAACTGAGAGTTCAGTTGGGCCAGACTCAGGTTTTCACTACTTTCGAGTGTGCTGTACTGACGAATATACCGGAAATACTTTAATCATCTTTAAGGAAACATTATTAAATAATCTTAGGACTTCCCACCTCTTAAAGATTTCAGACAGCCTTCTAACATGTACTGAGTTCAAGCTCCCAACAGAGGAAACATAAGAGGGTCATTCAAACATGTATAAACTATACAAAGTCACTGTAGTATGTTCATACACAGGCATACACACACACACACACACACACACACACACTCAAGTATAGAAACTTATGTAATTTAACCAAATGCTTTTTAGAATCATTATCTAAGTAGGGAAAAAATTGTGGAATACAAATCAAGGTTAGCTGCAAAATGATAAGATGCTTTCCTCTAGAGTTACTAGTCTGGTTATAAAAAACATTCCCTGAAGAGGCAACCTAGAAATATAGGAAGGAACAATGCTACAAGGAAGAACTGCAATATTTCAAACTGAGTGTTGCAAATTGGACAGTATTACAGGTGTGTCTGGTCCCTTTAATAGGAAAGTCTGAATTCATGAAGCTGGTCACTGTAGCTTCCATCCTAGTACAGACACAACCTAAGAAGGGTGATCGAAAGAGGTAATGGTAAAATGTAATATAATTAAAGCCATCTTTTCATGCATCTCACAATCTTAAGAAAGTCTGTGAATCTTCAAGTGGATAAATTCTATTTAAAACCTTTCATTGCTGCCTCGTTTCCTTTTAATTGTTGGCTGATTAAAAAAAGAAACAATAACAGCAAGGGCTCGCTTTCGAGAGTCTGCTTTGCTATTTTAACTAAATTTTGCAGCAAGAAGAATCTAGCAGCCTTTGAAAGGAGGAATAATGAGTGTAGTCCTTGGTGATTTTAATCATTTCTCAGCTGCCTTCCTAAGCAAGGCCCATCTGCCCCTCCAGTCCATCTGCTGGTTGTTACCACTTAGTCAGTTTCTTGAAAAAAAAAAAAAGTCACAATCTGAACGGCGATGGAGGAGGGCATGTGATATCATGGTTTCTGATTAAATGCTGTGATTGACAAACACAGAGATGGATCAAGATGCTTCTCTCCAGGCTCAGCTTCAATGTGACCTGGAGCTAATTTAGTCCAGGAATACAGTGTCTTCAGCACAGAGGGCAGCTGCACCAGGATGCAAGGTCTTGGTTCTGCAAGACATTCACTTGTCCACATGCCTTTGCCATGGAAGCCAGTGACTAAATTACTTGTATTTCTAATAACCATCACCGTAATAAGGAAAAAAAATAACATTTGTTCCAATTTTACGGTGGAAACTATGGCCTTTGGAATTCTTAGGCTGACTTTTTTTTTTTTTTTTATCTGTCATCTTTCAGAACAGATTCTTACACAGATGGTTCAATACACTCAGAAAAGGAAAAGCAATAGGGGCTTCGATTTGAGAAAAGGACATAGTAATTATTTAGGTGGAATCTCTTAGTCTACAAGTAGGAAATCCAAAGGTCAGGAAGGATCTGAGAGCCAGTGAGAGGGACTGGGGTTCTTCAAACATTGTGGCTTTTTGTCTATTGAGCAGAACACGGCCTCTCTAATTAACCTTAAATCTCTGTACTTAGGTCTTAGTTGATGGCCCCTCTACATGACAGACTTTCACTCCTGTTGGAAATATTTGGCAATGAGACTCCTGCCAACTTCAGAATGAACATTGCCGGTGAGGACAGCCTCTGGGCAGCACTAAATATACTTTTTTAAACACCAGTTATAATTGTTAGGAGTCACTTATCTTTAGGGCAAAATGGGTGATTTAAACATTGCTCCTTACTTGTTTTGCTCTCAGGGATACTTAGAATGGATAGAGTTTTCTTCTGTCAGTCTCTACGTATATCAGGACTGGTAACAATCCATTAGAAGAAAATAGCCACTTTGATATCCACTTATTATTGATGTTTTTTTCCCAAAAGGTAAAATTATCTCAGTATTATATCCCCTTTGAAAGGTTTACTAGCACAATTTTAAAGGACTCGGAGCAACCAAATCCCACATGAACTCAAGAAGGGCAACATAAATAAGAAGTACTTTCTGGAGCTGGAGAGATGATTCAGTTGAATAAAGCACTTGCTGTGCAGATATGGAGACCATCTGAGAGCAGATCCAAGCACTCATGTTTAAAACCAGGCATGGCACTACATGCTTGCATCCCCAGTGTGAGAAAGGGGGACAGGAGGATTCTCCAGGGCATGTAGGCGGCCTGTGTAGCCAAATAGGTGATATTCAGATTCCGTGAGAGGTTCTTGTCTCAAAAGACAAGGTAGAGGGGGTGTTAATAGACGACATTTGACACATGCATGTGTACAACTGTGTGTGCACGCACACACACAAACACACACACACATACATATATATATATATCACACAAAGACTACTTTGTATAAAACACCTATGTTTCTTAAATTTGGGAAAAATGATGATTTTACATTAAAACAGGTAATATGAATTTATTTATATTACTGGAAATAAAGTGTCAAGATTCAGTGTTTTCTCTTCCCTTGTCATATGGAGAGATGGCAGGGCATGATTTGGTCTTATGATCACAGAATACCAACTTGTATGATGAATTAGACTATTGCATGTGGGTTTCTTGGGCTGCTTTGTCATGGGGAACAAAGGACTAGCAGGGTACCATACAAGCTGGCGATATGATGCTTCCTCCCATCATCCTATAGAAGACTATCAGCTCCCAAGAAACTCTGAGCTTTGTGTTCCAACAATGCTCCTAGGTGATTGCTGTGCCATGGAAAAACCCACTGAGGACAGCTGAGGCAAAGCAACAGTTTCTAATGATGGGGCTGACAGATTTAAATGTCACCTGTCCTGCAACAAAGACTTTGTTGTACATTGCTGAATCCAAGATGCTGAGGTTGTTCATGGTGCCCTTAGCTAGTTTCTAAGCAGGTGATAGCCTTTGAAAAAGGGTCTACACCTCACAGATTGCATTCTGTCCTTCTCCACAGAGCCACCCACTCGGCAGTTAACACCAAAGAGACTCATGTGACCATTGAGAAGAATAGTGAAGTGGAGCAGAGAGACCTTTTGAAGACACTTGCTCTGATGACTCAGACCCAGTGCTGACCCTTTATCAGAAAGTCACCTTCAAGAAGATAACAATTGCTGCCTTGATGAAGCTCAACTTTTAATATAGCTTAAAAATGACCAGAATCCAAATCTCCACAGGAATCTTGGGTAATGTCTGGTGTTATATTCACATGCTAGGTTTGAAATCTAATTCCAACATATGTTGATTCTATTGTTTCTTCTTTAAAGATTAAGCTAAAAGTTGAGAAATATAATTCTGAAATCAGAGTCTACATAATAGGATATTGAGTGACTGTTAATGAAAAGTTAGGATTCAGCATTCTCAAAGTCAGTCATCTTGTCTAAACTCCTCATGTGGGATATGCCATATAGTATGTTGGTAAAAGTGACACATCCTGTGTTAGATACATGTCTGGGGAGGGTCTGAAGAGGCTCTATGCAGACCAGTCTGAGTGCTCTCTCTTCAAAAGTACTGGGACATTTATTGTCAGATGTGGAAGGAAACTCAGAAAGGAGGTATGATTTCTTCACTGGATACCCAAGGCAAGACTCTCATCTCCATTCCTATAATTGTGCTGAGAAGTTTGTGGTGGAGAGTGACTAGTCCCTATCTAATGCCTTTACAATTGTCAAGAGGGCCAATATAAATGATTCAGTGGTATCTGGTGACAGGGCCTTTGATAAAAGTCTCAAAGTACCTGTGAGATTACCTGAACATTCCAGGAAATCATTACATTACATTAAAAATTTTCACTACTTGGTGGAACCCCAAAGCTATTGTCTAGAGCTTGCTCCAAGGCTGTCACCATGAAGATGAATGTTCCATGCTACATTCTGGCTGGAAGAATAGTTACATAAACCCATATACCACCTTAGCCCTGGATTAATGTCATGGTACATGGGTAGTGGTAGTAATTGACTCTTTGAAATGGAGGATGTTTAAATAAAGTTTGAACAAATGAATTTCAGATTGTTGAGGAAAGCAAGGGACTGCCTTTGATGTTAGCTTCCCATATCACAGGAAAAATAACAGAAGAACTGTTTTGCTGGGAGCAGAAGTATCTTAAGTGACACCTATGGCATCTCTGAGCTTATACTATACTTTTAGCAGAAGCTTAGGTGACCTCAGTGTGCATCACTTCCAGACACTGCACTGAGACCTTCAGTTGGAAGGTGCTGGGAAGCAAATTTCTCTCTTAATGCAAACAAGAAAGGACTTGCTAAGAAACTATACCTAGGGGCTGGAGAAATGACTCAGCATTTAAGAACCTGGCTGATTTTGCAGAGAACTAGGTTTAGTTTCCAGCATTCAAACTGTAGCTCACAGTGGTCTAGAACTCCAACCCAGGGGGATTCAATGTCTTCTTTTGGCCTCTGTAGGCACTGTATTGTACATGTACACATGCTGCGCAAACATACCTGCATGCAAAACACCCATACAAAGAAATAATTTTAGAAAAAGGAAAAAAGTGATCATGCTCAGCATATCATTTAAAGACATTTTAAAAAGGCCAGCATAAAAAGGGCAAATAAATAAAAAGTGCATGTGTATATGTGTGTGTGTGTGTGTAGGCAGGTGTCTTTTAAGGAGAAACATCATTTAAACGTTTTATTTATTTTAGTTACAGCAATATGGAAATGCCACTGACATGCTATATCAATGGATGGTTAGACAATGTAGTGATTCAAAAAGATGTATACCACATGACTTAATTCTTCAGATGCTTTTACTGTAGTTCAAGGGTAAATACATATAAGCATGAGCTACTTCTGTATAAGAAACCCTTTGAAAAATGTGTAGTGTCCAGTTAAGAGTAGTAGATAGTCACAATGGAAAAGAAGAGTTAGAAATGGATTCTCAAGAGACGTATTAGGAAGAGAAGTACAGCAAAATAATGAGAGGGTGTATCTGGGGACCAACAAACGATCAGTGGAGACACATGTTCTGTGATCAGTGGCTCCTTCATCTACATTTCTGGGTTCTTCTGAAAGATCTGTGACCACAACAATGGAAAGATGATTGGAATTGATTGCACTATTCCTTAAATGTCATATTTTAAGAGCATCAACTTCCTTTTTAAATTTCCAGAACCCTGTTGTGACTTTGTATGGGCACAGCTGCAATGATAAACATGGTATTGAATGAAAAAAAAAATCTGGATGTTTTAAGAAATCATGACAGGAGGAAGAAAGGGAAAAAGAGTCTCTGGCTTTGCACAGAATGGAGAGTCCTAGGGAAGGCTAACACACCAGGGTGGCTCCAGACACTCCAGGCATCAACAATGGCCTTGACACTCACTTAGCAACTTGTCTGTATCAAATAATGAGAGTCCCACTTCAGAGCCTTTAGCAAACCCCAAGCACAGAGCCGTAACAATGTTGTTTATCACCTCCGAGTCCAGACTAATGACACAGTTCTGCTATTTCTCAGACTGAATACGAAAGAAGAAAAACGTTGTTGGCATACACAGGGAAATTACATTTTTAAAAATAGACAAGGTTATTAGCCTCCCAAGTCTGAGGATGTGTTTTCATTATTAATTAGTTTTAGAATTGTCAGAGAACACATGTTTTGATACTCCACTATTTTTCGAGAATTGAGTAAAATTTACAAGGGCAAGAAATAAAAATAAAAATAAAAACATTTCTTTCTGTTAATAACATTTTTTTTTATGTAGGGAAACGAACACATTTAAAAAATTCTTTGTGTTGAAGAAACAAAAGGTCACCTAACTTTTGAAAATGGTCTAGTCTCACCTTACCATGTGTCACTTTCCTGATTGAAAAGTGCTTTTCCATTTTTTTAAAACTCCCAATAAATTTCAAACATTGAATTTTTTTTTTTTTTTTTACAATTTCTCCTCACTTCATATTCACAATTATTCTCTAAGGAATGTAGGTAAAAGCAGAAAAGGAAAGTAGGATTCTGACCTCATCTATCCTGTTTTTCCTCTCTATACAGAAGACAATACCCAGCAAATAAAGTGTTGTTTCTAAATATGGTGCTAAGAGGCAGAGGTATAGGAGAAGACAGATCTCTACTTTGATGACTGTTATGTCAGTATGCATGGTTGCTCTACTTTTCAGAACTAATTCCAAAGGTGAAAATAAATAAGACAATAAGAAGAGGCTCCTGAAATTGGCCTAGAACTCTTTTCTCCTTATATACACCAATGAAAATAGCTAAATTGAAGTTCCTGCAGCCTCCCATTTGAGGACTGAATACTGAACAAATTGGATAAGCCTAGGAACATTTACAGAGAGATGAGGGGCACACTGAGTTGCCTTGATGAAACATTTAAATTATATTTTAATTATCTTCTTCACTAAACTGCAACAATTTTCAAGATAAATGATCTGTGTTAAAATACTAAGAGAAGAAAAATATCAGGCAGAACCATCTTTGAAGCTTTACCTGTAACCTAGGAGCACGCTGGGCTCACAAGGGTAAGCCTGTACTGAACATAGAAATCTTTGCAAAAATGAGCTTACACCAGTTTCCTATGCTCTGTCACACAATACCAAAATTCACAACTGCACATATTTATTATTTCAATAAATGTAAGTTAACAATCTGAACACACTTGCTTGGGTCCTGTGATCAGGGCTTCTCCAGGTGTCAGCAAGGCATGGTCTAGCTGACAGTTTGACTGGAGCTCAGGAGTATACTGGCAGAATTTACTTCCTTGGGATTAGGTGAAAGCCAGAGCTTCTTACTGGCTACTGCTTTCCCACACATCTCAGAAGGCTGTGTTTCTCCTATCATCAGGCCACAGTAATTTCACATTGTTATTGTTTATTTTTCCAAGCTAGGAGACTGTTACTCTAGTTACGAAATAAAGGTACTGTAGGAGTAATACCACATCACCATGGTTACTGACTGGAACAAAGTTCTAGACCCTACTCCAGGAAAGGACAGTATCCCAAGAATAAAGCCAGGAGATGGATACCCTGCCAGTACCTTACAGAACTGCCTATCTCAGTGCTAAGTCAAGTCCAAGGAGTATTGATCTACATCAGGATAGTTTTAAAATTATTATAAAATTGAAATTTATATATCATACATTATGGCATGTATGACATGAATTCCCTATTCAAACTTTTGTTTTAATATATACCACCATAATGTGACTGGTCATTTTAAACTACTCTCAGGTATTGTAGCTCTTGACTGATATTCATGGAAGCAGAGACAGAGAGATGGGAGAGTAAGGGAGATGCAGAGGGAAAAGGAAGAGGGAGAGCGGGATAGAGAGGGAAAGGTAGATATCTTTAGTAATGATAGAATCAGAGAATAAATAACTCAAAGTATTGGCAAGGTCAGCCTTGTTTACTCGTGTCCTTCAGAGAACATAGTGCTTCTTAACTGTGTTAGCATGAATGCTAATGTACAAAATTGATCATCTTGCCTTCCTAATGGTGTCACTGACACCTGAGTCACACCCTGCTTGTTCAACAAGTAAAATTCCAAACTACCTTCACTTGTATTATCCCCAATTAAAAAGACTTTGAGAACATCTTCATGGCACCAAAATTAAGTGCTAAGCATTGTGGGAGCGATTGCACTGGGAATAATAACACTTTCAAATGTCCTGCCTAGTTTACTGTTAACCTGACTAAGTTAGAATTATTTGGGAAGAGGGACTCTTCCATTGAGAAAAATGCCCCCATATGATTTGCCTGTAGGTAAGTCTATAGTGCATTTTCTTGACTAGTGTTTGAAGTTGGAGGGCCCAGTCTATAGAGTGGTACAATCCCCAGGCAAGCAGTAGTTTGATGGTTTGTAAGACAGCAGTTTGAGCAAGATAAGGAGAGCAAGCCAGTAAGCAGCATTTCTTCATGGCCTCTGCAGTAGCTCTGACCTCCAGGTTTCTGCTCTGAGTTCTTGCCATAACTTTACTCAGGAATGGACTGGGATGTGAAATTGTTTGCTGAAATAAGTCATTTCCTTCCCACATTGTTTTTGGTCATGGTGTTTATCACAACAATGGAAACCCCAACTAAGACAGTGAACAATGCAATTTCAGGAATATATAAAGAAATTATTTTAAGAATGGACCAATAACACAGTGTACATCACACAGACAAGGATTCACTAACTGATATGCTAGGGAAACCTCTTGGTCTAGGTGGAAACCTACGATGTCTTTCTCTTTCAATCATTCACCAGCACCAGTTCTTCCTCTTTCCTCCTCTCAGCTGTACTTCCAATCTTTCTCCCCCATTTTTTTCTGATCTTCAAGAATTAATTTGAAGTACAGCTATAGTTACAGTAGGCTATGTAATGGAAGAGAAGGAATTCTTTCTCTTTATTTTCAGAAACAATCTAAAGTTTATTTAAAAGAATGAGTGAATTTCTGTATCTGATATTTTCCTCTTTTTATTGTTAACTAGCACTAGAAATTCATTAATTTCACCATTGATTTGTCAATACAATTTTATTTATAGTATAAAATTATATCAACATCTTCATATTTTAGGCAAATCACAAAATGTATATAATCTAAAAAGAAAGCAGGATTTTTAGCTTTTACATTATTTGAAGATCAAGACAATGAATGACAAGGTTTCCATTAAAATTCTTGTGATACAGAATCAAAATGAAGACTGTATGCCTTCTAGTCCTATTCTCTGTCACCAATCCACTTCTGCAGCATCAAGGGCAATTGTTTAGATGTCTACATTCTGTTTTCCTCACATGATTTGCTTGCATGATGGATTGCTGATTCACTAGATTTTAATAAAAATTCTATATTGTTCAAGTTAACGTGGCTGTAATGTTTGTTTCATTATAATACTTAAATTTTACAGTAAGTTACTCAAAATTCATGCTTATTGATTTATAAAGTCATTTACTTTATTTGTACCCACTGTGATTGAAGAGAGCAGATTACCTGGTGTAGGGTAGCCTCCTGCAAGGTCCAGAGGCCCAGCTAGAGATTCCTTACTATGTGGCTTCTTTGGCAACTGAAAACTTATCATCAGTCATATATTTATTTCTTGCTGTTGTAGTTTAGTGATTATCTTTATTATATTTTCTTTCTAGGAGTTTAGAAGTTGTGGTTGTGAGACCTGACATCAAAAGTTGCATCTTAGTTTCTCATTGCTATGATAAAATACAGAAAAAGCAAGATAAGGGATAATTAGTTTATTTGAACTTAGAACCCCAGAGGCTATGGGAGGCAGTTGATAACACTGCATCTGTAGCCAGGAGGCAAAGAATGAACAGGAAGTGAGATTTGGCTATACAACACAAACACCACCCCCAGTATCTGTCTTCTACAAGAAAGCTCTGCATCTAAAGGCCTTTTCAAAGAATATCATCAGCAAAGTATTCATACACCCGAGCCTGCAGGAGGGTATTACAATTTATATAATTGTACATAGGAAGATGGAACATCTCATTGGCAAATGGCTCAAACTGAGTGAGAATTGTGTACTTAGTTATGAGAAAATACAGTGTTTGGTCATCAAATCATGTGAAATTAAGGTAATAGTTTATAATGAACATACTCTACTCAGGGCTACTGAAACTTTTAGAGACTACTGACTGGACATTGAAGAATTAGATATACATAGGAATGGCAGAATCAGGCATATACAATGAGCTATAGAGGTGAGAAAAGAGGAGGTCCAACCAATGCTTAGATAATGCCTGTATAAGTGTTGATTATAAGTCCATCATGATCTTTTTTATTCAGAGAACAAGGATGCTTGGCGGGTAAAAAATGGAAAAATTATGGAGTTGTGGTTAATCAAAGAACAAATGTCAGGCTGGAAAAAGGTAAAGCTGAGTAGAAATGAAGTTGAGGTTTGAGCCAGAAGTGTGGGAAGCATGTAAAGAATAGTATTTGGAAATTAAGTTATTCTATGCTCTTTAGTAACACTCTATGAAAATGTAAATAATAGGATTTTTTGTAGTCAGTAGCTGAGCAGGGATTTTAGCTGACAACCAAGAATGAGGTTCATGGAGAATGGTGGAAGACTAAGTCACTGTTGAGAGACCGAAGAGTGACTGAGTATGGCTGGGGGCATGGGAGGTGTATGAGAAAGAGACCTGAATAAAAAATGCTTGGAGCTTCCGAGATTAAAACGCATCTCTTTAAAAATCTCTTGCCTGTAGTTATCATGTTGTCATTGTTTATTTAAAAACATCTTTGAGAATGATCTTCAGTGTTCCTATCATACATACACACTCTACTGTGCACAGTTTGGGGGATGTTCCTCCACTGCTGGAGAGAGTCAGTTGCTACTCTTAGTTTATGAGTTGCACTTTTAAGCTCCTTTTATTTTTTGAAGAGCTGATTGAGATAATATATCACTAAATCTTTTAAAAAACATCACACACACACATATATATGTATATATGTATATATGTATATAATATATATTATATACATACATTTATATTATATACATACACATATGTATGTGTATGTATATACATATACACATACATATATATTCTATACATATATACATTTGTATTATATACATACACACATGTATGTGTAATACGCAGTGGTAGTAGTAGTACCATTTTTGCTTGTGACATTTAGATATTTTTGTGCCACATCTAACACATATGTGATAGAAACTGTCAATCTTATGCTTAAATATCACCAGAATTCATATTCTGTATTTAAAAGTCATGTTTGTTTTTATTATCAAAGTAATG
This sequence comes from Arvicanthis niloticus, assembly GCF_011762505.2. Classification (NCBI taxonomy): domain Eukaryota; kingdom Metazoa; phylum Chordata; class Mammalia; order Rodentia; family Muridae; genus Arvicanthis; species Arvicanthis niloticus. The sequence goes on along the minus strand of NC_047671.1, from coordinate 56,596,784 downwards.
CTGGTTTGTTGTAGTTCACTACATTAAACATGAGGGGAATGAAGTTTCAATCACTCAGAGCCAACACATTCAGTTGTTTCTCTTTGGGGATTTCTCCTGAGACTTTCAGTTTGTTTGCTTTGCATAGTTGTACTAATACTTTCTACAATTTAGGATTCTTACTTTTTCACTCAGCACCAAAACACAAAGCTATTTTTTATTTTAAGGAATATTGTTCCTGGTGACTTCATGAAATGATAACCATTGAATACCATAGCTTGCCTGTGATAGTCATAAAAACTTTAGTGGTCTGTGAGAGTTTGTCTTTTAAATTAGCCATCAGTAAAAACATTATCTCCATTTCAAGATCTTCCACAGATACCCAAATGTACAAATACTCAAGTCCTTTGCTGACACAGGTACATACTTATGCCAATACTAAAACCAGACAAACACCCAACAAAGAAAGAGAACTTCAGACCAATTTTCCTTAAGGATATTGATGCAAAGCCACTAGACAAGAATTGACTCTTTTCATCTACAGACAAATTACTGTCCAGAAAAGGACACACTTGCAGAATAGTCGACTGATTATATCTGCCTAGACAGAGTAATCAGCCCTGAATAATTCTGCAGCACTAAGGTCTGTCAGATGATCCTGGGCCAGAAGGTAGAAGAACAGATGCTCCAACGTTTTGTAGTATAGGGAGTGTCCAGGTTTTCATAGGTCTCTATAAATTGGCTAAGTTTTAGAAGCTATGCTTTGTGCTTCCCACAGTTTTAGTTAACTCAGTCATTCTGGATTTCTGACAGGGTTGAAAACTTATAGTCTCATAGCCAATCCTGGCTATTTACTTTGAGGGAAAAGATCTGAGTGGATGGTTTTCAGCTGACATTCATTCTAAAGCCAAGGAAAAAGCCAGGTTCAGAACTGTTTTAGTTAGGAGAGATGACAGAGGTTCTGTTAGTCAACAAAATGATGGACTGGGTATTAGGACTATCTTGTACCTCACTGGTACAAATTGGCTTAATTATGCTCTAATTGTATTTTGAGAGAAAAGTTTTATTTTAACAGGAAGGGTGATATGTAGGAGGAGCTAAAGTGGGAGGAGTACTGAGAGGAAAAGAAGAAGTAAGGAGAGGAGGAGAAGAAGGAGAGGAGAAGCTAGGTGATGAGAGAGAAAGAGAGAGGAAGAGGGGGTAGAACGGGAGGCAGATGTTCAAGTGTCTCCACCAGTCAAAGATAGTTGATATATCTAGGTTGGGTAGTGGGTTACACCTTTGATTGAGCATTACCAAATTTATAAAGCCTTTGATTAACATTTTTAAAAAGTGTATAAATACAAAACCGAAAAGGGGGCATGGGATAAGGGTTTTCTAAGGGGAGGATGGGGAAAGGAGATGGCATCTGAAGTGTAAATAAAATATCCAATAAAAAATAAATAAATTATTTCTTTGGAAAAAAAATTACTCAATAAAATTCTTGCAAACTGAATCCAAGAACACATCAAAACAATCATCCAACATGATTAAGTAGGCTTCATTCCATGGATGCAGGAATGGTTCACTATATGGAAATCCATCGATGCAATCCGCTATATAATCAAACTCAAAGAAAGAAAGCACATGATCATCTCATTAGATGTTGAAAAAGAAAAAAAACATTTGACAAAATTCAACATCCCTTCACGTTAAAAATCTTGGACAGATCAAGAATTCAAGGCCCATACCTAAACACAGTAAAAGCAATATACAGCAAACTAGTAGCCAACATTAAACTAAATAGAGAGAAACTTGAAGCAATCCCACTAAAATCAGGGACTAGATAAGGCTGCCCACTCTTTCACTATGTATTCAATATAGTACTCTAAGTTTTAGCCAGAGCAATTAGACAACAAAAGGAGGTAAAAGGGATACAAACTGAAATAGAAAGCAAGTAATAAAAATATCACTATTTGCAGATGATATGGTAGTATACTTAAATGACCCCACAATTTCCACCAAATTTGCTGATAAACAACTTCAGCAAAGTGGCAGGATATAAAATTAACTCAAAAAAATCAGTAGCCTTCCTCTTCTCAAAGGATAAACAGACTGAGAAAGAAATTGGGAAAATGACACCCTTCACAATAGTCACAAATAATATAAAATATCTTAGTGTGACTCTAACCAAGCAAGTGAAAGATCTGTATGATAAGAATTTCAAATCTCTGAAGAAAGAAATCGAAGATCTCAGAAGATGGAAAGATCTCCCATGCTCATGGATTGACAAAATTAATATAGTAAAAATAGACACCTTACCAAAAGCAATCTATAGATTCAATGTAATCCCCATTAAAATCCCAGCTCAATTCTTCACAGCAATAGAAAAAAACAATTCTCAAGTTCATTTTGAATAACAAAAAAAAAAACAGGATAGTGACAACTAATCTCAACAATAGAGATCTTCTGGGGAAATCACCATCCCTGACCTCAAGTTCTACCACAGAGCAACAGTGGTAAAAACCACATGGTATTTGTACAGAGACAGGCATGTAGATCAATGGAATAGAATTGAAGACCCAGAAATGAACCCATACATCTATGGTCACTTGATCCTTCAGAAAGAAGCTAAAATCATCCAGTGGAAAAAAGGCAGTATATTCAATAAATGGTGCTGGTTCAACTGGAGGTCAGCATGTAGAAGAAAGCAAATTGACAATTTTTTTTATCTTCTTGTACAAAGCTCAAGTTCAGTAGGACCAACGACTTCCACATAAAACCAAATACACTGGATATAATAGAAGAAAAAGTAGGAAAGAGCCTCAAACACATGGGCACAGAGGAAATTTTCCTTAATGGAACATCAATGGCTTATGCCCTAAGATCAACAATTGACAATTGAGTCCTTATAAAATTGAAGATCTTTAGTAAGGCAAAGGACACTATCAAGAGGAGAAAACAGCAATCCACATACTGGAAAAAGTTCTTCACCAACCCTACATCTGATAGAGGGCTAATATCCAAAATGCACAAAGAACTCAAGATATTTGACTCCAGAGAACCAAATAACCCTATATTAAGAAATGGGATACAGAGCTAAACAAAGAATTCTCAAATGAAGAATTTTGCATGACTAAAAAGCACCTAAAGAAATGTTTAACATCCTTAGTCATCAGGGAAATGCAAATCAAAATAACCCTGAGATTCCACCTCACATCAGTCAGAATGGCTAAGATCAAAAACTCAGGTGACAGCAGATACTGGTGAAGGTGTGGAGAAAGAGGTACACTTCTCCATTGTTGGTGGGATTGCAAGCTGGTACAACCTCTCTGGAAATCAGTCTGGCAGTCAGGATCCAGCTATACCACTATACCAGCTGTACCTGAGGATCCAGCTATACCACTCCTGGGCATATACCCACAAGATGCTCCAACATATAACAAAGACACATGCTCCACTATGTTTATAGCAGCCTTATTTATAGTGACCAGAACATTTAAGGAACCCAGATGACTCTGAACAGAGGAAAATGTGGTACTTTTACACAATGTAATACTACTCAGTGATCAAAAACAATGAATTCATAAAATTCGCAGGCAAATGGATGGATCCAGAAAATATCATCCTGAGTGAGGTAACCCAATTACAAAAGAACTCACATGATATGCCCTCACTGAGAAGCGGATATTAGCTTAAATTAGATTAAATTAAATTAGATTAAATGCTTGGAATACTCAAGATATAACTCACAAATCACATGAAGCTCATGAAGAAGGAAGATCAAAGTGTGGATGTGTCCGTCCCACTTAGAAGGGGAAACAAAATAATCACAGGAGGTAGAGTATGGGTGGGACTTGGGAGGAAGAAAGGAGGGGGGAAGAAAAGAGGGGGCAGGATCAGGTGTGTGAGGAGACGGGGGAGATGTACAGAGGATCAGGAAATTGAACAGAGGTCTGTAGCAATGGGGCATGGGAAAATGGGATGAGTCAACAGAAAGTCCCAGGCATAGGGAAAGCAAGAGGTTCCCAGGACCCACAAGGATGGCATTAGCTGAAATATCCAACGAAGGGGAGAGAAAACCTATAGAAACTATATCCAGAGGTTAGGCATGGCCCCCAGTTGAGGGATGGGGCCATCCACCCTTCACAAAATTTTAACACAGAATTGCTCCTGTCTAAATGAAATACAGGGACAAAGAATGGAGGAGAAACTGAAAAATAGACCACACAGAGACTGCCCCACCTGGGGATCCATTCTGTATGCCTCCACCAAACCAAGACACTATTGCTGATGCCAAGAACTGCTTGCTGACAGGAGCCTGATAGGGATGTCTCCTGAGAAGCTCTGCCAGAGCCTTACAGATACACACATGGATGCTGGCAGCCAACTATCAGACTGAGCATGGAGACCCCAATGGTGGAATTAAAGGAAAGACTAAAGGAGCTGAAGGAGTTTGCAACCCCATAAGAAGAACAACAATATCAACAAACAGATCCCTCAGAGCTCCCAGGGACTAAACCACCAACCAAAAATACACATAGAGAGACCTGTGTCTCTAGCTGCATAAGTAGCAAAGGATGGTCTTGTCTGGTATCAATGGGAGGAGAGGCCCTTGGTCTTGTGGATGCTCGATGCCCCAGCAGAGGGAAATGCTAGGGTGGTGGGGCAGGAGTTGGTGGGTGGTCGGGGAGAATTCTCATGGGGGAAGGAAGGTGGGATGGGGCATTTTTGGAGGGCAAACTGGGAACATGGATAACATTTGAAATGTAAATAAAGACATAACCATTATAAAATCTAAAATAAAAAGCTTCTCATTCTACTCTTGAAAGTGTGGAAGAGGTATTTGGAGCAAGGGTGAGTAGCAACCCAAATAATAAACATTCTGGGCTTTGCACCTCAAACTCAGTTGCATCTCAACTATTACTCCTTTGCCGATGTTGTATGAAAGTGCCCAGGTAATATATAAATGAATAGGTATCAATAAGTTCCAACCTATTCACATACATTTAGGTATGTGATAGGTATATAAATGAAACATTTATTGACAATAATTCATGAAAATTTTATTTTAAAACTGTTTTGTTTTACAAGTCATTTTACTATTTATTAAAGATTAATGCAAATAACATACTATTGAGAAAATATTATTTTTTTGCATGATTATATCTTTGCTCAATATTTGGTTTTGAAAGACATAGGGCAACTCCAATATTCTTCAGACTTGAGACTATGATTTTATAACTATCAGTGATGAGAATGCCACTTTGTGTATATGAAATATAAAGTGGCAAAAGTATGTTTAGGGCATTTCAGTCGCTGTCAAAAATTCTTTCTTAATATCAAACAAAAGTTAACTTAATAACACATTGAACTTCAAATCTTCAACTCAAACACGTTTTTAAATTAACATACGAGCATATACATATCCCAAAGGTACATGCTGAGGAATGATGGTAGGAAAATATTAAATTTTGTTTTCTGTAACTAAACTCTTACTTTCCTAAAAGAGTAGAAAACTTCGTATCTACAGTAAAAACACTTACGTTCACAGCATCCAATAATCTGGAATCTGAGCCAAGGTATTTAGGCAGCCTTTCTTGGCATAGCATGACGTGATGGCATGACATTTGAAGTGCAGAATGTGCGAGTTGTGTGTTCAGAATAAAAGCTTTGGCAGAGTCACATGATGTGATAAGGCGAGCTCTGCCAGAAATACCTTAAATGCATGACATGTTTGGGCTTGCATTAATGTTTGGCCATTGCACCTTCAAAGCCCTTTTACTGCTATTTGTTCTTTTACAATGAAGACCTCATATTCTCTTATGTGATCACATGTGGGCTTACAACTTATGATTGAAGAAACTGATTATAATCCCAGTTATGTATAGTTTGCATATTATTCTTCAATGCCAAGGCTCAAAGCTAAGGGGATGTTTTCCATAAACCTTATAACGTGTATTTCAAGCCAAAATGATGATTTGCTTAAAGGCATAATTAGGGTAAGTGGTTCCCGGAACAATGACCCCACCAACCACGTTCCCTAGAGGAACGTGTACATAAGTAGGAACATTCTTCACATACTTATTCTATGTAACAAATAAATAGGCCTCTTGTGTGCTTGTCATACTTGTAAATACATCACCTCCTTATTCAGTAGAACTTCACAAAATTCTCAAGTTTGGCCAATGTTTCAATTTTATCAATTTACCCTTAATTTTTATTTATTATTTATTTGTTTTACTGAAAATTCCTACAATATACTCTGTTATGTTTCCCCTCCTCTTTTCTCTCCAAGACCTTCCCTACCTCACTGTAATCCAACTCCACACATTCTCTTTCTTTAGAAACCAAATAGGCAAATAAAAAGAAGATGAAACATAATATGTGCAAACAAAAACAGTGAAAAAGCATAAGAAACACACACACACACAAAGACAGAGAGACAGAGACACACAGACAGAGAAAACTGTAAAGTCACAAGATTAGAAACCATAATATAGTAGCAAAATATCAGTTTCATTAAAAAATGACAAAACAAAACAATATGACCAAAATAAAAACCTCCAAAAATTACGACTGATTTAATTTTGTGTTGACAATCTACTGCTAGGCATGGGGCCTGCCTGTAGGTGTGGTTAACATACCTAGTAATAGTCTGTCAGAGAAAAATAATTTTTCTAATTTCATAAGAAGTTGTGAGTTGGAGATAGCAAGAAGTTGTGAGTTGGAGATAGCTTGGTTTCTTGGCTAGGGATGGGAGTCCATGTACAGTTCTTTGTCTCAGTACTGGGATCTTATCTGGCTTAAAATCCTCCTGCCCTGCCCAGTGCTCCTGCCCTGCCCAGTGCTCCTGTCCTGCCCAGTGCTCCAGCAGACTTGCTGTCTCCTCTTTCTCTAAATCTCTCACAAGGAGAGGGCTGCATGGATCATTTACACTAGCTGTGCTGGTGATAAGTAGAAGAATAATTTGGGGATAGTTTATTTTTGCCAGAAGAAGAATTTCAAGATGTCTTTTTTTTTGCCATCAGAAAATGTCAGTGACTTGACTTTTTCTAACAGGCTGATAATCCTCCTCCAAGAACCAAAAACTACCTAACAAAACCCCCAGTGCCCAACATGAGAAACCCTGTTTTGAATTGTTAGCCAGAGCTACGTAAGAAACTCCACAAACATACAGCCTATTGCTGTTGCCCTTGGTTACCATTCAGAGGTGAAAGGCAGCTCACTATTGCTGGAGACACTATGCACTTCAGACCCAGGTTCTAAACACTGCTGAGCTGGAAACCGACATGAATGTCTCCTCACTGAAGACTAGCTTTCATGAAACAAGAAGGCACCATGCAAGCTTCCAAAAGAGGGAGTTATACAGTCTACCCAGCAATGAAACCTATCAATCATATAGACTACCATAGCAGTATAATCCTACAGGTGCAGTAGTGGCAGGAATAGCTTGGCAGTAACCAATAGCTACCTAATTGGACTTAGGACCTGCTCAACAAAAAGAATGTCATGCCTGATACTGGAAACCTAGCTAAGTAGTCAGTGCCAGTGAAGTCATGGTTATTGAAGAAGCTATAACCACTAATTTACTAAACAAGCAGAATCTGTAATGACAACCTGCAACCATCTGTCCTTACACCCACAGATAAGTGTAGTCTTTACCCCTCATCAAGTAATGTTTTCTTTAAAACACAGAGACAATTCCTGAAAACCACAACCAATCATCATGCAGAATTGTAGAGCTCAATCTCAACAAATACATCTACAAAATATTTCTATACCTAACGCTCAGTAATCATTTTGAAAGAGGAGGAGGAAAGATTTTAAGAGCTAGATAATCTGGACGTTTTCTGGGAGTTTGCTTCTTCTAGTAACATCAGAAGCTGTATCCTAAATTTTCAACAACATGGCCGCCCAAATGCGAGCAGAACAATGATAACACTAATGAACAAGCTGAAATGCACGAAGCCCAGGAGGCATCAACACTGCACAAAGAACCATAGGCAACTGAGGAAAGTGGAGGACAGGAGATGTGTCCCTTTCCAGAGAAGGGCACATCAACTGCTTGTTCACAGCCAAAAGGTCAGCCCTGAAAACATGCATACAAGTAACATATGGATTCAACAGGTCATATTTGGGAGTATGTATCTATCTATGTACAAATGCTTACATGTGTGCAATAAAATCAATGATAAAAGAGGTAAAAAGAAATTTTGAAGGAAATTGGTTAAAGCTATATTGGAGGGTTCAGAGGGGAAAAAATGGGAAGACGTAATTAAAATACCTGTTACCCAGGATGCTGGCCCTGAACTCTCAAGCACAATCTTGCCCCAGCCTCCCAAGCTACTGGGACTACAGATGTTCACCACCACACCTGGCCAATGTAATTAAAATACAATTTCGAAAACAAACAAAAAAGACTCCATAAAGATATTCATTACTTTTCTCTTTAGAGGGTAGAAAATAAATAATTTGGGGTTAACTCCAAATTGAACAAATAAATAATATATTCATTCTGGCAATCACTTGGGGTAAACATGAAAAGTCTGGGATCTGGGGTACGCTGTATAGGAAGGTTTGAATATGGCAAAGTGATAGAGCTGTGATTCACAATAGAAGAGAAGGGAGGTCAAAACATGCCAGGCTCAACCGGCACTGTCTTCTTTATGTGCTGGGTGGCAGTGTGAAAGCCTTACTGTGTAAGAGATCTCAGACAGAATAAGGCAGAGAAGTGTGGAAGTGGAGCTCACTAGCCTGTGGCTGGCATGTTGAAAGCTCCTCTGGTTCACTGGAATGAAAGAACCATCATTACTTTTTCTTTTATTGAAAACAGATTTTTTTTCTTCACATAATATATCCTGATTACAGTTTTCCCTCTTTCTACTCTTTCCAAATCCTCCCCTACCTCACCTCCAAACAGGATTCACCCTGCTCCTGTTTTTCATTAGAAAACAATCAGGCTTCTAGAAGATAATAATAAGATGAAACAAAAACTAACACACCAGAATAGGACAAACAGAAGGTTAAAAAGCCCACGAAAGACAAGAGTCAGATACAGACAGAGATTCACTTGTTCACGCATTCAGGATTTCCATAAAATCACTAAGCTGAAAGGTGTGACATATACTCAAAGGACCCATGTAGGCCCTATGCACGCTGCCTCCGACTCTGTGTGTTCATATGAGCTCTACTCTGTTGATTTAGAGAGCCTTGTTATCTCTCAGTGTCCTTCGGCCCCTACGGCTCTTAAACTCTTTCCACTTCCTCTTCCTTAGGACTCCCTGAGTGTTGAGGGGCGGGATTTGATGGAGACATCCTGTTTAGGCTGAATGTTGCAAGGTTTCTCACACTGTTTCCATTTGCTTTAGGAGGAAGTCTCTCTGATAATGGCTGAGCAAGGCGCTAATCTAGAGTACAGCAGAATGCCAGTAGCCATTTTATTGCTACATTCTCTTAGTAGAGCAGTAGTATTTGGTTTTATTTTAGGTTCCTGAGCTATCTAGCCTCAGGATCTTGGTCACCCAAGCTTTGTTGGGTATGGGTTCCATCTCATGGAGTGAGCCTTAAATCAAATCAGATATTGGTTGGTTACTCCCACAGCTTTGTGCCACCATTGCCTTAGCATATCTTGCTGGCAGGAAGTCATTGTAGACAAAGGGTTTAGAGCTGGGTTGGTGTTTACATATCTCCTTTGGTAGCCTGCAGAGTACCTTCCTATAAAGATGCTAGCACGAAGGGGTGAAAGCTGTATGTATGCAGCAGCTCAACTTCTTCGTGTTCAGTGAGTTGTGTAGGTGTGTCTAGGTCCACTCAGCAATAGAGCCTGCCATCAGTTTGCCAAGAGCAAAAGAAGTACCTTCCTTAAATTTTGAATATTAACATTGGTTCATGCAAACCCTTTAGAAATTCAATAAAATGTTGATACAAACTCAACATAAACCTGAATGTTATTGATAAAAGACATCCCATAGGTAAAGTGGCCTTTTATAATTACATTTGTTTCTTTGTTTGTTTGCTTATCTGTGTTCAGTGCCCTTCCACAGGGCAAGTTGTAGCCTTGTGCTGTGGGTGATTTATTTTAGGGCTCATTTCCATAATGAAGTGATTTATTGGGACATTTGAAGGAACTTCATGGTTTTGCGTCAGTTTATGTCAAGGATGGTTTGCCTTTCATCCTAACATGGAAAGAAAAATAGGTGACCCACCATCGTGGTTAAATTATACTCGGCTGCTTTCCTTCTGTGTACTGTGATTGTGAGAATTCAGTTAATCAGATGTTTCACGCTTACTTAGAAAATTTACTTACTAATATATATGCCAAGTGATATGAAAGCAATTATGTAATGTGGCCTTCTATTGCCAGAAATCATTTTACTAACTTCATAAATAACTCAAATGCCTACATAATAGTTAACTCTCATTTACAGACTTTTTTTATAATACTCAATTGTATTATGAAAGGAAGGTATAGTGGTTAAGACTGTTTCTTTATGTCTGTAGACACATAGTTTGAGATTGTAAGCATCTTCTATCTTTAGCTCTCACTATATTCAGTTACCACAAAATTATTTTATAAAGAAAATTATTAGAATTATAATGAGGAGTCTTTATATAACTAATTTTGAATCATATAAAATAATATTTGCGGAAAATGTTGTAAAAACAAATCTTAAAGATAATTACTTCTAAAAGTTTGAAATGCATAATTTCAGGTATAAAATATTTTTATAGAAAACTGAATCACACCATGGGAGTCTACTCAGAATTTCCATTTAATAGTATGCCATGAATATGTTTCCATATCTAAATATAGTTGCAACATGATAATGTCTAACACCTATTATGTGTTTACACTGATTTATTTAAGCAATTTTCCATTATAAATCGCTTAAATTATTAAACATATTATTTACTTTCTCAACTTAAGTGATTATAACTGGGAATGATGAGTCAAAACAAATTTGTTTTCGACTCTTTAAATATACAAAGTAAAGAGAATTTGGCACATTTGTACTTGTTCAGCATAGAAATATCTTCTCTGTTTGTATACACTCTTACAATAAGCTACCTTCCTTTTGCTGTGCACACTTACAACTGTATAATTTTGGTACAATTTCTGTTCCTGTGTTCCCTTTGTCCTTCAGTGACTGTACTTGTTTCTATTTAGTAGAACTCATTGTCTTTATGAATTTAGGAGTCATCTACGGTAGAAAAGCCCCTGGGTGCCCTGCATCCTACCTCATCCTCTCACTGACCTCAGCCATGACAGTGGATGACAGATCAGTGTAAGGTAGAATCTTCAGGGGAAGGTACAGCAGATCTTTCTGGATACACCTGAGTGAATTCTCCAAAGCCTTCATGCTTCTTTGCATGGAGGGGGTAATTCTTATCCAGCAGGGATTAGGAGGCCATGGACCACTACCCAGAGACCACATGATGGATGGTTAAATCTGGGAAACAAGCTTTGGGTTTCAGAGAGGTTTGTTTCAGACCTTGATAAGGCCCCATTCTTCTGTATTTTTTTCTTTCCCTTCTCTCTCGATTTCAGATAACACCTCCTACCTAAGTTACCTGACCAGTCCTTACTCCAGACTCTGTTTAGAAGAATTCAAAGGAAGACACACTGGCTTTGCCTTATGCTTTGGCATTCCTCTTAAACTTCTCTCCAGCTTGGGCCAAGAAAATTATCCTATTCAAATACAGTTTCACAGCTCTTGATATTTCCTTCTAGAACTCTGGCTGTTCTTTTTCTATGGCAAGTGTACCACTTTGTTCTGGGTGCTGAAACGTGATTACAAATTTAGGGGTTTAAAACAGCATATATAGTTTACACATACATTATCATTTATAATATATACACTTTTTATTATAATTCCAGAGCTGTGAAGTTCAGAACTGGGATAAAACAAAAGTTTCAGGAAAAATTACATTCCTTTTTATAACTCTAAGATGAGTATTTTCTTTTAGGTTTTTACATCTTTAAAATACCACTGCATGCATTGGTTGATGGGTCCTAAACTCTGATTTAAGCATCAGACACATAGTGCCTTTATAATTTTCTTCTCTGACCCTGATGATATAGTTATATGGTCTCCTGTGAGTGTACTAAATACATTGAAATGATGTAGAAAATTGTCTCATGACTTAGTAGCTGTGAAGTCTCCTTTGCTATGTAAGATGGCACAGTTAGGGATTCCTGGGATCAGAGTGTAGACCTCACTGAGGGGAGAGTGTTGCTGTGAATGTCATGTCATTCTCATTTTCAGTGTCAAGTTCTCCACTGTAGGTCCCAATAATGTTTCAGTTTGTGAGTTTGTAATTGACAGAGTTTATTTGGACAAAGAAGTTCATTCCAATGATATTGGTAAGAAGCACATGGAAATTTCTACTTGGGACTTCAAGTAGACATCTAGATCCATGTGGGGCACCATGGCCATGCCAACATTGAGCATGCTTTTATATTCTATGCACTCAAATACTTAAAATTCACAATCTGTCCTGATGAGTGTTTAATATCATCAATAGGGTCAAAGAAGAAAGCTATTCCCTTTGGGGAGAGTGAATATATGTGCGATATTTTCTGAATGAAGCCAATTAGCTTTTTCCCTGGTTGTTTTAACTTAGAGATTTTCAGTTTAGGTATGTTATATCCACTGGGCTGGAGTGAGGTTGGAATTTTACTCACTGATGGAGAATCCCAAAGAGAGTTATGGTTATTTCTTTACTTATTTTAAAAAAATAACACTGTGTTCTGGTATGTGTCTTTCACTGACTGTTATCTGGAGAATAATGATTTAAGTGATGGAATTGTGAGAGCTGGACCTGAAATAAGAATGAAAGAGGTCAAAGATGAGTCTGAAGTTGCCTCTGGGACCTACTGTCTGTGAGTTCTTGGGTAATGCACTCAACCCTTCAAGGACTAGTTTTTATCTAGAGATTGCAGATGTATATACTTGTTGATATAAGAAGAGGTAGAATGTTTATAAATACACATATATAACACTAGCACACACATATACTATCACACATACTTATACACACATACATTCACACACTCACACACACATCAGGCACATATACAGACACACACATGAACACCTATAGACATTCACGTACATACATACACATATACACCACATACAAACACACACCAGACACACACCTCACACATACAGACACACACATGTATACACACACATATATACACTTACACATACCACACATACAATCACAAACACAAACACACATACACATGCACATATACACACATACTCATGCAGGCATACTTATGCACTCATGCGTGCGTGCGTGCACACACACATACACAGATCGCTACCCACCCCCCCACACCAGTGTCCCTGTAAGTCATCATCATTTTAGAACATCGCTTGAATAATTCACCCTTCTTCCTGAATCATAGAAGCTTTCTTTTCTATTGCTTATTTTAAACTGACAGAAAAAAAAAATGACATCTAAAAAGCCTGTCACTTGAGTACTGTGTTCACCTTAAGATAACATCCATTTCTCTCTCTTTTCTCAATTATGGTCACAATCTACAGCAAGCAGCTCAGCTTTCTGTTGCCAATTCATCTTCCTTTACTTAAGGAAGCCTGTTTTATGCACCACTGATTTGCTCAGTTTTGCACAAACAACTCAAAGATTTTAATGAATAAATATTTAGAGAGTGGGACTTTTGGCTACCAGAGAGGGCAGTTTGGTTGCCTAAAACTGTGGTCCACAGCCTCTGGGGCATTATTTCTAGATGCTGAAAAGCCTTGACATTCATTTTTCTACTGTAGCCTTCAAATCTAATCATAGCCAGTGGCTAGCTACTGGGGAGAACTGAAGCCCAGCTCGTTCACAGAAAGGCAGAAAAGGTCAGGGTCTAATTTATAGTCCAGAGCTGTCCCTGAGAGCTGGCTAAGGCCAACACAGTCAAGGCAGCCTTAGTTTTTTTTTTTTTTTTTTTTTCCCTGTCTCATTTTGATTCCCCTACTCCTTTGCTATTTTCTCTTTAAGATACTTCTACATAAATCACTTATGTAAACCCTTTGCTCTGAGGCTGCTCTGGGGAGAACCTGACCTCAACAGATGGCCAAGTGTCAGAACTGGTCGCAGCTACAGGCAAGATTTATGCTAAAGAAATGGAAGGAGTCTGTAGCCATCACGGGAGGCAAAATGACTGTGAAGCAATATGGCATGGTGAATTTGGAGACAATAAGGAGCTGGGGATAGACTAGGATAGGGGTAGATTTTGTGGCCAACGTCTTTCCAGTAGAGAAAGAATCAGACAGCAGATCACCTTCATGAACTGCCCAGCTCACCAGCTCTTGCTAGATTTATCATTTTTGGCCGTGAAGCCAGGTTATTTTGGTTCATGTTCAGGTTACTGATGCTGAGTGCTCTGCCATCACCTGCCCGGAGGCTTTGATTTTGTGTATGGCCCAGGTGCTGCACCTTGGCTTTTGCGAGACTTCCTTGGAACTCTGAGATCCCAACCATGAAAGTCCTTTGCCATCCCTCAGGAACTATCTTGCCTGACTTCAGCTTTCACAGTTAATAATTTTAGAAGGTTTGAGATAGCTACTCATATAAGTTTGTGTTCATCCTTATATTGCTGAGGACAGCACGTAAAATGGCAGAGGAAACATGCTTCTTATAGATATAGATTCAGTAAGGAGGGGACAGGAATGTAATCAAATTACATGGAAGGTTGGCACTGCCCATCCTAGTGACTCAGGTGGGCACCCTGGATTGTTACTCAAATTCATTGACCTCAGGCTGAAGTGGGTTGCAAAGGTCAGAAAATTCCATGGCTTTAAAATCTCATTCTGAATTTGTGTGTATGAGTTTGTAGTTGGATAACATTCAGCTTTACGGGATGCTCATTTTTAAAACCTTATTGTATGATAGTTTTAAGCCTTTTCTCTTGTTAGATTGTACCAAAGCCTATATTCCCCCAATTAACCCTACAGAAACTTATGGTTTTGATTCTTTATGTTATATCACTTGGGTTTCATAATTATTGATTGCGTAGATTATGGGTTTATGTTAAGTTCACCATATAAAAGCAACATCTAAAAATCAGACTTTGCAGGTCTCTGGGACAGTATCCTTACTTGCTAGCTTATATCTATTTGGAATGAGTAGTCTGCAATAGTTTAAAATCAGTGAACTCTTTCTTCATTTCTCCATTTTTCAGCACCATTTTTCCTTTGTGAAGAATAATTTAAATACTGATAGGCAGAAACTGTAAGGTATCTGGGTGGAAGTCCAATCCTGGTCCTCTTACACCGTGTGATTCTGGATAAGATCTGGATAACACACTGTGGTACAGCACATAGAATATGAAAAAAATCCCACTATTCGATCTATTTTTTTTTTTACAAACAATAAATTCTACTAAAATGAACAAAAACAATTAGCAGCACCCACAATGCCATTCTCCTCCTCAAGCCATTCTGTGTGCATTTGGCATCAAAAGAGGCTGTGTGGGCACACAGCAAGTAGTGGTAGGGGTAAGAGAGAGGAAGAATATATAGGCGGCAAAGCACATGTCAGAGCAGGTGACATCATGTCTTCCCATTTAATCTAGCTGCCACACTTGCCCTTGTCTCTCTTCCCACTGCCTCTGCACCAGTCATCTCAGCTCCATAGGCAGCCAGCAGACAGAGTCTCCTTTTGCCTATATTGTTAAGGCCCAGATGTCTCTGGACAGACTAATACTTAGCTGAGATGAGCAAAGGGCATTCTGAGCACAAATGTTCCTTCCATGTCACATCATCCTTCAGAATTTACAGAAGACATTGCAAAGGGGAAGAAGATCCTGATGAGGTTGGGGCCAGGGGGAGACATGAGATATATCTTGTCATTGTGGTTCTACAAATAAATAGTCTGGAGACAAGTGTTGTGATTAGCGTTGTAGGATGGCAGTAGTCCCTACTGTCTCTCCATGTGCCTCAGCTTTGTTCTGCTCAAACACTAAGTGTTATCTGTTTTGTTGTGTTTGCTGCCTGTCATAGGCCACTGTTCTTTGTGCCCTGTTATATCCACTGTATCTTTGTGTTGCTTTGGTCCTTGCTGCTTTTTTGATGTCAGTCATTCTTCATCTGTTTTGAATACTTGCAATGTTATCAGAGGTGGGAATACAATAGCAGAAATAAGATTGCGATTTCTCAATTAGAGAAAAGTGCCAAAATAAATTCTATTCCTTTGTCTTTTTTTTTTTTTTTTTTTTTTTTTTATAATACACTGCCAACTTCTTACATATGTTAACCCATCTGGTCTTCATAGTACTTACATGTTATATCTTCCACTGACACAGGCAAATAAACCACAATTATGCTTATGATCTACAATTACCTGGCTCAGCCACTGTTCACTGCTGTCTGAGATGGAGAGAGAGAAAGACAGACAGAGAGAGAGAGAGAGAGAGAGAGAGAGAGAGAGATTTTCTCTATCTTACCAGATGACCAGAAGAATTTGATAGGAAGCTCAAACTGGGCTGCAAAGAAATGCAGATGGTACCTGGGGTTAGAAGACTGGATGAAAGTCTAATCTTGGTCCTTATAAAATGTGGTTCTGGATTGGATGTGGATAATGCATCATGGTTCAGCTCAGAGATATATGAAAAATCTTATATTTAATCCATTTTTTTTACAATTAATAAATGCTACTAAAATGAACAAAACAATTTGTTGTTGTACAGCCTTGGTAAATCAATTAGTATTTCTTTGTTTAAAGAATTTCTTTTATTTCTAATTATGTGTATGTGTCTGTGACTGTGTGTGGTATGTGCCTGTGAAAGAAGGTACCAATGGAGATCAGAGATGGTGAATCCATAGAGCTGGAGTAGAGGGCACTGTGAACGTCCTGTCATGGGTGCTGGAAACTGAATTCAGGTCTTTTGCAAGAGGACATGATCAGTCACTGAGACGTCTCTCTTGCCCTATCAATTCAGTTTCTATTCCAGAACCTAGAAATGAGGCTGGCTGTATTCTGGAGTAAGTAGGTGCGGATGAGTCTTCATGCGAAGTCCTGGCATGATGATCTATCATCCCTTCTCTACTTCACTCTTTATGAGCAATGGGAAAGGTTCTCTTGAGAGTAGTAGGTTTCTGTTGGTTTTACCAGGTTAATGCAGGTGATTCATTAACACATAAAATGCTGTATTATGGTCCCTATTTTGATGCCAAACTGAGTACCACACAGAGATAAATAGTGACAACAATCAGTACCACTAGGTACTCCATGTGTCTGAGTTCTGCCTATATTGCCTCAGTAGTTGGAAAGGTAAATGTGACCTGAATTTGAATAGAATATTGTATAGTATAATAATATGGTTGAATAATATGGTTGGTGTATTATAAAATATGATATAAATATACAGTATTAGTTTTTATAAAAAAACAGATTATGAACTGTAAATGTCTCAAACAGTTCAGAAAAGATGTCCCTGGATTTGTATCCTTAGTAGAGCTAGATCTGTACGAGTTCATTACCTACTGTACAGTGTGGTAGAAGCTGTCTGTATAGTGTACAATGGATTTTGATTACCCTGAATTGGAGTGTTTTGGAGGAACTAACAAAATTCTGTGAGAAAATGGGGCCTGCTCTCAATTTCTCTCCTCGTTTGACCATTCATCACAACCTTTATTAGCTTGACATATTATACAATTATGTCTCATTGTGTCTATGTGTAGACTAACCTTGCTCTATGTACTTAGTAAAATGGGGCAGAACATCCAACAGATTGCTCTTCTTTGAATGTGCAGTGCTGTCTGTGGTAGTCAGTCTCCATCATCACCTTGACTGGAAATGCAACTTCCTAGAGAGCATCTCTGGGTGAAGGCATTTCTAGAGAGGACTAGTGGAGGCAGGCAAGACCCCTGGTGAAGTGGGCAGCAGCATCACATTGGAAGGACTGAAATCAGGAAGCTGACCAAGTGCCAGTCTTAAAATATGTGCGAGCAGTCAACCTCACATTCATGTTCACATAGCCACAAACTCCACCTACCGTCACAACTCACTTGCCATGATAAACTATATACCATACACTGGTCATAATGCATCTCTCCTCCCTTGAGTTACTTCCTGTTAGGCATTTGGCCAAAAAGTACATACGATAGCATCTATAAATAACTTGTTTGGAAACTTCTTAGTCAGTGATTTCTGTTTCAGAAATGTATAACTTTTGTTTGAAATTGGTGGATTACTTCTATACCATTCTGAGCTGTAACCTATTTCCTGTTTCCATGTATCCTTACCCCTCACTTTCCAAATCTTTTCCTCCTTTTTTCCTACCTTTGCCCTTTTATACTTGAAAGGACAGGAAGAAATTACCTTATTCAAGGTAATTAAATCTAGGCAAAGGAGAATTGGTAGCAAGAATTGTAGATGATGGAGCAGCGCCCAGGACTCCTGGTAGAAGAGCACATCCTTTGGCCCCGCACTGCTGCTCAGTGTCTTTCAAGTCCAATCCTCACTCCTTAGCCAGCAGGATGGACTCATACAACTGGACTGGCAGAAATATAAGACCAATCATGAAATGGAATAAACATAAAAGTAGTACACAGTTACATGTTGGAGGAGAGTCACTCACAAGAATACCTGGAATAAACCTTACTTTAGATTTTTCACAGCAAGTAGATCTTGGTTTGAAGGTATCACACAGACCATAGTTTGCTGGAAAACTTCAGTGTCTTGGTCTTGAGCTGTGCTCAATGATCCTTTTAAGAGATACACACATGCTTCTCCCTAAAACACCTCTCCCCAAACTTGAGTTCTTTTCTTATAGGTAATATCATGTTTGCTTCTTCTGTACTGTGCCTTGGGGTCACAGGATTTCATCTGTGAGCTGACATAGTACTCATGGGCCAAAGGTCTGATTGGTGCAGTTCTGTATTGAACAGGTATAACTTCTACTCAGAGATGGTGGTCTGAAGAATGGATCAATAGTTGGGCCAGAATGTTTAATTTGGGTTCCTGTTTTTAGATGAGCATCATTTGGGTGCAGAAACTGGCATAGCCTGCCAGGTACACACCTGAATGTCTGTTTTTTTTTTTTTTTTTTTTTTTAAATCTGAGACAGGCCTTAGAGGGATGGGTTACAGGCATTAGCTCTATTACAGTACCCACAAAGACATTTGATCACTGCAGGTTGGCATTCTGACAATTGTTGATAAGGTTTCTACAACTCCTTTATTTTTTTCTCAACAGATAGAAAGATTAAATTATAGGATCTCTACATTCTGTTTTGCATATCATAATGCTGTTAAAAAGAGGGCCCTGGATATGTACAACTATGCAGAGTTTCGCAAAATTAGAATCGATCTGTCTTCAATACCATCATCATGGGGATGGCTGTGAACTCTGCTGTACCTGAGGCAGATGCCCTCTGTGCTAGAATGATTTTTGATTGGATTCTTCTTCCTCTTAAATATCTTACCTTTGAATGATAATTTGCACAGGCATGCCATTGATAATGCCTACTCTTCCTAGAGACCCTTGAATTCCACACACACGATCCTGAGTCAGAGCAAATTTAGGGCACCTTACTGAGTCCTCTATCCTATTTGATTTCTTTCCTTCATTATCTGACAGGTAATACATTACAAAAAAAGGATGGCCTCACAGGAACGGTTGTCAACTTCACCTCAACCATCCCCAATTTGAGGTGTTTTGGTTGCTGTTCTTGCTTCTAGTCCATCACTCAGGCCTTGAAAGCTGATAGATTTCTGATTTCTTCCTTGAAAATGACATGATGAATCAGACTGCATGCTTTCCTGTAAGGGCTCAGGAGGAAATGTAATCAAAGAATGTGCTGTACCATGGAAGGATTGCAGTTTTGACCTTAGAGTAGGGAGAGGCGAAAACCTTGTGGGACATGACGACAGAAGTTCAGGCAAGTTTTGCTGCATAGATAGCCTCAGATATTTCTAGAAACTAAAACCAGACAATGGTCTGAAATTATAGAAAGTTCGGAAAGAGGAAATTCCACGATGTGTCCAAACAGTAATTCAGGGCAAGGTAGGCCCATAAGTATAAACAGTGTGCTCTTTGCTGTGCTGTGGTTCCTTGATGCTCTGAGGTTGCAATTCACATGTCTGAATGCGGAGATCAGCGCTGTGTGTCTTGTTATTTATTGGTGCTAAGTGTGTCCAGCATCAGGTCACCGCTGTTTGTAATATTGTCTCTGTGCTCTGGTACACTTGCTCTTGTCTGCTTTTTACTAGTGAGATTGTTCCTTTCTTATCAGTCACCTAGCAGGCCTTAGCACAGCAGGAGTCAGGACATTCCGAGGCAGCACATGGAGGAGACTGTCCATTAGCAATTTCAAACCCTTAATGAGGCTCGCTTCTGTTACATGCTCCAGTGGTTTGGGGACAGCAGTGAGTGCAGCCTGTAATCTCTCAATGCCTCAGCATGTATTGTGTCTGCTTCTCTTTCTATTCAGCGGCTTCAAAATCAAAGGCAAATTTTATTGGGAGTTTTACATGTGCAAGATAATGCCTGTACAAGCTGAAGAAGAGAAATTCTTTTCCTAAAGACCTTTTATAAATTTGAAACTGATATTTGGATAGTTGGAACAACGTATTCAAAGTCTTACAACTACTATACAGCATATCCTAGGCACAAATCCATAAACATTGTAAGACAAAAATTTCTTATGTTCAATTTTGTCTACTGTTATTTAATCTTCTCTGTTACTTTTAATTTCCACATCAATTCAGATTTAAAGAAAGGCTGTGTGTTGGAAGAACCGGTGTCTGCTTTGATCATACCTTCAGGCTTGCCACGGTTCTTTTTTTTTTTTTTTTTTTTTTTGCATGTGTTTCAACCACAAGATGCCACTTTACCACAAATATGCCAGTATATGTCCTGAAAAAAAGACATTTATCTGCATAGCCACAGTATAATAAAATAAAGGAATGATTTTTATTTTCACACTAATTTTTCACACTAATATTTGTAATATGCAACCTTGATTCATATTTTACATATTGTCCTAATATATCTTATAGCCAAAGAAACTATTGGTCCATTCCATGCATCTCTGGGGCACTCTAAGTTTGTTTATTGACAGCAGCACCATGGTCTTTTACTTCATTACATTTACTTAAACACAAACTATCTACTTTGGAGTTGCTTTGATGTTTTCTGATAGTTTGATTCAAGCTCTGTATTTTGTTTAGGAACAACACAAAGGTGATCTTATGTTGTCTGTGCACAACGTTATGGACAAATAGTGGATACATCAAATTTAGTGTTAGCTTGGGACAAAGTGACATCTTCTAGGGATCTGAATTCCTGAGTTCCTGTTTCTGTTTACTAAGCCCCTCTTCAGAGGACATTTAATGTCCTGAAAAATCTCCTGTTTCCATTACTTTTCATGCTTGCAAGCAGTGTTACTAGCATCCACAAACAATTATATCATTTCTCCTGTCTTCCCTATCTGTTTTCCTCCTTCTTTCCCTTGCTCAATTTTTCTTCCTTCTCTCTTTATAATTTCTTTACCATCTTATTATGTTTCTGCTTCCTTTTCTTCTTCCTCTCTTCCCTCTTCTTCTTCTTCACATAAGTTCAAGATTCATAAGTTTGAGATTCATAAGTTTGAGATTCATAATTTTGAGATTCATATGTTCTTTTTCCCTTCAAATGCTATAACCTGTCGCTATCCTTCCGAAACTCAAGTTATTTGATGTTAGCCCAAAAGCTTGGATTAGCGGAAGACTCAACCCGCAGACCACATGAAGCTCATGAAGAAGGAAGACCAAGAGGGGATGCCCCAGTTCTACTTAGAACGAGAAACAAAAATGCTCAAGGGAGCAAATAGGGAAACAAAACATGGAACAGAAACTGAAGGAGGGGCCATCAGGAGACCATTCCACCTGGGTATTCATCCCATGTACAGCCACCTAAGCTAAACACTGTTGTGGATGGCTGGAAGTGCATAATGTGAGGAACATGATATTGCTGTCTCCTTAGAGGTCTGCCAAAGACTAACACACTCAGAGGACAATGCTCACAGTTAACCACTGATATGATCAGGGGTTTCCCAATAGAGAACTTAGAGAGAGGACTGAAGGAGCAGAAAGGGTTTGCGACCCCAGGAGGAAAGCAACAATACCAAAAACCAGAGCCCCCCCCAGGGTCTAAACCACCAGCCAGGGAACACATAGGGAGAGATCCAAGACTCAGCGGTATATGTAGGGGAGGATGGCCTTGTCAGGCATAGGTGGGAGAGGAGTTTCTTGGTCCCATAAAAAAAAAAATGAACACAGAGTGGGGGGGGGGGGAATGTGAGGGTGGGGAGGGGATAATGAGGGGGGATAGGTGCAGTCACTGCCTCATAGAAGCATGAGGAGGGGGATGGGATGGGAGGTTTCTGGGTGGTGGGAGGAAGTGGGGTTAGGGGATAAAATCTGAAATGTAAATATTACAACCAATTTTAAAAAGGGGGAAAAAAAAAGAAAAGTTGTTAGAACCAACATCTTTAAAAAAAATGCCAGCCCCCTGGGGGTGGGAATTTTTTTTTTTTCTTTCTTGATACTAAAACTCGTTCTGAGAATTGTATATCGCAGAATACACAGCCTTGGTGTATCTACTCATCAAGCATACTGAGCAGACCTGCCCAAACCTCCGATGTCCTGGAATTCCATCTGGATTCAGTGAAGACACAGCATCAGAGGCTTATCAACTTACTCTTCCCCCCACCCCTCTTCTAATATCTCAATGCCCGTAATCAGCTTGAAGAAGTTAAAGAAGAGTCAGCGCCCCTATTCCCTGGGCTTGCGGACTAATGTGGTTAATAATTGTCTGTCTTTCTAGGAAATCTGTATAATTATTATCAAGATGAAGTTATAATTTCTTAAATGGTACAAAATTTACTTTGATTTCAAATTTAAGGTTTTCATTGGTATGAGCTCCTTATTAATATAAAAGTGAGATGAATATTTATACTCTCATGGGCATTGTGCCTGTATAACACATTTAGGAATACAAGGCCTAGACCCAGTCCTTCTTTAACTTTTTTAACTGATTTGGGACGGTTAACCTATGAGTTAAGGGACTATAGAAAATTTATGGCTTTGAGTTTATTGTTAGGAGGTTTCCCATATTTTATTTAGAAATAGCTGAGAGGAGTGAATAGACAACAGTCCAGGTGACCTTACATGGATAGTTGGTTTTCAAAACATCAGAAGTCCATAGAATTAATGCTACAAAAATTTATATATTAATGTCCATTCTGATTAGAGACCTGTCTGCTCCTGACAGCTTCCTGTTGTGGATTCTAAGAAGAAATTGAGCATTGCCAGAAACTGAGTTATGCCAGTTGTGTGGTGACAGCCACTAGGCAAGAATTGCCTCTTTCCATCTACAGACAAATTACTGTCCGGAAGAGGACACACATGCAGAATAGTCGACTGATTATATCTGCCTAGACAGAGTAATCAGCCCTTAATAATTCTGCATCACTAAGGTTTGTACTTTCAATAATAAGACAATAAAGTTTAAATGGACTTTGATTATAAAAAGAGATTGATATTTTAAGTGACAGACCTTTGAGAAAACAATTAGTGGTTGAATCTAAGATGAGATTTGCACCTAAAATAAGTTTATTTTGTAAACTTGCCCTCAGATAATACTCTGGCTGTTCGTAGTATTACATTCTTAGGATGATGCTGAGAGGAATGTGAGTATTATCTTGAAACAATGGCTCCTTAATTAACTGTATATTTTAAGCATCATCAGTGTCTCCAAATCTTTGTGCTCTCTGTAGTTAGATACTTTTCCCCATGATAAAGCAGTCATCAGACCATGCCTGTACTTCACATTGGGTTGCTCATATATCTGCACCTTATTCAACATTATGCTAAAATTGCCTTCAGTTCAATTTCATCGTACAATTAGTATAGGAGGAGGTTGGCTGGTCTGAGTTATATTTAAAGTCTTTTGCTGAAAAAAATAATTCGTATTCCAAATCTGCTGTGCTCTCCTACAGATTTTTAAATTTCCTTCTAGGACAATTTTTTAATAAACAAGCAACCCCCAGTTGAGATATAAAACCCATATAAGAGGTTATTAAAGCATAATGGAACATTATTCATTTTCAGAAGTATCTTGAATTCTCGCAGCAAATTATCAAAATTTACTGTTTTAAACAGGGGAATAGATACTAAGTGAGCAAAGAAAGAAATTGTATTGGTGATAAAAATCTATACACATTCATATGCATATGAATATGCAGACAAAAGATAGTTACTGCAGCCTTTTTCATTGGCATTTGCCTGATGTGCATTGAAAGCCTCTGAAAACCTTGGCTCTTTAGCTGCAGGTTAGCTTAATGGTGAGGGGTCTGTTCGGGTTTGCTGCCAGGAGGACTGACCAGAGTTTCACATCAGAAGCTTTGGAATGGTTCTTTTTGGGTTTTTTTTGTTCAGTTCTTTGTTTTTGTTGGTTTCTTTCCCCAATTCTTGGCTACTTCCTAACAATTTTTAAACCAAATATGTATTGCCAATTTTTGTGTCTCCTTTCTTTCACAGAAGATGCTATTTACTGAGGACATCTTTGCAGCCAGATACAAACTTTTGAAGAATTTTGTAGAACAATAACTGTAAAAATATTATCATTTATCTATACACTTTCATTTCAATGGACATTTTAACTATTTTTAAATGTAGATATTATAAATGAACCAACTATGTTAATTATTCTCCATACTTTCTGGTATCCATGTGTACTTATTTTTTAAATGTATATTAAGAATTAGAATTTTCATGTCTAAGACAAGTAATGCTGTACTTTATTGGAACTGTCAGGTTGCGAGTCAGTTTTCCATTCTTGGAGAAAACATGTGTTATTTCCAACTGCTTTCAACCCTTGCTCACATTCAGTCTAGACAATTATTTTCAGTTTAGTCATTTGGTGCATAAATTATTTGTTTGTATTATTTTTGGGTAACTTTGACTTTCAGTTTTTGTATCATCTTTAACTCTTAGTGTTGTCCTCAGAGTCAGGTTCTTTCGTTTTGCTGTCTTTATATCTGGGCATGGCCATCTTTAACGTCCACTATGTTTCTTAGGGTACCATTCTAACTATAACACTGTCCAAACTTATCATTATTACTTTTATAGACATTAGTTTCCATCATTTGATATAGTTCAGAAATAAGGTATGAAAACTAAGCTATACAACCATTACAAATATAACTATTAGTTTTCTCTTTATACACACACAGACATACATACACACAGTGAGAGAGCAAAAACAGAGAGAGACAGAGAGACAGAAATAGACAAAAATAGAGATACACAGAGAGATTCTACTTGATGCTAATATTACTTGCTTTCTGCATAACCAATGTGAATCAGTGGAAGAGCTGAGCTGACACATGTACAGAGTTTTATAGGAAAGAAGCTGGTTCACGAGGACAGCTGAGATTTGCAGCTCCAATGCAAAGGCTTGTCCCAACAACAAAGGACAGAAAGAAATAACTTTGTCAATAAAGTCTAAGTTAAGCAGCATATATAGTGAGCGGGATGGGAATTGAGAATCCAAACCAGATGAAGACCTATTGGTAATACTCTTGCTGTGCACTGTAGTGTCCATGCTTGTTTGTAAGGAGAATCTACTGAACATGACTGATCTTTTCTCTAAAGCCTGAGATCTTAAAGAGCTTTGTAACATCATAATAGCTGAAAATTCTCAGTGTGCTCTACTAAAGATAGACACAGAAAACAAGAAGTTCACACTGAATTTATAATGACTTCAGGATTTATGCTGTAATTTTAAAGTCAAATCACTTCCTTTTGTATCCTTGACTTCTGCTTCTTCCTACTAACCTATTAAATGAAGGAAATAGGAACTATGCCTACTTATTTTCAGTTCTAATGAACTGAAGATTTTATCACCATTTACTAATAAGCTTATTTTCCTAAGATGGAGACAAACAAGCAACAAAAGATGAAAGCTATAAAACCATACAAGAATACACAATGTTGACTTCTCATGGCTCACCAAAGTCTATATTATTAAGCATATGTGGGAAATTATGAACCTGTCTTATTATGTATGGGATTAAAATAATTGTCTTTACTGAAGACGTGTATGATTGAGAGAATAACAGAAGATTTTAAGTTCTAAGATCAGGTTCCACATTTCCAATAAGGATGCAGAGTTTAACGTTTTACAAACCAGCTGAAAACTGCAAAATAGCGGTAATGATGGTGTCTTAGTTAGGGTTTTATTGATGTGACCAGACACCATGACCAAGGAAACTCTTATAAGGACAATATTTAATTGGGGCTGTCTTACAGGTTCAGAGATTCAGTCCATAACTATGAAGGCAGGAGTATGGCATCATCCAGGAAGACATGGTGCAGAAGGAGCTGAGAGTTCTACATCTTCATCTGAAGGCTGCTAGCAGAATATTGGCTTCCAGGCACCTAGGACTATGGTCTTAAAACGCATGCTCACAGTAGCACACCTACTCACAGAAGGCCACACTTCCAAATATTGCCACTTCCTGGGCCAAGCATATACAAACCATGACAGATGGTTATCAGATAGACTGTTGTGTCAGTCAAATTAGAAGATCTGAACAAGAGATCTGTGAAGTGAGTGAAACTTTGTAATAGCCAGAATTGCCACAATCTAGAGTGTCACAAAGAAACATGGAGAGTGTAGAGGAGACAGGTGGTGGGAGCAGGGAGACAGGCAAGCCAATAGGAGGTAGGGTCCTGACTATCTTTTCTGACTGATCAAGAGTCTGCAGGTAAGCTGATATCATTCTTCATGGCTAGTGAGTAATTAAAGTCTCCTTGAGCTGTTGCTTAAGTAAGCAACATCTAAACTCACCTTCCCACTTTTTGCTCTAATTGCTTTGGTTATAATAAAGGAATAGAAATTCATCTGCTCAGGAGTTATATCCAAGTTGGGAGATATTATCTCTAAGTGCTTAATTTAGGTGAGGAAAAACTGGTCATCAGTGACTTGCTCTAAAAAATGCCCCTGGGTTACACTTACAGTATGCTGGAGAGAGAAAAAAAATTGGTGAGGTTTCCAGCAGAGGGGAGAAGAAGGGTGGTGTACCAGAAAGAATGTTGGCCTGAAAACATGGAAATCTGGATTTCAGCATCCACAGAACCAGACAGGATGCAGTGGAAAAGGAACTGTCTCATTTGAATCACATTCTTATCTCAGAAATGAAAAGATTGTCCTCATATTTCTCATCCTTTCGTATGTCCTCAGTATACCATATCTTAATGATATTCTTCTTTGCCCTTTGTTAAAATTTGTCAGAAAAGCATTACCATCTACTCTACAGAAACCGATAAGGTCACCACTATGAAAGAGATGAAGCTGCAGTTGCAGAACCCAGCATTAGTCAAAACGTGGAAGAATTACCAGTTAGAATTTAAACATATTTTCATTTTTATTTCCCCTTTATCAAAATTAAATTCTTTTCTCATACAATAGATCATGAGTTGTTTCCTCTCCCACTACTCTTCTCAGTTCCTTCTCCCCTCCCCTCCCCTCCCCTCCCCTCCCCTCCCCTCCCCTCCCCTCCCCTCCCCTCCTCTCCCCTCCCATCTGGATGTCCTCCCTTTCTATCTCTCATTAGAAAAGAACAGGCTTCTAAGAGATAACAACCAAATGTGCCAAAATAAATATAACAAGTTAAAACAAAAACTATCACACTGAAGTTGGAGGCAAACCAACAGAGGAAAAAGAGAGAAAGACAAGACCCAAGAACCAGAGACCCACTGGTTCACATACTTGGGAGTCACATTATAGAAGAATTTTAATCCAGCAATGTGGCTGCCTGTCAAGGGGCCACATCCACAGGCCTTCTATGTGATTCAGCTGGAATGAAGACATGCCCTTAGTACACACCTTTAATCCCAAACAAAGAAGTAAGGTTAATTCATAGAAGGAAGCAATGAGGTTTGAACGGATAACTAATTGGAGGGCAGTTCAGACTTGGTGAGTCAGCTGGGAGTCGGTGCAATGAGTTCAGTGACGTGGAGTTGAGTTCATTTGTGAGTTCATGCAGTTCAGTGCAACAGAGACTATTGAAGCCAGAGAATAGGAAGGGGCCAGAAGATTAGAACAAATAGACCCAGTTAGTATAATATACATGCAAAGGACCTGGTACAGACTTGTGTAGGTCCTGCATATGCTGTTTCAGTCTCTGTAAGTTCATACGAGCATTACTCAATTGGTTTAGAGGCCCTTGTTCTCCTGGTGCCCTATGTCTCTGGCTTTTACACTCTTTCCACCGCCTCTTCTGTAAGGCTCCCTAAGCTCTGAGGGGAGGGATTTAATGGCTAGATTCCATTTGAAGCTATGTGTTCCAAAGTCTCTCTTTCTCCATAATGTCTGGCTGTGAGTCTCTGTATTTGTTCCCATATCCTGCAGGAGGGATCTTCTCTGGTGCTAATTTATGAATATAGCATATATCTTTAGGGGTCCTATTGTTACTTCTTTTTTAAAGACTAGTAGTATTGGGCTGGAGAGATGGCTCAGTGGTTAAGAG
This sequence comes from Arvicanthis niloticus, assembly GCF_011762505.2. Classification (NCBI taxonomy): domain Eukaryota; kingdom Metazoa; phylum Chordata; class Mammalia; order Rodentia; family Muridae; genus Arvicanthis; species Arvicanthis niloticus. The sequence goes on along the minus strand of NC_047671.1, from coordinate 56,568,283 downwards.
CACTGACTGCTCTTCCAGAGGTCCTGAGTTCAATTCCCAACAACCACATGGTGGCTCACAACCATCTGCAATGGGATCTGATGCCCTCTTCTTGTGTGTCTGAAGAGAGTGACAGTGTACTCATATACATTAAATAAATAAATAAATAAATAAATAAATAAATAAATAAATAAATCTTAAAAAAAGACTAGTAGGTTTAATCCTATTTTTCTGGGCTGTTTTGGCTCTGGTTCTTAGTCACCAAAGAACATTGGATATGCAGTGGACCTTAAGTGAAATAAGACATTGGTTGCTTACTTCCAAACTTTGTACCACTATTACCCTAACGTATTTTGTAGACAGGACACTTGCTCAGTCATGTTCATTGCAGATTTATTCATAATAGCTAGAAGCTGCAAACAATCTAGGTGTCCCTCAATAGAAGATTGGATAAAGAAAATGTACATTTACACAATGTAGATTTACTTGGGTATTAAAAAATGACATCATGAAATTTGCAGACAAATGGATGGAACTAGGAAAACACCCATCCCGAGTGAGGGAACCCAGAAAAATAAATATGCTATGCATTTGCTTCTATGTGGATATTTTGGGTTTTTAAACTTACTTTTTATTATACTTTATGCTTATGGGTATTTTGTCTAGGTATTGCTGTTTGCTGGTTCCTACAGAGGCAAGAAGAGGGAGTTGACAATTTCCTGTTGTATTTGTCCTTATAATCTAATGGGCTGTGATAGTGCCCTGTATATAATAGTCACCCAAATATTTGCCTAGTGAGTGAGTGAATGAAGTAATTAATGAATATCTCAAATGAAGGTGTTCATTTAAATTTGTATTTGCTTTACTTTACTGAATCCTGATATAAGCGCCTAAAGAATACAAATAAATTATATTTACTTATCCCTCACTTCCCACCCAAAAAAGATGGTTGAATTCTGGTAACCTCTCATAACATCTCTGAGGCAGTATGGTTTGTTCCTATTCTGGCCTGTAGCATGGAAGGAAAGGTAGATATGAGAAAGTAATGGTTTCAGCCTGATACTCAGAGTGCCCGAGACCTGGTTTGAGTGTCAGATATATAAGTTCTTGTCTCTTGGCCTTGATTGTCTTACTTCTTGGCTAAAGGCAAAATCCTTTCTTGAGACTACATGCCCTGCTTTTGGTACCTATTTACCCTATAATTAAGCAAATTATATATTTTTCAAGAAGAAGCTTGAATAGGTAAGTCTCTGGAAAAGTGGCTGTGCACAACTTGGGACCTTGCTACAAATTCAGAACCTCAGGCCCACTTGCAACCTCTACACTGAATCTGCATTTTAACAAGATCCCTAGGTGATTTGTGGGAACCGTTAAAGATTGATAAGCACTGAATTTATATATCAGGACATTTATTCCTGGGTAATTAAAATCCCCGATGAGTGTCACCGAAGGCTCTTTCTCTCATTTAAGCAGTTCTTACATTGCTGCTTTCATCCTGTGGATACTAATAGAGAGGTGTCAAATCCCTCTCCAAAGTGCTGTGGAGCCAGCCTTACATATTTAGTTCTTTTAATGTTTCCTCATAAATCAAGTTCTCTAACCCCACAATCAATCCAGCAACTCTCCCTTGAATTTACAGTAATTTGTCAACATCTTTCTCCATCTGAGTAGCTGTAAGCCTGAATGTAATTTTCTACGAGCCGTCACAAGTATTATTTATAGGATTTAAAATTCCTTTAAGATACGTGATCAAGGCTAATAGTCAAAGAAGGGAAAGGTAATATATACTTACTATGCAAGGAAAAACAGTCAATTAGAGTTTCATTTGATGCTCTGCAGTCATTATTGTCATAAACTGCAATTTAAATAATAGTTCTCAAACTTTCATATTTGACATAGTGCTTGAAATTATGGAACAATATATATATATATATATATATCCCAGGAAGGACAGGAAAATTCCTGCAGATCAAGACACTGAGAAAAATTTCACAGAGACCTTAAGACTAACAGTCTAGATTAATAAAAACGGGCATTCCAGGAAGAGTCAATAAGTTAATAACAACAGTCTAAACAGACAATCGCAAAACAGTGATGGTGATAATGATGATTGATATTTTCTCTATATTAATAATATATTACATTTAGCATTTTACAATTGCATGACTCTTTAAAAAATAAAATAAATGATGCCTTGTTGAGCAGAGGAAAAATAACTTGGCGAATGTTCTTTATGTTATACTGTCTTTCTCATGGGAAAGAAAAAAGGATCTAGCAAAACAAGAAATACCAAGGGAAAAACAGTCCCCTTAACAATGTTTCTCTTCCCCTGAGCTCAGCTGCAGAAAGATAGCAGAGAGGCAGAATGAATCTCCAGCAATCCATTCTGTTAGAACACTTACACAAAGCTCAGTAGAGCTGAGTGTTTTAGCAAATATCATTTCTACCACGTGCCAAGTAGAAGTAGCACTAATTTCATGCATTGTTCCATAAGGGACTTTGTAGAGTAATAACGCCTTAAAGTGTTACTGGCATGAATTATATCTGGGTGAATCTAATATAAAATGAATACATTGCTGAGAGTTCAAATTCAGATGCTCTCAAAATGAGAAATGCTTTTGTTATATGCACGGGAAAAGACCTGGCACTAACTGAGCCTGTCTGGCCAACCTAGCCAATAGAGACAGGCCATCATGGAGGCACTGTTTGTGGTTCAGAGTTCTTTGTCTACATTGAACAGACTGCTCATCTTTGTGGGACAGGAATTTTATTCTCTAGTACACACTCCTCTGTCTAGAAACCATGTTCTGCATAAAGGACACCTTCGTGCTCTAAAAATAAGGTGGAGGCCTAGTGGCTCTAGTAATTTTCCTATCTTTCTGTCACACCTTTGTTCTCAAAAACTGAGTTAAAGCTGCATTCAAGGCTACTAAATAGACTTATCCATATTCTACTTTCCAATGCTCACAGGGCAATAACTCAGCTGCAATAACAAGGTTTATTTTATTGCAGTTTGAAGGCTGTTAGGGGCCTCAGTAGGTGAACATGTCCCCTGGCTCAAATAGGCCAAACATCTGCTAAATTCCATCCCCCACAACGTTCTTAACCTTGCTTTATTGTTATTACCCTCAGGAGGCCACTAGGCAGGAGTTTGAGGGAGAAAGAATTGAAGTGACATTTGTGTCATTATTCAGCACATTTAGGCAGTTTATTATCTAGTAATGAATTCCTCTCCACTCCCCAAAGAACTTAATATGAAATAATATTAACACATTAACACATAATGTGAGGCTGCATTCATTAATACAGTGTCCAGGTTGCCTACAAATTTTGGTCCAACTGTGTTTCTGTTACTGAGATCAAGTATAGAGTTAGGTGTTGCTTCCATGCTTCAAAAGAGGGAGCAAGCCAGTCTAGTTAGATATGCAGGGAGCCTAGCAACATTGTTAATGTGCAGAATGAAAAAGTTGGAATTGTCTTTTGGAAGTTATGGCTCCAGGAAAAGGCGTGCATTTGACTTCAGTGACATCACAGAAGGTAGAATGGGATCAATACAACGGTGACATAGATGTATCTATTGGGGCTGGTCTTCCCCACAGTACACTGATCTCTGTATTAGTTGTATTTTTCTGTGATGGTCTTCATTTTCTGTAAAGAGAAGCTTCTTTGAGGAGGGGTGGTAGCTACACTTAGCTATGGTTATATGGATAATATTTAGAATACAGTAATGAATTATCAGGCAATATTGTGGAAAAGGGAACACAACAATTACAAAAATTAGGAGCTTGCATGGGTCAGACCTAGGTCTTCTGTATATATGTGATAGTTGTGTAGCTTGATGTTTTTGTGGAACTCCTAAGAGTAGGAGCAGAGGCTTTCTCTGACTCTTTTGCCTGCTTTTGGGAACCTTTTTCTGTACTGGGTTGCCTCATTCAGCCTTAGTACCAGGGCATGTGCCTAATCTTCCTGCAACTTGATATGCCATGTTTGGTTGATATTCATGGGAGGTCTGTCATTTTCTGCAGGGAAACAAGAGGAATGAATCTGGGGGATAGAGGAGGCAGGGGAGGGGAGGAACTGGGAGGAAAGAGGGGGAGAAACTACAGATGGGATATAATATATGAGAAGAATAAATACAACAACAACAAAGCAAACAAACCAATCAACCAAACAAGAACAATAAAAACAAACAAACAAACAGACTACCATGAAGTCTTCTATGACAGTCTCTTGTAGAAATGCATAAGAACAGAACGATGTTAGTATCAGTAGGTGTGTTCACATGGAAGGAATCCCACCCATAGTCAAAGAACTACAGGCAACTAATGACTGATGGAAGAAAGAGAACTGGTCCCTTCTCAGATGATTGTCCTTATTTGTTATCCAATACAAGATGTTTGGCCCTGAAATTGTATACATACAAAGATTTTAAAAAGACCCAGATGGTTGTACTTGTATATTTACATATAAAGTATATATATATATATATATATATATATATATATATATATATATATATGTGTGTGTGTGTGTGTGTGTGTGTGTGTGTGTGTGTGTGTAACCATGGGCACAGTTGAAGAGAGATTCCTGGTTTGGGGGGGGGTCTATAAAAAGAAAAGGGAAGTGGGAAAGTGATGTAATTTTATTTTAACTAAAAAACTATTTAAGAGAGAGAGAAAAAAAGTCCCCACAACTTCCTAAACACTGAGGTCCTCAGGTACTCTGTGTGTATTAAGATATTGTTTAAAAGCCTGTTTACTAAAGGTCTGGGAACTTTGTTCTCCAGGTGAGAGTATGGGGAAACTCCTAATTCTGATTGTACAGTGGTTCATAAGCAACTAACAGACATTGACTATCTGGTTCAGAGACATTGATTCTCTTCAGCTGAAAAATGCACTTGAACCTTAAAAACCGTGATTTTTTTCAATTATCAGTTTATTGCTCATCACAGATGTACACTCTAGACAGAAAATATTACTGCATTTTGTGTATTTCAATAGTGACATTTCAGCTATAATTATAGATAACACTTCTGGTTATCTCCAAAATGTAAATTTCCTTTTTTCCTGTAAGAGATTAGATTTTACTCAGGTCCTTTCTTTATGCACCCATATTATTCAAGAGAAGGCATGCTCATCCATCATGGTTTCAATATTGAACTTAATCTAATCATTGTGCTGTCTAGATAGTCTGTATTTTGGGATTAGATAGGAGTCCTACTTCTGTTCTCTGACACCAGAATTGGAGATTGTCTTAGTCAGTGTTCTATTGCTGTGAAAAGACATCATGACCACAGCAACTCTTACAAAAAGAAACCATATAATTGGGACTTGTTTACAGTTTCAGAGGTTTAGTCCATTTTCATCATGGTGGGGATCATGGTGCCATAAAAGCAGACATAGTGCCAGAGAAATAGTTGAGTGTTCTATATGTAAATCTGCAGGTAGCAGGGAAGAGAGAGACACTGGGATTGGCTTGGCCTTTTGAAACCCAAAAGCCAACCCCCCAGTGACACACTTCCTCCAACAAATCTATTCCTTCAAATCCTTCTCAAGTAGTGTCACTCACTAATGACCAAGAATTCACATCTATGAGCCTAGCATATAGGAGCCATTTTGTGGGTGGGTTGATGTCCCAATTCCTCCATTGGAAGTGCCACCTGGTTATATGAGGTGGCCAAAACCATTTTATTGAAACCACTACAAAAATGTTGGCTAAGATGTTGCTCATATGAGAAAGTAAAAGGATCAGATCCTACACTTTCCTCAGAAACAGACAAGATCTTGGCCTTCACCACTGCTGGAATCCATCAAAAAGCTAACAGAAACTTCAGCCTAAGTCAAATTCGTAATGAAATGGAAAAGATCAGAAAAATGACCCTGAAGCCTACTTGCTCTGATTTACAAGAGGCCTTGGAACTTCTAGAAGCATTCATAGTTCCTGATGTGGACTTTTGTTGTTTGGATCTAAGCATTCTTGCTACTAAGCTAATTCTGCAGGAATTGAGGACAAAGAATTTCATTTACTATCCAAATTTATGTGTTGACTTTAGCCTTTTGTTAATTCTAGACTGATGGAAGTTGACCAAAATGAACATCTATAAAACCCTCAATCACTTTCCCTAGTGTTATTAACATTTATCACAATGTAATCATTAAAACTAAATAAATAACTCTAGCACAGCAAAATTTAATTGTTACTATATAGATTATTTGAATTTAATTAGTTTTCCCACCAAAGTCCATTTTTCTTTCTTTCTCAAGAACCCCCTGAGATCCTACATTGCACTTTGTCATACTTTTGCCTTAATAGTCACCAATTTCTGCCAGATAATCAGTTCTTTTTTAATAGCTTGGGACTTTGGGAGAGAACAGATAAGGCTTCAACTCTCTTCAGCTGGATTTTCCTAAGCAGATGGGTGTCACTATTTTGGGGAATAATCATGGATGTGAATTCCTCAATGTCCTTCATTTCTTTGGTGGTTACATATGTTTCAGGATTTCGTTGAATTTTTGTTCCACCAAATTCAATTTGAACAGGTCTAAACACTCAGAAAAAATGGCACTTCCTGTGAATGATACACAAACAAAATGGCATAGTCCCAACTCCTAAGAACAGCGAAGGACTGGGTCATTCATTACTCTAATGAAATAGCAGAGAAAGTGTACCTGTGAAGAGAAGATGCTTGTCTGAGCTCAATATTTGGATATTTACCTGTTGATGGTCATTTTGTCAGCCAATTCCTCAGGGAACACCATAGCATTGAATGTTTGAAGCAAACAGTTCGATTGCCTGTCTGTGCATCGATGTGAGCTCTCACTGTTTACTTACATTTACAAGGATTCCATAATGGGTCTCAAGTCTAATGACCTCATCTAATCCTAAACATGCCACAAAAGTCTTGTCTCTAAATAGAATAATCAGAATAATTTCTGGCCTCATTATATCACCAATGTAATACCATTTTAGCACATAAAGACTTGACAGATACTCTCAACCCATTTCGAAAATATGACTACAGACTTCATTGCAGATTGGCAAATGAGGGTCCTTTACACCCAGATTATTCATCACCTAACCCATTATTTTAATCAATAGTAGTAGCCCTGACACAATTATTTGGGGATGAAAGGTGAGTTCTAAATAGAAATGGGATCGCTTTCACTTCACTGAGAACAAAACGTGTATGGAAACCTCTGGCTTTTCTGGAGCCATTAGACCTTTTTTATGGAAGCTTTTACAAGGATGAAATTTCTTCCATATAAACTCTCCAACACTTGTCATATTTTGAATCTCCTGCAATATTTTCTTTAATGAATATTTACTGTAAGAGTCATTCCTGGAGTATTGAAATAAATGTGCTGTTAACTCATTACCATTTTTGCAAAAAGCAAGGAATTAGTGAAAAATACAGCATGTTGAGTGTTTGAATTAATCAGGTAAAACTTAATGGGCTATTTTCATAGAAACAATTGCCAGTCTCCGACGCTCTGAAAATACTGCAGTGACTAAAAGTACAATTCGTTCAGAAATAACAAAAAAATATGAAATTTGGCCTTGAATGCCTTTCTGCCAATGATACTTTGTCAGGCTATTTCCATTGATTAAATGTAGTAGCAGAGTTGGAACATTTAATCAATCATAAAAGCCAGTTTAATGCATTATATCACTCCAAAGCTTGAGCGATTAGTGTAGTTGTGCTGTAGGCCAGAATGTAAAGCATAGGATCCCAGTAACACCAAAAACCTGCAAGAGAGAATTTCATTCTTCCTCTGTGTATGTCTTCATTGCTGAAAAACATGCATTTGTAGTTCTATGCCTTATGTGAATTATTTCAGCTGCATGCATGTGGCAAAGTAAACAGTCATTTGGAACCTGCAGGGTATATTCACAAAGATGTGAACATGAACAAATAGTGTGACATAGAAAATAGTAATGAGTTGTTGGATAGTGATAGATTTTCTCAGGAAAATGTTCTGCTTTTGTTCTGTTGCTGTGAGCAAACATTCTCACTGAAAATGCATTCTGGAAGAAAGGGTTTACAGCCTACAATTCCAGGTTCCTTATCTCCAACTAAGTGAATTTAAGGCAGGAGTTTAAGGCAGAATTCATAGAGGGATGCTTCTTACTGGCAAGCTCCCTGGCTTATGCTCGGTTAGTTTTCTATCAGAGCCCAGACCCATGTGCCTTTGGAAGGTGCCACACACAGTAGGCCCAGCTGTCCCATATCAATCACCAACCAAGACAAACTCTCACAGATATGTCTGTAGGCTAATCTGATGAAGCCAATTCTTCAGCTGAGAGTATAAACTAGCTAGAAGGTCCTGGAGTTATTGCTCAGTGGCTAGAACACAGAATGACCTTCTAGTACTGTGGAATTCAATTTCTAGTATCCACAGAATAGCTAACAACTCTCTGTAACTCCAACATCATGAGGCCCTAGATCCTCTTCTGGCCTCCGCACACACTGCAAACTTGTCATACACAGACATTCATGTAGGAAAAATATCTCCATGTACATAAAATAAAAAGCTCAAAACCAAAACAAACTAACTGAAGCATTTGGTTCCCCACATTGAGATTTTCCACTATTATTCATACCACAGCTACAGCAAAGAAAAGAAGCCATTGGCAAAGTGAAATGAAAGGAAGGAAACGAAGGGGGAAGAAGAAACGAGGCACATGCACTTGCTGTATCACATGTGATACAAGAAAATGATTGTTTCTATGAATCAGCAAGCAAGATGGAATATGACCTGAGGCCAAGAATGTGGTGATGGTAGGAAATATTGAGCAAAAAAAGACAGACAAATGAGCCATTTTGATAGATCAAAGAAGCATTTTTGCTCCATTTTGAAGAATTAAATGAATGCCATAACCATAGATATTCATAACCTATTATTTAATAAGATTATATAACATAATATTTAGTCTATAATTATGATTCAATATCTGAGTACATATTGTGTACATATTCATTAATTCATTTTGAAAGTCTTAATGTAAAATGACCAATAAACAGGTTGCAGGGGAGAAAAGTCCTAAAAAGTTGAGTCCAAACTAACACTTGAAACCATGACTCCCATTCCTGACTAAAAGGCAAGTAAACCACATGTTTACCTATCTATAAACCCGGAACAGAAGAATAACCTGATTTCTCAAATGTTTCAGGAAAGCATTTCTGTATTGCCAGTTTACATAACACATCTTCTCCTGTTCATGCTTTACCTTTAAATATTTGGAAGACATGTCATTTATTTGTTAACCGTACACTAATTCCTTTATTTAGAAATGATAATAATATATTAAACAGCGTATACTAACTTAAAAATAAATTCGAGTTTGAAATTACAATGATAATTGATCATTATCTTCATGGAACTAACAATATTGTTGAGAGGGAAATGGCAATAATTGTAAGTTGCTAGTGTACCAGAGAACATAGCATGTAAATTATGGAATAAAGTTAGTTCAGAAACTAAGAGAAACTCAAAGGAGAAGAGGGTTAAAAGAGCTGAGGTAATCAAGAAGTCATCATCAAACTCAAATCATCAACATGGAACTGATTAATTTAAATGAGTGGGGACTGGCTAGGAGAAACCAGAGGCATATTATACCAAATAAACAATTGAACGAATGACCATGATAGAATTAAAGAATGCAAGCCTCCAAGCTTGAAGAAGAAGCCCCCAGAAGAAATAGGCTCTAGTGCCAGTGAAGAATTGCACTTGGCAGCCAGGGTGAGGTCAAGCAGGCAAAGAAAAAAGAACTTTCTTTCATATTCTTTATATACCTTGGCACTCAGAGGTGTGGCCTAGATTAAAAGTGGATCTTTCAACCTCAAATGATTTAAATAATAAAAATCCCTCACAGGTATACCCAGATGTTTGGGCTTTAGTTTATGACAGTATCTGTAGTATGTCAAGTGGACACCAAGAATAGCCATCACAGTGGCATTGTCTGTATGTCAGTAATACCTGAAAGAACACTTGGTTTCAGGATAAATTAAAGAATAGCTATGGATATGTTTCTGAGTGCCACCCTAAAGAAGCAGAGGATTTGAAAAGAGTGAGGGCAGCTTGAGATGTGTCGAGAGAATCACTTGGGATCTGGTGGACTAACATGGAGACTGGCAGGTTAAGTACTTCCTAGTAGATTATTGCTGGCTCTATCCATAAAGGAGGGAGCTATTTCTCCATTTTCTTTCTCTATCTTTTTCTTTCAGAATTAATAACAAAAATTTACTTGGATACACAGATAACCCATGTAATAATTAGCTATGTGTTTACATTTGGAATGATAGACTAAAGTTCACCTGATAAATTTTCATGTCATGCCCTTAAAATTAAAGGAAATTTTCTTTCTTTATTTACTATTCTTCTATTGGACTTGAATGTGGATTTGGTGATTAGGTATCTTGAACTATGATGCAAGGCCACACAATAGTGTCTCCATTACTCTTATGTCCTAAAGTTGGTTCCGAGGATAAAAGTAGACAATAAGGATTGTATGCAAGAGAAAAATATTCGATTTAACTCCAGCCGTGTATTTTAGAGAGTACTTTCTGATTTGCTGATTGAGTTAGTGAAGTTTCTGTATGTATCCTCAGCAGGCAGTTTGATCTTATTATGTTTGGAACAACTTGGTTTGTTCTAAGCTTCTGGCATAATTCATTTTGCAAGAAGGCTATAAGCCTCATGGCTCCATCTATATTTTTATCTTTTTATTTCTGTCGAGAGTGAACAAGGTACAATAATATCTGACTTGCTTTTTGGGAGTTTCATGTGATTGCCTCAGCTATTAAAAATATATCTGTTTAGATCATAAGTCCTACTTTGGAAGTTCTTTTGAAATAATTTAAAATATTTAGGCATATAACTTTTATATCAGGGTTATCCTTTCTCTCCTTTGAACTTTCTAAAGGCCAGGAAAAAAAAAAGCAGTCATTAGCAAGCAGCCATTGGATGGGGTTATTCATGTCAGCAACGTCATCACACACAGTGACACACGGGCTTGTTCTCTATTGGCTTTTATAATTTCACTTCTGTGATTTCATTACCACCAAATAATTGATGAATGGCATTTTAAATGGCATGGACATTAAATATATAGAGAAAGGGCTGTATTATGTTCTCAGGGCAAAAAGGGTTAGGTCTCACACTTTGTTTTCTCTTCGGTCACCTACTAATTTTACAGTCACCTCTAATAGAGGCAGAGGATTAACAGCCTTGCTGCAATGCCCTTCCAGGCAAGCAGAGAACAGTTACACATCTCTAGCTTTTGAAGGAGAGAGATGTGATTTCAGCTAGGCTATAAAAGTACAGCCTTTGAGTGAGAGATGTCAGGTAAAGCAGTTCCCAATTCATACAACCATTAGAAGCAAGAACAATGTCTGGCTGCATAAGTAGTGCAATATGAGAAAGGTCAACATTGCCAGAAACAAACATCCTTCTGTATTTCTCATTGAGATAACAATGGGGCTTATATTTATTCTTTCATCTTTATGTCAGAGTTTTTTGGTTTTTGTTTGTTGTTGTTGTTTTGGTTTGTTTGTTTACCACTATTTCTTCCTTATTAAAAAAATATGCCCCTTGACATCCACACAAAGCAAGCAGAATGTGAGACAGTTTAAGGTTCAGGAGCCCCAGACTGCTATAGAGTTGAGGAGATAGGAAAGAATCTCCAGGGAGATGTCTGGTTCTTTCTTTTATCTCAGAAACAGCAGTAATGTCTCCACACTCAGTAATGAGCCCAGCAAAGATGCACTGCCATGCAAGTATATCAAGCCAATCACTAATTTATGTCTGTGGGATTCACAAACTTCTTCATAATATATTCTGAAAGTTTTGCATCCTTTCAACAAGATATATTGAATCTCAGATCCTGGGCTGTGATTGATCCCAGTGTCTAGATAATATGTTATAGTGTCAACAGGGTATCTGACAGGCTTTCATTATAGATTTAAAAGGCTAGAATCCTGGATTACAATCCTCAGAGGCTATTCTTTGTAAAGGAACTTGGGCTTTGAAATTACATATTGGAAAAGACTGGATGCTAAGTGTTGTCTCTGGGTGTTTTTTATGAAAATATAGGGATATATTTGGAGGGAGAAGACATTACCTGAGGACATGAGATTCATTCTCAATGATATGAATCGATTTCCCTGCCACATTCTATACTTACCATCTAAAAATCTATATAGAATAGTGTCCTTGAAAAGCAAGAGAACTTCTGACTTGCGTTAGCATGCCACTGTGACAATTATATCATTTGGAAAAAATGGAGGGTCTATATAACTTAGATTTTGCCTACCATTTTACTTAAAGTCTTTTTTTCTCTAGTATCTGTCTTGTGATCCAATCTTAGAAGTTTCTGCCAAAGTCCCTGGTAATAACACAATCTGTGACTACTAACAAGGATCTAATCAATATCTTAAAGATTAAAAGCCCAAAACCTCAAAGGAATAAAACTAATGATTTAGCTCAAAGCTAAGCCTGTTTGTTTAAGGGATGGAGAGGGGAAAAAAGAGGACATAGGCTTCATAAATCAAATTGTTGACAGGTTTAGGTCTATTCTAACTGGCCCATTTCCTCTTTTGGGTTAAAGAAAAGAAAACACTGATAGATTATTCAGTGTGTCAGTTTTGAGTAAAGATATCACATGTTAAAATGAGTTGTTAAAGTACTGTGGCTGTTCTGGGCTCTTTCTCAAGCTAGCTGCATCAGTCAAATATTGTGTTTTCTCATTAAGTGAGAGTAGAAGTTAGGATGGATAATTTCCTCCAGCTCCTTGAAGCCAACATCTTTTCTTCTTTTGTCACATAGGCAAATCAATGAAAGAATGATAATAATGTCATATGTGTGAGAGCAGTGTGTATGGAAAATAGCTTTTCTTAGTATATATTGGTCAGTCCAGGTGAGAAGGAAAGATATTCCAGTCTATGGAAGTTCTACTTACAAATACTTGGCAGTCATTTAGCTACTTTGGAAGAACTGATTAAAACTTTGGTCATACAATATAGTTTTATGTAATCTCTGTAATGTGTTATTCTTACACCAGATGGTATTCCAGGTATGTGACAAATTTACCTGAAGTGGAAAATTTCTTTGGAGACTCAGTTGTATTATGTGAAATCTTTTGGAAAATGTCCTATGAGAAGATGTTTTGCAGAAGCAAATATGTGAATGGATGTTTTCAGGGGAACAGACATAAGGTGTTTTTCTGGATACTGTCTGGAAAAAGAGCATGTGATGTTTTGCTGGAGCAGATACTAGAGAGGACAAGTGATGTTTGGAAAGGGTATGAGCATTACCCAACAGACAGTGGTAGCACTCTGGCATTGGTTTGCTTTGCTACTCATTGCTGTTCTTTGTTGGTCTTTGCTGATGTTGGCCTTCGCTGATGATACTTAGCATCGATTCACTTTGCTTTCTTTGCCTGTCATCACTTGTTGTGGCTTCATAGAAAAAATTGTATCAAAGGACTTCTCATGATATTCTGGCAGACTCTTACTGCTTCTGTGGACTCAGGATGATTGGCAGAGCCTAGAAGTTTCTTCTGGATTGAACTGCCATTGGTGATCCATGAATGGTGTTTGCAAGTGGGTTGAGCTATTGTTGCTGATTCATGTGAACTGTACTGCTGATGTCCTTCAAAAAAGACTAGAACTACCACCAAAGAACTATTTCTAAACAGATACATATCCCTCTTTTGCCCTATTGACTTTTGCTTTTTACTACCTCTGGTGTGCAATGGGCTAGAAGGAATTTTAAAGCATTTAAGAGCCCTTATTAAATTAGGTCCTGAAAAACCTAAGTTTACAATTACCTTATTTTATTTGGGTATCAATCATACTTTTTGAGGGTAAAATGAAATGATTTGGAACAAATAAGATATTCTTTCCACATACCTTAGCAACAAACTTTTAAAAATAGAAATACATGTCATTTAGAGTTATACAGAATAATGATGGAGAGTTTCAAATATTACACTCTTAGACTTAGGAAATGACACAAATCTAAGCTGTGACATTATTGTCATTTAATCTTGAGATGGAGAAAGACAGCACAGATTTAGATGGTGAAGGACACCAGATTCTCAACTGAGTTAAGAAGGTAAAACTTCTAAAGAGAGAATTTGTGAATCTTATGTTGTTGTGACTTCAGGAGTCAGTTGACTTTTAAAAATTAATACTCATGGTTATATATGTTCATAAAACATGCTCATATTTATGAGAGTGTATTATATTTTTACTTGTGCACATAATATGTAATACATAATACTCAAATAGGGTAATATATATTTTATTTTAAGAACATTTAAAATCCCTCCTTCTCATCATATAAAAACACATAGTACACTGTTAACTATAGTCACTTTATGAGCTACAGGATAGTAGAACTTCCATCTGACTTCTAATTATAATTTTTGTAGTTGTTACCGAACTACCCCAGCCTTCCCAACTTTTGATAACCATAATTCTATTCTTTGTTTTGGTCAAGCCAATATCTAGCTCAACCTGTGAGTGAAACATGCTATGATGGACTTTCTGTAATTGGTATATTTCATCAAGTATAAGTCTTGTTTGTCCTGCTTCAAATGATCACACCTGACTCTTTGTGAAGAGGACTAGTCTCAGCAACATTCATGTTACTGAAAATAAGAATACATTATTCTTGAAAATGCCTAATTCCTCATTGTACATTTCCCACATTTCCTTATCTATTTATTGATAGATGAAAATCTATTTATTGATAGATGAAAATTTCTATTGCTTTGTATGTTCATATCATAAATAGCTCTTTAAAACATAGAAATGTATATATTTAATTTTCATACTTACTTTCCTCAATTATCAGAGACTGTGAGTTATCATCTTTCTCTAGATAGAAAGGGGACTACTAAAGACAAGGAAGGGCAAATTTTTTCATGATGTTATGAAAACCAAGAAAACTGTTTGTACAATTGATAGAAGTATAAATTAATATTGCCATTGTGTACAACAACTTGTATTTATAACTTGAGTTATAATAGAAATATTATTTGATCTACCATTTCAAGATACAAATTCAAAATAAAGCTAAACATATATAAAAACAGGTTATAATTATGATTGCATCTAGTTGTGGGAAGGCATCATGACAAAAAATTTATAGGAATATATTGGGTTATGAGAACACCTTGGATGGGTTTGGATTGGTAAAGAATTAGATACAGTTAGTTACAATGGATTTAGATCTAGGAGAGTTGGGAAAAAATGAATAACTACAAGTTTTCTGTTACCACCATAGGTACAAATGCAATATCTCTCTCTTGTCAGTCAGATACAGCTGGTTCTTTCTACATTGAGTTATGAAATGACATCACAGGTCAGGCTAAGAGGCTTCCTCCTGCCACAATTTTGCTACATGAAAGCCTACACCAAATAATGTTACCAGCACTACTCTGACTTAAATAAACCCAGAATTAGGGAGCCATGGACTTGTGTGCATTTGTTATAACTCATTAGTATTATTCATATTAACTCATCTCTCCTTAAAACAAAAAGTCACTTCAAAATAAAGCCCTTTTAAATACTAAATACTGACTTTAATGAAAAAGGTCATTGAGAATAAAAAAAAACATACACACAGTGTAAGAAAAGAACAAGATGCTTTAAAGGTTCTGTAATGATAGCATCATTAGGCTCACTTAAAGGTGGAAATTGCTGCCATTTAAAGGCATCCTGGTTTTATTGTGAATGTTAGGTACTCAGAATAACACTAGCAAAATATTAGTTATTAATGTTTAAAAGCTCAGTGTGTCTGCTACCCTGAGGGAAAACAGAGAACAATTGGAAAGCAGAATCATTTGACCCACATAAAATTTTGACAATACCCAACTGAATATAAGTTTCCTCAAACTTGGATAGGTAGACATTTTACTAAATTTAGTAAATTTTTATAGTCTAAAGCATAGGGATCATATGACCCTTCCACGGAAGCCACCTAAGACCATCACAAAACATATATATTTACATTATTATCCGTAATAGTGGCAAAATAACAGCTATGAAGTAGAAACGAAAATAATTTTCTGTCTAGGGGTCACCACAACACAAGGAACTGTATTAAAGGGTCCTAGCATTAGGAAGGTTGAGAACCACTGGGCTACAGTAATAGCTCAGGACTCAAAGAATAGAATCTCAATCTGTGTCACATTCTCTCAGTCAATTTGTAAAACTAACCTCATCCCAATTAAATAAAGGAGTGAAGCATGGTTAATGAAAAAAATAATATTGTTTTTCTATTGTTTGTGCTTCACAGTGGTGTGTCCAAGACTAGGTAATTTATAAATAATATAATTTTAATGGTTCATAGTCATAGGCACCAGAGAGCCCAATGTTGAGACTGCTATGTCTGGCAAGGGGCTTCTTGATACATCATCACAAGGCAAGTAAAGAGGCCCTGAGAGGCCAAGAGAAGGCCAAACATTATTTGACCTTGCCACCAAGCCCAGCTGTGAGTGTGGCCCTTATGATCCAATTTCCTGTTACTTCTGTCACAGTGACAAATTTCCATATGAATCTTAGAAGAGACAAACCTTTAAACCACATAACACATTCTATAAGCTTTTTAATATCCTCTGCAAACCATTCCAATCTTTCACAGCTAGAACTGTAGCAAATTCATAGTTTATTATACTTTGGTTGGTAAAAAATAACCTGGATATTGAAGAAGTTGTTGGATACTGACTCTATACTGAGTACATTTGGATAAATCAGAATGCCACTGTGGCCAGAGGTCACATGAAACTTATGAGTAAGTAATGGTAAAGCGAATTTAGACCTGACTTTGTTTAATATGGGCATGGTGTGTTCACAAAGTCATTCTGTGGGCACTTTGAATATATAAAAAATGTACATTCAGTAATAGGGATAATTTTCATGTTAGCCTTTGACTTGTAGATTATAAGTATTAAAATCCTTGAAACTAAAGTAAGTATTGCTCTAGATTAATTGCAAGGGTTAGTCCATCTTTATGGCCCTTAGAAGGCTCAAAGGCACTTATTTCTATTTTATCCCACTTGACACTTTGTAAGACAGAGGCTCTTGAGCAATGGCAGTGAGTTATTACTTCATTAAATAGTAGATCCAATTGTAATGATTCTTCCCAGTGTATCATCATGAACATAACAGGCTGACCACAATTTTAATTTTTATTCTGTATCTCCTTAGCTTTAAATTGTTTTCCCTTCTCTCTCTACTCTCTATATAAAAAAATCATAAATGATTTTTCCTATGGAAAGGAATAGTAGTGTCCCATATACAGACCTATCTAAACTACATAACTGCCTCTGTGCTTAGAGTTTGTTCTAAAGACAGCCATAGAGTCTGCCCAAACAGTGGCAGTATGCTAACAGAACTGGGTGAGCAGAAAGCAGATATGCCTTAGGTGGTTTTATAAGAAAAATGTATGTTTTCCACCGCTGTGAAGATGTTTGTTGATGTATGCCTGGGCATGTGAGGATATATGTCTTTCCAAGAGAAATGCAGACTGCAACATAGTGTGGCCTGTATTTTTTTTCCACTAACAAGCAGCTTTATTTTAATTGACCTGACAGTTTTAATCTGTTTTTGGTGCCTGCATTGATGTCATTCATTATCTGGGAAGATGACCTAAGGATATTCAGAGAGAAAGATGTTTCCAAAGATGCACCTAGATACATGGACCACCTGTCTACCTGTTAGACTACCCTCTTGATTGTGTTATTTATCCTTGTGTCCTCTCTTTTAAAACAGATGTGCCATATTTAACAAATCTGTTTGTGTTTCACAAGCAATATACATCACATTTCTATACACTATTTTAATTTTTTTATAGTACCTAGTAGTCTTGAGAAAAAAGAAAAGTATACAAAAAGAAAACCTAACATACAAGTAGTATGCCAAATAGCTTTCATGACCAAGAGAAAACAGTGTTCTTTATTAGAAACTATTAGAAACTCAAGGGGAAGTTTTAGTTGAGTTCCACAGAGTTTTGGAGCAAATCCAAGCCTTCTATAGAAACAAGCAATATTCTTTCAAGAAGAGGTTCTCTGCTACCTATGTATCTTCATAAAGAAATAATTGCAGAACTATATTTCCTATAATCTTAGTACTTACCTTAAACTGAGAGTTGTTTAATCAACCAAGCTATAAAGTTTATGAGACTAATACATCCTTGTCAAAAGGGGGATTAAAAACAAAAACCATAACTACCACACAGAATATTGTACACAAAAATATTCGCAGCACAAAACAAGTTGTTGGCAATGACGCTTCACATAATGTGCCTGAGAGGACTGTCAACCACTGAGAATGGCCTTGTCAGTTCTTTAACTTGTATTCATATGTTGTTCTAGTGTTGGACCTGTAGGCTGAGAAATCAACATGGGCCATGCCCTTGGGGAATGCACCTGGATATATGATATTTACACAGTAGGTCATGTGTCTATCACTTACCCCGAATAAAGCTAAATAAACTTCTCCAAAAGATAGTACATAGAAATGTTCCTTCTGATACCAACCTTTACCCAGTCCCATGTGCCTTCCACTATAATTCTGATTTGAATTCTTGGGCTTTGAATTCCATACTTGAAAAACTTAAAAGGGAGAGCTTTATGTAGTGTTCAAAACGATTAGGAGATGCTTTAGCTCTCTTTCATTTTCCAGGTAGCTCTTATTTTCCAATCTTTTTCCAATCTTACAGCATCCCCACCCCACCTACCCAACTAATGAAGTTGGCATTTGTCTTGAGGTCTTTTTACTTTTCTCCTCCAATATTGCCAGCCTGACTTCCTTCAGCAAATGTGGGCTGTGTTGACTTCTGCCTATTAAATCACTTCTGCCATTTAAATTGTGAAATTCAATTCTTGGAGTTACAGGCTTAGAAAACTTCAGGGGAAAACACATAATGGAAAAATTGAACACTAAGGCTCTGATCTTTTCAGAAATTAATGATTCCCATTCTAAATAATAGTTACCTAACTCTGTCATTGTTCTTCCAGTCTTCTTTTCCTTGGGCCAAACTGCCCAATTATTCTAAAATGTCACTGAGACTTGCTTTGGCTTTCTGTATACTCCATATTAGCTCTCTTGAAGGTGAGGTACCAATTTTTAATATCGATAAGTTTACAGTTTATGCCAAAAACTAACCAGAAAAAGTAAGATTATTCCTTTTTTTCCAAACACTATTCTCCTTAGCCAAGTGCCCTGTTTATGCTTTCACCCTCCATGGTAACATCACACTCTGTCTCTGTCTTTCAAGTAATACATGCAGTCAGTTGGAGGTTGAACTGGTATTTCTTATATTCATATGCTAAGTTCTACACCCCAAGATTAAGATCTGGTTGCCCTAAGACTGGCAAATTCCCATGTTTACCAGCCTTTGTTGTCTGAGTCATACTTTCCAGTTAAAATCATTAGTTAAATAAAAATGGCTACAACCAATAACTGAGGAGACTAGAGAGAGCTTGACTTTCAGGGCAGAGGTCACTGGGAGGGACTATGAGGGAGAAGGAGAAAGGAGAGGGAGAGAGAAGGAGCTCTGAGGAAGAGAAGACAGAGAGGACAAGAAGTCTCTATTAGTCATGATAGATGAGCAGTAATTTGCCAAGTGCAATGCCTCCCCAGAATACTAGACTACAGGAACAGAAATAATCCAGGAAGGTTAAAACAGCAAGTATTTGGGAAGCATGGTTGGATAGCATTACAAAATGAGATTAAGGATAATGCCCCCAGTACTTGTAGAGAGCCTAGTAAATAAATCATAGTTTTAGTCTCATTAATTTAAAGCTAGACAGGGATTAGCATAATTTATATTATTTTACAACATCCCATTTCTTCAGTATTCAGGAGTCTTTTGAAACATGCTGCCCAGTATTGATTTCAATATATTCTTACTTGGACATGTAATATATGTATTTGATTACAGATAGTGGTAAATTCTACTGATCTGATTTCTTAACCAGTTCCAGCATTATGTTAGGATTTCAGTTTATGACCTTAGATGTGTTAATGTCTATAGTCTACACCTGGATAATCCTGCCTTTTAATAAAAAAAAAAAATCTACAATTTTGCCTTAAACCTTGTATTGATATATTCTTTTAGTGTTCATGAGAGACATTTAGTTCTTTATGGTCAAATATGAACCCTATCAAAGAGAATTCCCTGCCTACCCCACCCTGTGACATTCAGAGAGTTATGTTGACGTTTTGACAGCTATTATGTTGGCAGGGTATTTCTGTTACTTTATTCCCTGATTTAGGTGGAGCTCTAGAGAGCATTGAAGTCTCCTGGATCAATGGACAAGATCTTAATTTCTCACTGACTTGACAACTGTCTTGTGGTTTTCCCTTCCTCACTTGGCCCAGAGATAACCTTCTTCACGGGCTGGAATATGGTAGGGCACCCTGTTATTTTGATTGCTGACAGGGTGAGATGCAAAACTGAATTGAAACAGGTCTGATGGGGATGCTGTCAGACTCATCAATTCCCACTCCCCCTTTGAGGATGTAATGGCTTCAGGAAGGCTAAGACCCTCAAAACACCCCAGAAACAGCTCCCAGTTTTGTGGCTGTGCTCTGGCCGGCATTAAAGGTACAGCATTTGTGGAGGTCTCAAGATAATTCAGAGAAATAGTACAGAGATCATTTAGCATAGAGTGTTATACAACAGACTGAAGCACTGAGTAAAAACAGACAAGATGCAAGGCATGTTTTAGTTCTACTTGAATGAGAACAGAACAACGAGAAAAGTTAACACAAAAAGAAAATAATGAAATACCAACATCTTGAATGCAAGTTGTAGATTTAAAATGAGTGAACAGTTAGGTTTCTTTCTTCCTATTAAGTAGTAGTAATTCTCCCTCCTGATCTTTTCTAAAATTATGATTATTGCTCCATGCATTATGGAAAGATCCTTCCAGATAACACTATGTTATTATTGGATCATCAATATGACACTTGGACAAAGCAGCTAACTCCTAAAAACACTGAATGGAAAAAAATCCATAGATATTCTCCAAGGTTTTAAGCCTTTTCTGCCTCACTCCCAGTGAGGCAGAGATAGTATTTGGTATGTTTATACAGAGAAATAGATAAGTGACTGGATCTTCTACTTCCTCTGTTAGGAACATAGCTGTCTCAAAGGATGGACATTTTTTTGTATGTGTGGAAGTTATTATATATACTAAATTACATGAAAAGTACTGAGAAAAGGTGCAACTGATCTAATAGTAAGAATTAACAGAGATTTTCCACCGGTTCTTCTAAAAGAGAGGATGCTGTATTAGGTAGGTCAGCCATCAAGAGAAATGGTGGCATCTCTGTGGTGTGAATTATTTTTGCCTCTTTAGACTTCATTCCAAATAGGCTATCCTCCTTTTAAAATATGCCTCAAGTCCGTCTGCTTTTCTCTATTTTTAAAGCTGCTTCTATCATAAAAATTGTGTTGAGTCTGTTACCTGGCCTATCATTTGTGTTCTTTTCCTCTTAGAATCCATTCCCCACAAGAGAACCAGAGTGACTCTTTAAAGCTATAAACCATTACTCTGCTAAAAGAAATAATTTTCATGGATACGCAGTATTGTTGGCTTGTAGTCTACTTTTTGGCAAAAGGTCATAGTACACATTGATGCTTGACAGATGATTTTCTCATAGAATAAAACTGAGGCTGCTGCTGCTGAGAGATGGCCAGAACACCAGTAATATAGTTTGTATAGTTATTAAATTTCCAAAAGGCAAGAATTAATAGTCAGTGTGATACAATGTAGCAAATCTTTAGGCAGCTGAGTGTTGGCTGCTTTATCCAGGTTACATAGAACCATGAGATAACTTAGCAGATGGCAAGAAACCTTATGAAAACAGGAGTCCTGGTTTTCTGAGCTTATGAGAGGTCTTTATTTAAGTTCAAATGAACTCTGGTAAGATTAGAGTTACATTGTGTGCTCTATCTGCCGCTTCTACAACTGCTGCAAATCCTCTTGTAAAGAAATTCAGAGAGCTAGGGACATCCATGATTCTAGGCTCCAACAAATCGATTTCTAGGCTTTGATGTAATCTGTGTTTAAAATGGTTTCTCTATAGACAGACACTGCCACTTTACATATTGACAAGGTGTTCTGTGAATCATTACTACAATAAACAATGAGACAGGAACTGTAAGCATGAAACTATAGTCTGAGGATCATTGGCATAAGCAACTTGGCTTAGAGAAGGGGAGAAAAATGAAACATACTTAAGGAGAGGAGAGAGGGTTTTTAATGAAATGTGTTTATAAGAAAACAAATCACTGACCATGTGTTACAAAACAGTTCTATCACATCCTAATAAATTCTTTAGGGCTGTTAACAATATATTAACAAAGAAAGAATGAAAATTATGTAGACCTGTCACTATCACTATTGGAAAATAATTTTTTCCTTTTACTGAATAGTTATGTAAAATCTGCTTTGTAGATAGATGAAGTCATATCAAGGCAAACATGTAACAAATATTTTGAGCCTCTGTTTTGTACTCATGTCTAGGCTCCATAGTATATAACAATGCAGTAAAACACTCTTTGCTTTTCAGAACTTAATTACCTTCTAGGGAGATAAGTCTATGAAAAAGGCAGGAAGCATTGATCTCAAAGTCCTCAGCAATGATTTCAGGTGAACTGTCATCTATATAACTATTCACCTATCACTGTTTATCTATGTGTGGCATACATTCCCTTGCCTAAATAAGAATGCTCTGTTTTATTGACCTGAATACTACAGAACCTTGGTATTCTGAAAAAAAAGCATGCAAGTACTGGAAGAAGTGAGTCAGGATTTAAGCAGAAGCAAGAGGGTAGTGGGTTTGATTATTGCTGGTATAACAGCTTTAATTATATTAATTGCTAGCACCACTGCTTCTGCAATTGCTTTGACACAAGAAGTTAAGACAACTACTTTTGTTAATCTCTTAGCAAAAAAAATGTTACTAATCTGTTGAGTATACAAGAGGATTTAGATAGGCATTTGGAACAATAGATTGGTGCTCTTTATCCTATACAAATTATTGGAAGGAGGTTCAGAGTTTAAGAGTAAGGAGCCATCTCGAGCATCATGCCAAATACCATTGGATTTGTATTACTTCTAAAACTTACAATAATAATCATTGTAATTAAGAAAGAGTTTAAAGTCACTTGCAGTGTATTTGGCATAATTCTAACATCTCTCTAGATGTTTTAAGCTTGCATAGTGAGCTGCTCTGCTGAGCATTGATGCAGCAGATACTACTGATAAAATTACATATGGTCCAAGGTCAGTATTTCTACTTTTGTCAAGCTTCAAGAATGGCATATATAGCTTGATCATGCTAGCCCTTTTTGTCCTGAGAATATTTTATTCATGCCCATAATGTTAAAGCTTGTCTTTAACAACATCAACATGTTGGAAGCCAAAGTACATGGCTCAAAACTGAAAATGAACCCCTAGACAGAGTTATTAAATTAACAGGCTGGCAAGCCAAGGACAAGTTAAGATTCTGCACAGGGCCTTACCAACCTAAGACAGAGTGCATTGCTTTTGATAAAGCATATTCCACTACTGGTAAGGAACGCATTCTTGTCAGAACAGTCTAAGACAGGTTCAGTCTTGTTTATGAAATAAAAAGGGGGAGCTGTAGAAAGCTTTTGGGGCTGCTGTGCAAGAATCTGACATTGGCTAAGGACAAGGAAATGGGCTGTTTGGCAGGAATATGACATTGGCCAATGACAAGGAAGTGAGCTTTAGGCAAGAATCTGACATTAGGCTAGAACAAAGAACTAATTCCAGGCAGGAATCTAAATCTTAGGTTAGAACAAAGAAGTAATTTCAGGCAGGAATCTAAATTTTAAGCTAAAATAAAAAAGTAGGCTTCAGACATGAAAATGACCTTGGGCTAAGATAGGGAAGTAGGCTCAGATATTTTGGTCATCCCGATAAGCCCTTAGAAACAGTGATCATGGGAGTGATCACAGAACTCTGTTCCTTGCCTTGCTTGTTCTTTCACTATTTGTGTTTATTGTCTTGCTTGTTTTTTGACTATTTGCAAGTATTGTATTGCTAGATCCTCAACCTAAAACTGACCTTAATACTTGCATATAATTAAAATGATATAAAAGCAAAAAAGAGGAGGGGGATAGGATAGGGAATTTCTGGGTGGATGGGAAAGGGCATGCCATCTGAAATGTAAATAAATAAAATATCCAACAAAAAATGTTTGAAAAGAAAATTCTTATTAGGTTATTTGCTTCCCTCTCCCAATTTTCTGAACATCTATTTTCCTTTTTTTCAGCGTGAGTTCCCATTTCCCTAAAGTTTCTCTTCTGCTTCCTGCTTACATTATGATCTCTCAGTTTCTCACCATGCATATCTTCCCTTGACTTTGGCTACTTACTTTCTTATTTATTGCCATTTAGTTCACGTCTTCATGGGCTGGCTCCACTGCTAAACATTCCTGGCATTTTGGTTTCATTATCATCAAATGAAAATGGTAGCCATCTCCTTCCCACTCAAATATAGCAATAGTCAATGCAACAGTGAGCTAATGTGTTTAGAGACATCCTTAATTCTTAATAAGGTAATCATGAGCTATGATTATCTTACCGGTATTTGCTGAGCTCATTAAATATCTTCCTTGATTGTGGGCTTGCTATTTGAGTTGCAATTTGTATTTCTAAGTGAAATTAGGGTTATATAACAAAACTAGGATCTAATTGTTCTATGATAGAAAGGTAAAAGTTGTTTTCAGTCCACAGTGTGTGCCCTGATGTAAAAATCATTTTAGTTCTCCTACCCCATCTCCACTTATCAATTTAACGTTAAAACAACAATGTTGCTCACCTTGACATATGATCAGACAAGACCCATCCACTCTCAGTGCACCATAGTCTAAGCTGAAGCTACAATGAGCCTTGAAGTACTAGTTTGCCTCTATGCTATTGCTTGACTTCCCCCAACATAATATTTATATTGATTATCTGGGAGCTTCACAAAATGCACTCTGATCACTTTCACTTTCTAGTCTTCCCAGCTCCCCTGCACCACCCCTATTTGGAAAACCTACTTATCTTCTTTGGCTATAACAAAATGCTCCTTCTTGTAGAACATACCCATTATGTGCCTTTTTCTACAACCCAAGTGTAAGACATAATTTGGCTCCAATGTTTTTCAGAACACTCTGTGCATGTTTTCATTATGATGCTCAATGCTCTAGATTGTGTTTTGCTGTTTGGTTTGCTCTTCTCAACACATTATAGATTCACTGAGAAGACTGTCTCTGATAAGGAGCAGAGTGGGATATCAGTGGGAATCTAGGCTACCAAACTGCTTTAAACATTTTCTTATGCTTTCCAATTTAATCAGTATGACTAGGCCCTGAGAATTAATGAACACAAAGTTGTCTTTAGAGAATTAAGTTTCCTTTTATAATTATGAGACATAAGAACCCAAGCTAAGCCTCATGTGGTGGGAATTTGTCCTTAAACCAAAACCAGGACTTAATTTTTTTGGGGGGGGGGGAGAAACTAGAGAGATGACTCCATGCTTAAGAGTACTTCCTGTCCTTGCAGAGGACCTGGGTTTGAGAACCTAGATTAGGTGCTCAAAACTGCCAGTAACTCCAGTTCCAGGGGATCCCATAGCCTCTTCTAGTTTCAAGAGGTACCTGCCTGAATGTGGTGTACATAGAGACAACTGGGTACACACACAAACATATAAAAATTAGTAAAAATAATTTTTAACCAATAAAACTTAAAAAACAAACATTATAGCATTGTGTGGGGTACTATTTTCTCTTTTAATAGTTATACATGTTACAAAATTCTAGAATTTGTTTAAAAATCTTCATCGGGCACCCTGTTTAATATATGTTTATGGTGAAAACATTAAAAATTCTTTTTTCTAGATTTTTAAAATTTGTTTTAATTATTTTTCAGAATTTACTATTGAGAAAAAATAAAAAAAAACCTTTACTATTGAGAATTTCACATACTAATGTAATGAAATATAAATATATCTATACCCCTGAAGCCCGCCATTTCTCCCAATATCCTTACCAACATCACCTCTCCCAAGGTTTGTTTTTTTCTTTTTCTCTTTTTGATAAGCTATAAGTTCCTAATAGTGCCATGCATATGTTTACCACCAGAAGCTTACCAATGGTCATATTTTCCCTACCAGTGGCCATATCTTTCCTTCAGGTGGCCATATCTGCAAAAAAAAAAAAAAAAAAAAAAAAAAAAAGAGGAAAATTCTCTCTCCACCAACTATTCACTCCTGCAAGCTCCTCAATATGGTGTGGGGTTTAACAATCATGCCTGGTACTGTAGTCCTGGTCAAAATCTCATGGTTGGGAAAGTCACAGGTTCTACAGTGAGACCTACTAGTGTTATTTTGTAGACATGGTGTTGAACTGCTTTCTAAATACTTATCCTTGTTCTCACAAACCTGAATGTCTCTTAATTGTAGACAGAGAAGCTTCTTTTGCAGCAGACCATCAATGGAGAGATATTTAAGAGCTCAAGGTGATGAGAATAAGAGCCTGAGGACACCTGCATTAACCCTACTGTCATTAAAGCACAGAAAATATTGTGGCTGAGAAGTAGAGAAGAATCTCACAAGTGGAGAATGGAAAGGAATGCTGCAAAGTGCTCTCTTCTGGGCACAATATGGCTATCTCTATCATGTTCCCACAACAGTTGTGTTTACCTAAATAAAACCTTCGAAAAATTAAACCCAAACCATAGGAATACACAAAATCCATATCACATTTTCTACATTCAATCTTCATTCAACAGTGACCAGTTCTTATTCCTCTGAAGCTAGGTACCCTCTGACCAATTTCTTTTATCCCTGTTTCCCCTTAAGATGTAGCCCATTTCTTTTGATGATGTAAACACACTGGCAGCAAAACTTCTCTAAAAACTGGTGATTTTTAATCTTCATAGTGATTAAAAAGTAATCATAGTGCGCTGACCTTCAGTTGCACTAAGAAGAGACTGTCAGCTTTGTACCCATTATCCATGTTATCTGGAAATGCTCTATTATTGTTTGTATTCTATATTGAGATTATTGAAAGTTGAAAGTTCTGTAATTAAGGTGAAAATAAATTATGCAGTACATATAATCTCATTAACCTAGAGCATCTTTAAATCTTATAGATTATGCTAATAATATTGAAATAAAGTTCTACCCAAAGATACCAACAGATAAGCAGTGCTTTAGTTTTTAATGCAATGTAGACCTAATTTGCTATGATTTATATCAATCTGTGGCCAAAAGCAGAGAGTAAAAATTACATGATGGAGGTAGATAAAAGAACATTTCAGACTTGGAATTTTATTGAAAGTTGGCTTTTATGGTGTCAGGTTGACAGAGAATGTTCTTAAGACTGTGGACCATCATTGTCAGTTTGATTGGATTTGTGGTTTCCTAGAGGGCACAACTCTGAGTCACCCATGTTCCTGTAATAATTCCTTATTTATGCTCCTGTAAACAATTCTAGTGATCTCATTTGTTCACTAAGATAGAATTATTTCTTTAGTCTGTTGCTGATTCCATATTTGTGTTGAATAAGTATTTGTTCTTGTCTCCCCAGAAAAGGCATAGAAGTCTAATTTTCACTGGAGACAGGTACAGTACCATATAAACATAGTGGCTTTCTCCCCAAAAGAGCTACATGCAGATGCAGCACACACAAACTCCACAGTAAGAGATGTGCTGTGTGGTTATAGTTTCCATTCCCTCTGCTGTGAACAGTCTTTCTCTTAATAAATCTAATGCTCCTGAATGAGCATGCAATTCCCGTCTCCCACCTGAGGCAAACTCAGGAAGAGGTATATTCTGGTCTGTGTGACCAAGCTGCTGTGTAGCCAGTGTCAGCTGGAAAGGTCACTCGTTGATCTGTTGCCAAATATCTGGTTCTTCGGGCTATAGCTATGGTTGGTAGATTGAAATTTGTTAAGCACCTCCTCAGGGGCTGAGGCATTAAAGTTAACTGTTACAGATGTGGAGGCATGGCAGCAAACATGTTGGACTTACAAAAGAGTTGGAGCTACCTATGAAAATGTTGCCTGGGATGACAGAATTTATCATCTGAACAAACATCCCTAGAGCATTTAAAGACAAAAAGAAAAAAGTTAAAATCAAATTGTGTGTGCCTCTAAAATCCAACCCTAAGCTACATGCCCAACGTTCCTTTTCCTAAGGTTAGTCTTTATTGCTGTTCTCTGTCCTGAATGTCTGGACACATTTGAGATTCTCTCTTAAGCTTCCCTAAGCTTTCACATATCTGTTACTTGTTCTTGCAATCAATATGTATATTGTTTAGCATTATAAGGCACGGTTATTGATTGATCTTGATTTTAACATTTAAATTTTAATGTATTACAACTCTAAATTTAATTTGAGGATGTGGAATAATTTGGAATAATATTTGGAATAATATGATGTGGGAGATATTTAATTATTATAGAATCTACTAAGTCCTTAGCATACACATAGAGCTGATACTGTACATTTGTGTATTTATCCTGGAAGCTTAGCAATTCATAGACTGTCCTTATCTGGGCAGCAAACAGCATTGGCATCATTTTTTTTCTCTTTCTTCTTGGGGTTGTTAATGAGTAAACTTCTTCATATGTGAAAGACCTCCCAAGTGCCGGGATTAAAGGTGTGTACCACCACACCCCGCAAGTATACATATATGTTTAAAATAGAGCACATTTAACTAACTTTTTGAAATAGAAACTAAGGAAGCATTCATCTCTCACTCAGTTCTTATTGCATTAGATATCGTAAACTTGTGAAGTAAATAATTGGGATTTGCTCAAAGGCACACAAAAATGCAGAGGTATACAGCGATTAATCTGAACTGAACCTGATAGCAGTCTAAAACATACATAAAACATTAAGAGGCAGTGTCTATGGATGTGCCTGAGCACCAGTGAGTTTGCAGAACATGAGGACTCAGCAAGAATGACTGTTATTTTCAGAAGGACTTGTGTTTTTACAAAGGAATATGATTGTTTTAATGTTTGGGTATTGAAGGTTTCCATGGGCTCTATGCGCTAATGTATGACTTCTGTGGCAACAGAATCATACAGCAAGGCAGAACATTTACGAGGTGAAGACTAATAGGAAGTTGTTGGTTCATTGTTGTATGCACTTGAGAATGATTATTGGAATTGTACTGGCAAGTTTTATGTCAATTTGACATAAGCTAGTGTCATCCGTGAGATGGAAACCCTAATTGAGAAAAATGCCTACATAAAACTGAACTGTAGGCAAGCCTGTAAAGTATTCTCCTAATTAGATAAAATTACAGTAGAATACTGAAAAAGAAATAAGAAATCATACTGTTTACTATTTATCTAAAAAAACATAAGGCAAATAATTCAGTTTGTAAGTTTACATAAATATTTTTAATTAGCTTTCATCACCTGGGATGATGGTGCTTCCTTCAAGATCCTAAGACCACCTAACAAAAATTCTAATATGAGACATGAGAAGCTCTCTTTTCAGTGACCAGGGCCACATAAGAGATTCCACATACAACCTATTGCCCTTGCCCTTGATTAGCCCCCAGAGGAGAAGATAAGTTACCATTGTTGGAGACATCATCCATTTCAGAAATAGATCCCAGAGACCCCTGAGCTGGAACTTATGTGAATTACCTCTCCGTAATGACATGGATCAAAAGGGACCATGGAAGGTTCTAAATAGAGGAGGCAACCAAACTTCTTACCTAGCCATGACTCCTATCTATGGTCCACACCAAGATCAGCATGCCTCCATAACACTACAGGTGCAGTAGTGACATGTATGGCTTGACAGTAACAAATAGCTGTCTAATTGAACTTAAGACCAACTCATGCTTGGTATTGGAAACCTAGCTAACTATACTAGCCTCTAGTGAAGTCATAGTTGTTGGAAGAGAATCTACAACCATTAATATGCTAAACCAGCACAATCCCTAACAACAACTTATAACCATTTGTCCTTAGGCAAGCAGGTAAATCTTCACCCCTCATCCAAAATGTTCTCTTTGTGACAGACAACAGACTGCTAAAAAAATGACAACCAATTGCCCAGTCATAATGGATATATTAACAAATAACTCCTACATGTTAGGCTCAGAGAATATTGTGGAAGTGGGGTCAGGAAGATAATAGAAGCCAGAGAATCACAATTTTTTTGTGAGCTTGTGTCTCTAGTAACAGCAGAAATTATACCCATAAAATTTCACCAACATGATGACCAAAACCTGAGATGAACAAGCAGTCCATCAGTGAATAAGCCATAGTGGATGAGGAAAAGTCCAAGAGGCCTCATCCCTATACAAAGGTATAACTGGGAGCAGGAGAGGGGGTCCTCCCCAAGGAAGAATATACCAATGAGTTGTCTAGTACCAAATGATCATTCCTCAAAACATACATATATAGATCCAACAGGTTATATTTAGGGATATATACATATACATAAACATATACATGTATATATGTGTACATATATATGAAAAAGGAGAGCGTGATTTCAAAAACAAGCAAAGATGTGTATATATATATATATATATATATATATATATATATATATATATATATATATGAGGGTTTGGAGAGAGAAAGGAAATGGTGAAATGTAATTAAAACACAAACAACACATCAGCAAAAGTGTGTTTGTAAAATTAATTATAGAATGACTAGATGATTCAATTGATAATGAATTCCATTTATGATTATGATCATTTGAATTACTTGTCATGAGAAGTTTGACAAGATAGATTTGTATCATGGATGGTGATCTTGTGCTCCTGGCATGTACACAGGGATTTTGATACATTCTCCACATTGATAGCAAGAGCATAAGGATATGTCGTGTGAACTTTATGTTTTTAGAATCTACCAAAGTCATCTTTAAAAATTATTTCAATTTGTCAAGAAACTAAGATTCAAAATTCTGATCTTGGTCTCTCATTTGTAAAAGGAAGTAAGTTTTAATCTCCTTCATGATGATAATAGTGTCTAAGTTGTGTAATGAAGGTAATAACATACAATTCTAGGTAATAGGTTATCATCAACTCATAGCCTGGAACAGCATGAACAGTCAGATGTAAAGTAACCAATGGGTTTCATTTCTCTTAATTCACCCAAATCATAAAGTAAATACAACTGAATGCTTAGATATATTTTATTAAGATAAAACTGTATTATTGGAGGGAGAATTATCTCTTATTAGTGTTTTATTAATTAAATTTGTTTTTTGACAGTTTCATATATAATTACATCTATGAATGCTTTCTGATTACTCTCACCTCTTACCCTCTTTTGTCTCCCTCCACCCCATCTCTTTTTTCCATATTAATCTATATTTTGCATCAATGTTTGTTTATTTTGTTTTATGGACCATTGAGATTAACTTGAGTCATGTATACAATCATGATTTTGCTGAACCCAGCAGTGTGAGGGCACAACTGAAAACAATGACTCCTCCTCTCCTAGATGTATCAGTAGCCAACAATTTAGCAGTAAAGTACAATGTCCCACAAATCTTTCCCTGTCTATAATTAATTATGGACAGAGCCATTCTGTGCAAACAGTACAGGAAACTGAAGCTGTAGTGAATTCCCAATTGTAATAATTGTTATAGCCACAGGATGGTGTTTCTCTATATCTTCCAGATTTTATCTTCTTCCCTCCCAAGTTCTATAACATTTCCTGAGTCCTAGAGGGTGTCTTAGT
The DNA here is from genome assembly GCF_011762505.2 of Arvicanthis niloticus. Lineage (NCBI taxonomy): Eukaryota > Metazoa > Chordata > Mammalia > Rodentia > Muridae > Arvicanthis > Arvicanthis niloticus. The sequence continues at coordinate 56,536,538 of NC_047671.1, read as the reverse complement.
TAAGGGTGAGCCCTCAAACATCACTTATTCTCAGCATCTTGGAAATCCATGTGCTTCTGCATTCACCAGTGTTCATGAAAAGGAGAGACTTCTCTGGCTAATGGTAAGAGAAGCTTTTGTTTATGAGTATAAACACATATTTTTAAAAGGCAGTTTGATATTATGTCAATTTAATTCAATAACATTAGTAATTCTTCTTGTGTTTCTATGACCTCCTAGACATGTATTGTTGATCAATATAAAGGTGCAAGTCTAAGCAGGGAGAAAGGTGGGGAACATGAGGAGAAGAGAGGACTGGGAATTTAATTAAAATAAGGGATGCATTAAAATTCCACATGAACACCTACTGACTATAACTAAATTAAAGAATATGTAAAAGACAGAATGAAGGAAGAAACCATGTGTGGCTAGACGACGCTGATCCTGAAAGCAGTAGATCACTAAGAAAAATTTCCAATACCAGTATGAAATACTTCCATAGAAGTCATTGGCTACTTACTCTGTTTATGTGTTTCTAAGTGTGGTAGAGTATTTTAAAATAGTATTTTCGGTGAAGTTTTATGAACTCCACAGATCCAAAGGAGATCCAAATATTATAAACACATAAAAGAAATAATTCTAAGAGCTTCTACAATGAAGACCAAAAAAAACCTCACACAAGTAGCATTAACATTTTCTGTAGAGTAGTTTAGATACAATTCAAGCTTTGGAGGCTGCTCTTGCATGTTATACTGCTATACTGACAGGTCAGAGTGACAACCATTTTCTATTTTGGTGATCCCATATCCCCCTTAAGATGGTGTCATTTAAAGCATGGAAAATTGCAGATCTTTCCTAAAATATACTTTTGTTTTCAGGAGCAAAATTTGGGGATGATTAATGTGGTGACTATCTGGTTGTCAACTTGACTAGATTTGAAATGAACTAAAATCTAAAAATAGCTGGGCACACCTGTGAGTGACTAATCTAGACCCTTGAAGTGAGAGGTGTACCTTTAATCCAGATCTTTAGAGGAGGAAAGACCCTCCTCTAGTCTTGGCCACACCTCCTACTGGAGCCCTATATAAAGAATGTGGCAGAAAGAAACATTTCTCTTTCTGCTTGCTTTTGCCCTTCTAGCAAGTCCATTCCTTCACTGGTATAGAAACCTACTTCTTTGGGATTTAGCTTATATTTAAGATCAGCTGAGACATCCAGCCTCACTGACTGAACAACTACAGGGTTTTTGGATCTTCCAATCTTAGGCAGCCATTATTAGCTGGACTATATAGTGTGTGTGTGTGTGTGTGTGTGTGTGTGTGTGTGTGTGTGTGTGTAAATACATATGTATACATACATATAGTGGGTTTTAAGTTTCTGACAATAGGAAGCCAATGTAAGTTCTGTGAGTAGTCAACCATCTGTTACTTTACTCCATATACATAAGATTACTCCTTTGATCTACATGTTTTGTATTTTCCTTACTGCATGCACATCTGTGAATATTCTGCCATTATGCCCCAGTTGAAAATGATGGGTCAGGGCCTAGAGTACACAGTCAGTACTTTGACTTTCTAAAGGAAACCTAAGAAATTATTGGAGGGTTTTAAATAAAGAAAGAGAGTGATCATGATTTAGCATATTATTTCAGCTAAAATGTTAAAAGCAAACAAACAACAAACAACAAAACCAGACCTTGAGGTAACAATTAAAGCAATAAGGAGATGAGCTGAGGACCATGACATTGACACAAATGAGAGATAATAATGATAACCTACTTTGAAATCAGGACCACAGGACTAACTAACAGATAGACTATAAAAACTAGTTATTCAGGATGACATAAAATCACTGTGGCAGAGAAAATTTAGAGACTCTAAGCACAGAATCAAAATAGAACATCCACAACCCCTCACCACCAAATCCAAAAAACTCCCCACATCATAACTCATTCATACCGGTCCTGAGTGATTAGGATGGGATTTATTTCTGTGAAGTGTTGAAGAATAGAAACCAGACTGTGAACAAAACAATGCAAGAGAAAATGAAGAAGCAATAAAACAGAGTTTACACAACACTCATGGAATTTTGCCATAAAGGAGAAGAAAAGTGAGATATTGGGAGAAAGAAAGGGGGTTCAATGGAATCCTTTTTGTCCTTACATTAGAGAAGTTGTTTAATTTTTGCTATAAATGATGCGATGTTGAGTATGTTGAATTAGTAATGTGATTGACCTTGGAGAGAATAACCTTGAGTAACACAATAGACAAGGGGTGATTCCAAAAGCTCAGTGCTTGAGCATCTGAGTGTGCATAAGAAAGAAGCCCAGTCAGTTTACTCATTGTTCTGTAACACTGGACAACTGTGCAAGGAGATGATGAGAAGCTCTGCAGATTGGCTAGTGAGTGTGGGCAGAAGTTGTTTTGCAATATCTTCTTATGCTTCCTCCTAGGGACATAAAAGCAAAGACTTTTGAAGCAGAGAGGTTTGACAGGAAAGTTGGTAGTAAATGTTCTTGCTCTGAACCTTGAGGCATTGCAACACACAAGCTTGCCAGCCAGGGATACCAACATCTGTGTGTTCCTTGTGGACACCCTAATTATTGTTACCCACAATAGGGGCTATGTTGAAAGTTTTAGGTACCTATGGTAAGCTAGTAATTTGATGTTTTTTTCCTATCTCCTCCCTCCTTCTTCCCTCCCTCTGTTCTTCCCTCTTCCTTCCTTCCTTCCTTCCTTCCTTTAAGTTACCCAAGATGGCCTTCACCTCACTCTCCACCAAGATAGGGCTTGACCTTATGAGCTACTTACTTTAACCTTCCACGTAGCTAGAGTTCCAGGCTTGTACCACCAGGCCCAGCTTGATGTGCTATCAAAATTATGCTATTTGAGAAGTGAAAATGAGAAGAAGCTTACTTTAATGCACCATGTAAATTTGTGGTTGCTCTACTGTCTGGTTGGCTTCCCTTTAAAGTTCTAACTAAAATATCTAAATGATGGGTGGGCTCGTTTTAAGAGTTCCGCATTCTGAGAGCTGGAGAGGGTTGAACAATTAAGTATGGTATTTATTAATATCTACTTGTAAGTAGGTATTAGCTGAAAATTAAAGGATACCTATGCTATAATCCACAGTTCCAGAGAGGCTGAAGGAGTAACAGGGAGGGCTAATGATATTCTGCTATTCTTATAGACAGGAGTCTAGTATAATTATCTTCAGAGAGGCTTCATCCAGCAACTGATGGAAACAGATGCAGAGAACCACAGGCAAACATTATGCATAACTCAGGGAATCCTGTAGAAGACGGGGACGTCTGGGCATATAGAGGCTCACAGAGACTGAACGGACAAGGAAACTGAACTAACAATCACAGATCCTGCATTGCTTTGACCTAGGCCTTTTTCATATATGTTTTAATTGTGTTACTTGGCCTTTTGTGAGACTCCCATCCATGGGAGTGGAGTGGGGGCTGTCCGTATCTCTTTTGCTTGCTTTTGGGACCCTTTTCCTCCAGCTGGATCACCAAATCCAAGTTTGGTAAGAGGTTTGTACTTAATCTTATTATAACTTGTTATGCCATGTTTGGTGGCTATCCTTGGGAAGTTTGCTTTTTTTCTGAAGGGAAACAGAGGAGGGGTGAATCTAGGTGACAAAAGAGATGGGGAAGGAGGACTAGGAGGAGAGGAGGGAGAAGAAACTGTGGTCAGAATATAATATATGAAAGAAGAATAATTAAAAGAAAAAATTTTAAAGGAGAATATATTGCTTTTTCAAAGAATAAGACTTTGGCTCCTAGAACCCCATTCGGGTGGCTCACGGCCACCTGCAACCCCAGCTCAAGAGGACCCTACACTTTCTTCAGCCTCTAAACACTCTTTTTTGGTTTATGAAGGTCTCCAAATGCATAAGTGTAGAAATAAACACAGCCATAAATATACACATAGACCAAAGAAGATAAATATTTTTAAAAGGCTTAGATTTCGTCTAGGACTCTGTTTTTATTGTTCAATGCTGCCTTCCATGCAAGCATGTTTCCACATGCACGAGCAGTTCTATGTCATCTACTTGGGCCAGATTCTTGTTGATACTATTTGTTAGTACTGAAAGCACAAAATGATGTCATTACCAATCTCATGCATTTAATGCCCAAAGAAATTCATCTAAAAGAAAAAAAAAACAAACATATTGAAAAAAGAATTCTATGTCCCTCATATCTGGGAAAAGACTCGAGTATCTAGAGCCTGTTGACCAGTGCTCTCTGAAATACACCTCAGAGGAAACCAGTATATTCTCTAAGAACAGTGTATACTCTAAGGGATAGCTACTTCTGTCCCAGGATTACTTTGCACTAAAAGGTAGTTTTGAATTTTAAGTGTTTCATATATACAGAACCTTTTGTTCCTCTGACTTTCCACATAGCCTTTATTTAACTACTTGAATTGCTCACATTCCACTTGGTACTGTAGATAACTCAAGGGACAGTGTAAAGTCCAAGAACAGTTGAAACTTAGTCTTGGCCAAAGTAGAAACATCACTCTCAGTGTCTACATGGCATAGGAGAGACTGTAGTGTCATTACTCATACCAATAGTGTGTATACTTACATTCTGAGAACAGCTATATGCTAGCTTCTTAATGCATAGAGAGTATACAATATATGTTTGATAAACATATTTTGTTATTCTATTGCACTGATTTCATTAGAATCTATACTGTCCTTAACAACTGGCTGTAGCCTGGCAAAGAAGCAGAACCTTACCAGACACTTACCAGAATTTTCAATGGACTCCTGGGTCTCAACTGAGCAGCTAATAAGACATTTTGCATTTTGATGAGCTTATATCTTAGAGAAAGTGGTGGAAGAAGAAGAAAAAGGAGGAGGAGGAGGAAGAGCAGGAGAACAAAGAGGAGGAGAAGCAAAACCCCACTTATTTAATAGTCTAGTTAATTATTCCTAGTTAACTACTTTTCTCACAGTTACTTCTACCCAAACACAATACATTTCACTGAATATGGATTCAAACACCATCAATTTTGTCAGAATTAATAAGGATATTGGCAAAAGGAGAAGAAGCAGATAGAGATAATTCCTGAGTGAGTCTTTGCAAATGAACACTGGCCAAGTTAAACCTGAATTAATGTGAAATTACATATTACAGTAAGGCTATTATCCAAAGAGGTCACAGTGATGAATGGCCCATTTAAATGAGGCCACAAGAAGGACCCAGAGCCAGAGACTATTAATCCTAGTCCGTTTGCAGACTCCATTTTTATGCATATTAAACCATATTTCAGGTTGAAAAATCAGCAAGACTTGCTCTCTGACAGCAGCCAAATCTCTTTCTTGTTCTTTATTTTATTTGTGTGCAGTGAGGGTCACAGCCCGGTGGTTACAGCTTAAATAGAACATTCTAGGAATAGTCAGCAGTGACTAAGGTGGATGACAAGTAATTGTTTGCTTGATATTGCTGGGCTGTGGATCTGACTTTCTTCTTCTTCTTCTTTTTTATGTAGTAATCAGTCATGTTATAGTTGCCAATAACTTTTAAATTATTTATAACAATTGTGTTGCATTCCTCAAGTTCTGTAGAGATGTGAAAAGTATCTCTAGTCACTCGGGACAAAGCTTAAGGACAGACCAATAGAAAAAAAAATGAAATTCTATGTCTTCTAAGTCTAGCTTAGGGAACCATTGAGATTATTAAGGTTACTCACAGGGGCACAACTTGACTGACACAAATCTCATGTTCTCCAAAATTATTATAACTTGCATAAACCTGAGGAAGAGTCTTATGAATTTTACGTTTCCAGAGCATTCAAAGGCTTCTGAGTTTTATTTACTTCCTGAGAGTATTACATCTCATTGATGTCTTGAATCTTAATGTTAATATTAGGAAGTAATAGCTACATATGACAATGTTGGCACTTAAACACTGTTCAGTTTTTTACTATGCTTGTTTTGCCATAGGGATCCAGCTTTAGATACCACACTCTCTTTAATTATCATTGATTTACTTTTCTTTTATTAAATGAAGAGAAGTTTAAATGAAATATTTCTGGAGAAGTAGGTATGCCTTATGGAGAACTTTGTATGAAATAGCTGTGTGTGTAATACACACTCAGCTTCCGTTATTTGCTCAGCTGAAAAAGTTTGTTTCCAGAACATATGATAGAAAGTAATGATGGATAACACAGCTGAATGTAAAATCAACCAAGGATGTCCTACACTAACTAGCCATGTGGCCTTGAAAAAGAAATGACTAAAATTAAAGCATATGGCATAGTTCATTGAGTATAGTAGACTCTCAATGGATATTTAGTGTTAAGTGATATGAACTTTATCTTGGGTCTCCAGCTTCCCACCAAACTAGGCATCTCATCTTTCACAGATGGAAAATATGACAGATACAAATGACCCACTTGACCTAAAAATAGTCCTTCTTATTCTCATTGGTTTTAATAGTTATTGTAGGTGAATAATGTTCTGGTTCAATTCAGAATCACCTGGTATTTTATTACTTGAAAAGATGGTTTTATCTTTCTGATGAAGGCAGGCATAACAGTGGGCATCACCATTTCCCCATGGAGCAAGCACAGGACAGGTTTTGCTGACTTCATGAAGGGATAGTATGGTTGTCTGAAGAAGTAGAACTTAAATCTTCCACCAGGAAGACTGTTTTGGGCCAGCCCTCATAGCCATGTTTTTATGATTCACCTACCACATGGCAGCTTCCTCTTCTCTCCACTTTCTTATCTCTCCTCTTGGTTCTACTTATACTCCAAGCCCAGGGACCCCAAACTCTGCCTATCTCTATTCTGCCTAGCTATAGGCTATAGACAACTTTATTCACTAATCAGGGATCTCTTGTGAGAAAAGGTCACATAGTATTATTTGCGTCTACATAAGGATTTTTTTTCTGTCCCTGGGGTACTGGGAGCCAGGATTTCCATTACAATACATAGCAAAATGCCAAATCTCAATAGGGAGGGGCATACCTTTTCCTGATACCTGAAGGCTGGATGACCCTTTGATAAGTAAGTAGACCAGGGAAAGAAGAAAATTGGCTTGGCCCCAGAAGCACTGTCCTGCTGTGTGGCATGACCCATTTATGTCACAAGAAGCATGCTTCAAAGAGAGAAATGGCCTGGAGCCCGACCAGAGCAGGAGGAAAGCCACATAGTTGGCAAATATTGAATGCTACCACTGCAGCAGGAAGCTATGTGACATCTTGGAAGTCTGCAACATTGCCAAAGCCAAGGGCATCCTTAACTATTTAGAACAGACTCTGTAAGGACCACTATAACTTTCTCTTATAAGTATATATGGCATTAACCTTGCATGGGTACCTGGTACTATTTTTACAGAGAGCAAAGATTTATGACTCTATAGTTAGAGGTCAGGCTTAATGTATAAAAGAACATACTGAGTTTAAAGCTTTCAGTATTGTTACACTGATTCCACCACAAAGGCTGGTTGAAAGTTGGGAGTCCTGTGTATGCAGACATGAACAAATGGAAACATGGACAAATTGGTGTATGAATGCATGGATACCTGGATGGATTCATAGAAAAAGACATCTACTCACTATTTTGTTCATGCATATGATGCTTCCTCTGCTAAAATTTAAGCTGTATTTTCATATATTCTTTTCCGGTGGTTTTTTTTTTTTTTTTTTTTTTTTTTGCAAGAGTATCATTTCATTTAAAGTGTTTGAAATTTTGCATCTTATCAATTAAACTTACAGATGTAGACATACAATTCTAATAAAAAGTATATTAAAAGTTACTGATAATGGAATACAGAATATAACTATGCTAATTAATTATTTTTTTTGTTCTTTTCTTACTGAGGTCTAGAGCTCATTGTTCTGCATATTGGTAAAGACAAGTGTGTATGTTGCCATGCTTATCTGAGCAATTTGCATTTATCTCATACCCAACTTCATGCAAGGAATAATGTCACAGATGAGATGAAGTAAAACAGACATGTTAATAATATAGAACCACAAAAACCGATATGAGATTTTTCTCTTGTGTCAGAAGTAACTTTGTTTTATGTAGAATGTGATAGTTAACCAATTTGTCAAATTATTTGGGTCTAGAAGTATAGCAGGATATTTTCTCCACAACATTTACCATAAACTCGGTTAATTTGGGAGGAGCTAATGTGTGCTGAGTAAGGAGAGAAAGAAGAGAGGAAGAGGAGGAACTAGGAGGAAGCAGAGAGTTAGGAGCCATTGACGACCACGCATGTATGGAAAGCAGTCCTGGGTAACAACTTATATCATAAGGTTAGATATTGGGACAAACATCTAATTGTGTGGGCATCTTGTTAATTGAGCATTATCAAACATATAAAGCCTTTGGATAATCTTTAAGCATTAGAGTCTCATTTCTACCGGGTACCACATGGATGGCAAGATGGTCTGGGCTCAGCTCAGCCTTGTGGAGACAGCTTGGTAGATTAGCAGAGCCATCTCCCATGCTGGCGTCTAGTGGGTGGCAGGGCCAGTGCTTCTGAGCAGAGCAGTGCTTGTTCCCACCATTCATAGCCTCAGACTTTGCCTAGTCGGTAAGATGGTGGGCCATACCACAAGACAGATCGGCTGCTGCTGCTTTAAATATTAACTATAACATAGAAGTGATTAGACTAGTAGAATATTCCTATTGTTGTACCTGTGAGCCAATTTTCAGGAAGAATTAACTAAATTGGAGAGATTTGCAGCATAACACAGTCTTGGTCCTCACATGGAGCCACAGAACAGGAGAGGAGAAAGCCTTCTATGTACACGTTGCTTTCTGTTTCCTAACTATTGTGCTCTGCCTCATCATCCCTGCCATGATGGACAGAAACTCCTGAGAACAGGCTCTAAAATAAATTGCTTTGATCTTAATTTATATTCAATGTTTTGTTATAGCTATAAAAAAAAGGGAACTCTAGAAGAAATTAGTGCCAGGAGTGGGATCCCTTGGAACAGTTTTGTGGCTGTATTTTTTTTTTTTTTTTGAAAGATTTGGAGTTATGTGCTACAATTTGAAAATTTTAAGCAGATATTATTAGGTGATTCTGATGTGACCATGGAAGAATGGGTAAATAACCTATATAATTGAGGACTGTAAAGACTGTATTTGTATAATACACACACACACACACACACATATATGTATATATATATATATATATATGTATATATATATACTGTTTATTTATTTATTCTTCTCTCATATAATGCATTTTCAACACAGATCCACTCCCTCCACTTCTCTCAGTTTTCTACCTACCCTCTCCCTCATATCTGCTCCCCCACACAAAAAAGAACATGCCTCTGAGATATATTCACCAAACATGGTACAATAAAATATAATAGAACCAGGTACAAACTCTCACATCAAGGCTGAGCAAGGAGGAAAAGGGGTTCAACAGCATCCAAGAGAATCAGAGACACCCCCACTCCCACTGTCAGGAGTCTCTAGAATTATCATTTTCTTGTCCCATAAACAAATGTTCAAATTTGCTTCTGTTAAGGATTTAGTTAAGATATTAAGAGGCTTAAGTAGGTAAGAAATAAAGTATGATTTGAAACTAACACATTATATCTTTTTCACAGGGGTAATGCATTGACCATGTATCAGAGCTGTAACCTTACAGAATGCCTTCCTCTTAGTACACTTGGCTTCTCTGCCTGTCTAGCCTGAGGCATTCTGTTGATCTTATTTTACTTTTAAAATCTGCTTTGAGCTGAACTGGTTGGAGAGATGTTTCATCTTTATGTCCAAATAATTTGATGGTAGATCCAAGAATAGACAAAGGAAATTAACATTTGCAAAACAAAAGAAGGGATGGGAAAGAAAGTTCTAGGTGTATTATGTTTTAATAAAGAGCTTGTCTATATTTTGTCTGCCTCGAATCCTTGTTGGAAGGTCGCTTTAAAGAGGACAAGTAGATCAATCTGTGGAGAAAGATTTAAGGCACTGCTGCATTCAGACTGTGAGATAGTTATTTCCAGGTAATTCTAGCTACACTTGAAGTGAATCCAAGGAGTGAAAGTAGAGCAGAGAGGCTTGGGAAATGGTCAAGCTGCTGCTCAGAATATTGGAATCAAGAAAGATAGAGCTACTGAAGACGTTAGGTCTATGAGTAAGGAGCCAGATACTTGAATCAAGAGAATTGTAAAGACATATGGGGGGGGGTCTCAAATTACATACATATATATGTAACTTATTAGGACCATTTTAGAGAACAGAAGGGCTGTGAAGTCAGGAGATATAGTTGCAAAGGCTCATTGTGGGTGGGGATGAATCTTAGAGGACCAGAATGATGCAACTGGAGAACTCTGTGGTTTTCAGCATGAGTCACAACAGTTGCACATGTACAGGAGTTGAAGAAGGGATTCTGGAGGCTGTGCCTTCAGACAGTTGCAAACTTAAGCTATTCTGTAAGCATTTGTTTGGTATTGGAAATGAAAATGTAGCTGCTTCAGCTCTAATAGAAGACAAACAAAATGGAGGAGGCTGTGGGTTGGTTCTGAACAAGGTATCTTTTTTTAATGCATCCCATTGGGATGAGCACATATTTGAAAGGGCTTAGAATGCACACATAGTCTCTGTACTTTGACCTTGACTAACACTACCGAATATAAATCCACACAGCTAGAAACTCTTACCTAATTTATAAATGAAATAAAAGGAAAGTAAAAAATAAATGAAACACATTTTTAAATTCTGTCACGAATCATTCAGTCCAAGGAAAAGGGAAAGATGGAACACACAGGAACACAAGTTTCCAACTTAAGCAAGAGCTGCAGAAGCCATTCTACAAATGCTATTTTCAGGCTCTGCTTGTGCACAGGCCTGTAGGAGAAAAAGGAGGTTCAGCTCTGATATCTTAGCACTGCCGGGCTTAACTCTTTCTCACCATGGCAAACAGAGACAGAGTTCATGGGTTTAAAGTGAGGTTTAAGCTGAGGAAAGATTGGTACGTTTTTAACAATCCCGCTGGGTAGAAAAGCTGTCTCAGGATTTTCAAAATATATATTTTCTGAACTTCACTGAGCACAAAATCATTCAGAGGCATGGATGTGTAGGGCATTATTAACCAGACCAAAAGTGATGATTTTGCATTTTTGTCTGTTCTTTATAAATTATATACTTTCATCTAAAATAAATGGTGCCTGGTATTCATAACCATTTCACAATGTGTGTTAACTCTTGTATCATTCCTCAGCTCTTTATGAACAGTGTCCTTTATGGGGGTTCTACTCCATGATAAGCCTGGTACACTATGTAAGAAGCCTGTCCCTTCAATCCAGGCACGTGACAAAGCAGATACAGGGGAAAAACGTTGCTCCTTGTGCTAATCATGTTTGACCACAACTTATAAACTTTGTACAGTTGCATGCTTGTAAATATTTAATAACTCACCCTCAGAAATAAGATAAAGGGAAAAGAATGGTTTGATTACTGCATTTGTAATATTCTTGGTATAATGCTTTCAAGGAACCTGACATTATTAGTTTTAAAAATTCTAAATTTTGCCAATTGGAAGGTGTAGGAGCTGACTTTGAGACATTGCTGATTTTTATCACTTTTAATTAAAATTTCCTCTTAAAGGTCTGTCAGTCAAAGTTGGAATAATCATTTTACTAAGCAGAAATTACCACTATTATTAATCACTATCACAAAATATATTAAAAAGTCAAGACTAAGCATATAGCATTGTAATACGATGTAATGAGGGTTTCAACACGTAGGTGCTCAGAAGCAGGAAAAGGTTTACCATCTTGGCTTCATCGTACCTATGTTCTTTATTTCCTTAAACTTTGGGGCATATCTTTCTACTCAACACTCCATGAAGTCAAGTCTTACTACTTAGTGAGTAGTAACTAGAGGTTTTTCCCCCTTTGAAGATGAAGAAATCAAAATAAGAATAAACAAGTTATCTTTAAGAGTTCCAGGGACATCTTATTCAATTGATTGTCACCCATCAGCTTTTACAACATCCTAATATAGACTTGGTACAGTGCCTAGAAGTCTTCTGCCATTGCCGTAAACTAGCCAGGAGCAGCAATCCTTGCAGACAAATCACCTACAAACAAGCTTTCCTCCCTTATAGGGGAGAAGTTTCTTCATGATAAGAACGGAGACCGAGTCTCCAAACATAAGCAATCATCTTATGATAGAAAGCACACTGTCCCTTAAGTGACAGCTTCATCACAGCCATTTTATAGAACAAAGATAATTTCCAGTCAGACCATAGTAAATGCAAGGCATGTAACTGTGCATACTTCTTGCCTGCTCACTTGTATGAACCCAGATCTTGTGTTAGGTGACAGGGCAGCTCTAGGACCTAGGGCTGCCTTGTCTTTCTTAGATGATTGATAAACTACTGAATAAACTCTATTTCTTCTCTTTGTCATTATTTATTCTTGTTTTCCTTTGGGGCAAATGAGTAGACTTGACCTACACAGACTCTGTGAAGTCAAAACCTTTCTCTTAATAGTCAAAGATCCACAGTAATATCACAAAAGATGCCCCCTCAGTTTCACTGGTATGTCCCTTTGAAACCATAAAGAAGACTGCATTAAAAAAAAAGTCATTTCAGAGTCCTGGGTAGCTATGGATAATAGTCAACTTGTTTTCTTTGCATTCGTGAGGTTCCAAAAACATTCCAACCAACTTCAGTACAAACCTTTTAAAATTTATTCTTCTCTTACACAATACATCCTGACCACAGCTTCCCATCCTTCCACTCCTCATGATTCTCCCCCAACTTCCCTTCTCCCCATATCTACTCCTCCATTTATCTTGTACAAACTTTTAAATAAACATTATTTTACAAGTTCTAACAAAGACTACTTGTATTTTGGCAAAGATCGTGTGAAGCCTATAGTCTGCATGCTCTTTCTGAAATGAGCTGTCACACTTTCTGCCTGTCCCTGATGCCTCCCATTCTTGGTCTGCACTCAGAATAGATCACAAGGATCAGATGCAGTTTGTGAGACAGTTTTCAGATTTTGACACTGACCTTTGTGATCTTATTAACTTTTACTGTACATGTTCAAGAGTGGGCCTGGCTTTCTGTAGTCAAATGATCTACCTTAAGCCACAACCCCATAGCTGACACTGTTAATAGGTACTCACTCTGTGGTCAACAAAAGAATTGCAACTGTTTGCATAGTGCAGAATGTGTGACAATCTTCCTCACAGCCTTACCTAAGGCAGCTGATGAAAAGAAGCCCAGCTAGAGAATTAATGCTCCTTGGTTTGCATCCTCACTGTGAATAAATGAGGAATGGTCAGGGAAAATGTGAAGATTAATATTACATGTATCTGTAATGGATAACAGCTAAGGCGGGTGTGTGTCTCCAGTCCTAATTATTAACTAAAATATCTCTATTTTCACTGTAATAGAACCAAATAGCACATTCCATGAGTGCTCAGGGCATTTGTACTACTCTCATAAAGGGGCAAATTTATTCCAGTCTTTCTGGGAGCTTCCTATTTTATTCACTTATCATTTTTTTAGGTATTTAATTAAAATGGAATTCTATCACTTCCTTTCTTTTTCTTCCTGCAGCTTCTCCTAGTTGCCCTCTCTTGAACCCCTCCCACATACCCTCCTCCTCAAGTTGAGAGCCTTTTAAAAAATTATTATTGTTACATACATATACAGGTATGTGTTAATCTATACAAATACAACCTTCTAAGTCTGCTTTTGTTGTCTGTGCATACATATATTGTTTTAAGGCTTATTACTCTCCACTGGACATGTAATAAAGGCATTCATTTCTTGGAAAAGCTAATTCTCCTCTTCCACAGTCTTTAGTGGCTTGTCGTTCTTTGTCTAGGGGTGAGACCCTGTGAGAATTTTTTTTTCCCCTTTGACATTAACATGCCCATTGTTATTATCATTTTGGTCTTTTTTGTGATGTCATTTCTAGGAGAAACTGTTTCATAGCAGACTTTCTGGTATTGTGCCTCTTACAATCTTTTCTTCCCTTCTTCCTCCATGTTCCCTGTTTCATAGCTTCAGGAGCTGTGACGCAGATGTAGCCACTGGAGCTGGGCCCCCATGGCCTGCTTCTCTCTGTTTTGTCAGATGTGGCTTTGTTTTATGTTGGCTTCTATTTGCTGTAAAGAGAGGCTTTTTTGATAAAGGATACTTACCTCCAAGTATAAGGATAAAATTTGGCATGAAGTAACGATCATGCTGGCTTAGCAAAATGCTGGTAGTAGAACCTTTTCCATTACCTGACTAGCCCTGGGAAGCTGGCTATTTTCCAGTACCAGGTATTTCCCTCCTGTTTAGTGGATCATCCACTTAAATAGTTGGTTGCCATTGATGAGTGAATGTAACTTTTCTCACCTTTATGCATAGCTTACCATTCTAGTATTTGTCATAGTTCACAGGTGTTGCAGCTGGGTAAGATTATTTAATTGCTTCCCTTCCTTGGCAGCTTGTATAAGTATAGACTAGAGCCCTGGAAAGAAACTTTCAGATCAGATCAATCTCAAGTCTTCTGAGTTATATGTCGAAAGCATGTGATGTCTTTGGCAATAGGGGCTGACTTTCACCCCTGAGAAACAATCAATCAAGGGCTAGATTAATAATCTGAGAGACAATCAAGGGATAAATTAATAATCTGTATTTTATGGGGTATTGCTTGGACTTCCCTGAGTAGCCAAGGCAGTTTCTTGTGCTTGGTACTAATTTGTTGTTCTTCTTCTTTTATGGCTATTATGAAGAGCATTGCTGTCTAGTGTCTTGTATCTATGTATTTATATCTCTATATATGTATCTATATGTATCTATATGTATCCATCCATCTATCTATTTACTATCTATCATCTACCTATGTATCACTTATCTTTTTCTCCATAGATAATAGATAGATAGATAGATGATAGATAGATAGATAGATAGATATTTAGATAGATTCAGTATCATTTTAAGCACATATAAAATAGTATGATTTCTTGAGGCATCATCACACAACCGTGGAGTTATTTGTGAACAAAAGCAGCATTGCTAAACAAGTATTCACTGAATAGAATATAGAGTCCTTTGGTATGTGTACTTGGACCAAGAATGAATGAGAGTTTTTCTTTACCCCGAACCTCATGAACATTGTAGTCTGTTGTTTTGTTGATTTTAGCCATTACTGGGTGACAAGGATGAGATGAAATCTCAAAGTTGCTCTATTTTTCCCTAATTGCCCTGAATATTTTACACTTTAGAGGATATTTCACACTTTAGAGGATATTTCTTAATCATTTTAATTTCTTCTGTTGGGAGCTCTCTTTTTTCATTTCTTAGCCCATTTTGAATTAGATTATTTATTTTTCTTCACTTTTTTTCAAAAAATAATTGTTTATTTTACCTGTCTTTTCCTGAGCACATGTATGCAACCCATGTGTGTACTAGTGAATTGGGAGGCCAAGAAAGGAATTAATTCTCAGAACTAAGATGCCATGTGGTTGTGAGTGTCCATGTGAGTGCTGGAAACTGAACTCATCAGTTGGAAAAGCAGCAAGTACTCCTCACCGCTGACATTTTCCATTTGTAACTAAAATGAGAAGGCTCTTGGTATCTTTTTGGACAATAAGGAGGAGTAATCACTGTAGAATCAGATCACTTAGGAATAAATGGAAACATTCCTATTGTAAAAGTATGTGTCCATGTGCAAGCATATTGGTTCCTTATTAATATGCAATGATTTTTGAACTATACAGCTGTTTAATTAGATATTTTTTCTGATATGACACATTATGCTCATGTATTTTTTGCCTTGTTCATAAACATTCCACAAAGTTTTTACTTCTAAGATCAATATATAATAAACCAATGTATCTGTTTTGGCATTTTAACAGACATTAAAGATGACATATGCTGTCATAAAATAGAATTGCTTAGATGTCTGACAGAAGCTGACATTAAGCCCTCATTCAATAGAATACAGACACTGCTTCCTTATTTTACTATCAATGACTTTTTATTACTGTCAGTTTTTGCCTTTAAAGCATGTATGATATGGCTTAGGTAGGTCTGAATTGGAATTTTACAGCTTGTATTTGCATAAGTCAAAACTCTTCTATAAGCCCTTACCCAAATTGTATTCTCTGTGATGCTATCTTTTGTAGTGGTAATGTAACATTCTAAAGGTCTGATCTATATTAGATGCTCAGTAAATATTTGTTTATATGCCTCCATTTAAAGAAGCAAGTCTTGATTCTGAGTCTTACACTCATAAACATTACATTATTATTAAGAGTTTTGTAGTTAAATAGGTCAATAAGTAATGGGAAGATAACAACAAAGGACAGTGACATTCTGCAAAGGCTCTACTATCATAGAACTGACCCATAGGCTACTAATGGCAACATGAATTCAGCTACAGATGATTGATGTGAAGCTGAAGAATGGTTCAGACTCTTCTCAGTATAAGCTTGCATGCTTTGCATTTGGGGTGTGAGCAAACCTTAGTGACTGTCGCCTGTCATGCTCAGCTAACATTGTTTTAAAATATAGTCTTAACAGACATTTTCTCTAGCAGCATGCCTTTAATTTGTGTAAATGAAGTTGATCTGAAGGCCCCTGGATGGTAATTATGTAGTTGAGCTGTGTCAAGTTTTCTAAAAAGTAAATAAATAAAATGAAATAAAGTCACTCAACAAATATGGAAAGGAAGAAAAGGAAACTAGTGTAGCTGCTTAACTATGAACACTAAATTTAAAAAGATGAACTACACTTAGCTTATATAAACCTACCATTTACTGGGTAAAACAAATAATCATCAGAAACCATGGTCTGTAAACAATTAGAAAATTAACAAAGTCAAAATGAGATTAAGAGCCTTGATGTCCTAAGGTCTCTGAAGCACTGGCAAGAAAGACCCAGAAAGAGCCTTGAAGAAAACATCTTTGGTCCAACTTTCAGACCATAGTGATGTTTACTTAGAAAATGATAGTGGTAATATTTTAATTGCGTCCTTTTATTTTAAAATTGTTAAATATAGAAACTGATATGTAGAGTGAAAGAAAAATCACTTTGTAACCCATAACAATCTTATAGGAAGGTCACTGTGCTAACTAGCTTCAAGGTTGTTGCCTTGGTCAATTGGATGCCCACCATATTGGCCAGAATTTTTCTGTAATGGACAAATACTCTTAACCTTTGTACAGTAATATTAATGACCATATGTTAATAACTAGCAAAATAAACAAAAGAAATGACTATTGAGAAAAATCAGAATATGAGGCTTTTCCCATTGAAAAGCAAGAAAATCAGAACTCAAAATATCTAATTCTTTGATTTGAATGTGTAGCTCTTAGATTTTTTTATGAATACCCAGAATTCCATTTCATAAAAGTACTGATTAAAGAAAACAGGCTTTACGTTGTTCAAGGTAGTTATGGACAGGTTTTGATGAGAAATAAGCACTTATTGAGAAAACAAATGGGACATTTTACTGATATTATCAATAGGAAGCATGGAAACCATTTCCAGTCTGGGGAGAAATAATGCGAGAGAGAGAGAGAGAGAGAGAGAGAGAGAGAGAGAGAGAGAGAGAGAGAGAGAGAACAGAAATGGCATTCTGGTTGGGCATTGCTCTTCTTTTGTCCACCAAGTCCTCTTTCCCCTTCTCAAATGCAGACTTCCAGGAGTTATTTCAAGTCTAATATTCCTGAAGCATCTCCAAAATTTCTCAATGTTTCAAATCTATATTATTTCAGTAGTCAAGGCAGACAAGTTCAAAAAAAAAGAAGTGACTACTTCAGACAGATTTAGAAAATGAGACTTTAAATGATATAGTTGAAAAGTCTTTTAGGTTTTCTATTTTCTATTTTATGTTCTAGAATATTACTGTGAGTTGTGTACTTTGTCAGGCATTGGCTGAGTTGACATGTCAACCACTTCTAGGTTATGCCAACACTCAAACAGTTCATCTTTGCTCCTGAGTCTCTAGATTAGAATGAAGTTGACAGGTTTTGGCTGGTTCTATATTAAATTATGATCTCAGGCCTTTTCCATATATGTGTATTCTGAACCTGTGATGCATATGTACTACTATCTATGTAAGTCTTATGCTAGACATGCAAGAAGAGAAGTACAAATACAGAATACCTCAGCCATGTCTAGCCTTGGTATAGACATATCTTGCTTAGGGTTTTATTGCTGTGATAAAACACAATGACCACAAGTAACTTGGGAATGGAAGCATGAGCTGTGATGAGAATTTTTTATTCTCATCCCTTATTCAAATGAGGATGCAGTAGAATCCATTCAGAAAATTTTCAGCGAGAGAAAAATTAGAGAGGTCCTAGAAAGAGGAGTATATCTGACCCAGAGCATGGCTTCTCCCCTGATCTCCAGGAACACCCCCTTTTATGTCCATTTGTGAAGAAATTACTCAATGAGCACCCTTCCCCCTCTACAATAACCATTTTCACATTTCAAATGTTATCCAAACACTTGACCTTAAGAGATACTGCAGAGGCTTTCCTTCACATGATACTTCTTTATCTTATACTCTCTTGGTAAAACTTCAAGATTCTCTACCCATCTATTTTACTATTTATAATGGGAATTCACTGAGAGAAAGTGTAATTTCTAAAAGCACAGTCCTTGATCACAGATATCCCAGATCAAAATCATCAGCATCTAGGAGGTTGAAAGGAATACAGCAGATGATCAATAAATGCCTGTTCATGACAGATGACAGAGAAGAAGACAAGATGTCATGAGAATTTTTCATAGTTTATTATCGACATTAACAACATGTGGAAGATATAACAATTAGTTTATCCTGAAAATTAAAGTTTAGGTGCCAAAAATGAGCAGAAAATGCTCTCCCCAGGAAATTAAATCTACCAAGAAAAAAAAATTTAAAACTTTGTTTGCATAAACTGAATACCCACAGGACTAATAGAAAACTCTTGAAATCAATTTAAAAGATATTTTCTAAAGGTTCTAATGTACCAATAATATCTCCAAGGTCCCCATCCTTCCAGTGCCTGGACTCATGATTTTAAATTACTGAAATCACAACACGAATTAATGTTCTTCTCATACAAGTGTTCAGTAAAGTGGCCACACACTTATTCTACTGAAACTTCTCATATTTAAAATATAGGCATGATTGTAGGAAGAAAATCCATATCTTCTGTCAAGTAATATATCTCATACTTTTGTACATCTGAGTTTTATTTAATATTATGACAGAAACCACTAATTCATGAAAATGAGCATGAACTACTTGGTAAAACTGAATCAAGTATCCTTCACATTATCAGAACTTGCTCTGTAGTAAGTCAGGAATCTAAACAATTCCATGTTAAACATTTATGACAAAGGAGTAACTGAATCATGGGAAAAGTCTGAGATTTATTTATATCTTGTATGCCATGTGAAAAAAGTAGTATTTCAAATAGGATATAGAGCATCAATCCATTGTTTAACACACTTATATAATTCATCTTGTATAGTCAACATATTAGTAACATCTTTTGCTAGATGATTAACAAAAGTAGTTGTCTTAATTTCTTGTGTCAAAACCATTGAAGAAGCAGTGGTACTAGCAATTTATGTAATTAAAGCTGTTATACCAGCAATAATCTAGCCCAGTACCCTCTTGCTTCTGCTTAAAGCCTAACTCACTTGTTCCAAAACTTTCTAGCTTTTTTCAGAGAATCAAGGTTTTCTAATACTCAGGTCAGTAAGACAAAAACTGGTTGATAGACACCCGTAGCAGACATGCCAGATTTAAACACACTAACACAATTAGAAAGTATATAGTCAATGCCACTTACAAATGCTGTAGAAGAGACTAAACCAATTTTAGTTTGACAATTATAAGAGCCTTAACATATGCATTAATCCTTGTTTGAAATCCAGATCCTGTCCCAACTTTATCTCTTGCTATCATAACATCATAGAGAACAGCACTTAACGTCCAAATATGTCTCTGAAATGACCAGCTCCTGCCTTCCAAATGAAGACTGTTATTTCCAATACTGGATTGATTTCTAGACCAGTACATGACTGAGGCTAAAGAACTTGTCACCTTTATTAAAAATACAAGAGTCGTTACAATTTCTCTTTTTGATTCTCTGTACCACAAGGTCTAAAAGCTTGAGGCAAGGCAGCTTCTCACATCTGGGATATAGCAAGCAAAAGTGGGTCAGGAAAATATGTCCAATACAGCCAGACAGTCCCTCATCCAGTCTCTGTTCCACACTGTATCTTCATACCTGCTCCCATGAGTATTTTGTTACTCCTTCCAAGAAGGACCAAAGCACCCATATTTTGGTCTTCTTTCTTCTTGAGCTTCATGTAGTCTGTGAGTTGTATCTTAGGTATTGTGAGCTTTTGGGCTAATATCCACTTGTCAGTGAGTACATACTATGTATGTTCTTTTGTGATTGTGTTACCTCACTCAGGATGATATTTTTCATCCATTTCCCTAAGAATTTCATGAATTCATTGTTTTTAATAGCTGAATAGTACTCCATTGTATAAATGTACCACATTTTCTGCATCCATTCCTTTGTTGAGGGACATCTGGGCTCTTTCCAGCTTCTGGGTATTATAAATAAGGCTGCTGTGAACATAGTGGAGTGTGTGTCCTTGTTATATGTTGGAGCATGTTTTGGGTATATGCCCAGGAATAGAATAGCTGGGTCCTTAGGTGATACTATGTTCAATTTTTTGAGGAAGCTCCAGACTGTTTTCCATAGTGGTTGTACAAGCTTACAATCCTGCCAACAATGGAGGAATGTCCCTCTTTCTCCACATCTTCACCAGCATTTGCTATCACTTGAGATTTTGATCTTAGCCATTCTGACTGGTGTGAGATGGAATCTCTGGGATTTTTGATTTACATTTCCCTGATGACTAAGAATCTTGAACATTTCTTTAGGTGTTTCTCAGCCATTCAAGTTTCCTCAGTTGAGAATTCTTTGTTTAGCTCTGTACTCCATTTTTAATAGGGTTATTTGATTGTCTGGAGTCTAATTTCTTGAGTTCTTTGTATATCTTGGATATTAACCTTCTATTGGATGTAGGATTGGTAAAGACATTTTCCCAATCTGTTGGTTGTCATTTTGTCCTATTGACAATGTTCTTTACTTTACAGAAGTCTGGCAATTTTATGAGGTCCTGTTTGTCAATTCTTTATCTTAGAGCATAAGCCATTGGTGTTCTGTTTAGGAACTTTTCCTCTGTGCCCATGTGTTCAAGGCTTTTTCCCAGTTTCTCTTCTATTAGTTTCAGTGTATCTGGTTTTATTTTTAGTTCCTTGATCCACTTGGACTTGAGCTTTGAACAGATCAATTTGCATTCTTCTACATGCTGACCTCCAGTTGAACCAGCACCATTTGTTGAAAATGCTGTCTTTTTTTACTGTATGGTTTTAGCTCATTGTCAAAGTCACCATAGGTGTATGGGTTCATTTCTGGGTCTTCGCTTCTATTCCATTGATCTTCCTGCCTGTCTCTGTACCAATACCATGCAGTTTTTATCTCTATTGCTCTGTAGTACAGTTTGAAGTCAGGGATGGTGATTTCCTCAAAAGTTCTTTTATTGTTGAGAATAGTTTTCGCTATCCTGGGTTTTTTGTTATTCCAAATAAACTTGAGAATTGTTCTTTCTATCTCTGTGAAGAATTGAGTTGGAATTTTGATGGGAATTGCATTAAATCTTTTGATTGTTTTTGGTAAAATGGTCATTTTTACTATATTAATCTTGCCAATCCATGAGCATGGGAGATCTTTCCATCTTCTGCTATCTGCTTCAATTTCTTTCTTCAGGGACTTGAAGTTGTTGTTATACAGATATTTTACTACCTTGGTTAGATTCACATCAAGGTATTTTATTTGTGACTATTGTGAAGAGTGTCATTTCACTAATTTCTTTCTTAGCCTGTTTATCCTTTGAGTAGAGGAAGGCTATTGATTTGTTTGAGTTAATTTTATATCCAGCCACTTTGCTGAAGTTGTTTATCTGGTTTAAGAGTTCTCTGGTGGAAGATGGTTCAGGGCTTAAGAGTTAGGAGCCATCAGGAGTATCATGCCAAATATTATTGAAGTTGTGTTACTTCTAAAATTTACAATGATAGTCATTATAATTAGAAAAAATTTTAAAGATGCCTGTAGGGTATAATTCTAACACCTCTCTGGATCCTTTAACTTTGTATAATGAGATTATGAATTTAAAGAAAACTGTTCTGTTGAGCTTTGATGCTGCAGATAATACTGATAAAATTATCCATGACTTGAGGTTAGTATTTCTATTTTGGTCAAACTTCAGGAATGACATATATGGCTTGATCAGGCTAGCCTTTTTTGTCCTGGGAATTCTGTTGTTCCTGCCCATTGTGTTGAAGCTTGTCTCTAACTACGTCAACAGGTCAGCAGCCAAAGTACATGACTTGAAACTAAAAATGGACCCCAGACAGATATAGTAATTTAACAGGCTGGCAAGCCAAGGATGGGTAAGATTCTGCACAGAGCCTTACCAACCTAAGATAGAAGTGCATTGCTTTTGATAATGTACTTCCACTTTTACTATTCCATGAAGGGTAAGAAAGGCATTCTTGTCAGAACATCCTAAGACAGGCTCAGTCTGGTTTATGCAATAAAAAAGGGGGAGATATGGAGAGTTTTCAGAGCTGCCTGGCAGGAATCTGACATAGGCCAAGGACAAGGAAATGTAATGCAGGTAGATTCTGACATTAAGCTAGAACAAAGAAGTAACCTCAGGCAGAAATCTAAATCCAAGGCTAGAACAAAGAAGTACTTACAGGCAGAATCTTAAACTTACACTAGAACAAAGAAGGTAGGCTTTAGGCATGAAAATGACTTTGGGCTATGACAGGGAAGTCCTAGTAGGTTCAGATATTTTGGTCATCCTGATAAGCCCTTAGAAATAGTGATCACAGGAGTGATCATGATATTGTCTTGCGTGTTCTTTGTCTATCTGGGTGTATTGTCTGGCTTGTTCTTGACTATTAGCATCTCTTGTATTGCTAGTTCCTCAACCTAGAACTGACCTTAATACTTGCATGTAATTTAAACAGTATAAAAGCAAAAAAAAGGAGGAGGAGGGATGGGATAGGGGATTAATGGGGGTGGGGGGTGGGGAAAGGAGATAACATCTGAAATGTAAATAAATAAAATATCAAATTAAAAAAGAAAAAGTAGTATTTTGAGTAGAGAGCACTTTGAAAATTCATGCTTGTATTTAAAGCTATGAACATGTCTAACAAAACCTCTTTGTAGAATTCAAGTTAAAGGCCATCCATATGCTCATTGCTGTGGGGAGCTGAAAGGCATAGGTTATCATCACTCTGCAGCAGGTGGAATGAATTTCTTACATGAGGGTAGACGACAGAAATACACAGAGTAATGGCCCAAGACAGTGGCAGCAATGAAGACCACCACCTAATATAAGTGATATTTAATTTATGCTTAGGGGACAATGTGAGAAACCAGATTGGATAAGGCTGTGGCTTCCTGTTACAGAAAACCTGTGTTCCCCATCCCTCATATGTAAAGTGCTTTTATCAAGAGTCTAAGCAAGCTATTATGATGGAGAAAAGGAAGCTAAGATGCTGTTTTAGAAAGATTGCTGTAGTAGAAATTCCCACAAACCTGCATTGCTTCTCAGTCCTGATCAAAAGTTACTTTCTTCCAAAAAGAACCCTGAGACATAAAAAAATTACTATAATGGATGTTTTACAGTATAGCTTGTAAAAACCCCCTTAGATAAAAATTCTACAGAGTAATTTGGAAGTGACATTATGTTTTTAGCCCAAACAGTTCTCCTAGTTTAGATGCTGTCCAACCTGTCTCTACCAAGTTTTTTTTTAAATATTCATATGGTTTTATTTTATTTTCAAAAACAATATAGCTTGGGATACTTTTACCACCTGGAGATGAATTATTCTGGTGGAGATGTCAGTTCTGCATCCATTTAAAGCCGACTTTGTGTTACTCCTATTACTGCAACAAATACCTGAGATAAATCATCTTCTAAGCAAAATATTTTTTGGACTCACAAGTACAGAGTTTCCAGTCTATAATCCTCCTGGTCCCATTGCTTAGAGCCTGTGGCTAGGCCAATTATGTTAGTAGCTAGCCAAATACCAGGAAGCAAAACAGACAGAAAATAAAATAAACAGAAGATCTACAATTCCCCTTTACTCTGTCATTAGAACACATTTCTAAACATCTCTACCATTGACCAATAATATTTTCAGTCATGGGCCTTTGGGGACATATCTGATTCAAGCATTAGAAAGATGAAGACTGTGAAGCACAGGAGAAAGGCATGGCCTGCCCTACTCTGTAGTTGTCTTAGATTTTATTTTATATAAAAAAAAAAAAAATTAGAGCTTTTCTCTTAATGACAAAGCCACATTTTCCCTTTGCATGGTGGCAGAGAAGCTGCATGTCCTTGAGCAGCTCCATGTCTGGATGCTTCAGATAAGGGATGTTCACATAATGCCCTTCACCACTTCCATTAGATGAGCCACAGAACTCAATGCTGTTCCCTCAGCCTCTGGGGAGGGAAATACTACTGTACCCAGTGCATTATTGATGGCATTATAGGGCATGGTGAAGATGGTGTGGACCACTGTGACAGTGATGGCCTTGCCTTGATTGCAAAGAAATGCATGCATATGTGAGTAAAAATGTATTTCAATCTATATTCAGCTTTGCTCAAAAATCTTTCTTAAAAGTGAAATGCCATACTTCACGGCAGTAAGGAAAGCTTTCGGTTTCTCATTTTTATACACAATTCTAGAAGAAGATTGTATCACCAATGCTCACACTGAGTTTAATTAGCAGTCATTTCCAAGCTGGTCTGTGATAAACTTTTGCAGAAGAAATGAAAAAGCTCATAAATCTCTCAGTCTTGATACAAAAAAAAAAAAAAATGACTTAAAAAAAAAAAAAAAAACTACCTGGATTGGAACAGTGTGCTGAGGTGGTAGATTTTAAACTTTTACTCCAGCCATTTATCTTTTCTCAATATCCCAAAGTCTTCAAACTCTATCATGTGCTACGCATACACTTGGAGACTCGAATTCAGTTATTCCTTGTCACACTCTCCAAGCTGTAGTTAAAATAGACATGAGTGGTTAAGATATTTCCATTTATTGGCTGCAGTAGTGCAGGCAAGGAAAAACTTTTTCAAAGTTATCTATGAAATTATTCTCAGCTTCTGGCTGAGAGAACAGAAACTAACTGGGTTGTCTTGGGGCCTAGTGAACAAGGCAAGGGAGACCCAAAGACTTATTTGTCCATGGAAAATAGTAATACACTTAATAAAATCAAATACATTGTTTGTTCAGGTATATATTATGAGGCAGAATCAAAAGAAAAATTGCATGTCTTCTAGTTAATGAGTAAGACATTAAGAATTTAATTTTCTCCTCTTTCTAGCCAGTCTGTTATGCAGAGCTATAGCCAATTCATCCCTTTGACAACTATTAATTGAGCCTTAATAATGTATTGGGACCTGAAATAAGACCTGCTCTCTGAGGAAAGAGCCAAATACTGCCATTATCTGTAAGGAATGCCAATTCAAAGAGGTTGTCATGCAGACATGTGTTAGGCTTAAAGATCCTGCAGAGGTACAAGAACTAAAGTGCCCATCTTGAAGGTGAATATAATTTTGTCATGGACATCTTACAAAGGACATGAGTTATTAGAGGGTGACTATGCATTTCTAGGGCAGGATGGAAAGACCACTTATTTCTTGAGTGATGAGAGAAGCTTGTTTAAAGCCTTAGTGCACATAGGTCCAGTGCAGTAAGGTGATTCTGGAAGCTGAAAGCTGGAACAGTCTTATACAACACCAATAGGGGTGAAATTTTGAGGTTGGAAAGAACAATAGGCACTGATTTACACAAATCCATTCCAGGCTAACAGTATCATTCAGTTTACCACTAAAGCAAGGTTGACAACGAACGTCTGTTAAAACCACTCTTTTCATAGCTCCACCAAATGTAATAGTTACTAAATAATAATGTAAACCATGAAAACCCTACAATGTACATGTAAGATTCTCATGCTTTTGGTCACAACCAAAATACTTACTAAATGCCCACATTGTTTCATTCAGAGCCCCAATAAGGGAAAGGCACTCATTAGAAAAGCTAACTCTTACTCTTGAGTTGCTAAGGTGTCTCTCAGTGAATAAATGGGACCAGTACTCAGCTAATGAAAGCAATGTGTAATAATTCTAATACATAAAGAGCTTCAGGTGCAAGAGAAATCAGAAACACAAGAGAGTGTTATAGAATGATATCTATTCACTTTTATAAAAATAGTGGGAACTTTCCAGAAAGAAAGGAGTCTGTAAGGAGCTGAGCGATCATTTTACAATGGTGGGAAAAGCTTGTTTAAAGCCTCAAAAGTGAGGAAAGGTGAACCATAAATTTACTGAAACAGTTATGAGGTAAATGGGTAAGATTCTGACTGAGGACAGCTAACTTTATATAGCTTGGAAAACTCAAATGAAAATGAGCTCTCCAACTGTGCAAAAGGTAGTCAGTTTTGACCACCTACTTAGGAATTAGCACTCCTGGGCAGAAAAGCTTTTAATTGGAGTGTTCAGTTATTACTGTAATCTCTTGGAATTCCTGCATCATCAGCCTACCACAATGAAAACAATGTATGAAACAGCATTGGCGAATTAAGCATCACAACAATGAAAGGAAAACTGAAATTAAATATGCTTCTCATTTGAAAATGCAGATCAGAGGGGAAACCATCAAAATGGTAATATCTTTATTTTAAAACAACTATTTATCTCACTCTACAGCCACTATTATTGCACTATTAGTGTGATGATTAAACTTTTCAATTACATGTTGCATTGTTGGGTTAGGCTTGGACACTCATTAATTAGTTCACTTACATAAAACCCAGAGAAGAAGCAAAGCAATTTCATTACCCGCTGACTCACAGACAGGAAAACAAAGACAACACAGTTAAGTGGCTCCTGAGTTCCTCCTATAGAATCTGGGGGTTCTCAGGCTGGAAGTCTGACCCTATACATGACCTCATTGGCAGGGCTTCCTCAGCTGTACTCTCAGCTCCATGTTTTCCACTAAT
This sequence comes from Arvicanthis niloticus, assembly GCF_011762505.2. NCBI lineage: Eukaryota > Metazoa > Chordata > Mammalia > Rodentia > Muridae > Arvicanthis > Arvicanthis niloticus. The sequence continues at coordinate 56,509,440 of NC_047671.1, read as the reverse complement.
TGAAAACCAATGCCCCTCATGTTCCTCAAAATTAATCTTGCTCAGAACTGCAAGGTGTACCTGTTTCTTGCCTGTTTGTTTACATGCTGCAATTAGTGACCATCTGCTCTAGACTGTTAGGTCCTCCTTTGGCTTCTGTGAAGGTTATTGACAGGTTGTTTGGGAAGAACTAAGTGATGAACAGAACAGGACCTTAGGGCCTTTGAAGAGGTGGAGGTGCTGCTTGTGAGAGGCACACAGCAGAGAAAGGTGAGCTCTTTCTTCTCTTGTTTTTTTAACTCTCCTTCCTTTCAAGGCTTCCTTTTCTGAGGCACAGTCCCCATGGGAAGCACAGGAAGGAACTTGGCTTCTAGGATCTTTCCTGTGGACCCGAAGTTTTTAGATGAGTTTGTATACACAGCTCCCTTGCTGAATACAGCATGGGAATCGAACAGTAGAATCAAGTGATGAGAGTAATCCTGGGGAGTGAAAAGGCCTATGTAGCCAAGAACAAGGTCAATTAATGGGATCATCTATTGCTATGGGATGGTGGCCTTTTCAGTTGGCCTTTTGTCACCTATTCTTGAAAGGCCTGGCCAGTCTTTGTCTTCTTCTTAGTCTCTGTCCTTCTTCTCCTACATGTTTTTCCTTCTTCCATTCCCTTCCTTCCTTTCTTCCTTCCTTAAAGACATTTGGACCGTAAGGGTGTTATGTACTAATGATGCCTCCCTGACTTTCTTGTCTATGCCTTTAAGACTCACTCCGCAGAAACAGCCTGTCTCCTGGCAGAGCTCTTTAACCAGGGCCACAGGTGAGACCTGTCAATATCTTCAGCAGCTGGAACCTCCACAAAGCCCAATGTACACAGGACCAATCTACCTGCTGAAGACACATCTTCCTTCCAATTTGAAAATTGGAGGCTCTTGCCCCGTCCCAAATCCAGAGGCAGCCTGTCTCCAAGGAGGTCTGTCATAACCAGGATCATAGGAGAACTGCTATGACAAGGGACACAGGAGGCCTGGCCTAGCTAGGCACACAGGAGGTGCCAAACCTGAGACAGCACTATCTGCCTCCCAGAAGGCAGCTAACCCAGCTCACAAAGCTTTACCTGCCTACAAGGAGAGGCAGACTCCAGTCAGAGACAACAAAGCCAGTTAACACCAGAGATAACCAGATGGTGAAAGGCAAGCTCAAGAACATAAGCAACAGAAACCAATGCAACCTAGCACCATCAGAACTCAGTTCTCCCACCACAGCAAGCCCTGGATACCCTAACATACCTGAAATGCAAAATTCTGACCTAAAATCCCATCTCATGATAGTGATAGAGGATTTTAAGGAGGACATAAATAATTTCCTTAAAGAAATACAGAATAACACAGGGAAAGGGTAGAAGCTCTTAAAGAGGAAACACATTAATATCTTAAAGAAATATAGGAAAACACAAACAGGTGAACAAGTTGAATAAAACTGTCCAAGATCTAAAAAATAGAAATAGAAACAATAAAGAAATCACAAATGGAGGCAATCCTGAAGATGGAAAACCTAGGGAAGAGATCAGACGTTACAGATGCAAGTATCACCAACAGAATACAAGAGATAGAAGAGAGAATCTCAAGAGTAGAAGATACCATAGAAGATATTGACACAACACTCAAAGAAAATACAACATGCAAAATGTTCCTAACTCAAAACATCCAGGAAATTTAGAATACAATGAAAAGATCAAACTGAAGAATAATAGGTATAGAAGAGAGTAAAGATTCCCAATTCAAAGGGCCATAAAACATCTTCAACAAAATCATAGAAGACAACTTCCCTAACCTGAAGAAAGAGATGGACATAAACATATAAGAAACCTACAGAACATCAAATAGATTGGATCAGAAAAAAAATCCCTCATCACATAATAATTAAAACACTAAATGCACAGACCAAAGAAAGAATATTAGAAGTGGTAAAGAAAAAGGGCCAAGTAATATATAAAGGCAGACCTAGCAGAGTTACACCAGACTTCTCAACAGAGACTTTTAAAGCCAGAAGATGCTGGATAGATGTAATGTACTCCCTAAGAGAATACAAATGCCAGCCCAGGCTACTATACCCAATCAAACTCTCAATTACCATTGATGTAGAAGCCAGGATATTCCATGACAAAACAAATGTTATGAGAATAACAAACTACTTTTTAATCAAATTTAAAGCCTGTTCCAAATGATGAAACCCATAAGTGGTACTATTAGTTGGTAGTAAGACAAGAACTTCTGGTTATAGGTCACAGAACATAGGGAAGCATCTACTGATAAATGGTTACAGTGTTTACCTGACTCCCAATAGCTTATTTTTATACCCATAGATTAGAGCATCTCTCAAGCCACTAATTAGAGAATCTTCTTTCTTTGGTTGATAGTAACTAACACAGAAACTCAGAAATGGTCAAGGTACAGAGAATAAGAGACTGTTGAATGCTTCTTCCCAATTTGTCAGCTATATCACACCCTCTCTTCCCACAGTTTGGAAATCATTGCATAAAATGATTGTTAGAGCCAGGGACTGTGAAGAGAAGATAGTAGTCCCACAACAATGATGCTTTCCTTGTTGGTAAATGGCTGATCAGGCTAGAGACAGATGCCAAATATAGACAGAAGTCAAGTAGACTTGAGAGTGAAATAGGAAAGTATTACAGAAGGAAGGATACACTCCAGAACAAAGTCTTTGTGTCACATGCAGAGTGAGTCTTTTCAAAAATTATTTATTTACATTACCACCCTTCCCAGTCTCCTCTCCATGAGTCCCCACCCCATCTCCTCTCCCCTTGACCTCTAAGAGGATGCTCCTCCACTGACCCACCCACTCCCACTTTGCCATTGTTGCACCAGTGGGCCTGTTTTGCTGACGTATCATTCTTATTGCTCATGGTTAAGAATTGGATAGGATCGATGATTACTCTTCTCTGTAAGTGTGCACAGCACCATCCAGCACTATAAAAGCTATCTAATGGGGTTGAACCCTCCAGGTTAGCACTAGCTTGACTTCTCCATGTTCACACTGTTGCAATAGGAGCTGTTGGAACAGGAATCGAGGGGGAGGCGAGTGTATATTTTCTGGCTCTGTTGCATTCATCCTGAACTTAGATTCAGAACACAACGCAGCTAACAGAAAGGAAAAAAAAAGTGAGAGAAACACACCTGTCTGAACTGGCTCAGCTGTCCCGAACCCAAAGAAACAGCTGTGTGGTCTCATTATTCACCAGGGTCTCTTAGAACTGCTGTTGTATTGTTATTTTGTTTTGTGCCCTATTATGTAGAGCAAAGGGAAATAGTTGCTCCCCAGAAGCTCCTGATCAGCAGAGAATGCTCTGTGGAACTAATAAATGTTGCCTTTAATCACATTAAATGGGAGGAGGTGACAGAGATCTTCGCAGTCAACCCAGACTTCCTTTCCATTTCAGGATATATGTAAATGTACTACAACTTGCATGAATGTACCTTCATGTTTCTGATTGCAACATATTTCACACCCATTTAATGAGGCCCTCTGGGCATTCGTGTTCTTTTGGGAAGCTAAAAGTGGACTAAATGTGGGCCTCTTGAAATATCAATCACTAAATTTTGTAGCTACTGATGACCAAGCTGGATGCCTGCCAGCTCCTGAGCACAGGTCTTTTCTCTTACAGGCAATGCTTCCTAAAACTTCATCTAGTAGCCTGCAGCACTCATATATAAGCGTGGTTTGTAATTCACTTCAGGCTTCCGTTTTCCCTGGAAGTCCTTACAGACCATTTGATACACAATATATCTTCCTACTGTGTTTGCTCATTCTATCATTTGTTGAATATTAGCCACTTGGTTTCTCTCAATCTTTCCTCACCATGCTTATAGGAAACCACAGCCACCCCACTCATCCACCCATCTAGACAAACTATTGCTATCCGGGGGCCGTGGGTTCCACACTTGCCTTTTATCCTCAGCATGCAGTATAGGGTGGCACCTACAATGGAGGGTTTCAAATCTATGGAACAATATATGTGAAATAAAAGAGAAACAGATACGTCAAAAAGCTGCTTCACAGTCCTGAACACAAAGACATGGAGCTGAATGCTTTCATTTTTCACCTGAATTCTCTTTTTGAGCAAATGTCATATTGTTCTTTTTTTTTGCCTTTTTCTTTTTGAGATTATAATATAACTACAGCATTTCTCCTTTTTTCTTCTTTCAAAACTGTCCCACATACACTTTCCTGTTCTCTTTCAGAAGCATAGTCTCTTTTTCACTAACTGCTGTTTATATATATATATATATATATATATATATATATATATATATATCTCAAACTGGATGGGAGAAAGCTAATGAGGCCTAAACCCTACACACAAAGAACTAGAGACCACAATCTGGGACCAGAAGAAATGGTCTTCCTCAGGCAAGAGCACAATAGTTGGTTGCCCAAAACTTTATATTCGGCCCTGGAAACAAGCATTGCTCTTTTGTCTAGTATCTTACTATATAGAGTAAAAGGAAATCATTGCTGCCTATGAGCTCTGGATTAGCAGAGAAAGCTCCAGGCAATGAGTAGTCATTCTCTGGATGAAGTAAAAAAGAAATACAATAAAAAGGAAAACCCAGGAAACTTAACTTTTTCTCTGGAGAGGAAAGAAAACTCTGAAAAACTTTTATTGACTTTTAAAGAGTTAAAAATTAAGGTACGTAGTAGCTTTAGGAAAGAAAGATGGAAAGCCACAGAATCACACTTCCCATTTCTTCTATTTTGGGCATTATTATATAATTACATCTGTCCCTTCCATTTCCTCCCTCTAAACCTGTTGGGAGCTGCAGTGAGTGCATCAGCATTCGCCATTACAAGATGGCGTGGGCATCCTGTCCTCCCACTAGTAAACAACTGACTGCGCAGGTGCAAAAGGCAGAAAGCACGCCAAAGTCACTGCCCATCCCGGGGCGTAATATGGGGTGATGAGTGAACAGCCAATCAGAAGTGAACACGCCACTCTAGGGTACATATAGCAGTGCCTTTCCTGGGCTTTGAGTCTTTCCGCTTCTGCTTATACAAGAAGTAAAGCCTCATTGTAGTAACCACCCAAATTCTGCCTCTCGTGTCTCTCTTCCACGGGCTAAAGGGGACACGGGAGGTGCCCGGAACATAAACCCTTCCATATACCCCCTTTTTCTTTTTCAAATAAACAGTCTCTTCTTTCATTAACTCTTATTGCAAGCATATATGCAAATGTATTTACATATATACTTCTAAATATAACCTGTTCAGTCTTCACAAAGCTACTCATATTTATGCTTTCAGGACTGATCATTTGGTGGGAGATGACCAGTGGTGTGCTCTCTCCTGGGGAAGATTTCTGATTCAATTCTTGGAATTTCTTAGGTACCTGTAGTTATTTCTTTGTGTAGAGTCGAGACCTCCTGTGATTTCCCCTTTTCACATAGACATATCAAATGCTGTTGTCCTTGTTCAGCTCATGTTAAGCAGCCAAGTGGGTGAGATTTTATAGATGTAGCTTCTGATATTACTTGGAGACATAGTCTCAGCAAACTTTTGGATGCCCTGGTACTTAAAATCTTTCTACTCTCTCTTCTGCAATGTATTTTAAACTATAGTTGTAGAATATCTTGCAGATATATCTACTGGGACTAGACTCCACATGTTGATTAGTTGTGATATTGTGTGATGGCTTCTGTTGCAAAGAGATGCTTCCTTGATGTGGGGTGAGGTCTACACTTCTCTGAAAGCATAAAAACAAGTTTTTAGAATGTAGATGCAGATTATAATGGCTTAGTAAAGTTGATTTTATAGGTTCTTTTCTAAGATTTATGATTTTAATAGGCCTGAGTAGCTCCCAGTACCAGACATGGTATGCTTTTTCTTCGGAGAATCTTAGAGAGACACAATTAGAGAGCTGTTGGTTACTGACAAGATATGTGTGTTACTACTGTACTCTTAGGGCTCTTGTTATGCGGTCATTGTTATGATTCATAGGCATCACAACTAGACAGAAATATTTCTTCTTGCTTACCTCCTTTGAAAACTTGCATGATGTCTTCTGGTACAACAAAAGATAGTCCTCATGGAGAAGGAATTCAAGTCAATTCCAATTCAGTGCCCTCTGAACTGAAGTACATAGTGTCTTCAGCAATAGGGAATTACTTTCCACCTCTATGGGCAACCAAAGTCAAGAGCAGTAAACTCTATATTTTGGAAATTTCTTGTACAACCATGACCAAAAATTCTAAAGAAGGTTTCTAATGCCTGGTATTAGAGTTTTTGTTAGGTGGATTGGAGGTCAGCCCAGATAAGAAAATGTCACTTGAGAATAACTACATATCTATTTATACACAGGTGTGTGTAAGTTTGTGTGTGTGTGTTATTTTATCCTCCTCTCTCATTCTTCTGTACTTTGATATACACTTCTCCTTAAAGAAACTTCACCTTTCTTATTTCCCCAATAGACTTTTAACCACATTATGAACTAGTGCCCAGATTACATGAAAATTGAGCTATAGATATGGACTGCTGTATGTGCTGTACCAAGAAAGAAGCCTGCATGTAGAAGAATGCAAATAGACCCATTTTTATCTCCTTGTACAAAGCTCAAGTCCAAGTGGACCAAGGACCTCCACATAAAACCAGATACACTGAATCCAATAGAAGAGAAAGTAGGGAAGAGCCTAGAACACATGGGCACAGGGGAAAATTTCCTGAACAGAACATCAATGGAATATGCCCTAAGATCAACAATTGACAAATGGGACCTCATAAAATTGCAAAGCTTCTGTAAGGCAAAGGACATCGTAAACAGGACAAAAATGGCATCCTAAAGATTGGGAAAAAATCTTTACCAGCCCTATATCTGATAGGTGGCTAATATCCAACATAATCAAAGAACTTAAGAAGTTAGTCACCAGAGAACCAAATAACCCTATTAAAAATGGGGTACAGAGCTAAACAGAGAATTCTCAACTGAGCAATCTCACATAGCTGAGAAGCACCTAAAGAAATATTCAACATCTTTAGTCGTCAGGGAAATGCAAATCACAATGACACTGAGATTCCACCAGCTTCCTTCTAAATGCCACCCCATTCTCTGTCTGGCTCCCAATGCCTGTACTTCTTTTCAGGAAAGATGAGATTTTTCTAATTAGAGATGATATTTCTAGGAGCAAATTATGTTGAGGTGGAGAAAGCAGCCTTTTCCATTTAAATTTATAATAAAATGCAAGACCAAAATGGGCACAGAACATAGCTGGCCAGATGCTTGACATACAAATATGAGGACTGGCCGGGCAGTGGTGGCGCACGCCTTTAATCCCAGCACTTGGGAGGCAGAGGCAGGCGGATTTCTAAGTTTGAGGCCAGCCTGGTCTACAGAGTGAGTTCCAGGTCAGCCAGGACTACACAGAGAAACCCTGTCTCGAAAAACCAAAAAAAAAAAAAAAACAAAAAAAAACAAAAAACCAAATATGAGGACTGGAGTATCTGCATCCTCAGTATTCATGTAAGAAATAAACATGTAGATATAGCAACTCACCTGTCTTCCCAGAACATGGGAGACAGAGACAGGAGAGCCCCAGAGGAAGCTGGATCACTAGGTCTGTGCAAGCCAGAGAGTATAGATTTGGTGAGAGACCCTGAATCAGTATATAAGCCACTGAGTAAAACATAAGACTGTTGCTCACACACACCTACACACATACACATACATGTGTGTACCTGTACACTCACACACCTGCAGACATTTGCACACACACACACACCACTAAAACACTAAGTAAGTAATTAAGTAAATAAATAAATAAACAGGCAAAAGAATTGAGGAGGGTGATGGCTGAGTACAAAGAAGAATCTTCATTTAAAAAGAAAAAGACACAGGAAAGATTAGAAATGTAGTCCAGATTTATCAGGGATGTAGCATCATTTTACTCTGGTTTTCTCTGGCCTTCTGCAACTAACAAAGAAAAGGCCTGTCAAAACAGCATAGGACTGAGCTTCATACTTATCGGTAAGATTGGATGCTGAGGTTCCATGAGTGCTAAGTAGTTATCTAAGCTGTGCTCATAATTTCTCCATCTCATACAAGAAGTGGATGAAAAATTTATGTTCATTATGCAAATGCATGACTTTCCCTGAAAAGGTATGCTAGAGTCTTTACCCAATGTTATTTGTAAATGGGTTCCTTGGAAATAGGATTTGTGTGGATGAAAATAACCTAAAGTAAAATCATATTAGAGTGATGTGAAAATAAAATGATTATTTGGAGATCTTATAAAGAGATCTCCTCAAAGAGATCCTTATTTGAAAGATGAGAATGCAGACACCAAAAGAAGGGTGGAAGCATGGCACAGACAGGAGCGAGGCCACGGGTCTCCAAAAGTCCCTAACAGCTAGAAGCAGTAAAAAACATCACTCCCCAAGAGGCTTCCAGGACTTAAGAGGGTCACAGTCCCTGTTTCCTGGTTTGCATTTCAGAAAACAGGAAGAGGTGTTTACGTTTCTGCAATTTAGGATGCTTACCTTGCAGAGTGTAGGATGTTTACGTTCTTAAAAGAACATATGATTCAAGAAGAAAGCAATACTTAAATACTCTTTTCTTCTTGTAATTGAATCTCCAACCTGCTTTATTGTAGCCCATAGTAACACTTGAAAAGTTATGTTAACAAAATAGACCCTTAGATTCTGCAGAAAATCCAGAGGAGAAAAAAAAAAGAATAGAAAAAAAAAAAAACAAATATTTTAGGTAAACTGATGATAAGCAGCTTGAGAACAGATTTTGGATGTTACCCCGCTCTCAGGAAGATCAATCCCAGTTCCTGACAACAAAAGTTCAGGACTGTACATCCTGTCAGAACTGCTGGCCCTGTGATGAAGCACAGCACATGGCAGAGACCTCTGGAACAACTAAAAAGTATTGCAGACCCTAGATGCTTCATGATAAATAGAAAGATCTTCTTGTGAGAAAATTAAAATGCAGATTGCAATGTCTGCTTAATATCAGTTCCAGAACCCTGATGCTATAAATACACTGTTTATTCTACAGGCAGCATAGAGGCCTAATTGTGTTAATATGCAGGAGGACAGCTCACCTCGCCTGTAAAATACCCCCTTTACATTTTATAGCTTTACAAATGTCAGGCTGTTAGGCCATAACTCTCCTGCTGAGGACCTCATTACCTATAAAGCATTCATATCTGTCACATAAAAGATGCAGGTACGATGCAGATTTGGCAATTAATCCATGCATCGTTATCCAACTAGCTGGTCTTGCCTAGTTTTTCAAACAACAATTATGTTACCCTGGACACCTTTTACAAAGTACTACTCTTTTCTATATACTCAATCAGAAGAATGGAAACTCTAACTCAAATAATTCCTTTATGTAGTATTTTGGGAGCCTCTTGGACAACATTGACCAATGACTTAAATAAAAGGCTTCTCATGACTATTTTAATTGGATATTTTGTTTATTTACATTTCAAATGTTATCCCCTTTCCTGGTTTCCAATCTGCAAGTTTCCATCCCATCTCCCCATCCCCCTGCCTCTATGAGGGTGCTCATCTACCCACTCACCCACCCTCCCACACTTTCCTGCTCTGGCATTTCCCTACATTGGAGCCTTCACAGGACCAAGGGCTACTCCTATTGCTGCCAAATAAGGCCATCCTCTGCTACATATGCAGCTGGAGCCACTCAAATCATTTCAGCCCCTTCAGTCCTTTCCCTAACTCCTCCATCAGAGCTGAATGGTTGGCTGTGAGCATCCACATCAGTATTGGTAAGGCTCAGGCAGAGCCTCTCTGGAGCCAGCTATATCAGGCTCCTGTCAGCAAGCACTTCTTAACATCTGCAATAGTGTCTGGGTTTGTTGTCTGTATATGGGATGTATCCTGGGGTGGGGCAGTCTCTGGATGGCTGTTCCTTTAGTCTCTACTCCACAGTTTGTCCCCATATTTGCATATATTATCTTTTGTGACTGCGTTACCTCACTCAGGATGATATTTTTGGCTGAGAAGTACCTAAAGAAATGTTCAACATCCTTAGTCTTCAGGGAAATGCAAATCAAAATGACCCTGAGATTCCACCTCACACCAGTCAGAATGGCTAAGATCAAAAACTCAGATAACACCAGATTCTGACAAGGATGTGTAGAAAGAGAAACACTCCCCCATTGTTAGTGGGATTGCAAGCTGGTACAACCACTCTGGAAATCAATCTGGTGGTTCCTCAGAAAACTGGACATAGTACTACCTGAGGACCAAGCTATACCACTCCTGGGCATATACCAAGAAGATGCTCCAACATATAACAAGGACACATGTTCTACTATGCTCATAACAGCCTCATTTATAATAGCCAGAAGCTGGAAAGAACCCAGATGTCCCTCAACAAAGGAATGGATACAGAAAATGTGGTACATTTACACAACAGAGTACTACTCACCTATTAAAAAACAATGACTTCATGAAATTCTTAAGCAAATAGATGGAACTAGAAGATATTTTTTTAAAGATGGTATTTGGCTCTTTGAAGGAGCATTATTGACCTACCTGAGAAAATTTTATTTAAGCTATGTAAATATGTTTATACCAAGATGTATGTATAATACAGAAATACCTATATTATGTATGTATGTGTATATATGTATATATGTAGGTAGACATTTAACAGTAGCACACCTTATGACTTTTCCCTACACTTTTCCTGTTAATTTACTTTCAGTCTTCTGTACTTACCCACCTTCACTTTCCCTAAGGACCTCCTTCCTTGCATCTCCAGATCAGATCACTTGCACCCTACTAGTCACCTCTCTGCTGGTGTCCGCTCCATTGCCACCTGACCCTCCTATCCAGCCAACAGTCCCTTTCTTCCCTCCTGGTTTCTGCAGTTTCTCCAGGATATGTACTCATATCTGAAAATTTAGAGCTAGGAGCCTCCAGTGGGAAATGTGTGATCTTTGTCGCTTTTGGTTCTGGGTTACCTTACACAATGTGATCTTTTCTCGTTCTATTAATATTTACCTGCAAAGTTCATAGTTTATTTTTATTTTATTCTTTTGAGATTATTCCTATTGTCATTGGTTGCCCTCCAGGGGTAGAAGGTAACTCCCTGTTGCTGAAGACAGCATACACTTCAGACACAGGACCCTGAGATGGAACTGACATGAAAGCCTTCCCCACAAGGACTAGTTTTCACAGCATCATAAGGCAGCATGCAAGCATCTAAAGGAGGGAGACAACAACAGTCCTATCCAGCTATGGCACATATGAATTACAGGAAGGATCAACATGGCATGATAACCATAAGGAAACAGTCGTTGTCTGCATACTTTGGTTGTAATTGCTAGCTCTCTAATCAGATTTAAGACTCACTCAACACGAGGGAAACTATGCTTGGCATTGGAAACATTGCCCACTACTCAGGGCTAGTGTAGGCCAGAGAACCTACAACCATCATTTTACTAACTGGGCATTACCTCCAGTAACATTCTAACCATTTGTCCTCACACCCACAGATAAGTGTAGTCTCCACTCCTCATCCAAAAAAATGTGTCTGTAACAGATAGAGATCATAACAGAAAACCACAACCAACCAAAGTACAGTTATTGATCGCAGTTTCAGTGGATACATCTACAAAACACTCGGTGCCTAAGGTTCAAGAAACATTGTGAAAGAGAAGGCAGAAAGATTGTAAGAACCAGAGAATCAGGGAGTTTTCTGTGAGGTTGTCTCCTGGTAATGCCAGAATCCATAGCATTTCACCAACATGACTGCTTAAGCATCTAACCTTATAGAAAGAACTATAGATCACTAAAGAATACTAGAGTGGGTGAAATAGTCTTTCTTAGGGAAGAACACAAATGAGTTACCCAGTGCCAAATGGTCAGGCCTGAAAACATAAATACAAGTAACATTGTAAAGAACTGACCGGGTTATATCTAAGAATATATTCTTAATATATGTATATAGATACATATATGCATATAACAGAAATTAATGAAAAAGAGGTCATAAATTTGAAATGAATAATGAGGGTTTGGAAGGAAAAGAAGGAAAAGATAAATGATGTGATTATTCATTATTTGATTATTTGATTATTCTCAAAATCAAAGAAATAATAATAATTAACGTATTCCTTTCCTCTTGATGGATTAAACTGTTAGAATCCCTTCCTAAAGCACTCGTCTTGATAATAATGCAATAATGCAGATATAGTTCCAAGATTCTCAGACATTTTGCAGCAGTTCCAGGAGGAGGCAGCCACGACGTTCTTTGCCCTGTCTCAGCAACCACAAAGTGAGGGACACCTGTATTCATATCTTAAGTTTTTAGAAATCAAAATGTCTAAGGCTGAGTAACAACATTTAGTGAGGACCCTGTTGTTGTGTTGTGGAGGTCAGAGGATATGGAACAGCAGGAAAGAAAATAGGAACTCAAACACAGCTTTTGAGGCTTGGCCCTTTAATTTCTAGCATTTCTCTATCCATGAGGGCGAAGCACTACACAAAACCTTCCATTTGGCCCCTCCTCCCAGAGCTATTCATTGGTCACCCTTAGCAATCTTGCATAATGATGACAGAAAATCCTAACACTTATGTGTGATCCCCCGTGACACTTCTCCAGCCACTTTTAAGCCTGTGTTCACAAACACTCCACTGAGTGTTCGTATTTCATGTTAGATTCAGGGACCCAATTCCACATAAATGTTATAAGTAATCTTTGTGTGTGATTAAATGAGAATTCCATTGATATCTCTGGAAAGACGAGTAAGACAGAGAAATGTGAACCATCTAGAACTAAGTACCTGGTGGGGAAATCTTCATACTTTGGTCTGACTGGATCAGTGAATGGAATTTCTGCTGTACTGATCATCAGTCCTGGAGGCACAGAATTTCTAGAGGCACAGAATTGGGGTACACCGTGTGGAGCTGTTTCAGAAGTTCATTTCCCCATAATCTCTGTAGATGGTTGACTTTCCTTATATTGACATGATTTTCGGTATTGTTAACTTGAGCAGCCATATGAGAGGCCAGCCCTTATGCTGTAAGTCCCAAACCATATTTAAAATATAGTATTGAAAATTTTGCTTTAGGTCTAACACAGCTATCTCTCTGATGGTGACGCATAGACTACAGCCCTTTTCTTCAATCTCAAAGCAGGATGCTAGCACCCGACACCCTTTAATATCTGCTGCACTTTACACCAAAGTTAGGCCATGACTTGCAGTACTGTCGCTCTCTTTAACAGCAGTTGCTGTGACAACCATCATGCCTCCCAGAACTCTGTTTTGTAATGTTTAAAGCCATATTTTTTATACAGAAGAGTGATGCCCTCATGACAGAGTCTTTCCGTGGCTCCAACGAAGGATAACAACCTTTAGCTGAAGGACGACACTTCCACAAATGGTTCAGCTGCAGTGTTCAATTAGCCTTCCGATATCTCACCACCACCACCGGCACCCGCCCTTTTTTTCCTCACACTCTGTCAAACATGTCACAAACAGAGCTGCTTTCTGATGTGGACATTGGCTCATTAGGCCCCAGCTGAGATCGTTAAATTGTTTCTTTGGGAAAGAAGCTAAAGGGCAGACTTCTACTTCCTTTGATAGAACGGGTTCTAAACATCTGGCCGCCCTATTGTGAGATGGATAGTGGCTGATGATTCCGTGATATTTCAGACGCCACTGGGGGCAGATTGGCTGCTCACAAAATTGAGGTTGCTAGGATGGAACAGCAAACAAAGAGCCAGGGCATGGGCATAGATTTCTGGTCTTGCTTCCCTTTATGGGCAAATCTTAATGTCATTATTTTGTTCCTTTATGACAGGCTTTCTAAATCTGAGCACTAGTGACACTTGGGGCTACAAAGTCTTTATTGTAAGGATTGTCCTGAGATTTGGACTGTGAGAGCAGGCCAGGTGTCTGTCTATCCACTAGAAGCCAGCAGCATGCCCCCCAAGATGTAGCAAGTAAATGTATACCCAGAATTGTCAAATGTATAATGAAGACAAAATCACCTTCAGTTGAGAAATAATGCCTTACGCTCTCTATATGTTTGGTTCCTTCCAGCCAGGCCCACAGAGAATAAATCAGCCTGCACTGTAGGTTACTGGCCATAAAAAGCATGAATGATTAAAGAATTACTACTGGCTACGACCAGGCAGACCAAGTCTGTCTTCTTCTTCCTCCATTCTTCACCTTTCCTAGTCTTCCTACAGAAACTGAGTGTTCATCTGTCATTTTTACCATACAGCAGCCACTACTGTGGGTCAGGTAAATGTTATCTCTCCTGGTATCGCCCCTGCAAACTTTTACTTTCCTTTTATTTCTATAACTGTGAAATATTACTTTTATGTGTTTTGTAATCAGACAACCCTCCTTCTAGAGGAGTATTCGCAGTCATCATAAGATACTAGTAGTTAACAGAATTGATGAATTAAGCCTTTAAAGTTTTACATATTTGTATTTATAGTACTTATATGTTTATATATACACACATATATATTATATATACACATACACACATACATATATACATATATATGTACATGTACATTATATATGTATATATATACATATATATGTATATATATACATATATATATGTGTGTATATGTATATATATATATATATATGAGCACTAGTGTGCTGAAGAATGTAGAGGACCCATGTTTCATTCAGTCTGTGTTGAGACTTTTTTAGGAATTGCTGTGTATGTCCATGTGTACACACACAGAGACACAAACATGTCACATTGGGGTTTTAAAGTTAAATAAGATGAAGCCTAGGAGAAACATTATTTTTTTTCCAGGCACTGTACTGAAAAAATCGTGACTTGCAACACTGGGCCCAGAGTTCATGTAATAGAGGCTGGGTTTGCTCTTGTCTACTTTTCACTGGAGTCCTGAAAATGGGTGACATATGTAAGCCACAATGCTGGCACTGAGAGCCACACCTCCATTGTGCTCAGAGGATGACATACACTTAGGACTACTTCTCACAAGCTAAATACAAGTTCCTGGTCTCAGAATCCATGCTTTCCTTCTTCAGAGATTGTATGTGCTGAAGATAAAGAGAGGCTGTCAGGGACTGTACCTTCTGTTCTCCAGGTGCTCAATTAGGCTGGCAAAGCCGTGATATTCTGTGTTAGGCTAGGCTTCGGAGTGATTCTATCACAGACTGAACTTAGCTGACTCATTCCCTAGGCTTTGGAGTGTTCTGTCACAGACTGAACATAGCTGATTCATTCCCTAGGCTTTGGAGTGGTTTTATCACAGACTGAACATAGCTGATACATTCCTTTGCTAGGAACAGAAGAGAGGCTTGACTATGGTCACATCCTGTGGTGACTCCTTTGTGGTCAGGTGGAATTTAAATTCTTCTTCTTATCAGGCTTTTGCACTGACAAGCCCTTCAAGACTTTCTGTGAATTTTTCTGTTTTAAATATGAAGCTTATATATCTCTTAGTTGTGCCAGCTTTAAGTTGTATAATCTGAAACAAAGTGTTCAATTCACATGACTGAAGTTTCCCACATTTTAGATGTGGCTGAGAAAAACTAAATAAGACTCTGTCTAAGCATTGGCATAGAACTGTTCGCATCAGTCAATCAGTTCAGAGTAGGATGCACCCATATAGTTAGGGTGGGGCCCTGTGTAACCAAAAGCATAGAGCTGCTTCTGTCAGTCTATCTGTTCAGAAGTGGGTTATGTGCATAGACTCAAGGTGGAGTCCTGTGTAAGCACCAAGGAAAGAGAACAATTCCTGTGGTCCTGGAGTTCACATTAAAGAGCTGACAGGAAATAAGGAACATGCACACATATGATGTAAATATGGAAGACTCAGCTAATATAGGGCCAAGGGTCAAGAAGAGATAGATGGTAGGAGACATGATGGATGAAGGAAATGGTGGTCAAAGCTCTGAAAGGAACATGTTGAACAGGTTTCTAAATAACATGAAGAGAGTCATGAATAGATTTGACTAAGGGTGAACACCCTATGTCCAGTGGCATGGGAGAGCCTACATTAATTTATTTTGTGGGAAATGTAGTATTCCATCTTCAAATTTCATGCTTGAGAACAGCACAGATTTTGGTTTGGGACCAGGCTTCTTTAACAGCTATCCTGAGCCCAGACAGTTCATGGGGTATGGGCTGGACATCTACCTCTCTTAGATGTTGGAGCAGCAGGTCAATGTGGTTGGAGAGGAATCAATGAGGAGAAGAGATAGTTGGAAACTATAAATGGTCAGGGTAACCCAGGTAATGAAGCCCTGCTCCTAAGCCCAAGCCCAATATTTCTGGCTAAATGCTCACCAGGTAATCTAAATGATTTAATTTGTTTGAATTGTTCATTTCCTTTCTACCTCTAATGAAAAGGATGCAGTTGACTGAGTTTCTTCCTTCCTTCCTTCCTTCCTTCCTTTCTTTCTTTCTTTCTTTCTTTCTTTCTTTCTTTCTTTCTTTCTTTCTTTCCCTCCTTCCTTCCTTCCTTCTTTGTTGCTGTTGTTGTTTCTTTATTTGCTTGGTTTTTGTGAGACAGGGTTTCCTTGTGTAGCCTTGGTTGTTCCCAAACTCACTCTGTGGAACAGGCTGGTCTTAAAGGTGTATGCCACCCCTGCCTAGCTTGTTTGAATTTTTTTTTACTGTGGAATCTTGAAATAGTTATCAAAGATGTTCAAGAACTAGTGCTGTTACTTTATTTTATTCTAGTCGTAGTCTGTGTATGTGTGAATGGTTATGTAATGAGAGGCTACTAAGACTTTCCTCCATTGATCAGAACTTGGGAAGGTAGATTGTATTTCCTCTACCTCTGTGTTCTGGTTTGGTGTTCCTTGGTTGTGTACAACTCACATGAGCTTTGATGATATGCAGTAGAAGGAATACTAGACAAGTCACTTTCCTACCACAGCACTGTTATCCTCACTTAAGCACCTTATCATTGATTGTCTGTCAGATGGCTGGGATGGGATAATGAAGACTTATTTGCTGTGACCTCTGAACTTTGAGTTAGCTCAGGCATAAGCTTGTAGCCTGGAAATGGGCGAAGTGGCAAAATAATACCAGGTTCTGTGTGTGAGAGAGAGAGAGGGCAGGGGGAAAAAGAGATAGACACAAAGAGATACATACACAGAAAGACACAGACAAACATGCAGGCCTACAAACACTGACCCATTCCATATTAATTATACATATATCATTCTTCATATGATTTTTAATTCAGTAAATAATCTTGAAAGCTGATCATTGCAAAAGAGATGACTTACTTATACAAAGCTCTACTTATACAAACCCTCTGAGGATATGGTTTATTCTTTGTTTTGGTACTGCTGGAGACTGGACCCAGGGCCATACACAGACCAGGCCTCTGCTGTCTCTATCTCTGCTCTGTGTCTCTATTGAGAAACAGCCCTAACTCCAGAACTTTCAAGAGACACAAAACATACACATGCAGACAGAAAATGAACTGAGAAAACCTCTCACAAACAAAACAAAAATGAACAACAAAATGTTGATATCTTCTAAGATAACCTCTTTAGATGAGACTATGGAAGATAATTTTTAAGACAGCTTAAGAAAGGCCTTATGTAAACCTGTAGGCAGGGGATATGTTCTCGGGCAGTCAAACTTGGGCTCTGTATAATATAACTTCCTGCCGGGCAGAGGCAGGCAGATTTCTGAGTTCGAGGCCAGCCTGGTGTACAGAGTGAGTTCCAGGACAGCCAGAGCTACACAGAGAAACCCTGTCTCGAAAAACCAAAAAAAAAAAAAAAAAAAGATAACTTCCTGGTTCTTCAGACATTTTGTCAGAGGAATTATGGACTTGCTAAGAAATGGCAGCTCTAAGCTCTACACACTGAGTCAGAACATGCATGGTAGTGAAATTTCACCCCACACACCTTTGCACTATTGATCCTATTTGGCCCATCCTTGTTTTTCTTCCCTATCTCTTCCTCTCCTCTGGTCTCTTTACGCTCTTCCCTCAACCTTCCTTCTCCCTTCCTATTATCCTCATTGTGACTCTTCTTTCTTTTCTCTCACCCCTTGCTCCTTCTTTTTTCTCTTATTTTTCTTCATAGCTACCCTCAATTTCTCCTTTTGCTCTAATTTAATATGTATATTTGCTCTTCTGCTTCAGTTCATAGTGGCTTTAATATCACTATATGTTACATTATGTTAGGCTAAAACCCTCAGTGTGCACAGTCAAATGTATTAGAATGATTATTGAAATGTCTCAAGTCTCCTTGATATGAAAACTTTCTCTAAGGTATTCCACATTCAAAACATCTTTATAATGGCTTAACTGATACTCAAAGACACATCATAAGATTTGTACAATTATCCATATTTTGTCTAACTGAAGTATCCAGGGTTACACAGAATTGGTAAGAAAAACTAGTACAGGGTCAGCATACAAGCCACCTCCTCATATGTCTTCCAGTACACCCCATCCAGTAAGGAACCCAATCTGTGTGCCACATGACTTCAGCATTCTGGGAGGGTGATGGGACTATATGTATGCTGGAATAGTAGCAAAATGATGGGCAGTAGCCTGGATAGTTCTCACAGATTTCCAAGGGAAAAAGAACTATCAAGTTTACAGTTTATACAAATGGGGTACTACCTTCTTCACTAAGAGGGCTTAGAGTTTATAATTTTGATAAGTGAAGTAATTCGCTATGGTACAAACAAGAATACAAGGAAGGTTTTCCAAAAAGGCCAGTGAGACAGAGAAACATGTGGCAATGCACACATATCTTCTCTCACAACTTTGATTAAAGCAGTATATTCTGTGCACTGGCCCCTTTTGTTCTTTTATTTTATGTGCTACTTGTAAGTGATACACACTTACTTCATCCAGCACATCTACCAGCACACTGAAGCTCATTCTAGGGATGGCATTCTTATGTGTAGTTCAGTCACAGACCATCTGTACAGTCATCACAAAGCCCCAGGTCTCAGTGAAATCCACGCTACTGGGAATTCTGCCCATGCTTTGCAGTGTTCTCATCTGCTTCCCTAAGTGATCTACAGCTGTATTAAGAGTGATACAGTTCTGTCAAGGCAAAGATTTTCTCAATGACTCCATTTCTTCCAGATGAAAAAAAGATTTTCTGGTGTATCTATGTGGCTGTGCCTATATACATTAAAATGCACAAGTATGCATATATACATACACAGATTCATACACACACACACACACACACACACACACACACACACACACATATATATATATATATATATATACACATATATATTTCTTATTATTCCCTAGATTTTATGAAGCTTAAGTAAACCTTATTAATATTTATCTCTGATATATCTGGCAAATCTGGAGATCCTTTTTTATTACATATGATGGGATACATCACAATACTGCTCTGGAATTTGGAACGGTATTTTCTGAGTTATGAAAGCAGATTAAGAGTTTTAGAAACTTGATTATAACCATGTTTAGTAACCAGTAACTAAATAAATGATGCATATTAATTATAATCATGTGAATATTTAAAATATTTCCTTAGATCAGCGCATGTATAAAAGTAAGTTATGAGCCACATAAGTAATTTAAAATTTCCAATAGACACATTTAAAAATCATAAAATGTAATAGCTATACTTATTTTAACAATATATTTAACCTATTGTATCGTTGAATGTTAGCCTTGCAAAATGTAATCACTATAAAATTGAGGTATTTAAAAAAACTTTAGAAACAACAGGCTGTTTAGCATAAATGCACAAGGAATCTGTCTTTCATCCTTTCTCCTTTCATTTCATTTCTTTGCTCCTTTTCTTTTTGTGCTTGGGTTTAAGCCCAGGTCCTTTGACACACTTAGCACACAGTCTTCAACTGAACTACATTTCTACCACACAGCATATTTTTAGATATCATAAATTTCTTTTGTTTTAATGTTTTCAAAAATAAAGCTTTTATGTTAAGATATTACTTAAATATTTAAACATTATTAAATATTATATAAAATGTACACACTAAAGAGCATATAATTTATTAGTTTTTCAAAATTACCTAATGTATTTCTAACAAAGTTTAAAGAGTTAAATTGAACTTTAGTGGCATAGAATTATTTAAAGATGTTTTACTATGTAAGTCGCTACTGTACATAAAAATATATGTTCTTTCATAAAATCAACAATAGCTTTCTTTTATTAGGCATGTAAACATATATCAGTAACAGGCACATTAAGTATTTATTTTGTGGAATTGCACAATGATTCTGAGTTCTGAGACATTTGTGAATATTAAGAAATGAAGCTCAGGAAAGCTGGAAATTTCAAAATCAGCCTCTGGTAACTCATTAAACTTGTAGATTAAGACCTGAGGTCAAACACTGCAAGCTTTTCTTTGAGTTACTGTTCCCTGTTTCAAGTTTTCTATACCCTACACTGTGTTTTCCATCTTGCACCATGGGACTAAAGACAATGCTTGATGCTTCCTGGTATTAGGAATAGTGATGCATCTTTTGATCAGATGGTAAGGATGGCAGGGAGTGGAGGAAAGGGTTTCCTAGAGTGTTAGTTTTCTTTTGTCCAACCTGGAATCCACAATAATCACACGAGTATGAATTCTAAGTTCATATGTAGGTTAAATGTGCATTTTGATAGACAAAGCAACAACTAAAACACAATCCCAGTAGTAATTCCTGTTTTCAGGAAGCACCATGTCCTGAGTACACACCATGACAAATTTCTACATGATTCCCTTATATTAATTTTATAAAAAAGCCTCAAGTGACTTAAAATTGTATTTCTAACATTTGCTTATTTTGTGTGTTTGTCTGTGGGTGCACACATACCCCGCATGAGTACAATGTATGTGTTGGGGTTACAGGACAGCTTGCAGAGGCTGGCTCTTTCCTTTTACCATGCGAGTCTGAGGATCAAGCTCAGATCCTCAGGTTTGCTGACTGTTTTTACTTGCCGAGCCATCTTGCAGTTTCCAAAGTGGATTTTAAGCACAAATATAGGAGGTTGGTATTGTGGTTTAATGGGTAAAGTGCTTAATGCCCAAGGATAATAACTCAAGTTAAGATCCCCAGAACCCATGAAGAAGCCAGTACAATTTACAAATTCTGGAGTCCACATACATATACAAAATATAACCCCTTTCCTCTCCCCATCTCCTACACAAATTATAAAGTGACATGTGGGGAGACATTGCATTTGGTGAGTGGATCACTAACGAGATTCAAGTCTAATACACATATTCTTGACTGAAGGCCTTTGTGCAGCAGGCTCAGCACAAACAGGGACTCAGCCCCGCTGCTCACGTGAAGTAGGTATTGCACTTTCTTTATGCCATTTACTGTGAAGAGTTTGAGTTCCTTTTACATCTCCCCAAATACTAGCTAGAGCCCCAAGCTAACTCCTCATTGGTGGTAGAAAATGCTCGTTTCTCTGTTTGAACGTTATACCCCAGTGTATATTACTTTTTCCTAACAGGCCATGTCCATTCATGAGGTCTTCGAGGGTTCCAGTGTCCAGTTGCCATATGGAATGTGCTCTCCTCTCTCTCTCCCACTCTTAAAGAGATTAGTCTCTCTCAAAAAAAGAGTAGTTCCCTGTCTTTGTTTAAATTAAGTTTCAAAGCTACCATATCTTATTTCATTTAATTTGTATGATGTCATCAGGTGAATCACAAATTTATACTGTCCTGTTATGTTGTCAAGTGCATGAGAGATTGACAGGAATTATATTCTTATTCATTTATACTGTCAGAATAAAATGAAAGGAAAGTGGGTATCTGTAATTTCAGGCAGTGATGCACACCTGTGCCCTGTGTAGTCTCATGTAGCATGGCTCAGACTGCTCAGGTGAGCAATATGTAATTACCCAATACTTGTTGCATCACCTTATAACTACACCTACTTTTTGTGAAAGAATATAGTGATTTTTCATGATGTTTGGAGACAAAGTGAGTCTTATTCCAGTTTTTCCAAGTGCTCACTAATTATCTCCCATTAGGACCTGAAATTCTCCCTTCATGATTGATTGACTCTACTATCTTAAACTTATTTTCATGTGATAAAACTAAGCTAAGAATTTGTCCAGGGTTCCACAGCTACCTGGACACAAATGAAGCAGAATTTCTGGCTGTAAGGGCTGTGTGTGTGCGTGTGTGTGTGTGTGTGTGTGTGTGTGTGTGTGTGTATCCACATGTGTGGATGGTATTCATGTGTTTCTGTTTACATGTGTGCATGCATGCATGGGTAGCCCATGTGTGTGTGCACGTGTGCATGTGTTTGTGTGTATATACCCTTTGTGTACATATGTATATTTAGTGTGTCTTTATGTGAGTGTATTTACATAAGTATCCATTTGTATTCATGTGTGCATGCATGTGGGAGTACATGTGTGTCCTCCTGTGCATATATGTTTACACACATATATGTGTGCATATGTATTCCTGTATACATGCTTTTGTTTGTGTGTGGATGTTTGTGTATATGTATGTGTACATGTTTGTATGTTTGTGTGCATCTGTGTATTGGTGCATGTGTATACCTATGTGTGTTCATGTGTGTGTGAATTTGGGTATGTATGTATTCATGAGTGTTTTTGTGCATACATGTTTGTAAGTATACCTGTATACATGTGTTTGCATGTGTGTGTGCTCACATCACATTTCACCACATTGTTATTGTTTTATTCTATTTAACCTTCAAATATTACAAAGATAAACGATTGTATAGTCATCAACACTTTAGTATGAATGTGCTATCAGCTTCAAGGTTAGAGATCTGAGGGGGTTGGCATCAGGCATTATGAATCCTAAGAAACAGACAATAACAAAAACTGTAAGTGGAGGAAAACAAGGTTAAAAGTGAACACTTTCAGTGACAGAAGGAGCACTGGGTCTGCCTAATTTTTTTCTGTTCTGTGGACCAGCATTGCTTTGGAAAATAGGAAGGTCAATCACATAACTGCCTACCTCCCAGGACCGGTGTGTTATCAAGGTGCTTGTTATCTGTGAAGCTCAGTGTTAGCAGTTTGCTTTATTCTTATCTCTTTTACTGTGCAGAAGATAAATAATTACACTTTCGTCCGGGTAGGTGGTGCCATCTGTGAGAGCGTTCTGCTCTGGCGACTAGGGTATCGGTGTTCTTTAAAAAGAATTTTCTATCAGAGGAGACTGCAAGTTGTCACAAAGAGGAATTCTTTACTTCCTTGAGTGCTCACTGCCTTCTCGGATGTGCCCCTGTCTGGCTCACAGGACTGAAGGTGGTCAGGCATGAATGATGCACTGCTTAGTTTAGTGAGGAGCATGACTCAAATGGCTCCATTCAACACATTAGCCCAATACCGAAAGACCTGCACATTTTAAAAAAGATGAAAAGCTATCTTGTGGATAGTCTTACTGGATGGATGAGGTGTCCCTAACCTTATTATTCTCTCCATTGTCACAAACTATACTGGAGAGCAATGGTTTAGAATGGTGTCTATTAGCTTCAGTGTAACTGAACTGAACTTGAATAGCCCATGGACTCTTGAAAATCATAGAAGGAATAAAAATTGTAGAATTAATTTACATTTTGGGATCTTTAGTTCAAGTCCTATTTGTCACAGAAAGAAATTAATTCCCCAAAGTTGTACTAAGCAGCCCAGTGAGTTAATGATTAAGCCCTTTCTCCTTCTGCTTCCCTCATCCTCTCCCCCTTCACTCCTTAGCTTCTCGCCTCCCTCTCCCGTCCTTTCCTTAGTCCCCTTCACTTCCCCATCTTTCCATTCATGCGTGTTTAATGACATAAGAAAGTTAGTCTTATACATTTTTAAATTCCATACTTATAAAAATCTTTCATTTTACTAGCAGAATATCAAAGACTCTTTTTTTTTTTACACACTCCTACAGAATGACTGCTCTGGTAAATTAAAAAAAAAAAAAAAAATGTACTTTTCCCAAAGGGAACAATCCTCACACAGAAAGATCAGTGGAATGTCTAATCCCTCTTGGCTTTTTAATTGTTGTATTTCCTAGTTCCAATAACATTAACCTTCAAAGTTCATGGAGCAATCAGTTCGATTTCACTATTCATCATTTTAGTAAGCCAACAGTTTTATCTAAAATCATATTAAAACTCTCTACTTATAGGATTAGGGATTAAACACTACAAGAAAAGTCATATTAAATATTGATTATTTTTAGAAAAACATAAAACACTGTTCAAGTGTCTTCAATACTCAGTTTCTTCCTCTGAAAGATTGAACTGTACATTTCAATTTCCTGATGGCTCCATCAGTCTGTGTTTTTATGGTTTGTATAATGCCAACTCTTGAATTAGGTTCTTTTGGAGAAGCCACTGTTTATTCATGGAAGGGCAGAGTACTCAGTAGATTTGTGGACTCCTTACACCCTTGAAATGCTATCTACCATGGTTAGTTAGACCATACAAATGTAGAGTAAACTAATGTATATCCAAAATATGAACAAGAACTTTAAAAGTCTTTTAAGTTTTAAGAAAGAAAACAGATATTTGCTAACTTTAATTGTAGTAAGATTGAAGCCTGCATAAAAATAGCTAGTTGTATATATTTGTCTTCACAGGATTTCAGAAAATAGCATATCCTGGTGACAAGTTTTGAATAAGACAACCAGCTGGAGAAAGATGCAAGGCAGTGGGGTGAAGGAAGTGAGGCACACGTTAGTAATGACAGGAGATGGCAGATTTCAAAACCTGTCCAAACAAGTGATACAGACATATTACCAAGATCATAGATAAATTCACATAAAAATAAGAGTGCAAATAAACATAACAATACCTGTGAGAATATATGTACATATAAACCACAATTGGAAATAGGCAGCAGGAAATAGGATGGAATTTAGATATCAGCCAAAATTTTTATACATAACAGAATGCAATTCCATTTTTCTATTTCCCTTCTATATCTTGTGGGCTGCCTCATTTCCTTTGTAAAACTTGTTAAATTCCAGAGACCCTGAAATTTCCTAAGCCCTCTGGCATTATCAGTCCCCTCCAGCCAGGCCTGGCAGTACTGGTTTTCTGTTCTTCAATGAACCTCTTTCCTATCTTTTCTATTGGGTGTCACCATAGAGTCCAGCCTCTTGATGCACACAAAAACACCCTGTGACTCTGGGGAACATTTCAGGTCATGAAAGTGCTTGAGAAAAATGATAATCTGTATTAGAATATAACATCTTCTATGCTGCTTTGGGATATTCCACTGGTTGGTATTCTTTGCTTAATGTAAACAAAGCTTCGTTCCTTTGCAAAATCCGTCCCTACTCATTTCCTTTCCTACCTGTACCCAGGACGTGCTGTCCTATAATAAGAATGCAGATGGTATCTTCATGAGGTCTGTGGTCAGGCTTCCCATTATCAAATAAAGCTGAGCACTGTGTTTGGAGAGGCTGATCAATAACAGTATTAGCTGAATAAACAAAGAGTTGAGTTGGGGAAATCATTCTTGAGTTTACTCTTTTAGTCTCTACAACTTGCACAAAATTAGGAAATCAGCAACTGCTAACATGCTCACTGTTTGAATATTTCCACTCCAATCATGTGCATATCCATCTAGAGATGTCTTTAACCTGTTTTAATGCATCACAAAGTGCAAGGAAGAAAAATATTACTTATCTAGAGGGAACATGGCAGTAATTTAAAGGCGTATTATCTTTCAAATAAATCTTTGTAATCCAAAATGCTGCCAGAATTTTACAACATTGATCTTTTGCAAGAAGAACATATAGGTAAAATGCTACCAAAACCAGAAATGAATTTGCCTAAGTATTTGCATTATTACTGTTATTTAATTTTAAAACATGATTTTACCATGTTGTATTATGTCCTCAAAAGCAAGACAGACACTACACAGAATTACAACTTATTTAAAATCTGGAAACCCAACTGTAAATTTTGTATATATCTGTGAAGTTTTGCATCTTCATTTTTTTTTCTTCAGGTTGACTCCAGAGAAGCATCCCAGTTGTGGAATGTGTGTGTTATTTGGAGAACACAGGACATTCACCAAATGATGTCCACATGGCTCAACCATTAAAAGCTAGGCTCGCAACCAAAAATATAAGATCTTTATGCATAGCAACTAGGCTACATTGAATGACTATTGTTTGAATGCCACTTCTTGACCCAAGAAATATGAGGGCACAGATCATTCTATCTGCACTGTATGCCAAGTACTGCCAGCCGTTTACACATGTCCTTTAACTGCAGTTGGCTTGTCTGTGAAGGATAACAAAGAAATGAACAATTCTGAGAAGTATTCTCAACTCTACTGTGTAATAATAATGATAATAATAATAAATATCTCAAAAGAGCTCTAAGATACCATAATATAATACATAGGATGATGAAAATCATGGACTTTAGATGAAAACAAAACTTAGAACATCCAAATTGTTGATATCTTTGACATACCTTAGGAAGAGCTAACATCTATTGCTCTTAATATGGCTGTCAGCAACCTTAAAATGTCAAAAAAAAAAATGCACAAACATGTGCTGTGTCTCATGGAGCTGGGTCTCGGTATTTCTTTACCAAGATAGCAAGGACTAAATTAAGTTAACTACTAATAAGGCTGTGCCTGCTTGCAGTGGCTCTGTATGTGTATGCATGTTTATGTGTATGTGGACTTACATAGGTGTGCAAATAATATGGACTTCCCAGGATAAGCTTGTGTCTTATTCCTCAGGTAATATCTACTTTTGTTTTAGTTCTCTCTCTCCCTCCCTTCTTCTCTGCCTCCCAACCCCTATCTCCCTCTTCCTCCTCCTCTACCTTTGTGTGTGTGTGTGTGTGTGTGTGTGTGTGTGTGTGTGTGTGTGTGTGTGTGTTTCTCTTTTGAGACAAGGTTTCTCAATGCCCTGGAACTCACTAAGTAGACAATGCTCCCTGGCAACCAAGACCCAGAGACTCATCTATGTCTGCTCCCCTGAGACTGAAAGTGCAGGCTGTTGTATCCAGAGGATTTAACATGAATTCGGGAGATCAAACTGAAATCTTCATTCTCAAAAGCCAAGCATTTTACCAAATCTTCAAAAGCTTCTACTTATATATGAGGCCTTCTGTGTAAAGAACAATGTATTTCAGAATTATGAACACCTTTACATATTTGCCTAATTTGATCCCTTAGATCTGGATTTGTACAAATTTTATTCCAAAATTGATAAGTATTTAGAAGAAAGCAAAACTCACAACACTTAAAGTGTTAAGGCATTGATTCTATCCCCATGGGCAGAGTTCCAATGACCCAATTGTTTTACTACTGCCTCTATATCTTATATTGTTACACAGAGGATTAATGTCAAGATGAACTTTAGAGGAACATGAACATTCAAACCACTTGCAAACATAATCTCTAAGGGGCCTTTGTCCCTAAAATTGATTCCCTCAACTTACATGGAATCAATTGATTTGCTGGTTAATGACCATTGCATTTTCCTGTTATTCTCTAGTTTGCTTTTTTTTTTTTTTTTACATCATTTTTAGCAGTACTGTTGCATATATGTATGGAATACTATTCTCGTGTCAAATTTTATAGATGTAAATTTCATGCATTTTTCTCACTGTGCTTTCTTAACTTGGCTTTCAGAGCTTTGTAAAATCTTCCCCTTCTCCTCCTTGATAGGGTATCTTCTTGGATTCCACTATTGAGCTGGTACAAGCTCATCAAGAAAGTTGACCTGAAAACTTATTTAAAATGATATAATCTTTTCCCCTAAAGAAAAAAATATAACTCATTTCATTTTTAATTTCTGCATGACAGTACTCTGTCTCCAACCTGCCATTCCCAGTCTTGTCTGCCAGAACTGACTGACCCAGCCTTTTTTTATATTGGAAATGTCAGAAGCAATGTCCCATGTTGGAGCTCTCAAACTTCCTGATGCCTGGAACATGTCACTGTGAGTGCCCATGGTGATGTCACAGTTTAGCTAATTCCCACTCACTTTCTAGGTATGATGTCAGCTTCTTGCTTCTCTAAGAAGCTTTGTCAGACATCCAAACTTGTTCCAGGTGCCTGTCTTGTGTGGGATGTAAAAATTAACATTGACATTATGGTCATCACAATGTCTGTCTTCTCAGAATAGAAAAGCCAGGACTCTTGGTATTGCTCATCATATTATCACTGTATACTTTCTTCCCAGAGTACCACTGTCGTATAACATTTAAGTAGATAAAATGTGAAAGTTAAGCTAGGAAAACTCTAATTTTTAGGGCAAAGGGAAGCAGCAGAGTGTAATGCAAATCACAGTGTAACTAGAGCAAATTAAACTGGAGATCAGCCCTGAAGAACGTTTCAGCACTTAGAGGTCATGGAATATAGACCTGTCAGTTTGCAAACATGCAAACTTAATAAGACTTTTTTTGTAAATATCTATATTAAACAAAGCTGAATATAACCAGTAAGAAACATCCAATTAACACAGTTATTCAAGTAGCGATTTTACACTAAAATGAGCCAGAGGTCATCCTTGCTTTTCCTCTGTATGCGTGCCGTTCAGTCCTTGCCCTTGGTATTTTCCTGGTGGAGTTCCTGAGCTCTTTCTAGGCTGTACCTGTTTAACTCATGATAGGGAAGTGCTAATTGTTATCATATCTTAGTTTTCCATTTTGTTTTTCAGTGTATCGAACTATACCTCCAGCTGTACACTTTTAATAATAGTAACTTTTTTCCCAAGCACATTTGAGGGTTAAGTATGTCCATGAACAAAGTTTTAAAATCAAGACAACAAGAATGCTAGCCTTCCCGTCCTCCTCCTGATGCACACACACCTCTCATTTCCAGGTTGCTTGTGCCATATACCTTTGGCTGGGATTGAAGATTCATTTCTTTACTAATTTTATCTTTGTGTTTAAAGCTTTGTTCACTTTATTTACCTAAATCCTCATTCCAAAAACCACATACATTTCAGTCCATTCTGATGGCCTTCATGAATTCCGTACTCTCACCCCTCGCCATTTGATGTACTGTCCCACTATTGACATTCTTAGTACTATTGTCATTCTTGCTGATTTGATTCCGTGCTCTGTATGACAGGAAGTATTTTGTCCCTGAGTCCTTTCTCACACTGCCATATCAGGTACAGCATCAATAAAGAATCTGCAAGATTAGTCTACCTTTTGGGGAGAAAGCATTCCACTGGGCAAAAGCAAAGGACATTCTACAAAGAATTAATAAATACAAATACTTCTGTAAACATTTACACATGTTCAGTGTAATTATTTGACCATCTGATTTATTATCAGGCATTCCATCAGAATGTGATGTGGGTAAAAACCTGGGATTAATTCAAAAGCACACTGGATGCTAATGAAAAGAATTTGGTTTAGATTGTGTGCTTTGACTAAACATAGGCAAGTCATGTGGGAACCCTAGACTACATGTCTCTTATTTTTATCAGAAATTATATCATCTATCTGTTTGTCTGTTTATTTATTCACTATTTATTTATTAACTTATTTATTTATTTTATGTTACCATGAACTTGAATCCTTGTATATGTTTATATGAACATTCTATTATTGACCTATAACTACAGCCCTCTTTATAGAATTTGGAGAACGGGTCTCACAAAGCTGTCCAGACTGACCTTTGAATTCACAGCCAGGCAGGCCCTAAACTTACAATCCTACATCAGCCTTTTGGGTAGCTAAGATTATGATCATGTATCACTAGCCCATCTCAGAGAATTTTGGTATCTGAGATTGCTAGAAAAATTCTGAATGTCTCTATGCAGTGAAAAAGTGATATTTGCACTTTAAAAATGAATATCTATCAGATTTTAACATGAGTTTCTAAGTTTATCCATTAACAGTGTTTATAAGAAAAAATCATAGTAGAATAGTCGAGGTCAAAAATACCAATGAGTTTAACGAATATATTCACTATCTTATTAAGATCTTATAAATATTGACTTTGAGAAACACTGGATAATGTAAAAAAAAACAAAAACAACCTATCCCTCACAGGTCAAGCAATATTAAAATGAGTCAGCCCACAATATTATGTTTCTTTGTTACATCTTGAGTTACATCTGACTTTCATAGTGCAAGACATCTTCACAGGTGAGTTGTTTGGCTGACCACACGTGTACACACACCTGGTGTTTAATGCACCAGAGTTTTCAAGTACATCTCTCTAAAGTAAATTGGAAAAGCTTTCAAGAACACAAGTCTTAGGTAGATACATCCTTGAAGGTCAATGATCACTTAGAATTTTCAGCTTTTGCATATGAAATTGCATGGACACCAAAGTCACTACTTTGGGCTGAATAATGGACCCTGAGCACAAGGGTTCCACCTTCCTGTATTTGGCTTGAATGTACATCCAGCCCAAGACTGACTGAAAGTCATTAGCTTTTGTCACCTGCCTCGTGATTTATGGAATGATTTACACCTCTTTGTTAAGTTCCGACTATAGCCATAAACAACAACAAAACCAAACCTTCACATCTGATGCTCACTAGAGATGCCGGAACTTGAGGGGAAGGGTCTCAAATTAGATTGGTAAATCAAATTAGCATTTCCCTGGCCAAGCATGCAAGCTGTGTTGAAACTTTTTAACCTTTTTTCTAAAAGAAAGTGAGTTCAAGTTGTCCTCTGGACATCATCCATTAGCATAACGTAGCAAGTTATGGCTGGTTTCTAGCTATGGCAGACCCCCCCACACACACACACACACTTTTTATCCCATGGGGAATTTGCTGAGGTATAGGAATCTAGTAATCTGCAGGAACGGTTTGATTCCTTTCTTTCTCTTTTTGTTTTTTATCTCACAAACTGAGGC
Organism: Arvicanthis niloticus; assembly: GCF_011762505.2. Taxonomy (NCBI): domain Eukaryota; kingdom Metazoa; phylum Chordata; class Mammalia; order Rodentia; family Muridae; genus Arvicanthis; species Arvicanthis niloticus. The sequence continues at coordinate 56,478,658 of NC_047671.1, read as the reverse complement.
ATAAGAAGTAAGATTTCATAATCAGTGGCACTATTTTATCTGTGGGGCCAAAAATATGCTGGAATCTGCTTGTCATTTTATCTGGAAAGGGGGAAAAACATGGTGCAGTTGAAAAGTATCCTTCTATAAGGGTTCCGTTCTTGCTCTGATTCTGTCTCTTAGATAGCAGTACCTTGGAACTCTGTTGCCCAGTTTTAAACTGGCATGGATTTCTAAGGCTCTTTTGACAATACTGGATCCTAAAGTATGCTGTTTTACCTTTCCTAAAATGGCCTTAGAAATTCTATGTCCATCTGTAATCTAAGGATGCTGACAAGTCTTTGCTACTTTAATGGATGTCTGTTAGATTCAACTGGAAGTCATTTTTTTAAAAAGGGAAAGGAATTTCACATAGAACAGTGCAACTTAATAGCCATGGCAAAAAGAACAAACTAAGTGCTCTAACTACAAGTTAAAAGGAAAACAGATTCTCATACTCAGTTCCAAAAGTTAGTGTAAGTGTCAGAAATATAAGCAATGCTCATGAACGTCAAATAAGGAAATGGCTAACTCTGGTGTGCAAGTTAATATTGTCAGTTTGGCAGGATCTGAAATAACCTGGGAAAGAAACTTTTTTTTCCATGCCTGTAAGAGAATTTCTAGACTAGGTTAACTATAAAGGGAAACCAATCCTAAAAAAAGAGTGTCACTGTTACCCGGGGTCCTGGTCTGCATAGAAAAAAAAAAATAAAACAAGCTAAAGACCATCACTTATTGCTCTCCTCTCTCTGACTATAGATATGATATGATGACATTCCTCACAGTCCTGCTGATGTGGCTTCCCTGTGGAGATGGACTGTGCCATCCAGCTCTGAACCCAAAGAAACTCTGGAATCAAGTTTATTTTGTCAGTTCGTCTGTCTAATTAGAATATAAAGGTGACATACCTGTCACATATCTTAAGTGATTACTGCAGGGCCAGCAGAATGGCCAAGCAACTCTGCATCTCTTACTCTCCCTTTTGAAAATCACTGAATATGAAGGTAGTCAGATACCTTCAGTTTAGGCAGGATGGCTGCGGAGGCACAATGGAGTTGGCAAGACTATGGTAAAGATACTGTGCAAGACAAAGACAAGCTATCGAGGCATAGTCATCATCACTGATGCCTCTGGTGAACAGCTGCCGGAAGAATATTTCTGTCCCTTCCTGAGTGACATTTCTGGGAGATTTTCTTAGAAAAGTGACATTCATCGTGCTTTACCCAATTAACCCTTAGAAATTAGGTTTAATAAAGTATCCAATTCTGCAATTTCCTTACCTCCTTATCTTCTACTCCATCCCGATCCTTTTGTCATTCAATCCTATTTTATTCTAGATTGATATCAATTGAATCAGTTTCCCTGGGTATCTTAATGACATTTGCTCTGAGAAAGAAATATCAGCTCTCGATTTCCCTGGTGCATTAGATTTTGGAGTTATCAAGACAAAATCCCAAGTATTTAATGTAACAGAAATGTATATTCCTACATTTATGAAGACTAGAAGTTGGAATTAAAGATACCAGTTCCTGGGTGTTAATTCTGAAGTGTTTTGGAACTGGTCATTTCTTATCCCTTGCTCTTTGTTATTCTGTCACTCCTAGCAAGCTATTATTTAGTGCCAGGCTGTACTTCTGTTCTCAGAAGGTCTGCTTTACCACTATATATATATATATATATATATATATATATATATATATATATATATTTCATTGCTGGGAATTGAACCCAGGGCCATGCATAACCTAGACAAATAAGTTATCAGTGAGCCATGTTCTCAGTAGCCTCTGTTTCCCAATTTACATCTTCTTGTCAGCTCACCAGTTATATTTAACTAAGGAATGACGCCCCTCCTTTATGACCTCATGCTAATGATTTTTTATGAGGATCGAAATTAAGTAAAACAGATTAGAGATAAATGTGAATATTCAGCGAGGAAACTATTCAAACCAGTATACAGGCTAAGGAGCACACAGAGGAAAATTTCATGATAACTTTCGTTTCACATATGCGTTGTGTTTCAATGACGTTCATGTCCTTCATTCTGTGAAATAGTTTTATACATAATGGGTAATTATTAAGGAATCAAAAACCAAACTCAAAGGGAACACTGACAATGATCTCTGGGACTGTCCCCTCCCACTGCACTCTCCTGCATCTGTGTTCAGCTTTGAACTAATTCAGACATGAGGTCAGGAGGTACCTGCATTCCAACACATTGATACTCTAGGTCTCCACTGTGTTTCAGAAGTCATTGCCTGGCCGTATGTTCATGAACCTCTCAATACTTGAGCCTTGAGGTAATGCTTTCATGTTCAAGCCTGAAGGATGAGGGATTACATGTCCAACCGTGTCACTGAGAGACCAGTCCTTAAAAGGATGTTAGACAGTATTTATATTGACAGTAAAAGTAGGAAACAGTTGATCTAAAGATTCACTCATCAATTTAAAGTCAGCCATTTAGCTAAAGCCTCCTGTTGTTTTCAAAAAACTGCCAATGTAGTACAAGTCTAAGCTTTGAAGTAGCCTTGGAGGAAGAGCAGTAGTGTGCGGTCTATGGATGCCACCTTCTAAAAACCCCATCTGGTCACTGCAGAGCAAATAGACTTGCAGTGTATTCTTCCCTTCAGTGAAGAACAGCAAGGCTGAGAGAAAGATGTGGCCATCTCAGAGCTGGAAAGGGAGGAGGGAGAATGGCAGCATGGTACCTGTGTCATTATTTCTGTTCCTCCCAAACATAATACCTCTTTCCCATTGTCAGGAAAGTCTGACTCATTAAAGTTCATTTCCAGAATGTTTCCTGAACAAGTTGCTGTTAACATCTTCATCGACCTTAGCTATGCTCTGGTTTGTTCAGGGAATTCTAGGGTCTGGGGTGTTACATTTCTTTTAGCATTATTTTACTTTCCACAGTCTTTTCTGTTAAATCACATCTTGAATGCAAACCAAACTGATAGGCAATGAAAGCTTGAACAAAGAGTATCCAATCCTCAGGCTGCCAGCCTGGTTTCTAGTCCTATGCAGTTGGGGATGACCTGCAGGCTTCCTAGCATATGCAGGTGTACTGTGGCAGTTAGGGAAACAGGAGATGCTGACTCTGAAACCAGTGTTGGCAATGGAAAAGTGTTCAGAGCTCTGGAAGAAGAGGCATAGATGTGAACTGGTCATTTTTGCTACATTGCTAATTAGATTTTGCCCAACATACCAATGGCTCTGAACCTATTGATGTTTACTGTGACACGAAATGTTCAGTACACTATTGATTCTGGTGTCAAGCCCAGTGCTTAGATGCTATTTTTGTGTGATGAATGAACGGCCAAAGAATAATAACAGAAGACACATACATATACTCACAGGTGCACATACATTTACCTATACACACCCCTATCTTCAGAGTGTCAGCAAACACCAACACTAATTTTAATGTGTGTTTAATCACAGCTTGCCCTCAACCTTGCTAGAAGTAGAACAATAATATTTGCAATGTTGCTTCATAGTTTATGGTTAGCTTCAAAGATTAATTCTTCAGTATTTGAAGCAGGTGTAATTCAACTGCTGTTTTTTTAAAAAGCCTACACGGTACCTAACATGGTTTCTAACAAGATCATGGACACTCACAAACTAAATCCTAATGAAAGAGAGAAAAATATCAATCATCACCTTGTTCATTAAGGAAAATTAAATGAATTTTAGAATCAAATTGATTGAGAAGAGGGTTGGAAGGATGTCTAATTTTTTTCAAAGTAGCTCTATAAACGATAAGATAATTTCACAGACATGTTTTAAATAACTGAAAGAAAATATATCAGTTGTGACAACCAATCAATATTCTGTGACTATTTGGAATTTTGGAACCATGAGCTCAACTATTCCCCAAAGCCGCCATTTATAATCATCACAGCTTGTATTTTCACAGGAAAAAAAAAAACAAAACAAAACAAAAAAAACACCACTTAGAATTCTTTTGGCCACAGTTCTCAACATCTATCATTTACTTTCTGTTCAACAGTGAATGTCTCTGCCCTAGTTAGCACTAACTGTCAGCTTCACTCAGCCTACAGTCCCCTGAGAATGGAGTTCATTTGGGGGAAGGCTCAGATCAGACTGGCCTATGCTCATGCCTTTGGGGATTGTTCTGATCATTAATTGATGTAGAAGTGTTCAGCCCACTGTGGGTGACACCATTCCCTGAGCAGGTAGTCTGGACTGTATAAGAAAACTAAGCACCAAATCTGCCAGTAAAACAGCAAGTAACATTCTTCCATGGTTTATGTTTCAAGTTCCTGCTTGAGTTGCTGCCCTGACTCCCCTTGAAGATGGACTGCAGGGTGGAAGCTGAAATAAGCCCCCTTTCCCCCTACCTTGTTCTTGGCTAAAGTGTATCACAGAAGCAGAATGAAATTAGAACAGCTCTACTAACAAACTCTCATACCCATAGGCTCTTCTCCATGCTTCCTTTCTTCCTCTTTTCCATCTTATTCCCATGTGCAATCAATCTTGCTTCTTTCACTTCATTTTATTTTGTTTTGTTTTATTTTTGATGTATGAAGAATTGAATTTAGGGCTTCTTCTATCCTAGTCTATCATCTCGTACTAAACTACACTCCCCAGACCTTTCCTCTTCTTACTATAGAACAATAAGTAATAAACCCTGTTGACTGGTCCAGCTACTGATTTTTAGTCATACTTATAAACTAAACTTTCTAACATGACTCTTTTAAAAATTTTACTTTACCTGATTCAGTTTTTAGCTCATTTACTTTTTCAGATAGAGGTGCATCTTACATACATACAATCATTTCAACCAAAGAGCTAGCCCTATCTTTAGTTTAAAATGAACAAGAATGAGGGGCTGGAGTTACAGCTCAGTGGCAGAGACAGCCCTAGCACAGGAATGGCCTGGACTTGAAATCAAGCACTGAAAATAGTAAAGAATAAAAGTAAATAATAATATAGAAAAATAAAATTGGCAAGCAAATGCTTAACTCCTACATATCTAAAAAATATCAGTTTTATGTCAAAGAACAAGAAATATGAGATTAAAATTAGACAAGGATATTTATGGTTTAATGATTAGCTATAAAATTACCACCTATGGGAAGTCTGGAGCCTTGATCCCTTCTACTTCCGACATGTAACTGAGGCCAGAAGGGTCTGCAGAGACCGAATTTCTTACTTAATTGCAGACGTTTCTGTTTGTCCAGCTCAGTGCTCCATGCTGTTCTACAAGATAAAGTTACAAAATTCTTTCTGTACTGTGAAGAACAATGTGCTTGTTTATTATGATTGAAACCCTACAACAGCTGCCTAGATTCCCCACAGCCCCAAGCCTCAGCAGTAAACCACTCTCTCGGTCAGTTTAAACTCTACTTCCATAAACTATAGTCTGAAATCTCTAGTGCCTCAAAGCCAAGGCAAAGTTATGTAAAACTCTCTATGAATTTTACTTGACAAAGGCCAATGCAGATGATTTATGGATGGAAGTGGCTCATGCCATGGCCCGTATAACATCTTGGAGAAGAGCTATGTGTGGCTGAGTCTACCACTGGGTTTTGGATTCACCCCCTCATGTTGATAACTTGCAGACCTTCAAGTTGATCCTGAGTATTGAGGGCATCCTTTCATGTTTCCTCACAAAGATAAGGGTTGAGTGCAGCTTGCCGAACCTTTACAGAATAATCCTATTTTTTTTCCTTCAAAAGTCAACTTAAATGTGATCAAATCAGATAGTTGAATGCTCTTATTTGCAAGGTTATCTGCTCTGGCAAGTACAGACAGCTGATGTACTTACACCAGCAGGGAATTTAAATAGGTCACAATACCAGAAAACAGGATGGGTTTTAAAGGCTTTGCTGGGACCCAATAGTGTAATCTAATACAGAGTGCCTGATTTTGTTGATTACACTTGACACTCTAGACATTTTTAGTCAGGATAAGGAGTCCCCGGACCTCACCTGTGTCAATTTCTGTGTGATTATATGCCCCCAAGACAAAAATATCTGACTCATGATCATGAAGATGATATTGTCTGTACTGCCCAAAGAATAAGCCATTTTCCTCAGTCTTAAAGATGGAAGGATAATATCACAGTCAGCTGTGTGTGTACATGCATATGTCTCGGTGTGTGTGCCTGCGTCTCTGTGCATGTGTGTGCCTGCGTCTCTGTGCATGTGTGTGCCTGCGTCTCTGTGCATGTGTGTGCCTGCATCTCTGTGCATGTGTGTGCATGTATGTGTTATCTGTGTTTGTACTGAAGGTGGTGTGCCTGGGTGTGCATTTGTGTAAGCCAAAGACTGATAGTGAGTTCTTCCTCAACCACTCTCCATCTTCTATAACAAGACAGGGGCTCTTGATGAACTTTTAGTTTGTTGACTCAGCCAGCCTAGTAACCAAGCTTACTTGGAAAATGTCCCATCTTTTGTCGTTCATCTCTCCCTCCTGTGTGCTGGCATTACCAGCTGGCAACCATGACTTCAAAGCATCTACATGGGTGTTGGGAGTCTGAACAACCATCTTTACATTTGTGAGGTAAGTGCTTTTACCCATTAAGCTATCTCCCCAACCTCCCATTAGCTATTTGTTTGAGGAAATTCAATTTTGATAGAACAGAAAATAATAAATATGTTTTAAAAAGTGGTGTGTATGATTCCATATTCATGTATGCAGCTTACAAGACATATTGCTTTTAATAATAACTTTTAAAATAGTATTTTATCCTCACCATTATTCTCTCTCCGTTCCCATGACTTCTCCTAACCCCAACCTCCCACCCCTCACCACCATTTTGTGATCTTTTAATTTTTTAACACTAGACTGAGTGCAGTTTATGCTGCCTATGGACTCATGGGTTGGAATTATCCACTGATGAGTGATCGGCACAACAACTGGTGAGTGGTTGGCACAACAGGGATGACATCCTTAAAGAAAATATGCCTTCCCTTCTCCAGAACCCATAAGCTTTCTGTAGCTTCTCAGTGGTGTGGTCTCATGAACTCCTTTTCCCAAGATGCTAGCATGTTGAAAAGCTTGATCATACGCAGGCAACCACAGTTGCTAATTACAACATAATAAACACAGTACCTCTATTTCATCCAGGAGACCACACTTCAGTCCATTCCTCCCTACCCCCTGGCTCTTACTATCTTTCTACTCTTTTTCTTTCTATGCTGGTCCTCAAGGTGTAGAGTAGGAGTGTTACAGATGTTCCTTCAATGGAGAAACATTCCATTGACACATACTCTCTGCTGTGGGTAGAGTGGCTGGGAACACTGAAAGTTCCTCCAGGCAGGAAGTTAAGCACGGAGGCTGTGGCTACAGCAGCTCATTAAAGGCCTTCTTTATGATTCCTCATAGAGAGGCCCCAATGAGATGAGAAAGTCCTTGGGTTTCCAAAACAGCTTTATTGGCATGATAGATGATGGTTTAATCTGGATGTGCACCCCCCACCAAAACTCAGGGCAGACCCAATAGGGAGGGAAGGGGAGAAGGGCTGGGGAAGAATGCTTAATTGGCTCTGCCCTCTGGCCTTCAGGTATCTCATTAGTATGTAAATCTCTCTAGGGCCTGAGGCCTATAGTTACACCCTCTACCTGTGCTCTTTGGGCACAACTGCATTGCCCTGAACTTGACTGAACAGTGTAGGTCAATGGAGTTCCATGCCACGTGTTAGGAGCCTGGATTCTGGGAGCGCAGTGAAATAGATGCCTGGTCCTTACAGGCAATGGACACCTGTTGGGTCTCCGGGCTTTCCAGCCAGCACTTCGACCAAAACCAAGACTCCTTTCATGGCCCTACACTCTGCACTTTAACCAATTGTGAGTTTCTGCATTAGTAACTGTCCACTGCACAAAGAAACCTCTGTAATGAGATTGGAAAACTGAAACTAATCCAAAGCTACTAAGAAACACACTTAGAGGACATTTTTATACTATGTTTATTTATCAGAATAATAGTAGTAGGTTTTCTAGGTTCCACAAACTCCACAACTATGGGCTCTTGGCCAGATTTACACACCAGACATTATTTCTTTCTCCTATCCACCAGGTTTTAAATCCAATCAGACAGGATCTAGTTACCCCCACAATGTGTATGCTACTGTTACATCCGTGATCATATATTCTCATACCTGTCATTATTGTAGTGTCCAGGGATAACATCTAAGTAAGATTGCTAATGACATTTCCCCTTACCACCTGCATTGCACCTCCCAAGTACTATAAAAAGAGAGCCAGAAGGGAGGATCAATATCAACTTGATTTTTCTATGTCCCCTCACGAAAGTATATAATTTATTTTCTTAAATCAGTTGTTTCCAAACCCCAGCGTCTGACTCTCTGACATTTGAAGGTAAAGTTATGTCAGGGTATTTGTGCTTTATGCTTCACGAAGTTGTCAAGGATTGTTTCAACTGACTGTAGTTGTACCTGGGAGGCCTAGAGAACCATGGTCCTCACTGTTTGTGCTGGGAATGGGTGTGGTGCTAAGAATGCTTGCTTCAGTGCCCAAGCATCTTTAGTCTTGAATCACCACCTGGTCTGTGTCTTGAAATAGACACATGGAACAGTTTGTTGTCATCTAGGCCTGGCTCTACTTTGCCCATCCTAGAACCTTGCCTGATCCCCAGGTACCCTTGAGTCCTTTGTCTTCATTTCTCCACAGAAGCCACACTGACACCCCTTGCCAGCTTTAATTAATCAAATCAGTAGCCAAATAAATAGGTCAATGAGTTCAGCAAGCCGGTGGCGTGTCCATATTGTCTTAGCCAATTGTGTTAGAGGGAAGGTATGTCTAAGAGTCACAAGATTGCTAATGTCTATTAGTAATGACAAAAGCAAAGGTTCTTTCATGAATTTTGCACATTTTAAAAATATTTTCAAGTTTACTTTAAAAGTAAGTTGACCTACTGTTTTACATTGTTTTATATTGTTTTACATCGGTGGAAACCAATGAGTATTTTAAAAAAGAAAAAAGATGGATGTGTTTCTGCAGAAGGTACTGATTTCCAGTCAATATTTAGTCCACTCCATGGCAAATACATTTCTGATCCTGAAGGTCAAAGTATGAAATACATTGAGAAATAGATGTGGAATCAGGAGGAAATAATTCTGAAAGCAGAGATGCAGTCTTCCATGGGCTTGGTTATAAAGACAATGCCTTGGACTCAGAGATACACCTTAGGATGTTATCTTATTTGTTTATTGACATATTCTATTTGGATTTATAGTTTACTTCTCAGACAAACATGTATCTTTTTCTCTTAAGATACCGTCTTTCCATTTTTGCTGTCTTCCATTCACGCCTTAACTTTGTAGCCTCAAACTATATCAAGATTATTTTGAATGCAAGGTGTTAGAAATTAAAGTATTTAAAAAAGACATTTAGGATACTATTGCAAATGTGAGTCTATGGTGGTCTCCTGGAAGACTTTCCTGTTTTCTTTGTTTTTCTGTGATGTTCTCTGTATTGGTCTCCATTTTGTTTTATGAATGGAGCATGCTACTTTTTGGATCACCAGAATTGCCAGCCAGGGATGAACCAGCAGAGGTGTCTGACTCCAGGCAACAACACGGTTGACACATCTTTATGGGGTCTAACCCTCTCTGCTTGAGAAAATCAGATTTCTTGAAAGCTGCCTTTTTAATGAAAGGCCACATTTTCTAAAAATCCAGCTGGGAATATGACTGTCTCCCTCTAGCAGCTGGGCTCTAATTACTGCACATAAACAAACATCATCTGGAACTGAGCCATCTCACAACCCTGGCTACAATTCATTTTCAAGCTGACCAGCCTCATTTATTACTAATGACAGGAGTCTGTAGCAGGCTGGAGTTGGCAGATCCAACTCCCTATGTGTGCAGCTTTTTAGACTGTCTCTATGAACCTTAGACAACATACTGCCTAAAGTCATAGTTCTCCAACCTACATCCACTTCCATGTCCTGCATGAAGCCTTCCTGTGTCATGACATTGTCTCTTTGTTGTCCATTTAAAATATGCACACAGAGCTGCATTTTATTGTCAAATGCTGCTATTTCATTCTTGTATGTTTCTATCATGCCTCTTTATGTGGTAAATAGGGGTCCTTTTGGAAAGCAACTGTTTAATGTTTGAATTATTCAAAGCTGTAAGCACAGAAATTTGACATTGTTGAATGTGTAGAGAAAATAAACAGGGAGCCATCTGAGGCATCAGCCTGTTCTAATCTGAGAGATAACAAGTGAGGAGCAGCCTGGCAGCAGTGTCTGAGCTGCAGTAATCATCTCTTCCTCCTAGAGTCAGGAAGAGTTGGAGCCTGTCTCTCTCATTTCTGCATTAACAGTGATATTATCCCTAGTTAATTAGCCTTGTGTCTTATTTTAAGAGAGAGTAAGATACAGAATGTAGCATTCTTAACATAGGCTGGTACCATTCTTCTCTTTGTGTTTTTAATTATTTAATTTTTATTTGCATTTCCACCATGTTTTCTGGATCTTGTGTCTGATTATTATTGTATTTCCCCTTTTAGGTACAGATAATAATTTTGAGAGATGTGTACTATATACCAAGCAGTATTTTAAGCTCTAAATGTATTTTTGTTTATCCTCCAAGTACTATATGGTATGTAGTATTTATGTGTGCATATAGTATATGACTCCATTTCACAATTCTGAGAAAACTGAGGCCAAGAGAAATTATGATTTTTTTCTCAAGGTCGTAGCCAAGAACATTAGCACTTAAATGCAGAAGCCTCATTCCAAATCCCATTCTTGCCATACTCTGTCTACATTTTTAACATGTTATCTTTTGAAAACATACTAGCTGTTACTTCAGTGGACATAGCTGGCCACTGTCTCGTCTCATTATTGAACTAGGGAACATTTGACCAGAAAGTCTACCTTTATAGTTTCTACGCAGTTTCTAACCTTGACCCAGAGCTGAGCATCAATGTTTCTCAAAGAGATGATAAAAATAAAAGTCTGGCTATTAGTTTTGAATGACAGTCTGTTGGACAGTAAAACATGCCAGGAAGTTTGGTAAGGCCGAGCAGATGAAGACCCTGAGACTCAGTGGGCACACACCTGGGACTTAGGCGACTCCCTGCTCTCTGGCAGACTCCTGACCTGGAACATGTGCCATGCTTCTCACATAAAAGAAACGTGTCCTATGGTCATAGGCTCAAAACAGAGTTCTCCATGCTAACGAGGTACTGGAGGGCTTAGACAATCAACTTCCCTTCCCAGACATTCCTCCATGAAAAAGGTATTTAATCTCAGGCCTACCCCAAGAAGTAGGTAATAGTGCATTATGCATCCATTTTCCACCATGAATAACCAATAAAACTGTTTAGAACCATGGATTGTCTCTTTCATCAAGATTCTCCAAGAAGAGCCATAAAGGAGGCATTTGACTACATAGCCAAATCTTAATTCTCCAGTAGAAGGTGTCTGTGCTCCCAGCCACAACCGCCACCAATTCTGCCTCCTCCAAGCCAAGGACACCACTGAGACAAGCCAGAACTTCTCTTCTCCCATCTCCTGCCCCGGGCTAGATGCTGTCCCCAGCCCTGGGACCTTTGACTGTTTTCCTTGCAATTCCATGACTCCCAGAAGCTCCTGAATTTCCAAGAGTTTGAGAACTCCATGGCCCTTAGGAACCCCGAACCAGCTCCAGTTTCCCACATCTCAAACTGTGCTTTTCCATCTGGAACAGTGTTTTGACCCCCCTTCCCTCCAGGCCAACACCCACACCCACAGTGGCTTGGATAAATGCAGTCAAAGTTCCCATGTTCTACCTCCCAAGGCAGTGATCCAAGTGGAGGAGCAGACCCTTACTCACAAAGCCAGTCCAAGAGTAAGGAAGCATCCCAGCGTTTAGGACATGTTCTTTGTAGTAGAACTAAGTAGTTAGTGCAATTCATGAATATAGCATTGATAAAGAGTTTGAATTAGTAACAAGGATCATAATGCAGAAGATCATAATGTTTTGTGGGTGCTGCATCTGGGTAGGTCTGTTTAGTTGCTTTCCTCACTTAGCAGCTTACACAGAAACCATGGAACGATGGTTTCTGGAACGATGCTAACTAGACCACAGAAAGCAGGCCTTTAAGTTAGATGCAGCTTGATTCATCAAAGTCCTGTATCCTAAGTATGTAGTATCTTCAACAATAGAGAACTACAGTCACTTCCTGAGAGGCAACCAAGGGTTGCATTGATTTGTTTTTGGAATTGCATAGACTATCCTGACCAACCCTCCCAAGGGAGGTTTCTCTTGCCTAGTTCTTGGGTATTTGTTAGTCTATGGTTCTTGTGCAGATCACTGTCCACTGAAGTGACTGAACTTCCTTGAGATTTTATATCTGAAACAACCTTGGCGTTATTTATTTTTCATTCCTCCTTCTCCTTTTGTATTGACACTCCTCCTTTCATCTTAGCTGGAGCCATACATCTTTATTTTATTTTCCACATCATACCATCTATAACCTGCAATTCTCCTTCAAGGCCTCCACCTGTGGTCCCTTTATATTTTACTGGCTTTTGTGGTTTCCTCATGTTGTACACACATAACTGAAGATTTGGAGCTATGAAGCACATATGAAAGAGAATATGTACCAATGGTCTTTCTGGTTCTGGGTTACCTTATTCAACATAATCTTTTCTAGTTATATCTATTGGCCAATGAATTTCATAATTTTGTTTTTCATTGCAGCTGAATAGCATCCCATTGTTTGTACACACTCCATCTTCATTATCAATTCATCCCTTGAAGGATATTTACTTTGTTCTCTTTCTTTGTATTATGAGTAGGACAGCAATGAACATTGCTGAGATGTATCTGTAGAGTAGGATTCTCTTTCTCCATAACCTCACTAACGTTTGTTGTCATTTGTTTTGTTGAACTTTGCCATTATAGCGGGGGTGAGCTGAAATTTCCATGTCTTAATTTAAATTTCCCAAATTGATAAGGATAGAAGACACTTTTGAGATATTTCTTCTATTGATAACTCTCTGTTTAGATCTCTAGCCTTTTCTTAGAATCCTTTGTTTCCTTGACTCTCACATATAAATTCTGTAAATTAGCAATTGAATCCAGTTTGTTTATAGTTTATTATATAGGGCCTGTTACCAATATATGTGGGAAAAAAAGGAAGGAAGACAGGGAGAGAATTTATTCCTAGAGATGAAACAACTGAGTTCATTTAATATACTGATTCTAAGCTCAACAGTGGAGAAAAACAGTTTTACTTGAAGAGAGTTACTGATTTGTCATTAGCTAGCACTGATAAGGCCACACTCTGGTAAATAACATTATAGATATATAAGGAAGACTAGAGCCAGATATGCCACAAAGGCCCTTGAAAATGACATCATGGAGAACAAGTCTGTTCTTTGACATAAGCTATTTGGGAATGCTTGTTTGCTAACAAGATAGAATGTTCCACAGAAATGAACACATACTTAACAGGTAAATAAAACTCTTTGGAAGTATAGAATTGAATGAATAAACTAATTTTTCCACTATGCATAGATGATATAAGATGCTGTTCTTCCTATCTATGCATTAAGTATAAAAAATGTACTGTAGTTTCTCCCGCTCCTCCCCCTTCCAGGAACACTTATCATTTTCATGAAAGAAAACCCTTTCTTACATGAGTCTGCTAAGGGTGTAGAATTATAAACAACAAGACACACTCCAGCAGTCTCTAATGCAAAAGGCCCAAGACAAACAAATGGTAATTCCTTTTTACTGAAAGCCAGGGCCCTCCTGCCATAGGCAAACTCTTCTGGCTGCTTTTCTTTGAATATGTTTTTTGATCTTTAAAAAAAGCATATTAAGACTGTATGTTGCCTGCTTCGTACAAATCCTCAAATGCAGATTTACATCAGAAAAGCCAGAAGGAGAGAACTAGAGCCCTATGGAAAGTAGAAAGTCAAGAATCTTCGATCCTTTGAGCTTCTCACTCCTATGCTCAGTCCTGAGGCAGAGTGGAAAGAGGATGCCTGTTATCAAGGGCTGCCAGCTACATGGATCTCATTAGAGGTTTGGGACTGCCCTTGGTACCCTGTCCACAGCTTATTTATCTATTATTGATGTCAGAGTTCTCTTTCTTCCCTTTCAGAATGCCTCTCCCTTTGTCAACCCCAACTTCCAATCTCTTCTTATTAGCAAGGTCAGGAGCTCAAAAGGAGGAGAATCTGTATGAAAAGAAATAAGCAGCTTACCCATCCTGTTTATCTCTAACAATTTCAGACAAACAAACAAACAACAGCAAGAACATGGACTTAAAAAAAGTACTAGCCATGGTCATTTGAATGGATTTCTTATCTAGTTTTTTATTTCAAGGCAGTTAATATGCAATGTTTGAGCTCTACTATTTATACTTACTTGTTTATAAGACTATACCTAAGAGATAATGGAGTAGGTGATTTAATTGTTGAATGATCCCAGGAACTGCCTTCCTCCTGCCTTCAGCCCTCTCTGACTCTTTTCAGAACTGTGCAGTTCCGGCATGGGTGACCGGACTTTGAAAGATATTTGCACAGAGAAGTAGCTCTGCTCCTTGGCTTGTCTAGATTCTATCCAATGGTGTAGCCATATTCTGTGACTTAATAACTGACAACGTTTTCTCATAAAAATTCCTGGTAATGTTGTAGACAGATCACCCTTTGCCTGCTAATACCCTAGTATACGTGAGAGTTCTCCTTGCTTTGCATACACTACAACTTTAGTGAGCCAGAGGGAGCTGGTCTGTAGACAGTCACCCTTAATGGGAGGTGGCGAGTACTGTAGCCCCATTAAAAACAATGAGGGGAGAAAGATGCAGATCTGAAGGGTGCTAACTTAATTATCAGCTTTCCTAAAGACATAATTTCCCTTTATTATAATATCCAAATTACTAAATTATTACCAGAATCTTTTGTTCAGCACTGCTATTAGCAAACAAACACAAGCAAGACAGAACCCAAGTGGCAAGGAGAGGGTGAAGGGCAGAGCTTGGCATCTCTTACAAGATGATACATTGTGTGACATTTAGATTTTGTCTTGAAGTAGATTTACAATGCTCCATGTAATCTTTTCCCTTCTCATGTCTCCTGTTTTGTTTTCTATTTTGTATTTTTTAACATCCTTACACATTCTCCTCCAGGCTTGACGTGTCAGTCATTACAGTGAGTGCCCGAAAACCAGAGATTGGCTGTCGACTTCTGTGATGAATGAAGTTTCGGAGCAGATGCCAGAGAAGAAGTAACCAGATAATCAGCTTTTCAATCCTCTTGCCTGCCTCCTCTTTCGAAGCTCTGTGTCTACAAGGTTCCAATCATTCCTCATGCCAGGGATGCCTCTCACAGGAAGACCCATAGAGGAATAATGGAGTCTAGGCTGTAACCAAGAGTAACTGCAAAAGCTGGCTATGAAATGATACTGGAAAATAATGAAGTCAGATCATAGGACAGCTTTCAAAATAAGAATTGACTTAATAGGTGAATGAGATACAATTTGCAGACAGAAATTTGGGGGAAATAATTCTGCATGAGAAATCACCCTGGTACTGATACAGAAGCTGGGGGACAGAAGGGAGTCAGCTTGTTATATTCTACTAAGTAGAAGAAAACAAATAAAAACTAATGTTTCTTCTTTATGCTTCATTTTTATATGAGAGTAAATGCTATTTCTGTGGCATCCACTAGTGTACTTGAAGCTGGTGCACATATCCTCCCCTCCCTCCTGTCATTCAGTTACTGGATAAATTTACCATAATGGATTGTAGGGGCCAGGCATCACTACTATGATAAAATTGTACTAAACGAAGAGTAAGGGACAGTTTGAAAAATGGAGCCCTGGTTAAATATTCGCTTTGTGTTGAAGTTATTAGAAACAGTCTCTAGGATGAACTTTTGACAATGATAAAAAGAGAAGCATCTATTTCTGAGCAGGAATAAATCATTTCCTTTAAATCTCAGCTGCTTCATTTCCTGCCAGCATGAGAAACGTAGACATGACTCGGCCAACTGAATGCAGCCTCTGTTCAGTCTGCTCTTTGTTCCATGATTCATCCATTCTGATGTCTTATGGAATACTCAGGAATGTGCTCCTGGGCATGTTTGTACCCAGGAAGGAAGATACAACCTCTGTCTCTAGAGAAATCTTTTGGTTTCCAACAATAGCCTCCTCTAATGTTAAAGGAGATGCTCTACTTTTCTGTTCAGGCCATTTGCTTCTCTGAATTTTCAGAAAGGTTAACAGGGTAGAGACAATATAAGCTGGGAGAAAGTAATAAACAAAAGAAACAGGTATCTAGAATCAATAAAACTCTTTTACGTTTAACCGTTTTCTTTTAAATTACATGAGTGTTTTATTTACATCATTTTCCCTGCTCCAATTCCTATGTATGTCCCCAACCATCTCTCTTTCAAATTCATAACTTTTAAAATATTGCGACTGTGCATGTGTGCATGCATATGTGTGCATATGTGTGTGCATATATGTGTGTATGTATGTGTGTGTGTCCTGAGTCTATTTAGTGTTAATTTTAACCAGGATGAGCGTATTTACTTGCAGTATGCCCCTTTCCTTAAATTGTAGGTAACAGGGAGTGGTTTTGATGGAAAGTCCAGATGAAACAGTATTCCTAGTCCTTTGAGAGAGAGTCAGTATGATTAAGTACTAACTTTAATAATTCTACTTGAATGCGGAGAAAAGGGAATCCGAATGAGCCATGAGTAACTGGAGAAGTCCCCATGAAATAACTGGGCTCCAGGGTTCAGATAAACACTAACAGCGATTCATCCCCCTGCAGAGATCAAGCAGCCCTATCCTATGACAGTAGAGGCTGAAGACCAGATACCTACAGAAACTTACATCAATCCAGGCCCAACGTGGAGTAGACATTCTACTGTTGAAGTGAGTGTAAAAATTGACTTTTGTTTTTGTGTGTCTTCTCTCCAGTTTTAAATATTGGGGACTTTTTTGTGTATGTGCTGCAAATGGGACGTGCTTATTGGCTAGATCTTTTCTAAAGACTTATTCTTTTTATTTTATGTGTATGAGAGTTTTGCCCACTGGTATGTATGTGGGTCACATGCATACCTAATGCCTGCAGACATCTGAAGAGAATGCTGAATCTCCTGGAATAGAGTTACAGGTGGTTCTGGGCCACCATATGGGCCCTGGGAATCAAACCCTAGTCCTCTGCAGAAGCAGCACATGCTTATAACCTCTAACCACAGAGCCATCTCTCCAGCTGCAGGGAGATCTTTTCTAAACACAGTAACTTCAGGACTTCTTTGTAAAAATAGTAAGTGTAGTGTGTTTGAAAGTCATCTCCTCAGGAACAGCATCGTACTTAGAACTAACAACAGTGCCACGTGCTTAAAATCTTGCAAGGAGGAACCTCATGTTATTTATGTTTATGATGATTTTTAAAAATGGGTAGGGAGGTAGGAGCTGATCAGAGAGAGACCTCAGTTAGGGCGATGCCTCTGCAAGTATTCACTGTTCACTGAGGAAATGGAAGAACAGGAAAAGAAATCTGGAGTAAAATAAGGATTCTTTGGAAGGGGCACCTTACATGCACAGGGTATTATATCAACGTTTCACAGAGATTAGCTTTGAGTTTGAGCACAGAAACAATAAGACTATTTGGTTATGTGAACAGGCTTTTATTCCCTCTACTTTTATAAAATGCATCAAGTAATTTTATGGCATCAATAACTCTTGTTTATGTATTTCTGAACAGTGACCTCTTGGGAAAGATAGCATTCATTTGGGTGCAGCCATAAAATGCACAATTTGTATCTGAAAACCAAAACTTGACAGCAAGTGGCTTGTCTTTTTTTTTTTAATCAAACAATTCTGAGGAAAAAAATACATTTTTCATTTTTATAGCTAGGAACAGGGTATCACATAACGAGGATACAACTTTTCAGTTGTGAAAAATGATGGCAGGAATGGCTGCAAGCAATAAATCCCACCCACCCACACACTCACAAAATGTTACAGCTTTTATGTCATGTATGTCTATCCTAAGACAGCCTTAAGCTACATGGAAATATATGTTTTCTTGAGAAGGAAAGGGTCTAGACTGCTGGAGTTAAATGCCAGCTTTTGCCCTCTGCAATATCCCATAGCTGCAAATTGTCCCCCTGGCTCCATGGGACCCTATCATAAATGTAACTAAACGTTTTATTTTGCATTCCTGATTTGGGCACAGCAGACTCTGAATCAGAAGCAGTATTGACATTGTCTATCAGGATGGAGTGGCTTGTAATACTATTGCTTTCTTAAACAAATACAATTTGTCATGCTGCTCAATAATGAGAATATATCAACCCAATTATAATAGTCATAATTTGAAGATGTTTCTCACACAATAAAATTAATTTAGTGGGTAGTTGTTTCTATAAATTTACATGATATAATTGTTATGATTTTGATGATAAAACATAAATTTGGCTGTATTTATTTAATTAATCATGAATGAATGTTTGAGTCTCTGTATAGAAATGTAATTAAAAGTGCAGGATGATGCATTTACTATTTTTAGACTAGCTTCCTAGTAACTCTGACTTGGGCCAAGTCCCCATTGATCACCCATATTCCCATAATCCTCCTGGTTGTGTGTCAGAGGCCAGGCCTGACTCACCTCACTCTCTTCTCTGGCTCTTTCAAGAGAGTGTGTGAACAGCACCTGTACACTTGGCACACTTCATTTTTCTTTCCCGCTGGGCTTTCCCAGGGTCAGTCATCAACGCTTCAGTGAGAGTTAGCAATGCCCAGCTTGAAGCATTCCTCCAACCATGTGGTAAAAAGCTCTGGTATATGAATGGAATCTCAGCTGTGTAAAGAAAAATATGTCTAAACTAAAAATAATAATGGCATCTAAGGTTCCCCAAAGCAACTCAAATAGCCAGTCATTCCTCCCTGATCAATACATTCTCACTTGCCTAAGAAACAGCTAATCTAGAGACATGATAGCTGCTTGTTAAGTAACGCAAACTCATGAAAATGTAAGGAAGTGTTGGCTTGTGTGTGTTATAGGCTGAGAGATAGCAGGAGCTAGGACAGGGACCTTCCCTCTGTATATATTGTCATCATGTAGACTCTAGCAAGGGACCTTTGTTACGTAAGCAACTTTGGGCTCATTTTCTCATTTCTCTTATACATCAAGTCCTTTCTGCTCTTGGAGTTTTCTCTTAAACACCATTTAAATTGTGTATATACTATTAAAATGTGTATATACAACATATTCTGTATATGATTGGCAGTATAAACAATTAAACAAATAATGTTATTCTTTGAATCAATGAGGTCTTAGAATCATTCCTAAAAGACATAATCATCTTTTAATTAGCTAGAATATCTTGGTGCAGTTCAGTGGAAATTTTTCAATTAATTTGAAGTATTTGTGAAAAAAAAAAAAAAAAAAAAGGATAAAAAGAAACAAACAACCCTCCAGGCCCCTCAAGATGCTAAACAGACAGGGTAAATGTGTCATACTCAATCCAAGTTAGCATCAAATGTATCTGTGTCACTGTTTTGGTATAAAGCTGAAAATTTTAATTTCCCAAATTGAAAACTTTCCTACAAAGTCTTGTGCCAAAAGTTCTGTAATGCTAGCCTTGTGATCTCTCTTCAGAACACTTACATAGAAGAATGAATCTTCTTTTCCCCAGAAGTAAGAGGTAAACTCCACCATTCCAATTCTGTGGATCTGTGTCTCTGACTTTTAACTATATCAGTTAATCTGTCTTTGTTTCTCTTTGTTGCAGAAACTTGTATTTCTTATATTAATAAGCAAGATAAACAGTAAGAATTCCTACAATTTCTAAATTGTGTTAATTGAAACATTCAATTTTAAATATATTTCTTATTATATGATAGGGAAACATTTTCTCAAAATTTATAAAATTTAGACCAAAAGAAATTAATTATGATATAAATGACATATACAAGGGATAAGTAAATTTTTCAAATTTACTCGGGGTTTTATTGTACAATGTAACCATTAGTAATTGAAGTTAAAATGATTTTCAAATAAAATTTTAAATGAAAAGATTGAAAAGTTTGCTCTGTAATTTTTTTAAAAACATAGTAATGAGAATTTAATTAAATACATAGAATCCAATCTGAAAAATACACAAGAACATTTCATCAATATTAGCAAAATTAGAATGAAAATATCTCAATGACTTCAGAATCAAATGTAAATATCACTAGAGTAGCTTACAGCATGGTCTCAAACTGTGAAAAGGACTGCAGGTTTCCATGGGTGATGCTGAAACAGTACGCATTGTAGAAGAAAGTATAGGTGAACACCAGAGATTGTTAAAAACAAAAATTCAGCCTTATACCCTAAAGGATGCTTACTGAAGACCTATAACCAGAGTAAATACATTTACACCTGAAAATAAGAAAAGTCCATTCCCTCCTCTCACACACACACACACACACACACACACACACACACACACACAGACCTGATAAAAGCCTGAAACAGAAACTTAATAAAGGGTGTAACTATGTAGTCAAAATCAGCATAAAAAATTTAAATGAAATATGTTACAATGCCTAAAATCCAGTACGTTATCAGGGCACAGTAGCATATACCTTTTATCTCAGAACTTGAGAAGCAGAAGCAGGCAGATCTCTGTGTGTTCTGGGGCTACATTGTGAGACTCTGTCTGAAAATAATTTAAAAAATGATAAAAATCCAGTGAATTAAAATCAAACAGCATATCAAAAGGGAAAATGTATGCATTTGTACGTGTGTGTGACACAGAGAGAGAGAGAGAGAGAGAGAGAGAGAGAGAGAGAGAGAGCAAGAACGCAGAATCTTATTTATTACCAGCGGTTGTATGTCTATAGCTACTTTGAAACATATTTTGTTTATCTATAAGAGCTGCACAGGTATACACATACTTTCATAAATCTTCTTAAGAAACACAACTGAAAGAGAAGAATATTTATGTCCACAAAACACATATGGCAACTCTTCCCAATAGGATTATTAATAACTACCTCAAAATAATTACCAAAAATGAACACATTGCCATAAATACACACAAAATACTACATACGAGCTTAAATAAATATACTCCAAGAGTATATAGTAGTGTGGATGACCTTACAGGTATATCATTGAAGAACAAATCTACAAACAAATGGTTATGCATTTTGGTTCCATATTTATACATTCCAAGGAGAGGTCAAAAATATCATCATGATTGGGAATCAGCAGGTTTCCTTGGCTGGAGTGAGAGGTGGCTAAAGACATTATAGTAGATGAGAAAGAGGATGTTATATACCTGAAAGCCAATTACATAATTGCTTTCCATTTCCGAGGACTGAATCCCATTTGCTTCTTTTGAAAATTGATGTAGTTTACATTCATGCGTTGGTATATTGCAGTAGAAATAGCTCATATGCAGCAGACTTACAGGAAACAACTGAGAATAATGTGTTCTTAATTTCTTTTCACCCTTTCTCCAGATGCCTGTTATATGAAAAAGTAAGAAGAGAAACTCATAACTACAGAGAAGCATTCTATAAGACTTCCTCTTTCCTTACTCATTGTGTTACATGTCTGCTATTTACTGTGGGAAGTACATCTTCTCTGTCTGGGGCAGGGGTGAAATGAGAATCGTCAGTGCATAAAACCTTGTGACATCATCAGAAAGTGCTCTTGCACCCTCAGCCATGGAGAAGGTGCTCCCTGTGATAGGGACTTTAATTTTATTGTCATTGTCATGGAGAAGGTATGTGCCAAACTCTAGTTGCTCAACTGGCCTCAGCTGAAACTTGTTGCTTGGTTTCACTGCTAAGAAAGGTGTTCCAGATGCCCAGATGGACAACTAAAGGTCTGTAAAAAACCACTGGACCATGAGTCTATATTTAAGGGAAATCTAGCTCCTTGGCTATGGCGTTGCTGCAGAACAAATGGGGAAAATGTGTTGCACCACTCCATCCCTCACCACTCTGAGGTATGTGAAGTAGATGTACATCTATCTGAACATAAAGACTGACCAGTCAGCCGAGTTACACACAGAAGCTCTAGCTGAGTTCATGACTTGCTGTTTCTCCATTTGTCTGTGATATGGCTTTGCTCCTGTGATTTGCACAGGGACATGAGAACTGCAGTCTTGACAACCCAGGGTGCTGGTTACATGGGAATGCCACTACTCCCCCAGCACTGCATTTGCTGACAGAAAGTGTGTCCTTTCTAGAGAGTTTTCTTAGGAATCTAATCAGTACTTTAAATATGGTAATACAAATATAGTATTGTTTCTTTTTATGTTGCCTATGCTTTTTCCCAGTAACATCTACCCTCCTTCACCCTGCTTTATTCTCTTTTAAGTTTTATTTCTAATACCTACTAGATTTAAACATCTACTAGAATTGAATCAACTAACAAGATAATGCATGCTTGACACTGTTGACTGATTATCATTTATCACAGTATTGAGTTTATTGGACTTAATAGCCATAATTATCCACTTCAAAATGCACCAGCCATTATTGAACAAAGGAGGAAATTTAAAGCCCTTGTGTAATTTCAATTTCCCTTCTCCTTCTTCCTTCTCTCCTTTCTCATCTCCATCTTTCTCCTCCTCTTCTTTCTCCTCCTCTCACTACTAGAGATTGAACTTAGGGCTTTTCATATACCAGGCAAGTCCTCCACTGTAGACCTATATCCTAGTACACTTTCTGTATAGTTTTCTTCAATAGCATATAAAACAGGCTTGGTTTTCAAGGCTACATTAAACATTGTTTCCAACAACCCAGTTTGGAAAATAAAGACCCAGTATCAATTATTCTGTATGCTTCCCTTGTTCCTGCAACATGGAGAGTTTTCCTCCTGGGAGCCTCATCAGCATTTGATCAAAAGAGAAATTTATAAAAGCCAATGATAACATCAGGTATTATTTCATGTTTATATTTTCTATTAAACTGAAAATTAAATAATGCCTCCATCTGCCCCAGAAAAGGGTGGGTATGTGCATATCTAGATGATTTTTATGAGTGAATCAATCAGGCTTTTGTGAAAGTCAGCATCTTTCAGGTTGCAGCGTACACACTTAATTAAAACTCCATTAACTTCACTTCCTAAGTAAAATGGTGATCTTGGGATTTGAGGATTGGAGGCCTTTTCCTTAAGAACTGCAAAGTGCTGGCTTCGTAGGCTTTCTTCATAGAGTGAATTCCACATAAAGACATTGTGGTGATACATTTCACAAAGGTTTAAGACAAAGAAAGATGTGCTCAGGGTTTGGAGACAAGAACATACAGCATCCTTTCTTTTATTTCCTTTATTGCCACTTCCCCATCTGTATACATCGCTCACTTTAGTATATGCCACAAATAAATAATGAAACCTCCTCAGAATGAGACAGATCCTCTGTCCTTGCTTCTGAGATGATTATTCTCCAGTGCTTATGATAGACCACCCACAAGGGAGGTAAGGCTCTTGAATGATTATGTATGAGAACTATATCCATCAAAGGCAAGCTCATGACATTGGTTGTGCAGTGTATAGCCCTGTGCCCTTCTAAACCTTCAGAAGAATTTCCACTGACTCAAGTTACTGGCACTGTTGAATGACTGAGACTATTTTGGCCACATGGGAGCACATATACTCACATATTCTTTATCATTCCTTATTATGTAACACAGTTATCAGCCTATTTATCAGTCTAAATACTGAAACCAAGGAGTGGTGAAGGTTCAAAGTCATACAGACAGGCCAATCTTTTCTTGAGACTGTGGGTCTGATTTCTTTGTCATGCACTCTCTCTGGAGCTACATATATATGACTTATATAAAGGGGAAATTAACAACAACTGTACAAATGATATGTTGGGAAACAGAAGCTCGTGGTTCTTTTGGAATCAAGAGGGGAAGCAGAGGCTAGGGATACACCTCAATTGGTAGACTGCTTTGTATGAATGAAGCCTGAGTTTGAACCCAAGCACTAAAGAAAGGGGTGTGTTCTAACATAGAAATACAAGAATGTTATGTTTTCTCTAGGAACTACAGTGGTAGGTGCAAATATGAAACTCTTTCATTGTTCTGCATTTTGATTCACATTCTTTGAAGCCTATCATATATGTAAACACATGTATTTTAGGTAAATAAAGTTTATACTATAGTTATCATCCTTTGCTCTTCTTTAATTCCTTTGTTGACTGTCAAAAGGAATCACAAATTAGTAAATCAGGTTAAGAGAAATTAGCTGGAGTCTTCTATTTAGCTCTCACATTGTATACATTCTATACTCTTACAGTAAATTATATGAGATATTGTCTTACTTCTGGCCTTGGCACTTTCTTTGAGGAGAGATATACAACTTGGAACCGAAGTGATTTATTCAGTCACTAATACTGGGGGAGAAGTGGATCTAGTATCATGGTGAGCCCTGTCTTCAAAGTCCCACGTTCCACAGCTCATCATCCTGTGGGGTCACTCCCAATCTTTCTATACCTCAATTTCTGTTTCTGTCAAAGTGACAAAATAATGTCCACAATGAGAGTGACTATCAAAACATGATATTCAGCACACAGTATTTTCTAAGTCATTCTATAACATAGATAGGGGCTGGAATAGCACTGAGGCCTTAGACAAATAAAGGAACTTAAAGTCCATTGTATACATTAAAATAAACTGGATAGAGAGGAGGGATAGATTCGGGCACAGTTCACTGGTTCAATAATAGCTGCAATGGGAATGGATGTAGCTAGCTAGCTCTTGTGGAGAAATCGGGTCACCTGGTTCAGAGTAGGCACATAGATGAGAAATAGCGCTGAACAGATCAGTATGGGGAAACTGCCTGCAGGATGATTTTGTGATGAGCTAGCCTGGCTTGGGATGTGGGTACTCACTAAGTGGCCAGAAAGCTAGAGCAGAAAACTGGCTGCAGCTGTAGCAATTGGGCTGCTCTAAAACACAGGAAGATTTACTTACACAGCATGCCTGGATGCTTGGCCCCTTATTTAATTGTGAAATTGTGTTTCAGTCCTTCAAATTTAGTCATTCATTTTGAATTGTGCAGTTACTTCAAAGGAATGACCTGGTTTTAAATACTAGGAAATCATTTATTTTATTTTATTTTATTTTTTGCTAGAGCTTTATTTAGACAATCTTATGAATGAACAAAGGAAAATTTTAATTCCAATGATTCTGTCTGGATGCTGAATGCTCTGTTCATTCACCGAGGCTCAATGTCCCTCAGGAGAGGTAAAGAAGCTATGTATGATGTTATGTCATTTCTGCATCAGGCCATGGTTCTTTCTCACAAGTATCTAGTATCACAGAGCTTCACATGTTTTGTCACTATTTCTTTTCAAGTCAGTTTTTCCCAAATAAGACATCTCCAACTTGTGTCTAGTCCTCAAGGTCCTCCTGGTAGACAAGCTAACCATATACACAGCAAGCCAGGTCATAATATTTCTATTCACATTGTTCTTTATATACATCACATTTATTTTAGTAACTTGGAAGCTGTAGATAATTGGCACTCTGAAATCTGAAGGGACAATGGAACCAAAAGCTGCAGCTGGGCTGTGCTTCCTTGAAATGGAGCCTTGGACCAGGTCTGGGCAGTTCTGAAAAAAAAAAAAAAAAAAAAAAAAAAAAAAAAAAAACCAGCTGGAGATGAATATGAAAGCAAGAATGCCCAGAGCAACAGGATCACAAGGACTAATACACATTTGTGGCTTTATCCTCTGTTAAATTTTCTTCTGGAAAAAATATTAAGTATGACATTCAATCTTTCAAAGGAAGCTATTGTTCATTGGCTGATGCCAACCTAGACCCAGGATTCTTCTATGCACTTCCCTTTATTTCCAGGCACAGTTACTACTTAAGTTTAATGTATATGACAGCATTTATGAAACTGGGTGCAATCTCAGTGTGTGTGCACAAAGACAAAGAGACATTCTCTTTCTCTTTAGGTTTAGGAATGCATAATTGGCATCAGTGTATAGGGGAATCTTTACTTAGAATCACTTCTTGGAAGTAGATACTGAAATTAGTACCATTTTTTCCCACCAATTCTTTCTGGAAAGGCACTTAAAAAGAGACTCTATATTTATTTTTATTTTAATTTTATTATTTTGCTTTATTTATTTTAACTTTTTAGAAACAAAGTCTTCTATATATTCTAGGCTGGCCTCAAAGACACTGTAAATAAAAGAATGCCATTAAATCTATTATCTTCATGCCTCTATGTCTAAAATACTGGGATTGCAGGAGTGCTAGCATTCCCACTTTATAGAGTGATCAAATTGGAACTCAGGGTGTCATGCATACTAAGTGAGCATGTTGTCAATTGACCTATATCCCCAAGCCAGACACAGTGTTTTAATTCCTTCTTTATCCCTCAAGGCAAGTTGGTGCTTTTTAAAGTCATTAACTCAAAATGGTAATTTTTTTAAAATTTTGGATTAAAATAAGAAATGATGCTTTGATATAATTTTGGGAAAATTTGTTGGATCCTGATATTGTGAATATAGTTAAATTCTAGTTTAGGTTATATAAAATGACAACATAATATATGCAGAGAACTGAAGAGGAGAGAATATTAAAGTTTTCTTCCAGGACATAAGAAGAGAATAAATAGAAGTCTCCTTCCCATGGTGGACTGCAAATGAAAGAATCAGAATAAGAGTCAATGATAAGATATCAGGGGATGCTCAGGGCGATAAGAAGAGCTGCTCAGAAACAGGTGAGCATCATGCCTGAGAAGGTCGAGTCTGAGGAGCCCTGGCCCTGCATTTCTCATCTGGAGGACATGCTTTGTTTTTCTGTCACAGGGATACAACAAAGGTCTTTGCATTCACTATGTGCTGCTCTCCCTGCTTCTTTTCATTTTAGCTAACAAACAAAGAAAGAAACGAGTTTATTGATATATAGCCCCATTAAATACAAATCTTGTAACTCAATTCCATTAACACGAATTAATACGAATCTTGTAACACATTCTATTAACATTCTTATTGGTTCCTAAAACCAGATCATTTGTAGACTTTCCTTCCCACCGTTCCGCATGCTGCAGAGAAGGGGTTGTTTTTATTCTAAATGAGAAAAGGAGTTCGAAAAATGTCAGCATTTAAAAACAAGGAGTTGATGACTGTTAATTTCTGTTACAAATTCACAAAACAAAATTTCATTATCTGCTGGAGTATTAGGACTAACTCAAAGACTTAACTAATATTTTTAAGTGGAGCTAACTTGTTTAACTTTGTGGGGGTGCGGTCCTCTGGTTAGACAATCCCCATTCTGACTCTGTTAGCAGAAACAAGGCTTCCCTTGTCAAGATGTCTTACATTCTGGAGGAAAGTAGCCAATTGGGCAAGCAAGGATTCCAAATGCCTCATTTCTCAACTGATGAGCAGCTCCAGGTTTCCCAGATATGTGCTTCCTTGAACTTGGTATTCACAAGTGCCATCCTGGACAGCAAACATGTTTTGCCTCTGCCAAGTAGTATCTCACTCAGCCCCTGCCCCAGTTTCGGTGAACTCAGTTAATCTATCTAATGGCATGTGATCTCACCTGGAGAAAGGAAAGTGACACAGACAAACACCTCCTGTACCTAGACAATTTCCAAATGTGTGGGGGTCCACAGTAGAGTGGTTCTTTCCACCTTAATCAGCTGTTTGTCCAGGAAAAAGCTCACACCACTTTCTGTGGTCCATTTGTCTTGAATTTGAGGGAATTAAAGCATGTAGGTACAGAAAAAGAATTTTGGATATGCACATAGTGTACAGAATTTGCACTAAAAATTAAAACTAAATTCTGACTTTGTAAGATAATATTTAAGAGAATAATTTATAAAGAGACTATTTTTTTGCTGGTACTTAAGACGCTAAATATGAACACGTGAAACTGCTCATAAGGACATTACCTTTTGTGACTTAGAGGTATAATTGCTAATTGGGTTAATTAATCAGCCTTATCAGCTTAGCATTCAGAACTATCTTGTAATAACACAGTGCTCCATAATGAAGTGCTGTGTTATAACCAACTGATATCAGTTAGAAACATGGGGGAAAGCTGAATAATGGCAGTAATCATATTTCTCAAAACAAATATAAGTAATTAAACAAGAAATTTTATTTGTAAACTTATGTACAGATCAAGCCATAATTAGTGCAATATATACAACAAAGTATTCTCATTGAAAATAAAAATGAAACCTGAAAACTGATAAAAATCCATATGTATTGTTTTGCAATAACTCACTGAATAATAATAATAATAATTCATAACACTTTTTATGCAAAACAGTCTTTATTCAAGCTCTAGCTTGGACCTTTCAACCTCTCCAGCACAGTGTGTGCTCAAGGTGCAGAAGGTCCTGAGCTGGTACAAGCCTTGCCTATTTATCATGGTAGCAAGGTGAAGACTTTCCAACTGGACAGATACATGATTGGTTTATATTTTCTTGGTGTACTTCTATTGGCTAGTAATGATTTCAGCATGGTGTGACCAATTGTTGCTAGCTTAATCACTCTGCTTTAGACATTAGGTAATTTCCCCTTGAAAACCAATTGGTTGTTGTTAGGAGTGGAGTCTCATAATACTCTTATTGTCATGATGTGAAACAGGTAAAAAGTATCTCAAGAACATGAAGTAAATGCAATGGTCTCTAAACTGTTACTTGCTAAAAACATAATGTATGCTTTCTTCTGCCCACTTTTGCTATCTTTCCCCATTTAATCATAAACACCAGTTCGGATCAACACCATGATGTTTCAAGATGTGGATATGCTTGTAATAAAAAAAAAACAAAACTAGTGAGGTTAGAGGTTTCAACACAACACAAAAACAAATACGAAATAATTCCTACCAAAGAAAAGCATCCTTTAAAATGCTCTTTGTATTAGTCTGGGGTTTCTAGAGCAGCAGAACTTATAGGATGTATACACACATATAATAACTTCTTACACATGGGCCTCCATTTCTGTATTGTAGTTCATTACAGATGCAGTCAAGTTCACAACCAGGAATAGCCAGCATACTTGTTGATAAGCTTCATGATTGTCTCAGACACCTGACAAGCTATTCCAGGTTAATTTAATCCAGAAAGTAAATGCTCTTAATTTGTTGAAAAATAATCACTCATTCTGGAAGCCACATAGTGAAGAGATCTATTATTCAATGCTCACTTTCTTTGTTCTGCACCAGAATGAGCACCACCCACAAGTAAACTAAGATGTTCCAGTTACAATAAAGATTTGTATTCTACTCCACAGAACCCTGAAGCCAGATTTTGCTAAGCTTTTCTTTCCTTTTTTTTCCACCATAAATGGATGATAAAAATTAATAAAAGGCTTGACATTTTTATAGTCATTTGGTATCTGCCTCTTTTTTGCCTTAATCTTTGAGCCAGGCTGTAGTTAGCTTTTTATATGGGCATATATAGTGGACAGTCTATCAAAACAAACAATGCCAAGCTAGCCTAAAGTCTCCGAGCTTGTGCATGCTCCTTCTGCTCTACCCTCATAATTTCTCACCACTCTAAGCACTAAAATGTCATATGATCAGAACATTTATGCAAGATGATGATGCCAATAATTGGAAGGATTTAACATTTCTGAACTATAACTATTTGCTACCACATCAAGAACAAGGTAAAGATATCTTTACACATGGAGAGAAACTTCTTTTTAAGCCATGTCCTTGACTGATAGACAAAATCCCAAATTTTAGCCTATGATCCATAAATGGGTACAAGCTGTGGGCACCCTGAGCCTATATTGTGTGTTGTGTTCCAAGTTGTTTATGAAAACTGTCTTCATCCCTATTGTCTATAAGTGGAGAATTTTGTCTCTAATGCTATAAGAATGTCTATGTTACATATTTTGATGTGTACCTGTGACTTCTTGGGGTGAGTTCCTATTCCAGATTTTAAAGAGTACTTTGTGCATTTCTGTGCTATGTACATTCATGAATGTATCCTCAGTTCTGAGCTCATTAGATTTCTGATCCCTAACTAAACAGCTACTGACAGCATGCTTGCTTCTTCTTTTCTTCATTCATTTAATGTTTGCTTGCTGTAATGTTCCCAATGAGAAACCTTGGCCAGTGTGGCAAAATAGTCTCAATTTTCACAGTGCTTTGTTTTAAAACAAAGACAGTCCTGGAATAAACCATTTTCACAAGAAGTCACTTAATTACAATTGATAAATGTACTAAGTAAGAAAAGCATTTCATATGCCCGTAGAAATTTTGAGGGAACACCTCATAAATGTTTCTCTTTCCTGAATCCCAACCTGGTAGAACCAAACTATTAAGAAGAGAGAGAGAGAGAGAGAGAGAGAGAGAGAGAGAGAGAGAGAGAGAGAGAGCAGGTAGTGGTTGTACAGGAAGACAGACACAGGCATGTGTCATGAGTTCAAGGACAGCTTGGTCTACAGAGCCAGTTCCAGGACAACCAGAGCTACACAAAGAAAACTTGTGTAGAAAAAAAAACAAAAAAAAGAAAAAGAAGGAGAAGAAGAAGAGGAGGAGAAGGAAAAGGAGAAAGGAGAGGAGGAGGAGGAAAAGGAAGAAGAAAGAAGAAGGAAGAGGAAGAGGAAGAGGAAGAGGAAGAGGAAGAAGAAGAAGAAGAAGAAGAAGAAGAAGAAGAAGAAGAAGAAGAAGAAGAAGAAGAAGAAGAAGAAGAAGAGGAAGAAGAAGAAACTAAAAGGACCCCCCCCAAAAAAAAATACTGGAAATTTTCTTTTATTAAACCATCTAGTACTCTAAAACACTTAATACACCCTTCAGAAAGACCCACTTTTGAGCTCAATTCTATGTATTTCCTACCACACCCCACTTGTAGAACTCTGGAAGTGATACATTTTTAGACTATGTGATTACATTTCTTTTCCCATGATACATTTCAGAGTCACCCAAAACTAACATAGTTGCAAAAATTGAAAAATAATATCTTTTTATAGGTACCATTCTATTTTATGTTAACAAAATTAATAGGAAAATAATTTTTATCAGAAAGAACAAGAGCTGCGTTCATGTTCATAACTGCCAAGTAAAAAATAAAGTTTATAGCTGGTTTTATATGAATATATGCAATATATATGCATATGTGATGAAAGGACCAGTATGCAGCTAATTAACTTCTCACTTCACACAGCATTCTGTATGATGAGAGCAGTTACGATGGACTCTTAGCACATTTTAAGTATGGGATACATCACTAACTGTAGTCATCATACTCTGCGGAGTCTCCAAATACTGCTCTTCCTTGAAGAATTGAGCCTTTGTACTTGCTGGCTAGCACTTTTCTATTCTGTTAATGTTACTAGCAATATTGACATTTTATATTACATTAATATTACTAACATTATGCTACACCCTGTTTATACAGGTCTGTTTAATTCCACATGTAAATAATGTCATGTGTCTTGTTTGATTAGCATAATGACACAAGAGTCACATGTGATCACAAATGATATTCTATTACAACTTATGATACTATAAATATATATGTATATAAAATTAACATTTTTATGTTTCATCCTTTAACTACTCCGATAGCAACATAACTATTTCTTTGCTATACCAAGTTAATTTTATTCCAAAATATACCAAGAGTACTATAGCTCATATGATGGTTCCATCTTTAATTCTTTAAGGAACCGAGTGATAGTGAAAATGGTTTGTGATAGTTAAACTGACATAAATGGCAACATTGAACATTGTAAAGGCTTCTCTTTTCTGCCCATTCTTGACATTGCTTCCTATAACCTGTCTTTTGTTTTCTTGTGTCATGACATCTCCTATTTCTTATTATTATTTTAATTTATTTATAAACTACATATTACACCCCTTCCATCCCCTATCCCCAGTCTCTCATACCCACCTCCCATTTCCCCAGATCTAACCCCTTTATCTACCTTCAGAAAAGAGCAGGCTTTCCAGGGATACCAACCAACTACAGCAATAAGCTACAATAAGACCAAGCTTATATTCTACATCAAGGCTGGACAAGGAAACACAGCAGGAGGAAAAGAGTTCTAGAGGCAGGAAAAAAGAAAAAGGCCCCTGCTTCACTTTTAGGAATCCCACAGAAACACCAAGCTACACAAGTCTAATGTATATTCAGAGGACCTAAGTCAGACCCCTACAGACTCCCTGATCTCTGTGAGCCCACTTGAATCCCTGTTAGTTGATTTTGTGGGCTGTGCTCTTGTGATGTCCTTGATCTCTCTGCCTACTCCAATTCTTCCTCTCCCTCCTCCACAGGAACATGATGACTACAGTTACCAATGTATGCCATACTTAAATGTGCCAAGAGTCCATCTTAACGGCTCTCATCATGCAGAATGCTGTGTGAAGTGAGAATGTTAATTAGCTGTGTAATGGTCTTTTCATCACATATGCATATGTATTTCACATATACATTCAAACAGGCGATGTACTTTATTTGGCTGTGAGAATCTGCTCTGCTCCCATCGGCTGCTGGGTGGAGTCTCTCTGATCGCTCTGATGCTGATTATGCTAGGCTCCACTCACAGTATATCCTGTAGGTATGGCACACTGTAGATTGGAGGTTTTGTGGCTGGATTGGTATCCCAATCTCCCCATTTGAGGCCTTGCCTGGCTAAAGGAGATGGCAGGTACAGGCTGCATGTAGGAGTCCTCACTAGAGTGACTGTCAGATTCCATGGAGTTTCCATTACTCTGGGTTTCTACATTTCTCCTGAAATGTTCCGCAATTCCAGTTCTAGCATTCTCGGCGTCCCTTCCTCACCACCCACAACTGATCACTCCTGTTTTCACTCCCCACCCAGTTCACCCTTGAAACCTATTTTAGTTCATTTTCCTAGGGAGATCCTTGAGTCCCACTTAAGCCTTCCTTCTTACATAGCCTCTTTGGGTCTGTGGATTGTAGCATGATTATTCTTTACTCTATAGCTAATGTCAACTTGTAAGTAAGTCCATGTTTGTCTTTCTGGGCCTGGATGATTTTTATTTTAGTTCCATCTATTTGCCTACAAATTTCATGATGCCAATTTTTTAACAGCTGAGTCATACTCCATTTTGTAAATTTACTCCATTCATTTTACTCCATTTTTCAGTTGAGGGACATCTAGATTGTTTTCTGTTTCTGGTTATTATGAATAAAGCTATATAAACAGTTGAGCAAGTATCCTTGTGGTACAGTGAAGAGTCCTTTAGGAACATGCCCAAAAGTGGTATAGCTGAGTCCTGAGAGGTAGAAATAGTCCCGATTTTCTGAGGAACCACCATATTGATTTCCAAAGTGGCTGTATGCCTTTGCACTCCCATCATCAATGGAGGAGTATTTCTCTTGCTATCCATCCTCTCCAGCATGAGCTGTCACTTGTGACTTTGATCTTTGTCCTTCTGATAGGTGTAAGATGGAATCTCAAAGTTGTTTTGATTTGCATTTTGCTGATGACTAAGGATGTTGAACATGCCCTTAAGTGTTTCTCAGTTATTAGATTTCTTTGTTTAGATCTGTACCCCATATTAAATTGGATTATTTGGTTTGTTGATGTCTATCTTGAGTCTTTATATATTTTGAGTATTAGCCCTCTGCCAGATACAGAGCTGGTGAGAATTTTTTCCCAATCTATATACTGCCATTTTGTCCCATTGACAGTATCCTTTGCCTGACAGAAGCTTTTCAGTTTCATTAGGTCCCATTTATCAATTATTGATTTTAGTCCCTACTTCTGTTCAGAAAGTTGATATAACTTATCAGTAGTAGGTAGCAGGAATACCATGACTTCTTGAGGTTTTGATTTGTATTTATTTTATAATTAGAGTGTTCAAATATTTATAAATTTATCTTTTGGTCTTCTTTTTTAAAATGTCCAATCAGGTCCTCTGTATATTCTTTAATGTATTGCTTGGTTTTTTTTTATTATTAAGTAATTATGAGTTTCTTATATGTTTTATATTTTTTCATATTAATCCCTTATCAGCTCTGAGGTTAGTATTTTTTGTCAGGCTGGATATCACATGCAAGTGACACATGCTAGGCAAATAAATGTTTCCCTATTGAACTATATCTTTTTTTTTTTTTTTTTTTTTTTTTTTTTTTTTTTTTTTTTTTTTTTTTTTTGGCTTTTCAAGGCAGGGTTTCTCTGTGTAGCCCTGGCTGTCCTGGAACTCACTCTGTAGACTAGGCTGGCCTCGAACTCAGAAATCCGCCTGCCTCTGCCTCCCAAGTGCTGGGATTAAAGGCATGCGCCACCACTGCCCGGCTCTGAACTATATCTTGATGCTAGGTTTTGGAGGAAATAAAATCTTGCTAAGTATCCATGGATACCCTTAAGCTTGATATCTCCCTGCTACAACCTCTTGCCACCTATAAATATTTACTCCCATTCCATAGGGGTTTTTGTTTTAACTCATTTAACTATTTCCTGTGCAGTGTTTGTTTGTTTGGATATCTGTATTTACTTTAGTTGCTGATACCTCAGGCTTTGTATCAAATAAAACAAAACAAATAATCAAATTCAAAAAACAAAACAACAAACAAACAAAACAAAGAAAAAATTTGTCAGAACCAAAGTCAAGAGCTCTTTCCCTCTGTTCTAAGAAAGCTCCTTCCTGAATGAAATTTCTTAATATGCTTTAAAGAGAAGAAGTGACTCTAAGGTTTGGGTTTGCAAAGATGTTCTCCAGGGTCTTCTACAAGCGTCAACTATAACTTTTGGGCATCCAGGTTTTTGACCTTTCCTCCAATAAATGGAACAAATATGTGTGGACAAGAGACAGAGTTTGAATATCTGCCACAAGGTTGTTTTTCTACAAATGACAGATAAAACCTTTACAACATAGCCATGTAAACAAGACCTGCAAAATTATTCCCCTCCTCCAAATGTGTGCTGTGGGATACACACACACACACACACACACACACACACACACACACTGTAAAAAAATTTAGAAAAAAAATCTAGGGATCTATGTTTTTTAAAATGCTGATTTTAACAGAGGTGCAATGACATCTCAGGAAATCAACTTTCCATTTATCTGTCTCCAGAATGTATCTAGTGGTAAACAATAAGTCTCTTGTGCTCTGGCTCCACTGACCTCCTTGGGAATTAGATGCTGTATAGAATTTACTTAAACATGTTTATCTCTCTTTTCTTGTCAAACTGTCTGTTGCTTCCCCTAAGACAGTTCTTGCTCTCATGAAATCCCTTAGCTTCCCTAAAAAAGAAGAAATTTATCCTACTAATTAACTGTAAGTTGTAGCAGTTCATATATTTATTTCCCTCACATTTGTGTTTTAAACTCAACCTAGATGTACAGATTGGAAAGAGCATTTTGGTACATGTAGCTCCTACATCGGATTTTTAGATGTGATCTTTCCTGTTTGTACATTGCTGTCTGAACAGGAAGCTCACTTAGTAACATTCATGAATATCTGTAGTTTGTGTAGATCTTGAGACCTTTCAACAACCCAGGCTCATCTTGAGTGAAACTATCCTGCATGTGTGAAATACACTAAATTTTCACAATTTAAAGATGAATAAGGCTTCCTTCCTATGAGATAAGATATTAAGACATTAAGTAGTGTCAGAATAAAATGTTCAGTGAACCAAATAAAGTAGAGGCAAAGGGAGCTATCTCTTTAACATAAAATTCTATACTAAAATATTCTCCATGGACTTTTTTACTAGTATATGACCCTCATCATGAATCTATTTAAATGCCACTAAAAGATTTTACCTCCTTTAAGCATTAATAAATTATAGTATCATTTTAATTAAAAGATTTAATTTTATGCCCTATAAGATTATTTGTTGTATTCTGATAATGAGCAATATCTACAAAAGTCGTGATCTCCATTTTCATCTCTCCATAAATTAATGCCTGACATTCACAGCACTTAGTATGAAGGAGCTTCTGGTGGATGATGCTGGAACATTGGCCAGACCTCTTTCCATGACACATAAATCATTGGTGACAGGTCCCAAATGATAAACTCTCAATATATTCTGAGTCTCGAATAACTATCAGTGGATGAAACCATCAATCAATAACCCAGGCAAATAACAGTAACAAAAAGTTGTGCTGGTCGAGAGTACTGTTAAATACAGAAGAATGGCATCTAACATTTGTGGTTTCATTAAAAAAATTTTTTTAAAATATGGAATTTAAAGTATAGTAAACTCCAGATAGAGAGAGTATTGATGCTACATAAAGCAACGGGCATGTTCAACCCAGACTGTCATTTCTGGAAAAAATTTAGAAGCATATTTAAAACGACAAATCTATTCTTGCTTTGCCTTTTAGAAGAGCAATTATACTAATCTATATTCATTGTTTTTTTTTTCTTTAAAGAAGAAAACATCTCATTGTAGAAGTTGTAATGTGTCACAGTGTGTCCCACTGTATACCTTTTTGCCCACACTTCTTTGCCTGCAAATGTTCATGGCAATGACTCATTTGTCTGGTAGGAGGCCTCTGGCTTCTACTACTCCATCATTTCAGGAACCTTGCTGGGACTCCTCTCAGATATCTTGTTGACCTTTATCACAGAGATCCTGTAGTTTTGGAGATGTAGGATCTGTAGGGCAGGCCCTTTCATGGACTCCAGCAGTTCATCGATAGGAGAGATGTTAGGGTGGGCTAATTCAAAGCCCTGGATCTGGGTCTGAGAAGTATCTGAGCTGGTCAGCCCATCTGCTCTCATGCTCTCATGCCCTCTGGGACAGTTCACCAGCAACCCCTGAATCCAGGGCTAGTTCTACACTTCTGTGCCAGCAAACCACGGGGTTTGCTGGTGAGAAACATGGCCAGTTCTCCCACTCTTATGACCACTGGGGCCAGCTCTCCCACTAGCTACCACATGGGAGAGTGGTAGGGCAGCTCTCCCATGTTTGTATCCTGGGGATGGTTCAACTCCAAAACTGGCAATACGTGAAGCCTACTCTTCCAGGCTAGGAGCAACTTTCATGCCCTCTGGGGCTAGCTCTCCAACAAGGCCCAGACTAGGAGTGGGGGAAGTTCTACATAACCCTTAGACACCAACAGGCCCCCAAGAGGCAGCCCAGATCAGCAATGTCTGCCTAGCCTTCGGTGGTAACAGAGTCCTGCTGCTATAGAGCCACAGACTCAGATGTGGTCTCTGGTGACTGCACAGGGCAGGATTCTACCATGTTCATGATCACAGGTAGCATCACCAGCTATTTACATTGGGCTGTTTCTCAGTGCCCTCCAGGCTCCAGTTCTGCCATTGTTCATTGTGCCCACATTCCTCTTTTCCTCTTTCTTTTTCAGTTATCCACCGCTCACTTGCTCCTCTTAGCAGTACCCTAGTCTATGAGTGTTTGAGTGAGTGTCTGTGGTCATCTTAGGAGTGGTCTCAGGAGTGCTAGCCCCCCCACCCCCCGAGCATTATTGCTGCAAGGCAGGGGTCAACTTAAGCATAGTATGCCCCCATGCCTGCTCAATGCTGGACTGGTGGTCATCTCAAAGTGATCTTGTAAGAGTCCTCGGTCTTGGGCTCACTCCTGCCCAGGGTCTGTCATCCCAGGCAGGGCCCTTTTAGTCTCAAGATTTCTCTGTTGTGTTTCCAATAATGGGAGCCCATCTGGGCCTACCTGGTGCTGTACTGGTGTTCCTTTGAAGCTAACTCTCTGTCTGGACCCCCTGAACCTGGACCAGTGGTCATCTCAAACTTGCTTTTTCAGAGAATATTAGGTTACTAATCATTCACATGTTCAGAGTTAGGAACACTGAATGAAGACAGTCTTCTTATTGGCTCTTTCAGTGATGATACATATTTATCAGATGTGATTTACCAATTTTCTTTATTCTTATTTGCTTACACAGCCATTGTCCATACTACAGGTTGGAGATGTAAGTCAACATAGGAGGCTGCTAAGAACCGCATTGCAGTTATTATCCTTCTGGTATTTAGCACTTGTTAGAAGATAGAAATTCAGTATCATTAGAGGACTGAATTGAACAAGATACATCTAGCTGTGGAATTAAAAAAACATTTATTTTCATATTTTAATTGATGTGAGTAAGTGTGTGTGTGTGTGTGTGTGTGTGTGTGTGTGTGTGTGTTCACGCAGAAGTACACATGCCTGTAGAGGGATGGAAGCCTCAGTTTGCCTGGAACTGCAGTAATAAGCACTTGGAAGCCCCGTGAAACAGGAACTAAAAACTGAACTTGAGTCATTTACAAGAGCAGTGTTCTCCAGTCCCTGGTTGGAATTCAATCAAAGTCCCTGTGTCAGCCACGTCTTCCTTTTTACAAGTGATGAAGCTGAAGTTTATATAATATTTGATGGATCTCATCTCCCAAGATTTAATAGTTGAAAGGTAGTATGTGAAAAAAATATTTTAGAAACCTAAATGTACACAGAAAGTGGTAGTAGTCCTGGTGTCTTCCATCTACTCAACAGATATGCACTGCTCTCTTGTCGTAGGTGCAGCAATACAAAACACTAACCAGGATATGATGATTGGTTTGATTTTAATCTATCTATTCTTTACTGAGAAACAGCAGCCATATAGGACAGGTTTTAAAATGCCTGAATCTGTTAACAGATGGACTTCCTCTAAAATGTGGGCTTTCAAGACCAAAGATTCAAAGGCCAAGTGGCTTGTGGGGGACATGTCATTTTCCAGCCAGACTGCCAATCAGGCATCCTTGCATTTGGATGGATGGTTTCTCAGGGACCTTGGACAGATTGAGCTCAGCACTGCTACCACTGAAATAGACTGGAGAATAATCTCCTGGAAGCCTCAATTAGTGTTTGGTGTATGAACATTAAACAATGCAGAATGAGGGAACAATACATCACCCGGCAGGTCCCAGAAAATAAGCAGAAGGCTGGCCACAGGCCAGGGCCCAAGGCCAAATCCCTTGTCAAGGACAGTTCTTCCTGGAGAAATGACAGCAGGTTTGAGGACAGCAGGTACAGCCTTAAGAGATAATAATATTAATTACACTTTGAAACGTAATGGGAAGAATAGGAGAAGGTGGTTTTGCCTGCTTGTCTAATAAACATTTTACATCTTTGTCACAACTTTTTTGACCATCTAAAATAAATGAACTTATAAAGATAATAACAATTTTTTTAAGGAGGCAACCAAAGACAAGGGCAATGGCCTTTGTTGTTTTGGGAGTCTCTTACACTGACCAACTGACCAACAGCTCAAAGGGATGTTTTCCTTGATTGGCACTGAAGTTTTTGTTAGATGGTCTATGGTTCATTGGGAGAGCAGTATCACCCCCATATTATATTTTTACTTTCAAATGAAAATATATTATGTTTACCTATGGTTTTTCTGAACATTTTTAGTGTTATTTATCTCTGCCCCTATACCTTTCTATGTATTTTTCTCTCACTCTGTCCTTCCCAGTTCAAGCTCTCAGTCCCATTTCCCATTTCATACCACCTGTGTTCTACCACTGCCCACCCTCTATAGCTCCATTTCTGCTGTAGTCCTTTTTACTTTTCTGGTTTCCATGGTTACTGCAGACTATATGCTTACATGTAAAGATTCAGAACTAAGATCCACAGAATGGGTAAAGAAGTTGAGATTCCTATATTGGCATATTGAGCTGCAAATAATACATTCAGTTAGCCATGTGGAGATAGTAGATAAGCACCTGAGTTTGCATAGCCTGTGCCAGTTCATGACAGAAGACAAAATTGAGGAGGCAAGTGATTTGACTTATATGGACATGCTGAACCCAGTTTGGGTTATGTTTAAAATCTTTAAGTCTCACTTTCTTCATTTGAAAGGTATTTGAAAATTACTGTAGCACAGGGGTGTTATTAATGAGGACAAAGAACAATGGGGTTAGATTTAGAAGACCGATACGTGAGCCCTGGCTCTTCAGCTGGCTAATGCGAGTATTCTAGATAAGTTATATAACTCATTCCAGTTTCATTTCTTTAGCTTTAAAATGATGAAATTAAAATCAATAGCTCCATTGGTCTTTTCTTGTCTAATGTTCAAAAAGAAAGCCTTCCCTTCTGTCTTAACGTCAGCTATCCCCATTCACTGAGAAGAGAATGGGTTGTAGTAATTTAGCTGTAAATTAATTAAACACACAAAACTTTGTAATCACTTTATCTGAAAAGCATTAAGTCCTTAAATAGAAAAGCACAGAACATTTTAACTTTGAGTAAGGAAAGATCACAGAACCAGACTCAATTCTTCACTATCTACGCAATTTGCTCAGAAGATAAACATGTTTTTCTCATTTTGAATTGGAATGGCCAGTTAATTTAGGCAGCGCAGAGCTTAGAAACAGGGTTAAATCATAGCAAATAGAAGAGAAAGCAAATTGTTTGGGATAATGTCATGATAATAAAACAAAAACCTTCATTTTCATAACTAAGCAAAGTCATTATGGGTAGGCCAGATATTTCAATAGAAAAGTTTATACTGAGTTCATGGTTTTTGGGTGATCATGACCTCTGTGTGATCTGTATGCAAATTTATGACTGTCCAACTGGCTCTTAGAGGGTAGTCGAGAATGAACTGGTCAGTTTGTGCACCAAACAATAACGCCACTAATCTTAATGTCCTACGTTCATGCACAGAATCAGAAATTACAGAATTAGAAACCATAGTGCTTAGGTTTTCCTTTTACACTTAGGATCAATTTCCAACAACCCTGACTATGTCTAAGACAATGACTAATATCTCATGGACAGTCTACACAATGCCTGGGAAATTCAAAATGGAAAGTTAGTCCTTCACAATTTGAAACCATAAAGCGGGAATCCAATCCTTTCATTCCAATCTTTTCCTTTAAAGAAACAAATAGACAACCTCAGAGTTAAGTGTCTTGGACTTTATTAGAATATATGATGGTGTTTTGCAACTTTGTGTCTTTGTTCTTTAAGTCTCTCTTCTGAACATGCTCATCAGAATTTGCCCTTTATGCATGAACTCATTTTATTACTTTACTCTTTAAATGTGGTAGCCAGGATAAACCATAATTAATTAGACATGATCTTGTAATTTTAGAACTTGGTAGAAATTACTACTTTCAAAATTTACATATATGGAGCTTGATAAATTAAAAGTCACAGTTTTCTGTAAGATTGCCAAGACAGACACTACTACATATGTACTTTTGTGGTTTGCTATTTTTTTCTCTACTAAATTTAATGCTTAATATATGACATTTTTAACCTGTATTGCTGCTTGGATGTGCTTTGTTAATATGATGCCCATAGTCACAACCACGTGCATCTATCTATTCTATCTTGTCAACACAGTACTTATGCAAACAGTATTTTACTTCAAGGGTGCTTGTCAATTCCTTTGTGACATACTGTGTCTTTAATTTTAGCAACAGGAAAAAAAAATCTAGACTTTAAGCTAATTTTATTTGGAATTATGGGTTCTCCAACACTGGCAAGAGCTAGCAATTCTTATTTTTATAGTGTCATAATTCATATACTGATGGAAAAAATAGTGATATCTATCATTTATAAAATGATGAAGTTCAAACTTCTGTCATGTCCCATTTATTACTTGTGTTAATTTTTGGCTAGGGTTTCAGCCACTAAAACAATTTGGATATGTATAATGGCTTTTACTATGTTACCAGGCCACACTTAAGGCCACAAAAGACTATCTCTGTCACTTTTGCATGACTGTGTTATGAAGACAAGTCCTAGAAGCACAAACCACAGCCATGGGGAAACATGCTCTATTTCTTTT
The DNA here is from genome assembly GCF_011762505.2 of Arvicanthis niloticus. Classification (NCBI taxonomy): domain Eukaryota; kingdom Metazoa; phylum Chordata; class Mammalia; order Rodentia; family Muridae; genus Arvicanthis; species Arvicanthis niloticus. The sequence continues at coordinate 56,436,978 of NC_047671.1, read as the reverse complement.
CAGATCTTCTCCATGCTCAAAGTAGCATCTGTCACTTTTGGGATTGAGTCAAATTAATGTGCTCTATTTCCTTCTCTGACTTTTTTTAAGTCCCTGCTCTTTCTTTCCATTTCCCTTCTTCATCTTTCCACTGCCCTTTCATTCTGCCCTGTCTGCCATTTTTTCTATCCCTGTCTTTATCTTTCCTACACATATGTGATACAAATTCTTTGAAATACATTTTTTGGAACATGTCATTGCTACTTATAATATTTTCTTATATCTTTATTCTGATGTTTTGATCTTAGAATAAAAGATCTTCAATTCCATACTATTTTCTTCAACACATAACTTTACTGTGCATATATTATTTTTTGATGTAGCTAAACTCATCTGCCTATACTGGAGGGACTGCAATGTGGTACCTCATACAGAAACACATTCCATGTTTCTAGTCACAGAAACTGTCTCCCACTTCTCCCTGTTGCTCTCTTTGGTATCTTACCAAGTTATCTTAAGTTTAAAGCCTCCATCTCTTTTAAAAGCCAGTACCACCAATCTTTTTCTTCATAGAATCTTTGCCCTACCTCATATCTTATATAGACATACATGGAAATAGACACCATTTAATTATTATTGGTATTAACCCTCTGTTTCTAAAATGCCTAGCCTTGTTATTAACATAATCTTTGTAATAATGTGATTATCATCAGCCTGTTTAAAAAAAAGTCATAGCATCAAAGAGCTTAATTAGAACTATTAAATTTGCTTTGGTAATGACATAATAAATGAATTAAAAAATCACAAATACCAAGCCATTTTTATGACAACTTCAACGTCAAATAATACCTTCATTAAGCTAACCCTACAAAGTCCCTCCATTGATTGGCATCACCTCCAAAGATAGAATTGATCTCCTATTAATTTAACATTTTCAAATGCCAAGGTGTAGATCTGTGCATTGTAAAGACAGCCCAGAAACTGCTTTTCAGACAAGGTTTTATGATCATGTGAATGCTTGGGTTCCAACTAGTTGACCCAAAGCTTCAGATGGTCAGTTTTCTTTAATTAAAGGAAAAGTTATTCATTTAAAATTATTTTCATTAGATTATTTATGTTAATTCTTACCTCAAGTTTATAATTATCTTAATCTATAGATAGGGACAGCAAATACCCAGAAATAATAGTTATGTTCAGAAACTGAAGAGCACTGCAGAGACGATTCAGGCCATAGTGTGTTTGGCATGCATGCTGGTTAGTTTTTTTTTGTCAACTTGGTACAAACTAGGGTTATCTGGAAAGAAGTAACCTTGATAGAGTAAATATCAGGTTGGCCTGAAGGTTGTCTGTAGGGACAGTCCCTTGATTAATGATTTTGTTATATGGTCTTAGGTTTAGAGCTTCCTAGGTTTATAACATTGGATAAGTTATTAACTTTTCTCCCATAGTTTTCCTCATGTGTAAAATGGGTATATAGTGGCAGTCTTTCAGATCTATCTTCCAAATTAAGTCTAAACATTTATCTTATTGGTTGCAATGAACTTTTTCTGGGTAGACTTAAATGTCTGTACACAATATGTAGAGCACCAATGACACACCAGGATACAATTACTTACAAAGCATGGATGAGGGCTTGTTTATGGCAATATGGGTGACTCAAGACAGTTATCTCACAAGAAAACCCACATCTGCATAGGTGATAACATCCCCATAGCTCAAGAGATGCTGTTCTCACTATGGTTACCTTTTCACAGTCTATATAACGTTGCATTTCCCAGGACCACAAGACCATATGAAAATTGGGCAGAATTATATAAAACTTGGAGAAAGACAAAAATGGGGTGGCCCTCCTGACTCCCCTTTCTTTATGAGAAACACCCAACAAGCATGATCTTGAGGTCCAAAGTCACTTCAAAATAATCACAACTGGCCTGATATAGAAAGAGCAGTTTTGCTCAGAGGACAGTGCTCTGTAACACCAGTGTAATCTTGGTACATAGAATAATTATTCTAATCATTGTAAATAATTATTACTAGAAATAAAAACTTTCAGAGAAATCATGGAAGAAGTTTTGTAGTTGTTTAGTGAAATACTATTACTTAGATTTTTTTTCTTCTCAAGAGAGAGCCAGGTGGTCCGTGGTACAAACTTCTCCTCTACTGCCCTGACAATGAGCAGGTTGGGATCCATTTTTCAGGGTGTGAGAAAACCCTGTTCTTTAATTACTCCTGGTTTTTCTTACCACATAGTGTGATCCGTTCACTTAAAATCACTACGAAAGTTGCTGTCATAACAAATGCTTTTCTGAGAGTCAGATTGATGCCTCCATTGTTTCCAGCTCTTCTTAGGCCTGTCTGCAGTAATAGACTCAGCCCAAACAGGCATATTTTTCACTCACGGCCTGCCTTTTATGAGCCCCACTGACAGCTCCTTAATAAATAATGCATTTCTAAATGTTGCTAAGCTTTTCTCCCTATTAATAATTCCAGTAGTTTTCCCAAAGCTGAAGGGTTTTTATTTGGTCACTAGCTAGATTTTATTTTTACCTTGTTTTCTGATTTTACAATGTTAAAAAAAAATGCTGGACTGGTAGATGTTACAACTATGATCTGTTCCTAGTAGGTGTTCCAAAACAGTTTCTACACAGCATACGTTGAGATGTGCAACTAGAACTTTCTGTTCCCTGATGTTTTGTTTTATTATTTTTTCTTCCCCTTTGTATCTTTTACTTGCAGAACCAAAAGAAAATACTTGAGTCTAAAGAAAACTTAGGGATGGTTCTGGAGAGGTACTTGACATGATGTTTGTAAAATGAATTTTAAATCTTCTGACACATATGTAGGTTACTTTTGATATTTGCAATGAATATATACTTATCAAGTTATAATAGTAGCTTCTAACTTATCCATACTGAAAGATATATTAGTAATGACAACACATTTGGCTCAATGAATTCAGAAAAGTATATACATTCATGAGAGAATTCAAACACACACACACATACACAAATGAGCAAATTCCTAGAAAAGAGTATAAATCCCATGCTTAGCAGTAGTCAGGAGATCTAGTTCTCTTTAATTTTGAAATGCTTCAGCAGACGAAACCAAGTTGATCCTGTTAAGGAAATGTGAAATGTTTTTAATGTTGTTTGAGAGCTGAAGAAGCAGAGAAGCTGAAACAAAGGGGCCTTCAATCTGTCTCTTTTAGTTCTGAATCCTGAAAAAAAAGTAAGTAAAAGCCCAGAGGAGCAAGAAGAGGAATGAGTTGGACAACCCATTCATTAGTCTCCTTTATAAAGGTCTCCTGAAATGCTTCAAGTGATTGGGGGCTCAGACTCCTCTAACTTCTTCATAGCTGACAAATGGGGTGATGTAGAAGGACCACCAGAATGCCTCAGAGAACAGTCCTTCTAAGGGCTACAATAAAGCTTAACAGATGGCAAAAAATCCAGAACATAATCCATTTGATGATCCATCTGGTTTAAACTGGTTTGAGATGGGACCCAAAGATCAGACAAAATGTTCAATGACAAGCCTTCTCCTATAACTGGGAAACCTATAACAAAGAAACTTTCTTTATTTTCCACTCTGGATCCTCCCCATAATCACTCCTTTTCTCTATATTATCCCCACATATATTTTACCCTCTTTTTAAAACTCCTTACAGAAGTTCCTCCTGGATCAAATCAGTACCATCACTAGGTCCACATTAGGAAGATGACTAACCTGGCTAAATTCCCTACCAGGTCTGCTAATTTCTGGTCTTATCTTATTCACCATAGTCTCTTGTCTAATGGAATGTTTCCAAAGGTTTCTCCAAGAGCAAATGATGGCAACCACTTTATCCATCACAGCTGATGAAGGTTTAACTCTTCTCCTGCTATATGAAGCCACCAGGACCCTTAGATCCCAGAGCCAGAGCCTAGGCCCACACTACTCCCAGCCTCCTACCATTGTCTCCTAAAGCAAGAGCCAATGAGAGAATATGTCACCTCCTTTCTCTTCATCTGTCTCCAAGGTCTGGAATGAAGAGTTTATGTCCTAAAAGCTTTCCAGTGATATGAGGCACTCCAGACAGGAAAGATGCCTTGACTGGTAATACCTGTGACCTGTTAGGATTTGAGACACTTCTGATAAGAAGATCAACATACCCATGTTGGTATGTACCACTTTTGAGAGTGCAGAGAACTGACGTGCAGACGGAATCTTCCATCCTGAAGGTCCCCTTTCCTACCCTATAGAAGCCCTCAACACCATGACACAAGTGTCTCCACTCGTGAGAAGAGATCACTGTCCTCCTATTGTTCTGATTAGACTAATACATACCAAAGGTTCATGATGCATTCTTTGGTGCTCTAATTCCAACTGAAAATAATCCACTCTGTTTCCCATCCTCCCTCATTCTCTCCACAGCATGCTTGCTGAGCAAAAACCACACACTAAGCCATGTGTGCACTCTGCTGTAAGAATGTCTTCCTGTTTCCTTATTGTTTTTTGTAAGTGAAAGAATGTGTTTGTCAAGCTACTTAAAATTTATTAAGTCATTTCTCCAAGAAAAGAATACTAAAATACTATCAAGTTCATTCATTGGTATCTATTTACATATCCCGTTTTAGGTATGTTATATCTTTTTGTATGCTTGTCAGTAATTTTATTTTCTAGTGGAAACTTTTACAAGCAAATAGGTTTTGGTTTCTTTCACAAATCTTTGCTGGCAACCAGATCATTTCACACAGAGTGAGTACTAATAAATGATGATCATCTTTAAAGAGAAAGGCCCGAGATCTCACCATGATAAGAAACGTATTGAAGTGCCTCTCTCTAAAAGAATTAATTTTTTTTAAGTATTGACTATAATAAAACAAGGAATATGTATCATGAGGGCTTTTGTAATTATGCATGTTGTTCTTAGTTTATGAAACAAAGGAAAAGTAGTGAAAAGAATCTCTTCTTATGAGGACTCTTGGAGAATATTCTTGGCATGCAATTCCAATAATGCTGTTGTTCATGCAGATATTCTGGATATTCTGGCTACTATTTCTCCCAACCTTCCCCTCTAGTGCACACCCATCTTCCTCCACCTTCCAGCACTTTCTATCACAGGAAGTCACAACACTTCCTCTGCTGCCAGTGTAAGAGCTACAGGGTCTCCCAGAGTGCCCTGCTGGCATCATCCCAGGTTTCTATAGTGCAGCATGCTCTTCCACTGATACTTGTTGACCTTCCCTTGGTTATACCTCAGCTCTCAGTCTTCACTCCCCACTTCCAAGCCAGTACTCCTTTAAATTCTAAATAAAACCGTACTTGGATTATTCAATCTCTGCCTACTTCTGGAAAAATTCAAAGTAGAACACACACAAACACACACAAGAAATACGCATTTTAATTTTAATTATTAGAATGTCCTCAATTTTTACTAATTATGTTTGTTTTATAGAAGTTCATCATTGGCATCTATAAAATTCTTCATTCAAAAAATTTAAAATTGCTTTGATTTTTCCCCTTAAGTATAGATACAAGCAGCCTCGTGGTGTGCAGGCTGAAGTTGCACTGAGAATCAATTTGCAGTGCTGTTGAGGAAGCAGGTGAACACACCACAGAATATCACACATGTACACTCACATTCTAGTACCTTGGGGAATTTCTTTCTTTCTTTCTTTTTTTAATCCTGAGACCACAAGAGAAAAAGCAAACTTACCTGCAAGTCCTATAGGCACAGCATCAGTGAAGCAAATCTTCAAACCTAAGACGACTCATTGAAAACTCAAACCTGCTGAGATCCTTCTGCTTCATTCACACTCACCTCAGGAATGATCTAGAAACACTGACATAGGACCAGCTGGGTACCAATGAGACCTGTAGGGTGAGTTAGGATAGGCAACATTGACTCCCTGGAGAGTGGTGGTCTACAGTCTTCTGGAGCTGAGTCTCTCCTGAGTAGAGACATCAGAGCTTGGTTTACCATAGATTCATAGTTAGCGTGTTCAACATCCTGCTCTTTCACTAAAAATTCAAAGTTAACATTCTACATTTTACCCAGGATATGGATCTCAGAGTAGAAGTTACAACCATTTGAATTTTGGAATCCATCACTTCTCGGTGGATGTGTTCCAGTGTTGTGTGCTAGCCTTTGATAAGTTCCTCCTCTCTGGAACCCCTGTGGCTGTTTTTAGTTTTCAACATTATTTGTTTTTCAGTGCCTGAAAGCAGATGAATTTCCTCTTTGTTTTCCTTCTCACAGAGGTTATTATTGCATTTTAAGTTGTTTTCCTACACTCATTGTAAACCACTCATTTGTGACTCTTATGAAAAAGCTAGCTTTGGAAAAAGCAGAATGCAATTAAGGGTTTCATGTATTTTTCATTTCCAGATTCATATTCATAAACCTTTATTTTTTCTAAACTATTTCAAACCTTACTATATCTCTTATATGACCATACCAGACTCAATTTGACCCCCATCTCTAGGAAGGGTTCTCTAAGAATATGCTCTACTTTGCCAGTAAACCCTTTCTCAAGCATTAATTACTTCATATTCTTTTGCTGAGAATCATTAAATAGCCTGTTCTGTAATAATTTACAACTTCCTTAACAGAACTTTTAATGCAACCTACAAAACACTCAGTCCTACCTCTATAGACTTGTATGTCTTGAATTCTTACATTGTTATAGCAACATGATATTTAATGGATGTTTCTTAAATATTTCTTGTTTCACTTTAAAATTCCCTGAGTTCATCTGTGAGTGACAACCTCAGAATCTCCAACTCGATCAATAGTTACACACTCTGCTCTTCTTCCCCATCTTTTGTCGTGCTTGCCCCCTTCCTCTTCTTTCCCTTTCTCCTCTTTGTAAGAAATTAAGAGTTTATTTTGTGTGGCAGAAATTTCCCTGTCCAGTCTATTTGCAGTGTGAGGCCTGTGATTGGACAGGGAAAACGGAGGTGAAGCTAAGGTGGCAGAGAGGGAGATACAGGGGGAACACAGGGAGAGTGAATATGAAAGTGGATGTAAAACCAGCATGGCTTTAATTAGCCATACTCAGAGAAGGCATGAAAATGTTAGGATAATTGGAATAAATTGTCTATTCTGTGTTAGCATCTTACCATTATTCAATTTTCTTTGAAATTATTGTGTGAGCATATTGGGATTTGAGTATTTGTTGATTCTGATTGGTTAACTATAAGCATTAAGAGTTTTGATTTTACTGGGTGATGGTGTGGTGGCTGATCACAGGGTGGACGATCGTAGAGTGGGGCTAGCGTGGCCATGAAAAGAGCTCTGGAGCTCCGACCCACCAGAGACACTGAGGGCATCCATCTGGGGCCAGGCAACCCGCTGGTGCCGCCATTAGTGCGGGAACTTAGAGCCGGCAGCCTGGCGGTCGCCTTTTTTAAATACCTCCTGCAACAATTTTGTGCCAAGAATAATACTATAGCTATTTGTTCATAAAGGCATTAAAGATCTAGGCATTAAAGCTCAGTAAGTGTAATGGCGTTAGTAATATCTGGCAAATCACAGAATGACCAAGTAAACCGATCAGATTAGTGAAGGAGATTATAGAAGGTCTTCTGGAAGGCTTCGTCTTTCAATGAAGAATAAAAGCTAAATTGAAAGAACTAGTCAGTGCTTATAATTTTTACTATTATTTTAATGCAATCTACAAAGTCCTACCTCTATATACTTGCATTTCTTGAAATTTTTTTATATTGTTATAGCAACATGATATTTAATGGATGTTTCTTAAATATTTCCCGTTTCACTTTAAAATTCCCTGTGCAGAGCACAAGTGCAGGGCAAACAAACCCAAGATCTCAAATGAGGACGGAATGAAGTTAAACCCCCTTCTGCTATTGACATAGAGGCATCTGTCCGAGGAGATGCTTAAGTTTTCCCACACTCTTCTAGTTGTACTTCATACAGTAGAAATCTAGCTGTCATTTCTTTCCATAAGTGGAATAAAATTTGATACCAGCATTATCCAAAATAAAAATATTATAAATTACATATATACTTTTGTATTTTCTAGAATTTCTGTCAGCAGTTATGGTGGTGTGATCAGAAATGGCCCCCACAGAGTCATGAATTTGAATGCTTGGCCATAGGCATTCACACTATAGGAATGTGTGGCCCTGTTAGAGGAAGGGTGCCACTGTAGGTAGGCTTTGAGGCCTCCTGTGCTCAGACTCTACCCAGTGCCAAAGTTAGCCTCCTCCTGACTGCCTTCGGATCAAGATGTAGAACGATTGGCTCCACTAGCACCACATCTGCCTGCACAATGCCATGCTTCCTGCCATGATGACTATGGACCGAATCTCTGAAACTGTAAGCTAGCTCCAATTAAATGTTGGCCTTTAAAGAGCTGTCTTAGGCATGACATCACTTCACAGCAATAAAACCCTAAGACAACAATCAAAAAGAAAAGAGAAGGTAAGAGAAGAGTGGGCTGTGGAGAGAAGGGGATTCTACTTTCTCACCACTCTTCTTTCTTTAGGCTGTATCACACACCAATAGTCTCATGTGGTTGGTCTCAATGGTACAGAGAGGAGAGAGGTCACAGGTGGGGTTGATCTTACCTACTTTGCTTTGCTTGACATCAGATCCCAGAGAATCAAGAAGATATTTCAGAGAAGAAGGCTGCAGCAGGTCATTGACCAGCTACCTCAGTTTCCTCATTTGTGACTTTAGAATAAATGATGCGCTATTCTTCCACAAAGTAGGACCTTATACTCTGAGAAATTTTGGTCATTGAATCTGAAAGGGACAGGCTTCCTAAAAGTCTGGTACTCAATTTTCAATCAGGAGGCAAAGGTCTTTAATTCAAATTCTTCTAATTTTTAGTGAAAAAAAAATCATTAAAATTATTTATGTATATTTATGCAAAGAATTATGTGCATTATAGGATTTTTGTTTGCTTGTTTGTTAATTTAGGTAAAGAGTTAATAGTATGATACTCTGTGGATTTTTCAGACATAGACATTGTTATTTTACCCACCTATTCCTTCTCATCTAGAGTGGTCCTGAGTCCTCCAAGTTCCAAAGACTACCTAGCAAAAACCCACAACACCAGATATGAGAAGCCCTCTTTTGAGTTGTTGACCAGGGAAGCCCAAGGGACTCCCAAAACATACAGCTTATTGATGTTGTATTAGGTGACCTTTTAGAATTAGAAGGTAAGTCCCTATTCTTGAATATACTACACACTCAGAAAACAGAACCCAATAACCACTGAGCTGTAGCTGACCTGAAAGCCCATCCATGAGGACTAGTTTTCATGTTATGACATGCAAGCTTCCAAATGAATGAGACAATCCTACTCTGCTATTATCACTATGGACCTTATTAATGGGCAACATGTCCTAAAAACTTTATGGGTACACTAGTGGCCCACAAATTTTGGAAGTGATCAATTGTTATCTAATTGGAATTAAGACCTTGTGATGGTTTGTATATGCTTGACCCGGGGAGTATCACTATTTGGAGGTGTAGCCTTGTAGGAGTAGGTGTGTCACTGTAGGTTTGGGCTTTAAGACCCTCATTCTAGCTGCCTGGAAGTCAGTATTCTGCTAGCAGCCTTCAGATGAAGATGTAACACTCAGTTCTGCCTACACCATGCCTGCCTAGATGCTGCCATGCTCCAACCTTGATGATACTGGACTAAATCTCTGAACCTGTATGCCAGTTCCAATTAAATGTTGTTTTTATAATATTTGCCTTAGTCATGGTGCTTGTTCACAGCAGTAAAACCTTAAGACAGACCTGTTCAACAAGAGAGATGCCATTCTTGGTACCAGATGCCTGGATTCAGTGCTAGTAAAGTCATAGTTACTGAAGAAAATCTATACCACCAGTTTACTAAACCAGCATAGTCCTTATTAACATTCTATAACAATTCATCTGTATGTACATAAATATACCCCTCATAAAACACAAAAACAAACAAACTTCTGTTTTCAATAGATGGAGCCCACTATGGAAAACGACAACCAATCAAAATACAGAGTTGTGGAGCCGAGTTTCAATAGATGCACCTACAATACATTTCTGTACCTAAGGTTTAGAGAACATTGTGGATCAATGGAGGAGAGATTTTAAGAGTCAGAGAACCAGCAATTTTGCTGTGAGATTTTATCTCATAGTAACATCAGAAGCGATACACATAAAGTCTCAAGTTTCACCAACATGAGCAGAAGACACCAAGAAAAAAATGACAAGCTAGCAAGGAAAAGGTTCATGAGGCTTCAACTCTACACAGAGAACTACGGAGAAACAAGTAAAGGTTTAAGTGGGAGAGGTAGTTCATAAATACAGTTTTGAAGTCCTTGTCTTGTGCTTCAGCTATATTCCATCTCTCATGGTCTACTGTAGTGGAGTTAATGGATTCTGGTGAAGGCACATATTTTCCTAGCTGTTTATGTTTGTGGTTTTGTACTGCATCTAGGCATCTGAAGTTATGGTGTTTGAGGTTTCTTAGTGGTAGTTTATGCTGTTGCCTGTTTGGATAGGTGTTTCATTTGTTGCCGTTGTTGCCTTATCTGAATCCTAATCAAGTATGGTGAATGAATGGATCTTGGTCTAGAGTATTTTTGCAGGTAGGTAAGAGGAAGGAATGGAGATGGGCTAGAGGCAATGCTGAGAAGGAGCTGTGGGGAAAAGCTATGGGGACCTGGGTTCAGACCAAGAGACAGTTCCTAGGAACTGGAAGTGGGAGTATAAAAAGGGTCTCCTACAAGCTGGAGAATAAGCCTGGAAAGATCATAATGGAGGCTAGGAAGGATAGCGAGGCCCAGCCCAGAGTGCCACTGGGGATCCCTGATAGAAAGTGTTTCTGAAGATTAGTGACTGACACAAAGGAATGGAGATAGACTAAAAACAGAAGGCTGGGAGTGTTTGCAAGAAAGAGTGTGGCTAGGTCCATACCAAAATACTAAGTTCCAAGAGAACAGAGGTAGGGTATAGGGAGGGGTCCCTGCATGATGCCTACTGTAGGATAAAGAATAAGACTGGAAAGACATGGATAAAGTAATTCAACTTCTTATAGATAATTAGATAGAAGAACAGAGCTTAACTTTGCCCAGAAGCAGTTACCTCAGATAAAATTAGAGTATCTTATTAATATATATTGACTTGTGGTCACCAGAGGATATGGTGTTGAGGATATAATTATTAAATGAATCACATTCAATAACAGCATCCCGACAGCTAAATTCTCTAAAGAAAAGCTGTTTAAATCTCCAGAAGCTATATATTATTCTTTTTCTTCTTTGAAAGTTTTTGTTTTACCTTTTGGCAACAAACTGTTCTAGGGTCCAAATTCTGTTGATGACATTTACAAAATGACCCCAGGCTAGAAATTTCTGCCCTTCTGTTCAATTCAAATGGAGAGTGTAAGAGTGTAAGAAATTGGAGGAGTTATGAGTACACAGGCGTTCACAGGGAAGGGTTGAATTCTCACAGTAGACTAAAAGCAAAGATTAGACGGGTATGCTTTTTTTTTTTTTTTTTTTTTTTTTTTTTTTTTTTTTTTTTTTTTGTGCTACATGTCAGGCATGTCTGAGCTCTTTCAAAAAGGACAATATGTGTGGTTTTATATCATTTCCTCTCCTTCCATCAAACTTGAAAAAGCACACCTAGAAATCTGTTTCTTTGAATCCAGAAGCCACATGTTGGGCAGCAGACTGCCTCATGTCACATCTAAATACTCGGGATTCTGTTAGAATCACAGAAAGCAACCCTATGAGCAGAAGTTAGAAAACTGTGGGGTTTTTTCTTTCTTTTTGTTTGTTTGTTTTTGTTTTTTTTTTAAAGATCATTCAATAATTCCAAGTCACACTCTCCTAAACAAACCTTGCCAGACTACATCACATGTTAGACGGTTCCAAATTGCAAGGCATTTGCCTTCAATATACCAGCATTCTGCCTCTGTGTTCTAGTCCTCTTAACTAATTATGGTGACTTTAATCTCTTTGTTTTGACAATCATTTCAGCACCAAGAAAGTTCATTATCATTTTTTTCACTAAATTCTCTCTTAAACAGTGCAGAGTAATACTAGGATTAAGTCCTAGAGTTCTTGCCACTGCACTGTTAGTGGAAATACATCTCTAATCCTATTGTTGAGGTGACATGAGTAAGTAGGGTCTTTGGTAATGTTTAGCATTTTAAAAATGGTAACTACTTTCTCGTCATTTAAAGACAATGCTACAGTCTTAAGTCTTTTTGTGTCTGGAATAAATGTTCTTACCAGAATCATCAGAATGATTGCCTAGATTTAAGTTTCCTTCCAATAAAATCCCAGGGTATTGATACTGGTAGGCAGTAGAGAAGCATGTCTTTCTAAGAACTAGTTCTTGGTCTTCTTTGCCCGACCTTTAAGTGAGCTAGTTTCCAATTTGTGCCCTTCGTTCTTCAAATGTTGCATTTATTTTTCCATACTGGCTCTAGATTTGCTTGACTACACTCGCTGTTTTATTTTTCTCCACTAATTAATTTATTTATTCACTATACAAACTGATTATGGCACAATCCCTCCTCTTCTCTCAGTCTCACCACCCCTCCATGTCCCCTCATTCCTTCCTAGGTACCCACCCACCCTGGTACATCAAGTCACAACAGGACCAAGCATATCTTTTGGTCCAGCCCATGCATACCTCTCAGTTGGCTGCTCAGTGCCATGGGCTCTAGTTTACTCTGTAGGTTTTCTTGTGATGTCTTTAACCAGATTCCTTTGTTTCCTTTCCCTCCACTCTTTCACAAGACTCCCTAAGCTCCACCTATTGTTTGGCTGTGGGTCACTGTATCTGTTTCCATTAGCTGCTGGATGAAACCTCTCAGAAGACTTATTGCTAGGTTCTTGTTGGCAAGCATAACAGAATATCATTACAGTGTCTAGAGTTGACTCTCTTTCATGGGATGGGTCTCAAATTGGGTCGGTTATTGGTAACAAGGAGAACCCAAGAGAGGATTCTTGAAACTCACTCAGAAGAAAAAATAAAATAGACATTTGAAGTAGATGGAGGGCGAGAACTGGATAGGAGAGGGGCTGAGGAGGAGAACTGGATAGGAGAGGGGCTGAGGAGGTGAACTGGATAGGAGAGGTGCTGAGGAGGTGAACTGGATAGGAGAGGTGCTGAGGAGGTGAACTGGATAGGAGAGGGGCTGAGGAGGTGAACTGGATAGGAGAGGGGCTGAGGAGGAGAACTGGATAGGAGAGGGGCTGAGGAGGTGAACTGGATAATAGAGGGGCTGAGGAGGAGAACTGGATAGGAGAGGGGCTGAGGAGGTGAACTGGATAGGAGAGGGGCTGAGGAGATGAACTGGATAGGAGAGGGGCTGAGGAGGTGAACTGGATAGGAGAGGGGCTGAGGAGGTGAACTGGATAGGAGAGGGGCTGAGGAGGTGAACTGGATAGGAGAGGGGCTGAGGGGGTGAACTGGATAGGAGAGGGGCTGAGGGGGTGAACTGGATAGGAGAGGGGCTGAGGGGGTGAACTGGATAGGAGAGGGGCTGAGGGGGTGAACTGGATAGGAGAGGGGCTGAGGGGGTGAACTGGATAGGAGAGGGGCTGAGGAGGTGAACTGGATAGGAGAGGGGCTGAGGGGGTGAACTGGATAGGAGAGGGGCTGAGGGGGTGAACTGGATAGGAGAGGGGCTGAGGAGGTGAACTGGATAGGAGAGGGGCTGAGGAGGTGAACTGGATAGGAGAGGGGCTGAGGAGATGAACTGGATAGGAGAGGGGCTGAGGAGGTGAACTGGATAGGAGAGGGGCTGAGGAGGTGAACTGGATAGGAGAGGGGCTGAGGAGGTGAACTGGATAGGAGAGGGGCTGAGGAGGTGAACTGGATAGGAGAGGGGCTGAGGAGGTGAACTGGATAGGAGAGGGGCTGAGGGGGTGAACTGGATAGGAGAGGGGCTGAGGAGGTGAACTGGATAGGAGAGGGGCTGAGGAGGTGAACTGGATAGGAGAGGGGCTGAGGAGATGAACTGGATAGGAGAGGGGCTGAGGAGGTGAACTGGATAGGAGAGGGGCTGAGGAGGTGAACTGGATAGGAGAGGGGCTGAGGGGGTGAACTGGATAGGAGAGGGGCTGAGGGGGTGAACTGGATAGGAGAGGGGCTGAGGGGGTGAACTGGATAGGAGAGGGGCTGAGGGGGTGAACTGGATAGGAGAGGGGCTGAGGGGGTGAACTGGATAGGAGAGGGGCTGAGGGGGTGAACTGGATAGGAGAGGGGCTGAGGGGGTGAACTGGATAGGAGAGGGGCTGAGGGGGTGAACTGGATAGGAGAGGGGCTGAGGGGGTGAACTGGATAGGAGAGGGGCTGAGGAGGTGAACTGGATAGGAGAGGGGCTGAGGGGGTGAACTGGATAGGAGAGGGGCTGAGGGGGTGAACTGGATAGGAGAGGGGCTGAGGAGGTGAACTGGATAGGAGAGGGGCTGAGGAGGTGAACTGGATAGGAGAGGGGCTGAGGGGGTGAACTGGATAGGAGAGGGGCTGAGGGGGTGAACTGGATAGGAGAGGGGCTGAGGAGGTGAACTGGATAGGAGAGGGGCTGAGGAGGTGAACTGGATAGGAGAGGGGCTGAGGAGGTGAACTGGATAGGAGAGGGGCTGAGGAGGTGAACTGGATAGGAGAGGGGCTGAGGAGGTGAACTGGATAGGAGAGGGGCTGAGGAGGAGAACTGGATAGGAGAGGGGCTGAGGAGGAGAACTGGATAGGAGAGGGGCTGAGGAGGAGAACTGGATAGGAGAGGGGCTGAGGAGTTGAACTGGATGGAGATCAGGTGTGGGCGGAGGGCTCAGAGAAAACAGAATTCAGTAGAAGCCTACTCTGGGATGAAGGAGACTCCCAGGAGTCTTTGTGGGTCTCCCTAGCTGAGCCTTCTATCAATGGGGGATATGGAGCCTGAAGAGATCCCTGAGTAGCCAGGCAAGACTTCCAGTGGAGGGAGGGAAATGCCAACCCACTCACTCACTATCTTAAATTGTTGTGTACAGATGCTACTCTTTAAAACAGTTTTTTTTTTTTTTTTGTACAAAAGATGGAGAGCAGATAAGTATGCTGCTCACTTCTCTCATACTGTGCCACATAAACAGAACCTTGACAGAAGGGCTTGGTTGATTTTGGGGACAGGTCTCTGTTCTTTTTGCTGGCCTTGGTGAATGGAACACAAAACTTCTCATGTGTCAGGTAAGTATTGTACCACTGAGCTGCACCACTCTCCTTAACTGTGCTTTATTATTCCTCAGACCACACTATGATCCCTGTATGCAGAGATAAAACACTTTGCCTCACTAATGATAGTATTGCCATACCTATTTCTCCAATATGAAGTATATCAAGAAGACTTGAATCTTAACATTGATCAGTCTCCACCATGATCTGAGAAAAGCAGGAACTCACAATAAATGTTGAAGGAAGTATCCTAAGTGGGACTAACCTAAAACTTAGAATATGCAGTCTCATATTTGTGGGTGAGGCAGTGTGGTACACCATAAGAGATAAGGGTCTCTGGCTTTACTTATCAATTTTCTGAAGGAATTTTAATTTTTACCATAGGCTTTATCTTGCCCTGGCTTGGAAAATATTTATATTGGTACTTGAGTCTCCAGTGTGTTGGTTCAGCATTTAAATTCATTTGATTTTTTTTTTCTGGAAGGAAAAGTATCACTCAGAACAAAGGAAGTGATCAATTTCACACCAGTTGAGAGAGTTAATGTTTCACCTTCCAGTTGGATTATTCCTGCACATCATTTCTGAAAAGGTAATTGGAGAATCATGGACTACTGTGGCTAAAGACTCCTTCAGTGACATGACATACCCAACCAGAAACACTCATTACCTGACTCAGGAAAGCTTTTGTTGAGAAGTTAGACACAGATTGGCATTCCCCATAGAGACTTAGTAGAGAAGAGATTAGGAGAGAATATGAGTCTAGGCTATGATTTTTCACCTCCTGGGCAAAATGGTGCATGGTTTCAAGTGGCCAATATGGTTCTCTCTGGTTTAAAAGTCCCCTCTTTGCTTTTCACTGAAATTCTTCCTGCTATGAGTAATCAATCTTAGATAAAGAGATAAGTGAATCTCCAGTGGAGGAAGTTTTCTTTGTAGCTCACATAGAAGAATTGGATCACAATTCAGAATGCACATCCACAGGCAAGAGTAGCCTCTGCTGTGTCTGAAGAACAAGGGACAGGCTGTGGTTTATTAAGATGGAGAAATCTATGAAATCTATGAAAAAAAGCTTATTGGCATTTAAAGTGCTTGGAAGCTGGCAAGCTGGCTGGTATGAGGTGAATGAAAGCTTCTTATAAAGTCATTCTTGATAGCTGCACAAACACTCGCTGAGAATGAAAATCTTACAAACCAGACAGACTATCTTGCTGGAATGGCCTGGCAGGGCAATTCTTTGAACAGTTTTTCATGATCTAAGAATTTTTGATTCACGTCTTCTTGACTTTATCATAATGGGTATGAATAGAACATTTTTATTTGAGTTGTTTAAATTTCCATATAGCATTAAGTCACAGTGCTCATTTTGTATACTTACAATTTTTTGGTGAATAAGTTTTATGTTTCTTTGTCTTACTAAGGCATCAATTGTTTTAAAACATATGGTTAAAATTTTAATATAATTGCTTAATCTCATCAAATACTTTTAATTGTTTAATATGTCTTTAGTCCTGAAACACATGTAATTCAATACAACAAATGTATATTATATAATATTTACATATTGCTGCCTGTGTCCTGGACTATTCACTGCCCAACCCTACCTGACCTTGGGGGTTGGAGGTGAGATGGCACAGAGTCAACAATACAGACTTTGGAGGCCTGTAAGAAATGCTCCAGCAAGCTCATCTGAACACTGCTGCAAGCTCCTTTAATACCCTCCACCTGTGCCCCATTGGTCCCAAGAATGCATCTCTTCTAAACAGCAATTCCCAATTGGCTGACATTGTCTGTGCCAGCAATCCTTGGTCTCTCATGCAATCCTCAAATAAGCCCTCCTGCAGGAAATGCTTTTGCAAGACTGGTCAGCCCCCAGCATTTACATAGAGGTGGCCCCACCATTCCTGCTACAACATACGTTCAAAGCAACATAGTTTATAGTAGGTATTGGGTGGTGTGTCTTGGCTTAGTAACAAATGGGACATCTCCATTTGATAGGCACAGTATAATTCCTGCACAGGGCCTGCAGAGGTCCTAGACAGATGGAATTCTCACACTGTGGGGATAGTGGAAAATGTCTCCCATCCTTAAATAAGAAGCTGTCTCAAATTGACAACCACTCATACACAAAAAATAAGTTTTCTCCAAGAGAGTCTCACTGGGTATAAAACCACACTTAAAAGCCAGTCCATACCAGCTGTATAAAATCAATAGTATTTTTGAAAATATTTTTTCTCTGGGCATTTTTTTACCTTAGTGATCTTTGCCTATATATTATACTATTCAGTGTGAGTTTTTATGGATTTCTGTGTATGTGTGTGTGTGTGTGTGTGTGTGTATGTGTGTGCATGTGTATGTTTTTCTCATACATTTTTTTCTTTTCTTTTATTTCTTTGTTTGGTCCTTTTCTCATTTGTTTTTGTTTTATTTGCCTGTTTGTTTTCTGAAAAGAGAGAAAGAAAATGTGGAGCTAGGTGGAGAGGTGCAGAGGATCTGGGAGAACAGGGAGGGGAACCATGATCAGAATATATTGTATGAAACCAATAAAATTTAAATTTAAATAAATAAATAAATAAATAAATAAATAAAGGTATGATCTAACACACACATACACACACATATACACACATGTGTGCAAGAACACACTCACAAATTAGAACCTTGCCTTTCCAGATCAAAAGTATATCTTGGAGGTTCAGGAGAAGTGGTTCAGTTAGTAGAATTCTTGCCATACATGCATGAAGACTTGCTTTAGAAAGCATATGAGCTTAGGAGGAGCCATTCTTATTCAAATCACTATGTATGTATTGTAATTTTTGTTGTTGTTGTTGTTGTTGAGTATATTTTACATACCTTTTTGTTGAGGACCACACTGCCCCATGCTTTGGGGCTACTAATTCGCTGTCTACACTGCCCCATGCTTTGGGATAAAGAAGAGCCAAAGCTGGGATCTCAGTTCTCCATCAGCTAAAACCATAGACACAAAACATCACAGAAGGTCTGAGGTCAAAGCACAGCAAAACAGCAGTTGATAAAAGGAAAGCAGCCTTAAAATGCTGTGAGGAGAAACCAGTGGTCAACCTTGCAAGAAAACAAATCTCATTAACGTTTAGTTCTTTTCCTTTGTTCTTTAGGCTTGGTTTGATAGTCAACAAAGAAGGTCTTTAAATTGGATGAAAAAAAAAAAAAAACATACCTTACAATGAAAATGCCTGGCATTAATGGTGTTTTCTCGTCTGTTGAGACATGCTTCCTTTCCGAAAGCAATTCCTCTCCACTGACATTGCCCCATTATGTCTTACAACATCCTCAGAAAGACCTGTTCTTAAATCATCAGGTCTGGCAGAGTTTCTGTAAGGAAATAGCATGCAAAACCTTGAATGGTTCCTTTACTTACAGTTTTGCATAATTATGTAAAATTATGAGTAAATTACATGTTACAAATGTTCACCTAAGTACAGCTTGCACAGACGTACTAAATGGAATGAGCAGTGGAAAAATACCTGCTTAGAATAAAAGTAAAGATTGGCTTTTAGTCATATAGTTATGACAGGGTGAAGTTGAGTAGAAATATGAGGTGCAATGCTCAGTGAATTTTTTTCCAGAAAAATACATTTTGTTGTAGTAATTTCTCCTGATGCTAAGAGAATTGGTTCTTTAAACCAAGTTTATTGTTATAGTCTCTGCGCTAATTTATTTTTTTCTAAGTTGGCGTTGATTTAGATTGCTGTTCATGCACAATTTATGCTACCGATGCAACTGATTTTTTTCTGGAAGAGCTTTTACTGGCCTGCACTAAAGCCACTGTCAACTCAAGCAGAATGTAACATCTCCTATTTATTATCTACCTCTTACTTAAATTACTCATTTTAGGCCATTCTTCCTAAATATTCATTGCGCTTGATTGAACTCAAAGACATTGATGGATCTGTATGCTTATATTTTGTTAGGTTTTTTTTTTTTTCAGCACAAATTAATCTTTTGTTTGTTTCTTAGATGGTCAAAGAACCTTGCGGTGACACCGACAAGGAGGGTAGCAGTTTTCTCTATTCTTACACATGTCAGTCCTATTTGAAAACACCTCACCAACACACCTAAAAGTGCCTCACAGCACCAGGTACTCTGGTCCAGTGAGACTGTTGACATGAAACATCACAGCATCCAAATCAGAATTTGAAGCAGCCTCATTCTGTATGTCATGTAGAATGGGTGGCCCAGAGCAAACATCTACTTTCCGGTCTCCACTGGCATCATAAACATTAAATGTCATGCATCTAAAAATATGGTTTAGAGGTGTAATTAATTAATTGACATAGCATCCCAAAACATTCCACACAGGCAGAAAATTCTAACTTACTCCTTAAAGTCTATAAAATTGTACCTATGTTTAATGGTGAGCTTTTTAAAAATGCAGGACTAGGAAGGCACTGCATTTTTATCACTATGTATGAGACAGATTTGGGGCTGGCATATAAATCGTGATAACCCCAAAGTCTCTCAAGATACTGAGGAGAGTGGATACATCTATTTTTTAATCGGTTTGGACAGATGTCTACACAGCTGCATGTGGGTGATTTGTCTCTGCCCAGCCACATGGCCCAGGACATCTGTCTGTGCTGCTTCCCAGCCCTGAGGAAACTAACAAGGTTGTGAGATCGGCATCTTAGCTGGAGCTGCTGGTCTCCTTTTGCTTTTCTGGTTGTTGCATTACAAGTATGCATTCTATAAAATACCTCATTATTTTTAGTAGAATCCCAGACCCTACCCAGACCATTCCTACTCTCATTCTCAGAGTAAGCACAGCATCCATTTATTGGTTCATTTCAAATGCTAACAACTACCAATAGGAAAAAAAAAAACAAACTGTGAAACTGATCATTGGCTGCCCTTGAGAACTGAGGGCATTAGCTAAATGCAGAGGCCTGGATGATACTCCAGTCTACAATGCTTATCACTTCCCTGGCATCCAAATCCCAATCCTTAGTGGTTAGCAAATGCATATATTATTTGTTCTTTACCTGCAAAATTTATCTCCCCTATCCCCTTGTAACGTTGCTGTAGGCTTTGTCTCTCAGGCTTCCCATTCAAACCTTATTTGTCCTTTTCATCGACTCAAATGTCACTTATTTGGCAGGTTTATTCTCTGTCTCCATTGCTTTTGCATTGTCTGATGTTTATGGTTTCCATGTCTCCTGTTTTCCTTTGTAATAAAGGCTGAGATAATGCCCATTCATCTTCCTGTCTGACATGTCACAGTGTCAGTGAGTTGCAAGGTCTTCATACTTGCTGAATTATATTCTTTTTGCTACTGAATGAGTTATAAAAAAATACACTAAAATTATTAAAGAGGAACTCTGTGTGAACGTCTTGAAGATAAAAGCATATGATTAAATGGCTATGCTATTCTTTGGTGGAAAAGAACACCAAATATTTCTAGATAAAAACAGCTGCATTGTAATTTTCAATCTGGCAACTGACCGTTACCTGCTCCATTAATGCCAGAAATTAAAGTGCAAAACTAGATATGAAATATCAGCGTGCTGGCAGGCAGAAGGTTACAGGAGAAAAACCAGCAAATGATGACTATGGTTACTGTACTGTGGGTCAATGTTTGAGGAATATGGTAGTCTCTAAATTCTGAATAGTGTTCCATTATCGCATTCCCAAGCCATGAGAAACTTGTCAGATTTTCAGACAAGAGTGAGCTTCTCTAAAGGTAGAATGAAAGAAGAAACTCAAAGTGAAAGGAAGAGGAAAGATGGCAAGCAGAAACGTGGAGCCCAAGGACACAAGAAAACAAAAGGCATGATCAGAGTTTCACAGAGGGAAAACACCCATAAGTATGTGTACTTATAAATACTCATAACAAGTACCTAGTCCTGAAAAACTGGCTGGGCAATGCAATCAGGGACAGATGAAAATCTAGAAGTACCTGCCTTCTTCTCCAACCAAGCCATCGATAGGATACCTGAGGCTAGCCAGGAAGAAACTCATATACTATCATTATGAACTGAATTCAAGAAGACACAGGGTACCTCATTGTGCGTCATCATGGTGCAGGTTAGAGTGTGCAGGGAGGAAAATAATAATGATGTCTCCCCTCTTTACATCATAACATCTCAAGGTGAAAAACAAAACAAACAAATGAAAATCCAAAGCATAATCAGAAAAATAAAATATATAGTTAAGAATAGGCTAAAATTTAAAAAGTAAAAGAAAATAAAACAAAAATACATTTGGTTTTTTACTACTGTTTTGGAGAACTGTAATTTTATTTATTTATTTATTTATTTATTTATTTATTTATTTTTCATACACAAAGGTGAGGCAAAGAAACCTTACTCCATCTTTATTTTTTTCTTTTTCATTGAAAATAGGATTTTCCCCTCACATAACATACTCTATTCTCAGTTTTCCCTCCCTGTAATATTCCTAGTTCCTCACCACCTACCTTCTTATCCAAATCTACAATTTTTCTGTCTCTCATTTAAAATAAAAACAAAACAAGCTTCTAGACAATAATAATAATAAAAGATAATACAAAAAAAAAAAACCCTAACATATCGAACTAAGACAAAACAAATAATAAAAAAGCCCAGGGGAAACACAAGAAACAGAAACTCACTTGTTGGACACTTATAAATCTCATAAACACTAAACTAGAAGCCATAATATATACCCATATTACCAGGCATACAATTATGTAAGCCCTGTGCATGAGCCTAGGTTCTGTGAATTTATGTGAACTTTGCTCATGTTTATTTAGAGGCCTTGATATATCTATGTTTTCTATCCAGTATCTTGCAGTCTTTCTACCTCCTCTAATGCAGGATTTCCTGGTCCCAGCGGGGAGGGATTTGCCTGGGACAATCCTTTTAGGGTTGAGTGTTCTAGTGTTCCCAGGTCTCTCATTCTCTACATCATGTCTGTCTATGGGTCTCTGTATTTGATCTTATGTACTGCAAGAGAAAGTGTCTCTTGGCTGAGCAATGTGCTGATGTATGGGTATAGCAGAATGTCACTAGACATCATTTCATAGTCACACTTTTTTTTTTTTTTAAAGACTAGTAGTGTTTGGTTTTACCCTAGGTTGGCTCAGTTGTTCCCTAGGAGACAATAAAGTCATCCATCTGGTGAGACCTGCAGTGGAAGATTCATCTTCTGTAGACATATGCACATATCCAGCTGGTAGCAAATGCAGTTATACAGTTAGATTAAACATTTGTGTATATATGTCCAGTTATTAAATAACATCCATCTGTCATATACTTTTTAAATTTCAGAAAGAGATGGTTCATTGTACCGAACAACCTTTCCTGATAGGCACCTATCATTTTCTGATAGCATCTTTCCAAGAACCAGTTTTTAAGTCTCTATTGATCAGACATAGCTTTTCTATTTTTTAAGTCTCTGTTGATCAGAAATAGCTTCCTCTTTTTAAGTCTCTGTTGATAAGACGTATCTTTCTCAAAACAGTTATGCAAACATGACTGACTGCTTTCAACACATGCCACAGGGTTACTCAGTGTGACTGTAGCTGTTTTTTAGGGACATGATTACATCTCCCATAATACCCAGGATTAAAGTCACATCTGGACGATCAATTGAGACAGAGAGAGGAAGGAAAGGTCTTACCTCTCAAAAAGAGGATTGAGAAAAACTGAATCATCCAGAAGGCTTTCAGCCTGCATGATGCTGGCCTTGCCCATGACCAAACAACGTGAAACTAAGTTTTGCTGTGAGTATAGACAGCATAGCAAAAACAAGGAGAGCTTGTAGCACAGGAGATCTGGGTAAAAAGCATAGAGGCCACCAAATTCACCTCAGGTCCTTGCACAGTGGATTTCTATGGGCTTGCCACAGTAAAGTCCCAACAGTGAAGCACTCATATGTTGATCTCTGCAGATATTGCATGATAACAGCCATTTCTCTGTTTAGTTTTTGCTTGAGTGACTTAAGCCACTGTAATGTTCTTTTTATGAACCTGGGTGCCCTTGTGTGTTAGGACATAGATGTTAAGAGTTGCATTGTCTTCTTGGTGTATTTCTCCTTTTATGGAATATAGTGTTCTTTTTTATTTCTTCTGATTAGTTTTGGTTTGAAGTGTGTTTGGTCAGATATTCAAATGGCTCCACCAGTTCGATTCTTAGGTTCATTAGGTTCATTCATATCTCTTTCATCCCTGTACTTTGAGGTGATGACTATCCTTGCTGTTAAAGTGTGTTCTTGGATATAGCAAAAAGATGGATAGATGTTTTTTATCTGTTCTGTAATTCTCTTTTTATTGGGGATTTAAGACCAATGATGTTGAGATATATCAATGAGCAATGTTTGCTGATGCCTGTTATTTTGTCATGGTGGTGATGTGTACGTGTGTGTACGTGTATGTGTGTGTGTGTGTGTGTGTGTGTAGTGTTGTTTTTTTGTTCTTTTGATTTTTCTGGTTAGGGATTACTTATTCTTTGTGGTTTTCTGTGTGTTGTTAACCTCTTTAATTGAGAATTTTACTTCTAGTACCTTCTGTTTTTTGGATACTGTATTTTTAATAACATAATCTGATGCAACTGCATTTGCTCTGTGTTATGGGAAAATCTCTGAGAACAGACATCCTCTTGGATCCCACTGTGCCAATGGCAACACATGTGACCTTTCACAATGTATTGTGGGTGTGGAGGTGCTGGCTTGGTGTTTTGGCCTGATACTCTTTGTCAGAAAGTATTCAGAAGCATAAACAAAAAACGGGACCAGAGTGAGAGGCTCCTGGCTCCACACAACAGATAGAGAAAGGTGCGAAGTTAGATACGGTTTCTCCTATGTCATCCAAACTAAGTGACATTTTGAAATCTGCATGTCAATTTTTGCTTTTATTTGTTTAGTCTTTATGGTGTTCAGAGATACTTGCAAGCACCAGAGAAAAGTGAAGCCCACACTCAATGACACACTTCCTCCAAGGCCACTCCTCCCATTCATTCTAATTCTTTCAAATAGTGTCACTCCCCGGTGAGTAACATTCAAAGTATAGGGGCCTATGGAGAACCATTCTTATGCAAACCACCAAATTTTACTCCCTGACCCCCATAGGCTTGTAGCCATATTATGATGCTAAAGCACATTCAGTCCAACTTTAACAGTGCCCACAGTCTACCACAGTCTCAACACTATTTAAAAGTTCAAAGTTCAAAGTACTTGAGAATCATGGAACTCTCATAACTGTAACACCCCCCCCTCAATCAAAAAGTAGATCACATACTTCCAGCATACAATGAGAAAGAACATATATTACCATTTCAAGAGAGAGGAAAGGGAGCATAGTCAGGAAATACAGGACCAAAGTGTAGAGTGAAAAATTATAAAGATATATATATATATATATATATATATATATATATATATATATATGCTTTTTCTTTACCCAAGACCTAGACCTGAGCAAAAGAATGTAAGTTACAGAAAGTGGGACTGAATGTAAGATTTTCACTGCCCCGACACATTCCGGGTGGAGGACATTATCCCTGAATCAGAGGACACTTACTGCATTACATTCCTCAAGCCTCACGGAGTAGACTCCACCTGTGGGTGGGAAAAGCCCAAGGCAGGAAGACACATTCCTGACCACAGAGGAAGATGCAAGCCATCTAGGTGGGGCTATAGCCAGAAGAAGTGAAAAATAGTTTACCTGAAATAGTTGGTAATGATCGTTTAGTGTAGGTTCCTCTGAAATGTTCTACTGTTCTGGGTTACCCCCCCACCCTTGGTCTTTCCAGTGTTACAACCTGTTGGTGTTCAAACTTTGTAAAGCAACCAATCACGTGTAACCATGTGAAAATTCCTCCCTTTCCCTATAAAAGAAACCCCTCAGCTTGCTGGCCTTTTGTCAAAATTCTGTTCCTGTGTGGACAAGCAGTTTTGACCTTGGCTAGCCAACTCCCTAATAAACCTCTGCTGATTGCATCCAGGTATGGTTTCTTGTGATTCTTGGGTGGTTGTGATTTCCTGAGACTTGAGGAAGGGTCTCCCGAGTTTGGGGGGTCTTCAAAAGCAAGACTGAAAACTAGAAGGACAAACTCCAAACTCTGTCTCTCCATGTCTGATGTCAAAGTGCTCTTCAGATCACCAACTCCTTTCACCTTTATTGACTTTAGCATACTAATCTCTCTTGTGCTGCTTCCATACCTGCTTTCCAGCTTACCTCAGCAGGTCTTCCATGATTCTGGTATTTCCAACTTCTTGAGGTCTCCAACACTATCTAGGCTTCTTCACCTTTATAGCTTCATGCAATGGCATCTCCAGGCCTATAAGAAGAGATCTCCATGATATATGCCTGGCCTGAGTTAAGACTATTCCTACTGTAATGAAACACCATAATCAAATAGAAGTTGGGGAGGGAAGGGTTCTTTTCCTTTACATATCAAAGTTCATCACTGAAGGAAGCTGAGATAGGAGCTCAAACAATTCAAGAACCTGGGGGGAAGAGCTAGTGCAGAGGCCATGGAGGAGAAAGGTTAACTAGCTTGCTCTTTTTCATTGTAGATGTGAATAAAAGTGACCACTAATAACCACAAGACACAGTCAATACCAGGCTGTCTTGAAATCTTCTCTGCTAGTATCATTAATCCAAGTTTTCAATTTCACATTAAGCAAAGCTTTAGGACTGAAGGAAAAAAAAACAGCCATATTTCTTTGCCAAAATATCACAAGCATTGTCTCTAGGCTTGTTATTAACATTCTTCCCTCTGACACTTCTTGAGCTGGACCACCACAGTTCAAATTGCCCCCAACATTGTCTTCTATGCTCCTATTAGGATGCCACATTAGGCTCTGCTTAAAGCATCGAACCACATTTGTAGTCTAAGTCACAAAGTTTTCTCTATTCCTCAAAAAAAAAAAATTATGATCAGGCTGCCACAGCAATACCATACTCCTGGTACCAATATATGTTTCAGTTAGGTTACTATTGCTGGGAAATAACACAATGACCATAACAACTCATATAAAAGAAAGCATCCAATCAGGTAGCTTGCTTATAATGTAATGAGCTTAGCCCATTATCATTTTTGGCAAGTAGTATAATAGTATACAAGAAAACATGATTGATGGAGAAGTAGCTTAGGGTTTTTACATTCTGATTCATAGGAAGCAGAAATAGAGGGAGATACTGGGTCGAGCATGGTCTTTTGATACCTCAAAGCCCAAACCCAGTGACACATTGCTCCAACAAGGCCATATCTTCTAATCCTTCTAATTTTTTTCAAATACTGCCACTTCATTGTGACTATGATTTCAAATATATAAGTCTATGGTGGCCATTCTTATTCACACCACCACACACAGGAAATATGCTTAGTGACTTTTCCGGGCAGATAGATTGAAAAATGAGGTATAGGAAGTCACAGAAGTTTATTGCTTGTAATTCAGGAATAAACCAACTGTTCCGCAATTTTAGCACTACTCTGATACCCAGCTCTTCAACCTTCATTGTGACTAGAACCATCTCTAATGCTGATTAAGACTTAGGATTAAAGGTCCAAGGAGGGACTTGAGAGACATAGACATGGATTCTGGTACAAATTCTGATGAAAAACCACATACATCATAGTTTGTTTTTTGATGACTCACAAAATTAATGACAGAGTACTCTGGCTATCTGGACATGCCCATCAGTGTTCTGGTCTCTTCTTGGAGAAGGGATATTCTCCATCCCTCAACTTCTTAACTTTTTAGAAAACCTCTATTCATCTCTATCTATTCTCTTTCATTTTGGTTGAGATTCTTTCCACTCTAAAATACCATTGCCAGCACCTCCTACAGTTATAGGTCTGAGGACTAATTTTTTGGGTTATCAGAAATATTTTCCTTTTTATAGGTGGAATTAGTGATAAACTCACTCTTTTTCCAACACTAAAGACCCATGAGTAGATGGGGTTGATTAATACTTGATGCCCTCATCTTTTCCTGTGACCCACTGTGTACACATATCTGGAGAATTTTTTTAAAAAAAATGGGGCATCTCCAGCTAGCTCCTGGGCCTCTGCCATGTTCCCACTCTGACCACCCTGGGCCCACTAGACGTTAGCGTGGCTGTTGCCTCCACTGGTCAGTTTCTTGGAGTCCATGGCTCTAAGCATGGTTCTTGGGCCGACTCTGCCACCCTCATGGTTCTCAGCTCAGAGCAGTCAATAACCAACATCTTCACCACGGTACCTGGTAGAAATATGACTCTTAATGCTTAAGATTATCCAATGGATTTATTTATTAGAAAATACTCAATACATACAATCAGAATTGTTAACCCAATATCTAACCTTTTGATATAAATAACTACCCGAGACTCCTAGAGACATGCAAGTCTGCCTCCATCTTGCTTTTCCACCTTTCTCCTTCTCCTCCTCACCTTCCTCTTTACTTCCTCCTCCCAACTCCCAGCTCCACCTACCTCTTCTACTGCCCAATTACCCGAGCTCCACTGCAAATACAATGGGCAAGAAAACACCCAGCCACATCTATGAGCATTCCTTTCACAGAGAAAAACAGCTATGAAAATTTGATATTTGGCTTAGAATTTAAATGTTTGGATACTGTCCTTCCAGGAGAGGAACCAGTATTGGTAGACATTGGTAATAAATAGATATTTTCAGAAGAAACAAATTAAATAGAAACTTTTGAATAACAATAAAATCAAAATCATGAATGCGAGTTGTTACAGTTTATACTCTGCTCAAACCTATCATAAAAAATAAATATATAAAAAGAGAGTTGCTGGCTATTTCTTTCAAACTCTATCTTCTACATTTTAGAACTTAAAATATAATTATCTTCCCAGTTCAGGTAAGTGATCCACCCAGTCTCCAAAGACAGGTCACAGACAGTGTAAGGTTTTAGTTAGCTGACAATTGCATTTTGCTGGGATTTGTAGTAAACTCTCATTCAATCTAAGGCTATATTTTCACAAAGTAAGAACAGCTAGTCAAATTAAATTTCAAAGCAGTCACTCAAGAGTTTTGCCTCATGAATGAAAACAGCAACTCCAGATGGATGTAATCTGAAACCCTACTTTCCCTTTGTATGTTAAATGAAAGACATTTTTAGAAAAACTCTATGTGTGTGTTAAGGGAAATATTCTTGCAGTGACAATTTATCATATCATGATCACAGTGTTGGGATTCCTGGCAAACAGTAACTAGATAAACCCCCAAAACAAATGATGCATGATGCACGGTGACTCTCTAGAGATTGGAAGTATTTGAAAACATGGCCTCATATGACCTGTATCATATTGAACATCTACTGGGGCGACGAACACCTCTTAGTTTTTTTTCTGATATCCAGAAATGAAAAAACATAAATCCATCTTTCAAAATCCACAGAGCAGCCATGTGAGTCGAAGGATGCTTCCATTACCAAGGTTTGATTTCTTGCTTGGTCTGTTCAGTGAAAACCTTGGCAGTATATTAAATTTTGTTTCCTTTTTCACAGAAGGGTTGATACGTTTCCATGTACATATGACCCTGCTTTCTCATGTTTATAATAGATGTTTCCTGTTTAGCTTTCCTGTTTCTAAATGTTAGCCTTACTGAATGAGCACAGCATTTTATTTTGCTCAGGTCCATTTACCTGTTACTCTTGTTTCCAGAAACAAATGATACTGGAACCTCACACCCATCTCGGGTTGTAGCTATATACCCTACTGTGATTTTCAGTGGTTAATCTAGGCTACCCGTGAACTTCAGTTTCAGTTCAGAGTTTAGAGGCTGCCCCACATACTTTCTTTCCTTGGAGTGTCCTTATCAACTAGTTATAAAAATAATTTTAAATAAAATTTATATTGGATCTTAAGGAGTGAAAACTGCCTCGGTACTATATTTTATTGATTCCTTTGTAGCCAGTTAGGTGTCAGAGGACTCCTGTCATTACCCTGGGCAATTAATTGAGAAGGAGGGAAAGGGTTCACTCTATGGCTCCCTAGATATAGTTATTACTGAAGGAGAATCACTTTAAAGGGTTGATGGAAATTTCAAGGGTAAAAAGACATAATGATTAGAGTTTAGTGACAGAAACTCCATGGTAGGCACTCTTTCTTCAGCTACACTTTGCAACATCTCTAATCACCTGACATGGCTGTGTGGATTGGGTTTTGCTGGATGCAATAAAAAAATTTTCTAGACTAATGACATAACCCAAGGGCCATTATTAGACAGGTGTGTAAACCCGATGCCACTAGGATTTGTTTACTTTGTGTTGCTTGTTGCTGAATTAAAATTAGCTAATGCATGCATAAGGAAGGTAGAAAATATCTAATATCAACATATGAGGCAGGCATGGTAGCACAAATTTAGTATGGCAGCAATCAGAAGGAAGAGCAATTAGGCAGGGCGACGAGGAGTTCAAGGTTATTCTGCACTCAATGTACTGTATTGATTTGTAAGCCATCTAGAGCTACATCAGACCTTGTCACAACTATGTAGCTAAGTAACTGACTAGGTAAATAATATATTTTAAATTTGATGTCAGAAATAAATAAGTTGATACTGGGATGAAGCATAGCCTTTTGAAAAGTGAAATATACATTTTCAGATGACATTTGATCTAAAACTCATTCCCTCAATGTTGAGAGTCTAAATTTTGACAGTGTTGCTTAAAATAATGTCCACAAACCACAAGTCTCCAGAGTGGCAAGCTGGTGGTTCAATTCCTCAATAGACTCTACAAAATAACCGTTTTTATCAACACCTTACTGAGGGACACTAAAAAATGTCTAGATACATTGAAGCGAATGGTTATTTTTTTTCTGGTCTTAGTCTTAGGACTACGTTTGGTTAACTTCTTTACCTTCTATAAGGAAACAAGTATATAGATTTACTGAACAGTAATTCATTAGGACACCGAAGCATTGAAACTTTGACTTCAAAAATTAAAAATTGCTTTCATTTAGTAATGAAATGTTGGTTTGACTTTTCCAGAAGAGAATGTGTGCAGTGGCTTCAGCATGGGAGAAGGATAACCAGCTCTCCTCAGGATATCCTATTCCTCAGACAGTGCCATCGCTGCTTGCTGCCGACCTCTGAGACTACAATGACACCTAGTAATGAGTAAATACTAAATGCTCTAAGGATGAGCCTCAGCAACACCGGACAACAAAGCTGGTATTGCCAGAAAGCAGAACCAGGAGTGGCCATTTCACAGTCAGCTTACTTGCCTTAACCACAGAATTGTTGGCAACCTGCAAAGAGAAGATGAATTGCTATGAGGCTGACTTGCAAATAGTCAACCCAGTCAGCTGTGGAGACACAGCAGTGCAATACAGAGGTCAGCTCCTCACTCAGTTGCTGAGTGATGAAGGGTTTTGTAGCTCCATGTCATTTATATGAAATAAGATCCATGCTGGCAGGAGTAAGGAAAGGGCTCCTTAGTTCAATGCACTGAAATCCGGAATTTATTAAGATTCTTAAACAAGCCTTAAAGAGTTTCCAGTCAGATCCTTTTTTTTTCCTGTAGAAGAAAAGTGAAACAAAGGAGATTATTACATTGTCCAACATAACTAGAGTTAGGTATACATCCCAGATTAGAATACCTGATTCTATCTTCTATTTCAGTGCTCATAGTCTAGACAGGGGGAAAGTATTCGCCAGTTTCCTTTTCAATTTCCATTCACTAAAGTTGCAACTAAGGGAGTTTTATTCTCTACCACACTCAAAGCCAACTGTGACTGAGGAATGGATGAACAAAAAGAGAAAAATATCCAGTTGAAAGTTATAATACCAGTATCTAAGGTGCTCAAGAATATAAGGATGTTTAAGGTGTCCTCTGTGAATGAGACCTTTCCTCCACACAACAGACTTCATTCTCCACAGATCAACAATCAACATTCTTTACAAAGGAACTACTTCCAGAGGCTGGATTCCATACTATTGGACAATCGTTTCTGCTGTGCAATTAAGAGCAATAAAGCTTATGGACCAAATATTTTTCTAGACGCTACCCTAGTAGGTGATAATGAAGGCAAACATACTGGCGTAGTTTGGGTTTGTCTTACTAAGTAACTGGGGCTTCTCCTCTTGCACCGATCTCTTCCTTATATTGAAGTACAGCAAGCATTAGTTCACATGTGGCCAGAACCTTTTTTTTAAAATGTCTAGCTCTCCTTTTCAAACTAGTCCACTCTTCCAGTTTTTATTTTCTCACTTTAGCCATGAACAGTGGAGTCATTCCCTTGTTGTAAAGGTAGGAGATTGAAACCTGTTTCTAGTTGCCCTTGGTTGATATTAAAATAACCCAGATACTACTTATCCACTGTCACCTAAGCAGTGGCCCTACCAGCCCACTGGGAAGACATATCAGTACAGTATTTTCTACACTTGGCAGTCACAAAGACAATCAGGAGACAGCACCAATAATCCACTCTGAGGATCTTCGTTGGTCCATACCACAGGTTTTCCAGCCAGCCTCTCACAAGGCTTTTCTGAACTCTCCTACCAAACAGCAGCAGTGGGTACTTGGGAAAGGTTTCTCTGGTTCTAGCCTTGGGGATTTGAATTTATTCCTACAGTTTCTCATTGGACATTTCATACACACACACACACAGAGAGAGAGAGAGAAAGAGAGAGAGAGAGAGAGAGAGAGAGAGAGAGAGAGAGAGAGAGATATGAGAAGGCCAGTGAGATTGATCACCTGTCATAGGATGGATAGTTCTAGAGCTGGGAATGACTGGGCACTATCCTGTCTCATGAGAAAAAAAATGTGAATATCTCTAGTTGGTGATTTTACTTTGCAGACAAGGAAAAGCCAGAGGAGGAGCCAGCCTTTAGCACAGAAGCAAGTCACCAGAGAAAGAGTGGGAAAGGATCAACTCAAGCTCTCCTTCTTGGTCAATATAGGCCATGCAACCTTTGTTTATTGTGACAGGAGCTGAATCAAGGTCTCCCTATGATTAGTTCAGCGGTTGCCTTGGGGAGACCTACAGGACTTTGAGCATTCTAGACATGGAGATTAACAACCACCGGCAGAAGCAGCATTTATAAGCAACAGGCCTGGAACTAAGGTAAGAGGTGGCTTGTCTGTCAGTGTTTGTCTTCAGTGGGATGCATAGTTCCTTGGTAAGAAAAGGGTAAGCAGGATAGACACAGTATGTCTCCGGTACTAAGACTTTGTGGTGCTGATTGTAGTCTTTAAAGACATAGCACCTACTATCATAACTATGAATGTTGAAGTTCTGCATGGCCAAAGTCCTTAACAACTACCCCCCCCCACACACACACACATTAAATCATAATATTGAAGGATTAAATCTCTACATTGGAATCCTTCAAGCAGCCATTCTTACTTTGAGTCAAAAACAAAGGGTGAAATCTATGTAAGAGTGACAACAGATGGAATTCTGAGGGAGAGATTAGCATGCTTTTGTTGGACCCAAAGATCCAAAACCAGGGGACTACGGGACTCACAGACCAGATTTGCTGCAAAAACATGAGGTTTAATGATAATGATAATGATAACCAGTGCACTGGAGTTCCCTTGTACGCAGACAAGAGAAACCCCGAGCCAAAGTTGGAAGCTCACATGAAAATCAGGGATACTCTAACCTTCAATGGTGATTGGATGTATTAAAAGGAGCGGTGCATTTGAGGAGAAAGTGGTAAGGTGTGTGATCCAAGGAGACTCACTTTGCAGTTCCATCTTCCAGGTGGTGTCTTCCTCCCACCATCACTTAAACCTAAACCAACCTTTAAATATCTGGTATAATATCTACTACATCTCCTCTTGAAACCACAGTGGGGAAATTTACTCACAGATTCCAGCAGCACAAAAACTTAAGAGCATGCCACCATAGTATCTTCTGGTGACAAACTCAGAAGAGAATAAAATAAAAAAAAATTTAATTAAAAAAACCAACCAAACAAAGGAACAACTTCCATAAAGGATGTAGGGAAATATTCTTTCCTTCTATGGAGAGGGAGCTTGATTTTAGCTGTAAGTTTTATACTGGAATCAGATTCCATTGGTATTATTTTTACCATAATTATGGACATATAGTTATTCTGAAAAATAGTTGCATCCTTATCATTGAGGAAAACTGGTTTTATAAATATTGGGCTGTTTATATTTGAATATAATCCAACATGAATAACAAATGAATGTTTAGCATATGTTTGAAAATGAATTTTATGATATTAGGAGATGTGAATACAGAAGCTGATGGTGCTGTTGTTTTTCTAGGGTCCACAATGGGAGATTCTCTTGACAGAGGAGCATTCTGGACAAAGTGACACCCTCCCAAGATGAACCGTTTTCATATGCAACATCTTCCTCAGAGGACATTGTCTACAGAGAAATATCCTTTACAGAGAACACCTTCTATACAGCAACAACTTATTCTGAGTAAGATTTACCACAGGGCATCACACTTTACAGAGAAACACCCTTTACAAAAGACACTACACAGAGAAATACCTTTCACAGAAGACACTACCCAGAGAAATACCCTTCACAGAGGACACCTACACAGAGAAATAACCTTCACAGCGGACACTACACAGAGAAACACCATTAATAGATGACATCTAGGTAGAGAAATATCCTTCATAGAGGACACCTACACAGAGAAACACCCTTCACAGAGGACACCTACACAGAGAAACAATTTCCTCGAAGACCCTCCATAAAGCAACACTTAGCATAGAGCAACTTCCTCCCTAGAGTGACAACGTTCACAGAGTAAAATTATCTACAAAACAATACCCTTTACAGAGCAACTGCTTCCAAAAAGCACCATACTCCACAGAGAAATACCCTCCATGGGGCAGTAACTTCCATAGAGCAACTCCACTGAGGCTTACCCTCCAGAAAGAAGCACAGAAGCACCTGCACAGGAGCACTCTCCAGGAATATTCGTTCACAGCAGATACTGAGCACCCACAGTGGAACATTTCACAGAGCAATACCTACAATAACTATAGGGAAGCCTCAGCTCATAATCACATAATTTATTTTCAAAAAAAAAATATTTGGGGCTTAAAACACTAGTCCCCTAATACTTTTCTCATGTAGTCAATAAGCAAGAAACATAAATTAACTAAGCTTTCACTGTTAATTTTTATTGCCAAATTGATTGTTTTAAGAAGCATGTAGGGGTCCACTCTATACCCAAACTTCCTACTTGCTTTTTGTAGTCTAGACTGATGAGTAATCCTACTACCTGATCCCTTTGTTTTTTTATGGGATCCACCATATTTAGCTTGAGGGCCCTAGCCTGATCTAGTATTACCACCAGAGTCTGTAAAGCAATTGACCTCTAGGCTTCAAAAGAGTCCCACATTCAGTGCCCTGCCCTAGTTCTAACACCTCTATAGTACAGCCAACTTGTTGGCTTCCTCCAGCCCCCCTATTCTCTCTGTACCCTACACCTCCTACTCTGGGTATGTTTAGACTTCCCAAGTCCTCCTCCACTGTCTAGCCTAGTGGCTATTACTCACTTAGTGCAATCCTGAGCAAAGCCTCAGTCATCGTTGCAGAAAGAGAAAAAAAATCTATCCGGAAATTCATACAATACCATAACAGTTCCTGCAAGGCTAAAAAAAAATAAAGATCAAAATGACAATGTTGAATGGACTTCTATCTTGGATCTTAAGATAAGACAAAGCCAGTGTAATAAAAGCAAAATGGTGTACCAACATAACAGACACGAAGGCCAATGAATAAAATCAAAGACCAAAAAATAAGCACACGTAAATTCAGATCCTTAACATTTAATGGAGACATCAAAAACATATGCTTAACAAAAAAGCATATTTAACCAATAGTGCCAGGAAAACTGAATGTCCACATGCCAAAGAATGAAATTAAACCTGTACCTATCACCTTGCACAAGAACCACCTCCAACTGGATCAAAGACCTAAACATGAAACACTGAAAATTCTAGATGAGAACATAGATAATTCTCTACATGGTATAGGTGTAGAAAAAGACTTCCTAAATAGTATTTCAACTACCCAAAAATGTAGTCCATCAACTGACACATGGAACTCCATGAAACTAAAATATTTCAGCACATTTAAAGAAAGAATTGACCAGATGGAAAGTAACTCCAGAGAATTGGAGAAAACTTTTGCCAGCTATACATCTGACAGAAGATTGATATCCAGAATGCACAAAGACTCAAAAAATAAAACAAAACAAATGACCCATTTAAAACATAGGTCTGAATAAAGAGTTCTCAAAAGAAAAAAAATGGCCTAGAAATATCTTACAAAATGTTCATCACTCCTAGCAATTAGGGAAATGTAAACCAAAACAATTTGAGGGTTTATCATACTACAGTCAGAATGACAAAGATCAATGAAACAACTGACCACAAATGCTGGAGGGAATTTGAGGAAAAGAAATCCAGTTAACAGGATTGCAAACTGGTCCGGCTACTGCAAAGTCAGTGTGGAATACTATCAAAAAGCTAGAAATAAAACTACCATACAACCCAAATATATCACTCTTTGGAATATAGACCAAAGGACTCAACATCACACTGCACAGATATGTGCCCAGTCACGATCATGGCTTCTCTATTCACAACAGTTAGTAATGGAAACAACTTAAACAACTTAAACAACTGATTAATGGATAATGAAGTGAGGTAAATATACATTATGAAATGCTATTCAGCTGTAAACTAAAATAAAATCATGAACTTGGCAGGTAAATAGATGAATCTAGAAGAGATCATATTGAGTGAGGTAACTGAGACCAAGAAACAAAAACTTCTGTTCTTTCTTATCAGAGACGCTCAGCTCCAAACTTTCAGATATAATATATAATAACTACAGAATCCAGGCAAGTACAATGAAGCCATGCCAGTATATGGGGAGGTAGGGAGAAATACCGATGTGTGTGTGTAAGGGGGGTGGTAGCAAGGTACAAATAATCTTATCAGAGAAATAGAAAAGGGAGTGCTCTTCATGGAAAATTAAGAAGGTAAGAAAGGTGGGAAAGGGACAAAGTTGAGCGACAGGACACATGATCTGGAAGTGAAATCTGGAAGAGAGGGGTCTTTATGAAGTGCAGATACAGTGGAAAGAGGAAGGTGAATAAGCAGCAACATGGATATATGAAAGAGTCATAAAAATTGTACTATTAATTAGTTACCTAAAATGTTCTCATAATTCTATTCAGTGTATAAATATGCAATACTGATTTAATAAACATTTTTTTTAAAAAAAAAATCTGGAATGGCAGTGCTCATTCCGAGACCCAAAGACCACCTACCAAAAATCTTAATACCAGACATGAGAAGAACTCTTTTTTGAGTTGTCAGCCAGGGCCATCTCAGAGATTCCCAAAATATAATGGCCATTGCAGATGCCCTTGCATATCTCTCAGAGAGGTCTGAAGACACTATGCCCTGCAACAAAGCCCTGAGATGGAGCTGACCCAAAACTCCTCCCTGGGGGTTAGCATTTATGATACCAAAATATGTCAGAGTAAATGGGAGAAAGCCTGTGAGTCCTCAAACCTTAAACCTAAACTACAGGCTAATGAGAGAAACTGGAAGCATGAGAGGTGGTCACGCCCAGAGAAGAGCACACCAATTGGTTGTGCAGTGCTAAATGCCCAGTCCTGAAAACATACATACATATGGAATCAATAAGTTATATCTAGAAATATATCTGTATGTATATATATATATATGTATATATAGACAGACAGACATATAGATTAGAGAGAGAGAGAGAGAGAGAGAGAGAGATACATACAGACAGACATAGAGATCCATACATCCAATAACAATTAATGAAAAAAGATGTCATGAATATGAAAGAGAGTGGGCAGAGGTATATGAAAGTGTTGAAGGGAGAAATTGCAATTATACTAATATGTTTTTAAAAGAAGCATGAAGGGACAAGTGAAACTCAACACTCATTGTTTTTTTTGAAGGATTTCTAACATTATGATATTATTGGTAAGGGTGAGGCATAGGAGGTGGGGTCTTGCCAGAGGAAACTGGTCTCAGAGGATGTGTCTGTGAGAATACATATTGCTGGGTTCCTCCTGTATTCACCTTCCTTTACTCCTAGCATTTGCAATGCAAAAAAAGAAAGACAAAAAATCTCTGAAAAAGTAAACATAACTAGATAACCTAAATTATGATTTATTGACAACATTTTTATTATGATACAATATACAAACTTGCTTCTACATTTATAATTGCTCAAAAATATGAAGAGACAAGGGCATATAAGGTTCCTGTGACAGCCCCTATTCTTACCCACAACCCCAAAATGTAACAGCCTAGACAGGAAGCTGTCAAAGAGAACTCTTAAAAATTGTGATAAGGATGCTGAAATATAGCTCTCCACAACTGATGGCTTCTGAAGAGAGTGCAGGTGAGGAAGAACTCAGTTTTCTTTAGGGGACTGGCCACTGGAAGTCTGACCATGCTCCAGTGACTGTATGAGCAACAGAAACTGGAGTTTGTTTATTTGTTTGTTTGTTTTGTTTTTTGTTTTTTTTTTGAGGGGGAAGATTATAAAGAAGGTGTGGGGGCCTGGGAAGTGAGTGTGATTAGGTATATTATGTGAAATTCCTAAAAAATCAGTAAAAATATTATGTTGATTAAAAAAATAAGCATACTTGAAATTGCGCTTGAATTTCTTTAAACCAGATCATCAAAGGTAAAAAATATGCCTCTAAGTTTTAACATTCACAGTTAGTATTTCTACTTTTGTTATTTGATAAAGATCGGCACTCTTTTATTTTTATATTGTTCATATTTTCCTTAATCAAAGAATTTACAAATGCCTACAAGAGAAATATTTTTATTTTCCCTGATAAGTATCACCATGAACTTGGAGGTTTTGAGAAAGTCACCCCCTCAGTGATGACTTTAACAGCAATGATGCTATTACTGTGTTTATCCTTGGTATCAGAACTCTATCAGTGATTATGTCCTGCTGCAGAAGCAGGTAGCTCATTTCACCTCCATCTCCAGAGTGCCTAATAGATACTGCAGGCACACAGATAAATCTCATTTTATGTTATGCTTGGTCACAAAGAAGAATTATATTGTGTTGTTCTAAGGAGCATGAAAATATATAACCACTGAAATAATCTGTAAAAATGCCTTAAAATGAATCCTTTGAGCTTTTTAAACACATGCAAAATCTAGAGCACAAGTTTGGTCCATTTTATTCTGATTTGGAAAAAAAAATAATGTGTCTCAAAGTGATTTGCACCTGACCTTTAGAGAGATGAAATTTTGAATTTTCCTCCTAAGACGCACATTACAAAGTAGAATTATTGATTTTATTTCATTCAGGCAAAATTGGTTATTTTGTTTTACTTATGACCATTATAAAACAAGGCTGAGCTGCCTCACTATGATCAAATAAGAATGATCTGTAATGTTTCTCCAGGTATTGAATAGATGCCAAGCCATATTGAGGTCAGCAGTGTTAGCCAGGTTTCCAGCAATGAGATGTCTTGCTGTGGACTACACATCTGAGTCTGAGAATCAACAGCAGCTGCACAAGTTCTTCCAGTAGGACACAAGCCTCATTTCAGACATAATAATGATGCAGGCATAGATGGGCAGAATACACTTACGCTTGTAATTGTTTTTCAGTATTCTATTGGATGCTTCAATCATTTTTAAAATGAACAATCAACAAGCCCACATTTAGAAGATATTCACATATATACTACACATACATAAACTTGCAAACACAGATACACACATACACACTCATAAACACACATACATACACATATATACATACACATAAAACATAGACATATACACAGATACACTTGCAAATACACACCAACACATACAAGCACATACACAAATATATTTATACACATGTAGGAAGACACAGCCTAAGTAAACCATCATATTAATGTCAATAATAAGTCAATACTTTTGACTTACAGTATCTAAAAGTGCAAAGAAACTGAAGCCATGTAAAGTGAGGTATTATAGATATTTCCATCTATTAAAGGAGGCTGATTTTTATAATTCATCATCTTAATATTCAAAATGATAGAACCATAGCCCCATCCTTAAAATGGCTGTTACCTGCCCCCATGTCCCCAGTGACACTGCCAATGACCAGATCTGTTATATCAATAGTTCTCC
The DNA here is from genome assembly GCF_011762505.2 of Arvicanthis niloticus. Classification (NCBI taxonomy): domain Eukaryota; kingdom Metazoa; phylum Chordata; class Mammalia; order Rodentia; family Muridae; genus Arvicanthis; species Arvicanthis niloticus. The sequence continues at coordinate 56,397,714 of NC_047671.1, read as the reverse complement.
GGTATGTGTAAGTAGCTCCATTTAATCTGTGTTTCTAGTGACTTAAACTGACATGATTTTTCCCCCTTTTTCTTTTATCTTCTGTCTATGCCACACCTTCATTCCTTAGAGGGAACTTTAAAACCTCATTGATCCACTTATTATCAGTTACTATATTTGCACGTTGAACAGTTTGTTCCTTACATTAAGTAAACCGCTAAATGTTTTGCTTATATATTAGTCTCCAGCTTTATCTCAGTGCCCCCCCCTACACACACACTGTAAGAGCTCCCTGAAGTTGAATCCTCTTATGTTTTCTACTCCATTGTTTTTGACTCAATGTCCAAGACCAAACAGCTGCTTAATATCTGGTAATTGAATAGAAGAAAGAAGTATGAGACAGAAGAAAAATATGAAAATCAATAATGGTTGAAATTCGGAGGGGAAGTATCAAAGACATTAGCTGTTATGATACTGAATAAAATTTGTACATCTTGTGAAGATACAAAACAAAAATACATATGAGTGGGGAGAGGCCATAGATGAGTGTACATGTTTGAAAGAGGTGCCCATATTTGTGCAATGTCCCTAAAGATGCCTGCATTCTCATGCCTACAATATATGAAAATGTTGCTTTGCATGGCAAAAGGAATTTGCAAGATATTATTTAAGGGTCATAAGTATTTCATCATAAAGAGTTCAGGCTATTCAATGCAGTTGCCCAGGCCCAGGAAATGGAGATAGAGGAGTCACAATAAGTAGGATGAGAGGGGGAGATTGAGATTTCTGACTATAGAACTTAAATGGGAAAAGACATAGTTTTCCGGAGTCTGCAGAAGTTGGAACTCTGTCATTACACTCTGTACTTTGCATCACCAGATCTATAACACAATTTGTGCATTGTTTAGTATTGGATTGTGTTTGGATCATGTTTGGATTGTGTTTGGTAATTTGTTTAATCTCTAATGAAAAACTAATGGGAGTGCTATGAAATATGCACTTTCCTTTTCTTCTAATTTGAATTTCAGAATTCTCATGGTAGAAAATTAAAAAAAAAAAAATCAGTGAGGAAATAAGCTTATTAGGTAATTTCTCTACTCAGGGTAGCAAACAGTACCATTATGTGTTTTCCTTTCATGAGTAGTCTTTGGAGCAATGGAGATGAATAATGGGAATTTTAGAGTTGATATTAAAGCATTCTGCTCTATTGAAATAAATGGTCAGTTAAATTTTAAATTAGAAGTTATATTTAATATAGTTATGTTTTCTTCATCTGAGTGTGATGAAAATATGGATTAAGGAAAGCCCATGTTTACTGTCCTCTTATTTACACAGATAAATTACTGTTTAAAAGTATAGATATACAGTATAGGGCAACAAAAGACCACAGTTGTCTAACCTTGAAAACTTAGTATTTGCAAAGTCTCTCATGAGCAATTCTGGTGACAAGTACTGAACTAGGATGGGAGGACAGACTACCACAACCCACTTTCATGGAATCAGACACACATAATACATAAGACCACTATAATATAAAAAAAATCATAGAGTCACAGTTGAAGTATGATAGGAAAATTAAATAATGGAATATGGTAAGTTGAAGAAGTATTCCATATAGAAAATATTATATGATGAGGATGTGTAATAATATGTTAAGAAAATAATGTAGAGTTTTCCAGGAAGAAAATTATATTGTAAATAAATGGCTCTTTAATCTAAACAAAAGTTGAGTTTACATATTCTACAAAATAATTTTGTGACTTGTTGCTGTGATTATCATTTATTTAGTTGTTCATCTCTATGGATAATCGACAGGATTATAAAATAATAATTCTGAAAAGGAGACAAAAATCAAGTTCTGAAAGGCAATAACATCAGTTTAAGGAATTTGGATTTTATTCTTGAGGCATCAGACAGATGTTGGAAAATTAGAGACAAATAGATCTTTAATTTTGTCAATCTATAGTTTTTAAAGGCTGCTTTAGAGAAGCCATTGTGGCTTCATTATGGAGGGTGAATTTTATGTGAGAAATATTATATGAATGAATGCTTAGGAGTTTAGACAAGCAAACCTAGGAGGCAGTTTTCTCTCAAGACAAAGAAAGCAACCATAGGAGAACATGCAGAAGTTAGGGGGAGGGAATCAGACTCTTAGCTTAAAAACCTGATGTCAAGAACTCAAGGATGGTGGACTTGACCTGGATATTGTGGGGGGGTTTTGTTGATAATCAAAGTAGGATCATGAAGTGGGAATATAGCATTTTTTTTAAAGAAATGATGACTTTGAAATAGTTAGCATATGCATGTGAGTAAAGTGAACCACCAAATGACCTAACAAGTGAGGGACAGCAAGTAAAGGCCTCTAATTGTGTGTGTCTGGAAGAGGATAGTCTCAGAAATTAGATGACACAGGACAGTCACTGTCTTTTGTCAGAAAGACCTTCAAAAGGATGCTTCAGAGAATCAGCATTGACTTTATTAGAAGCTTGAGTCTGGATGCTGCACCCACATCTAACCGCAATGCAAATGGAGTATCAGTAATTAGTGTAAATAATTAGTCATTCTCAACAGAGAACATAATAGCTGAAGGGACAGAATGTCCTTCTACTCTGACTGGATTATTTTGCCCTGTACGTATACACTGAGTTACCATAATGAATCTCAAAAAATGACAGCCATTTTGAATGGCCAATTTATAAACAATAAAATAGTATGTAAAAGAAAAATACTTAAATTTCTTGTATTTTTTAAAAAACTAATTTTGGTGTTTCAAATTATGTTGAAATTAACATGTTGCCAACAAATAAAACCTTCCTACTGTGTCAGTGGGCTCATCCTCAAATAGTTATTCACAAATAGTTACCTAAAATTTCTGTGAAATAGAGAATCTTGGATATTACTGGAGTAGTTTCCTTAATTGGCTTTATTAGAAGTGTTGCTGGCATGATCGGTGAAAGGTCTGAGCTTCAGGGCATGAGGTGAAGCTCATGTAAAAGAATGCATCCCAATTTCTGAAAAAAAAAAAAAGGGGGGGAGGGGGATGGTTAACCTTGAATTTGGTTTTCACAGCAACAGGAATGCAGTTAGCTTCTGTGTTGTGTTCTCTTATATGGGCCAATGGAAAGCTGCATGCTTCTATGTACTATGAAATACCCTAGTAATCCAGAGTATTGAGTGAATGTGCTTTCATCTAAGTTATGGTGGACACACAGTCATTGAAACTAAAAAACTACAGCCTGTGGAACCGCTGCTCCTATGGTATTCTTACATGGCTATTGTAGTATATAGTCTCTGATTCTGAGCTTTTTAGTGGAAAATGCCACAGAAAATGACACTTTGTTTTTATTTCTGTAATGCTTTATTCTTTCCTTTAGCTTGGGAAAACATGCTGAAACTCAGGGTTTTGAAGGAATATCATATTCTGTTTTCTCTGGGAGGATATGTAGAAACAAGTTTTGTATGTTCCATGATGGTTATCATAATATGCCAGCCATAAAAACTTTTAAATTGGTTTCCTGATTAAAAATAAAATGAGTTTTATTGTTGAAACATTAAAAGACAGACTTTTAACATTGGCCAGTGAAAGTGCCTCCTGAAAGAGTAATGCTTGTATTTTTAGTGCTTTATATATAGTAATTTTATATATGTTTTATATATAATATGTTTATACATATATATTATATATATTAGTACTTTATATTTAGTGATTCTGTTTTTTTAAAAAATCTATAAAATTTTAATGAGTTAAAATATGAGAAAGAACAATTATTAAAACTGAGAGATTTAAAAGCATGCTTATGCAAAATTATATAAATGTTTATATATGAATAGAAAAATTTATTACTAATTTACATTTAACTTTAATGCTTTTCCCAGTATCCTCTCCTGCCATATGATGCATGTTATAATTATTTTTTTCAGATACACTGGTATATTATATACTTTAATAATGTTCTTTCTCTTTAGCTGCATGAATCATACCGTTTTCAGCCTCAATTTTCTTCAAATAAAGCTTATAATTGCAAATACAGCCCTGGTTTACAGTGAATATTGGGTGAGATAATGTATGCAAAATGTTTAGCATGATGACTAGTCTCTTCTTATAAGTCAATAAGTATTAGTTGTTATTATGGAAAGATGGGAGTTTGGCAACTTTTCTCTTCCTAACTCGTGTATGTGTTGGTTTATTGGCCCAGTGAATCAAAATTGTCTTTTTGGTCAATAATGTGAATGCCTGTACTTTTAGTCTTTGATCAATTTATTTAAATTTAACCTCATTTATGTATGTTAATTAATTAATTATATAGTTGCTTGGTATTTTATTTAGAAAACCTCATAAATTTGTACAATCATTGACAAGTATTAAACAGTATACCTAAATTTTGCCCCTGAGATTACTTGTTTAGTCAGAAGCTGAAAGCATGGGTACTATGTGAATGTCTTACAACAGACTTATTGCTTGTTTCAATTACTTTAATTCTCTTTATTTCATATAAAACACCATAACATTTTGAAAATGTTGAAGGAACTAAGATTATAAGGCTCAGACTCTGTGTTAAGCCAGAGCAATAAATCATAGCACAATGTTCCATAACATAGTGAGAGACCAAATAGCAAGATTCTGGAAGATGGGATTGAGAAAGACAGAGTTCACTGGTAGCTTTCAATCTGAGAGACACTAGAGGGCTCAAACTGGAACTGAGAGGAAAGGATGAGTTTTGAATTATAGGTAGAAGAAGACACATCTGTGGAGGTGTTAAAATGCAGAGTGGGTAGAACAAGACATGCATGCTATAAATGTGACGAGAAAGAGGACATGGTAAACAGTTCAGAAGAATCAGGTACAGTGTGCTGTCATTATTTCCATTTCTAACAGGCTTTTTTTAAATATAGGAAATCTAGTTATTTCTCCACTTAGAGCTTAGAAGAAATATAAACAAGTGTCCTCATCTGTTAATTTCCTGCCTTGAGAGATGTTAATGCATGAGTTTCATGATACATGATGTACTTGGGTAGAGACAAAAGGGAATGGGAAACTCTTCTTCTTCTTCTTCTTCTTCTTCTTCTTCTTCTTCTTCTTCTTCTTCTTCTTCTTCTTCTTCTTCTTCTTTTCTCTCTCTCTCTCTCTCTCTCTCTCTCTCTCTCTCTCTCTCTCTCTCTCTCTCTCTCTCTGTCTCTCTGTGCGTGTACTGATTCTGAGTCACATTTTGTTCTATTATTCTAAGATCTGAGGTCATTACTTCATTCCTATCTTTAAAACAGTCTCATAGCAACATCCTGTTCTTCCGCTTTCTTCTCATTTATTTTTGATTTGCTTCATAATTCTTTCTTTTTTGCACTTCAAATCTTATCCCCTTTCCAGGTTCCTGCCCCTGGAAACTCCCTATTCCACTCCCTCTCCCCCTGCTTCTATGAGAGTGTTCCCCCACTCACCCACCCACTCCTGCCTCCCCACCCTTGAATTTCCCTACTCTAGGGCATCAAGCCTTCACAGGACCAAGGGCTTCTCCTCCTATTGATGCCAGACAAGGCCATCCTTTGCTACATATGCAGCTGGAGCCATGGGTCCCTCCATGTGTACTTTTTGGTTGGTAGTATAGTCCCTCGGAGCTCGAGGGGAGGAGGTCTGGTTGGTTGATATTGTTCTTCCTATGGGGTTGCAAATCCCTTCAGCTCCTTCAGTCCTTTTTCTAACTCCTCCATTGGAGACCCCATTGGGGACCCCGTTTTCAGTCCAATGGTTGGCTGCAAGCATTCGCCTCTGTATTTGTCAGGCTCTGGCAGAGCCTCTCATGAAACAGCTGTATCAGACTCCTGTCTTGCTTCGAAATTCCATTCTTGATATTTACAAACAAATTTGTGTAATCACACTCTTTGTTGTTGTTGATTTTGGGTGTTGTTTGTTTTTCTATGCCTCAAATCAGGTCAGAATTATTGACCTGAAGGCACTAGAAGTTTTAAAGGAACATAGAGAAGCCACGTGAGCTGCACACCAATCTGGTGTTGTAGAGCTTGGTCAAAGCATACAGTTCATCTTTCAGTACTAATCCTTCCATTAACAGAAGGCAGAGAAGCATCTGTGTAATGCTGGGCAAACAGTCCTAGGGTTCTCATCTTTCTGCCAATGGAGCATACAAACAAATATTGGTTTCTGAACCTCATTTGTGAATAATGAACTGAACCAGGCAGCAGGGGGTATCTAACATTATTATCTAACATTTAGACCAGCACCTGTTCTAAACTAGCAACTATTCCATGATTTTAAAAATTATTTGTTTTAGATTTTGAGATTATAGTATAATTTCAACATTTCACTTTTCCTTTTTCTACCTCTAAACTCTTCTGTGTACACCTCTCTGTTCTCTTTCAAACTCATGGTCTCTCTGTCTCTCTCTGTGTATCTCTCTCTCTCTCTCTCTCTCTCTCTCTCTCTCTCTCTCTCTCTCTCTTTAATTAATTGGTTTATTTTTTTGCTTACATTTTAAGGAGTTCTGATATATAGTTAAAAATTTGAAAAGGTGGAGAATTTTAAAGCATGTTTTAGAAGTACTACCATGTTGCCATACAAGACATGTTAAATCAAGGGGGAAAAAATGGAGCCCATCAAACAGATTGAAAGTCACTCCACAGGTTGTATGGAGACCATTCCACCTGGGTATTCATTCCATGTGCAGTCACCAAAAATAGACGCTGATATGGATGTCAGGAAGGGAAAGCTGACAGCAGCCTGATAAGGCTGTCTCCTTAGAGGTCCCCCCAGAGTCTGACATACCCAGAGGCAGATACTCGCAGCTAACCATTAATCTGATCAAAGGTTCCCAATGGAGAAGTTAGAGGGTAAACTGAAGGACCCAAAAGGGTTGGTGGCCCCCATCTCGCAGCTAACCATTGATCTGATCAAAGGTTCCCAATGGAGAAGTTAGAGGGTAAACTGAAGGACCCAAAAGGGTTGGTGGCCCCATGAGGATAGCAACAATACCAACCAGCCAGAGCTCCCCAGGGTCTAAACCACCAGCCTAGGAGCACATATGGAGAGACACATGACTCCAGCTGTATATGTAGGGGAGGATGGCCTTGTTGGGCATAGGTGGGAGATGAGGTCTTTGGTACCTTGAAGGCTGAGCACTGAGTGGGAGGGGGGAAATCTGAGGGTGGGGAGGGGGATTGGGGGTAGGTGGGTAAACACCCTCATAGAAGCAGGAGGAGGGGGGATGGGATAAGGGGTTCCTGGGTGGTGGGGGGAATGCGGTAAGGGGAAAAAATTTGAAATGTAAATATTATATCCAATAAAAGAGGGGGAAAAAAAGAAAAGCGGATAGAACCAACATCCTTAATAAAATGTCAGCCCTCTTAAAAAAAAAAAAAAACTATCTTGATACTAAAATTTGTTTTGAGAATTGTATATTGCAGAATGATCAGCCTTGGTGTATCTACTCAACAAGCAAGCTGGGCAGACCTGCTTAAGCCTCTGAGGTCCTGGAATACCATCTGGAGGCAGTGAAGACACAGCATCACAGGCTTATCAATTTGCTCTTCCCCCCACTCCTCTTCTAATATCTCAACGCCCATAATCAGCTTGAAGAAGCTAATGAAGAGTCAGTGCCCCTATTCCCTGGGCTTGGGGACTAAGGTGGTAAATGTTGGGCTGTCTTTCTAGGGAAAAGTGGTGGTTTTGTGGGATTAGCTAAGGTTTATTGCATAGCCATAACCTATTAGTAGAAATTTGTATAATTAGTATCAAGATGAAGATATAAATTCTTAAACGGCACCAATTTACTTTGATTACAAATTTTAAGGTTTTCATTGGTATGAGCTTCTTATAGATATAAAAGTGAGATGAATATTGTTACTCTCATAGGCATTGTACCAGTATAACATATTTAGGAATACAAGGCTTAGACCCAGTCCTTCTTTAACTTTTTTAACTGATTTGAGATGGTCAGCCTGTGAGTTAAGGAACTATAGCAAATTCATGGCTTGAAGTTTATTGTTAGGGTGTTTTCTATGTTTTATTTAGAAATAGCTGAGTGGAGTTAACAGACAACAGTCCAGATTACCTTACATGGATAGTTGGCTTTCAAAACATCAGAAATCCACAGAATTGACGTGACAAACATTTCTGTATTAATGTTCATTTTAATTAGAGACCTGTCTGCTCCTGACAGCTTCCTATATTGAATTCTAAGAAGAAATTGAGCATCTTTGGAGTTACTCCAGTTGTGGTGAGACAGCCACTAGACAAGAATTGCCTCTTTCCTTCTACAGACAAGTTACTGTTCAGAAAAGGACACACTTGCAGAATAGTCGACTGATTATATCTGCCTAGACAGAGTAATCAGCCCTTAATAATTCTGCAGCACTAAGGTCTGTCAGATGATCCTGGGCCAGAAGGTGGAAGAACAGATGCTCCAACGTTTTGTAGTATAGGGAGTGTCCAGGTGTTCAGAGGTCTCTATAAATTGGCTAAGTTTTAGAAGCTATGCTTTGTGCTTCCCACAATTATAGTCAACTCAGTCATTCTGGATTTCTGACAGGGTTGAAAACTTATAGTCTCATAGCCAATCCTGGCTATTTACCTTGAGAGAAAAGATTTGAGTGGATAGTCGTCAGCTGACATTCATCCTAAAGCCAGGTTCAGAACTAAATGTTTTAGTTAGGATAGATGACAGAGGTTCTGGTTAGTCAACAAAATGATGGACTGGGTATTAGGACTATCTTGTACCTCACAGGTACAAACTGGCATAATTATGCTCTAATTGTATTTTGAGAGAAAAGTTTCATTTTAACAGAAAAGGTGATATGTAGGAGGAGCTAAGGTGGGAGGAGTACTGAGAGGAAGAGAAGGAATAAGAGGAGGAGAAGAAGGAGAGGAGAAGCTAGGTGATGAAAGAGAGAAAGAGGGGGGAGACAGGGGGGCAGATGTTCATGTATCTCCACCAGTCAAAGATAGTTGATATATCTAGGTTGGGTGGTGGATTACACCTCTGATTGAGCAATATCAAACTTATAAAGCCTTTGATTAACATTTTAAAAAATGTATAAGTGCAAAAAGGAAAAGGGGGCATGGGATAGAGGTTTTCTAAGGGGGGGATGGGGAAAGGGGATGGCATCTGAAGTGTAAATAAAATATCCAATAAAAAATGGAAAAAAAGAAAAAAAAGTTACTCCACTTCTGCAGCAAATGTACTGAATGAGTGTACATATTCATCTGGTGTTAGGGTGGGTGCTTAGTTATAAATCATGATGCTGAATAAGTGTGATTACTGTATGTAAGTTTTGCTTTGATAAGCTTTAGATATCCTCGAGCAAAACAAGCCCTCCTTATCTTTAAGGAATAATGAAAGGAAGGGCACATACCTTAACTTAAAAGGTCTCAGTGCACCAGTGGGTGTTGGCAGGAAACTTTAAATTGAATATGACCATCTAATTTGTCTAAGAAAGGCATCCACTCAGTTAATATAAGAAAGAAATATTTTCTCACTGTATCTAAATATCTCAATGACTCATCGTGTGATTCAGAGGAGCACTAAAGGAATGCTGTGTTTTGGTGTTCGGGGTTGATTGTTCTAAGATGTTAATTTGAGTGAGAAGTGTCTATAGAGTAGGGCCGATTTAAAAAGCAACAGAGAAAGGAGATATATACATATTAGTTCAGTTCTCACATAGACTAATAAGACAGAAAGTCTAGAAAGCCAGGTAAAGTAATAGCAATTGTAGAACACAAGACCTGAAGAGGCCTGGGGAAGGACCTGCCAGGCATCACTGCACAAATATGAGATAGCAATCCAGACAGATCAAGAAGAGTTTGACATTACAATAAATAGTTAATGAAAAACAAGAAACTCTTGAGTGATAAAGACTTTTGAAGCTTCAGTTAGTTGTTGTTGGTGGTTTTCTATTTGTTTTTACTTCTTAAATTCTATGCTATATCAAAGGGGAAAATGTGTGATTTTAAGTTATTTTATTTAAAATATGTTGAAGAATAATTAGGGATTATTTGCAATTGTTCTTTGAAAGTCTGGTTTAATTCTGTGCTGTATATTTATCTAGTCCTGTTCCCCGCCTCCACTATTTTGGGGGTGGGTGGGTGTTGGGAAACTTTTAACTAGTTCTTTTAGTTCATTAGAGGTTATTGGTCTGTATAACTTATTTATTTTCTTTTTACTTTGGTAGGTCATATTTATCAAAAAAAAATCTCCATTTCTGGTAGGTTTTCAAGTTCAGTTGAATATAGATTGATAAGTATGTCCTTATAATTATCTGAGTTCCCATAGTACCTATCATAAATCTCTACCCTTTCACCTCTAATTTTAATAATTTTGATATTTTTTCACTGTCTTTTGGCTAGCTTGGCTAAGAATTGTCAATATTGCAGATTTTCTCAAAGAACTACCTCTTGGTTTCATTGATAATTTTAGATTTTTTTTTCATTTTATTGATTACAGCTGTGAGTTGAATTGCTTCTTACTATCTACTTTGGGGGAGGAGAATTATTTTATCTTGTTTTTCTAGAGTTTTCAATTGTGCTGATAAAGTACTAATATGAGATCTCTCCAAATTGTTTATGTAGGTATTTTACTAACAATTTTATAAATACTAACAATTTTATAAATTGTTTATGTAGGTAAGTTTACTGCTATGGACTTGCCTCTTGAGGATGCCTTCATTTTATCATCCAGGTTTGGGTATATTGTGTCTTTAACCATCACTTAATTCTAATTTCTTTTTTGATGTCTGTTTTTACCCAACTTTCCTTCAGTAGTGGCTTGCTCAGTTTCATGAGTTTATATACTTTCTGCTGCTTCTATTGTTATTGATATTCAACTTTAATCCATGGTGATTAGATAGAATGCAATGTGTTATTTCGATTTTCAAATATCTGTGGAAATTTATTTGTATCTTTATACTAAATTAGTTTTACAGAAAGTTCCACTGGCTTCTAAGAAGAAAGCGTATTTGTTAAGTATGGGTGGGATCTTCTGTAGATGTCTATCAGGTCCACGTGACTAGCACACATGGTACTAGGAAGGAACTCTGCATGCTACGAGAGAAGAAAAGGAATTCGCAATTTCACACAACTACAAATGCTGAAGCCTATAGCAAGGACTTGACTGTAAGATACACTGGTGCAAATACTGGTACAAAGTGTTACATGAATAACCAACACTTCTTAATTTGATTTAAAGCACACTCCATGATATGAGACCTATGCCTGACACTGCTAAAGTGGTCATGATCCTGGTACTAGATAGTCACAGGCTTAGAGGAAAATCTATTGCTAATTCTACTAAAGGAACATAGCAATGACATGTGTCCTAACGACATATTGTTATTCCCATAGATCAGTGCAGAGCTTAGCCTCATCAGTGAACACTCTTCTTGCAGGAAATGTCACAGAGACATACAACTGGACAATGAGCACAGTGTGAGAGACTTTAGAATACTCAGTCCTAAATGGATGCCTTTTCTTTATCAAACACTCTCCTCCAGAGCTCAGAAATCCATGGGAAATAGAGCATAAAACAACTGATTTTTAAAGCCAAAGATGATGGATGACTCCAAGGAAATAATCTTCCAGGTACAAAAGAACAGATACACATACAAACTCAGAGAGACTTGAACTGCATTTGCACGACCAGCACAGGTTCAAACAAGACAACATTCCAGCACAGAGAAGGGAAAGTAGACATACTGCCCCCCAGCTCTGAAAATGAAACCACTTGTAATCGATACCTGCTGGGAGAAGGAAAACCAGTTTTTTACAATACAATGTGACTGGGTATGAGAGTCCAAGGTCAGTTCTAGGTTGAGGAACTAGCAATGCAATAGAAGCAAAAAGGAGGAGGGGGATGGGATAGGGGTTTCTAGGGAGGGGAAACAGGGAAAGGGGAAGGAATCTGAAATGTAAATAAATAAAATATCCAATAAAAGAGATAAATATACAGACACACAGACGGAAAAGTAGGGAATGTTTAGGTGACATAAACAACTCTACATTAAAGATAATGTCATTATGAAAAAAAAAAAAAAAAGAGTCCAAGGCAGACCTCATGCCTAGGGGTAATTGACCAACACAAAACAGACACCATGTTTTTTTGGTAGGCTCTTTGTTTTAGTTTGTCTTGGTTATTCTTTCTTTCTTTCTACGTTTGTTTGTCTGTTTTGCCTCACTGTTTTTGTCTGTTTGTTGATTTTGATTTTGTTTCTGGGTGTTTTTTGTGGGGGAAAGCAAGAGAGTATGTGAATAAATGAACACGAAGCTGGAGATATAGGGAAGTGAGATGATCTTGGAGAAGATGAAAGAGGGTAAAACATGATCCAAAGCATTGTCTAAAAAGATTAAAATGAGCAAAATAAACCTCTTAGCAAATTTGACTCAGATTCACAGATGTGATGCAGCAATTATATTTTGACTTCAATGTGGCGAGCTATGCAAAAATTATTAAGTTATAAAATGATAATTAATGATTCAAAGTTTCTACTACCCCTCTTTCTACTTAAAATCTATTCCCCTAAAAGTAGCTATTATGTTGCCTTTAAATGTATTATCTTTGCGTGATTTTAAGCCTTGTCTATATTTCTTACACTTGACTTCTATGATATATTCAACATGTTTTACCCCTAAAATGTCTAAATTAAGTTTAGCATTTTTATTTCAACTTAATATTCTCACTAAATAAATATTTATGCTGAACAACTCTATGCAATCTATTTTTATATTCTATTGTGAATTGCATTCAAAACATTTACAGTTTGGAAATCTTTAATATACTGTAGTTTTATAGTACTTGTGTATGCCTTTCAGAAATATATATTTCGTATTAGTTATATTCCTAAAAGTATACTTTTAGACTAAAATCCTTGCATTTATGTTGCAAATACTTTTTCTAGCAAATAATTAATTTAGAAATAAAATTTTAAGAAGCTTTATTACCAAAATGGTGGTACATAGACATTGAATGCATCACCTTGGAGGCAAAGGCAGGCGTACATATCATGAATTCAGGATACGTCTGTGTGTATAATGATCTCTTGTCTTAAAAACAACAAATAGACAAACAACAATAAAAAATCTATATTAGAGAATATTTTTATGACTTGAAAATAAAAAATTTTATTTTGTGCAGATTGATAGATAAGAAATGGTTAATATTAATAACTATGTAAAATATCTATAACTTTTCAGTGTATAAATTTACATATATAGTTTAAATGAAAATTTCTCTTCTAATTTGATAATGCTCACTCTAAGAACCAAAGAATACCCAATAAAATTGCCATTACCAGACATGAGAAGCCCTCCTTTGTGTTGTTAGCCATGGTTGTCCCCAGAAGACACCCAAGATATTTTAGACTATTATTGTTGTACTTGGTTTCCCTCCAGAGATGAAAGGTAACTTCCCATTGCTGAAGGCACCATGCATTTTAAACACAGGGCCAGAGGTCCCTGAGTGGGAACTGACCTAAATGCATCTTCCCTGGGGTCTAGCATTTATGGCACCAGAGACACCCTTCAAGCTTTCAAAAGTGAGAAGCAACCAACAGTCTTGTACTGAGATGATGCATGTGAAGCACTACAATGACTACATGGCACAGTAACCCTAAGGGCTTTTGGTAGTGTTATGTGTACTTTGTCAGGGACTAACAGTTCTCTAACTGTATTTAAAACCCACTCAAGAGAGAAACCTTACCTGGAACTGGAAAACCAACTATCCAGAGCTAGTGAGGTCTTAGACAATGGGAGAGAACTATAATAAGCACTTTATTAAACCAGCAGAATACTTAACTACATTCTAAATGTTTGTGCTTATACCACAGAGAAGTATAGTCCTCACCCCTCGTCAAGTAAACAACAGGTACTGTTACAGAAAACAACAGCCAATCCAAATTTAGAGTTATAGAGCCCACTCCTAATGAGTACTTCTACAAAACAACGTGCACACCAAGGCTCAGGGAGCACTGTAGAGAAAGGATCAGAAAGAATGTAAGAGACAGGGCATTAAGGTTTGCTGTGAGATTGCCTCCTTGATCTTACAGCTCATAGAGTTTCAGCAACCTGACCTCAGCTGAACAAGAACAATAGATAGGTCAAAGTTCTAGATTATCAGCCATTCCGATCATTATGTCGTTTATATGAAAACATCACAGATGTTTTATCAGAAGTAATGGAGATGAACTATTTTCCTGTTTTATGTAATACTGTGCAACACAATTTAGAAAACTTTTTCTTCAAGGAAAAATTAGTAACAAAGAGGAAGAAATTCAGGGCAGTATAACAGGCCATGTTTTAACCTTATCTCTAATATACATGGTTGCTTTAGGATCATTGTCTGAGCTTCGTGGATTTTGCAAGTTCCTATGTAGCACATTGCATTTCACATTGAAAATGGCTTAAAACAACGAACAGGCTCATCAAACATTTATTCAGAACTTGTACATTAGAACAGATGGAGAGTTACTATGGGGAGAAATAAAAATATTTTAAAAGTAAACAGAATTTTTGGAAATGAAGTTAAATTTATATCTTTATTTCATAGCACCTTAAAACAATCATTATTGCATCCTGAAGAAATAAAATATAAATACATTTAGGAATGGGTGAGAGATTTCCTTAGGAGCCATTCCTTAGTGACAACTTAGGTTGCCTTGCAAGAAAAATAAGAGGAATTGATTGTTTTTGAAGCAAATTTCAGGAGACTTAAGTATTATCAGAAGAATATAGCAATCACTTCTTATCCATGGAAGACACGTTTCAGAGAAGCCTGAAACCACAGGTAGTCCTGAAATCATTATACAGTATGCTTTGTACCTTATTTTTATGAAAAGAAAAGACATGTCTTTTCCATCTTAATGAAGCATATATTGTACACAGTGGGAGTAACTTGAGTTTGAAATGCAAGACAAAACTGGTATAAGTTTCTTTTTTCTTTTTTACAATTGTACTGAAAGAAGATTCATTCTCACTGTAGGTCTTAGCTTCAACATATAATTTCTGTATTTGTCCTTATTAATAATTGTCACTTTTCATATAAGGGGCCTTCTTACAGATTTTTCCTTGGTACATATGAATTGCCAGATATCCTGCTTTTGTACTTGAACCATTAGTAAATAAAACAAGGATCATTTAGACACAAGCTTTCAAAATGCATGGACACGTAGCTATGATAACCACTGTTGTTCTGAAGTAACTAATGGTGAGTGCACACTGGGTTCTCTGGATAAGAGATGATTCATGCACTGGGCAGGACAGAGAACAGCACAAGATCTTATCATGCTATTAAATATGGTGTGCACTTTCAGAGCTTGTATTGTTTATTTCTGCTACTTTCATGTGTTTTGTTTTTTAAAGATAGTAGACTGAAAGTAAATTGTAATGTTAGAAAGCCAACATTACAGAATATTCATTTTCATACTACATTTGAATCCCAAGTCATAATCCTTTGTTCCATTTGTTAAGGTGGGTCAGCTTCCTTCTCCCGTACATATGGCACTATCTCTTAGCAGACATCATGGTTGTATGACCCTCATACTCTCTTATCCTCCTTTTCCAAATGTTTCCTGAGCACGAGATAGAGGAGCTGTGCTGCAGTTGTGCCAACTGATGGAGGGTTCCACATAGTCACTTATCCTATACATACTGACCAGTTTGGGGTTTCTGTAATAGTATCTATCTGTTACATAAAGAAGACTCTTGATGAGGGGTGGTAGCTACATCCTTATCCATGGAAATAAAGATAATTTAAAATCTTGTTTCACCTAGTTTAGTATGATGACTGTGGAGGAGCATTTAAATGTGTGTTGTAAACATAAAGTTTGTACATACTACTTTTTGTACTAACAAGTATAAAGAAAGAATAGACTGCGTTAAAATAGTGAGAAGAACCAAATTATACTTAAAGACTTTGGTTTCGAAAGAGGATAGAGTTAAAAGCACTCATATGTTCTGATAAAGAGTTGTTGGCTGGATGAAAGATGGTATGTATGAATTAGAAGAGCTCTTTATACAAGTATTAGGAGGATAGCTTGTAGAAGAGAAACAATGAACTGTTAAGAATACTAGTCGGGCATCAAAAAGAGGTTCAATTTTATCATTGGCAGAAAATTTACTTTTTGTCCTAAAACTAAAAATTGAATTTGGGACTCAAAAGAAACCTCACACTAAAACTTTATATTTTATATTGTATATTAAATTGATTCCAACATATATAATATAGTAATATGGCCAATACTAGGAATATAGGGTAGGGAGTGGAAAAATATTCATTGATTAGATATGAGAAGTCCTACTAGAATTTAAATGAAAAAAAAAAAACAAAAAAACAAAAACAAAACCGCTATTCTCTCATGGCAGAGAGAATGCAACCAAAATCACTGTGTCATTTGAGACATCCACTGGGTTTGTGAAGGCTGGTTCTCAGTCACCTGCATAACTCAGCATCCTTACTTTTTTTGTCTATGTTTGCCTAGAAAACATAAAGGCCTAGATTTGTGGCAATAATTGATAGCAGAAAACCGGCAGTCAGAACTAGTAATAGAACACTGAACTGTGCATAGCTAAGCAGTCAGTACAAGTCATTGCTGTAAGGATATTGTAGATGGCAAAGAAACAATATAATCGAATAATTAACCTAGACTGTAAATTGAAGGAGGGCATTTCATGAGAAGGTAACATATATGCTGACGTCATCCTTCCTTAGAATGATTAGAACATAACTGACATCATTATTCACTATTGTTCCTGACCCTTGTCCTTTCTGTCTTCAACTTGGAACTTGCTCCTTGGCTCCTCCTGGAATATAGCCCGGTAACCTTCTAAATAAAAAAGGCTTACAAAGATTGGAAAGCCACATGTCTGAATCATGTTTTACATGTTCCCTGGAATCTGCCATTTCTTTCATGTGTTCTTAGATGTTTTGCTACAAAAGCATTCACCGGAGATCTGAGATAGAGGAGATTAGGACACGTAGCCATCTCTAAGTAGACCTTACTCTATCAGCAGCAGCAGTATAACTAGTGATGAATTCCAAGTATTTCCCCATTGGAAGGTTTATCAACTCATATTCTTCTATCTTCAGCACTATCGTGACTACACAATAAAACAAAAAATGCAGCATGTGCAAAGTACAAGGTTGAGCCGAGCAATCTGGAAAGGGCAAGAGGATATTCTTGGCTGAGGCAGCACATTTTTCTACAAGGGAAGACGGAGGCAATATGTCACTATGTGTGTCATACTCAATGCAAGAACCTGGGCTACGTTCTCTTCCTTACACTTCCATTTGTAAGTGTAAGCTCTCACGGTTGCAGTCAGTTTCTGTTTGGCTTCTTTATTTATAAAATACCATTAAGTACTGTATCATTTCAATCTTCTTTTAGGGCTGTCATGAACTCTCACAAGCAGAGCACCCAGCACACAGCACGTTTACTCTTAGAAAACATTGCTCCTGCAAATTGTTGAGATTCAGGACAAGATGACTTAAAAAATGAGAGGAAAAAACAAATGTGTCCTTATCTTAAAAAATAAGGAAAGACAAGTGGGATAAACATCACTAATAGTGTCAGAAAATGAAGAAAACCCAGAGCACCCCACCCTCACCTGGGAACTTAGGGTACCTCAGAATACACCTGTGGCAGATTGGTCACCCATCCCTTAGAGCATCTCTCTTAAATGCCAGTAACACCAACTGTTACTTTGCATGAAAAATGGGTCGTTACAGGATCAGTTAAGGATCCTGAGGCAGAGATTCTCCTGGATTATCTGTGTCAGCTCAGTGTAGACACAGAGGCGGTCTGCGCTAGTCAGTAAAGAAGATGCAGGGCAAGCAGCTGGCAGGTGGTGGAGGAGGCCATCCACCAAGAATCATGCTGTGTGAGTTGGTTACTGTAAGTAGAATGAAGGAGAATCTTCATGGAAATAAAGGGAGCAAACATGGAGGACTTTGGCCCCTCTTTTCATTTGCCCACCTCTAGGAATTACTAGGTTTCTTTTGGCTTCTGTGTGCCAATCTGTAGCTGTTACATTAGACAGCAAGTCTCATGAATATAAGAAGAGCACATTGATTTTCTCCTATTGTCCCAGTGACTTTGCTTAGGAGGCAGGGAGTTCTTTTCCATTTACTCAAAGGAAACTCAGCAGGCTCACACTGTTTTTATCTCCTAATTTATTAAACATTCTATAGTTAGTTAGAGTCACAAAGCATACATCTCAGCATTCAGGCTATTTTGTTCTTGGAGGAAAAATTTGAGTACCTTCACAGCTGTTTTCCTAGCTTCCCCTGCTGGAGATGGCTCAGTGGGTGGTAGAGATATGGCAGGTTCTTATTTTTCCCTTGACTTTCTTTTAAACTTTCAGGGCTGAATAAAAACACAATGTGTATTGTATGGGGGGAAATGCTGGTATTGAGATGGTACAATGACTTACAGGTTTTATGCTTTTTGAGGCTGGGCTATTAATATAAGTTTATACTCAAAATAGACAAGTGTCCAATTAAATTTTAATTTTATGTAAACATCAAATTTATGTTAGTATTCTTGTGTCTTGTGTGATATTAGATATGCATATCAAGTGGTAATCTTTTGTTTATCTAAAGTTAAAATGCAATGATATCCTATGATTTTATTTGCTCTATCTACCAATTCTATATTCTTAAGTACTCCTACTGGTGTCATTGAACTATAATGGCTTTCTTGTATGCTTCTTCCTATTCAGACAGTGATGCTAGGGGCATGTTGCTCAGAACTTTTTGCTGGCCTCCACAGTTCTACAGTGTATAAGGTTTCACACTGCTGTGTTGTTATGTTTATCTAGAGTTTGGGCATTAGGAAACATTTGTGTAACCTTTATCTTGGGAAACACTTGAATTTAAATGGCTATTTCCCCAAATCACCTGTATTATTGGACCATTGTCTCTGAACTTCACCATTTCTAGCCTACACACAGGCACTGGTACAAATGCTTCTTTACATGCAAATGACAAGTGTTCTATGGGAACAGGGGTCACACTTAAGTGTAAAGTAGAGCAGACATCTCTATTTGTACTCCTATGGGGAGGGAATCATAGCAAAGAAAGGTCTTTTTTGCAAAAAAAAATATGCCTCAAAATTTTTTTGCAATTCAGGAACCAAACATCATTATTATTTAAATGTCTGTTACTAGCTTCCTTTTTAATTTTGAAAATGTATTTCTTTTTCTGGGAGCTCACCGTGCTACATCTGGTCTGAAAAGTTTGGCTGGCCTTGAGGGTGGCGCAGCAGGTAAAGGCACTTGCCACACACACCTGATGTCTTAAATTTAATCTCCAGATCCCACAGTGGAAAGAACTTATTTCCAAAACTTGTCGTCAGATTTCCACATGCATGTGCTAATGTCATAATAGTAAGTGACATTTTAAAAGGATAGCATGACTGACTTCTGAAGTCTATCTTTGCTCTAGGTATCTGAATTTCCTTGGGATTTAGTTTCCTCACTCTGAGTCACCTTTATCCCCCTATGCATTAGATATCTTACTTAAGTGCTGCAAATTAATTCTGATTATACATTTCATTCACCTAGAAAAGATGATTAATTCTATAAAGACTCACAATTATGTTCGAAGTATGTGAAAATTTATCTACATTAATTCTATGTTTAAAAATTGAATTTATGCTTTCATCTGTGTCCCAGAGCTGACCCTGTGCTCTCTGTACAGAAATCCTGCCTGAAAAGAGCTAGTTTCCCAAGAGTGCTGACACACCTGAGAGCAAAGGTGAAATCACCACTTCTGCTTAAATTCCTGGCTCAAGAGGGACCCGCCCAGAGCCATCAGGACACAGGAACTAAGGAACCACCTGGGACAGAAATTTTCCAGTTTTCATCAGCTCCACAGAGCTGACTCTGTGCCACAGCTCTCCATATACAAATTCCTCCCAGAGAGAACTGGTCTGCAAGGAGTGCTCATACACACACACTTAAAAGAGGGAAAAGCCACAGTCAGAGACAGCAAGACCAAATGGCAAGAAGCAAGGGCAAGAACATAAGCAATAGAAACCAAGGCTACTTGGCATGATCTGAACCCAGTTCTTCCATGACAGCAAGCCCTGGATAACCCAATACACCAGGAAAGCAAGACTTTGATTTAAAAATCACATCTCATGATGATGATAGAAGACTTTAAAAAAGACATAAATAATTCTCTTAAAGATACAGGAAAACACAGGCAAACAGGCCTTTAAAGAGGAAACACAAAAATTCCTTAAAGAATTACAGAAAAATAAAACCAAACAGGAAAAGGAGTTGAAAAAAATCATTCAGGCTCTAAAAATGGAAATAGAAACAACAAAATCACCAAGTGGGACAACTCTGGAGTTAGAAAACCTAGGAAAAACATCAGGAGTCATAGACACAAGAATTACCAAAAGAATACAAGATATAGAAGAGAGAATCTCAAGTGCAGATGTTACCATCGAACACATTGACACAATAGTCAAAGAAAATGCAAAAAGCTTGAAACCCAAACCATCCAGGAAATCCAGGACACAATGAGAAGACAAAACCTAAGAATAATAGGGACAGAAGAGGACAAAGATTTCCAATGTAATGGGCCAGTAAATATCTTCAACAAAATTATAGAAGAAAACTTCCCTAACCTAAAAAAGAGATGCCCATAAACATACAAGAAGTCTATAGAACTCCAAATAGATTGGACCACAAAAGAAATTACTCCCATCACATAAGAGTCAAAATACAAAGTGCACAAAACAAAGAAAGAATATTAAAAGTAGTAAGGGGAAAAGGTCAAGTAACATATAAAGGCAGACCTATCAGAATTACAACAGACTTTTCCACACAGATTATGAAAGATAGAAGATTCTGGGCAGATGTCATACAGAACCTAAGAGAACAGAAATGCTAGCCCATGCTACTATACCCAGCAAAACTCTCAATTTACATATATGGAGAAACCAAGATATTCTATGAAAAAATCAAATTTACAGAATATCTTTCTATAAATTCAGTCCTACAAAGAAAAATAGATAGAAAACTCCAAGACTATGAGGGAAACTACAGCCTAGAAAAAGCAAGAAAGTGCTCTTCTTTCAACAAACCTAAAAAAAGAAAGCCACACAACCATAATTCCACCCCTAACAACAAAAATAACAGGAAGCAACAATCATCACTATTCCTTAATATGTCTTAATATCAATGAGCTCAATTTCCCAATAAAAGGACATAGACTAAAAGATTGGGTACATAAACAGGGCCCAGCATTTTGCTGCATACAGGAAATATACCTCGGTGACAAAGAATGATACTACCTTGGTGTGAAAGGCTGGAAAAAAGTTTTCTAAGCAAATGGTCCCAAGAAACAAGTTGGAGTAGCCATTCTAATATTGAATAAAATCAATGTTAAACCAAAAGTTATCAAAAAAGCTAAGGAAGGACACTTCATACTCATCAAAGGAAAAATCTACCAAGAGGAACTCTCAATTCTGAACATCTATGCTCCAAATGCAAGGGCACACACATTCATAAAAGAAACTTTACTAAAGCTAAAAGCACACATTGCATCTCATACAATAATAGTGGGGGATTTCAACACCCCACTCTCAGCAATAGACATATCATGGAAACATAAACTAAACAGAGACACAGTGAAACTAACAGAAGTTATGAACCAAAAGGATTAACAGATATCTGTAAAATGTTTCATCCTAAAAAGAATATACCTTCTTCTCAGCTCCTCATGGTACCTTCTCCAAAATAGACCATATAATTGGTCACAAGACAGGCCTCAACAGATACAAGAAGATGGAAATAATCACATATATCCTATCAGATCACCATGGACTAAGGCTGGTCTTCAATAACAACAAAAACAAGGGAAAGCCCACATACACATGGAAGCTGAATAATGCTCTACTCAATGATGACTTCAACAAGGAAGAAAAAAAGAAAGAAATTAAAGACTTTTTAAAATTTAATGAAAATCAAGGCACAACATACCCAAACTTATGGGACACAAAAAAAGCAGTGCTAAGTGGAAAACTCATAGCTCTGAGTGCCTCCAAAAAGACACTGAAAGGAGCATACACAAGCAGCTTGACAGGAAATCTGAAAAATCTAGAATAAAAGGAAGCAAATACACCCAAGAGGAGTTGACAGCAGGAAATAATCTAACTCAGGGCTGAAATCAACCCAGTAAAAACAAAAAGAATTATACTAGGAATCAACCAAACCAGGAGTTGGTTCTTTGAGAAAATCAACAAGGTAGATAAACCCTTAGCCAGACTAACCAGAGGGCACAGAGACAATATCAAAATTAACAAAATCAGAAAAGAAAAGGGAGATATAACAACAGAAACTGATGAAATTTAAAAAATTCATCAGATCCTACTACAAAAGCTTATACTGAACAAAACTGGAAATATCTGGATAAAATGGAGAATTTTCTAGACAGGTACCAGGTACCAAAGTTAAATTAGAATCAGATAAACCATAAAAACAGTCACATAACCCCTAAAGAAAGAGAAGCAGTCATTAAAAGTCTCCCAACCAAAAAAAAAAAGCCCAGGACTAGGTGGGTTTAGTGCAGAATTCTATCAGACCTTCAAAGAAGACATAATATCAATACTCTTCAAACTATTCCACAAACTGTCAACAGCAGGAACACTACCCAATTCATTCTATGAAGCTACAATTACGCTGATACCAAAACCACACAAAGATCTAACAATGAAAGAGAATTTCATAACAATCTCCCTTTTGAATATCGATGCAAAAATACTCAAAAATATTCTTGCAAACTGAATCTAAGAACACATCAAAACAATCATCCATCATGATCAAGTAGGCTTTATTTCAGGGATGCAGGAATTGTTCAATATATGGAAATTCATGAACATAATCAGCTACATAAACAAACTCAAGGGAAAAAGCACATGATCATCTCGTTAGATGCAGAAAAGGCATTTGACAAAATTCAACATCCCATCAAGTTAAAAGTTTTGGAAAGATCAGGAATTCAAGGCCCATACCTAAGCATAGTAAAAGCAATATACAGCCAAATAGTAGCCAACATCAAACCAAATGGAGAGAAATTTGAAGCAATCCTACTAAAACCAGGGACTAGACAAAGCTGCCCACTCTCTCCTAATCTATTCAATATAGTACTTGAAGTTCTAGCTAGAGCAATTGGACAACAAAAAGAGGTCAAATGGCTGAGAAGCCTCAAAAGAAATAGTCAACATTCCCAGTCATCAGGGAACTACAAATCAAAATTACCCTCAGATTGCACCTCACAGCAGTCAGAATAGCTAAGATCAAAACCTCTGGTGATAGCAGATGTTGGCAAGGAAGTGGAGAAAGAGGAACACTCCTCCATTCCTAGTGGGATTGCAAGCTGGTACAACCACTCTGGAAATCAGTCTGGTGGTTCCTCAGAAATTGCACATAGTGCTACCTGTGGACCCAGCTATACCACTCCTGGGCATATACCCAGAAGATGCTCAATATGTAACAAGGACACATGCTTCACTATGTTCATAGCAGCCTTATTTATAGCAGACAGAAGCTGGAAAGAACCCAGATGTCCCTCAACAGAGGAATAGATACAGAAAATTTGGTACATTTATACAATGGAACACTACTCAGCTATTAAAAACATTGATTTTATGAAATTCACAGGCAAATAGATGGATCTAAAAATATCATCCTGAGTGGGGTAACTCAATCACAAAAGAACACACATGACATGTACTCATTGATAAGTGGATATTAAGCAAAGAGCTTGGGATACCCACAGTACAAATCATGGACCACATGAAGCTCAAGTGGAGGGAAGACTAAAGAGTTGATGCTTCAGTCCTACCTAGAAGAGGGAATAAAATAATCAAGGGAAGTACAGAGTGAAAGGGACTTGGGAGGAAGAGAAGAGAGGGAGGAGAAAAAAAAAGGAGCAGAATCAGATATGGGAGGAGATGGAAGAGATGTACAGAGGATCAGGGAGTTGAACAGAGGTCTGTAGCAATGGGGGATGAGGAACTGAGGGTAGCAACCAGAATGTCTCAGATGACAGGAAAATAAGAGCCTTCTAGGACCCCATGGGGATAACATTAGCTGGTATAGCCGGCAAAATGGAAGGAGAACCTATTGAGACCATATCCAGAGGTTAGGCATGGCCCCCCAGTTGAAGAATGGGGCCATCCATCCAGCTCCAAAATTTTTACCCAGAATTGCTCCTATCTAAAGGAAATACAGGGACAAAGAGTGGAGCAGAGACTGAGGGAAAGGCCATCCAGAGACTGCAACACCTTGGTATCCATCTCACATGCAGACACCAAATCCAGACACTATTGCTGATGCCAAGAAGTGTTTACTGACAGGATCCTGATACAGCTGTCTCCTGAGAGGCTCTGCCAGATCCTGACCAATACAGATGCAGATGCTCACAGCCAAACATCTGACTGAGCACAGAGACCCCAATGGAGGAATGAGGGGAAGAACTGAAGGAACTGAAGGAGACTTATGTGGCATCAGTGGGAGGGGAGACCTTTGGTCCTGTGAAGGCTTGATGCCCCCATGTAGAGGAATGCTATCACGGTGAGGCAGGAGTGGGCCGGGGCCCAGGGGGAGCACCCTCATAGAAGCAGGGAAAGGGGGAATGGGATAGGGGGTTTGCAGAGAGGAAACCAATCACATTCGTGGTGCACTATCTATATTCCACAGCCTATACATTGGTAACTCTTTTTATTACTACTTTAAAATATTATAGTTTGTTAGTTAGTTGTGGGAAGGAATGCAGGTACAGCATTTGTGTGGAGGCTAAAAAAATGTGTAGGAGTTGATTCTCTTACTCAACATGTACTCAGGGATTGAACTCAGGTTGTCAGATTTTACAAAAAATCCCTAATGCTGAGAAACCTCAATGCCCATATTGTTGCATTTATTATTTTACCCCTGTCACTTTTTAATGTTTTTATGAGCAAAGTTGACTTAAGTTACTTTATGGTCCCACCCTTTGTATGCTCTTTCTCTCTTTTTGTTTCAAATATTTGGCCTTCTCTAAGAGTAGACTCTACTTAGATTTTAAACCTTCTCAGTTCTAAACAGGTTTGTGTCTTGCTTCTTGTCTGCAGAGTAGGTGGATTGCTTTTTTCTTACACACATTCCTGGTATGAATTTCCATAAGAAGAGCCTATATTATATTTGATACAAATTAAAGGTCTTCTTGCTACCCATTGCACATTCTCTGAGAGAGGATATGCAGCATGCCTTTCTCAGTCAATTTCCTGTCATGGAGCAGCTCACTGTCCATGTAGCTCAGTCAGTGGGTAGTGTGTGGGAATCTTCTTCTACATACTCATCTTGATGTCATTCTGTCCTAATTACTGACTACTGTGAAAATCTTTGCAAAAATTCAACTTTAAAACTGTACTGTGAAAGTATATATCAAACCATTCTTATTCCTTCATAATATTTAGTTATTAGACAATAATTAAAACAAACTAAAATAAAGTAAACCAAACATTAAGTTCATGACCTGGATGGGAAGGATGGAGAGTACATGCTTTAAAGAAGGTCTGGGTGCAAAGAAATAACTAGATAGTCTTTAAATTAACATCCCACATTAATGAGCAACAAGTCATATTGGTCCTACAATTGTGGAGTCTTGATTTCTTTCTATATTCATAGACTTTATTTGAAAAATAGCTTAAAGAGTTTGCCCATTTCCACATAGATGTATTAGGAGCTCTTTGGACTTCCTAATATTTTGTCATTGCTTTCATAATAACACAGTAAATGATATTGTTATACTTGTATAGGATTTCAATTCCAAGATTTTTATTATCCTCCCCTTTTATTAATATGTTTCAATTATAAAAAGATTCTTTATTCTATACATGTTCCTACACATATAGAATTTGCTTTGCTCATATTCAACCTCATTGACCTTTTTTATCCCCACTTTTTGGTGTACCCCTCCTCATCCTTCAACTTTCATTCTTTTTGATAGAAATTTCTGATTCCCTAGTGAGAGAAAACATGCAATTTTGTTTCTAAGTCTGGCTTATTTCACTCAACCTGATGACTTTCAGTTACTTGGTGATCTAAATGGAGAATATAGAATGGGTAGATATGCAAATGAAATAACAACTAGAAAATATGTAAAAATAGAACTGATCTCAACTGCTTAAAGGCATCTCCCTATGAAAACAATCTTTCTACTGGGAACGACTAACTTGTTGCCTGCAAGGCAGACTGATGTCTTTAAAAACAGTTTCAGGATGTGACACACTTTAAAAAAATAAGAATTGGCTGTAACTGCCTAGCACTTGATAAGTAACTGAAGCTTCCCCAATGTTTGTATTTACTCTAACTTAGGGCTGTATAGAGACTATGTGATATCCCTCTAATCAATCACACAGAGCATTTCAGGTGCTGATGATCTGCCTACAGCTTCTTTTGCCAGAAGCCTTCATCACAAACTGCCAAGATACTCTCTTCTGTACTGCTTGGCTTTATTCTACTATAACCAAACATTATGAACTGAATAATTTATAAATAAAATGAATTTACTCAGCACAGTTCAATATAATTTGATCTCAAGTTGAAGAATATAAAGATGACTTATTCATTAGAGCAGAAGACCAAAGAACAAGAGATTGATTACATATCAGAGAGAAAGTGAAGCTTATATTTTCCAAAATCTACATTAATAAGGGTTTTTAAGTGCTTTGATCCCTCCTTCTAGCCTACCAACCAAAGGTAGGGGAGAAAAGATAATAAATAGGACGGGGGAATGTGGCCCTGTTTAGAAGTATTTTTGGGGGTTCGATTCTAATTTCTGTTCATCAGGATACCAGCAGTCCAGTTCAGTAGTGTCAGGGTACCAACAGTTCAGTTCAAAAGTGTCACCAACCACAAATCAGCAGTGGCAGGATCCAGCAGAAATCTCCACGGCCTCCACTGAATTGGCATGAGTCAGTGGGAGTGATCAGGACCAGCCAGAATGCCAGAGAAGTTCTCTCTTAAGGAAGTGAAGATCAGCAGAGATGTGAGACCATGAAGAGATGCACAGCTAGCTATGAAATCGTCCTATCACTGCCCATTGAGTTCTATTTATACCCTCTCCAAACGTCATGTGTCCTCCCACAGGTCTTGCCCACATAACCGGAAACTTCTGCTTCAGGCCAAGTTCATTCTTCCATAAAGAACCTAAACCAAAGATAAACAATTCACGTTTGCAATAACAGCATAGATCAGTTAATCAGTTCTTCATGAACTTCTGACCTCTTAAAGTTCTCACCTTTAAACACTATTACAGAGACAGTGAAATGTCTCCATAGCTAAAGGTTTGTGCCACCACTTTAATAACATGATTGCAGTCCCAGATACCACATGCTTCAAGAAAAGAACAGACTTCCATGGGTTGTCCTCCAACCTCTGCTTGCACTCACATTTATGGACACACACACACACACACACTATTAAATAAATAAAATGTAATAGATGCTGTTGCGCTGACTAAAATTTTCACACATGAATGTACAAAGCCTATAGCATCCCACATTTTCCTTTTCAGTCTGCATTTGGGTCTTCAAACCTCAAATGATCGTGGCTGACTTCCTTCTCTTGAAAGCCTCTCGTGAGTCACATCTGCCTTTCAGATAATTTTCATTCATTTCTATAAATGTTCAAGCCTTTTTTATGTTCCTCAGAATCTAATAAATACTGGATATACTTAAATAATTGTCTTTCTTTTCTATAATGAAGAGCCATGTGAGAATCACAGCCATGATGAGCAGAGCAGCTCCCATTTTTAGATAATTGCAGACTATATTTAGAATCTGGTTAGACTCTGATTTAACACAATAGCTCCTGCAATGCCTTCCCTTCTTTCTCACTGCTCCTGAATACCTAGTCACTAATTGCATTTTAATTATGCTTTCATGACTCTGAAAGGTCATGAACCATTGTAAGATAGAGAAAAAGGAGAGAGAAAAAATTGCCTTTACACACACACACACACAAACCCACAAACATGCTACATTTTTATGAATCATTGATTTCTAGTAATTTTTTCCACAGTGTTTGAAGTTTCCCAAGAGACACAGAAACCACAGTTCAGACTGTACAAGGAGCAAGGCTTGGGCTGAGGATTGGGTAATTATAGTGAAAATCACCGTGACAGTCTGCCAGCGGCAGCAGCAGCAACAACAACAACAAAAACAACAACAACAGACTAGAATGTCATTTCTGCCTGAATTTTTTTGTGTACACCAGAAACCATTTCTAAAATTCAAGGCATTACCTGAAAAGCAAGAGCCTCAGGAAATGTCTCCATTCATGTTCAGTGTTACGACCTGGCATCTTGGAGAGTGAGGCTCTGGAATTAGACCTTTGGCTCTTGTCCTGTGTTCACTGTCACTTCTGTATAAGTTCAAACAAGTAACACAACTTCTTCAAGACCCATGTTCCAGACTCATTGAACCATTCTGGTTTGGCAGTTGAGTGTAGCCTTTCTGGAGCCATTTCAGTGGTACTTATCCAAATTAGGTGTCTCCTTTATAAACTCCTCTACCGTGTTCTTGAGTCTGTAATCCTGGTGGAAGACATCCTGGACTTGCTACTACTGTTAAGTCTCAAATCCTGGGACAAATGGTTAAGGTGCCTGTTTCACATATCAAAGCAGACCTGGCTTCAGGATCTCCCAGAATCTCTCAGTTCCTACTTTTAACAGTATTTGGCTGGCCTTATAGTATATATACCCTGTCCTTTAACCCAAACTCTCCAGCCCAGGGACTGGACTGCCATTCTCCCAGAGGCTTTTCCCTGTGTAATCTAGACATTTTAGTTACCTGCTTACCCCCAAATCTTTATTTTTAACTTCTGTGTTCTTAGCTGCAGCACAGGTTTCCTCTCTTCTCTCTCCCTTCTCCTATCCCCTCTACTCACAAGGCCCGAGCTTCTGTCCACTCTGTACTCTCCACGATGTCCCTGCCTCTGGCTGTGCCCTTCCTTTTATCTACAATAAATTATCTCTTCCACCATATCTAGGAGCAATCATGTTCTTTCTTTTTTTTATTCAGCTACTATGCCTATTTTGAAATCACTCTGCTCCTAGGCATTAGGAGCATAAAAATCTGCTCACAGCATGTCTGATGATTCCTATATCAATTTTGAGCAAGTAAAATGTTCTAAATGATTGTGAGGCTGGGGACTCTCGGCAATTTTTTCTTAATTACTCATGCTGAATGCAGTATCTTTTTCTTTCTGTGAGCATACTTAAGAGAAGTTAAATGTTTGTTCACCTAGAATTATGGCAGAGAACTACCTACTATATGCTTGCTTTACACTTGATATAGTTTTACTTTAAAAATATGAACCATGTGCACCATGGTTCACAGATGGCATTAAAAAAAACAAACAAACAAAAATCAAGGAGATATAAAAGTCTGGAGATATCCCCCACTTAAGTATTTTTTATGCAGTATGAAAACTTGAATTTGGATTGCCAAGTGCCCTTGTAAAATACAGAGGTAAACATCTGTAAATCCAACACTGGGAAAGCCAGATTGCAAGAATCCCAGGGGGTCAGTAAGCAATCAGTCTAGTTAAATTGGTTAACTATGGGTTCAATAGAGATGCTGCCTCAAAAACTAATTGGAGAGCTATTGAGAAAGATATTCAATGCTGACTTCTGACCAAAGCATGTGTTCTACACACATCTGCATACACATAAACCACAACAAGAGAAGATATAAGAAGAGTATAATATTTATTTCAAACCAGTGAACACTTTCTAGCCCTGATGGTATGTTCTTTGTCATATCTGGATATTAATTAATTAGAAAACGTTTATACTTTAAAGGGGAGACACAGTGACACAGCACGTGCATCTAAGACAGGAGACTTGAATTGGACCTTCATCCACTAGTTTCTTTTCCTATTTTAACTCCTCCAAACACTCCCTAAGGCCTTCAGAACTCTTATAACTCTAAGGCCAAAGTACTCTTGTGTGCTTTACATAGAGTCATTCACCTCTTCAACTTCAGGTGTCTTTGACAACGCTTGAGTCCCAAAATTTTCCCTTTTTTTCCTGAAGTTAAATGAGGCCCTTTCCATCCCTTTGAGAACATGTTCCAAATTACGTTGTTCTGAGCTATTTAGGGATCATGTAAGTTCTGATCTACTGATGTTAATTTATATTCTCACGGTGGAGTCTTAAGAAAGCCTTTATCTATCATGCTGTGAGCTTAAATCACTGGAGAAGGCCAGAGAGATCTCCAAGGCTGTTTCTTTCTCCCCAGATTACATCATCATTAGCATTTCATCTTAGCCATGCTCTCAGCCCAGTGGTTATATCATCACCAAGGAACAAATGTAATTCCTGGAAGTCTGATAAGCTCCTTTGAACAAAATCCCACTTAAAAAATCTGTAGAGCAGCAAGCCTGGGGTCTGATACTTTCTACGCTGTGAGGTCCCATGTACATTCACTATATTTCCAGGGATTTCTACAGGAACAGAAGATGGTCTATCAGAACTGGACTTCTTGACCTCTATTTCCCAGATTTCTGAAATTACTGAGAAGCAATGTTCAGATTCATGTTTCTCTTCTAAGTATGCTTATATTTAAATGGGTCTAAATGAAAGCAATTGTTACACATGAATACAGTCATGGTTGCAACCTAGGTGAGCCCCCTACAAAGACTGAGTGAGTT
This sequence comes from Arvicanthis niloticus, assembly GCF_011762505.2. Taxonomy (NCBI): domain Eukaryota; kingdom Metazoa; phylum Chordata; class Mammalia; order Rodentia; family Muridae; genus Arvicanthis; species Arvicanthis niloticus. The sequence continues at coordinate 56,367,038 of NC_047671.1, read as the reverse complement.
CCCAAGACATGCAGCAAGAGTACACTGTTCTACATAGCTTACCACAATACTGAGTTGTCCAGTATACTATTTAGGGTTCTCTAGAGAAACAGAACACAAATATATACATATATATATATATATATATATATATATATATATATATATATATATATGTATATATATGTATATATATGTATATATGTACATATATGTATATATATGTATATATATTTGCGTGTGTGTATTTATATATATATATGAATGGTTTATTAGAGTGGCTTACAGGTTTACAGTCTATGGTCCAGCTACTCTGACAATACCTGTCAACTGATGGAAAACCCAAGAATAATCCAAAGGTTAGTTGTTTGGTCTACAAGGCAGGATGTTTCATATGTTATTCATTATACTCCAGGATTCGGGGGGTGGGGGGGAGGTAGTGTCTAATACTAGTGGGAGCAAGCAAAGAGCAAACAATCCCTTCTTTCATGGCTTCATATAGGCTGTTAACAGAAAGTGTGGCCCAGATTTAAAGTGAGTCTTCATACCTCAAAGGATTCAATCAAGAAAAATTCTTCACAGGTATACCATGAAGCTTCGGTTTTAATTTGTTCTAGATGTTGTCAAGTTGACAACTAAGAATAGCCATCACAGTCCAGTAACTAAAAATCATGATAAATATGAAACAATGAATATGAACATGTGTTAAACATGCCACAGTATGGAACAGAAACAAGAGTGTGTCCCAGCATCTGAGCACAATGCCCCCAAAGACTGCTGAGCCCTACAGAACAGCTTTTCTGTCTTTTTACTCACAAGCTAGTGAATAGGAAGCTAACTTGGATCTTGCTGCAACAAGCCCTATTTATTTGGACAATTCTGAAAGCTAAATTACAGCTGCTATAATTGCTTTAACAACCCATTCTAGTTTCTTTTGACACAAAGAAATAATTTGTTTAAATAAACAAATTTACTAAGTAGAATTTGTTATTTCTGGATAAGCCATTTACATGAGCTTGTTTACAGTATTTAGGATAACACATTCAGGAGACACAAAGTATTTTATCAGTTTTTGTTAAGGATAAAACTTTCCTGATCGAGGGTGTAAACACTCACATATGAATTAATCAGATCTCCTTGTTGATTTTAAGTTTCAGAGATTATTGATTTGATTTTAAGGGTTTAACTGTATTATTTTTATGCGATTAGAATCTTTCTTATATAGTATAGTCATTATAAACTTGGTATGGGAGGAAACAGGGATGATATACAGAGGGTTAGAAAATTGAACAGAGGTTTGTAGCAGTGGGGATGGAGAGCTGGGAGTAGCCACCAGAAAGTTCCTGATGTCAGGAAAACAAGAGGTTCCTAGGCCCCAACCGGAATGAGATTAGCTGATCCACACCCATACCTACTGCTAAATAATTAAGATATAACAAGCCAGAGTTTACATAAAAGGAGGTGGAAAGCAGTTATCCACAGTTGGAAATATTCTGCTGTTGTACTTCATCTAATCCACTTTTTCTTATATCTGTTTGAGTATTCTCTTAAAATACTCATACTATCCAATTGGATTATTTTTGATAAGACCTATTATAGTACTACTGACCTTTAAAAAAAAAAAAAAAAAAACCAGCAGGTTTGAAAATCAATCACAAGTCACATATGTTGGTACAGGCCTGTAAGTAGCATAGGGAAGCTGAGGCAAGAAAAAGAAGAGTTTAAAGGTGGCCTGGGCTACATACAAGATTCTGGTATTTAAAAAATGGGATAATAAAATACATTAAAGCAGAAAATCAATTAGCCTTTCATGAGTATGGTTAGCATTGGTCTGTACATAGGACCAATTATCGCTCAAGACTCCTGCATTCAAGTATTATGAAACTAATGGCACAGAAGAAAAGTTCAGTGTGTGATCAATTACTAAATTTTTAGATGCCTACATGCCTAATGGCAGATGCACTGAATCTTGTCTAAGCTAGGAATTTTTCATGAGTAGTGAAAGATCGTCTGCCTCAGAGAAAAGTTTAGACTTACATGAACAGAAGGAAAAAATGGTGGCTTATGGTAAAGAAATAAACAAATGAATGAAAGTAGGGAGAGAGGGGTGCATGAAATATGAAATAAAAACATTCTGTGAGACTTGACCTGAGTAGCCATATAGAAAAGATCTTTATTTTGCACACAAGAAATACATGAATGGCATAGCCTGTGTCCTACAGGGAAAATGGAGTAATCAGCCCAGGCTAGACTCTAAACCAACACTGGAAGTTCAGCACACAGCATTCGTGTCTCAGCAAAGTGAACAAATTGAGTTGGGAGTTTGGTGTGTGGCTCTTTCATTCCAGGTCATAAACACTGGCATCCTCACAGCCTCGCATTAAATATGCAGGTTCTCATGGTTCTTTCATAAGAGGAAGAACTTGTGCAACTTCTTGCCATTCTTACATTATCCTCTGAACTGTCAGTCTGAGGCTTCCTCAGCAAGGCTGAAACTTGCAGATAGTTAATGGCTTATTTATGTTTCTGCTTCACTCAAACAACCAACTGCTCCCAAACTAGGTGACAACTGTTTGCAGAGAACAGAATTTAACACCTCCTTATCTTTTTTATTTTATCAAAGACAGTGTTTTGGTGAAGTTCCTTTCACATTTTATAGATAGTTATGTATTTTATCTTCTAAAATTGAACCTTTCATCAATGGAAATGATAGACTAATTACTTGCCTCGGTAGTATGTTAAAATAGTTTCAGTGTCACTAATTGTAACATCAAAACAATAATTTATTATTAAAAATCTAATACTCTTTAATATTCAGTCTTTAGATCTCATTCTGATTAATACTTTAATAAATATTTCATTACTTTATAAACCAATGTGTGCTTTATTTGAATAAATTCCTAAACTTAAAATATAATATTAAAGAAAATAGAAACTTTAGTTATCTTAGTATATAATTAATAAACTGTCCTAATTATAATCAATTTATTATCTGTTTAATATATGAAAACCCATGTATCGCAGAGAAGATTTATATAAACTTATATATAACTTTTTAAAAGATCTTTGTTAATATCTACAAAAACAAGGACATTGAATTTGCCTGTACTGTTTCTTTATAAAGTTAAACATTTTGTCATTTGTTTGATGGCTATTAATCTTATTTTATGTGAGTGTTTCGTTCTGATCTTTATTAAATTTTCTACTTTTGTAAATATGCTTTAATAACAAATATAAACAATGATTCTGACAATAATAGTTCTTTCCTTTAAAGTTCTTCCAAACCTTCTTTAACATCTAAATTAGGAATAGGAATGAGTAAAGAATTATAGCCAAGATATATTTAAACCCATTTGCACACAATATAGGAAGAAAATATGAATATTATAATTCTTTTGACACATGATAAATTGGAATCAAGTTGGCAAGCATAAGCACTGTGGATGATTGCTTTCTTTTAATAAGGATACAAGATGTTCCAACCCTGGATCTGCTTGTCTTCATTGCATCATAACACACATCCTCCCACCTAGTAGAAGCTGTGAGGAATATCTATTTGGTTTGTTTGGTTTTATTTACAAAGGAAGCATATGGTAATATTATGTTTTTGGTAAGGAAATGTTTTTGAAATGCATTAAATAGTTAGTAATCATCCACCTAATCCTCCATCCCCCATTTTCTTAATTCAGAGGCAAGAGCACCATTCCCTATAGATATAATTTACCTCCTTGCTACATTCTCCCTCTTTCCCCACAGCCCTTTAAAAGTTATCTTCCATTTTATCCAGCTATACTTTCAGCATAAAAAAATATTGCATTTAATCTGTTTTTCTCGTATCCACTTCAGCTTTAAAGCTTATTTCCACAAACAAGAACCAAGGGACTCCACACTTTCATAAGTTTTATTTATTTGTTATATTGCCCCAAGTTATAGACTAGGAAGATCTGTCTACTAGTCTACATTGGGCTGTATCATTCATTATACTGCAGTAAAACAAATGTATGCCTTCATATTGAGATATCATATATCTATCCTCATCAGTAAGAACATTCATGGACCCCACTGAACAGTATCATACTTACCTAAATTCTTGCTTATATGGGAAGTTAGCAGTTTTCCTTAAACTAAAGTCAGAGGCCCTGCCAAGCAAGACTGACAATAAACTGTTAGTTCCCTCTCTCAGTGTCAACAGTCAGTCTTCAGTTTTGCCAAGGGTGGATAGTACAACCTCTTTTAAAGTTTGATTAGAAAGACAGTGCGTTTTTTTTTTTTTTTTTTTTTTTTTTTTTTGCTATTTAAATCATCAGCTGTTGAATATTGCAGAGAAAGCAGAGGAAAATGTAGTCATCATTTTGAGGCTTTGCATAGTAACAATGGAGTGGCTCAGTCTTGGAGTTCACTGGAGGAAAGTGGCGGTTATTTTGCTCACAGGTCACTCAAGTGACTTTTCATCAGCAATAGGACAGGTCCAAGGCCAGAAACTCAGTGAACAGAGTCCCAGAGATGCAGCTTGAAGGGAAAGCAGGATTGTGAATATAGTCTGTATTTCCCAGACGCTGGAGTACATGCACTACTTCCGTGTTCTGTGTTCTGTAAGACATGGAGGCAGCACTTAACCATTAGTGCATTTTAATCCATGTTGTTGCCCCTGCTTCATTCTTTATAAGCTCCTTTTTCTTTCTCATGTAAGCAAATTCTCACTCTGTATTCAAGATCCTCTTCTGTCTAACTTGTGTGGTCACTCTAACCTTATTTAATGTTCTAATTGTGCTCAGTCCTATTTTTGTGTCCTGATCACAGTTTGGAAATCTGGCTGCTTAGACCCATCTCTAAAGCTCTTAACAAACTGTCAGTCTTTGCTTCAGTATGTTCTACCAACTATCACGCCACAGCCTACTCACTGCTACCGTATCAGCCTAAGCCAACATCATGTCTTACCAGCTCACTTAGGAGCCTCAGAAATAGTCATTTTTCCAAATCCTGCTCCATACAGCAAGGAAAAATGTCGTCACCTGTTTCAACTTATTTTGTATGATCCCACACTATTCTTACTTAGCACTGCAGGGTCTATGGTATATAGTTCAAGTTCACCAACATGAACTTTTTAAGTCTTTCAACTATTCTTCCTCTGCTTAGATTCTTCGCCAAGAAAATATTAGGATCACTTAAAATATAATGTTAACTTCTGTGTATGTGTGTATGTGTGTATGTGTGTATGTGTGTATGTGTGTATGTGTGTATGTGTGTATGTGTGTATGTGTGTATGTGTGTATGATGACCCCATTCTGAGATAACAATGCAAATCCATTCATGAAGATGGAGTCTTTACTATTAGGCTTCACTAGTCCTTAACACAAGAGTTCGAGGGCCATTTTCAAAACATAGCTCATACCCTTAAATTAAAATCTGTTTTGAATGCAGCCTAGTTCTACCACTGAAAGGCTTGCCTAGCTACAAAACATGGTTAGTTCAAACTTCATATTCTCTATTATTAGAAGTGCTCACCCTCACAGATCTTAGGAAGTTTGTACTGCACTGTGATTCTATACCACTCCCCCAACACTCCCCAAGTCCAGCTGCCCCTCCCTGCACTCTTTCCCTCTATCACTCCCCACCCATCTGATCTCTCTTTCTTCTGTTCCAACCTGCCCCCAGTCCATCTGTAAAATTCATTCTATTTCCCCTTCCTAGGGAGGTCTATACATCTCTCATAGAGCTCTCCTTTCTACCTAACCTCTCTGGGCCTGTGGAATGTAGCTTTGTTATCATTTACTTAACAGATAATATCCACATATAAGTGATTTAATTATGTATTCAATTTCCTGGGTCTTGGTTACCCCATTTAGAATAGTTGTGATTAGAATGTAGTATATAGAAAAGAATCTGTCTTCAATAAAATTTTAAAAATAAACAAATCAATATTGGTCTTCTTAGATAGCTCACCATAGCTTCAATAAGAGCCAATCCTCAACTCAGGTCCTTTTATCATCATGTATTTTTAAAGTCTTCTTCCATCCCTCCCACTTTTTTCTTCTATCTCTCTCTTCCCTCTTTTGTTTCTTCCCTTCCTTGCTCCCCACTTCTATCTTTCCCAAATATGTTTTAATGACATGCTATGTAAGGTGCTTGGAATAGAATAGCTGAATGGCTATCACAGAGCATGCCAATTGTTAAGAAAAACAGAGTGTGCAAATACTTGCAAACAAAACAGACTTTGATAAAGAAACACATGACAGGGGTTTTAGATATGAACTTCCAATTATTTTGCCTGGAGTTGGAATGCTCCCTCTCTGACTTAGGAAATCCAGAAGCTTTCTACTAGTTACTACTGTATAAGGTTAGTTGTTCACCTTTTCATTTTGGGTTTCCAACTCAAAGCATAGACTTACCATGTCCATCTCTCGACAATACTCCTTTCTCCTTCAGCACTCACTTTGAGGAACAACTCACAAGTCAATTGCCTGGTTCATTAAGGGATCCCTATGGACTTTCCTGCTAATGACCTAGTGAAGGTAGTTCTCTCAGACCCACGGGCTCCTGTCTCTCACTGCAAAATACAGTGTGTCTTATTACACTGAGAAAATTCAGCAGAAATCAGCTCTGATACTCATCAAGAGGGCAACCTTGCAAAATTATTTAACCTTTCTGATCCACAGTCTGTGAATAGGAATAATAATGCTTTCCTCTAAAGGTTTCTGTGAAGGTCAACAATGATGAAATATTATTCTCTCCCAGTACAGGCAAGGCAGCCTTTGTTTCTTTTCTCAGTTATCAAGAATAAAACCATGGCCAAAAAATGACAATTGACGGAAGGAAGAAGCCTCACAATAGGAAAAGAATTATTCACTGACTTGTAAATTATGATAATTCTCCTGTAACGATTCTGCAAAATTATGATTTATTATTAACATTTAGGACAGATGACTCATCCTTTAGAAATGTAAAGGCAATGAATTTCTTTTAACCATTTTGTTTGTATTTCAAAACAGAGCAAACCAAATTTCATATGGGAACAAAATTACAATAAGAAGCATCATGATTATGATTTTTAATTTATATCTGTCTATTAAAGTATCTATTTGTCTTTATATACTCATCATGTAAAATATTAAACAATTAAATATAAAAATTGCAGAAAAATATTTGTCCTAAAAGAGAAAAAAAATTTTTTAATCTTCTTTAAATAATGTCATGTATGTAAATGTATATTTTAATAACTGTGATGTCTGAAAGGCATTATTGTACTGTTCATGTGTTGATTTTTGTTTGAAATTCTCAAGCTGATATAGTGTAAAGTGGAAATTTAGTTATATTTTTATTAAATTAGTTCCCCACACTTGCTCACACTTGCTATTCCTGAGGCTATGAGCCTTTATTAAGGTTATAAAATGCTTCGACCTTCGTCAAAGGCACAGTAACTTCCCTGGAGGTCCACAGCATTAATGATGAGGTGAAATTCAGAATTATCATCTGCTGGCAGCATCGCCTTCCCTACCACAGAAGCTATTCAAATCCTGCAATTGAAAGGCAAACCTGTCCAAAATCTCATAAAGAAATTTCCCTGGAAATTGAAATATTGGTCAGATTGCTTTTTAGCCTGAGATGTTCACTGGGCAATAACCCAATGCTTCCATGTCTTCCCCACATTTCACTCTGCAGGCTTGGTAAGTGATGGAATTTATTTCCAAAAGTCAAGATCAATGGTTGTTGCAGATTTGCCTATGAGAAACTTTTCAGAAAAAATAGATTAGAAGTGACTGTTTATGATATGGTATTGTTACAATACCACTGTCTGAGAGAAAAGCTATGCTTCATGCAAGGTTGATATCATGGCTTTTTTGGCTATTCACAATAATGTGTGAGTATAATGTTCATGACATAAAAAAAAAACATCATTTAGGTGGAAACAAGTTCATAAATACAAGACTCCCTTTTTTGAAAACAAAGGATTACTCACCAATGTATATAATACCCATGATAATGGTGTTGTCACTAGGAAAAAGTCAGTTTGGTTTCTTCATCTCAGACTTCACTACTACTTTACAAGTGGATTGTGACCTGAGCTGGAATGGATGCAAAATTTCTTTGCGATTAGTTTTTAACCTCCCATTATAAACATAAACATTCAGTTTTGCTCACATGGTAGAAAAAAAAGCATTATTTATTCATACATTAAAATTAAAGTTATTTACCATTAGATGTTTATAGCAAGACCAGTATTGTTGGGTTTCTTCTCTTAATATAATGCTACAATATGGCTACCAGGAAAAAATATGGTCAGTTAATAAAGATTTGAACAAATAAGTAGTTTATAGGTTTCCAACTAGTTCTTTATTCTGCTGAGAGCTTGGATTTATCAAGTATAAGTATGAGCACATAATCAGTATTCTAAGAGAGTCTGTGGAAATCATCCACTTAATAATTGGTATAAGAATCCATGCTAATGGCTTTTTGTCCTGTAGAGGATTTGTAATCCAGCAACATGGCTGCTCTGGCAAGGGATCACCTCCAAACACCTTCTAGGTCTGTGTGATCTACTAGAATGACACACCTTTAATCCTTCTGGGTTGTATACAGATATGCCTTCAGTACACACCTTTAATCTCAAACAATGAAGGTAAAGTTATTTTGTAAAAGAAACCTATGTTTGAGGGGCAGACAAAGTAATGAATCAGAGAAAGATTTGACAGAATGAGTTGGAGATAGGATACATCCAACACTTATGAGAACAGACAGGAGAGATGGGCTATTTAAGAGCAGCACAGAGTGAGTCCACAAGTGGAGGGCAGTTCAGTGAGTGCTGTTAAACTGAGTTCAGGCAATGCAGTGGAGTTCAGTTGAGTTCAATTCACTGCAGTTCAAGCAAGTTCAATTGAATGCAGTTGAGTTTGGTCATGAGTTCCATTCAGTTTGTTTAGTTTGTGCAGTGCAGGTCAGCATAGGCAATTGAAGCCAGAGCAAAAGAAGGAGTCAGAAGACTAGAACAAATTGCCAGAGTTAGTTTGAGTTCAAGAAGAACAATTCAGGGAGAAGTTGAGAGAAGTCAGCTTGAAGAGGAGTTTTAACCAGAACAGCTGATTTGAACCAGCCAGTTAAAGTTCAGAAAGAACCAGAAACTGTGAGTTCATTTTTCAGTAAGCCTTCAAGATAACAATTACATTTGGTGAATAAAAGTTACTTTTACATTGCCTGTTAGAGCTAAACTTGTGGGCAAAATCAATCTGCAATAATAATTCAGAAACTGATTGGCAATAAACTGACATGTGGGAAATACATATAATCTGAGTTTCTGTGCAAGGTGGGAAATTATACTTAAAGGTTGCAGAAGTCTGGACACTAAAACATTTTCTCATAATAACCAAGTATTAAGGCATAGTGTACAGGACCCTAAAATGACAGTGTGCCTTACTTCTTGCAAGTGTTGTTTACAGATTTCACACTTTGTCTTACTTTCCTAGATCTTTAGTTTCTAGTCACTATGGTTGTTGGTCAAGAACTCATCTAGATTTCAAAGTCTCTCATGAAGTCACATTATTTACCCTGACTATGCTCTTTATACAAAAGGGGAAGATTTATTTTAGCTTGACCCTGAAGATATTTGTTCTAGGACTTTGAACCTCTTGAAGGTAGGATATCTGATTGCTGAAGACTTGGTTACCATTTTGCTATCTTGCAGAGAAGCATATATATTTTAAGGGCATAAATGAAAATAAATTTCTGATAAAGAGAATTGTAAGATGTGTTATCTAGGTTACTTAGAGAGAATGTGATATTCCACAAGGACTTCAGGATGGAGTAACTGCAGAGTAACATTTGAGGGAAAATTCCTCCTAAAGACTAATGTTTGCAAGGGTATTTCAGTGCTGGATTCTCAGAGAATCCTGAAGTGAAAGGAATGACAGAACATTCTGGACTTAAAACTATATCCTTCAATCTTTCCTACAGAATAATACAGAAAACTAAGAAATGAGCACTGGTATTATCACACCTAATATACCAACAAATTAAAGGATAATTTTTTTAAAAAATAGATTTGTTTATGTGCTTGTGTGTGCACATATTTGTAGATGACTATATTAGGAGCAAGACTGTAAGTGTGACTGAGCAACAATGAAATTAAATCTCTCTTCATATTTAAGAGAACACTGTTAAAACTACAGGAAATGATGTTATAAAAATCATGTGTGTATGCTTCATTATCCTATAACATGAACTCGAGAGCCTTAGTGATTTTTATTCTATGAACCTTGTTTATAACAATGTAGCCAGTGGCAATGATCTTTGTGAAAATTTCATCCGCATTGGTATTTATTAATAATCATGATAAGATGATTTAGGGAATATATTATGTGTAATATATGAGCTGGATACAAGACTGGAGCCAACAGGATGAGAATCACATTACTCTTGAGAAAACAAAGGTAGAATCATTCTTGCATTTCATCAATTCTGTTTAAGTTTTATAGTTTCAACTTCCTTAGTGATTTTTTAGGAGAAAAAAAACTTATACAGAATCTGAAACACCTGTCCTAGCCTGACATCCCCATTTCCATGAAGCATTGTCCTGAGACATTTCGTTTGTCATCAAAACTTGCATCTTTACCAAAGATATTTCCAAGAGTAGTTGATAGAGCACAGACAGTATGAAGTAGAAATTGGAAGGATAGAACAGAAAGAGCTAAATGAGGTGAGGAACAGGAGGACATTGTAGAAAGGACATTGTAGAAAGAACTTTGAAAAAGACACAGGGAAACGTACTACTGTAGAAGTTTTCATTAAAAAGCTTCACATACATGACCCTGAGGGGCAGGGAACCCCAAATGAAGACCAACAGAGTCAACTAAACCTGGACCCCTGGGAGCTCTCAGAGACTGAGCCACCAACCAAAGAACATACACTGTCTGGAACAAGGCCACCCAGCACAGTTGTAGCAGGTATTCATAGCAGTCTCTATGGCGGCTTTGTCTTGCCTCAGTGAGAGAGGATGCACATAACCTGGTAGAGTCTTGTTGTGCCAGCATCAGAGAATACTCAGTGGGGTCACTCTCTCAAAGAAGAATGAGAGAAAGGATGGAGGAGAGACCCTGTGAGGGAGACATGGGAAAAGAGAGCAGTATTGGGAAATAAATAAATAAATAAATAAATAAATAAATAAATAGTTTCATGTATATGCTTGGTACCAGTAACTGGCCCCCAAAATTATGACTGGCTAGATCACAGGTTCAGGGGGAAAACCTTACTATTATTGTTCTGCTAAATGGACAAAATAATTAAATGCCCATTAATATTTATGCTCATAGATTAGTATATATTTCAAAGACTATCAGTAATATTTCTTTTTGCAGATATTAATACATAGATCTACAACAAATAAATCTGGGAAAAGGACTATGGAATGTCAACTCTAACAATAAGAACCAGAGATACAGGAAATCTATTAGTCAGGATTCTCTAAAGTAACAGAACTTCAAAGTCTATAAAGGATTATTAGCTCAGCCCAGGAGGCTGAATTTCTCAGTTGATATTTACTATGTACTAGAATCCCAAAGTAGCCTCTAATATCAATGACTGAATGGATGTTCTAACAAGGCAAAGACAAGCAGACAAAGATCAAAAACTTCCTTCCTCTATGTCCATATATAGACTTTGGACAGCTGATAGAATCCAGATTAAATGTGTGTCTTTCTGATTCAAGATCTGAATTAAAGGCATGTGTCTTTCTACCTCAAAGGTCTAAACTAGAAGTAGATTCACCTAATTCAAACCAACCCCACCCCACCAAAAAAATCGTTCCATTTCTGAATCATAATTTATTATAGATGTAGTTAAGTTGACAACCAAGATTAGCCACCACAGGAAGATTGCACCAAAACAGAATTTGACTTATATGACAGGGCCAATGCATACATGAACTCACAGTATCTGTGAATGCATGCATAAGACCTGTAGAAGATCAAGGCAGTCAAAATACCAGCATGATAGGGATTGTGTAGCATGAAATCCAACACCCACCTGAGAAGTTATCTGCCATTGATGGTTGATGGAGGAAGTAGAGCCTGCTTCTTTAGAGAAAATGCCCCTAGAGAGACTACCCGTGCCTTAGTATATAGCACTAGCTCCATGCATACTTATTCTGTATGGTCCTGTTGGCACCCTCAAACATTACAAGCTGTTCCAATTGCTCTGGGTTACCCTCTAGAACTGGAGAGTAAGACCAGTTAGTTTTAACAGCTCTGGGAGGTTCTAGGCAGGCTCCCAGGGAAGAAAACTAATCAACAATGCTACCTAGCTATAAATCCTGCAAGCTACAATAAGGTCTGCTCTAGAAAGAAATGCCGACTGATGAAACTGTGCTCTGACGGCAATGGGACTGCTATGTGTTAACCTCCCAGGGAAACAGTACCTCTCCAGGGCACCACTGGTCATCAAACAAAAAGTGACCGAAGCTGTGTGAGGATTATTTCCTTCAGAGTACTTAGTCAGTATTTAGTCCTATTGGCTAAGTGGACTCATTAGGTTCTCTTTTTAAAAAGTACATGAAGTTATGGAGGAGTAAAGAGTGGTTGGAGCAATAGAAGAGGACTTGATGAACAGATGGGACCAAAACACATTTATGGGCATATATAGAATACTCATAAAATAAATAAATATAATATTTGGATTAATTCTTTAAGAATTTCACATGTTTACGGTTTTGGTCATAGTCACCTCTCACTCCTCCTTCTATCTCTCTCAGACAAACCCTCCAGATTCTTATTCCCATATTCAACTTTATGTATTATTTTTAAACTACTGATCCATTAGTAATGTTCATACACTCACGAGTATGGGTCCATCCATTGTAGGATGTTTGACCTACTGTGAGTCATAACCCTATGTAACACTGACTCTCCTTCCTTACACAGCTATCAGCTTTTAATTATAGGGGCTAAGGTTTGTGAGCCCCTGCTTTCTCCATCATGATATGGAAAATGCTTAACTGGATAAATGAACAAACAATATTGCTGTATTATAGACTGTTTTTACAACCTAAGTCTGTGCATAGTTACTTCTACAAGTGAGATTTTATCCTACACATTGAAGGTCTGTATATTTTAGATTTTCAAAATATCTACTGATTAAATATATTTATAAAATTTTAACCCCAGAAGCAAAGAAAGGGGTGAGTTCTGTAAAATGAGGTTGAAATTACCATTTTTCTACTAAAAAGTTTTTAATTACCTCATAAACTTTCTTTGTTTAAAGCAAATTTACTGTGTGCCTTTGGTGTTTAGCATAAATTCAGCCAAATCTCACTCAGGACATTGTATATTCACTTACTATTAGGCTCATCAGATGATTTTATAGGATGCCAATTTCCATGCAATTAATCAGAAAATCTGTAGAGAGCACGCTTGTAAAAATACAAGTTACAAAATATTTATCGCATTGTTTGCATTTTAAGTATGCTTATGAAGCTAATAACCTAGTTCTTACTTGCCTCCTTTAGACAAAATTTTTAATATTTAATATTTGATATTAACCCCCTCTACTATAAGTAGATCAAAATGTTATTTATTTAGGAAAGATTTGTGACAAAATCACTAGAAGACTGTCACTTTAATGTCCATGAAAGAAACCTCCTTTTTTGCTTAATTTTGTTAAAACTATGTTTTAATTAAGATAAATTGCATCTCATCACCTCTTTCCGTTCCTTCCCCTAAGCCTTCTCCTGTTCCCCTTTACTTTCTCTTAAACTGATGGCCTCTTTTTCTTTGATTACTATTATTTCAATTATACTTGTCTATGTATTGTCTATAATTATATGATTACCCATATAGATATTTGTGAGAAAACTTAGCCAAAAAAATCAAATAATCTACGTTTGTGGTAGAGAAAAGCCCTGCCTCATTCTCTCTCTCCCTCCTCTTCTCCCTACCACTTCTTCTCTCTCTCTCTCTCTCTCTCTCTCTCTCTCTCTATATATATATATATATATATATATATATATATATATTTTTTTTTTTTTTTCCTCAAGGAAAATATCCTAACAAATATAAAGAGCTACATTCCTAGATACTAAATAACAAAGGTTAGGTATTGTGGTTTCCATATGTTGAGAAGCATCTCTCATGTCATGGATAGGACTGGATAGCATCTGTCCTGTCATGTGACAATATGATGAAACTATGATGACTAAACATCAGTCTAGACATCACTGTAGCATGGTTTTAGATTTAGTTGATATTTAAACCAGTAGCATGTAAATAATGAAGAATCTTATCAAAAAGTGAGGTTTTATGGGTATTTTATTCATTTATAAAACCTATTTTAAACAAATGGTCCTTTCAATACACTGTGGATTATTGATACCTTTATGTTTACATTTCCATATGTATTTGGTGTGTGTGTGTGTGTGTGTAGTTTGTTTGTTTGTTTGTTTGAAGAACCTTGACAAAGAAGCCTGCTGACAAAGGTCTTTTACTGCCCTCCTCATTTATTTGTCTGGCTGAGGAACTTTACCACACAGAAGCATTTCTGTCACTCCTTACCTTCCAGTCTCACCACACATCTTCCTTCCTGTTGAGAACTTTACCAATAAAGGTCTAGGTTTCCATCAAAAGAAGGCAGAATATGATTTCTGAAGTATCCATATTGAATCTTTCGTTGATGGGTGAAATAAAATGAGCCAACACTTCAAGTCCACAGGGCCTGCATTTCCACAAGATTTTGTATAACACTAAATTGAACTCTCAGCCTTATCATGTCTTCAAATGTATCCAAACACTTTACTTTGGTGTGGGGTTGGGTGAGAAAGCATATTTATGCTGATAAAGGCTGTAAGTCTACCTCCACTAGAAAATAAAAACTCATTGGATAAGAGATATGGATGAATACAAATTAAAAATATATATATATTCTGGTCAAGTTTTCTTTCCGTGCTTCCAACCAGGGCATTTCCCTCAATATTCTTTCATAGCTCACATCACCATATTTCTACCACAGCCCTATGTGCCAAGTGTTGCCTTGGCAACACTAAAGATCACAGAGCTGCAGTGGACAGCCATTTCCTGGGAAAATGTCTCCATTCTTGCTGCCACTCATCTTGGTCTGATGACCAAGTTCAATGAGATCTAAAAACTGAATCTAGGACTAGGACGTGGTCTTGATTTTCTACAAGTTACAATTTGAGTCACATCCTCCTAGTTGTCAGTGGTCTTCATAACACGCAATGGGAAAGGGAAGCACACTGGATCTCAGATTCTTCTCTCATAATCAGAACACCAGTCTGAGATTCAGCTGTCTTATTTGGTCACATTTCCTGGACACTTGTACTGAACATTGATATAGAAGCCAATTCACACCTAGACTCACACTAGTACATGTCTTCTTATATTCTTTTCTTTCTTCCAGTTGAGATAACCAGCACAGGTGCATTCATGAAGCTGGTATTGCTGCTGTCTCCTGTGCATTTGAGTCATGGTAAATGGAAGGATGCCTTCTTGCCAAGAATACCTTCTCTGGATGATTATGTAAGGAACAGCAGACCTCCCTACTTCTTAAGACACTGAGTCATTGTCACAGCTCTGTGTCTTAGTTCATCCTAACCAAAGCACACACTACCTCACCCCATTTGTGAGGGCCATTTCCCAACATTTTAAGTAATTCCTGAAATAATAGATAGTACCAGAGCTTAGTTTACTGCTTTTCCTATACATACAGATATGCGGTAGATACATTGTGTCTTTTCTATCATAATATTAATATATAAGTTATGCAAAGTGAGATATTACAGTTTGATAACTATGATGTTACTATAGGAATGATCTTTTTTTCTCTCTCCTATATTTCTTATGACTAGACAAAGGAGTAAGTCAATTCTTGGTTAAAGATGGAATGAGAACAAATGTTATTGTGCAACTCAGAAGACCGTACAAATTTTATATAATATTCTAAGTCTTATGTCAGTGAAACTATTGTGTCTGTGTTTATTTTCAGTTAATTTAATTAATACTCAGAATTTTCTGACATACAATATTATATAATAACATACAAATGTTATGCTCAGAAAATAAGTGTGTTTCACTCTTGAACTTATCCTGATTATTATCTGGTATATTTATCCAAGACCAACTTGACTGTCAAATTAATTAGATTATAAAAAAATGTAACATTAACTTGGTGAAAATAATGTAGAAAGGTATCTGATAACATTTATTGATTTTTCTTTTTGACTTTGTTTTTAAAGTGATGTATAATAATAACCAGATCAAGGGTGATCTCTACATAGGAGTAACTCCTTTCCTTCCCAGCTCTTATTCATAGGAAAATCCTTCCTGGAACTTGTCTTCCATTTCTTGAACTTAGCTTTTCTATATCCATGTATCCACTCTTATTGCAACAAGCCCTCCAAATACGTATCTATAAACTATGTTGTAAAACAGCCCCTGAAGTTCTCTCTCATTTTAAATAAATACCCATTTTACTTGAAGAACCACACACAAGATGATTTTCTTTTCTTTCTATGGACATGATTTGGCATTTGCCACTGAAACTTCAAGTTGAGATACGCTTAAGCCATAGTGACCTTTCTATCAAGTTTTTGCAATGCAAAGCATGCTCCTAACTTAAGGTCTCTTCGTGGATTGTTTCTTTTTGTAGGAACAATCTTAAGTGACATTTTCTCAAAAGAGCTTTTCTAAGCTTCCATACGGTGCTCAGTTATAAGTGATGTTCACTGTGGTTTAATTAATTCTGTGCCTTATGCTAATTTAATACTCTTCAGGTCCCTGCAGTGATTGCCAGTTGTTCACTGACCTGTATTTTTTCTGGTTTCTATGAAACAGCACTACTTCTCTGGAAACTCTTTCCTTTGGGAGCCCTGCTAGAAATGTTTGTTTCTCTTATATAATTAATCAAAATGCTACCCCCCCCAACTCCAGCTGTCTAGCAGAATGATGGGCACCTAAAATGTTAGTGTAAATGATTTTAAGATGTTCTAATAATCATTTGTAAAGTGATAACATCATGGTCAGTATCTTAAATAGAACTCTTTCTTTCTTTATTTATTTTGTGTTTTCAAAAGCCTTGTACCTACAATATGAAGAAATATTACATGTCTGTAATTAGAGAAAATGAGGGTGATTTTCTAGACAGATGCAAAGACAACTAAGAGCAACAAAGAGGTCCTTGGTTTTAAATCTTCCAGTGACAAAATAAACTGTCCTCTCTTTAGCCAGGCTGAGATAGAGTGTTAGCAGCATTGATTGCATAGACAAAAGGATTGGTTATTTGTATGTCCTCAGAAAATTCAAAAGAATATGTCAGCATTCACCTGTCTGCTTAGCATACATTAAACCAGAAGAGAGTTACCTGGAAAAAAAATTTCTTCAGTTCCATGACTTTTGAATGTGATAAAGTTTTGTGCTTTGTTTTATTTGATGTCTATTGGAGGATTTTAAAGTTTCAATTTATATAATTCTACTTTATTCAAGTAATAGTTTTATTTTTATTTTGTTCTTATCCTAGTAGGTATTTATAGTTGTTGTTTACTTGTCTTTATCTGCATCTACTTTATAATATTGTTACACATTTTTTCTCATTGATTAAATAATACACTTTCCCTTTCATTTATATGTTATTCATTTCCCACTTCAAATTATGTCATCTTTAACTTATTATCAAAAGCTTTTACTCAGATAAATGATATTCCATGCTTTTGCCAATTAGCACTCTAGTGTCATTGTCTCTGGACCTTACCATAGATATAAGAAAGGCAAGCAACCACCATTACTGCTACCAGAGCACAGTGTCTGTTTCTGCAGAGATCTTACCCTTAAATATTAATGAAGACTACAAATCCAAGTGAAGACAACTAGAAGATCTTTGTAAAATAAAATGAATAAAATAAAAAGGGTAGGGAAAAGTAAAAACTGTAGGATACATTCATCCCACAAGGTACACAAAATATAATAAAGAAGTATAAGAAATATAAACAAGCAAGCTACTTTGATTCTTTGTAGGCACATAGCTCTTAGATACTAGAAAACAATAATATTGGGATAGCTAAAATGGATGACAAAAATTTCAGAGTCATAATTTTTAAAAATGTCAGTTGATACATAGAATACAGAAGTAAGCAGCTCATAGCATAAGAGAATCAATTCAGCACCTAGTCAAAAAAACAAAAACAAAAAAATAACAAGAAAATCAATGTTTAACAATTTGGAGGAGAAATTAAAAGACATAAAGAAAAATCAGTAAAATAAATTAAGATCCTAAAATAAAAGATGGAAATGTATTATTCAGTCAATCCTATTAATCAAACAAAAAATTCAGCATAAATTATGATTAACAGACAAGACCAACAAGAAGAACAAATTATATGAATGAAAGACAATGTTGAGACAATTAAATAATTGGTATGTGTGTGTGTGTAAAATAAAGCATCACTGAAACTCCCAAGTATTCTAGAATTCACACAAGAGAACAAACCTTCCAGACATCATATAGAAAAATTTACGATAAAATTTAAGGCCAGAGATAATTTATTCAATTAAGTTATAGCATAATTCTCTAAAACCTAGAGAAAGAAATGGACATTGAGATCCAAGAGGCATTTAGAACCACAAATAGACATGACCAAAGAACTTATTTATGCTATATCAGAGTCAATGCATAATGATGCCTTTAACATAGACATAAGTTCTCATAATGTAATCTTTTTAGGAAAGAGGAAAATACAACTGGAGAAAGCCATAGGGGACTGCTTCCAGATAAAATGCAGGGCATCGAACTTACTTGAATTTCATGGAGAAACTCTATTTTTTAGTTTATAAATATTATAATTATTGTGACCTTTTGAAATTCAAATTCAAGAGGCTATTCTATATTTTTTTGTAAATTTGCTAATTCTAGTTAATTTAGTGATTGTCAAAACCAGTAATTCTGAACATCTATGGAGAAGGTTGTGGTTGACAATTGAAAACACATCAAACAAACACTTGCATGACATCATTGACATTATCAGGGTGTAACTTCACATTTCAAATTGTCCAGTGGGAAGCTAAGTGAAATTGCTCCTGAACAGGCATATTTTGATAATCCTGTGTGAAACGTGAGATGTAGATTAGGATGAACATTTGTTTGAAGTATCAGCCCAAAACTCAATTATATTATGTACTAATCACTAAAGATTCAATACCTCTTTGAATATGATATGTGCCCAATAATATTTACAAAGCACTACCCATTATATATTTTTTTTTTAAAATAAAACTATACATGGAGACTTTCTACCTTTTTCTCCAGATCTATCTCAGTGATTCTCCCTGGCACATTGATTCCTTATTCTCAACCCATCAGGTCTAGCCATGTCATGCATCCAATGCCTCAGCCTAGTGTAACCTCTCCTGTCACAGCCACAGTCAATGTCTTCTGCCAAGACCTGCCATACCTGCCACTACCTAATGATCCCTTGCCTTCCCAACCCCTACTCTCAACTCTCCTTACCTGTGACTTAATTCTGCTACCCCCTACAGCCTATGTAGTATTTTCTTTTGACTTCATCATACAAAATTTTCACTATAAATGACACAGTCACTCCAGTGACACCCCTCCTTTTAAAAAAGAAAAAGAAGGAGTTGTGGAACCATGAAAGGATAGCTTGGTTTCTGGTGGAGCACTGGCTAGAGATGGTCAGAGACCCTGCAAGGACTGACATACATTTCACCACACTCCTAGACTCCAGGCTCCTGACAAGTGGCCAAAGACCTCCATTGATCAGCCTTTCAGTCACATAGGGCAATGCAATACCCCTACCAGCCCCTCCACAGGTTGAGAGTGTGACTACAGGCCTCAGGGCCTCGAGAGATCTCCATATTAATGAGATACCTAAGGGCCAGAGGGCATAGCCAATTAAGTATTCCTTCCCAGACTCTCCTCACTCCCTATTTAACTCAGGTCTGCCCTGAGGTGGGGGAGGGTACAGCTCATCCACTTTCTGCCATGAAAATAAACCTTTTAAAACCATTTCCACTTTGTCTCTGTTTTCCCGTGGCTCCCAGAAGCATCTGGGTACCCAAGGACAGGTATCACCAGTTTTCCAGTCAGCTGCTTCAGCCCGGAGACCCCCACTCAGAAGCTCTGCTACCTGCCCCCCCCCCCCCCCCCCCCCCCCCCCCGACCTCCGCAGGACTTCAGGGTGAGATCTCTCCACACCGGGCAGGCAGAGCTCAGAGACTTTTCACAGCCCTACATTCGCCCAGCGCTGTGTGGAGGGAACTCAATCAAATTCCCATGCTTCTGCCTCTCTGAGCCATGGCAGACACTTAGGAACCACCACACAGCCCAACAGGACCCATGCCCACGTACAAGCTACAGACACACACACACACACACACACACACACACACACACACACACATACACAGGCTTATTTTTAATATGTCCTAAGCAGCTCAATGGTTGGGTGCTTCCAAACCTCCCCATGGCTAGCACACTCTCCCCTCAGATATTCCTGAATTATTTCTTACTAAATTTTACATTTTATTTCTACTACCCCTGACCTAGTCAGGGGAGTATGACCCCTGGGGCCACTGTTCCCTAACGCTCACATGGCTGGTTCTGTCTTCCACAGCTCTCATGCTTACATCCTATTCCTTTCCTAACATGGTGATTCTAAAACCTCCTTCTTCCTATGTTCCCTTGCCCAAGAAATCTAAAGACTAACTTCTGTGTTCCTGCCCAGTCATTGGCCACTGACAAATTTCTTTACTAATTAGAGCCAATTGGAGAAGGGAGCCTCGGATCTTACAAGCAGACAGACAGATTCCCATGATATTTTGGGAGCCAAGCTAGCACAAATAACATTGGAACCAATTTGCCACAGACTCCTAAAACATGCATGCAGTTTCTATTGTTCTCAGTTCATTCATAGATGAAAGGTAACTTCCTATAGCTGATGACACCATACACTTCAGACAAAGAGCCCAAAGCTACCTGATCTGAAACTGACTAAAATTCCCACTGCATTCTTATCTACAGACTACTCTCATGGTACCAGAATATGCTGTGCAAGCTTCCCTTTTAATTACATGCAAGTATTAAGGTCAGTTTTAGATTGAGGAACTAGCAATACAATAGATGCAAATAGTCAAGGAACAAGCAAGACAATAAACACAAATAGTCAAAGAACAAGAAAGGAATAAACAAAGTCCTGTGATCACTCCTGTGATCACTGTTTCTAAGTGCTTATCAGGATGACTAAAATATCTGAGCCTACTTCCCTGTCCTAGCCCAAAGTCATTTTCATGCCTGAAGCCTATTTCTATGTTCTAGTCTAAGATTTAGTTTTTGCCTGAAATTACTTCTTCATTCTAGCCTAAGATTTAGATTCCTGCCTGAAATCACTTTTTTGTTCTAGCCTAAGATTTAGATTCCTGCCTGAATAATTCTTAATCATACTCTCTGTTCCAATTTTTTCTAAAGTACAATCCAGATGAGAGCACCTTAGCATTTTGATGGAATTCTGTCTCTATAACAGAGGGAGGGAGGGAAGGGGAGAGAAAAAGACACAGAGAGAATACCAGATACATTTAGAGAAGTAATATTTCTGGCCTTTGATCATGATTAAGTGCAGGGTAGGAAATGATTAAACACAGACAGTTTTGCAGGCTTCCCACTCTGGAACCCAGTGGTCATACAACAAATGGGAGAAAAAAATAAACTGTGTGGAGATAGGGAGGCCCTTCTCTATAGATGATAAGAAAGGAGAAAAGAGCTATAATCACACTCTATGACTGGGAAGGGCATGTGTGTGTGTGTGTGTGTGTCTGTGTGTGTGTGTCTGTGTGTGTGTGTGTGTCTGTGTGTGTGTGTGTGTGTGTGTGTAGTTGTGTAGTGCAGTCTGCAATCTGTAAAGAGTCCTCAGCTTCAGCTCTTTGGGAGATGTTGATTTTCTCCAAAAACATGAAAGACTAAAGGAGCAAGTTATATCTTCACCTCGGATGAAGATATTTGGGTAAACAAAGAATTAGTAATTCTAGGTGTATACTAGACTTTAAAATAGCAGAGACCGATATCCTTTGCCTCCCCTCCCCCCATTTTTATAGTTAAGATTCTGATAAGGATTTAAAAACAGCAACAACAGCAAAACAGTTCTGCCTGCTTGGCATTGATTGGCAAGGGTTTCCAAGAAGGGTTTTTGATGTGGCTTATCAAAGCAGTGTATTGCTAGAAATGAATGAAGGTGGATTTATAGATTCTGGCTGCCTGACCAGTTCATAAGGTAGGTTTACTAGTGAATACTCACACAGGGATAGAGAAGCATCACAGAAGATTTCTCACTAGATGAGAATCAAGTAGAAAGATTGACCCAGCAGAAACACAGTGTCAGTACAAGAATTCATACCACTTGAACAGATTTGAACTAAGACTCATGGTTATTTTTATTTGGGGAGTGGTCAGAAGGATGGGGATGGATATGGAAGAACTGGGAAGTGAGTATGATCAGGATGCAGAGAATCAATAAAAATATTATGTGAAGAAAATCTCTGAAAATTTTCATTAGTAGACCCAAAGTTGTATATGAGAGAGAGTGTGGAGATGACCTTCTACTGACTTCGACTAGTGAATCACAGAAAACAAGAGTAGAACTTTCTTGCTCCTGGTCTTAAAATCTAAATCATATCTGGAATGTGCTTCATATGTGTCAATAAACTAGCAATGATGATACCATTATGGCATTCTATAGCAATATGTTAAACAATGTACCTTGCTATATTATAAAAACACAGAAGGAGAAGAAGAAGGAGGAGGAGGAGGAGAAGAAGAAGAAGAGGAAGAGGAGGAGGAGGAGGAGGAGGAAGAGGGGGAGGGAGGGGGAGGGGGAGGGGGAGAGGGAGAGGGAGAAGAGAAGGAAAAAGGAAGAGGAGGAAGGAAGGAAGGAAGGAAGGAAGGAAGGAAGGAAGGAAGGAAGGAAGGGGGAGGAGGAATCAAATAAGGAAAATAAATAGCTTACATACAATTGTGTTATTTTTAACACACTTATGAGTAGACCAATGCGGTATTGTCCAAACATGAAGCTTACCATAGCTATAACTTACATTAAACATTCTAACTACAGTGTGTGAGATCCTGCATGTGCTTATAAGTCAGTGCTTTGGTAAGGAGGCTGGAAATTCAGGGGGTTCCTCCAGGCAAAAAGTTAGGCATGGAGGCTGTGGCTACAGCAGCTCATTTAAGGCCTTCTCCACAGTTCCTCAAGGCACAGCCCCAATGACACGAGAAAGTCCATGAGTTTTACAGGCTTTTATTTCATGGTGAATGTAGATGGATCTGGATGTGCACATACACACACACACACACACACACACACACACACACACACGCACACGCACACGCGCGTGCAAACCAGAGCAGGCCTGAGTTAAATAGGGAGGGAGAGAGGGGGAAGGACTGGGGAAGAATGCTTAATTGACTCCACCCTCTGGCCTTCAGGCATCTCATTAGTATGTAAATCTCTCTAGGGCCTGAGGTCTATTAGCCATAGACCTCTCTGTGGGAGGGGTTGTGGAGGGCTGAGGCTAAACTCCTGACATCCAATAAGGGTCCAGGGTTCCAGCCTTATGTTTGACCAAGCACCCAGCTGCTTCTCACAGCCCACTGCCCCACAAGTGCTCTTCACTGAAATCCATACTGTAGATGTGCTGTCAGTGTTCTGCAGAGACCCAGATCCAATGAGCCTGATTTACAGTGTGTCTTTACCACACCATGTATATTCCTGACTGGAGATTGTAGTAATTGTTCTACTACTGAGACTAGTCATTTGGGAATTCATTGGGAATTCATTGGTAAATGAAGAGATAGGTGTTCAATGGTGATAATGAAAGCTGTTCATCATATATGGACTGGCCCGAACATATGGAAGAATGGAATATGCAAGCCAAAGATAGTCTTGATCTGAATGTAGTGAATGGTGCCAATAACCTCTGTTGTTCCTTAAATTCAGTTTCCTCATGAAGCTACAATAGATACCCATGATTGGAAGGAGGTCACGTGATGTCAATGCATCTTTTATGTGAAAAACAATGGAACTACTAAAATTTTCCAGAACAGAATGGGTTGGATAGCTTATACTTGCTTATGAACATAGTATGATTTTATTTGTTTTTTAAATAAACTTCAACAATACAAAATTTACCACTGTCTGGATCTCAATGCAATGTTGATTATAATATAGAGGAGGCAGATACATGAATGCATACAGATATTAGTGGCCTCTGCATTCTCCAAAAAAAGAATTCATGAATCAGAAACATGTTGGCTAAAATCAGTTTCCAACACTTAGGAAAGATCTCTCTCAGTGAATAGTTCATCAATTGCTCTGTCCAACTGGAAAAGGATTTGGGAGAAGGGACTGGATCTCCCTGCTACTTAATTTAGTGTATCAGGCAGTCTTCTTAGACACAGAACTCCATTATGGATGAAGAGTGCACACTGAAAAATTTATCAACCTTTAACAAATGCACAAGATTGGAAAGGGAAAAATCTAAGGGAAGTGACTAAGGAAAAAAAAAAGTGTTACAAGTGCAAATGTGGATAATAGATGCAGAAAAGCATTTTAAAGCACTTTTGAGCTCCTTTTTGGAGAAGGAATAGTGACACTTGGGAAAGTGGTGTTAAATAAATAACACCACAAAAACCCATCAGGAGCCCAGATGCACTGAGCACAGATCCACAGAGCTGAATTAATGAGGACATCTTGCTTTAAATCATTTGACAATCTGGATACTATTTGTCACTGAAGGTAACCCAATATACATTTATATATGTATACATATACACACATTTTATAGCTATAAAGTGCTCACCTTCAGATCTAGTGTAATACTGTGTGTGTGTGTGTGTGTGTGTGTGTGTGTGTGTGTGTGTGTGTGTTCGTTGTATTTGGCTGTTTGTTTCTCTCTAATTCTCTCTGGGGTACACTCTAATTCTCTCTGTCAATGACCTCCTAGATGTCATACGTAAAGAGTAACATAATTACAGACTTGCAAATGGCATCAGGTAAGCCACTGAAAGAACTCCACTGCTCAGTATGGTGATATCTGCTTGTCTTCATAGCCCTCAGGGAGTAGACAGAGAAAGAACAGGAGTTCAAGGTACCCTAGGTACATAGAAAATTCTAGGCCATCCTAGGCTACCTATCCCAAAAAATCAAAACTTCTACTCATTTAGAAGTCTTTTGTTTAAACGATGGAAACTCTTTAATCTCCTTTTTCTCCTCCAAGGGTTCACTGTCACTATACTCATTGTCATTAATCTCCAAAGGTGTCATCTTTTTCTCAGATGTATAAACTTTGTATGGTTACCAGCCCCTCTCAGTTGAAGTTCAAACCCCTCACTTGGTAATTTAGGCATTGCAGCGTATAACCTATGAGAACCTCCTCTCTAAAAAAAAAATATATATATATATATATATATATATATATATAAATTTTAATATTTGCTGTATTTTCCTTTGTTCTCTGGTCTTTTTCATCTGTTTGCGTTGCAAAATACCATTCATACAAAAAATATCCTAAGGGTTTATATATGCAAAAGCAAACAAAAATGGCCCATGCTGCTCTGCTTCATGTTTCTGTGAATATTTCTTAGGGGAAAGGAAAGAACACTGTATAAAGCTTTTCTTTCCATAAGAAAACAGACTTCACCACATGCCTTGCCTGGGCATTCATATGCGATTCACATCTTTGTGCTTGATGACCAGATCAAGATAGTTTATGCATAATAAATTCACTTGGCCCTCTCACTGTCCCATGAAGAGTCATTGAGTACCTCTTTTCCTTAATTGGAGAGAAGATACTGTCAGATCAGGAACATGTTGCCAAGGTAGTGACAATGACTTGTTCCTTCTCAAGTTTTCAGTTATGTAAGCCCAAGTTTTATTGCAGGAGTTAAGAAAAATGCCTAAAGCAAAAATTAAGAGAAAAAAATACCCGAGGAATAGAAAAGGAGATTGGTTCAGGAGCAATGGAATAGAGGCTGGGTTAGGCCCTAAGAGTGCACCAGACTCCCCATCTCCACCAGGTTGAGGACATGTGGGGAGAATCAGGACTCTGAATGTCACCTGCTGAGGCTTTCTTTCACTCTCTATTTTTCTACTTAAAGATTCATTGCAATTTTAGACTAAGACAGTAGAACTTCCCTGTTGCTCAGATGTGTTGTTGAATTGGAGAAGTGCTCATTTAGAGAGCTAGGCAGGCATGGAGGTAGCATGGAATTGGATTCCCCAAATTTTACCAAGAGGCTGAAGAAGAGAAAGGTAAGGAGGAAAGGCCATCTCATTTTCATCCTCCCAGCTGGGAGTTTCAGGGTCCAATTGTTTTCTTGTTCTCAGTACATTTTTCACGTTCCCTAAATCCGGTCCTTGCCTACTGTGATGGTTTGCATAGAAATAGCCTCCATCAGCTCATATCTTTAAATCGCATGGTCATTATGGAGGGGCACTACTTGGTGCTAGCAGCCAAGTGAGGGGGGGGGGGGGAATCCCCAATGGAGGAGTTAGTGACAGGACTGAAGGAGCTGAAGGGGTTTGCAACCCCATAGGAAGAAAAACGTATCAACCAACCAGACCCCCCAGAGCTCCCACCAACCAAAGAGTACGCAAGGAGGAACCCATGGCTCCAGCCGCATATATAGCAGAGGATGGCCTTGTCAGGCATCAATGGGAGGAGAGGCCCTTGGTCCTGTGAAGGCTTGATGCCCCAGTGTAGTGGAATGCCAGGGCAGTGAAGTAGGAGTGGGTGGGTGGGTAAGAGAAGCAAGGAGAGGGGGGATGGGATAGGGGGGTTGCAAAGGAAAAACCGGGAAATGTAAATACAAAAAATAAAATAAAATGTAAATAAAGAAAACTGGGAAATGTAAATAAATTTGAAATGTAAATAAAGAAAATATGCAGATGTTCACAGCTAACCATTGAACTGATCCCAATGGAGGAGTGAAAGAGAAGACTTTCAGATGAAGGGGTTTGCAGCCCAGTGGGGAGAGCAGCAATACCAACCAACCAGAGCTCCCAGGGACTACACCACCAGCCTGGGAGCACATAGGGAGGGACCAATGGCCCCAACTGTATAAGTAGGGAGGGGATGACATTGTCAGGCATAGGTGGGTGAGAAAGTCCTTGGTCCAGTGAAGGCTGGACGCCCCAGTGTGGGAGAAATCACGGGTGGGGAGGTGGGAGTGGGAGGGTGGGTGGGGACATATCCTCATAGAAGCAGGAGGAGTGGGGATGGAATAGGGGGTTCCTGGGTGGAGAGAAATGGGGAAAGGGGATTACATCTGAAATGTAAATAAAATATCCAATAAAAATTTTTTTTTAATTTTTTTTTAAAAAAGGAAAAGAAATGCTTCTTTAAAAAAGAAAAAGAAAATATCCAATAAAAAAAGAAAGGAAGCTATCAGGAGTTGTGGCCTTGGAGGAGGAAATGCCTTGTTGAAAGCAGTGGGTCACTGGTGTGGATTTTACAGTTTTAACTGTTCAAGACAGTGCCAGTAGCCATCCCTCTTCCTCTTGCATTCTATAGACCCCTGAGCCGCCTCTCTAGCTCCCTACTTCCATACAACAGTAGCCTGGACCTCTGAAACTGTAAGCAAACCCCAATTAAATGTTTTCCTTTATAAGAGTTGCTGTGGTCGTTATGCCTCTTCGCAGCAATAGAACATTAAGACAGCTGCTGAACACTAAGATTTCAGGCAGAGGTTGCCAAGGTCATGCAGCTTTTATGTGTGTTCTAGAGACTCAAACCCTGGTCCCCACACTTGACGAGCTAGTGCTTTGCTGGCTGAGCAGCCACTTCCCAACTGCTACTAATTATGTATTTTAGAAGATTCCAGAGCATAGAGGGATCATACTGCGCATGTGAAAATACTCATTTCCTTTCTCTATTGCCTAAGCATTCCAGAGAGAAAATATTTGCCATTCTTTCTATGACAGAAGAGAAATGACATAAAAGCACAAGGTTCACAACAAATACCAACAAATGTGCTGCATTGCTTGTGGATGGTGGTTTGGATAGCCTAGGACCCATTACGGCTTGTCTTTTATGGCCTTGCTTTTTCGCCAGTTTTATGACTTTAATTTTGTATGTATGCCTCAGAATTTTCTACACTATAAAGCAATGTTGGAGCTTATTAAACAACAGACAGAATTCTCAGAGAACAAGAACAAAGGGCAACATGGACATAGATAAGCCTGAGCCCTCAATGTGGAGGTTATTTATTATGTGTTGCAAAACATGGACTGAATTTTATCTTTTCTGTAGATTGTATTTCATGATGTATATGTTTACTTCTGGGTTATTCTACTCTCTTATGTGGATGTATTTCCCTGTCTGATACTATGTATGATGTTAACTGACATGTCATCTTGTATGTCTTAACTCCAAGATTAATCTGGATTTTCTAGACGTTGGCATTTTTGTATGGATTTCGAAACCAGATTCTCTCAATTTTCACTCCTCAAAAAACATGAAAGAAATTTGAAAAAAAAAAATGTAATGACTATGCCCATCAACATGAAAAAATAATGTAAGTTTTACCAGTATTGTGTATTCTGATTAATTAGTATGTCACATATCTTAGGTTCAACTAATTTATCATAGTAAATTTTACTTTTCATTTTCAAAACATCAAGAAACCATCTACTTACTTTTGACCAAAATGCACGTTATACTCACTGTTGTCTTAAAATTCTAAAAATCTGTTCAGACTTTTCTCATTGATTTAAATGGGTAACATTGATCTAGAGTATGCTTTTTGTAGTAATGATTTTATTCAGTTTTTATACTGAGGCTTGGTCTCCATCTTAATACTCAGACATTGTAGATAGCACTGTATCTGCTAAGAAAGAATATCACCATAGAAGGCAAACACACTATTTAGTATAGGCTATTAAGGAATATAGTTTATCCTGTTAGCTTTGAGTCCTGAGACAAGTATTCTTATTAGATTAAAGCTAAGCATCAATTGAAGCACTCAAACAAACAAGGGAGAGGAGACGCCAACCTGATCACAGAGGAAGAGATAGAAGCAACAAAGCCACAAGCCAAGACACCTGGAGACACCAGAATGTGGAGGAAACAAGGAAATGTCCTCCCCTCTTGACCATAGGGAGTTGTACTCTCAGTGATGTACTGGTTTTAGTCTGATGGCTTTTAAAAAGGAGAGAAAATACATTTCTGTTATAAAAATTTCAATAAAATAGAATAAAAATGATAAAATTCAACCAAAGTTTGTATAGAATATTATTTTTTTTTAGATGTTTAAGAATTTAATAGAATTTAATAGTGAAACCATCTACATCTGAGTTTTTCTTTGGTGAAATTATATATATATATATATATATATACATATATATGTATATATATATTTGATTAGCAGCTAGTTGTCTCTTTTACTATAAGTAAGCTTTGACAAGTTGTGGTTTCAAAGCAATTATCTGTTCCATTAAGTCTATTGGCATAGGGTTGTTCTGATGTTACTGATTATTGACCTGAATATTTTTATCTTTCATTTTATTGCTATGTTTTATTTCAGATGTGCTACTGTTAGATTTTGTATTCTTCTGGAAGTTCCAATGGGAACTCATAATTTTCCATTTTCCTGTGGGGCTTCGCACGGATATTGAAGAGTGTGGTTGCAATTACCTAAGACTGTATTGGAATAAGGCGGGCCCCTACTCGACTATGACTGATGCCTTTATGACAAAGAATGTTTGTATACTGACATATAGAGAAGCCTTTTAGAGGTTAATGCAGAAATTGGAGCAATATAATAGGAACTATGGAAAACCAAAGCCAAACTTTCAGCATTCCCCAGGGAGCAAACCAGCAAGGGAAACCATTCAAAGCTCTCAGTATGTTCAGTTCACTGCACAGCTCACAGGAAACAACATTGTTGATACATTCATTGTGGACTTCTACCCACTAGAACTAGGAGATTATTAACTTTTGCTGTCTAAGCTTCATGGTTTACGGTAGTTTATCATAGTAACCAATAAACTGGAGAGGAAAACTTGTGATAAATCTTTTCTTTGTGCTGGGGAGATAACTCAACAAAAGAAGCACTTACCATGCAAGTATGAAGACTTGAATTTGGATCCCTGGTGTCTACCAAGATAGCTGGTATGGAGCTGTGAGTCCGCTCAGGAAGCAGAGGCAAGCAGATAGATCCAGTTTCACTGAAATAGTATCTCTAGATTCTTTTTAACCCTTGATCAAAAAGAAAAATGAAAAAATAAGATGTCAAGCAACAAAAGCAGAAATCTGATGTTAATCTCTGACCTCAAAAGGTGCACAGATAAATGAGCATACACACAGACACAAGTATTCTCTCTCTCTCTCTCTCTCTCTCTCTCTCTCATATCCATTTTTATTCATACACCCTGGCAATTACCATGATGTGGTGTATTTATTTGATTTATATTTAGTAAAATTTACTAAATATAATCAACCAATAAAAGTTGATAAGCTGACTTGAGTTGGGAAAAATCACATTGAGGGTCAGGAAGTCCTTCTTTATGAGAACCAACAACTGATTCCCTCATCGAAGATTTCAGGAACAACCTTAAAAGGAAACTAAAATTAAAGATCAATGGTGGCTGATGGATGAGGAGCTGACTCTAATCTGCTGAGTCTGAGGAGCTGAGTCTGAGGAGCTGAGTCTGAGGAGCTGAACGATGACGAGTGCTTGCCCTCTGTGCTTGTCTTTTGTTTCCATGTTTCCGATATTTATCTGAATAAGTGCTGAAATACAGTAGCAGAGTGCTACAAATGGAGCATGGCATATAAATCACCACTTCCAACATAGTAGGACCATGTTTAATTTCCTAAACAGCCTGACTGTGTAGGTAGGAAATAAAGAGCCTCGGAAATATTACCTTTCCTTAAATTCCAGCTAATTGAGGCAAATGACCCAAGTGTAGGATTTGCCAGCAGCATAGGTTTTATTTAAAATAAAAAGCTTTCTTATCTGCACAGAGCAGCAAAGAAAGCCTTTGGCACACACATTTGTCTGTGAAGCAGCAGAATTTTCATGGGCTTTGGCCTTTAGGGAATGAAAAAAACAGAAGCATGCATTTTGAATAGATGCACATTTAGTGGCAGTTGTAGGTCACCTACAGGCAATGTGTCTTTAATTCTCTCTGCCTTATATGCTCTAATTTGCCCTCCTGGGATTGTGAAGTGGATTAATGAACACTGTGAGGGGATGAGACCAAACATACCCCCTCAGTATCCTTTCTAACATCTCCCATAACCTTTCAGTATCGTGTGCATATTTCCTCATTAATTTAAGCAATTAATTTCCACTAAAGACAAAATACACTAGTGAAAAATGCAAATAAAAGGTCAGTGCAACCATCGCTTTGTTGTGAAGCTATTTTCAAGATCTGTTGTTTTTCTTGGGCATTCTATTACCCAATTTCTGTGCTTAAGTTTTGTGAATCTGAAGTGGAAGTGATACGTCTTACATTCATCTCTGCAAATAATTATTAGCTGTTTATATACATGAGGCATTTAGAAATGTTAAGACCACTCAAATAAGTAAACATAATCCACTCCTTAAAAGACAGGACATCCTAACGGAGGTGACAAAGGGACCTGGGGAAAGAACAGAAACTGCTGTGGAATTCAACAGAGACACCTTTGCCCTGCAGCCTGTGTGTGCCTCCAATTAACACCAACAGGAGAATGTAGTTCCATCGCACCATTGAATTTGGATGTAACTGCTTCAGAGAGCTTGAGCTGAGAGCACACAGGACCCTAGGTAGCAGCCATACATTTGATGTATCTGATCTGATGGTGAGATCTGGTTGACTGAGCCCTGGTGGATTTCATAGAGCAAGCCTTGTGAGAATCTGAAGTTTGCTTAGTCTCAGTTCAAACACTTAATTCAGCATATATCTCTGAGCCTGTATAACTTTGAACAACTTTAGAAAATTTGTTATCAAGACATCATCATTGTTGCTTTGGGAGGAAGTATACTATGTGTGTTTTTTAAAGAAAGAGATATCACAATTGATGAGGAAGGACCCAAGAGAAGATTTAATCTACTTTATTTGCTCCTTGCCTCCCCTTTGGCGATAGTTTCTTGAGTAAAAATGCAGGTGCACAGATGAATAGTTTTTATTTATATTCCTTTACATTCATTAATTTTAAAAGAAAAACTATGACTAGCTTAATGAATAGTCTTTGTCCTAAAAAATTTTCCTTCATACTTTAATAATGTTAAATTTTACACATTGAATGAAGATTTTGCTTAAAATTTTTATTTTGTATTTATATCTCTGTTTGTGTTGGGGGTCTGTGTGGTTTAAAGATATGAATGCTGTGCCAGTAGAAACCAGAGAGAATGTCAGATCCCTAAAAGCTGCAGCTACAAGTTGTTAGCTGAGAGACACAAAACCAGGTCCTCTGCAAGAGCAAAAAGTATTCTTAGTCATTAAGCTGTCTCTTCAGCACTCTAATGTGGATTCAAATACATTTAAAATTTATTCTTAAAATTTTTTCATGCAGTCTATTTTGAACATATTTTTCTCTATCCTCCATGTTTTTCAGATCCAAATTCTTTCCACCTCCTCTCTCCCTCCATTCCCCCCTCTCTCTCTTTCTTCTCTCTTCCTCTATCTTCTAAAAATTCAAATAAAACAAACAAACAAAACCCACAAACAGCCAAAACCCACCAAAACAAAACAAAATATAGCACAGAAAACAAGGGAGTTTGTTTTGTGTGTGCTGACTTAATATTATGCACATAGCCTGCCCCGGTATTTAATTGATAAGTCCAGTGAGTGTCACTCTATTGGATAAAAAAAGATGTTCTCTCTCCAGCAGGTATTGATGGTAAATAGCTTCTAATTCAGGGAGGGGACTTTGTGCTTTGAACTTTTCTGTGCTGGAATTTTCTGATTTGAAAGGGTACAGGTCCATTATTATTTATTTATGCCATTATTTTATCAATAGATTTTGCACCCAGGTTGTTCCTATAGGTGGCAGGCTTTATTGATGATTGCTTTTCTCCTCCAATACAATGCAAAGTACCTTAGAGCCCCATGAATTGTAGTCTGTATGTGTGATGCTTCTAGTTGGGTACCAGCTCAATTTCTTCATGTTCGTTGGCATAACTAAGTGCTGTCGCAAGCAATAGGGACTTATTGTCAGACTGTGGATGGAAATTACTATCATTAGCAATGCCCTATAGTGTTCAGAGGGGTACCCATGAGATACCTTTGCAAATAGCCCAATTAGATGCAGCCCATTCCTTATACATTGGTATTTTCTTTATGGTGTAAGATATCTAGTTGCAACATTGTTTCCCCCTTTTTATGATTACTTCATTTAAATTCCTTTTATATGTGCCTATATTTTAGGGAACTTCTACAGTAGTAAGTCCCCAAATACGTTTTCGAAAGGTCTTTAGAGTTAATTTGCCCTTCTCCATATTTTCTCATTTACCCTGCCCTCCCATTCCTTTCTGCATATAATAGTTTATCCTAATTTATTCTTTATCTCATTATAATACTATATTCTGTTTCTCCTTCCTTGGATCATCTTCTCCTTCTCCAAGGCCCCTTACTAGCTGCCTAACTTCTGTAGTGTCTTTGATTAAAACATACATATCTAAAGCTTTAAAAGTAATATCCACCAATTTATAAAAAAAAGTGCAACATTTGTTTTTTTCTGGATCTGGCTTACCTCATTCAAGATGACTGCTTCTTGAATTCATTTTCCTGAAAATTTCATAATTCATTTTTCTTATCAGCTGAATAATGCTCCATTGGGTAAATGTATCAATGTTTCATTATTCATGTGTCAGTTGATAGGAATATAGGCTGCTCAGAATTCCTAGATATTGTTAATAAGGCAGTTATGAATACGGATCGGCAAGTATCTCAGTGGCAAGATGTAGAATGCTTCGGATATATGCACAAAGATGTAGCTGGATATTGTGATGTGTCTGTTTTTGTCTTTTTAAGGAATCTCCACACTGATTCCATAGTAGCTATACCAGTTTATACTGCCATGAGTAATTAATATTGGTGTCCGTTTCTCTGCACCCTCCTAGCACATGTTGTAATTTGTCTTATGAGTCTTGACTATTCTGACATAGATAAGACCAAATTTCAAAGTAACATTAATTTGCATTTCCCCACTAGGTAAGAAGGTTGAATATTCTTGAAGTGTTTCTCAGTAACTTGTGTTTCATCTTTTGAGAATTCTGTTTAGTTCTATGGCATACTTTTCAATTGGATTATGTGTTTCTTCGAAGTTTTGGGTAGTTTTAGGGGTAAGGAGTCTTTGTATAGTCAAAATACATACCTTTTGTTAGATGTATGGTTGATAGAGTTTCGTTTCTCACTCTGTAGGCTGCTGTTTTAATATTGTCATTCTGTCCTTTGCTATGCAGAAGCCATTTAGCTTCATGAAATCCTACTTGTTAATTGTTGGTCTTAATGTCTGTACTATCAGTCTCCTGCTCAGAAAGTCACCAGGTGTGCCAGTGAGTTCAAGTGGACTCCCTACTCTATCTTAGACCATATCCAGGGAATCTGCTCATACGTAGAGCTCCTTGATTTATTTGGAGTTGAGCTTTGATCAGGGTGGTAGATGTAGATCTATTTTCATTCTTCTACATGCAGCTATTCGGTTTGACCATTTGTGGATTTGTATGTGTAATTTACACGACGGTTGTAGGTGGGTTGGCATTTTAAGTCTGAGGTACTGAAGGAGCATGGGCTCAAAGTAGGAGGAGTTTACATTTACAAATGTTCAATACTTACCAGCAATACCTGCTACTGTAATGGTGGGTATGGATTGTTTTCATACAATTTCATTTTAGCTTTATTCAAGAATTAACAAATCCTCAGGTGGGGCAGTTTCTGGATGGCCTTTCCTTCAGTCTCTGCTCCACGTGTTGCCCCCATATTTCCTTTAGACAGGAGTCCTTCTGGGTTAAGAATTTGGAGATGAGTGAGTGGCCCCATCCCCCAACTGGAGGCCTTGCCTAGCCTCTAGGTATGGTCTCTGCAGGTTATCCCTCCCCTTTGTTGGGCATTTCAGTTAAGCCTCATCCCTGTTGGGTCCTAGGAGCCTTTTTCTTTCCTGGCATCTGGGACTTTCTGGTGGCTACCCCAGTTTCCCATCTCCCATTGCTACATACCTCTGTTCAAATTCCTGACCCTCTGTATATCATCCCTGTCTCCTCTCATATCTGATTCTGCCCCCAAAAGCTTCATTCTCCAGCGTAGGGGAATGCCAGGGTGGTGAGGTGGGAGTAGGTGAGTGGGAAGAGGAGCATCCTCAAAGAAGCAGGGGGAGCGGGGTGGGAGAGGGGGTTCTGAAGGTGAAACCAGGAAAAGGGATTAATGTGTTTATTAAAAGACAAAGAGTTAAAGAGAGTATGTTCTGTGGGTGTGTGGTGAGGTATGGGGGAAGGGGATATCTCAGCAGGGCCCATGCTGAGGCATCTCTTCCCCCTGAGGGACCAGTCACACATCTGTATAGTACAGAATAGAGTTTATTCAGGGCATGGGGAGGGGAGTTAAGAAGGTAGTAGAGGTAGAGAGAGAGAGAGAGAGAGAAGAGAAGAGAAGAGAAGAGAAGAGAAGAGAAGAGAAGAGAAGAGAAGAGAAGAGAAGAGAAGAGGAGTAGAGGAGTAGAGGTCGGCCATGAGCAAGTTGGAGAGAGGGGGAAGGGAAGGAGGAAGGGGTGAGGGGACAGAGGGATCAAGAGAGCAAGAGAGTAAGAGAGTGAGGAGGGGCAAGCAGCTCCTTTTATAGTGGGCCAGGCCTACCTGACTGTTGCCAGGTAACTGTGGGGGTGGAGTTTAGACAGAATGCTAACAGGGATAACATTTGAAATGTAAATACATAACATATCCAAGAAAAAAAAATAAAAGAAAGAAAGAAAAATAGAATAAAATCCCCAGGGTGCAATTTTAGAATTAAAAGCAAAAACAACTCCCTCCTTTGCAAACAAACAAAACAAATCCACAAAGAGAAAGACTAAATAAAATTTCTTCCACTAGTTCAAAATAGATTATTTCAGTTACA
Organism: Arvicanthis niloticus; assembly: GCF_011762505.2. Classification (NCBI taxonomy): domain Eukaryota; kingdom Metazoa; phylum Chordata; class Mammalia; order Rodentia; family Muridae; genus Arvicanthis; species Arvicanthis niloticus. Next base: position 56,330,971 of record NC_047671.1, on the reverse strand, counting down.
TTATTTAACTTATATTTTAAATTCAAAGAAAATTGCAACAATGCAATGAGATCCTCTTTCCTTTACATCGTTTCCTCAACTGATCACATGTCTCACATTTACATTACTGTTTTTTTTCTAATTTTTTTCTGTGTCATATGAGAATAAGCTGAAGAAATGGTGCCTTACTAACCTTCCATGTTTCAAAATATATTTACAAGATAAGAGCATAAACATTCTTCTCATAAGAGTGCAACCATAAGACTAGAAATTAATATAATTCTAACATTATCATTAAAAAATTAAAACACTGCTCAAATTTTACCAGTGTTCTCAATGATGCTCCTGGTACATATGTTGGATTCTGCATCTAGCTGTCATAGTTCCTTAAGTACCTTCCATCTGGAATAGTGCCTGATCTTTCATGACTGATGTTTTAAAGAAATACAGGTCAATTGTGTTGTAAAACCTCCTTCAATTTGGACATGACCAGATTTTCTTATAATTTATTCCCAATTAAGGCATAGACAAGTAATACACTTGGATACACACAGCTACATTGAAAGTGATGCCAAGATCTTGTCACTGCTCCTCCATCAGGAAGCACGTGGTATCAGTCTGGTCCCTTGCTGAAGATAGTGAAATACATCATTTGATTTGAATGCTTCTAAATTGGGATCACGCCCCTAATTAACTAATTTGGTAAACTATTAAGAAATAGTATTTTATGGGAATATATAAAAAGATACTATGAGGTAAAGATGTATCATCTCCTTTTATTCACATTTTATTCATTTATTTATGTTATATTAGAACCATTAGTCCTCAATCTATTCATTATTTATAATATGAAAGTGTCATACATATAGAGATCTTCAGATATGGAGAGATATGGAATTTGTTCTATTGGTTTTTGTTTTGTTTTGTTTTGTTTTGTAATGCTCTAATTATCCTAGGCCTGGACGGTAACAGTCCTTTCAAACTGATTCTCTTCCTTTTTAGGTATACTGAAACATTTTGAGTGTTCTCTTGTTTTCTAGTACAAGCTCTTTTAATATCATCTGCTGTTTGGGGAAAGCAGTTTCTTCTCTCAAGTCAACCATGTCTCTAAGGATGCTCTAAATCTTTTTTGCTTTGTTTTATACTGTTTTAAAATCAAATACATGCATCAATCTCCTGGTGTGGTAGCACATACCTGTAATCTCAGCATTCAGGAAGCAGAGACAAGAGGATCTTTGCAAGTTCAAGAATAACCATGCTTATGTAGTGAAACATTGTCTCAAAAATATAATACATTTATGACTATACATGCAAAATTACCTGTCATTTAACTTGAATCTATCAGGTGTCTACTGATCATCTACCTATCATTTATCCATCCATTTTTATTATTATCATCATCACTATCTGTTAACTCACCTATATTCAAACCTCTAAGTTCATTCCACACCATGCAATTCCCATTCACAGTGACAGGGTATATTTTCCTACCTAATTTTCTAATCGTTATCAAGTTATCTACTTATTTGTGCTTCTCTCCAGTGTTAACTAATCTTATTCATGACAGAATAAATTCACAGCTATGTAGTACTATGCAAATGCAGTATTGAGGAAAGAGTGAGAGAAAACACATATGTAGTTCGGATGTAATCTCCAGCTCCTCGACATCCTTATCCCTCTTCCCCCATTGAATCCCCACTTTCCCAGGAGCTCCCATCACCCCACTAGGAGCAGAATTTGATTTAAGTTAGTTTCTTGATTCACTCAAAAGCAACTTTCCTCAGAAAGCCACAGTTCTGTAGGTATTTTTTGGACTCTATGTCAGTGATACCACATGCAGGAAAGTATGGGAAAGAAAATAAAAGCAGGACTTTAGACACTTCCTTACTTGATGAGCAACAAACCATTCGATCAACATTTCTAGAAGACAGTTTGGCAACATGCATTATCAAAAATATTTATAACTTTTCATCTTGCAAACCAATATGTAAGAATTTCTATTAATATAATGAGACAAATGTTCACATTCCTTCAAAACATATAAAACTATTAACAAAGAAATTATTGTAACTGTACTGCTATTTTAATAAAATATCCCCCAACAATTAAAATGCTGACCCAAAACTATAGTGTTTTGCCTGTTTGTTTTTGAGGCTGTATTTTAATTACATTTCTTGCTTACCTTTCCTCCTTTCAAACCACCTCATGTACCAATTTCCAGTCTCTTTCAAATTCATGGCTTATCTTTTCATCAATTGTTATTGCATGCAAATATGTATTTATATACATGTACATATTGATAAATATAACCTGTCCATATTATATGACGTGTCTATATTTTTCAGGCTAACTGTTTGGTACTGGACAAACAGTTGGTATGCTTTTCCATGGGAGAGCCATCTCTTTCGACCTCTGCTTTACACAGTTGCTGTAGTTCTTAGGGGTGGTGTTGAGGACTCATGTAGTTTGGCATGTTCATTGGTGTCCTCTCTTATTCAGATCACACATGATCATTGGTGTCCTCCCTGGTCAGCTCACACTTGGATAGTTACATTGCTGACACTTTATAGGTGTTGCTTCTGGTATTACTAGGAGTCACAGTCTCAAGGCAAACTCTGCTCCTCTGTCTTACAAAGTTTTTACTTGTTCTTTTGTAATGTTCCCTGAGCTTCAGGTGAAGAAGATTTTTTAAAATAGATTTATCTATTATTAACTTTGATTTCCTGTAGTGCTCTTTATCTATTACAAAAAGAGTTTCCATAACTTTAAAAGATTACACTTTTCTGTGCATATAACAAGAACAAATGTATATAAATTTTTACTAGAGATTATGCCAGTTTCATAAATTAATGGTTTTATATTCTTCTCCAGTAACTATGATTTCAGTAGTATGGATTATTTAGCTAGTTTTCCAGTACCAGGCATGGTTTTACTCTTGCTGAGTAGGTCTTAAGTCTAACTAGAGATCAGTTAGTTATTATTAAGATACCTGTGCTGATACTGGACCCATAGGGTTATTATACATGGCTGGTTGTTGATGTGGGTCATGCATGTCATAGCTGAGTAGGACTGTTGGTTGCTTCTCTCTTTTGCAAGCTTCCATGAAGTCTTCCTGTACCATGAAAGCTAGTCCTCAGGGAGGAAATATTTAGATCAGTTCCAACTCAGGTTTTTGTGACTGTTGTTTCTAAAATGTGTGGTGTTTGCAGCAATAGGGGCTTACTTCTAGCTCTTGAAAAGCCATGGGTTTTTATTTGGGGAGGGAGCTATATTCTGTACACATACAATAGATCAACACACATATATGTCCATAAGTAGATGAATGGGTAAGGAAGATGTGGTAGATAAAAACAATAAAATTTTATTCAGACACAAGGAGAAATAAAGACATTTTTAGGTGTGGTGGTTTGAATAAAAATGCCCCCCGCCACATGTTGAAAGAGCAAACATTTAGAAATTTAGTTTAGAGCAAACATTTAGAAAGAGCAAAGGTGGGAGGAATAAGGAGAGGAAGAGGAGGAGTAAGAAGAGGAAGAGGAGGAAGAAAGAGGAGGTAGGGAAGCAGAGATGTAGGAGCGATGGAGAACCACACATATATAGAGAGCAGTCCTGGGTAACAACTTATATCTAGGTTAGTTAACTGGTTAACACTTCTGATTGTGTGGTTAATTGAGCACTGCCAAACATATAAAGCTATTGGATAATCTTTAACCATTAGAGTCTCATTTCTACCGGGTACTGCGTGGATGGCAGGATGGTCGGGGCTCAGCCCAGCCTTGTGGAGTCAGCATGGAAGATTGGCAGAGCCAATATGTGTGTGTCATGTATAAGTAACGTATGTATAAGTCATGAAAACAGAAAGGGACCATGACAGAGGAAAGATTTTTTTTTAAAGTGTTGGAGATGGAAATGCAGAAAAGAACAAGATGAAAGTGAGTATTAGGATGCATCACATGACAGCAGGAGGGAGTTATTGGAGAGAGGGAGATGGGAGGGGAGGACTAAGACTAGGGGGAAAGGGATTAGAGAGGGAAGTGAAAGAGATCTACAAAACTATGTTTGAAAATGTCACAGGAAACATTACTTTGTATGCTAATTTATAAAAACATGTATTTTATACATAAAAGAGAAAGAAAATAATAAAGTAGAAAAACTACAGAAACAAAAATTATACCCTGTTTTCTGACAATGTCTTGGTCTTAAACAGGAATCTTTCTAAAAGCATAGCTAAAAATTGAAAGGCAGATATGAGTTAACAAGCAGAAATTGTACAGCAATAAGCTTGTCTGAAGAAAGAAATAGAAATTCCAAAAAAAAAAAAAAAAAAAAAAAAAAAAAAAAAAAAACAAACAAAAAAACTTTGTTTTCAATCCCTTGTTTGACCAAACAGGAAATTCATAGGAAAATATTAGAAAAAAAAATTGGACAAATAAGAAACTTAATGAAAATCTACTTCCTTTTCCCCTCAAATACAAAATATGTATTTATCACATAGCTGTAAAATATTGTCAAACAAGTTTTTAAGAAACAGATTTTTATCTAGTAAAATACTACCTACAAAACAGAAAGTTAGAAAAAATAATTGTTTCATTTTCTTGTGGTTTCTATAAAGTTTATCCCTAGGTAAACATACAAAGGACAAGAAGAGGGGACACACACAGAAACACACACACACAGTTGAAACATATCAGCTAATAAAATTCAACAGCAAAATATAAAAACAAGATTTGTCAAGGCTTAAAGATGCCTAATGTTAAGGAGGTACACCTCAATGTTAGGTTGCTTACCTATCATTGACATTAAGTGTGACTATCTCCCCTGTTGCTGAATTCTAAGATTTCCAATGTGTCTTCTTCCACAGGATTTTCTTCCCTTTCAATTTTGCTGTTGTTGTTTGTGTGTCCCTTCTTCTGATTCTGTTTTTATTTTGTTTTAAATTTTTTCTCATTTTTATAAGTTCTTTAAGCATTTTGTCCCTGTATTTTGGTCATCTTCAGCTCCCTCCCACAGTTCCTTCCAGATCCACCCCTACTCTCCTACCCACTCAAGTCTGTGTCCTCTTTTTTCTTCTCCTTATTAACCCACCAAGTATATTTGGAGTTTCCATGTACTCCTGGACATGTGGCTTTCCTCTGTTCACTATTATCCTACCAAGAACCACACTCTGATTTAAGACTGACTCTCCTTTCCCCAGCACTGTTTTCTTTTTTAAAAACTTTATTTTATTTTTTACTTATCCACTTTACATCATGCTCAATGCCTGCTTCTCAGTCACTCCCTTCCACAGTCTTTCTCCCCTCCCCTCCCATTCTCCTCTGAGCAGGTGAGGCCCCTTGAATATTCTCCCCACCCTGGCACATCAAGTCTCTGCCAAGCTAGGTACTTCTCCCACTGAGGCCAGACACAACAGCCCAGCTAGAACATAAGCCACATACAGGCAACAGTTTTTGGAATAGCTTCCGTTCAAGTTGTTCAAGACCCACGTGAAGACCAAGCTACACATTTGGTACATAAGCCTAGAACTATTTTCAAAGCTACACATTTGGTACATAAGCCTAGAACTATTTTCAATCGTTTTCCAGTTTGCTATCTCTTTCTTGACCACCTTCTCTGAAGAAGCTTAGCTTTTCAGCAACTATCTGATTTATTTGCAGGCCTTTGCTTATCTTGACATTGTTTACCACCTATTCTTGTAACCCAGGGTGCCCCAGGGCCATGATGCTGTCTGCCATATTTCTAAAACATGGCATAGACCCACAAGTTTACATCTATCCCATGAATGCTGAGAAAGTGTGGCAGAAACCTTTGAAGCCTCAGTCTCTTTCTATATTACTTTCCCCACTGAATTTCTACCTACCACAAGGATTCCCTGTGAGAAATAAATATGATATAAGACAGGAAACTTCATTCTAACACAATAATAAACTATTGTTTACGTGGTTACCCTCACAAGAGTCATCATTTTAACTGTTATCATCATTGCACAACCAATTAGAATTATACAATATAGTTTTCTCCTAGTGCTTGTCAGCCTCATTTATATGAGGTGGGTCATGTAGCAGCTGGAAGCTGTAATCATCCCAATGTTCTCTCTTCGACGATATAAACACAATGTTCACTGCTGGCCTGAAAGCTAAAATTATTGCTGTCATATTTTGTCACCAGTGATCTCTGCCAAGAAGGGTTATGTGTGCCTGTTGCCTTGTAAACAGATGAGCAATATCCGCCATGAGAATTGAGATGCTGCTTCTAGAATGAAGGTCTGGCTGGGTTTTAAAGCCATCAATAAGAAACACATGGCATCAAAGCTGGCTGTAAATAGAAGCCTTCCAGGGTGGGGCAGGCTTTTATCTCCAGCAAGAACAGTAGAAATGAAGTCCAGGAGACATCTAAAAATTGTTAATGTTTAAGCAAGATGGAGATATTGAATATTCACAAAGAAATTCCAGAGTGAAACAGTTGTCATTATTTTTCCATTTGACTTCCAGTGATAACTTTCTCTTAGACAAATTATGTATGTACTAAGTAGCAAAACTGACAAAGTGAGTATTCATCAGACACCAAACCTTGCTTTAGGAGGCCACAAATGCAGTTGCTTATATTTTTGGCTTCGAATGTGAAAAATGGCAAGAGCATTTTTTATAGGGTTACAGGAATTTTGTATTTTACAAGTTGGTTTTGTGTGCATAACCTTACTGGAGGCACATAGGACAGCAAATTCCAGTCTGTGTGGGCAAAATAACCTTCTCCAGGTCACACAGTGAATAGCTGGGCAATGCAGGCCACCTATTTACCAACCTGGTAATTTGTGAGTGCCACCACACTGACTATGGCTGTCTCATGGTTAGGCTGTTTAAAGAGCTCAGGTCATTGTATCAAGGCTATTGTGTGACATAGTCATGCCAAATATCCAGAGAATGCTACTTAGAGGAGTGGTGGTCATGCCAAATATCCAGAGAATGCTACTTAGAGGAGTGAGAAAAATGATTAGTTGAAACCTAAGGAATTTCAGTAGAGACCAAAGATGTGTGCAAGAGAGATTGCCCATTAGACTCAAGACCTTTGGAAGTCCCAGAATAAATCTCATCTAAAATCATTGTGAGGTGGGTAGATGTGCCCTTTCCCCAGGCCCAAGCAGGCCTGCGAGTCATTTAACACAGTAGACCAAACAACAGGACATGGGATACATTGCATTGTCTACTACAGGAGCTTGGACACCTGCTGAGCTTGCCTTGACACCTTCAGGCTACTATCTCCCTACCCAGCCCCTGGGCTGAACCAAGAAGAGACTCTGGGAGGTGGGGCTTACCCTTTATATGTGAAAGCAAAATATTAAACTTCGGGCCTTGATCAGAATACATTATCTTAGCCCCATGCTTCTCTCGCCCTCCATTCCCCTTTCATTCTCAGGTGAACCCGGTTCCCATAGCCGCTGGCGGCTACAGGTAGACTGAATTTTCACTCTATAGATGCAGAGAATGTAAGATGGCCTCTAGAAAAATGCCATTGGGTCATAGTGTATAAAAAGGGGGAATGTGCAGGGGCCACTCATTCATGGCCCTGCATCTTAGAAAGCTGGATTCTGCATTTGCAGAGAATTCACTACAGTAGGTCAACTGCAGCATCGGAGGCAAAGTGATGCTTTGTGGGGTAAGCAGAACTCTCAATGGAATAGGAGCTGCCTTGAAGACAAAATTGTTTTTTTTTTCTAAATAACCAGCCTAAAAGGAATTAGCCAAATAAACTTTAAGGCACCAGTATGAGGCCAGATTTAATTAGTGTGCTGTAATGAGAGTTCACTCTGGCAGCAAACTCAGCCTGGCTTTAAAGCAATCAATCGAGGATTTATACTGGGTTAGGTTTTCAGATATTGCCAAGGCTTTCCTAAGTACACCACTGGCAAGATGGCTATTTAAATTAGGAGTATTATTTAGAGATAGAGGCATTCCTCTTTAACATAAAAATAAAGTTGTAATCTACAATCCACTTTGCCAGAAGGTGAAGTATATAGGACTTATTGAGGGTTGGGGACCAGGGTACAGGGTGGTAAATGTCCTGAATGCTGAACATGGCAATACTGGAATCTAAGGCAAGGATGGGAAAGAATAAACCCTGTCTGTACCCATCATTGCCTTAATTTGCCTTTATGTACTAAGGTGGGCTTTGCTCAACCACATCACTCCCCAAAATGACATGGTGCCTTCAGATATCACATATGTACCATTCATTTTTAGAAACATACACATTCAGAAATGGGGCAAAAGTTCAGATTGGGAAAGGCCAGTATTTGCTTCTCAGGAATCAAGTTTATCTGAGGTCCTGAGGCTATAAATCTCTGGGATCTGTGCTTGAGAATAAGCAGCCTTCTTATTTTCTTCTGTCTCTAGTATTCATATGGGAAACTATTAAGTCAATTTCACCTAAGGGAACCAAGTACAAATAATGACTTGCATAGTTGATATCTAAATCTATAAGAGACATTAGTTTTCCTACAGCAAATATTGCATGTATCTTTCATTGCCAATGATGTAGCATGCTTTATATGGCTTTGCAGAAAAACATCACATCTTATTTTCTCTTTACATATCTCTTCCATTTTGAGGCATGTTTAGGTCCTACTGCCTTCTAAGAATCTTAATCTAATAGCCGTAGTCTTCAAAGTGGATAGCTGTTGAGACCTGAGCAAAATGTTGAGGCCCGAGCTGCCCCACTTTGGGTGGCCAAAAATGTTGAGGCCCTCTCCACTCCACGCTTGGCGGCCACTGTATCCCGGCCCAAGCTGCCGCTCCGGTCCGAGGGTCAGGGTTCAGCAAGAGAGAGAGTGAGGACAGACTCGAAGAATGGAGACCAGACAGAGTGTGATTCAATCCCGTTTATTCTCCAGTCTCTCTTCCTAGTCCAAGTCCCAAGTCTAGCTGTACTCTCTAAAGAGTCTCCCTAAAGAGTATATCTCTCTGCTGTCTGCCTCTGACTTTTATATGTCTCACTTCTAAGCCACGCCTCTAAGTTACACCTTTAATCATGCCCTTAGGTCTTGTCTCTAAATCTGATCTCTAGGTCACACTCTTAAGTCACACACCTTTAATCTCACACACCTTTAATCTCACACACCTTTAATCTCACACACCCAAGGAAAGTCCTGGGTATCTAAAGCAAGATGTTATCAGAGTGTGTTCGGCTGTTGTAGGCTATTGTAATCCAAGTCTCATGTCAGGGTATATGGCTCAAGATGGCTGCAAAGCTGATAGCTGCTTTCTGCTAAAAGCTCCCAACAGATAGCTTTCCAGTCAGACTTTCAATTAGAACTACAAACTCTGATAACTTCATGAGACATCTGAGTGTAAGTCACTTGTATGAGCTACTTCTCCATTCTTGACTCAAGGAGTACAAGCAGAAAATTGGATTGAGGTGTTCAATTTTGGAGGAAGTTGGCTTGTGGCAATAGGTGATAGAAGAACAGAAATGAACAACAGTTCTTAAGAGTGTCTTCCTTTTATTTGGTCTGTGTTACTGACCAAAAAATAGAGTGGAGTTCTCAGTGCTAAATGTGAGCTCCACAGTCCATTTCATCTCACTTGACAGAAGTGAACATCCACAGCGTTGAGGCTTTTAACTTAGATTTCCTAGGATAAAAAAACAAGAACAAAAGACAAACAAATGAATGTCAAAGTTCTTTCTCTAAACCACCCATAGCTGATAACATCTTGTCCATACAAAGCATATTTCAGCATGTAAACATTTCAATTGTCTCTGAAAGAAACCGGAGCTTTGGTGTTAGATCCATTCATTATAACCTGTGAAATTTCAAATAAATAAAAGTCTTACTTTAAGATGAAGGAGGCATATTTCCAACCCTGGGGAGGCAACCAAGGGTAATAGAAGTGAATGTGTGTTTTAGGAGTCTCTTACACAATCATGACCAATGACTCATAAAAGGACTTCTCATGCACTGTGTTGGTGTTTTTAGTAGATGGCCTCTGGCTCTTGGAGAAGAAATTGTCAGTCCATATGTAGTAATTTCATCTATGTATATTTATACACAGAATTAAAGTATTAAAGGTTAAATGTATGTGTGTGGATTTTTTGTTTGTTTTTTATTTTGTATTGTTTTAGGCTAAGTATTTAATAGTATAGTTCTTTATGATTCTCTGATATCCTTACCTGCTCTGAAACACATAATCCCACTGAAAGGACCATGGACATCAGTCACATAACATAAAAACCTGGAGCTCTCCATGCTAATGAAGTCTCTAGATAGGCTCTGTGTGTTCAGCCAATGAGCTTCTCTTCCTGGACATTCCTTTTCCTGATTTATCCTGAGTAAGGTGTATGCATTCACCTTTGACATCAAATAAAGCCGGTTGGACCAGCAAGGACTTTTTCTTCATTAAAAAAACACCGTGGGGGGAGGCCTTGGTCATAAAGAGCCAAGTCACCTGACCCTTGGTACTCTTGAATATTCACTTCAGAACCAAACTGGACCCCTGTCCCAAGCTCTGCCTTCCCCTTTTTATCTGGCATGTGGACACCCTGAGGGGAAACAGACCTACGGATTTCCATTCCCAACTTCCAGAAATACCCTAGTGGTGCCTGGGTACATAGCAGACTGGGAACCACAGCAATCTTCCCAGACTTCAACCAGAAAAACACAGACTGAGGACTCCCATTATAGACTGCCTTCCGCCTCATCTGGTTGGTGTGTTCGTGCTCCAGGCACCCTAGCGTACAGGTAAATACACAGCCCAACAAGGGTGCACTATTGGCAAGTACACCTTGGTGGTAACTAACAACTTTCTAATTGGACTTCAGTTCAACTCAAGAAGAAGGAAACCCAAATCATATACCCTAATGTTAATGCCACTGTTCATCATCCCTCACCCCTTTGTAGAGATGAAGGTAAGCCCCATTGCTGAAGACATCACGCATTTCAAATACAGAGCCCACAGACCCCTGAGCTAGAACTGAATGAATATCCTTTCCTTGAAGATTAATTTGCATGGTACTAGATAGTACCATGCAAGCTTCCAAAGGAAGCTGGCAAAAGCCCTACCCAGCTTTGATGCTTATGAACCATATAAAGCCAGCATAGCACAATAAGCCTCAAGGGTAAAGTAGTGGCACATAGACCTTAGCAGTAATGAACAGCTCTCTAACTGGGTTTAAGAAACACTCAACAAGAGGGAGACAATCCCTGGTACTGGCAAACTACTCAGTTCTAGTGAAATTGTCATTTTGGAGGAGACTCTATAACCTCTAATTTACTAACCCAGCATAATCCCTAGCAAAAATCTATGACCATTTGTGCTTATAACCACAGTTAAGTGTAGTTTTCACTCTTCTTGAAGGAAATTTCTCTGTAACAGATGATGGCCACTACAGAAAACCACAACCAATACAAATTGAGAGCATGACGCTCAGTCCTAATGGACACATCTACAAAACACTTCCACACCTACGGCTCACAGAACACTATCAAAGAGGGGGAAGAAAGATTAAAAGAGTCACAGGACCAGGGAGTTTTCTGTGAATCATGTTTCTTAGTAATGTCCTATAAAATGTTAGCAACATGACTGCCTAAACATGAGATGACCAAAGATGGAAAGAATGTGCATGCCACCATTGATGGGGGAAGACAATGAGGTCTCAACCTTACACAAAGAATTACAGGTAAGTAAGTAAGAAATACTGAGAGTGGGAGAGGTATTCTTTCCCAGGGAAGAGTCTAGCAATAGTTACCACAGTCTGATATATATATATATATATAACATTATCAATATGATCATGTTATATTTAGAAATATGTATATATACATATTTCTATATATACATATGTAACAACAATTAATGAAAAATAGGCCATGAATGAAAAATTGTATGAGTGTTGCATAGAAGACTTTGGAGAGAGGAAAGGGAAAGAAGAAAGGATGTAACAACATTATAATCTAAAAATACTCCACCCCCAAGTGGGATAAAGCCTACATACCTTATAGAATCAATGTATGAGTTTATTAAGTCAATGCATGTAAAAATCGTTATCTTAACATGTACACATTGAACAATTGTCTTTTATCTTTGTTATCATTACTTTCCTCACTATGTAAGGGAGATTTGTATGTTTATCTAATTCAGATAATATGGGTAAAGGTACTTACAGTATAAGCCCAGTGAGCTCAAATCAGTGCCTGGAACCCATAGAAAAGTAGAGGGAGACAACCCACTCCACGAAGCTTTTCTCTTGCCTCCACATGCTCATCGTGGCTTAATCATTCCTACACATAAAAAAATAAAAATTTTGATCCCTATCTTTTGAAATTTGCTTGTAATTTTATGTTCTCAATAATTTTTATATTATTCTTACAGTTCTTTTAATCTTAATAATTTCACATGAAGAAGGTATCTTACATCACTGTATAAGTAATTCCATAAATAAGTTTTGGATTCAGTAAGACTTAAGTGATCTTAATAATTTGTGGCCACTAAAGTTTTCCAAATCTTTTTAAATATGAAGTCACTCTAGATAGTTGAGGATGTAGCAGCTGCTTTAAATATCTTTGCCTGCCAGGTGTGACATTACATAACCATAACACTGTTACCTGAAAGTTCTAGAGGCAAGAGAATCAGAAGTTCAAGGGCATTTCATCTTTAGCTACATGGAAAGTCGAAGGCCATCTTGAGAAACTGTCTTTGAAATAAATCTCAGTAATCTGGAGAAATAGCGCAGTCAAAAGCACTTGCTGTTCTTACGGAGCGCCTGGATTCTGTTTCCCGCAGCAACGTGGCAGTGCGCAGCCTCTATAACTCATGTTCTGGGAAGTACATTTCCTTCTTCTGCACCCTGCTGGCATTGTATATACATGGGGTACATTCATGCATGTAGGCAAATCCCTGATACATAAAAGTAATAAAAATATATAAAAGATTAGACGTCCCTTTAGAAAGATTCTCTGTTGCTGCTGAAAGAAACAACCAGTTTCTTCGGTGTTAGATTCCAGCACTGGCTGGCTTTAGGACAAATCAAGTCATTCTACTAGTCTAGTGTGTTTTTCCTCCACTTCCCAGTCAGACAAAGCTATCTAAATTCCTTTTCTTACTTCTGAAAGTCACACTTCTTTTGCACATCATCATTGTCTTTTTGTTTAGGTTAGATTGACAAAGGAAATAGCTTTCTTCTGTTCAAGACAGTTTATACCTTTCTGGTCTGAATCTAAAGAAATCATTTCCTTGTGGAATTTTTAAAAATGTTCAATTTTGTCTCCTTACTTTGGTTTTTCAACTTGCGTAGCCTGACATGTGGATTTAGTGATTCAGATAAAATCGTAGCGGAATCACACAAAAAACTATTTTTATGTGCATCCTGGCTCCCTAGAAGATGGGCAGCTCTGTGCTATTCTTAGAGACAAAAAAGAAAAATGAACATTTGCAAGGGTCATAAAGGGTTGTAATGTGTCTGATTCTCATTTATACTACTGTGATTACATTAAAATAATATATAACTATATATACACTTATGAGATAATAAAAATCAAATGTTTCAGCTATAGAAAATTGTGCTGTTTATTAGACACATAGGTGTATTGGTAAAATATATTAAAGTCATAAATTTTTGGAGGGATAGAAGAGAGCTTGGGTATTAGCTCATGGCATGATTCCCAATCTGGAGTTCCTGGAGAGCTATTCTCACATATTCGTAAAGCTTGGTATAAATTATACAGAGATCTATGTTTCAAATGCACAACAATTGTGAAATAGTTAGACGAGAGGATTAAGACTAATAATAGTGGCATCTTTGCTGGTGTTCTTCAGTTTCTATCCCTGTGTGTTTCAGTTATTTTGTCTAGATGACTTTGCAATGCTGTCACCCCAACTCATAAGCTATGTCTGACTCCAACTGAGTATTCAGCTCAGTTCAGCTTTCTCCTCACTAAAAGGCATCCTGATGTAACCAGAAACTTGCTCTGGTGTCCCTTCAACTTCTTTATTCTTGATATCCCTATGAAAACTCAGATGAGAAACATAAAGTGTGTTGTAAATAGGCAGACTGTGTTACAGAGGGAAGCAGAACACTCAACTCTCAATGGGTAAAGGCAGATAATGACCAAACTATCATGCAACCTATATGCTTAACTGGACTTTTATCTATTACTTAAGGTTTCTGGTCAGATAGCTTCATAAGGGGCATTGTTCTATCTAAGTAATCAACATTTCCATTGACTAGTATTGAGTGTGTGTGTATGTGTGTGTGTGTATTATATGTGTGTACATGTGCATGTATGTGCATATGGGCACGTATGCACTTGTATGTGTTCACATGTGGAGCCAGAAGTTAACACTGAGTATCTTCCTTAGTCACTTCCCTCTTTATCTATTGAGGAGTGGTCTTTTGCTGAATGTAGAACTCACTGATTGGCTATAAAAGCTAACAATTGAGCTCTAGGAATTGACGTGGCTTGTCGGGCCTGACAGGAGGTCTAATCTCCACTCAACCTTCACCCTTTAGTCCCATATACAGGTGGAGGGCGTGATAAACAGGTCTCAGGCCCTAGAGAGATTTATTTACTAATGAGGTACCTGAAGGCCAGAGTGTGGAGCCAAATAAGCATTCCTCCCCAGTCTCCCCCCCCTTCCCTATTTAACTCAGGTCTGCCCTGAGTTTTTGGGGCGTACATCCAGATCCATCCACCATCTGCCACACCAATAAACCCGTTTTGGAAACCCAAGGACTTTCTCGTGTGTTGGGGGATGCGCCATGAGGAGCCGTGGAGAGGCCTTAAGTGAGCAGCCGGGCCTAACTTCCAGCTGGAGGAACCCAGTTCCCAGCCAACTACCCACAGCCTGGTGTGAGGAACCCTGCGGTTCTCAGCATTTTTTTCCTACAGTGGCTCCCTTCCTGGTTCTAGATGTACCTCCATGCTCTGCTTTTACATGAGTACTAGGGACTCATCTTCACTCTTTCTTAGCAAGTACTGAGCCATCTCTGCAGTCTCCTAGATTAACTTTTTAAGTGATGGTGACACTTAAAAATAGTGATCATGGGAGTGTTCAAGGAATTTTGTTTATTGCCTTGCTTGTTCTTTGTCTATTTGTGTTTATTGTCTTGCTTGTTCCTTGACTGTTTGCATCTATTGTATTGCTAGTTCCTCAACCTAGAACTGACCTTAATACTTACATGTAATTAAAATGGTAAAAAAGCAAAAAGGAGGAGTGGGGATGGGATAGGGGGTTCTAGGAAAAGAAAATGGGGAAAGAGGATAACATCTGAAATGTAAATAAATAAAATATTCAAAAAAGTGATGGGGACAATGGCATGCCTTTGCTTTCTACCAGAAAGCCTCTGCTAGATATTAATCTTATGACATTTTGTATATTTTATGTTATTTTACATCCATCCAGGACCAGAAATAACACCCAGATTTTATTCTTTTCACCGATAATCAAAGTCCTGTACTTAAAGACCTCAGTTTTAAAACCACTGGTTATGCAGGAGGACCCATCTTTATTACTCTTCAGCCTTGGTAATATCTGGTTCACTTCCTAAAGCAGCTCAACTAGTCAGAGCCTTTATCTGTAAACTGAACTGTGCCTAAGTTCATAAAACAAATACATTGATCAATGAGGTAGAACTGAAGACCACAATTCCACACATGTATAGACACCAGGGGCTTTTTACAGTGAAACAAAGAAAAGAAGAAAGGAAGGAAGGAGGGAAGGAAGTAATGGAGGGAGGAAAGAAGGAAAGAAGGAAAAAAAGAAAGGATAAGAGAAAGAAAATGGAAAAGAAAGAGAAAGGGAGGAAGGAAGGAAGGAAGGAAGGAAATAATGTACATTTGAGAAAAGATACTAACTTCTACCTGTCAAACCAGATAGTTGCATGTATAAGGAGTTATGTAATCTTGGCAGAAGACCTCTGGAGGAAGCAGGATGTACACATCCCGGAGGAGGAGGATCTGCTTTCTAGAGTTATAAACACTGTCAGGATTCACACTCAGACCAGAGGAAGTCTTTACCACTTTTGAGTCTGACACATATAGTGTGGCTTTGCGATTCTCACGGTGAGGCACAGATTCCTTGTTGACGTGCCCATGTCAACAATCCCACTCAGGATTTCACTTGCTCTTTACACCTTCATGCAGGACTTCCTTGGCTGTCTGTAAGTGCTTCAGATACATAATTCATAACAATAGTATTTTCTTTGTTTCTAATACTATATTCATTATATCAATTGATGCCTTCCATAAGGAGCCTAGTGGGATTCACTATTTATATTTTTTTATGAGGGAAACAAAGCTTAGAAGAATATAAAATATTTTTGTGAACAAAAATTCTATTGTTAATACAATTTTTTTCAAATATTTTCTCTTTCCCAACTCTCACACTCTTATTTTCTTTTTAAATGAGATAACGTCATAAAAGAGAGCTCACCTTGGTTGGTGCTAGTCTGCAAGTCTAACTCTGTTGAACTTTGACTCATTTCTTTACCCAGAGGAGAAAATGTGGGTGATCAGAGGTGTTGTTCCGGGGCTTTTCCTGGAATGGAGTTTGAACACGCTAGGCTGCTCTGAGCCCTGCCAAAGTGCTGAGGAGGATTCTGCTGCAGACTGCACAGCCTCTCAGCTGTGTCAGCAGCAGCTGCTCTCCTTGGCAGCACCGTGCAGGCCTTCACGGGTCACTGTTAAGGGAGAAGTGCCAAAGGGATTGGGGATGGATGACTGAGGACCATAGAAGCCTCCTGCCTCATGGCAGCACACACAGATCGCGGCTGTTGTTATTACTTTTTGGAGATTTTCAAAATGCTGTGCTAAATAGCCCATGAGAAAGAGAATTAGCACCAAATCACCATGGGTAACTGATTCAAAACCAGCCAGACGAAAGGGCTGAAGATGCCCCCTCACACCTCACCACCGAATTTCTTTCTCATTTGGCTCATTGATTCTGTTCTCATCCTTTAACCATTAGCTCCACTGCAACCTTTTGCTTTACATCCTGCCCCTTCCAATCAACTTCACACAATATTGCCTAGTTCTGGAAGGGTTCCATTTTTCCTTCAAAATAAAATCCCAATTTTCTTGGCATTACATGTAAGGCCTTTCTTGGGACATAGACCCTTCCAAATGCTAGCTCAGCCTTTCCCTTTAAGTGTTCACCTGATACACAAACTTACCAGCCTTTGCAATCTTGGTCAACCTGCAGTCATTATAGCGTAACACCTAAAGTGAATAATTTACAAAGAGAAAATGGGCTGTTGTTGTCATCGTCGTCATTATTTGATTCAGTTTGTGAAATTCCTATCTAAAAGTTGGCAAACTCTTTGCTTTTGCTCCCAATGGGCATGCTTAATAACACTGTCAGTAGATAGATGGCATTTTTTTTACAAGTCAGGAAACAAAGAAAGGAAGAAGATGAGGTTGGGGTCCTGCAATGCCCTCCACATGTCCTCATGTCCCCAAGGGCTTGTGTGACTCCTAGGAGGCTTCACCTTCTCAGGATTCCAGCACTCATCTTTAGACCCAGATTTAAAACATTAAACCTGTGAACTGCAGCATATACCTCACACCACACAACTAGGTCCCTATAAGCATTGAATAATTAGATGCAATCTTTTTTTAAAACTAAAATTTAATTACATCCCTCCCTTCTCATTCCTCCTTTTAACCCTTTACATGTTCTCTCTAAAACTCATGGACTATGGCTTTTTTTCTTTATTACACACACACACACACACACACACACACACACACACACCCCTACCTAAATATATAAATACAATCTGATTGGGCCATACAATGTTATTTCTATGTATATGATTTCAGCTCTGCCATGAAATCATAAAGATGTAACTTTTAATAAGATTAAGCATATGCCTTCTGGTCTTGTGTTAGGTAGTACCTATGGAATATATTTTTAGTTGAGTTGAGTGCATATAGAATATCATACTGGGTTGAAATCTTCAAAAAGGATGTCCATTTTTAATTACCAGAATATGTAAATATTACCTTATTTTAGTACTATATAGTCCTATTTATCATCAGTCTGGTACCCAGAAGTAGAATACCATAGGATATATAGCTTGAGATCTACCTATACCTATACCTATACCTATACCTATACCTATACCTATACCTATACCTATATCTATATCTCCTCCATATCTTCCATATATATATATATATATATATATATATATATATATATATATATATGGAGGTTGGCAGGCTTAGACCATCTTTCTAGCAGGTGTCACCTCTGGTGAGAGTCTTCCTAGATTGTGTGTAGCTGTTCTTTCACTGTGTCCTCCTGTGGCAGGGGAAGAAGAAGCATGCTCTTTCTTGTGTTTTCTGAAAATAGCAATTGCATGAAAGTTAAAGACCTAAATCAAATTTTGAAACCTAGTCATAGTATGATGATGCTCAGAAGAAATCATCAAAACCGTGGCTTTATGAATGTGCTTAGTGGTCCTTTAAATAGGATCTTAGAACCACCATGATAAGACTCAGTGATGAGACTCACTGGAAGAATGTTGTAAGAGCCACAAGAATGTTCTAGAGCCATGAGAAACTGGAAAATATTTTTGGTTGTGAGCCTAGCCATCTCTCCAGCCTGAAACTGGAAAAATATAATGAGTAAATTCTTCCCTAGAGTCTTCAGAAGGAGCATCCTGATGCTCTGGTTTATCTCTCTGATTTCCAGAATTGCTGGAAAATAAATTTCTGTTGTTTGGCTACTAAGCTACTAAGTTAATTGTAATTTATTATAGCAACTATTGCCTACTAACTCATGTATTTAGGGAAATGTCATGTGAGGTTTGTGTTTGACAAGGAGACTTGCAGCTGGGTGTAGAGCAGCGAGAAGTATTGGGTACTTCAGGGATGTGGGAATTTGGAGATTGTATTAAAGCTGGGTAGTGATTAGAGGCTGTTAATGAGTTTTAATAAGAAAGACATAAAATATGATGAAGTACAATCTTTGGGTTTTTGTGATTGTTGTGCTATTTGGAGGGTGTTTGTTTGTTTGTTTTGTTGTTGTTTTCTACTTCATATTTTCCCTCTGATCCTTTGTGTCTTTCCTATCCTAGCTTTTTATGGATATTCCACAAGCCTTATGATCTTGTGCTAACACTAAGCACTGCTATTCAAGCTCTTGACTGCGTTTTCCTACTGTCCTTCTATTTGCCTCAGAAGGATTTTGTTTTGCCTTTCATGGCTTTTAGTTTCTATCAAATACGCTTATTATGAAGGCAGCAGGTCAGGGTAAGGTCTACATACATGAAAGTGGATATGAACACAGATTAAGAGTTGCTTGCAAAGTAAACAATTTGTTGAATTAATGTTTCCTGTCAATTAAATTTATCGATTTAGGTTTAGCTTTTAGAAAGGCCAAACTACAAATGAATATGCTGTTTCGGATTTTACATTTTCTGTCTTCTTCTTTTTGAAGCATGAAGCCCTTAAATCTTCTCTGAAGAGTTAACTTAGCCACTTTTATAGTTGAGTGGAATCCATATTTTTGTATGTAGCAGTATATTTAATTCTAGGGTAGTCTCTCCTTTTCCTAGAGTTTCAGTCAATCTGTACTTCTGAGCCTCTGGGGGGAAAAAATTGTTTAGACAGTATTTATCAAAGACCTTTCAGATTATGTCTCTTTGAATAATTAAAGGAGAACTGTCTAGATCACAAGGGTGTTGTTTCAAACTAGTTAATTGTTGTGCTGATATGCTGAAGAATTGCCACGTTGAAAGATCACTTTAATTAAAGAACATTTAATATGTTGGCTAATGCTGCAATATCAGTGGGAACAAAAGTCCTGTTTGCTTAAGACTTTGATTTACTTAAAGGTCACTGACTTGATTAGGAAATGAGATTCGGGAAACCATCAGCTGCCTTCTGGATGGGCTTCAGAGTACCTTGAATTCCGAGAGGACAACACTCCTGTGAGGAGATCTCAGATGTAGCACCTTTGAGGGAGAAATCATAATAAATGGAATTTTTTTCTTTCTATTTGAAGAACCACATATCACCTTTTTAAATACAAAACATTTCAGCCTTTTGATTCTTAGATGGTATAAGTCTAAGTATGTTTTCTAAGTGGGCCTAGATATTCTCTGCCAATGAAAAGTCTGTATATTTATGATCAGAATTCCAATTATTTTCTATGGAAAGACCATACTGCAAAGGTTTTTAACTTCAGTACTCACTGTGTTCATTCAAATACCCATTCATCAGTCTATATTAGATATTCATTTGTTTTTCATAATGCTTTGTGAACTAGAAGTCACTACTGTCATCATTTAACAGATTATGAGTATCTTAGTTAGAATTTCTATTGTGATAAAACAGCAAGGGAGAAAATTACTTGAGAAAAAAAAAAGGCTTTATTTTACAGCTTGTAATCCATCATCCAGGGAAGCCAAGACGAGAACTCAAGGCAGAAATTTTGAAGTTGGAACTGCCATGAAGATGCTCCCCATCCATGGTTTGCTCAGCCAGCATTCTTATACAACCCTAGACCACCTTCCCAGGAATGACACCATCCTCAGTAGACTAGGCCCTCCCACCTCAATCATTAATCAAGAAAATGCTCTACAGTCTCACCTGCAAGCAAAGCTGCAGGGAGCATTTTCTTTACTGAGACCCCAGCTTCCCCAATGACTCTAGCTTTTGTCAAGCTGACAAAAAGCTAAATGGGACAAAGGTGTTGACCTTTAGAGCTCAGAAAGATGAACTTACTTAAATCTTTATGATTTATTTGATTATTTAAGATCACCTCTTCTTTAACAATTGGGCATCAAATGGTAGTTATCTTTGAATGAACAGAGCTTCGGATTTGTTGAATCAAAATTAAAGGCTACAAATACCAAGTGAGAGACAGATCCAAGTCCTAAGGGACATTGATTTTACTTTCTTTCCAGGCCAGGCTCACATGGAAAGCTTTTTCCAGAGTCAGCCTCTAGATAATATTTATTCGAGGAAAGATTATTCTAGAAAACATACATGAATTCTCACTACTCCCTCAATGCTCCTGCTATGAACCAAACCTGAGGTACGAAGGTTGCAGCTGGCACTTTCCAAGTTCTATTTATCTGTCTGTCTGTCTATCTATCCATCTATCCATCTGTCCATCTATCTATCTATCTATCTATCCATCTATTTTCTATCTATCTATCTATCTATCTATCTGTTTATCTATCTATCCATCTATCTATCTGTCTGATCCAAGTTGCCTTTACTTGCTAAATATTTTGATTTAAAGATCTCTTATCTATAATCTCTCCCCACCTCTGATTCCCATGGCTTACCTCTCTAGACTCTCTGCCAGCTAATTTTCCACACAAAGACATCCTGTTGTTTATGTCAGATGCATGGATTTTCATTTTGTCTAAATGGTGGGCAGACAATTGTGGTACCACCTGGACACTGGTCACAATTCATGTAATTATTTATCTTTTGGGGATATTTTGTTAGATAAATTCTTCCAAGATTTTGGTCCTCTTCACTGCCATAGAGTGAATATTTCCATATGAAATAATTTTCATTCACTGTTTTTAATTATATTTTTAAATAATCAGAAGCATCATAGTTAGACATATTTTACTTTTATGCGATCTCATATTGATGCACTTTAAACAATTTTTATGAGCTTGGCCAGTTTACTTTTTATTATTGTAATTTATAGTTTGGCAAGCCATAAGTTTATTTGAGGTTTATTTTAGACTGATAGATACAGTCTCTGCTCATACATATGTTGTTGTTTTTCTAATGGTAGTAATATCTCCTTTTACATAATTAATATGTCAACAGTCATACTAGTCAACCAGTGCGGTTGTCTGGTTAGACTTGAATGGCTTTACACTCCAGTTATCAGCCACAGTTCCTAAGAGTAACCAGAATGTGATGGGATGCAGCATCCTGAGAAATAAAGGGAAAGCCGGGCTCTGGAGCCGTGCTTTATCTACAAACAAAACGATAGCGGCTTTTATCACTGCAAGCCTGCCTCCTCACCAGCAAAAAACCAGGATGAGTAGTTTCAGATGTCACTGGACTAAGGTGTGGATAGCTCATGGAGTTCTGTTCAATCTGTGTGGTTTTCCTGAGAGGTGGGAAATCTGTGAAGAATTCTATGCTTTTACTTGCAGCTTTTTTGTTAATGACATACCCAGTTCATGTGACATATAGTTTTCATATTCCATGTTACTAGACCCAATTGGTAACTAGCACCCCATAAAACTACTTCACACACATGTTGGAAGAAATGTAAGTTATTTCTATTATATTTATTGGAGTTATTCAGTTCTCTGGTTTTACATGCACTTATATATGTATGTGTTTATAGTTCTGTACAATTTCATCACACACAGTCTGTGCAAACACCATTAAAGTCAAGAATCTCAGTTGCATCATGTTCTTGGTATGACCACTATGTGTATAAACCTACCTGCTAGCCCCACTGTTCCTGTGTCACCCAGAGGCACATTCTTCCAGCACTATGATGCTGTAATTTCATGTATATTACATAAAATCATGCAATATGTTAAAACTGGCATTTTCTTTCTGCATGATTTCCTAGAAGTTCATCTAACTTGTTCATATCTAGGGCTTATTGGTTCTTATGGATAGTTTGCCATAGTTTATACATCTGTTCACCTTGCACACCCTTTTAAGGACATTTGGACAGTCCCCAGTTCTTAGTTTCAAGAACTGAAGCTGTCATGAATAACACACATGTTCAGATCTTGTGTTAAATCTTAAATCCTCAAGTTTGCAATGGCAAAGCCATGTCATGAGTATTTTCATTTGAACCAGCTGAGTAGATAGCACAATGGTTAAAGCATTCACCTCCTCACCAGGAATTCATGACTGGCCAGGCTCTCACCATCGTTCCCAAGCAGTTGGTACTATCAGCATTCGTTCCTTAGCCTGTTCTGGTAGGTGTGCTACTCTTAATGCAGTTTTAATATGCATTTCTGGGATGAATATTGATGTTGAAAATCTTTGCAAGTATTCATTTGCCATCTGTATAATCTTTAGTGAAATGTCTCTTTACTATCCTGTTTTCTAATTTAATTATCTTTTTAAATTTGAGTTTTGTGAGTTTTCTGCATATCTAAAATTGAAGTTTTTATCATGAAACTTATCGAGATTACCATAAAATTTATCATTTTATTGTTTCACATGTTTTAAAATTATGAGACTATAATACAATTATATTTCTTTCTCCCTTCTCCTTCTTACCTCCCACCTTTCCCTCATACCTCTTGGTCTCTTTCAAATTTATTGTCCCTTTTTCATTAATTGTTATTGCAGGTACACACATATCTACATATATATTCCTAAATATAAGCTGCGAAGTCTGTATAATGTTACTCGTATTGTTTTCAGTGCTGACCACTTAGGATTCCTGTGGAAGATCACCTCTCTCCCTCTTCACATTCTTTGGCTGTCTGTAGTTCTTTGTGTAGTATGGAGGATTTGCATGCTTTTTTTCCCCCATGAAGTCTGGCTTGTTTGACCATGTCTGCCTTGTCCAGTCTATGTTTGGGCAGTGATGTTTGTGATATTTTACAAATGTAGCTTCTGACATTGCTAGAATATACAATCTCACAACAAACTTTCTGATTTTCTGGCTCTTACGATTTTCCCCGTTCCCTCTTCCATGATGTTCTCTGAGCCTTTGGGGTGGGAATGTTTTGTAGGTGAATTCATTAGGATTGGGCTCCACAAGTCTACATTTTGATTGACTGTAGATTTCTGTAGTACTCTCAATCTGTTGCCACAATAAACTTATCTGTAGGTATAAGGACAAATGCTTAGATCATCGTTAGGACTTCTGCTGTTTTAGTAAATTAGTGGTTGTAGATTCTCCTCTCAGTATCCATCTCTTGACTAGTACTAGGTGTAGGGCCTTGAAAGGCAGCCTGGTTTCTGGTTGAGCTAAGGCTAAAAACCCGGTGACCCTAAAGGGATGGTAGGCGTTTCACCTGATTCCCAGACATGAGGCTCCTAGCTTGAGGCTGCTGCCCTCCATAGATTTGTGGCCTTCAATCACATAAGGACAATGCCCCAAACCCCTTCACATGTGGAAGATGTGACCTGTGGTCATATGGACTCAAGACAGATCTCCATTTTAATGAGGTATCTAAAAGCCTGGAGGACTTAGCCAATAAACTCTCCTTTTCAGACACTCGTCCCTGCAAAAAGTATTTAACCTCAGGCCCACTCTGAGAAGTGGGGTACCGTTTTACTCATCCACTTTTCACCATGACAATAAATGCCTTAAAACCATGGACTGTCTCTTTTCATCGGGATCCGCTGTGAAGAGCCAAGGAGAAGGCCTTTTTCACCTACAGAACCATATAATCTTCCATAGAAGGCCTCTCTGCACTCCCAGCCCAACCACCACAGCCATCAAGCCAAGCCAGCCACCACTGACAAGCCAAGCTGACTCCCCACTCGGGACCAGCTGGAGTTCCCCCTTGTCCCCCTCCGCCCTGTGTTAGATCCAGCCCATGGGCCCCTACTCTGCCCTCAGCTCTTCTGTGGCATCCAGCAGTACCTGGGTGTCCGAGAGTCTGAGAACCAGACAGCCCTAGCCTCCCTGCAGGCTTGGGGACCCCTGAGCCAGCTCCAGCTGTCCGCAGGACCTCAGACTGCACCTCTCCACTCCCGCAGCTCTCTGCTGCTTCCCTACAGCCTGACACCCACCAAGCAACTGTGTGGGGTAAGCACTGTCAAAACTCCTATGTCCTGCCTCCTCAGCGGCTATGCCCTGTGGTGGGACACAGGACCCACAACCCTACAACTGGGTAGTTTACTAGATCGATTGAACCAATCATGATTTTCTTCTGGTTGTGTAAGTCTTAAGTCCAATTAGAGAGCTGTTGGTTACTGCCAAGGTATGTTTGCCACTACTGCCCCCTCAGGGCTATCATGCCATGCTGGTTATTGACATGGTTCGTAGGTATCATAGCTGGGGAGGACTGTGGGTAGCCTTTTTTGTTTGGAACCTTGTAATAACTTTTTATCATATAAATTCTGTATGGTTTACATGGATTTATTTTCATTTTATGATCTTTCAAACAATTGCAGATGGTAGTACTCCTTTTGATTGTTTCTAATGTTTTTGTGTAGAGAAATTGGAGCCGTTTTTTTTTTGTGTTGACATTCTACCATGTGATGTTGCTAAATTTTACTCCTTTTATGAATTCCTTAGAGATTTCTGTACAAAAAAACATTGCCTTTAATTAGAAATGATTTGCATGATTCTTCTCCATCAGAATACTTTTATAATTATCATCTGTCTAATGCCGTTGCTTTAATGAAGCGGACAGAACATTCAATACTAGGTTAAATTCTAGTGATGGTATGAATATTACCGTATATCCCCAGAGAGAAGAGTTCAGCCTTTTATTGCTAAGTATTATGTCTAAGCTGGGTTTTTTTTTTTTTTTTTTTTTTTTTTTTTTTTGCACATTTTCAAGCTTCAAGCTCAGCCAAATTTACTTCTTTAATTTTTTAATTGCAGAGAACTTTTTATGATCTTTACCTGGTCTTTTTTATTATTATTAATTATCATGAGTTGCCATTGCATTTTCTGAAATTATTTTTCTGTACAAGGTGATACGATGAATGAATCCTTTCTTTAACTGTTCACATAGGGAAGTTCTGCAACTTGTCTAGTGCACATGACAGATTATATACATTTATTAATTAGATCTGCTTACATTCCTTTCATGATACAGATAAAAAAATCAATATTTGCATTGATGTTTATAAGAGATGTTTTATGTACTTTGAATTTTATGGCATTTTCTTATTTTGTATCAGTATAAAATTCTTAGATGAGTCTGGACATATTCCTTCTTCCATTTTCAGGAGACTGTTTGCAATGAGATGATTATTAAATTTTTGGGTTGCTATTGGGAAGCCCTATAGTCACTGGCTGAGATATTAATTTTCTCACTGTTCTTGGGGTTAGAAATCTAAGATCGAGATACACATTATCTGCTTCCTTTGAGGTCAGTTCTCTGAATAATAATGGACTTCTTGCTGTAATCATTAATTCTCCTTCTTGTATTTTAATGTCTGTTTTTTATTTTATCTTCCTCGACATGAAACTTGAGGAGATCTAGAAGCAAAAGAACACTCAAGAGAGATAATGTGATTTTTTTCAGTTCCAGAAACTTCTACTCATCTACCACCTTCCTGATTTAGTTTTTTGGGTTTTTTTTTGTTTGTTTTATTTTTATTTATTAACAACTGTTGGAGAATCTTCAGGGTACATTGCACAGGGAATATTCAAGGAATGGTGTGTATTTGTCACTTTATTCTATAGAAAAAAATATTCTCTTACACATTTTAGCTGATAATTGCTACTGAGGATTTTGACTTTCTAGTAAATATTTTACAATTACTCATAGATTAAAAAAAAAAAAAAAAAAAAAAAAAAAGAAAAAGAAAGAAAGAAAGAAATCCCTTGCCCATGACTTAATTTAAAACCTTAGAACTAGAGGTCCTAATTACTTATTTAAAAATCAACTTGATCTCTAGGGAAAAGTAGTGGTTCTGTCGGAATAGAGAGGATTAGCTAGGGTTTATTGCATAGCCATAACCTATTAGTAGAAATCTGTATAATTAATATCAAGATGAAGATATAAATTCTTAAATGGCACCAATTTACTTTGTTTACAAATTTTAAGGTTTTCATTGGCATGAGCTTCTTAGTGATATAAGAGTGAGAGGAATATTGTTACTCTCATAGGCATTGTACCAGTATAACACATTTAGGAATACAAAGCTTAGACCCAGTCCTTCCTTAACTTTTTTTTAACGGATCTGAGACGGTCAGCCTGTGAGTTAAGGGACTATAGCAAATTCATGACTTGGAGTTTATTATAAGGGTGTTCTCTATGTTTTATTTAGAAATAGCTGAGTGGAGTTAACAGGCAACACTCCAGATTACCTTACATGGATAGCTGGTTTTCAAAACGTCAGAAATCCTTAGAATTGACATGACAAACATTTCAGTATTATTGTTCATTTTCATTAGAGACCTGTCTGCTCCGGACAGCTTCCTATATTGAATTCTAAGAAGAAATTGAGCATCCTTGGAGTTACTCCAACTGTGGTGAGACAGCCACTAGGCAAGAATTGCCTCTTTCCTTCTACAGACAAGTTACTGTCCAGAAAAGGACACACTTGCAGAATAGTCGACTGATTATATCTGCCAAGACAGAGTAATCAGCCCTTAATAATTCTGCAGCACTAAGGTCTGTCAGATGATCCTGGGCCAGAAGGCAGAAGAACAGATGCTCCAACGTTTTGAAGTAGAGGGAGTGTCCAGGTGTTCAGAGGTCTCTATAAATTGGCTAAGTTTTAGAAGCTATGCTTTGTGCTTCCCACAATTATAGTTAACTCAGTCATTCTGGATTTCTGACGGGGTTGAAAACATATAGCTATTGACCTTAAGAGAAAAGATTTGAGTGGATGGTTGTCAGCTGACATTCATCCTAAAGCCAGGTTCAGAACTAAATGTTTTAGTTAGAATAGATGACAGAGGAGCTGGTCAGTCAACAAAAGGATGGACTGGGTATTAGGACTATCCTGTACCTCACTGGTACAAATTGGCATAATTATGCTCTAATTGTATTTTGAGAGAAAAGTTTCATTTTAACAGGAAGGGTGATGTGTAGGAGGAGCTAAGGTAGGAGGAGTACTGAGAGGAAGAAAAGGAGTAAGAAGAGGAGAAGAGGAAGGAGAGGAGAAGCTAGGTGATGAAAGAGAAAGAAGGGGGAGACAGGGAGGCAGATATTCATGTATCTCCAACAGTCAAAGATAGTTGTTATATCTAGGTTGGTCAGTGGGTTACACCTCTGATTGAACAATTCCAAACTTAAAAAGCCTTTGATTAACATTATTTTAAAAAATGTATAAATGCAAAAAGGGAAAGGGGGCATGGGATAGGGGTTTCCTAAGGGGGGTGGGGGGGAATGGGGATAGGGGATGCCATCTGAAGTGTAAATAAAATATCTAATAAAAAAAGTCAAAAAAAATTAACTTGATTAAACAATGCTCAATTAGAAAACTAAATGATGAAATCTAGGGTTGGAAGAAAAACATAAAAGGCTAAATGTCAATTTTCTTTTATTCATTCATATTATCTAAAACTTAGGTTAACATTGAAACTCATAACTACTGTGAAAGTTTTTAAATATTTGAATTTCTAGTTGATTACCAATGCCACACCTCTTTGCTATACCCACTTCCCTTGGTTGAAAACTCTCTCAAGTTGACAACTTTTCTTCAGGAGAACTGTGTTCTATCATTTACAAACATATTTGAGTTTCTTAATTGAGTTAATATTTTTATCATCTCTTTTTGTTCTTTTCTACAAGTTGTTCCCAAACTCAAAAAATTATGGAAAACACGAGAGAACTATATCATCTCCATTAGTTTCTACTGTGTGTTCTGAGTCTCCAAGAATTCACCCTAAATATAGATCTAAAAAGATGACAGATAGAAAATTAACTTTCAGATGATATCACCCTAGAAAGCACTGTGGTGGCTAGTTTTTGGTCTGTCTGTCTGTCTGTCAATTTGATACATGTTAGAGTTATCTGAAAAGTAGGTACCACAATAGAGAAATTGCCTCCATAAAGCTGGCCTTTAAACAATCCTATGAGAGCACTTTCTTAATTAGTAATTGACATTAAAATAACCAGATCATTATAGGGGTGCTACTCCTGGGTTCATAAGATTGCAGACTGAGAAAGCCACAGGTAGAAAGCCATTAAGCAGCACTTTGCTATGGCTTCTATTTAGTTCCTGCCATCATAATATTGCCTTGTTTACATAGACATGTAAAATGAAATATACTTTTCCTGCTCAAGTTGTTTTGGATCAAAATGTTTTACCAGAACAATAAAAACCTAAGTAAGATAAACACTCTGGAGATCACCGTGGAAAATTTGACAGACAGGACAATACCTGGAAAAGTCTCAGAATCTTCAATAGAACAGGAGAAAGCAACTTGGACAGTACCATGGGAAAGTCAGCACCCAGAACTACACCATGGAGGCACTGTTCCCTTAACATTGTAGATCTGCAGTCTAGGGAATACAATAGGAAGAAACAATAAAACTGTGGCATGTTTCATGGTACTACACCACTGAGTATACTTTTATGTTTCCCGTGTTCTCTTCCACAAAATTATGTAGTCAAATCTCCGTGAATTCAGCACTTCCTACCAACAATACATTTAAACATCTTTAGCCCACCCTATACTCATTAACTATTGAAGAACTAAATAGTCTACAATGCAATGTGTTCAGCATACTGTCTGCCTAACTTAAAAAAGAAGGTAAGAAAACCCCACATTATATACACTTTAAAGAGTCACTATGGATCTAGTCAAGAAAAGATATTTTTAAATTTATCTATTAGATGGTTTTAATTACATCTCTAGAGAAAGTTAGAAAATACTCCAAATTCAAAATAGGTGATTTAGAGAATAAATTTTTATTATGATCTTCAGTGGCATGCTAGGAATGTCAGAAAATTTGCTCTATTTTTTAAAATACTTTTTCTAAAACTAGGTGATATGACAATAACCTAAAGACATTGTAGCAAAAGTTGGGGCTAGAATTTTTCATCTAATAAAACTGGCATTGTCCCATTATCTCTCTTTCTGCTCTATATATGAGGGACAAGTAAACATAAAATGAGGATGGCTTCAAAGTCACTGTTATAGTGGCTGCTTGTGTGCAAAACTCCTAAGAAATAGTGGAGTGGAGGGCAAGGACAACTGGAATGCAGGACAGAAGGCCTGTCTGACTTGTCATGCTTGGAAATTATATTTCCTCTGGACCTGCTTCCTCATCTACAGAGGGAAACTTTCTCATTAAACTTTTTGACAGTCTATTTTTACTTAATTTATCTTTCTGTTTAAAGTATAAGATTAATTACTATGAAATATTTTTTAAGTGAATGGGATAAAAAAACACTGACATAATCATTTATACTTTATGGAGAACTTTTTAAACTAAATGTTTTATTCTCTTATATATGACATCTAAAATGCAGCCTCTCCACTTCTCCAAATCCTTCCTCCTCACCTTTCCTCTCCCCCAGATCTACTCTTCCTCTTATTCCTTTCAGAAAAGACTAGAACCCCCAGGGACATCAACCAAACAAGGCATAACAAGTCACAATAAGACTAGATTTATACCCTCATTTCAAGACTGGATAAGGCAAACCAGTAAGAAAAGAAGGGTCCCCAAAGCAGACAAAAGAGTCACAGACAACTCTCACTTCCTTTGTTAGGAATCCCAGGAGAACACTAAGCAGCACAACCATAACAAATATGCAGAGGCCCTAGCTCAGACCCATACAAGGTCCCTGATTTTTGCTTCAGTTTCTATGACCCCCTATGAGCCTTGGTTAGTTGATTCTATGGGACTTATTATTGGCGGGGGGTCTTTGTCTCATTTGGCTCCTACAGTCCTTTCTTCCCCTCTTCTATGGAGTTTCCCAAGATCTCCATAAAGCTTGGCTGGGTAACTCTTGCATCTGCTCCCATCAGTTACTGGTTGATGCCTATCTGATGATGATTTTGCTAGTCTCTGGTCTGCATATCATTAAGAATCATTTCATTGACTTAAAAAAGTCAATAAAAATTGCTAGTCAAATGTATTTCTATCTTAGCTCTCTGGGCTATCCAATCTCTGGTTCCTGGTCATCCAGGAAGAGTCAGCATGTGCTCTTGTGATAAGTGGCTCAAGTTGGACTAGTTGTTGTCCGGCCACTCTCAAAAGCTCTTGTAAGGTTTGATTCATAAAATGTTTTGTTTTGTTTCTGTAAAATTTAACCATTTGAATCAGTAGCCTTGATGGGAAATATTTATACCAGGCTATAAACTGGAGTCAATTTTGATTGAAGAATGGGGGTGGTTGGATGCAGCCCCCAAAAACTTTCTTGCTGGCTTTCTCTAGCCTTGATGGCTAAATTCTATTTATTCCTTTTAGAACTCCTTCTATCCTTCATCACTTTCAAATTTTATGTTTTCTTTCTCCCTTTACTTCAGCTTCTTCTTCTGCACAGAGGAAACCATTAAGTCAGATGATAAGCCTAATTGTGATGACAGATATTGAAATGTCAACTTGTCTGGACTGACTGACTAGACAGTGAGGAAAGCTTATAGACATTGCCATACCATGTTTTCAGAGAACATTGGCAAAGAGTTTAGTGTGGTGGTTTAGGTGTTGTCATAGAGATCTTTGGCAACAAAAAGACCTCTATGTTGATGGCCTTATTAATACCTTTTAGATTTGTTAGAAGGTAATGAACCCTTTAAGAGGTGGGACTTCCTAAGATTCCTTTAAACTACTTGTATGTACTCCTCATGAGATGATGGATCCCATCTCTTTCAACTTCCTCTTTCACACACAGCTCATGAGGTAAGTGGCTTTGTTCCACTATATGTTTTGTTGTGAGAGATGCAAAAGACTCAAAACCACTCAATCTTGCACCTGAATACCTAAAATGAATGCAGACATGATACTCTTTTCCATTTATAAAGTACTGCAAACATTTGTTATAGAAACCAAAGGCTTAGAAAGTCAGGAACTGAATGGCAAAGACCTTTATCAATGAGCTTGCACCATTTCATAAACTAAGGCTTGTGGCCATGGCCTTCTAGGAGAGGGGAGGTTAGCCTCAGATATAGGCCACATCACTAGTCTCTTTTCTATTTCCAAAGATTTAATCTATTAGAAGTAAACTATTACTGACTTCCTGGCTCTCCAGCCTGTATTTGTCTAGTCTAAAAATTGTATTCTCTGTAATCAGGTAAGCCAATTTAATAAATCTTTTGTAGAAATTGCATTCTATTTATTGTGCTTTTGTGGACGCTCTGGTATAGAGAAAATAGGTAGTGAGGAGTGAAGCTGTTATTATGCCTATCCCTAAAGGAGTTTGAGGATTATGTAATGGAGAAACTTTGGTAGAGTTTGGGGGTCCTAAACTAGAAAATTCCAGAACCACTAAAAGTAGAGTGTCATAGAATAACACAGGCATGTTTACGGATTTCATGAGATGATCCAAGTATAGTTATAAAGTCCCCAGACTGCAGTCAGGGACAAAAATCTTAATATTTCAATCTTTACCAGCTGGAATAATTCCATAGCCCTTAAGAGGAAATACCTAGACCCATGAAGTGTTTCTCTCTAGTTTTCAAGTGTCTAGAGGGAAAACTGGGTTAAAGTTGTGCTTCAGGCATAATTCCGCCCTTGCTAATAATAATTGCCTCAAATACTACTAGTTTGATGGTGAATTTTTGGTAACTTCTTTTTGGTATCAAAGTATCTATAGAGAAAAAAAAAATCCTCTAACCCAACTTCTAGAGTCTTTAAGCTATGAAATTAATTTGCCATAAATTATCATTTATGTACAAATATTCTAAGTTACACAAACTATTTACTCAAGGCTTATAGTAAAGAAGAAGTAAAAGTAACATAAAATGAGAATCTAAGTCAATGACAAAGCATTTAAAAATCAAAGGAAATACAAAACTCCTAAGGACTTGGTTGTGTAGAAAATGTGTCAAGTGTGACACATGGACAAAGTAATCACTAGGTTTACAAATAGACCGACAGATCCTGGAGAAAATAGTGCCAATTATTTTCTAAATTGCATTTTCTTTGAAAAAAGATGATAAACAGAGGGGCTTGAGACTCAGACTCAGGACACAAAGGACAGGCTGGAGGTGAATGAGCCAATTTAACAAAAGAAAGAAAAAGGATTAGTCATTCCAAACCAAAGGAAAGAGATAGCAAAAACAGGTTCTAACTGTCAGAATCCTGTACCACATGGAACTTTCTTAACATGAATAATTGTTATATGTCAACTTAATATAAATTTAAATTTATAGTGGCTTACAGTCTTTATAAAATAGTAAGTATTGTCTTCTTTTCTTTTTGTGACATATGTTTTTAATGATGTATTCTTTAGGAGAGAAATTTAGTGTATTTTTTATTAGAATTTTAGGATGAATGAAATATGTATACAAGATGTGATTTCAAAAAAAAAAAAAAAAAAAAAAAAAACCTCACAACAAAAGATCAATAACATCAACTTCTTGATCCTAAGACCTAAAGACAGCAGAGAAGTTTTGTAGAATTAAGAAAGAAATCTCAATCTAAAGTATAAAGTGACTCCAAAATATATAATGTTCTGAAAAATTGAGTTTTATTCCAACAGCTAGGAATTGATAACCCCTAACCTACATTCCCCTTGTTTATATACATGTGGAATGTATCATTTTCCTTTACAAGTATTTAGGATTCCAGTGTTATTTCAGTGGAGTGCGTCTGCCAGGTGAATGTAAACTACGGGAAATTAGGATTTGTGTCAGAATGATTCATTTTGCCATTCTCAGCAATTACCCAGTTTCAGGGCATTGTGAGCCCAAGAAGAGAAAGAGACTGATGAGAAAGAGACTGACTGCTGAATGACACCCTTGTCCCTCAATTCTGCTGTTCCCTAATTTATGATAAAACTGGCCTCAATCCATGAAAATTGTTTTGACGGATTCCCTTTTAAGCTTAGCTTTTTCCCTTTTCCTTTTAACACGCATCCATTATCATTCTTTCCAGTGGTTGCTTTCTGAGCTTGAATTTGAACAAACTAATTTGCACAAGGGGAAAATGAGTGACTAAGAGATTTTATTTTACACAAGAACAATTGTAAGACAAATAACAACAGCATTTCTCATGTCAGCTTCTTGTAATATTTCATGGAAAATGAGACAGGGAATTTAATAATAGGAAGAGAACATTTAGTGTGTGGAGGCCATATCC